>NC_088792.1:96082920-97282920 GCF_011386835.1 Chrysemys picta bellii
CCATTGCTCTCATTAGACAACACAACGCTGATTAAAGATAAAGAAGGCATCAACGAAAGATGGCGAGAACACTTTAGCAACCTTCTCAATAGACCATCAACCGTGAATAATAATGTCCTTAATGAAATTCCACAACAACCTGCTCTGACAGATCTTGACTTTCCACTCACTATAGATGAGATTAAGAAAGCTGTTAGCCAGATGAGTTCAGGGAAAGCTTCTGGAAAAGATGGGATACCAGCAGAGAGATATATAAAGCAGCAGGTCCAGCAGCACTAGCAGCATTCCACAGCATGATCATCAACATCTGTGAGGATGAAAACATACCACAGGACCTTCGCGATGCTACTATTGTCTCTCTTTTCAAGAACAAAGGCAGCAAAGCAGAATGTGGAAACTATAGAGGCATATCCCTCCTCTCTGTTGGAGAGAAGATCATCACCCACATCATCTTGAACCGCCTAATAGCCAGTATTTCTGAGGCAAATCTACCTGAAAGTCAATGTGGTTTTCGACCTGGCTGAAGCACAGTCGACATGGTGTTTGCTGTCAGACAAATACAAGAGAAGTGCATTGAGCAGAATATGCACCTGTATGCTGTCTTCATAGATCTGACAAAGGCGTTTGATACCGTCAACAGGGAAGCCCTTTGGACCATTCTAACATGACTTGGCTGCCCAAGAAAATTTGTCCAGATTATACACCTTTTTCATGACAGCATGACAGGCGAAGTATTGTCTGATGGAGCCACATCAGCCCCCTTTAACATCACCAACGGCGTGAAACAAGGATGTATTCTCGCTCCTGTCCTATTTAACCTGTTCTTTGCATGTGTCCTTAACCATGCAGTGAAAGATCTGGACTGAGGTATATACTTGAAATACCAGCACGATGGTTCACTTTTTGACCTCCATCTCCTGAATGCAAAGACTAAGTCAGTGCAGAAACTCCTTCTTGAGGCACTCTTTGCTGATGATTGTGCCCTCATGGCTCACACTGAAAATGATCTTCAGCACATTGTCAACAAGTTTGCTGAGGCCTTGCAACTTTTCGGACTAACTATCAGCCTCGGAAAGACAGAAGTTGTCTATCAACCTGCACCTGGATCAAATGCTTCTGTCCTGAGTATCTCCATCGACGGCACTCAGCTGAAAGTAGTGGAGAACTTTAAATATCTGGGTAGTGTCATATCCAGTGATGGATCACTGGATAATGAGATCAGTGCACGAATATCCAAAGCAAACCAGGCACTTGGCTGTCTGAGTGTCAAAGTTTTAAATCACCATAACATCCGGATGTCAGCAAAACTGCTTGTGTACAGAGCTGTTGTTCTTTCATCTCTTTTGTACGGGTGCGAAACATGGACACTATATAGGCATCACATCAAGCAGTTTGAAGCATTTCACATGCGCTGCCTCCGTAACATCATGAAGATCAGCTGGCAAGACAAAGTGCCCAATCTCTAAGTCCTCGAGAGAGCCCAGATGACAAGCATCGAAATGATGATCATGAAGTCACAGCTACGTTGGACCGGTCATGTCAGCTGCATGGATGCCAACAGAATCCCCCGCCAGCTTCTGTATGGTGAGCTCTCCCAGGGCATCCGGCATATAGGTCGTCCACGGAAACTTTACAAGGACACCATCAAAGCCAATCTGCAGTACAGCAGTATCAAACCTAGGACCTTGAGGACGCCGCCAGTGATAGAACACAGTGGCGTGCAACAGTCAGAAATACCTGCATCACCTTTGAGGAAGACCGCTGCCGGCGTCTACAAGAGGCACGCGAATGACGTCACAGAGCATCAGCAGCGCACAATCCACTGACCGCGAACTTCCCATGCACCATCTGCAGCAAAATGCGCACCTCTAGAATTGGCTTGTATAGCCATCAATGGGCACACCATAAGACCAACAACTGATGATCTGCACAGATTTGTCATCATCGGATCAATGGACTACCAAGAGAGAGAGAGGTTCATTTTCCAGTGGAGGCATTCCTATTCCCCTTGAATTTTGCTTTTGACTTTAATGGGAGAAGGGTGGGACCCAAACTTACCATTATGCCCCTTATAACTTGATGCTCACCTTGAGAAGGTTGCCAGTAAAGTGAAGAAAAGAAAGGATATCTGTACCTCTAAAACTGTTGTGTTTGAAGAAAGGACAAGTGACACGTGTTCTTCAAAAAGGTAAACACAAGAACTGGTGCAAAAATTGGCAGAATATTCAAGAAAACAAAATAGTGAAAACCCCGCTACCAGCTATAGGGCTGCTTGGAAAAACTACATTTTTTTCCCCTGTTTCAACACATTTTTCAAACAGCTCTAGTGTAAAACAAGAAAACTGATAGTATATAGCCTGAATCCTGTAACCCTGAATTATGTGTGAAAGGGTTGCAGCACTGAATAGTTAATATGGTTTCCCTGGACTTCTATGTTATGCAAGACTTTTTCAAATTTCAAGACATTGGCCTTGCTATCTGATGTGCATGAGTGGCCCATAATCTAGAAAATAGTAGGCAGGTCCTAAAAATGTTCTTCGACACCAATTGAGCAGGTATAAGGGTCCACCTAAATGAAACAGATCGGAGGATCACAGCCTGGAGGCTTGATTCAAAGCCCATTGAAGTCAACAGGAATAGATCAGATGCTAGGTTTGTAATTTATAGGGCTGGACCCAATTTACAGATGGTGTAAATTGCGTAGTTTAATTCATTTCAACAGTGCTAGGCTGATTTATACTGAGAATCAGCCCTGCACTATTTATATTACTGAAAAGAAAATGATATAAAATTCTATAACCCAATTAATTACACATGATTTACATCCATATCCAAAGTCCAGTAAAGTCAGTGGGAGTCTTTCCATTGATTTCAATGAGATTTGGACCAGGACCTTAGACACCGAGAGCCAAATTCTGCTTACATGTCTGTGTAAGTCCAGAACAATTCCTTTGATTTCAGTGGCATTGCTGTGGCTTTACACCGGTGTGACTGAGAACAGAATGTGGCCTATAGCACAGAGAATAAGGAGACAGGTCAGAGAGCTCATTTCCCACCTATAGAAAATGCTGTAAAGATAAGAAATAATGAGAAATTCATAACAAAGGCATAATTGTGTTGAAATAAGCATCAGGATATTCCAGGTACACACATATGCTTAATGCTTAAAGGTTGATAAATCACCACCCCTAAAATCTGTATAGCCAAATGTACTAGCCAAACAAAATAAACAGTGTGATATTTCTTACTATTTGCTGTAAGAAAAGGAGCTCTTGATAATTTTATTTTCTCAAGCTGCATGAAGGTAAAGAGGAAAAAATAAGTAATAAAGAGAGAGACAGTTAAATTAAAAGTCCAGAATTATAGAATTCCTCATCAAATCCTTTTCTGAGTCTAATGAATCATTCAATTCCTTTCCATACATCTTTTCTAGTTCTCTCCTCCGGGCATTTAAAATTGCTTTGCATCATCGTAGTCGTAAAAAAGAAATTTATGCCCCTCAGAAAGGATATGAAGTTTTGCAGGAAATAATATAGACATGTCCAATTTAAGATCAGCATAGTCCACCTTTAAAGAAATAAGTCTTTTCCTGAGAGCCTGAATGGCCTTAGCAATATCTGGATAGATCGATATATGCTTAGATGGATACAAAATTCTCTCTTGCCTCCATGTCAGGCTTAAAACTCATCTTTGTCACTCACATGACGGAAAATACATGATCAAAATAAAGGAGTGCATTTTTGTGGTGTTCTTCACCCTTCCAGGATTTTGAGAAGGAATATGAAGTGTCCACTCTAGTTTTGGGGGAGGTGAGGATCAGATTTAGTCTCCAGTATAATCTCGAGGTAGATTCCTAGGAGAGAGTTCCTTCAGGAAGACCCTAAATCCTTAAGGTAGGGTCCTTGCTGGAATTTTCTAGATTTGAAATTGTTGGTATTTGTGCATTATTTTCTATAGAAACTTCTGGATTGAGGCTCTAAAGCTATCCAAGTCCATTTGTATGATATGAAGTCGTAGTATCTTTAAAAATTATCTTGATTCAGTATAAAATAAGAATACTTTTCCCGTGTATGACACTTTTCACCCTAACTTCTCAAAGCTCTTTAAAAGGGTGGGTGACAGCCACATTTCTGAATTGGGGAAAATTAGGCACAGTGAAGTAAAAGACAGTGTGGGATACCTGAATTTTTGGGTGCTCAGCTTGAGAAGTGTGTGAGTTTGAGAACCCAAAAATGGAGGCACCCAAAACTGATGGACATTTTTCAAAATTTAGGCCTAAGTTCACAGTCATCAGTAACAGTGTTGGGAATATAACTCAGGTCCTAGTTCTATGCTCTAACTGTCAACCAATGCTGCCTCTTTCCATATGTAAGATTTCTAATCCATTTTAAGTATGTCGGGGGATAAATATATAACTAAGGTAACTGTATACCCACATACACACACCACACCTCTAGTGCTTAGGTGGTCTGTAGAATGGTCTGTAAGCACTGAAGCCCTTTGGGTCTCTCCACGATTGAGGGTGCATTTTTAGGGAATCAGATGTAATTTTATTTGTTGCCATACTATCACTACTGCTGAGACCTTACTGAGGTGGGGAAGGGAGCAGACTGCGAACACAGACCCAAATTCAGGTCTCGTTTACAGCAGTATCACTCTGGAAGCCAATGGAGTCATTTTTATTTACACCAATATTCTTCTCTTTTCCCTACCGCACACCTTCTGCAGCAGCAGAGAAATTGTATAACATTTCAGGGATCCTGAATGAGCTCTGCCCATTGGGCATCATCAATCAGATAAACTGAAGAGATAAAATATTCCTGACATGGGGAGGTGAAAATTAAAGAACACCCTTACATAATCTTAAAGTTTGTTGGAACTAGGATTTGTTTGATGTACAGACTGGTTTGTAGCAAAGGATTCAAACCATTAGACCACAGGACTGAACCATATCTGCTGACTGACGTGTTCTCTCTACATTATGCTATTCTTACTGATAGGGAGTGCTATGAAGATTCCAGAAGTTTCAGCTCTTTGACACTAAAGTAGACCCAGTCTCAAAAACAAGACAAAAACTCAGTAGGCTTGCAGCAATGCGAATATATGTACAAGGCCAGCATACACAATTATTTTAAAGATTCATTTGGTTATGCAGGAAAAGGGAAACACTGGTTTTCAACAAAACAATATAATTGGAACTAATTCTTATTCAAAAGTATAATTAGTCTTTAAATTTATTTTCATTTGAGCTGGTTGTTAATGACCATCACTTTTTAATATAATGACTCTTCTGCATTTTCAAGAATTTTTATTTAAAAAGGCATTGACAACCTGGGAGGAGTTTAAGAAAGAGAATAGAAAATGATTTAAAGGGTTGGAGGTATTGATTTATGACAAAAGATTAAAATAATTGAATGTGTGAGGCCTTGTTACACAATCCCTACAACCATATCGTCTTGAAACAATTTCTTAGAAAAATAAATACTTGATTTATTTTTAATCAGTATACTTAGGAAATTTCCAAATCAAGATTTAAAATTTAGAAAATTGGAATAGTTGCAAAATGGATAGATTTCAGTCTGGGGGCCCAGTTCTACTATCTTTACTTGTATTGAGTACCTTGCTCCTTGAGTAGCTTCACTGGAATCAGTGGGGTTACATGCAAAGTAAGGTTAACGTTAGTAAAGGTTGCAGAACTTTGCCTGTAGAAATTGGAGATGGGTCAAACAATTTTGGGGGAGTTATGATCTGGATCCAAATCTGAGCTTCCATACTTGTGCCTGTCATTAAGGTATGTCTGCAGTAGTGCTGGGGTGTGATTCCCAGCTCACGGAGACATACTTGTGCTAGAGGGTAGCAATGGCAGCACAGGCAAGCTGTCCAGAGTACATAACCATCAGAGATGCTAGGCCCATACTTGGGGAAGTTAGCTCCTCCCGCCACTGCTACGCTCTATTTTCAGCATGGTAGCTTGATTGGAGTTAGTTTGGGTAAGTCTCATGAATTTGGGAATTATACCTCCAGCTCAAAGTGCAGACATAGCCTGTAAGATGCTGAACATGAAACTGAAACGCCATTTTGATTTTTGGCACAGTTTGGATTTGAAGTTGAGTCTGGTTCCAAACTTCGTGACTTGGGCCCAGTTCTGCTTCTCAAAGGGTCTTTGGGCCCAGTTCTGCTTCTCAAAGGGTCTTTTAAAGAAAAAAAATTATGCTGTGCTGCTGCAAAACAAGCCAAGACAGTGCAAACTATGGATGTTATCCTGCAACTGGATCTGTGCTCTTTGCTTTATTTCAGTGGGGCTCTGCATGGGTGCAGGCGTGAGCCCAGGAGGATTCATTTGAAGATTTGAACCCCCTAAGTAAGATGCCTTATCGTTGAAGCTAGGACTTTTTCATAGAGCTCGCGGAAGTCACGGAATCCATGACTTCCAATGACATTCGTGACATTCGTGGCCCATGGCGGCCAGGAGCTCCAGGGCCCCATGGTGCCAGAAGCTGCGGGGTACCCCCACTGCCCAGTGGGGGTATCCCGGAGCTCCCGGCTGCTGCAGGTGGCAAGGGGCCCCCCACAGCTCCCAACCTGCCACAGGTGGTGGGGGCCCCCAATGGTCCCCTGCTGCCATGGACACTGGCGCTGATGCCATTGATAATACCACTGATGCATAAAAAATGAAGTAAATAAAATATATCAATGAGGATTATGATGGGACAAAAATCAGAATTTGTTAATTGGAAACAAAAGTCAACAAAATTGAAAACATTTCATTGTGACTTTATTATCTTGACTCATTTTGTTTCAATTTTTATATTTAAAATATTTTAATATATTTCATATTATATATGTGATACATATAGTTAATACTATATTATAAAGTCAAAACTAGTTAATCAAAGTAATAGCATTGAAGTGAAATGTTTCAACACTGTTGCAAACGTTTCAATAGTCCTGAATCAAAAAAATTGGAATTTTCAGTCTGTGGGAAATTTCCAAATCTCAACTTTTCTTTCTGATTTGGAACAACTTTTTTAAAATGTCAGAATTTCCCACAGCTTGGAAATTCAGGTTCCCAACCCCAAAATTGAAATAGACAAGACAAACAATGTAACGGTCTAATGTGTGTATGCTTTTCATGTAGCATAGAGCTCTCATCATAAGATAAAACATTTGAAAAGAAATTCACCTTTTGATTTTATTTAACCTCCGTGGAAGTTTTTTCTCCTCTTCTCTTCTTGTTCCTCTCTTCTTCTTCCACAATAGTGCAGTTCTGTGGGACCTAGTCGAGAATGCTAGATGGCCCTCAAGTCCTATCCTCTTGTGATAGGCATAGTAACATATATTCAGCCCCTGCCTTCTTTCATTTCTGTCCTCTAGCTATAATTCGTCTTTAAAAAAAAAAGCATACACACCTCAAAGAATTGAAGTACCGTAGTTATGTATTAACTGTTATATTAATAATTGATAGTTATGTCTATTAATATTCAAATTAATTAATCACAAGCCACATATATTGTTCTTTCACTGTTGTAATCCTCACCCTCCATGCCTCTTTTCATTGTTTGTCTTCAGCTTTCACTGTATGTCCAATTTAGATTGTAAGCACCTCAGGGCAGTGACCTGTCATTTTATTTCTCTATAAAGCATTCGGGTCACCTGTGCTGTTATATAAATAATAATAAAAATAATACTGTACAACATCACTCAACAAGGAAAGGTGTCAAAATAGATCCAAACTAGCGCCTTTGATTAATAACACCACTACCTCTTATTTGCTTCAAAAGGATTGTGGAGGTGCATTTCCATAAAAATTTGGGGAAAAGAACATGAGAACTTAAATGAACAGAGTAACTGGGGGAGGGGGAAAGGGTTCAAGCTATAGCACCACAGGGCTTTGGAGTCACTTCAGGACTGGGTCTGTGTACTGTACTAGAGTCATTTTCTATCAGTGTTTACTTTTAAAATAAACCCTTTCTTCAATGTTTCAGCCTCCTTCCTTGGAGTTACCATTGTCATCCTATGTATATCTTTCAGAGAGGAAACTTGATTAAGAGCCAAGTGGTTCAGTTCTGGTCCCTGAAAAATCTAGGAGTTATAAAATAAAGTTGGATTGTCTTATTCTGTTTGTTTTCCGAGGAAATTTCACCTTCTCATATTAGACAGTAGCCAGAAGTCATAATTAAATTTAAATTGACATGCGAATGATAATTGGGAGTTAAAGTTTACCAGATGTCCAAAACCCCAAATTCTACTAATGCAAAAGGAGGCTTTGTTAGTTCAAAAAATCATCCTAGTTCAAAAGTAAAGTGAAAGCGCCAATAAATACATATAAAAAAATGAGTAACAAATAAAAAAGCAAAAGTTGGCAACAATGACTGTACACTAGAAGTCATGAAATGGTGACAGTTGATAAGGGAAGCTAAAGTTTCATTGAAACATCTGTTACCGGTAGCATTAAGGACAATAAAACAGATATTTTTAAATATACAGCAATATACAGAACAAAATAAATCTTAGCGATGGTATATGTACTAGACAGGGATGGTAAAATTCTCAATAACGATGCAGAAAACGCAGGAAGTGTTCAATATATATTTTTGTTCTGATTTCAGAAAGAAGCTTGAGACCATATTCACAACTTATAGTGATAATGAAATACTTTAAGTAATTAGGGAGGATGTTAAGCAGCAACTGCTAAAAGTTTACATATTTACATCTGCAGGACCAGATGACTTGCACCTAAGAGTTTTAGAGGAATTGGCTGAAGAACTCTGAGCCACTGATGTTGATATTTAGAAAATATTAAAATACTGAGGAAGTTCCAAAGGACTGGAAAAAAACAAATGTTATGCCAATATTTGAAAAAGGTAAACAGATTGCCTAGATAACTATATAGGACAATTCATTTGACATCAACCTGGGCAAAATCTTTGAAAGGCTGATACATGATGCAGTCAGTAAAGATAGCAGTATAATTTAATACCAATCAATTTTATGGAAAATAGGCCTTGTAAAACAATCTTGATGTCGTTTTTTGATGAGGTTACAAATTTGGTTGACAAAGGTAATTCTGTTGACATAATATGCACAGACTTTGTCTTCATATTGACCAAAAAAGATGTGTTTTTTACAATGAGATAACTGTCACATGTTAGGGGTCTCAGTGTAAAATCCAAGTGGAGACAAAGCTTTGTAGTTTTTATCCTGCTGTAGCTGTATGAGATCAAACATGGGTGATGAGGTGCAAATTTTTAACAGTGATGGTAATTACCACTGAAACAACATACATAGGGATGTGGTGGGTTCTCCAACACTTGAAGTCTTTAAATCAAGATTCAATGTCTTTCCAAAAGCTATCTTCTATTCAGTGGTTCTCAACTAGGGATACATGTACCCCTGGGGGTACACAGAGGTCTTCTGGGGTTACATCAACTCATCGAGATATTTGCCTGATTTTACAACAGGCTACATAAAAAGCACTAGCACGATACAAACTAAAATTTCAAGCAGACAATAACTTGTTTATACTGCTATATATACTATACACTGAAATGTAATTACAATATTTATATTCAAATTGATTTATTTTATAATTATATGGTAAAAATGAGAAAGTAAGCAATTGTTCAGTAGTAGTGTGCTGTGACACTTTTGTATTTTTATATATGTTTTTGTAAGCAAGTTGTTTTTAAGTGAGGTGAAACTTGGGGGTACACAAGACAAATCAGACTCCTGAAAGGGGTACAGTAGTCTGTAATCCTTTACCTATCTGATTCTTATTTATTTATTTGTATTGCAGTTATTGCTGGAGAATAGCTGGGGTTTTTTTTCATTTTGTTGGAAGTTCAAAAAAAATTGGTTAGGGTCAAATTGAATTAAAAAATGTCATAAACTTCCAGCGAATTGAAAAAAAATCTGTTTCTGATTGGACAAAACATGTTGACTGTCAATCATGGTGGCAAGTCATATACATAATAACAATGGATAGTCCATGGTCCAGGCAATGAGACTGAGAGTGAGTGTGTAGCCGGATGGTTAAGGTGCTGACCTAGAATGTGGGCGACCTAAGTTCAAATCACTGTTCCAATGACTATTGGACTATTGATGCGAAGTGGAACAGCTTCAACAGGAGAGATCGAGAGAGGCCTGCCCAAGAAAACGCGAGTGGCTAGGGTATGCTTCTGTACAGTGGGAGGAGACCCAAGTTTAAATCTCTTTATCACATCCGGGAGAGGAGGGAATTGTGTGACCCTAGGTCTCCCACATCTCAAGTGAGCGCTGTAAGCACCTGGGGAAAGATTGTAATGGAGGCCACCTCCTCTACCCACAAGACGTCTAAGTTCCAAAAGACATTGTTTGGACAGAAACTATTTGGTGAATTCATGTAAAATTCACAAATAGTTTTGGGTCGACCAAAGTGCTGACGGTGTGCTCAGGGCTGTACAAGGAATAAACGTAAAGAGAGTCCAGGCTCTTCAGGACCTAAAATACAAAAGACAGAGGTGAAGAAGACAGCAGGGAGTACTATCTTAGCTATATGGGGTGAGTTATTGAAAAATAAATGTATTATTATTTTAATGATGGTTAAGTGTTTGTGGTTCTCATAAATGAGTGAGACTGTAGGACAGGTGGGCACTAGGCCTTGGAGCACATTCCATGCATAGGAGGGCACAAGAATGCAAGTGGCAGAAGGACATAGAAAGGAAAGTTGAGACTGGCATCGTGGTGGAGCAAAGGTGTAACTGGGATATGTGATAAAACCTGAGATCTCAGTTGTTATCCAGGGCATAGTTTTTTTGACTGCTGCTGCCCATTGAGCAGATGTTTTCAGAGAACTATCCGTGATGACTTCAGGATCTCTTTCTTGAGTGGTAACAGCCAATTTAGATCCTATCATGTTTTATGTATAGTTGGGATTATATTTTCCAGTGTGCATTATTCTGTATTTATCAACACTAAATTTCATCTGCCAGCCCAGTCACCCAGTTTTGTGAGATTCCTTTTTAAATCTTTGCAGTCAGCTTTGTACCTAACTATCTTGAGTAGTTTTGTATCATCTGCATACTTTGCCACCTCACTCTTTACTCCTTTTTCCAGATCACTTATGAATTGTTGAACAGGACTGGTCCCGTGCAGATCTTTGGAGGACCCCACTATTTACTTCTCTCCAATCTGAAAACTGACCATTTATTCCTACCCTTTGTTTCCTATCTTTTTAACCAGTTACTGATCCATTAGAGGACGTTCCCTCTTATCCCATGTCTGCTTACTTTGCTTGAGAGCCTTGGTCAGGGACCTTGTCAAAGGCTTTCTGAAAGTCCAAGTACACTATATCCCCTGGAGGACCCTTGTCCGCATGTTTGTGGACACCTTCAAAGAATTCTGATAGATTGGTGAGGCATGATTTCCCTTTACAAAAGCCGTGTTGACTCTTTTCCAACAAATCTATGTGTTGATAATTCTGTTCATTACTATAGTTTCAACCAATATGCCTGCTATTGAATTTAGGCTTACCAGCCGGTAATTGCCGGGATCACTTCTGGAGCCTTTTTCAAAAAATGGTGTTATATTAGCTAACCTCCAGTCATCTGGTACAGAGGCTGATTTAAGTGATAGACCACAATAAGTAATTCTTCAATTTCATATTTGAGTTCTTTCAGAATTCTGGTCCTGGAGACTTAGTACTGCTTAACGCATCAGTTTGTTCCAAAACCTCAAACTGGGACAGTTCCTCAGATTTGTCACCTAAAAAAAGAATGCCTCAGGTGTGGGACTCTCCCTCACAATGGGACTGATGCAAAGAATTCATTTAGCTTCTTTGCAATAACCTGGTCTTCCTTGAGTGCTCCTTTAGCACCTTTGATAGTCCAGTGACCCCACTAATTGTTTGGCAGACATTCTGCTTCTGATGTACCATATATACTCGATCATAAGCTGGATCGTTTATAAGCCGACCCTCCCTCCCCCCAAGATGGATAATTAAAAATGGAAAATTTTTATAACCCGTTCATAAGCCGACCCTATAATTCAGGGGTCAGCAAACTTTGGCCATCAGGATAAGCTGCTGGTGGGCTGAGATGGTTTGTTTACCTCGAGCATCCACAGGCACGGAGGTAAACCTAAGTAAACAAAGTGTCCTGGAGCACCAGCTGCTTACCCTGATGGGCCAGGACAGCAACTGGTGGGGAAATTCTTTGGTGGAGGGGGAAGCTGGGAGTCAGGGAAATAACCCCTGTGACCACCCCCCACATGACGCCACCCCAGTCTAGGACCCCCACACTCTCCCCATCCCATCCTTTCGGGACCCCCACACTCTCCCCATCCCATCCCTTCCCACCTCATCTGGGGCGGGCCAGGGGAGGATGTCTCTGACCTGGCTGGAGCTGCTCCGGCAGGCTGGGCAACGTGGCTGCAGCCTGCTCCGGCGGGTCAGACCGGGCAGCGCAGCCGCAGCATGTTCCAGCCGGCTGGGCTGGGCAGCACGGCTGCAGTGTGCTCCGGCTCCTGGGTGGCGCGGCCACAGCCTGCTCTGGGGGCGGGGCTGAGTGGCAGGGCTGCAGCCTGCCAGCCCCGGAGCTGCAGCTGCTTCGGAGGCTGGGGGGAGAGCAGCGTGGCCAGAAGCGGAGAGACTCTGGCCCTGCCTCTTCCCTTCTGGCTTTGCTGGCTGTGCTGCCTCTCCTTGCTCCCTCTGTTGGGGGAGGGGCTGTGTCCCACCTCTCCCTCTCTATACCCGTTCATAAGCCGACCCCCTTCTCTGGTGCTTCCCTTTTTTACTAAAAAAATTCAGCTTATGAACAAGTATATACGGTACTTTAAAAAATGCTGATGATTTGTGTCTTTTGCTAGTTGTTCTTCAAATTCTTTTTCGGCCTGCCTAATTATACTTTTACACTTGATTTGCCAGAGTTTATGCTGCTTCTTGTTTTCCTCACTAGACTTGACTGTGACACAAAGAAGGCAGTAACCTGGGGGGAGATGTCTGTTAATTACATTTAAGATTCCCAAATGATCCAAAACCTCCGTTATCCAAATTTATTCAAAGTCCCTCATGTCTTCACGAAAATCGAGGTTGTACTGTAGTAAATCTTTTGCTTTCTGTTTATGAAATGTACATACTAAATGCAGCTATCTATCTGTTTGCTGGTAATTTCAGCTGGTGGGAAATATTTCCTATCACAGGTCAATCTGATTTCCCATATAGTCTGATTCAGTAGCACTCTGGCTGATTGCTAATTCTTTCATCTCAACCTCCAGATTACATGTGAGCTTGAGCTCAAATTATCGTTAACAGCTTTTGACATTTTGGATGTGAATAGCTACAAATTGTTTTCTGGCTGATTTGTGCATCTTGTACTTTGGGTAGAGAAAAGGAAATCTGTAATGTCATAAAATAGCCTAGGTGTGCAGAAAGCCATAGTGACAGCTGTAAACATCTTGCTACAAATTTTATACACACAATGAGTCAACGTATCAAGAGAAGGGACTGGAAAATAACTGAGCTACTTAAGGTAATTGTACTATTTGTAGAAAAAAGTAATTTGTAGTATTTATAGTATTTGTAGCCATTCAGAAAATGTAAATTTATTGTTCTTGACCTAACTTTAGCACACTATTCAAATATTTTTATAATGCCATTTGAAGGAGAAACTCATTATTCACATAAATTGCTTCAGTGCTTCAAGGCCCATGTAACTTGCTTAATCATGATAGTTATTTGAGAGCAATATCTGGTAATCACTTTATCAAACAACAATGATTACCCAGATGCAGTATTAAACTGGGACGTTGAGGGAGTAGTACAGCTTGATAAAGACAGAGCTATTCATTATTACACTAAGTTCTGTGGATTTCATCATCAGTAAAATGGCAGGCTTTTTTCAAAATAGAAATATTTGGTTCGTAAACTTGAATATAATATTGTAGATATGTTTCCTTAAAAAGCAAGCTCTGCAGGCCATAACTTTGCCACTTTTTCCTCCAAAATAAAATACAAAATTCTTTGCCATTTGTTTGGTTAAGGATGTCAGCTTAATGGCCACTGTGTTTTCAGTGAAAAAATGTAATGGTTGGCTAGAGTTTATATCTGCAGAAATTGGAGATCTGATGAGAGAGAGAGAGGCATATACCCTATTATGGAGAGGTGGTAGCTTCTCAATAGTTAGGATTGAAACTTGCATTCCTTTGTAAACTTGATATTACCCCCACCTCCTACCCATCACCACCTAAAATCTTTTTTTTTTAAAAGGTCCCTTCTGCTTCAAATTTTGTATGGAGTCCATCTGAGCTGGGTCTCCTGCAGGCATTTCTGCATGCTTAGAAGACTCCAGGAAATGAATCCTAAGACTCCAGGAAATGAATCCTAGTCCTATGCCACAAATTTGGGGAAGGAACTGGCTCTCCCTTCACCTTATTCTCCTGGGTTTGAGGCACCAAGGCAGCAGATTCTTTACCAGCGTCACAAAACCCCTGCTTGGGGAGGCCACTCACAACCGTATCGTCACACTTTCCTATGTAGGATGTATGTAGTAGAGTATTTACATACAAATGGTAGTAACGTGAAATGGTATCTTTCCCCCATGACAATAGTACTTCTTTGATACCAGTGGAAGGAGAAAGAGATGGAAAGTTAGAACTACGGAATGAATATACTGACAACCACATGTGGAGTGGATATTCTTGTGAAAAGTGTGTGTGTGTAAGCCACAGGTTTATAATAAAACGCAAGCCTCGGCTATAACTATACATAGACTACCACCTCACCATAGTATGGTGTGTGCAATAAAGTGGGAGGGATACCACACTAAAAGATGTAATGTAGACATGTCCTTAAAGGAGACTAAGGAATTTGGAATGATAAGGATTCAGATAGAAATAACTTGCATTAAAAGCCACACAGATAGGCTTGTGTAGATAATACTCAGCTGTGCTGCCAGCATGGCTGCTCTCTGCGTTACCCCCTGACTGAGTGAAAATTACATTTTTCTCAAAGAAATGTGGTGGAATGCATTCAAGTTAGCAGTCTATTTGGAGATGAAATATCCTGTTCAAATCTTTTGAGCAATGCAAACAGGATTTTCAGATTCCTAATACGTCTTTCTATCAAATCCAGAAACCACTCTGAGCATTTAGAGTTGAGGATCAAACATCCAATATCGGCTCAAACTGGATGTAATTGATGACGTTAAAGCAATCAGCCCACTGGAGTTTTGATCTTTAATTGTGATGGTTTATACTTGGAAAGTATTGTAGTCTTTTGAGGTGAGTTTGTGTTGTTTTAGCTGATTAAATACTATCAGTAGTGAAATATTCAGTTGAATACTGAGGACTAGACTTGAGAGGTGTTGAGTACCTGCAGCTCCTTCAGTGAGGAGTTGCAGGCACTTGGTGCTTCTCACTATCATGCTATTCATTGGCAGAGGTTCTCAAACTGTGGTTCGCAGACCACGCCATTCACATGGTCTGCGGATAGTTCCCTCTAAGGTGCGCGCTTGGGCGGCCGCACATGAAAGAATGAAGGGCCATGCAAGCGTGGCTCCACTAATTAGGTGCCTGGACCCTGGAGAAGACGCACATGTAAGGTGAGGTGGTGGCCTTGCAGGGAATAGGGGGGGTAGGTGGGAGGGGGCAGTGGGGTGAGAAGAGGGTGTGGAGGAGATTGGGGACATGCAGGGCTGCAGTGGCCAGAGAAAGAGGCGACTTTCCCCAGCTCCAGGGCTGCAGCTGTCCGGGAGAGATGGCCCTCCTTCCCAGCTTCAGCTCTGTTGCTGGGGAGAGAACCCCCTCCTTCCCAGCCCCAGCTCGGGGACAGCCGCAGCGGGGGAGAGGGGGCACATCCATCGCATTAGAAAGGTAAGACTATTGATATTAAAATATGAGTTGTGTGCTTTTATTTGTAGAACAAAAATAGTTAATTATTATTAAGGGTTTTTTTTTATATAGCACTTTTATCCAACGCGCTTTACAATAGTTAGATAATTGTACAAACAACATTTGGAAAAATCATTAAGTGGTCTGCAAAAAAAAAAAGTTTGAGAACCACTGACATAGATGAACGGAGTGGATGGTCTCGGGGACAGTTGTCTAAACAGCATTAAGCTGGCACTCTTGTTGGCAGTTTGAATGGCCTTAGAAATTGAAGTGTCATTGCTCCCTTAAGGATTGGTACCATTGAAACAAGGTAGAAGCACACTGGTGGAAGTTAGCATGGGGCAGCTTCCACTGCTGCTGTCCATTCTGTAACTGTTAAGGTGGATAAACCAGGTATTAGTCTCCAGCACTGTGAGTGTAACATCATGAACAACTATAGAATAAAGAGAATAATAGAAACACACAAAATAAAAATTAAATTTATATTTGGGAGACTCTTTTTAAAAGGCACTTTAAGAAATATATAAAATTTCTATACCTGCTTCCAAGGGAGGAAGTAGTGTCTTGTGATCAAGTCTCTGGGTTTCAGAGATTTGGGTTCTGTTTCCTGCTCTGTTGCAGACTTCCTGTGTGACATTGGGCTAGTTGCTTAGAGATAATACTTCCCTGCATGTAGGGAAAATGAAATCATTAATATTTACAGGATGCTGAGATAATATGATGGTGGTCCATAAAAATACCTATAAATACATAAAATATATATCAAAATCTCTTTTTGTCCATTTTCTTACATTTTATAACTTTTAACTTTGTGTTTTGCTTATGCTATGTTAGTCATTTCTTTCCAGCCAGGAAGAGCCTGACAACATTTTTTGTATATTATAAACTGCAGTGAAGAACATATACTTAACAAAATTACCCAGTCCATTTGCTCTGAGCAGTAGCCAACTCCTTTTCACTTCTGTTATGACAAGAAGAACGCTATACCCAAGAAAATCACCGACCTCCATTTCCACCTTACTTTTATTTGGCAGAAAACAGTCAAGTTTGCCATTGGCTTTCTCCAGTCCATTGTTCAGCTCATATGGTATGAGATCACATTAAAGAAGATTGTGGCAATTTGTCTCATCTTGTTGTGAAAGCACATATAGTCCCTACAACTCAAACTGTACTTTAGGAATGGAGCCTTGAGTGGACTTAGAATAGGCTGAGTAAATATGTTGTTGCAATTAGGGCTCAAGAATAAAATGCATTCAATATTATCTGTCCCCTTAGTATTTGAGTTTAAAAAGTAATCCCCCCCGTGCCCCCCCATAAAATCAAACCCTATGAGGTAAAATAGAGTGAAAATGTTTATCCCATCAGGGGCCATATTCTTGTACTGATTTACACCCTGTGCAATTGTACTAAAGTCATTGGCTATAAGTCAGTACAGAATTTGTCCCATGAACTTTAAAACTATCATGCATACACCAAGGGGTGCTACCATGGTATTATTCTTGTGGATCTTCTGCACAACAATTCAGGTGTATCAACTGCATATTAGGTCTGGTCTACACTAGAAGGTTGTGTCGAATTTAGCAGCGTTAAATCAAATTAACTCTGCACCCGTCCACACAAAATATGCTTCAAAATGAGAACTTCCAGTTCTTTCCCTGCAGTTGTAGCAATCATGACTTTACATTTATAAATAGTACTTTCTTGCATTTCTATAGCACCTTCCATCCAAGGACCTCAAAGAGTTTTACAAATTTTAATGACTTTAGCCTAATGACACCCCTGTGAAAACGTTAAGTGTTAGTGGACCAAATTGAAGTCCATAGCATTACAGCAGAGAATTTGACATATGCTTATCGACACTTGTACAGGTAAAGAAACTGAGGCACGGACTTTTCCAAATAGACACTAATTTGTGGTGCCTCCATTTTTGGGTACCAGACTTAAGACACTTTAGGTTGATGGTCTGAGGTGCTGAGCACCTGCAGGTCCTGTTGACTTTATCTAAATTTGTGGGTGCTCAGAACCTGTGAAAATTAGACCCAAGTTGTCTCATGTTTGTTACCCATCAACTGAGACATCCAAATGCAATGGATGCTTTTTGAAAATGTTGACCTTTGTGACTTGCCCAAAGTCACACAGCTAGTCAGTAAAAATCAACAAAGGGTCCTGTGGCACCTTTAAGACTAACAGAAGTATTGGGAGCATAAGCTTTCGTGGGTAAGACCCTCACTTCTTCAGATGCAAGACTTGCATCTGATGCATGACTTGCATCTGAAGAAGTGAGGTTCTTACCCACGAAAGCTTATGCTCCCAATACTTCTGTTAGTCTTAAAGGTGCCACAGGACCCTCTGTTGCTTTTTACAGATTCAGGCTAACACGGCTACCCCTCTGATACTTGACAGCTAGTCAGTGGCATATATGGGAATAGAGACCAGCACTCCTGACCTCAGCCTCCTGCTTTAATTACTATATCACTCTTCTCCCTAAAACAACCTGAAAGGTCACTTCATGCTCTATGTTTTGTGACAAAGCCATATACTCTGTGTTGCCTTTTTAAGTGCTGACAAATATAACTATCAGTTACTAACAGAACTATGGAAATTCAAAGCCACAGTGAACACACAGCAGTCGAATTGTCTAAAGCAACAGTCATAAAATTCCAGTTATCCAGGCTGTGTTTTTAAGTGGTGAACTGCAGTGGCAGAATGCTATCTGCAGAGTACTAGTTTGATTTCTTGGTGCTTTGGGACTTCAGGGAGTTCCAGTAGGGGTGTTTGCAAGTATGTTGCTATTGATGCAATTGGAAGGGTGGCCATTGGGTTAATTGCACTGAGTTCTAATGGACAAGAATATTAAGCTCTTTGCATTTGTGCATTTAGAATCTGATGCTGCACCACTGACGTCAATAGGAGTTTTGCCATTGACATCAACGAGTGCAGGGTCAAGCCCTTGCTACATATCACATGTACACATATTGTACAATGAGGATCTACTGTCGGTTGGTTACCAAGGCGCCAACAATCAGAATGGCTAAAAACCATTTTAAAAACACCCAGAGATGGTTAGTGATTTATGAGGAATGTATTTTATTCTGCAGTGTCTCTTATTTAACTGGATGCCTCTGGAGACAGGCTTTAAACAGTATAGTACTATCTCAGACTAGTATGCTAGATTTTCATCTCACTTCAACTCCATTAAAGTAAGCTTCCATAAACAGACATCAATTACAACCAGTTTTAAGGGGTTTAAAATGTAATCCAACAGTGCTGCTTAACTAAATGAATCCTGAGAACTGATCTCCAGTGAATTAATAGAGTGATATCTGGAGAGCTCACTATGAATCTGAGTTAATGACTAGAGAAGATCAAATTAATTACAACTGTCTCTGAGGACCTGCAGGGAAGAACTCGCCCTCATCAGCTAACGTTTGATTAACTCTACGGGTACCAAATCTGGAGTTTCCACACATTATTTTTTAAGCAAATACAAATGAGGCCGTGGAAATATATGGCCTGATTTTCAGAGGTGATGAGCAATTACAGTGGGAGCTGGAGGTGCCTCTGAAAGTCAGGCCAGTTTAAAAAAATGAGGCTATTTAACTGTGTTATTCCTATGGACTGTATGTTTGTCAAATGGGACAAAAATGAATGTCCAGCTAAGGGTATCACAAAGGCAACATGATTCACCATTATTTGTTATTATTTGTTAACAGGGGAGCCATCAGAGTTATTAGGTCCACATTTTAGCTAATCATACAGGATTCCACAACTTATTGATAGGAGTCCCCCTGAGACTTTGCACAAGCTTCTCTCCCTCCCTATGCCCAAAATAAATCAGTCTGCAAATAAATGTATGTAATTTTTAAAACATGCCAGAGGAAGTAGGATTGCTCAAATGTTCAGTAGTAGGATATTAAGTCTAGGCTATCTGTTTGAAACAAGCCTAGACTGGTAAACATATTTCAGTCTGATGGCTATTCACTGGCCGATGTGGAAAAGGTGCACCTGTTCTGAGTGGGGAGGTGTCCACATCACAAACATAAGAGTCACAATTTATAATAATCGGCAGTCTCAGAAGAGAGAGAAGGTTACTGTTTCACCATGGGCTTTATTTAGTTATGGCACCGCCTTGCACTTCCATTCCCTATACTCTTTGGATAAATGCTTCATTTTGCAGGGTGTCAAGCCAGTATCCTTTATGAGCACTGAAACAAACAACCCAAAATGTAAATAAAGTCAGTGGAGCTTACAACCTACAATAACCCAAACAGGCATAGTATGCACAGGAATCCTGCATTGTCGCAGAGCCTTTTAAGTTTTAATGTAAAGACTGAGCAGACGGGCACAACTGGGAAGGGCCATTTGCCTTCTCTAAATACATA
Organism: Chrysemys picta bellii; assembly: GCF_011386835.1. Taxonomy (NCBI): domain Eukaryota; kingdom Metazoa; phylum Chordata; order Testudines; family Emydidae; genus Chrysemys; species Chrysemys picta. The sequence continues at coordinate 96,103,167 of NC_088792.1, forward strand.
CATGCTTGTGTCTCAGTAAACAGATAGGCCATACTTTGGGCCTATCAACCAAGACAATGGCCCCTTGGTGTTGCAGACTTAAAACTGTTCCTTTTAACATGCCTTTCATTTATTTTGAGGTTTAGAGAGCACTCTGCCTTCTTCATATTCAGCAGCTATTTTCTTCAGTCCTTGGTTGTTCCTGTTGTCTAAAACAGAAAAAAAATCTGCAATGCATTCTTCCTTATATTGCACTATGAGAGCTGGGGTGTGCTTCTGTCAAGCAGGAGACCTGATCTTAAGGGCTAACCAATGGAAAACCAGGCCTATTGAATAGAGGATGCATTTGTTCTAAGGAGAAAAGATGCTAGCCAGCTACCAAACTGCTAAACAACATTTATAGAAGGTTAAAGAGGAAGGTTTACACTCAGTTGTGATGCATTCACAGTTTCAGGAAACCCATCCAGTCCAGTATGTCTCAGCCTCTAATTAAAGGACTATGGGTATGTCTACACTGAAATTAAAAACCCATGGCTGGCCCCTGCCATCTGACTCAGGCTAAGGGGCTCAGGTTAAGGGACCATTTAATTGAAGTGTAGACATTCTGGCTCGGGCTGGGGTCCAGGCTCTAGGACCTTGTAAGGTGGGAGGGTCCCAGAGCCATTATATAATGTAGTCTAACCTATATAACATTGGCCATTCCATTTCCCACAATTACCCCTGTATCGAGTCCAATAAACCTGTGTTTGGCTAAAGCATCTGTTCCTGAAAGGCATCCAGCCTTGATTTGAAGACATCAAGATGAAGAATCCACCACTTCACTTGGTAGTTTTTTCCAATGTTTAATCACTGTGAAATTTCTGCTTTAGTTCTCATTTAAATTTGTCTGGGTTCAGCTTCCTGCCACTGGTTCTTGTTATGCCTTTCTCCACTAGATTAAAGACCTTTTTCGTACCTGGTATTTGCTCCCCATGAAGGTACACTGTAATCAAGTCACTTTTCACTCTTCTTTTTGATAGGCTAAACAAATTGAGCTCTCCCACAGTAAGGTGTTTTCTCTGGCCCTCATATCATTTTTATAGCTTTTTTTTCTGCACCTTCTCCAGTTTTTCAACATCCTTTAAAAAACATGAACACTGGAACTGTATTCCGGTATTGGTCTTACCAATGACAGATACAGAGCAACTCCATATTCGTACTCACTAATCCCCAAGGACTGCATGACCCCTTTTTCCACAGCATTGCACATGGAGCTCATGCTGAGTTGCTTGTCCACTTAGCCTCTAAATCTTTTTCAGAGTCACTGCGTTCCAGGATACAGCCCTCCATTCTTTAGGTATTGCCTGCATTCCTTGTCCCTGGAAGTATAACTTTGTGTTTGGCTGTTTTCAAACCCATTTTGTGTGAATAGGTCCCAGCTCACCAAGCGATCCAGATTGCTCTGTCTAACTGCCCTGTCATCATTATTTACCATGTCCCAAGTCTTTGTCTCATCCACAAATTTTATCAGTAGTGGCTTTATATTTACGTCCAGATCCCTGATGAGCATGTTGTATAGCATCAGGCCTAGTACCAATCTAGTTCCATCTCTCCATAGACAGAAGAATTCAGAGGAAAGTCTGTGATTTGAAATTATTGGAGTTTCCCATTCCCTCCTGCCAGTTATTCCCAGCTAGGGGTGAATGAGGCCCACAGCTCTAGTGAACTCTAATAATAGTGGTAAAACCTGCAGCTTCCCTAGTACATTACCCATGAGGGGCTGTGCACAGTATGCTTAGAGCTGTGTAGTGACGTCTATGGTGGTTCCACTTGTGAGTCAGAGACGATATGTGACCTTTAGTTTACATATCCCTGCACCAAAACATGGAGAGGTTCAGGAACACAATTCTGGGTCATTCCACTATCATTTAATCTTAGAATAATAGAAATGCTGTACAGTAAGGGACCTCAAGAGGTCACCCAGTCCAGGCCCCTGCACTGAGGCAGGCTCAAGTGAACCTAGACGATCCCTGACGGGTGTTTGTCCAATTTGTTCTTTAAAAACTTCCAGTGATGGGGATTCCACAACTTCCCATGGAAAGCCTAGTCCAGAGCTTAACTACCCTCATAGTTAGACAGTTTTTCCTAATATCTACCCTCAGTCTCCCTTGCTGCAGATTAAGCTCATGACTCTGTATCCTACCTTCAGTGAACATGGAGAACAATTGATCATAGTCCTCTTTATAACAGCCCTTAACATAGTTGAAGATTGTTATCTGGTTCCCCCCTCAGTTTTCTTTTCTCAAGACTAAACATGCCCAGGTTTTTTAACCTTTCCTCATAGGTCTAAACCTTTTATCATTTTTATTGCTTTTCTCTGGGCTCTCTCCAGTTTGTCCAAATCTTTCCTAAAGTTTGGTTCATGGTATTGGACACGTTACTCCAGCTGAGGCCTCACCAGTGCTGAGTAGAGCAGGACAGTTACTTCCTATGTCTTACATATGACACTCCTGTTAATGCACCCCAAAATCATGTTCGCCTTTTTTGCAGCTGCGTCACATTGTTGACTTATATTCTATTTTTGATCAACTATAACTCCCAGATCCTTTTCAGCAGCACTACCACTTAGCCAGTTATTCCCCATTTTGTCGATGTGCATTTAATTTTTCCTTCCTAAGATAAAGTACTTTACACTTATCTTTTCTGAATTTCATCTTGTTGCATTTAGACCAATTCTCCAATCACTGCTTGCTCTTCCAAAAGGGTATGAATCACACTACTAAAATTGAGAAAATTTTGTCAAAGTGCTTTAACAAGTATTCCTTCCCTTACGACACTCATCTCCTTTTGGCTGTCATTATTAGTTAGTTTTATGGCATTGTACAGCAGGGTACACAGCACTTTACAAGCAATAAAATATATGAAATAAAAAAGTGGGTTATGAGTCTATTAATTTGAATGGAAGATGTGTCTAAAACCCCTGGACTGGAGATAATATTGAAGTAAAACCAGTATGATTTTGCTGAGAGAGAGGACAAAGATGACAACAAATCTGGGTAATGTGGAGATGGTCATGCTGTCAATGTTGATAGAGAGTGAATGGAATTTGGCATGGAATAAAGCTCATTTTTAGACTGTAAGGGCCTCAAGGCAGAGGCTTATCATGTGTATTGCTCTGGCAAGCATCATGCCTACCTATGGTTCTGTATAAATAATACATTTTACACATGGTGATACTGAACTGGCAATGAGGCCTCCAAGAGGAGGAGACATTGGAAAGGCAGACAAAAATGCATGATTGGTGAAGCGGTGGGGAGAAGAACTCTCTGGGAACCATCAGTGTAGAAGTAATAGCGGAATTCAAAGCAGCGAATGAGAACACCCAAAAAGATGATAAAGGAATGCTGGAGATGATGCAGAAACACGGTCAGTCAGTTAAGAGAGAATCCTGGAAGTAGAAAGTGATGGGAGACCAAGGAAGAGTGTGTAGAGAAGAAGAGATTGATCAAATTCATCAAACAGATCAAGATCTTTGATCTTTTGCTTACAGCCATCCTGAGTGGTGATCTAAGATAGATCACTCTTGTTCACTGTTACCATATGATAATGTGACTAATGCACCAGTTGCCACTTCATTACCAGGGTTGACTATAAACAAAAAAAAATAGTTTCAGGCTGTGGAGGGTCAGTTGCAACATGACATACAAACTACATGTTGTCTTCCTCCTACCGAATACCTAATGTGTCTCAGCATCAGCCGGGTGATATATCATTTGTGCTAGTCTAAACAAACAGAAAAGAATCCTCCTACATGGATTTAAGAGGCTGGGCTCCGCTTTGTGTTCAGCTGGCGGTATGAATAATTTTTATAGCCAGGGAATGATTCTATAGTCAAAAATTATATAAAATGCCTCAGCTCTTAGTTTTCTGCCAGCTAAGGGGACGCTGCTGATGCAACGCTGTAGGCCGCTACGGATTATCACAGCAGCAAAATCACTACAGTATCCACTTAATCTCGCTTGAGAAGCCTGCATGAAGTGCCACAGAATTCCTATCAGTATCATACCCGGAGTTCTCAATTCAAAAGCATTGTTTCTGATAGAAGGCTATTACTATAATAATAGAGGTAAGAAGTTCAGGAAATTCCATCTTTGATTTTTACTGGACATTTCTTGGATTATAACAGTTTTCCAGGTTTATTTCTTAAAGAAAAGCAATGATTACATTGATAATTTATTAACAATACTGTTATGTCTGAAATGGAAACAATAAGTCTTTCGGTCACTCTTGCAGTTAGTTAGTCTGGTGAGTAGAACAGAACTGCTGAGATTGCGTGTGGTGTATGTGACACCCATTATTGCTATTTAGATAGCATGCTAAGCGCTTTTCACATAAATTCAGTAGGAAGGCAAGATCCCTGACTCAAAGAGTCAGTAATCTTAAGGCTCCAGTCCTGGAAACACTAATGCAGTAAGCACTATGCCTGGGGGTGAGCGGTCCCAGGGAGTCATAAGAACATAGGAAATGCCATACTGGATCAGACCCGAGATCTATCCAGTCAGTGATTGGTACCAGATGCATAAGAGAAAGGTGCAAGAAACCCTGCATTAGACAGATATTCATGACAGTAAACACTGCATCCAGGACGTGTTTGCAGAATCAGGCCCTAAGTAAACAAGGCACAGATTAATGACAGGGATGAGATGCAACAAAAGACCACAAGATTGAGTGGTGATGTTCAACATGTGTCTTGTCAGTTCCATGAATTTTATTTAGAGGTGTGTTATCTTTATTAATGTTTCTGATGTTTATTTTGCTTATGCGTCTTTAAGGAGAACACCAGATCCTGTATTTGCCTCATGGAGGAAGTGTGCATTGAGGAGAGAATTAATGGAGGAGAGAATGGAGGCATGGTAGACAAGAGCAGGGAGGGTTTTCTCAGCAGAAGGAGCTGCTTGGAAGAAGATACAGAGATCAGCATGAGGGGAGGAAAAAATCATATTGGGGACAGTTAGTCATGCAGCTTGGGAGAATTGGAGGGGGTGAATAGTGAGATGAAAGGGTTAAACTGTAGAAGACTGCTGCTGCTTCTACAAGCAGATAGCAAGTTTCAAGCTGTCTAGGTAAAAGTAGGTGTATTTTGTTTAAATAATCGCATCAGCCAATTTCCAGTAATTTGCAACATTTTTAAACCTTATTGCACCCCGTCATTACTCCTTTGGTACAAGGCACCATGAAATAGATTGACCTTTACGCTAACTTTAGATGTGTGAACCCTACATTTAATCAAACCAACAGCTGCCCCAAGAACAATAAAATATAAAAAACAAGAAGAAACAATTGCTGTACAAGGGCTTGATGTCCCCCATTCTACTTGTAGTCGCTATGGGCAGAGTCAATGAGATTATGTATTGGATAGTCCTCGAGACATGCAATACAAATACCATTTATGCTGTTGAACAAGAGGAACAGAAGGCTCATCAATACAGCACATCCGATCACCTTCCAAAATAATTACCAAGATGGTTCTGTTCTCCCATCCAGTATCTTGTAAAGAAACTATTGATACTGCTGGAACGTTTTTAATTTTGGAAATATTCAGTACCAGAGGGGTAGCCGTGTTAGTCTGTATCCACAAAAACAACAAGGAGTCCTGTGGCACCTTAAAGACTGACAGATTTATTTGGGCATAAGCTTTCGTGGGTAAAAAACCCACTTCTTCAGATACATGGAGTGACAGATGCATGGTCATTCCATGCATTCTTCAGATGCGTGGTCACTCCATGCATCTGAAGAAATGGGTTTTTTACCCACGAAAGCTTATACCCAAATAAATCTGTTAGTCTTTAAGGTGCCACTGGACTCCTCGTTGTTGTTTTGGGAAATATTCAGCTACATTCTATCTTGCTGTAGCAAATCCTTCTTGTTCCAATGTCTATCTTGTGGGAGATGGATATCACTCTTTCATCAGTTAAATACTGTATAAAATTTAATATGCCAATGAAAAGACACTCTAATGAAGTTTTGTATTGATTTAGTTCTGTTCTGTAAGGACCCAAACTTCAATATTAAAAGTTATGCCAATCATAGTGTTGAAACTTGCACACACAAAAAGACAATTACAGTTACATATTGGTAAAAACAGTAATTATGACTATCCTTTACAACTGTACATTTAGTACATTCATAACTAATCATTAAAAGGGTCTGTTCTTTCCTGAAAAACTAACTGAACTACATAATTGAGCAACACAACAGGAGATTAAATGAAATGTAGACAAGTGCAAGATAATGTACATTGGCAGGAACTATCTAAACTATACATATTTAATGACAGCTTCTAAATTAGATGTAACCTATCAGTTAAAATGTTCAGGAATTGTTAAGGATTGCTCAAAGGGTATGTCTGCTTATTACACAGTGCAAGCCAAAAAGGTGAATAAGATAGAGGCTGTATGAACAAGGGAATAACATATAAAATATTAAGAGTTAAATCCTTCAGTCCTTAGGCAAAATTCCCATTTTGAGGCCTTTGGGAGTTTTGCTCGAGTAAGAACTATGGCCAACATTTTCATACTTGGGTGTTTAAAAGGCTCTAATACTGACATAATTTAAGCATGCACCTAACTTTAAACACATGATTAGTCCCATTGAAATCAGTGGGGCTACTCAAGTAGTGCTAAAGTTTAGGTATGTCCCTAAGTACCTTTTTGAATTGGGGCCAAAAACCCAAATCCATATTTAGGCAACTAGATAAGCAAGTTGAATTCCAGGGGTGCTGAGCAAACACAACGCCCAGTTACTTCAGTGGGAATCTTAGCTCCAGCTTTAGATCCACTGTAGCATGTCGGAGAAAAACAGAGTTCTCACTCTTTGGTTGGGTGCAGCAAAGTCTCTTTTCTTACTTAAGCAAATGTATTAGACTTTAATATAACACATTTTCCTGATATTATCCAAACACTTTGTATTTCCCTTCCCTGTCAACCGGGGTGGAGAGAGGAATGCTAAATCCTTCTCCGGTTCTCAGACTTACTGTGGCTGAGAGTAGGCACACTTTTAATTATGCAATCTTCAACATATAACACCAGACAACACCAATACAATACCAAGCAAAGCAAACATAAAATAACAAGGGCAAAACAAAGTGTTTGGATAATATCAGGAAAATGTGATATACTAAAGTCTAATACATTTGCTTAAGTAAGAAAAGAGACTTCATTGGTCAGATCTTTTAATTGAAAATTGTTAAAATTTGCATATCAACAGTCTTTGGAAACAAGGCCATGAAGGTTAACCCACTCCCCATATTGCACATGAGATCTTTCTGGCTACCTCAGATTTCTAACCAGAGGGCTGGGAAGGGAGGAAAGCTATTGGACACCAGAGGTTGTACTGAGTGGACTCCTCAAAAGTGGGTGTGCTTGTCCTGGCTTGTTGCTCTAAAGCTCTGTAATAAAGTTTTTACTGGAAGGGTGTATGTGGCATACATTGAATAATAAGACTAAAGTACTGTATAATGGCAATGTGTATGTGTTCATTGTGGGGAAAAAAGGTATGTGAGTGGAGAGTGGAAGTTTCTTTTGTAGGTTAAAAGAAGCCAAGAAGAGGAGAAGGAAAAAGAACAGAACAAATTAACCTTTTTCCCACAATGAACACATACACATTGCCATTATACAGTACTTTAGTCTTATTATTCAATGTATGCCACATACACCCTTCCAGTAAAATAACTTTATTACACAGCTTTGGAGCAACAATCCCGGATGAGCCCCCAAATTGTCGGAGAAAAACAGAGTTCTCACTCTCTTTGGTTGGGTTCAGCAAAGTCAGATACTTTATTCTCGAGCAATTGCATAGAGGGAGAGAGTGCACTAGGACACGGGGCTTCCCCCTCCTAGGCAGGTCTCTCTCTTGGTAAACAATTACAGCAAGCATTTATACCTTTTGTTACATACAATAATGAGCAACAGCTACATTGTGTTTATACATAGGTCATCCTGATATCTTATTTTTCACATCTATTTAGACTCTAGTCTACATTCCATATTTATCTACACAAGGTCGCAACAACTTCTCACACAGCTCTTTCCCACTCGCCTCACACAATCCTCGCTTCTACAAATCTCGCATTATTAGAGTTACAGCTAGCCTGACTCTCGCTCACAGAAGAGACTGTATGCATTGAAATCCCCTTCAAATCCCTGTCAGTTCTTGCTCTTTCCTAGCACAAGAAAACTCCAGCTGCAGTTAGAACAAAATGTCCCCCATGGCACAGCTTAATTGACCAGGTGCATTCTGGGAGTTTTACACCTTCCTTTGAAGCATCTATATCATTGGCCACTACTTAAAAAAGAAAAAAAGCAAAACGTAGAGGTGGGGCATTCAGCACATAATAGATTTTAAATTAAGGCTTAAATTAAAAATGATGTCCTTTCAAAGTCATCTTGGTTAGCTGAGCTACTCTGTGATACCCCAGAATGCATTGTTTTGTAGCATTCAGCTACTGCTCAGTCCTACTTGGTTTTAAATCTAGCCTTTTCAGTATCAGATACGTGGCAGTATGTTATCGTGTGGTGCAATTTGTAAAATGTTTTATCCCAAGTGAGACAAGGAATTTTAAAATCTTGTCATCAACATAATAAAAAAGATGCTGCTTCCCTGCCCCCTTCCAAAAGCCATTTCCATAGTCCTGTGGGACAAATGCGAGCTGTGGTATAGCAGAATAAGTCTGGAGTTCTGGAGCATACCATACAGGGAGTAAATGAGGGTTATTTCAAAGGAGCCATGTGCTGAATATGCCTTGCATTTGTGTCAATGAGCACGTAAAAATACAGTTACTTCATTTTTGTTAAAATATTAGCAGGTAACTTTTAGTTTATTAATACAAAACAGTTTTAGCTGAAATAACTAGGTCAAATTCTTCCCTGGTATAATGAAGTGCAGTTCCATTACTTTAATGTGAATTTAACCTGCTTTTACCATGGCTGAATCTAGCCTATCATGCAATGGTTCAGGTCCATTCTGAATGTGTGTGGTGTACTGTGTAGATTAAGGGTCAAATTCTTCCCTCAGAAACATGTCCAAAACTCCTGCAGTAATCCATGAGAGTTATGCATGGGTATATGACAACCCGTCTTAATATCCCAATGAATAACAGCTCACAGCAAAAGGGTTCAAAGCAAAATATTTTCACTTGCATTTTCTGCCTTCCTTAAGAGGAAAAGAGAATTGAGATGTTTTCCTGGCTATATTTTAGTGAGTGAGCACTGTACTTTAGATTGCTGCTGACCTTGCTGGAGCCATGACCCCCAAGAGAGACAAGTGGTGCTGAGAATGACTGATGGGTAATATTTAAGATTTCAGTACTGTGCTAGGTGACATCATAGGTGGATGCAGACCCTTGAAAACATTCTGCCAGCAGAGAATGAACAGCAAGTGCACTGTGAATGGGCCTGATCCTATTGAAATCAATAGGAAAACTTACATTGACTACAGTGTGAGCAGGATCAATACCAAATAAGATAAGAAGACATTAGGTACACAAGTAATTAGATAGTCTCCGATGCACTGACAGTGAACCAGTTGACAAATAAGAAATGGTGACACCAGCTCCCTCTGTATTTGAAAAGTGCCTCATGTTTTGCACACTACTGTATTCTAAATAATACATAATAATTCAGAGAAACAAATACAGATTATATTTTATTCTTGCTGTCTCTAGTTTGGAGGCAGAGGCTGTATGTCATCATTAATATTTTCCAGTCACTACCTGTGTATTAAAAACATATATATTTGATGACTTGAACTCTCTGGAATGTGGGGGCAAAGTAACAAAGGAAACAAAAAAAATCCTAAAATTCCACTTAGTAAATCCTTTGCTTTTTGGGGTTTCTTTTTACAGTGCTTGGTTGTATCATTTCATAAGGGAAATGGCGCTGCCAGTCCTGAAGAATGCTGCTCTATTTGCAAACATTTTTGCAATGACTGTGTTGCAGGAAATTTTTACTGACAGGTTATTATGACTACTTTAACACACATCTGACCCACTGTCTGGAAGACAGTTAAAATTATAAACTGTTCATAAATTTACTGACCCCATTGGCAACACTGAACAGCAGTAAATACTTAATTTGATCCTCATTTCTTAAAATAGTGGTATTGCTACACACGCAGACATACAAAGCTTCCCTTTGAAAAAAATCTATTTCAGATCTCTGCATATTAGTCTTTCAACACTGCTTATGTGCATTCATGACAAATGAAAGTAGTCATATTAAATCTCCATTTAATGTTAAAATGGAAAGCAACAAATTCATACAATTCAGCGCTTTCTGCACTCAAGTTCTTATAAAGCCCTACAAATTCTGAGAAATTGTTTCTGTCCACAATCTTTTCCTAAGTGATTTTGTATGTAGTTGTCTGGTCTCTCTATGCCTGATGCACAAAGAATATTTTAAAACAAGGTAGACATTGGGATCCATTCTGTAATGGAAGTTTTGCCCAAATTATAACTGCATGATCTGACTCATAGTCTGAGTATTTATGGTTCTTTCAATTTAATGCAATAAAATGATAGTACTGTGCTTTAATGAAATAACATTGGTACCCTCTCTACCCTTTGATCCATATTTCTACATCTTACAATTCCACAAGGCTTTTTTCTCCGCAAGGTACAGACAGACACCAGTTTCCTTCAAGAAAGTCCAAATAGCTTCGAAGTGCAGAAGCAGAAAAACACTTCACATGCCCTCTTAGCTTCCCAGTTTCCATATAACATGTTGTTCTGTGAAACTGAAATAAGTCGCTAAACAGTGACCAAAAAGGGGAGGAAAAGGGAATCATAAACCCTGGCCCAAATTTTCAAAAGTGACTAGTAATCTTAGGTGCCAACACTGTTTGGTGCCAGGGCCGCTCAGGGAAGGGGTGGGGGGCAAGTGGGGCAATTTGCCCCGGGCCCCACAGGGGCCCCCACGAGAATTTTTTGGGACCCTTGGAGCGGGGTCCTTCACTCGCTCCGGGGGCCCCGGAAAACTCTCGCGGGGCCTGGGCCACCGGAGCTTCTTCCGCTCCGGGTCTTCGGTGGCGGGGGGTCCTTCCGCCCCAGGACCCGCCACCGAAATGCCCTGAAGACTCGCAGCGGGGGGGTCCTTCCGCCCCGGGACCCGCCGCCGAAGTGCCGGGTCTTCGGCGGCAATTCGGTGGTGGGGGCCCCCTGCCACCAAAGACCCCAGGCCCCCTGAATCCTCTGGGCAGCCCTGTTTGGTGCCCACTTTCAGACACCTTAGAAGGGCCTGATTTTCAGAGCTGAGCACTTTGTGAAAATCAGGCCTCTTAAGAGTGTCTCAAATTGCATACTAGTCACTTTTGAAAATATGAGCCATTTTTTCTTTGGGGAGAGAGACAGCCTGTACTGAATTCTGAAGACTTGCCAAGTGAATGTCTCAAATACTTTGAAGCAGATAAAATCAAATTGTGGCTCTCAACAAAACCATAGTAACTGGAAAGATTTGGAGACAATTAATGTTGGGTGTTTAAATGCTAAAACTTATTTTAATTTAACAAAAGTGTGTTAAAATGAAGACGGTATAGATAGCTTTATTGTGTAGGTCACCATGTGATGTACTTAAGATTATTTTGAAGTCAAAAGAGAAGCTGGTTGGCTCAGGGTAAGTAATGAACAGCTGTAAGTTCCTCCACATGGATGGACCCTTACATTCACGTGGTGTTCCACTGAAGTCAGTGGGACCCGGCTTAAATGAAGGGTCTAGATGTGCAGAACAGTAGATTGGGGCTGATAAAGAACAAGAATAATTGCTAATTGATGGATGCTTGTTCACCATGTGAAAAGAATTTGTGCCAGAGCCAGCCTTTAAGGGCCTGAGTGCCTCGTTTTTAGGAACCATGTAAATGTCAGACTGAATTTCAGCTTTCACTAGGGGGAAATGCATGTGACTAGCCTCTACTGCTGCTAAACAAATAGTAAAACGATTGTTAGGTTGGAAAATTTATGGCAATTTTTCCTGAAAATCACAGATTTATTTTCATAGTCCCCAACACAGACTCCTGGGCTCATTCTTTAGGGAGTGCCAAGTCCCCTACTCATTGGTCCATTGTTTTTTGTGGCAGCTCTGGATTGATTTCTGGCTATGAGGCCACACAGGGTGCCATCACTGGCACTAGGGCTTCTGTGAGCTACCCTCTACCTGCCAACACAAATCGGGCAGGTGAAGTGTAGATGAAGAGATAAGTCAGCATGACCAAAATGGAGACACTACTTTGAGCTGTTACATGTTACACCAGGGCTTCCCTAAAAATGATGTACATCATGGGAGATTTTCAGATGATATACTGATGATACCAGGCCTAAATTCAGATAAGAAGAATGTATCCAAAACACCGAAAAAGTTGATTAACATAAATGTTATAGGGAAACCAAGCCACCCACAAAGAATGACACTGGGAAACCATGAGGAGGCAAATCTCAATGTAATGAGGTTCAAGAAAAAAAGTTCAAAAAGCAGAAAACCTGAGAAACTATGACTTTGGGGAAAACAAAAAAAATGGAAACCTCTGTATGGAAGATATGGTAGGACACCCCAACATCCCTGGAAAATGTTCTCAGCCCAAGAAGCTGAATGTTAGAAAAAGGGATGCTGTGCTTTAATTATATGGCTCTGCACAGCACGTAGAGGTGAAAGAAAGAGGAGAAAAAGAATCAGAGAAAGAAGAGTTGTCCACATTAGAAATAGTTATACGGCTGCCAATATCTGATCATGAGAGTGCAGAAAATAGCGACAAAGAAAAAGGGTGAGGAGACAATGTTCTATAGTGAAATGTTCACAGCAGACACAGGTACATGGTTGTTGACATCTCCGTGTCAGAATGTTGAGAATGGTGAAGAAGAACCAGACAAGAAGGACAGGTCCACAATAGAAATAGCTCTAGAGCTGCCAAAGTCTGATTGAGGCAGTGCTGAGAACAAAGTTCCACCATCTTGGTCATTCTGTCCAAATAAGGAGCATCTTACTGAAGATTTCTAGTCCTAGCTCAATAGTAGATTCATTAGCAAATGTAAGAAATCTGAAATAGAGAGTCAGCTAATCTACCATGTCGTCCATTAAAGTTTACGGATTATCACTGTGTTCTTCAAAATTAATAAATGTTTCTGGAGCTTAATCAGGGAGATATGCTGGAAGGCCCTTCAAAAGCTAACACTATAGGTCTCACTGCACCTGAAAGTTGTGCTGACTGTCTGTGCCCCTTCCAGGTCACCACAAATAAAGCCCTTTCCTCTGTTGTATCTACAGGGACCGGCCTCTTTGTTCTCTCTATTCCTGCCTGTGTACAATGCAGCACTTACTATCTCTCAGCTAAATGGTGCCATAGATGTTACTGAAAACAGCTTAATTCTTAAAACCTGTGGACACTAGACAAGGCTGTAGTTTGTCAGCAGAAAGCATCCTGGTTTGGCAGTAATCTGCGATGAATCTGAAATGTGTCAGTTGCAGCCGTTCTCGGCACAATATCATGGATTTGTTGTACTGTTTAGCTAAATGGCATGCATTAATATTTTAGTGAACAAGGCCCCATGCAAAACCCAGCTGGGAACATATAATCAGTCATTTTACTGACTGAAAAGAGTGTCTCCCAGACAGTGCCCAACTCTGGTTTGCATTTGCTCTTATCTATGCACTTGGCCAGACCCCACTATGCCACTTCCCAGATTAGTGACATAGAGCAAATTCAGGTTTTATACTGACATACTGCAGCACACACACAGCAGGATGTCCGCTCTGCAGCTTGGCTCGAAAATCATGAAACTCACACGTGCCATGAGTGATATTTTTTAATGAAGCAGGATCTCCCTGCTTTAATTCCCCCATCCTCATCCCATCCCACAGTTCCAGTTGGATGCATTATTTTTCATTGCTAGAGCTGGCTGAAATCCAGTTTTATTTCCACAAAAAATGTTGAACAAAACCATTTCATTCAAAAAAAATTTGCAGAAAATTTCCATTTTTCAATGAAACAATTCAAAAGAAAATAAAAATTTCCTGTCAAAGCAAAAGGAAAGTTTCATTTTGTTTTGGATTATTTTCATCAAGGACTTTCTCAAACACGAACTACTTTTGTAAAATGTTTCAATGTTGACAAAAACTGCATTTTTTTTGACCCACATAAAAAACTGGGGGGGAGGGGCGGAACAGGTGGAATTTCAACCAGCTGTATTCATTTCCCTACACTCTTGCATGATGTTCTTGCGCACACTGAAACCGCAGTCTAATTCCACCAAAGAGCTGATGGCTGAGCTGATTACTGTGGGTGATTACTCTCATTCATCTATCATTTTTCCCACCGTTAGTGCCACTGAAGTCAATTAACACAGGCAACTTAAACTAGTGTGAAAGATTGCTCCTTATAAATTAAACTCATGGTTTAAAACTATTAAAAATATTTTAAAGGTCATTTTTCTAGCTAAAGTGAAGTATGCCCTAGGTATTAGGGACAAAAGAGCACTTTGTAAAACATAGGCTTTCTCAGCTGGGTGAAGTTATCTAGATATCTACATAATATATGTACTTATTTCATTTTATTGGAGTTCTCTCTCCTCTTTCAGTTGAGTTTTCACATTCTTTCTGCATTTGTTTTTCACACTGTCCAGTCTGTAATTTTTTTAACCTGTATTTTTCATTGTTTTCTATCTATCCTTTGTTGCTCATTATTTTCAAAGTCTCCCTGACATGGACCAGAAACTGAATGAAGTTCAAGTCTTAGGCAAACTTTTGACACATAAATGTTTGTGGCTTGGAAATTAGTCAAATATTTTTCCTACCCCTAGTAATAATACTCCTCCAATGGATTTAGGTACCTATAGGCACCTTACTTACAAAATGTTGGCCTATATCTTTAAATATATAGCTCAAAGCCATGGAAAAAGTTTGAATAATTCCAGTAGGACCACAGCACAAAAACCATAGTGAAATACAGTAATGTATATATGAGGTCTTCATCACTGCAGAGATTTTAACTGGAAGGATTAGTCCTGCTTTCAAGCTTTGAAGAACTTTAGAGTTCTGATTATTTTTTTAAAGTTATGAAAGAAAGTATTAAGGGTCAAAATTTCAAACATGGGTACCTAACTTGTGCCTATCAAATATGCATGTGCACATGCAAACAGTTTATGTACACTAAGTCCGAAAGCAGTGTTGTCTATTGTTTTAGTCGCAGCTCTGCCACTGACTCACTGTGTAACCTGTCGATCCACTTAATCGCTTTGTCTCAGTTTATCAGTTAGTAAAATGAGTTGAATAATACTTGCCTCCCTAACAGTAAAGAGTTACTGATCCGACTCCCACTGAAGTCAGTGACAGTCCTGCTAGTTGACTTTAGAAGAAGTGGAGTTGGTTCCGTAGTAAGGCTTAATTAGTTTTTCTTATAAATTGCTGTGAGATCCCTTTGCGAAAGGTGCTAAATTATTATCTTTATTTGTGTGCACAAAGAGGTAATTGCACACACAGAGTAGTATTTTCTATACATCATTTTTTTTATTGTTTAGGTAGGTTTGAAAATGTATTTCCAAATGTCCAGCTAATACATCTCCATTCCCTTTCACTTGGATGTAATTAAATTTCTGTTAATTTAGATATTTAATTCTCTTTAAGGAAATTATTGTTTAAGTTTTCATCTGAATCAGGCTTGTATAAATCAAGCTCACAGTAAATCAATGGATGATTTCACTATTAGTATTATTCCACTGGTGCACAGCTTGTAATTATAACAACACCAAAAAGTTATTCTTTCTTTAGAGGACTTCAAAATATTATATCTTGGTGTTTTTAAGGATTCCATATGAGATGCACGGATATAACCATGATTCAGTTACCTCACTGTGTGGGCTTTGGACCTGCTTTGATTTAATTACATTTTTGTTCATCCAGACGTTTATGCTGCATGCATGTTTTCAAATCATTCTCACCGCAGCAGCAATTTTCCAACTTCTCTGTGTGAGAAAACGATCTTTAAAATTGTCCTTGCTGTGTAGTGCTGAAGAAAGGGAATAAGTACATGAAGAAGAACCTCAAAGATGTGGGCCAGGCTTGAAGCACAGTTTCATTAATACTGGATGGCAGGAAAGGAGCCAAGTCCCAGATAATGAGGAAGGAGTTGCAATTTTTTTTTAAAGCTATCTGGTGACAGGGAAAACAAAAATGACATTCAGCTGACGAATGAGCGGAGTTTGACCTAGCCTTTTGACCCTTGACAATCAATCTTACCTGCTGCTTCATAAAGAATTATAGCTGTGCCACTCACATTGGACTGGATTTTTACTATTCCCTTTTACTACTTTTTTTTTGAATGCATAGTCCAAGAAGATAAATGTGTATGGTGTATACCAGAGCACACAAAATAGAGGATTGTCCTGGGGAGAAAAAAGAGAGAGAGAAAGAGAGAGAGGCAGATATTGGGGTTGGGGTGGATTGGAGGAAAGACAGCAATAAAACCTCAATTTGCAAATGTCAGGGATGTCTTGGGAGGGGGCGGTTGGCTGACATAAATAAACAGCAACCTGATACCCTCTTTCTAAGTGTTCCATTTACTAGGTGATGTGTCTGATGCAAATAAGTGGGTGGAGCTGCTGTCATTGTTACGTAAGTCTATGGGGTGTGGCTGCAGACACCAAAGGTCATCTTCTATTTTGGAAAGAGGGATTCTGGGCTGTAGGGGGGCACAACAGACAGTGGCTGAAGGTTACAGCAGTCTCTCACTGCTGTGTTATGTAATGCTTAAAAGAAAATATTGTAGTTGTGAAATACGAACTCTCCATTCCTTCATAAGAACAGCAGCACAGTAACTGCAGGCTATGATCCAGTGCAGCAACTGTGCAGAAAGCCAGTAAAAGGAATGTTAGGAATTCTTTATGATTTGGGGGGGATTTTTTGCTTTTAGTGTTTTATTGCGGGTTTCATTGTGATGTGCACTATCATATGTTTGTATTCCCTCATTATTGGAAAGGGCATTAAGTCTAGACAACAGAGCTTTTTGTTATCTAGTAGAGGTGGCAAAGCAAGCACTGAACATACCTAAGTCATATGTAACTCAAGTGAAGTGAAAAGTGAGTCAGTGAGAAAGAAAACCCTTAGAACTAAGAGATAAGAGGCTACATTTGGCTCTTGGTTACACCAGAATAAATCCAAGGTAAAGCCATTGATTTCATTGGCATTACCCCATATGTACAGTGTGTAACTCAGAGCAGACTTTGCCCCCTTGTTCTCACTGGCACTGTTGATGGATATGTATTTATTTGCAGCATTTTTGCTTTGAGACACTAAAACTAAGACTAGTCAGCAACAGCAACATTATTGCAGTTCACTAGCTACAAGAGGTGACCACAGGGAGTTTTTGTAGCTTTTATAGAGGAAAAGATTCTTTTTTATTGACTGTGCTTGCAACTTAGGTAAAGGTTCTAGTCTCATAGTCAGAGGATAATGGCTGAACATTTATCTGGGCTGCATACTGTGAAATTTAAAGACGCATACTTTGTATGTGCTTGGTCACAGAACACTCAGAACTGTAGCAAATGGGGAAAAAAACATGGATTACATACTGTTTAAGTGCATCTTTTCCTTTTTATGTGAGGAGACAATTCTGCCTTGTCTTGTGCTTGTTCAGGTTGGGAGGAAGAGGTTGCAGAGGCCAGGGACAAGACAGGTCACAGCCCACCTGCTCTCTTGAAGTAGTCACCTACCAGGGTTTCACAGCCAGGGATGGATGTGATCAACTGGATTGGGTGTGGCCTCAGCCTCCTACACACATGTTGCTGTCCGGAAGCAAGTGCTGCATGGAATGTATGCTGCTTCTTTTTCTGAGCAGCAGTAAAGAGGGCTGCAGAATATGCTGCCTGCTTGACTTTTTGAGTCTTTCTGCTCTGTGTAGGAAGAATGTCCCAAGAACACTCCAGTTGACCACTACCTCTTTGTCCCCTATCCCTCCATATGTGTCCCTTAGTGGTGCAAAGGTTGAATTTTGTCTATAGTTAATTATAAATAACAGTTTTGATTTCTTTAAGAAGAGAGATTATTAGGGCTGTCTAAAATATCCGTTGCTAAGACATGAGCAGCACACAACCATCTTGGCCTCTCCCGGCATATTACAACTAAAGCAACAAATCTTTAGTTGTAGCATATTCAGAAACCAGAATGAATGAGACTTAAAAGTGTTTTTTTTGTTTTAATTATTTTTGTGTAGGTGGTAAGTAGAGTATGGAGGGCATTTTTCCCTTACTCGTGTGATTTCAAAAGTAATGAGCTTCATTGCAGACAGAAGAGACATTTATACAGTGGTTCAAGTTTCATAAACAAAATAAAAGTCTCTGAGTAGAGCAGTGCAGCCTTATTAATGGAGGAAGTGAGGTCAGTGGTCTTCACAGTCTTAACAAGATGACAGAATTTATGAAGCACCACAGTGGAAGGATGTAGTTACCTGCAGTCTATTCATATAATAAGCCCACTTGGGGCCCATAGTTATTCCCCTTGAATCTGTTTTCCTTTCTTCATTTTCTTTTGTCATCTTTCTGTTCTGTGGCCTTGCTTGCTGTGCTGGAGGAAACACTTTGTTACCTTTGATATCTATTTGCTGAAACTTTCTCATGGATTTTTATTGTTGTGGTCATTAGCTTGTGTGGTTTAGTTGGCTCTGTTGGTGTGCCCCAGTTTTATGAAGAAGGTGGCTGGAGTTGTCTGTGCTTGACTGTCAGTTCTAGTCTTCCAGGAGATCTGGAATTTAGTTTTGTCATTTGATAGCTTTTAAAATCTGGTGTTATGTGAGTGTGTATAAAGTTTCTAAGTTGAGAGTTCATTTTAAAAGGCATTCTAATTCTTAAAGATTTAAAAGACGTTGTTTATTTCCCTGGTGTCTATGAACATTCCAAACTCATACAGAGATTTTTAGAGTAAAATGAAATGAAATCTTCCCTTGAAACATGTTTTAGTGAAGCCAGAAATTTTTATCCAAAAATATATTCCTTGTAGAGATGAGTGAGTGAGACAATAAATTCAGGCTTTTAAACCACCATTCCATGATTTAGCATGGTATCTAAGATGGCTTTATAACATGATACTTCGTATGTGGACATAATACTTTGCACTTCCACATTCCATCAGAGGATCTCAAAGCAGTTTACTTCCTTTAATGAATTTAGCCTTACACGGAACACTTCTATGAGGGAGGGAAGTACGTGTTTTTTTTATTCCCCATTTTACAGATGAGGCAAATGAAAGCGAGAGACTAGTTAACTTGCCCAAGGTCACACATGAAGTCTTTAGGAGGTCCAGGAATAGAACTCTTGATTTCCAAGTTTGTGCCTGACCAGTCTAACATGACAAGTCTAACCATCCTCCCTTCCTCTTTTTGACGTGGCTTCCTTTTGATACGAGTTGATTTAAAAGCTGATTTTTCAGGACACTGTGCCCTTCTGCATTACAGAATTGCAGCATACGGTGAGAACAGTATTTGTCACTACAACACGTTTCATTTATAAAGTTTTGTTTGTGTGATAGTTTGAATTTTTTATTTGATTTTCCAGTAGAAGGCTTGATCACTTACCAGCAAATCAAACATTTGGCAGTGTTTACAAATTATTAAAATGGTTTCTGATTAAACTGTTCCACTGAGGGAGTAAAGTTTCAATTTAATATGTAAACCATGGGCCAAACTCTTCTGGTCAGAACCCTTTCTCCAGTGTCCAACAGCTGTTTCTATCTCAGGTGCAGAGAATGTGATGGCAGGGAGAAAAAGAGGCGAGCCTTGGGGTGTTCCCCCTTCTTTTTAATAGTTTCAGTCCTCCTCTTGAAAAACATTTCCAGCTGAGAACCAGGAGACAAAGAATCTATGTGGAAGGATGTTCCCTAGAGGTTTTTTCACCTGTTTGAGCTTCCTTGGTTTTCCCTTCCAGCTTGATGACTCTGTTTACTGCTTCAATGCAAATTAAGGCAATCACACATTCCTTTGGGCTTGTCTACACTGGCACTTTACAGCACTGCAACTTTCTTGCTCAGTGGTGTGAAAAAACACACACACACACACACACACCCTGAGCACTGCAAGTTTCAGCACCATAACGTGCCAATATAGACAGTGCACCAGCACTGGTAGCTACGCCCCTTGTAGAAGAGGTTTTTTTAGAGTGCTGGGAGAGCTCTCTCCCAGTGCTATGCTACAACTACACAAGCAGCAGCGCTTTAAAGCTGCCAGTGAAGATGTGCCCTTAGTTTAGGACAGACCTGTTTACCAACTTCTGTCTGGACAGGGCTGTGGGGTTTGGAACATGTGTTAATAGCATCATACAGGGGAATCTTATAACATCACATATGATTTTGCCACATGTATTTTATAAGGACAATAGTGACCTGAAAATTATGAGTTTTTAAATCATACCTTACAAGGCATATCTTGTACAAATATTATTACAATAGGGTGTAGGGTGTGAGTACAGTGGTGCATTCCGTCACAGAGCCTGCTGGAGCCTTGTACTCCCAAAGACCTGGCTCTGTGCGGGAGGAAGGGCAGGTCAGCTAGTAGTGGTGCTAGACATAGCTTTTGCTGCTGAGGCTCGTCTTTTTCCAGAAAGCTGAGACCTTCCCGAAGAGCCATTCCACCAGGATATTCCCTAGAAAATTCCAGCTCACAAGGTGCTCCTGGAAGGGAAGTAAAGGAGGACAGTTGGGGCCGTGTGGCACTGAGCCCTGGCTCTGTACCAAGAGCAGAGAGCAAGCTTGGATACAAAACCAAAGAGAGCCATATTAAGTTCAGCTTCACTGAAAACACACCAGTGGAAAAAAACCCAGAGTTGCCAAATGGGAAAAGTTTAAAATTAACAAAGGAAGAAATGTTCCTTTCCAAGCTTCTGCGCGGGCTATTAAAATCAACAGAGTAAAAACAAAATGCCCTGGCACTGCAGCTGAAGAGAAGAGTTTTGCATCTCTTTAGTTAAAAGTTGGCAAAACAAATCTGACTTAATGGTTTCAGATTTCTGCGTGTGCTCATGTGTATCTTTTGCTTCCTGCATTGCCATCATAGTTCACACAGTTTGAAATACACTTTAAACCTTTGATTTTTAATTTAAAAAAGTTAATATAAGCAAACCAAGACACATTGTAAAATTGTGTCTTGTATCCCAGTTGAAATTTGTTCGTAAAAATCCTTTCTTTTGTACTGTGTTTTTTATTTTAAAACACTCCATTTCGATACAGACAGTATCTTCATTCTAAAATGGCAAAATAATAATAATGAATCTCTAACATTACATTGCATTTTTCATCTATACTTCTCAAAGGGCTTTCCTAACGAGGGTAAGTAATCACCCCCACTTTTACAGACGGGGAAACTCCAGAACAGAGAATTCCTCCTAAGTAACAACACTAAAAAACATTAGTAACTTCTTCAACCACATCCAATATTCTAGTAATTGTCAAAATTTCCTGAACTCTCTACAATTAAAAGTTAAATGTTAACCTTTCTTTTGGAAAAGTCCTAAAGAATTTAATAGAACATTGTAACCTTTCTATGGGATTTTTGAAACATTCTACAGGATTTAATAGAGAATTATGTGCCTGCTAATAGCCTCTGTAGAATGCTTAAAAAAAACTGTAGACAGGCTATATTTCTCTTTTCAATTTTATAAATTCTTAGAGTAATTTCTACAGAATATTCAATTTGTAATGGTTTCATCCCTATTAAATTCTATGGGACTTTTCTGTAAAAAGGATTGAATTCACAGAATAGGTTTTTAATATTCATTTCAAGTTAGACCCAAACCAAAATTTTAATATTTATTAGCAGCAGTAATATGTTTATAGGTACACACTATGGCTGTTAATAAACCCATGGTTTATAGGTATATGTCTGTGTGCGTATATGTGTGTGTGTACATGCATGGGCAGTTTGTCCCATTGTTCAAGGGGGAGGGGTAGAGGCTACTCACAAGTGACACAGCAGTGAGCAGAATGTTTTCAAACTGCAGCTAGCGCTTGAGTAATCAGCAAAGCACATACAGCTGGTAGGGTCTAAACACTTAATTAAGACCATCCTTTATTATCCTAACTATTAAAATTAAGCCAATAGTGCCTAAAGGAGTGCATTAGGGATTAGCTCCCTGTGAGCTCCTTGGAGCATCATTGCTGTAGAGCTCAATTTTGCCTCCCTCACATTGAGTGGTGCTATATTCCACAAGTAGTCCCACTGATTTGCATAATAAGGTACCAATCAGCACATATAAAGAGCAAAAAGCTTACCCCTTGAATTAGTACACTGGACAGTAATAATGAATGGTTTTTCATTCAATTTGCAAGCCTGCCATCTGTGTTCACATTTTTTCCCATCCAAAAATGCCCTACAAAAATGAATGGATTATTAACTGAAATGTCTTTTATTAAATGTTTTTGTAGCCCTCTGTATTTATAAATGCTTAATCAGTTGCTGTGGGAGAAACTTGTAGATTAACTGCAAAGGGAAGATTTAGCAGCATGTAATGCAGGGGTCGGCAACCTCTGGCACACGGCTTGCCAGGGTAAGCACCCTGGTGAGCTGGGCCGGTTTGTTTACCTGCTGCATCCGCAGATTCAGCCAATCACAGTTCCCACTGGCCGCAGTTTGCCGCTCCAGGCCAATGGGGGTGCAGGAAGCGGCGGCCAGCACATCCCTCAGCCCACGCTGCTTCCCACACTCCCCATTGGCCTGGGACGGCAAACCGCAGCCAGTGCGAGCCGCGAGCCAGAGGTTGCCGACCCCTGAATTGCAATATCTTTCAGTTCATCCAAATTTCTCATGGCTTCTTTGTGGTATACTAAGGAACTAAGCCAAATAAGATATAGAATAGCACCCAGGGTTAAATGGCATCTTTCATACATGAGGAATCCTGATTAGAGCTAGGCAAATAATAGATTCTTTGGTTTATTGGCAATTTCAAATAGTTGGGGGAAAAGTTTCAGATTAAACGAAAAATGATTTTTTTCCAGAATTTTCAGCGAATCAAAACGAAAACAATTGTTTCAGGTTGAACACAATGTTTTGTTTCAACAAAATCAATATATGGATTTCAAGTATTTGCATACATTGCATTTTTAATAAAGTTAAAGGAAATTTTAAAATAAAAAATGTTCCATTTTGAAAATTTGGAACAAAAATCTCAGGGTGGGGGGTTGAATTTTTGTTTGTTTTTAAATGGGCAATTCAGTAAAATCAGTGTCCCTGATTCTGCGTGTCTCACAAAAAAGTTTCAACCAAAAAGCTTTGTCCAGCTCTAATCCTGACAGGCTTTACAAAGCAATGAATTAGGTATTGCAGTGACTGTGTAGACAACTGCAGCAGCCATTCTGGACTTCCCAGCATTCACACATGCTAATCTTGTTGAGAGAAGGAAGGTTGGACAAAACACAGGGGCTATGTCCCACTCTTTTTGAAAAGGGTTAGAGTATGTCTGTTGGGCACAGCTCAGAGAGGTGCAATGCAGAACAACTCCTAGGGGGTCACTGGGAGGCAGAACATATCCATTAACTCCGTAGTGCACAGAAGGGACCATACCTTCTACTACACTCCTTTATGGGGAGCAGGCTGTTCTTCCATGCCCGATAGTCAGGTGCAGTGGGGCAGAACCATGGGCTGCCTCTTTCCGGCCACCTTAAGAGCACCATGTACCTCCAGCAAGCAGATAGGTGCAGGGGGACTGGAACTCTGTCTGTCCTTCTGCAAACCACATCAGGGATCACTGCCCCCAACACCCTGCCACCAGCGGGCCACTCACCCACTAGGCACCTGTGTGAGGACCAGGCAGAATCAGGCCAGCATCTTTAACTTCCACCCTAAAGGTGACCATAGACAAGCAGAAAGAGACAAATCCTAGCCAAACCAAAAAAGTCATTAGGTTTATAGTAATATCAGTTGATAGTACCTTAACTGATGGCTGCCCTACTGGACACTAGTACAGTAAATTCCTCCTGTTAAAACAAGAATTCCCACTACTGTGTTAATTTGTACTTATTTCAGTAGCAGAAGCACTTATTTTGGCAGTAAGAATAATACCCTCTATTTGCCAAGCAAAGTTAGGTAGGTAGAGGCATCTCGGGGCTCAGAGAGCATTCATTGTTGTTTGAGAAGTAGAGCAGGGAAGACAATTTGAGGAACCAGAGGTCAGGTAGAAGCCAGGCATGACAGCGCTCTGCTGAGTACCCAAAGCAACAACATCTTGCGGGGAGGAGGAGGACAAAGGGGCCTGTATTCAGTTTGCCACCCTCTTGACTTTATAGCCACTCTCATGTTATTGTGAATAAAGTCATGAGCAATAGTTCCTTTTGCAGAAGAGGGATGGCCAGCAACAGGGTCCAGAACTGCTGTTGACCCCAGTGCTAGACTTTGTTTTTAGTCTATGTAGAAATGAATAAAATAAGCAGGAGAGAAAAAATAAATTGGGCCCGTTACACCTAGCAAGGAATTACTGCAAACAACAAACAAAATCAGCTGGTAATGTTGCAGAATATTTTAAGAAGGAATGTGTGGACCTAGCCCCTAAACAAAACGCTTCTTGCATTTGCTCGCTTTGTTTTAATTTGACGTATAATCGTCAATGAAATGAACCAAACAAGTGAACAAAGCTGAAGAGAACAAAATAAAGTTACTAACAGGCAGACTTATTATGTGGGGCAGCAGTGAGCTAATATATAATCAGGCAGGTCCCGTGATGAGTCTGGGGCTCTCAAGATCTGGGTTCACTTCCTGGCTCTTTCACAAACTTCCTGTGTAACCTTTTGCAAGTTATTTAATCTCTCTGTGCTTAATCCCCTGCCTGTAAAAGAGGGAAGTTATGCTTCCTTTCTCTGTCTTGTCTGCCGAAATTACAAGTTATTCACTGCAGATATGGTCTATTTAAAACTATGTGTATGTACAGCACCTAGCATATGGTGACCCTGATCTTATCAGAGGACGGTGGTAGTACAAATAATAATTAATACTGAATGATTATTAAACTGTTCTTCATTCCTGTTCTAATTTTTTAATTGAATTAATTGTGTAGTTGTGATCAGCGTAATAGGTTTGATCATGCAATGTGCTGAGCTTCTCCTGAATGATGCAGAGTGCCCTCAACTCCTGTTGACTTCGGTAGGAATTAAGGGCACTCAGCTTCTTGCAGGACTTGGCCCTATGTTCTTCTGGATAGAAGACTAATACCCTGTTTCCTTTTTATTTTACTTTGTTCTTTTGCCCAGTCTGCCGCATTGCCTTTAATTTTACATGGCGGGGCGTGGGGGAGGCAGACGCAAAAGAAGTTAGATATTATAATGGGGAAGGCGCAGCTCTGTGTTGATGAGTCTCGACCCAAATCCAAGACCTTCATGGCTAATTCAGTTGCATAGCTCTGTAGGGAAATGGAGCTGCCTCTGTCAGTTTTGCATCTGTGCCTCCCACTCGCTGTTGATGCTTTATTGTCTGTAAGGAATGGAAGACTTTTGGACCAGTGTTTTCTCTGCTCCTTGTTACACACACGTTCTTGCCTTCTTCCTTTATTCAATGACTTGCACTCATCATTGTTAAGCCTGCTTCTCTAGCCACTTGGAATTTGGACCTTGGAATGCAATACTCCGTTTTTTGAAACTTGAAGAGTTCTGAATACATACATGGAGTTGTCTCATGTCTCTTAGCTATTTGACTAGACAAAATCAACACTGACAGTGTCTCTGTAGGTGTGTCAGAGCATGTAGTATATTAGAGTCTAGCCACTCCATATTAAAACATGATTATTATATATTTGTATTGCAGTAGCATTTGGAGGCCCTGGAGGTCATGACTAGGGCCCCATTGTACAGCCTCCTAATCAGAGCCAGTCCCTGAAAGCTACTTAACACACACACAATGAAAAGAAAACCAGTGACCGTGCACATATTTAAACAAAGATCCACATACTCAAGTATTTCTTACTTTCA
This sequence comes from Chrysemys picta bellii, assembly GCF_011386835.1. NCBI lineage: Eukaryota > Metazoa > Chordata > Testudines > Emydidae > Chrysemys > Chrysemys picta. The sequence continues at coordinate 96,129,095 of NC_088792.1, forward strand.
GAAGCTTCCTATATTGACAATAGGAACTGACAGAGAACACAGATATAATGAAAGTCTGTTAGATAAAAGCATCTCATCATACCAAATCATCTCTGAGGCACAGTAGCCTCTGCTACATATCTTGGTCAAGGCTGGTGGGAAGTGATACCCTCCTTTGTCATTCCCAGGACTCTTCCACTAGCTGAGCTTCAAGGCCAACCTTTTAAACCCCCAAACACTTTGATCTAGTGTTCCATTGTATTGTACAAAACAGTATGTTTTACTTACGGTAACTTCACTTTTAGTTAAGGAAACATGATTCATTTCAAAGACTTTCTTTGAAGAGACTTCTAATAATTTCTGATGTTCAAAAGAAGCAATACTAAAGGTACACCTGAATAAATATTTCTTTGTCGGGAGACCCATGTGCAATAGACAAGTACAGAACTCTCAGTTGTCCATAAGAATGCAAAATCGTCTTTTAGAATTTCCAGACAGCTCAATGAGTCCTTCTTGCTACGGCCCGTGTACCTTGTACCAGTGGAAATGGCCAGGCACCCACGGGACTACGGACTCACCTCTGCATTTCCTGGAGTTCAAAACTGGATTCTGCGCAATCCTTCCAAAGCTCCCCCTGGCATGGTATGGCACTCTACTTGCATCCACCACAAGCTAGTGCCTTCAAGGCACAGTCTGGCCTGTAGTCTTTATAAATGCCATGGGGATTTATATCTCAGAGCCACATCAATATTATAACATGGGAAACAGACAAGTAACAAAAATTATAAATTACAAGCGATAGTATTAAAATCAGTACACATTTTGTGTGCGTGTGCTGCCCATTCGTTGTCAGGGAGTCTATTGGGAGCCATCATCATCATCATCTGGTCAGCAGAATCCCTTGTTTTCCAAAATAAAGGAGCCCAGTGTGTGAGCTATTTGCAGTTTTACTGCAAAGACAAACACTACCCATAAGGTCATAGGCATTGCTATATTGGATCAGACCCAAGGTCCGTCTAATCCAGTATCCTGTCTCTGACCGTAACCAGCTCCAGATCTTTCAGGGGAAGGTTCAAGAAAGTCTGCAATAGGCAGATATGGAGAAATCTGCTCCTCCCGAAGGTCTCAACCTAATCCCTAATAAGCTATGTCTACACTTACACCACATGTAGAGTACATACACTACATGCCCTCCTAGCGCAGGTATAAACAGCGATATAGATGGTGAGTCACAGTTAGGTGAGTAGAATACAGACACACCAGAACCTTAGGGTACGTGCCCTACATGGCTCTCTGTGCGCCCAAGCAGTGCCTCTCATGTCTAGACTGCTATTTTTAGCAGCATATTTTCCCCCTGCCTCCCCAGTGCTGGAGCCTTTCCCCACTGCCTCCCTCCTGCCAGAACCTTCATTGACACAAGTAGCTACACACTGCAGTGCAGATATAGCCTGCTTTTCACTGTGGCATGTAGCTGCGCGTACCTATACATACTGCCACTGGTGTAGGCCAGGGCATAATTAGAGATTGGTTTTATCTCCCTTACAATAAACTTCATTAGCATTAACATTATAACTCTATATATTCCTTTTAACCATATAACCACTCCCTCACGTATAAGGTTCTATTTAACTTTATTTGTTTATTCATTATTTGTCTAGTACTGACAGTGTTTTCAATGCTGTCAAAGACACAAAGATAAAAGCATCCCCTGTCCCAAAGAGCATATTGGCCATGACCCTGATCTTGCAAGCTGCAGAGGCTGGGTGGACTCTTGTGCCTGTGTAAAGCCACAGTAATCCCATTAGTGCTCAGCATAGGTATAAGGGTCTGCCCACAGGGAGCAGTTCACAGGATTGGGGCCTAAAAAGAGACAAAATGACAAAGTGGGAAATTGAGATGAGTAAACAACTTTGAGGTATTTGGGGTTTGTTTCTTTTTAAGTACTTTTTCATTATGACCTCACTCCTTGACCATCAGACATTCCTGTCTGTGCTTCTGTAGGTATTTGTGCACTATTCTTCTAGCAGACTAACACGTGATTCCTGTGAAATGGCATGGCCTAATTGCTTTGAGGACTCACATCTGGTTCTGTTTGTCCTGGAGAGGATTTTTTCCCTCTTAGTCTTCCAACTTTTCCCTATAAATTTTTTCCTTTGAAGGAATCCTGAAGAAATTCCCATGAAATAACAGGTTATCCTTTGTATCCTGCCTCCCGATGATGAAAATGAACATTTCCCATGAGCTCAATAGGTTCTGGATTGTCCAGCAGGCAGGAACACCATGAACTTGCACATTCTTATGTTGTATCTGATGTTCAAGACACTGCACTTTCCTATCATTAAATAATCTGGACCAAATCCTCCAGCCCTTATTCAGGCAGAAACCTCCTATTGGCTTTCATACAGAACTGGTGTCAGGACTCCTCATTTGGCCCATTGTGCTTCAACAGAAGTTTAATAGAGGCCCACATTTTCACAAGAGATTTTTCATGTTCACAAAATCTGGAGCTACCAGATCTAGATGATGTTTACTGTCTGTGCTTGACACCCAGTGCCTCTCCTTTGGTAATTTAAGCCCTTGCACTGCCCTTGGACAATGTTACAGAGGTTTTTTAATTGTTTATCATTGCATGAAAGTCTCAAGATGATTTCCTGATTGATCTCTCTTGCCTTGGTGATACCAGTATCCAGGATGATATTTCAACCATCTGTACAGTATGGGGCCTGAGCTCCCATTTGAGCCAAGGAAGCAAATGGCTTATTAAAGTCTAATTTCTCCGGCTTGTTCTTGCCTTTGGGCATTTTAAATAGGTTAATGCAATTTTTACAATACTCTCAAGGAACGTTACTCTGAAAATGTTGTCATAAACCAGGAGAAAATAGCTCCTAGATTATCTCAAAGCAGGAACTATTCCAAATACATTTGCCCTACTGCCTAGTCACGCCTCCCCATCTAGAACTTTTTTGATGTTTCCAGTATACTATTGTACATCTTAAAGTTTGGTAGGGGAAAATGTCAGGTTTATTTAATACAGTGGTCATTTTTCAGGGAAGTTCCAGTATACATCAAAATATTGAGACACCACAGGCACCTGATAAATTATGATGGTTTTCTCTGTAATACTTCCTTTTTATTGCCTATATTCTTTAAAGTGAATTTAGTGTTCCTGAAAGAGCCTGAATTTGACAACAGTGGAAAGTGAAGCCCTCTGCATATCTGCAGAGTTGGTACAACAAGAGCATTGGCAATGCAAGCTTTCCCCCCCTGCCACGCCTTCACCTTGAGGGTTCACCTTTAGGCATGAGCAGAGGACTTGGTCTCCTTCCTCTTTCAATCTTTAGCCTCTTGACTGAAACTGCAAATAAAGGTGTCAATTGGTGACACCTATAGTGGTGTTTTTTTATGATGTTGCCGCTTAATATTTTTGATACTGTCAATGCATTACATAGAAGCTACCTAGTGACATTATTCCAAATGTAAACAGTATATATATATAAGGTGATGCCCAATTCATTTTATTGAAAGTAGGGTACCCTGCAACCATCAGAATGCAATGACTTTGTTCCCTGTATTCATGCAGGCTGGATTTAAACTAGTGATTTAGAAGTAATATGCTCTGTATTCTATTACTAATCCCTTGAGCCATTATGTGCCACCCTTTCCTTATGTTTTTTACCAGATGCTAACATAAATAAAACAACCTTCACTTCCCCCTCAAAAGGAAAATCCAAGCATATGCAAAAAATAAAGTGGGTAGATGGCTAACCCGCCCCTTATTACCCCTAGTAGGAGAGAGTGTAAACACAGGCCTGCATTAGACTATTCAGTGTGTGCATTCAATCTTTAGAAATCTGTTTCGAAGAAGATATACCTCATTAAAAGAGAAACAACAGGAAAAAGCAGGCCATGTCAACTCGGACGCAAGCTCGGATGCTTAAGTTAGTTACACTTTTTAGTTTGAGGCAATGTAAATCCATTCTCCATTATTGGGGAAGTGGAAAAAGACATTAGCCTCTAAAAGCAGCTAGAGCCGAGTTCTGTGCTCAGTCAAATAGGAAAAGGTATAATGTATGATTTTCTCTTTTTGTCCATTGTACATCGCATTACATTTTAGTCAATTGTACATCACATCAAGGCACTGTATAACATCTGCGCAATTATGCAAATATGAGGCTTTAGGGAAAAGTAACAATAAAGTATTCCTTCAAACTCCCACAATCCCTTTCTCCTCTTTACTCTCTCTCTCTAATCAGACAATATGTGGAGTTCATCCACAAGAACAAATTCAGAATACAAGTTGAATTACAAGAGCTCTAATTTGATTTTAGGATTAGGTTTGAGAGATCTTTGGAATCTGAATTTATACTGTGAATGGGGTGTTAAATATGGGTCTGGATCTGAAAATAAATATAATTAAGCTTTTGTGGCTTTGTTAACTTTTTTTTCCAGTTGCTAGGAAAAAAATATTTATAATTTTTTCTTTTGTTATTATTGACATTCAGAGCCCTTCTTTTTGCCTGGACTGTTGCAGAAACGTTCTAACCATGACAAATGAGACCCTACTCCTATTCCCACTGAAGTCAGTGCAAGCAGAACTGGGACCGGAGTACATATAGTTGGTGCCATGACTACCTTCATTTTTCCTGCTACAGCCATGAATCAGACCTTCTCTCCCTTAGACTCGTGGAGCAGAATGAATTCCTGGTGTAAATTCATTGCCTTCAGCATAGTTACATCAGGGGTGAATTGGACCCATTGCATCACCTTTAATGGCTAAAGTTACCTGCCAGTTTCCTACATGGGTGATACGTGGATGAACAGAAGAGGTGGAGGAGCATGAAAAAGCCTTCCCTACGCCCCACCTTATGTGAACAACATAAGGGCCAGGCAGATTATGTTGGCCCAAAGGGAACTGGGAGGGTCATGGAGAAGCCTAGCCCATGATCTCCCTCTGCACTAGAATGGAACCGGCAACACCATTAAGGGATGTAGTAGCAGGGGCACTGGGCAGATCAGAAAAGCAAGGTGTGGATGCTCCCCCTGGCACAGCCTGGCTCTACAGCACCCCTTACTCTGAGCTGTGCTGAGCAGGTACAAGTCGGTCCCTAAATGTTTTTCTGCCCTTATAGAGTTTTTGCGTTAGCCTTTTATATAACGTGGTGATCACTGAAACGTGTGACCATCCCTCAGGAGATTTACCAGGGCACTGCAACAATTAAGGATCCATCATAATTGCCATACACACCAGTTCAGCACTAAGGTGACTGCAACTGTATCACACACATTCGTAACTAGTATGACAAGATCATATTGTACTCACAATGGAGACACTCAAATTAGAAAGCCAGCTTGTTTCTTTTTGTCTATGAGCATACATACATGTTACCAGCTTCCTTTTCCTAAAGGGCTGGAACTGATTCTTAGATTCAAACATAATATCAATTCAATATGCATTTTTCATTAATAGAGTTTGAGATGAATTCCAGTTCCTGTGGATTTTCCTGCTCCTTGTTTACAGTTTAGATACAATATAGAAAATGTTAGCTCATTAAACTTATCTCTCCCTTAAAATGATTCATTTTACTGTATCTTTCGTGAATGATAGAAAAGAGGGATCTTCTTCGGGACACTTTTTGCAGAAATTTGATTTTGTTTATCTTAGATAAAATATACAGTTCTGAAGAAATAAATTAATACTTCACACTTATCGCCCAAGTTCTAGCCAATAATTAGCACATACATCATCATAAGATTCCTGTGAGGTAGGTGAATACATGTTATGTTTTACATGTCTATAGAGAGCGGCTTAGTATGCAGCGTAGACATCCCTGAGTGTATTTCTATGCTGCAAAAAAACCCAAAACCAAACAAAAAGGTATCAGCAAGTCTCAGAACCCAGGTTAACCAACGTGGGTTGCAAGGCTCCTACAATGGGGTTAAAAATAGCAGTGTAAACGTTCTCACTTGGTCTGGAACCCAGACTCTGAGACCCTCCTCTATTGCCGGATTTCAGAGCCCAGGCACCAGCACGAGTGGGAACGTCTACACTGCTATTTTTAGCCCCGTACTGTGAGCACAAGTCAGTTGACCAAGTCTATGAGACTCATTGCCGTGGGGGAGAGGGAGTGGGAGGGTTTGCAGTGTAGATGTATCCTGAGTGGCTTACCCAAAGCTACACAATGAATCTGCTGTCAGAGTGAGTGCTGGATCTGGCATCCAGTCCCATGCTCACTCCTCATCACACTGCCTCTCACAAACTGCATATGTAGTATAAACAATGGGGTTTGTCATGTATTTATTGCTTTCAATTAAATCATGTCGTTTGTCTACGCTCCTTGGCTTTTATGACTTGTATACCTGTCTGACATTTGTCACTTTCTTCAGTGCTTGGAGCCTGGTGGAATTTCAGATGATACAAGAGCAGTGTCTGTTTCCAAGAGTCCTTCCTCCAATTCCACATCTGTTTGTTAGTCAGTGAAAAAGTTGTTTATCATCATCATCATAAGAAAACCAAATCCCTACTTTTACCTCTTCAATGTAATTTATAACTTAGTAGGCCATTAAGTGTTGCCTCAGAGAGGATCTGTACAGAGCTCTTCCAAACAGACAAGACTCTATTGACTCAGACTGCCAATAGACAAACAGAGTAGGAGCCTACTGCCTCCTCCATCTCCACTTGTTTCCACCCCCTCCCATCCCCAGGATGCATAAAGTGTCAGATTCTATGGGCATATCATAGAGTATCAGTCATAGGTATTTATATGGTTACCATTACCATACTATGTGAGCGCCTCAGAATCTTTAATGTCTTTATCCTCACAATACCCCTGTGAGGCAGGGAAGTGCTATTATGCCCATTTTATAGCTGGGGGACTGAGTCACAGAGAGACTCAGTGACTTGCCCAAGGTCACACAGGAAATCTGTGGTGGGGCAGGATACTGAATCTGGGTCTCCTAAGCCCTGGCTAGTGCTCTAAGCACCAGACATTCTTCTCCAGTGTCGTGCCATTCAACATGAATAAAGGTATCAAAATCTGGCCCTAAGACAAGAGAGGGATTTGGTTGCTTTTATGGACTTTGTCTCTGTGCTATTTGGGTTAAGGAGAAGAGAGGACATGAAGGTAGAAATGTTTGTAAAATAGAAAAATAAATTGTACTGTTTTTCAGACTATGCCATCAAGAAAACACTTTAATGAAGATTTAATTTGAAACAGTACAGTGCTGAAGCTGGCCTAATGCATAGCTTGTTAATGGAGGTGGTGCGAACAGGAAGACATAAGCTGCTTGGCTAGCCATTCCATCAAATTAAATTACTTCTTTGCAGGGTTTGAAGTCACTGCTTTAGTCACAAGCGACACATTCCTTTCAAGAAGATTCATAGATTTAAAGACATTTTACCTCTTCAGGTTTTACTCTCCTAGGTTTAAGCAAACAGTTTAACATCAATTCCATTATCTGTTTCCCTAGAGCGTGTGCTGTTACTTCAGTTGCACTTCTGTCACTGGCAACAAGTCACATTTCATTAAAAGAAGCATTCTGAAATTAAATAATGTGCTCTGTGAGGAAAAAGATTAATACTAATATTTCTTAAAATATTAGTACTGTATTCCAGTTGTTTTGTGTTACTCAGTCACAAAAACATATCCTTGTAGTTTGGGCACTGTACTGAACCTTCCCCCTCATTTGTTTTATTATGTTAAATATCTTCATTCCTTTTTTTGCCTTTTTCTTCACTGCCCTGCCTGTGCTCCCAAGTGACTATTTGAGACCTCCAGGCAATGCCACTTTTAACTTTAACAATGCGTCTTCTTGTATTTCTTTTAATGTTTCATTTTTCACACTTTAAACTTTCAACCATAAAGCAAATTTAGGACAACTCTGTTGTTACACATTCGTATGGTCAGAGCCATATGAATTCCCCCATCATACCATCTCCATCTTTCCTTGTTCCCAAATGCATTACTAAAAAGTGTGGTTTGACCATTATTTTGCTTTCCAGAAACACTTTTTAAAATTTCCTCTAGAGTAAAATCACAATATTTGGGGTTTTGGTTAGCCTTCAAGGACAAGGTTGTGGCTTACTCTGACCTGCACAGTAGGGTAAGGGAATGTAAGCTACACCCTTACTCCTCTGTATGGGCTACGTACATCATAGGTTATAGATAGGGCCTTACCAAATTCACGGCCATGAAAAACACATCATGGACTGTGAAATCTGGTCTTTTATGTGCTTTTACCCTATGCTATACAGATTTCATGGGGGAGACCAGTGTTTCTCATATTGGGGTTCCTGACCCAAAAGGGAGTTGTAGGGGGGTCACAAGGCTATTGTAGGGGGGGTCATGGTATTGCCACCCTTACTTCTGCGCTCCCATGAGAGATGGGTGGCCGGAGAGTGGCAGCTGTTAGCGAGGCACCCAGCTCTGAAGCCAGCGTCCCAGTGCAGAAGTAAGGCTAGCCGTACCGCAACCCGCCCTACAATAACCTTGAGACCCCCCTCACAATTCCTTTTTGTGTCAAGACCCCTACAATTACAACACTGTGACACTTCAGGTTTAAATAGCTGAAATCATGAAATTTACGATTTTTAAAATCCTATGACCATGAAATTGACCAAAATGGATCATGAATCTGGTAGAGCCCTAGTTATAGAACTGGGAGGAATGCAGCTTCCATGCAGCCACCACTCCCCTTCCCGCACAACAGGCTGGGGAAAGAGCAGACAGGGACAGCGAGTGGGGGAGCCTTGACTCTGGCACTCCTGATGGCCAGGAGGGGGAAGTAATCTGTGCAAGGTAAAAGGCTGGTGTAGATTGCTTACCCCCTGGAGCAAATGTACCTTCCTCCCATAAAAATGTTGTATGTATTGCAGACTGTATTCGTGCTAACTGTATTTTCATATAATGGAATCAGAGTTGCCTTCCAACATACATGTACTCTCCAGTCTTCATTTTCATATGCTAGTAGAAAAATCTTAGAAGGTTTTTTTTAAATTACCCTCAAGACTTTGTCATCTAGTTCATGGTTCTGTTTTCTAAAGTGGTGGGAGCATACAGTTACTGCTCCCGGTTGGTGTGTCTTGCCTGGTGTATTGTAAGCGCCTTTAATTTGATGGTCGCTCTCTATTTTTATTTTGTCATGTTTAGCTTCCATTAAACAGTTACTTGTTTTCCTCTCCAACAGCCCAGTAATAGGAATATTTTGGCAGCAACATTCATTATTCTCCACATTCTCCACTTTCAATACTCCCCATGTCGTCTCGTTAATATTTGTGCCATCTTCCCAGTCACATGTCCTTTGTTTTGTTCATCATCACTTGCTATGTTCAGCAGTTACCCTAAACAGACGTAGGCATCTAAGTAAATAGTAGTAAATATTTATATCATTATAGCACCCAGAGGCTACAGTCAGGTTTTTTCAACTCAAGCTTTTTCACATCTTACATCCAGAACAGGTGTTGAATTTGCTGTTATCTCAGAAATCATTTTCCTTGCAACTTAGATTGGTGAGTGACTCCTTCTCTTCCAAATCCTCACTTTCCCTTGATGTAGCTGCAGTATAATTTCCTTTTCAGTTTGCTTTTGAGGTGAGTCATACATACATGACTGTAATTCATGTAAATACACATTAGCCATTTGATTCTCTTTGTTGATTGAAGAATACCTGTATATTATTGCAGATAAATTAGGAATATTGGGATGGGGTGATGAAAGGTACTTCCCATATGCTGCCCACTCCACCATGCATCCTATGTGGTTTATACTTCCCTGCTCTTCCTCACCCGTTTCTTTTGTTTTATGCCACTTTACCCACACAGTGACTTCAGAACTCACTCCAAAACCTCAGTGTCATTTGTAGGGCCTACATACCTAGAGAGCTGGAATAGGGCTATCAGCATGAAAAGAAAGCTGAGTCAACTTTGTTTATTTGACAAATCTACAGTTGAACCTGGTAAACAATGTTTCTTGCCATGAAATGTAAATTATATTTCTAAATAATAGGCTTGATTCACTCCAAGGTTACTTTGGCTTCCATTGATACAACTCAGCATGGAGCATCCTGGTGGCAACAAGACCCTCTGGACGGTGGGTTGTAGCAGTGAATGACACTTACAACTTCCTGTCCATTGGGCTCCTGTCGCCAGCCAGTTTACAGCTCCAAAAGTGATGGCTGAGCATAGGTAAATGGACTCTTGGGACATGTGCTGATTCAGTGAATCTTCTGGGCAGCTACATCTGACACAGCTTCTATGAAGCCTGGCTTGCAACTTAATATTGCCCTCCACATATGAAGTCCCCAATGCAAACACTGTGTGCCCTCCTCCGTGACTGGATTCCCATTTGCCTAAGGTGGCCCTGCTGGCACTAGGAGATACCATGTGTTCTTTGTGCCAACAGGGTGAATTGAGCCCCACACTTTTGGTTGAGGGCACCATACTAGTGAAAAAGTGATATTTTTGCCATCAGCAGATGAGAGCTGTGTCTGCCAGGCTGGCAGTAATTCACAAGAGTTTTACAGCTTTTAGACTGAATGATAAGGTGGACTCAAAGCTCAGAGGTACAAGTGCATTTTACTGTCTATTTTTATTACCTATGCGCTGTACAAAAAACATCACACCTGATATTTTATCTCCTGATACCTACCATATAAATACCCTGTGTCGATATTACACCTTTGTTGTGTCATTGCTCATCTTTTCAGGGAATGCTTTATTTTATAACCTTGATTCTCTCTTTCTCTACGTAGTGGCATCAAATCACGCTATGGTATGTGTAACAACATCCCATCAGCCCAGTCCTCTAGTCTTTACTCAGGCAAAATTCCCACTGACTTCATTGCTAGGTTTGTCTGAGCAAGGACTGCAAGATCAGGCTCCAAACCTACACATGGGCTCACTGGATGGGTGTTTTACCTTTGACTTCAGTGGAGCCAGGATTTCACCAAAGAGCTGCACTAGCAGAACTGAATGCTGGTTTTCTTGGTGAAATATTTCTTAGACTCTTGCAGGAGCCTGCACTGTGTTATTCACAATGGGCCAGTTCCTGGCCAGGTTGAAATCAGTTTTGCATATACTTCAATAGGACCAGGATTTGGTCCAGCATATAATTCACCTAGTAAGTGTCTCTGGAGTACATGAGCTGTATCATGTATAATTCGGTGTAATTTTTTAATTTGTAGCTACCTCATCCCTGAATTCCCAGCTTCAGCAACTTCAGCATCTTCAACAGCTCCAGCATCATCAACAGCAGCAGCAACAGCAACAAGGGCAACAACAGCAGCAGCAAACAAGCCAGCAGCAGCAACAAGCTCAGCAGACACAACAAGCCCAACAACCGCAGCCGCCACAACAGCAGCAACAGACACCACAACAGCAGAACCAAACGCAGCCCCAGAGCCAGCCCCAACAACCGCCAGCCCCGCAGTCCTCAAACTCTCCTCAGAAACCCAACCAGTCACCAGGACATGGCCTTCCATCTCCACTCACTTCTCCAAATCCACTGCAGGTACGATGGTCCCTGGTGAATAGAAATCTCTACTGTGTAGCAATGAATAGTAACTTTCTCTCTTCTGGAAGGCAGCAATCCACTCGTTGTGGGGAAAATAAAATGCACACTGCATGTTCTGAGCATACGCACTGATCAGTGTCAGCTAATTTGAATCAATCCTTTATGTGCATGCTGCTTTCGGCCAAAAGCCTGTCTTAGGAAACTAGAAAAACAAAACAAGTGAAATTCCTAGACTGAGTGCTTCTGAAGGGCAAATATTATCTTTTGCTCCTGAAACAAACATCGTAAGCTCCTAGGTGAAACAGGCCAAATTCTTCTCTGATGTATCTCCACTAGGTTCGTGGGTGTTATAGCAGAGATCAGTTTGGCCCACTAATCTCACCATCTGCTATTTTCTGAAAGCAGCAACAAAGTCAGCTGCCATTTAAAGTTATTATGCTCCCAAAATGATCATTATTGTACATTCAGAATTCTGCTGTCATAACATACGTGTTCAGCATGCTTTAGCTTCCACTATTTCCAAAAAGTTTCAAAGCAGAGGGTAGGAAAGGTGTCCTTTCTCTCATCTCCACATTTTATCGTTAGTCTTATTAAGAACAAAAGCTAAATTAAACAATATTGAGACTCCTATGGCGGACCACAAATGCAGGGTTAAATCCATCCTTACCTACTCACCCCACTCTCATGTCTGAAATGCTGGGGGCAATAATAGTTACAGTGACTTGTGGCTCTTTTTGTTGTTCATAAGGCCTTTTGTTGACACATGGCTAGACATAACTGTGTCTACTTGCACAGACTGGACCACATTCTTCTGCCAGCTACTCTGGTTGTATACTGTTGTAACTCCATTAAAGACAGTGGAGAGCTACTCCTGATTTACAGAGGTGAGAGGAGACTCAGGCCCGCAGTACTTAATGATCATATTGAGTGCTATTGCACATCAACTTTAGAAGTTTTAGAAGATGAATATACAGTACTGCAGCCAGAGGGCTATATATAAAGGCATAACAAGAATTAATGTTTGGGAGTTAGAGCCAAAGAAATTCAAATTAGAAATAAGGCACAAATTTTAATGGTGAGGGAGATTAACTATGGGGACAAATGACCAAAGGAAGTGATGGATTCTCCATCTCTTGATGTCTTCAGATCAAGACCTGGATGCCTTCCAGGAAGAGATGCTTTAGCCAAACACAAGTTATTGGACTCCACATAGGGGCAACTGGGTGAAATTTAATAGCCTGTGTCATGGAGGAGTTCAGACTAGACTCTAATGGTCCCTTCTGACCTTAAAATCTATGAATGTCAGCTAATGTGTGCACAAATTTCAAACAGCCAGCTACAACTTTATCTACTGGGGAGCAAGAACTCACACTAACTTCAGTAGTGCAGGAACAAACCCTGTGTGCCTAATTATTGCATTGTCTATAATACAGTATGTACAGTCTCCTGGTGTTCGGAAAGCCCTCAAATTTGTAGAGGTAACTGACATAATAGGCTTACAACTCCAGCAAAGCCACTATGATCCCACTGGGCACTTTATAATTAATTAGATTCATGACTCTACACTAGACTTGAAAAGGCATTGGTGGATATTAGAACTTTTGTTCATAATATTTCTTAATACGAAAAAAGTATTAAGCTCTATTTCAGCCAGAGGCAGGTGAAGCAGCAGTGCTCAGATCCAGATTAGGGGTTGAGTATGATGGGGCCAAAGCCTTGCAAGCAGTTCCAGAAAGTTTTGTTTAAAAAAAAAAAAACACTCTTACAAGATCAGTTGTTCTTATTTGAATTTCATCATCTTGGATCCAAACCCCACAAGAGCAGTTTTGACTACACACATAACTATGACTGTGAATACACACAAGGAGAAGATCTCTAGAGTAAAAAGGTGCTGTTTTTATACAGTCACTTTTCAGAGTAGAACTGTACTTTAAACAACAACAACTAGAAATACTGCAAAAAAAGGTTTTCGTTTACTTTATTTTATAAACTTTGCCCAAACTATGGTTTGTCCACACTATGGTTTCAGGCCTGTTCACCTTGCATCTTTAACTCTATAATGATTTCACTATTTTCAAATGCTTTTTGCACAATTATTACAATTGGTTTAAATGAGGCACTCAGCCCTGTCCATGCTGGCCAGTCAGATCAGATGCAACCTCATTAAGACTAAACTGAATAAAAACTGTGTTTTAAAATGGTTCCGCTAATACACTAAAAGTCCATTGGAGACAGATCCTTACTCTGTGAGCCTTTTCTACAGCAAAGCATAATGCTGCTAGAGCTCCTATTGTGTATTGTGTTAAGGGCTACTTAGGCACTACTTAGTGCACAGTCCATCATGTTGGAGAGGGCTCTGGGACTCTTTAATATGCAGATTATTGACACATGGAGACAGAAATAGCTCCAAAGGAGCTGCTGTTACATTTTATTGTCTCAGTGCAGCTGCCATGCATGCACGCTAAGTACATTTTTTATATGCTACTAAAAATGCCTGTTAGCTATTTGCTTTGGAAGTTACTGTGCATTTGGTCTTCTAAATAAAAACAAAAAACCCATTTTTTAATTCTGTTTGTTAATTTCCAACCTATCTCAAATGCAGCTGAGCCAAAACCAGAACCTTTCAAACTAGGAGCCTTTACATTTTGTGTGGGCTCCTATTTCAGTTCCCCAGATCCAAACTCACTTGCTGGAGCGTTGGCTGCAGATCAGATCCAAAACTGCAAGGGGAATATTTCCCAGTTCTGGTAAAGGGGAATCCAAATGCCAGTGAGAACAGTTCCACCTGAGATTTCCACTAAGTAGGACTAAGATCTAATGAGAACTGTTCAAGAGATGTCATCAGCGTTGAATCAGAACTTAATCCTTAGCCCTGATGTGGCCTCGAACCTTAAACTGAACCTAATCTGGATCTGAACGCTCCCTCCTAGGCCCATCTCTGATCTAAAGGTACAGACCAATATGACTGCAAAGTTTTAGCCAAACAAAGTCATTTTTCACTTGGAGGAGCACAAAGAAGCATGTCACAGCAGTAACTTCTCTTTGTGCGAGATACTTCTATGGCCTCCATTAGCATAGTATCTGAGCACCTTGCAATCTTTAATGTATTTATCCTCACAACACCTCAGGGATAGGGCAGTGCTATTATCCCCATTTTACAGATGGGGAACTGAGGCACATGGAGTCATGACTTCTTTGAGGTCACACCAGAAGACTGTAGTGGAGCACAGAAATGAACCTAGATCTTCTAAGCCACAGGCCAGCATCCTAACCATTCCTTCCTGCCTCTCGCTCTCTCCCTCTGTTTAGAATTTCTTTAAATTTAAACGTAGCTGACCCATTTTTTTATTTTAATGTGTTTTTAATTAATTGTATTTAGTGCCGCTGAAAGGTGCCAGACTCAGGAATCTAGCACTCATGTTGATGTTACTCTGCCAGGGATCTTGGTATGTGTATCAGATTATAACATGAGGATGATGATGCTTGTGCACCCCCATCAGGCCAGTCACAGTCTGACCTGGGGATTTTAAGGGGTAGCCCTATACTCTCACCCTGCCTTGAAGAGTTTGAGTTCTTGATAAGTTTAAGTATTTCTATGATCATTTCTTTAACCACTAAAATATGGCTATCCATGAACAAAATAATTCTCTTCAAAAAGATCCTTGACCACATGCCTAACTTTATGCACGTGAGTAATCCCATTGATTTAGCCTGCGAACCTTTTCTACAACAGAACATAATGCTTCTAAACCTCCCTATATGTATTGTGTTGAAGGCTATTTAGAGGACAGTCTATGATGTTATTCAGTACTTTGGGATTCTTTAATATGCAGATAATTGATACCCTTACAAATGCCTCCAAAGCAGCTGCTGTTACATTATAACTTCAGTAGGACTACTTGTATACTCAGAGTTAGAGATGTGTTGAATCATGGCCTAGACTAATGGTAAACTCCTTTTTGTCAAGCAAAATTTAACCTTTCAGACCCCAATCCTGCAGTCTGATCTGCAAAGACGAACCTTTACACCTGTGTGGATCTGGTTTCAGGACTGGGTCCAAAGTTTTTTTTTTTTTCTTTTGTACAAGTAAACTAGCAATAGCATACAACAGATATTTGGCATCACCTTATCTATCTACTTTATAATACCTGCTTAGAATGTATGTATGTTTGTTTGTTTGTATGTCTGATACTTTAACTTAAAAATCGACCTGGAACTAAATTCAAAGATATTATGGCCTCTAAGGTAATGATCTTTATGAACTAGAATGAAATGGTTTTTGTTTGAGGAATATTAAGGGAATAAAGATCAACTAAGTTAAAATTTGACAGCTTAAATTTCATTTCTGAATTCTTGATTTTTCATGTGGGTTTTATCTTCTTACATTATTCAGGATCTGTCTGAGAGATATTAGTTTAGAACAATGCAACCTCAAAAGATTGTCATGAGAAGCCAGTAATTCAGAAGGATGATTGCGTTTGTTTCAAAAACTCTGAAGGATAACAACAATTATATCTTGAAATGTACAGATGCTGTCATGTCTTCAGAAAGAAAATTAAATGAAAGTGACTTGCTTAGGTATACCTGGGTGAGGTGCTTTCTCTAGCTGATCAGAAATTAATAACGCTGATACACTGCACACTGGCTAAAATTCTCAGCATGATTCTTGTCAGATTGTTCTGTAATATTGCAGTATAATTCTATTGCTATCCTTTATTCAATTCAGTGGACTGGATTGCATTTACAAAAAATATATATTATTTTTTAGCAAGTCTTACCGTTATTTTATAATAATAGAGGAGAAATCCCAGTTTTGGTTATTCCACTCTGTGGGCCTGGTTCTGCCCTGACTACAGAGGTGTTACTCCTGGTTTACATTGATGTGAGTGAAATAGAGCTGAATGAGGTCCATAACTAATCTCTAAAGGACAATATACCAGATGAGAATTGCTGGAGTGGAGCTGCCTTCAACCTCATCCCAGGAGACCCCTTACATTCCCCTTTTACCCAGACTTGAAGGGCGGGTAGTTGGTGAAGGAGGAGTTTTGGGGTTTGTTTGTTTTTTGGTTGGTTGGTTGGGTTTTGGTTTTACGCCATCTGAGAGCAGGAGATTTCTCCCCAAGATAGCTGCTGTCAGATTCCAGTTGCTTTGTACCAATTGACTAGCACAAAGGAGCCAGAACAGGGAAGCAAATCTAGCTCATTTGGGACACACAGCGGAAGACTTCAGTTCTATAAAATTATTGGCAGCTTGGAATAAATATAATTCTGATCCTGGATGGTCTCTGCTATTGAAAGGGACACTATGCCTGTTTTTGAGAGACCACCATGCTGAAATTTCAAAGGATAAACAGCCACCTATTAATGGGCAAATCCTGAGGACTTGCCATTCAATGAATACTTTTAGGAGCCCTCAGGTCTTGATGATTTGCAATATAAATTCAAGTTACAGAATAACTTAGTCCATTATCGGCTTGGCTGCAAGAACAGGACACTTTGTGTTGACAACAGATGTTTAAATCTGGCCCCAAAGACAAGGCTAGCTACTGGTTGAACACTGACCCAGGTGTTTGAGCATTATGGATCAGTTGAACCCATCCACACCTATATCCTCAAAATAAGATCCCCACTGAAGGTGGAGAATGATCCCAACTAATTTCCACTGCTCTACTCATGGGCAAAGTTGAACAGACAAACATAAAATCCCCTGTGGAGAGTCCCAACTGTAAAATTATTCTGACTGTATTAAGAACTCTGCACCAAACCACCTTTTTGTCATAGAAGCCTACATACAGTAACTGAAGCTGAAGAAGGAAGATGATAGGTAAAAATAAATAAAAAAGAGGGTGGAGGGGAAGAAGTGGGAGGGAAGGGTGGATGACAACAAAAGCCCGCCAAATAAAAGCAAACCGTAGGCTGGCGAAAGAAAAGTCTTCTTCAGATTAAATTTTCATGCTAATCTTAAATAATGTATTTGGCACCTCGATATTTTTATAACAAAGAAAGAGAGTCAGAAAGACTGAAAAACTCAGCTATAAATGAGGGAGAGTATGTACACAAATGCCTGGGGCTCCGACAGGCAAAAAAAACAAAAACAAAAAAAACCCACAAGTATTCAAGGGTTAGTTTCTCATTAAAAAAAAAAGGGAGCTCAATTCAACATTTACTGACATTTCCAGGAATTTATTACAAATCTTTGAGATCCAGGAGGAACAACAAAGTTTATATTGCTTTGAGAGTGGCAGGGGAAATAATTAATTTACAGAGGATGTAGTTATTGCTCTGTCTGTCCATATTTACAGTTCTCAAATTGCTGTATACTCCTTTCATTCATGTACTCCAGATTAGTTAAGATCTGGATTCTAATACCCATAATCATACTGGGTACCACCTTACTGGCTGACTAGTCACATTGAAATTAATTGGATCACTTCCACTGTAAGGTACTACTCAGTGTGAATAAGGGTGGCAGAATCTGGCCCCAAATGATTGAAAACAGCTTGACAAAACACTATTTTGTAAAGATAAATAGTGAAGGAAGTACAGAAGATGTGAACCGCTCCTCTACATAGGACTGGGGACTGGACTAGCTGACCTCTCGAGATCCCTTTGATTCTATGATTCTTCACTTTTAGTACTGGTTAGAAGTGAGATAGTGTGCCTTTACAATATGAGAGGTGGTAGAGGTATCAGCTGAGAGTTTTAATATGAGTGAATTTGTCAAATGATGCAGCAATCATAAGTCGTTTTTCCAAAAACTTTGGCAAAGTTTTTGCTTTTTACATTCAAATAATAGCAGGTGGCCTCATCCATAAGAATTGTAATTAATTGGCAGTGTCTCTCTGAAAATGATTTTTCCCTGCATTCAACAAGTGTCATCCACAGCCATTTGCAAACACGAATTTTGAAAGTTTGCTGCAAATATACTCGATACCATCCTACCTCCTTCCAAAAATAGATAAAGAACATGTCATTGTTTCATAGGGTTGCTTTTTCTACTGAAAAATATACACAGCTGAAGCCCTGTTCCTGAGAATTCTGATAAAATTGAAACGATTTTTTGTGTGTTTGGATCAGATCTCCATCTGGTATAAATGGAGCTATGCTATTTTCACCAGCTGAGATCCAGCTCCTTGTCTCAAAATCTCTACTGAACAATTTTGTTGTCATTGATTGGACGTACTCATGCACAGCCCAGCCCAAACCCATTAACATTGCAATTCTAGGGCATTGTTCCCACCCTTGCTAATTCCTTAATTCTCTTGTCCCCTTGCTTTCGCCACCACCACAGTGCTTCCTCCAGATATGCAGTCCTTTAGGGTTAGGGTAACTTACAGTATGCTGGAGAAATTCATGCATCATTTCCAAAAAGTAGCACTAGCCTTCTGGGTCTCCTCTCTAAAATTGCTACCGAAGCCAGCTATCACCATAGCCAAAGGCATTCCTGCTCCACCTCTGAGTCAGTCAAAGCAGGTTATTTTAAAGCTAGATAAAATAAGTGTCAGGATATCTTTATCAGATAAAATTTACTGTGTTTTGGTCATGCTTGCTTGCTATACAGTAAGAGATGAGTTCACATCTTTCATATTAATCTCTGCCCTCCTTGTTTCCGTGGAGAATGAGAAGGAGGAGGAGTATAATACAATACTTGGAGCTTATATACTACCTATAGAGACATTAGAGAATTTTCACAACACCTGACTACAATGAAGTAGTTATTATTATACCCATTCTACAACTGTATAAACTGAGGCACAGGGAGCTTTAGTGGTGTTTGTGTGTGGATACACAGCTGTCAAGAGATCAGGCAGGAACAGAACCTGGGAGGCTTGATTTCTAGTGTCCTGTTCTAGCTACTGATCACTTTCGCTACCAGCATGTTCATATTTTTGTGTGGTGTCATGCTCACAATCCTGGAAACCTTACGAGTTCTTGTACTGCCTGTGATGCGCTGTTCACCCCCACACCAGCCCTTAAGAGGTTAAGGTGGCTCAAAGGCTGCACCCGAGGGGAGAGTGAGGCTATGGCTACAATAGAGAGCTTACAGCGGCACCGTTGCATCAGAGTAGCTGCACTGCTGCAAGATCTCTAGTGTAGCCGCTCTAAGCTGATGGGAGAGAACTCTCCCATCGACTTAATTAATCCACCCCCAACAAGTGGCAGTAGCTGTGTTTGTGGGAGAAGCTCTCCTCCTGACGTAGTGCTGTCCACACTAGTGCCTAGGTAGGTGTAACTTATGTTGGTCAGGGGGCTTATTCACACCCCTGAGCGACGTAACTTATTCCGACCTGAGTGTTAGTGTAGACTAAGGGGTTGGCTACACTTGCAAATGTAGAGCGCTGGGAGTTAAACCGGCCTTCGGAGACAGCAGCAGGGAAAGTGCTGCCGTGTGTTTGCACTGTCAGTTGCAAGCACAGTGGCATGGCCACATTAGCAGCTCTTGCAACGCTACAGAGAGCAGTGCATTGTGGTAGCTATCCCAGTGTGCAAGTGGCTGCAACGTGCTTTTCAAAAGGGGGGGTAGAGGGTGACAGGGAGTGTGTTGTGTGTTTGTGGGGGGAGAGACAGTGTGTTTGGAGGGCTGAGAGTGTGTCCGCATGCTGTCTTGTAAGATGAGACAGCAGCAGACACACACCGACACCCCCCCCCCCCCGCTTCTCTCTCTCACATACACACACACACGCACGCATGCACAAACGCCTGCCTCGGCGGCAGCAGCAGCAACATTCCACAGTAATGATTTGCTTTGTGTCCCGGAGCAGATAAGCATGCGGGCTGTCAGAAACGGAGCTTTGAAAGGGGATATCCGCATGCCTGCAGCTGAGTTCAAAACAATGAGAAGAGTGGCCACTTGACTTCAGGGGATTATGGGACATTTCCGGAGGCCAATCACAGCGCAGTAATGCAACACGTCGTCCACACTGATACCCGGGCGTTTCAGCCATGGTGCAGCAAGCTTTATGCTTCTCGTGGAGGTGGATTACCAGGAGCACTCCAGCTGCAGAGTCCAGACGCTCTAAGTGCCTTGCCAGTGTGGACACCTCAGGATTTAGGGCGCCCGGGGCTGATTTAATGCGCTCTAACTTGCAAATATAGCCAAGCCCATAGCCTCAGACTTGGCTGACAAGAACTAATTGAAGAAGGAGCCCAGCTGGACAGGCCGAGCTTGTATAAAGTTGAGAGCAGGAAGTTAAGAGCAGAAAGGGGCTGCAGGGAGAGAGTCCTCAGTTGGTCTCTGGGCACAAAGAGGTGGATAGGAGGAGACCAGGTTGGGTAGGGCGCAAAAGCCCTGGGATCCCATCCCTGACAGAAGGGGTTTACCCAGAGGAGTGATGAGGAAGAAAGCCTGTGGAAGACAGAGTAGGAGAAAGCCCAAGTGCTGATACTCAGAGTAGCAGGTAGGCCTGGGTTGCCCTACCAGCCACTGGAAAAATGGCGCCGGACCAGTGAAGGCAGCACCTGGACAGCTGATCTGGAGAAACTTTAATACCCCTAATGGGGAAAACTATATAGTGACCTGGCCTGAGGGCTGCCTCACAAAGAGAGAGCACTGCGACTCCAGGGGGCGCCTCCAGTGATGAATGAACTCCATTACACTGCCCCTCTAGGGAAAGTTGCCAGATTGGGAGTTTTGGAGAGGAAGTGCTGCATTCACAAGAATTCACCGTCTACACTGGAGCACTCCCCTCAGCCTCTGTACCCATTCTGTCCTTGCTCTCTAGTGGCGCTGTCAGCGAGGAAGCCAGTTATTAGTGCCAACTTTAGTGGTGAAGCTGTATGGGTTTGATCCGACTGCCAATAAAAACACAGACAAAATTCCCTTGGTGCAAAATTCAGTGGTGCGAGATTGAACCCTCTCTTTGTAACCTTCCAATTTGGCTCTCTTAACCATTGTTAGTGTATTTGAGAGTCCCAACGGGGGCTCTGACTATTTCAGCCCTATGTGGAAACAGCATTTTGTCTTAACCGATGGATAGGTAGAGATCAGCAATGCACCACAGTTCAGGTTTCTGCAACAAAAAGTACATTAGTGCCAAAAGAAGTACAGTTAAGGGTCCTCTTCTCTTCACAGCTGGCTTCCTCCTCCCAGAAGCTTACTACTATTTTGGTAGTTGAAGCACTCGATCATCACATTGTAAGGCTGGTGAATGCTGTATTTAAACAGAACAAAGAGAAGTTTAAGAGTTCTGAAAAGGAATATATAAGAGAGTGTCTTCATTCCCTGAGGAGAGCTCCTTTCAGTTGGAGCACTGGCTACCTGGTCCATCCAAGTATACTCTGCAGGTGTTGTTATTTTCAGAAGCGCAGAGAGCATCAGTCTCTGACTCGCATTTAAAGTGAAAGAAATTAATCTTCAAGCCAAACAACTGGCATTATTAACACCCCAGAGGCTGAGTCTAATACAGGAAACCATTTGCCAGAGAATTCTTGAAAGCAGGGGAAAGTAGAGCTGGCTTCCCCAGCAATTTCTGGATTCTGAAAGGAGAGTACTTAATAAACTCCCTAAAGCAACTAGAGTATTTAGTAAACTGTAAAAAAATAAAAGCAAAAATATTCCCCAGGGCAAATTTTGAAAGTGATCCATATCCCAAGAAGTCTTACATTTCCAGAGCCTCTGTAAGTGGTAGGATGGCTATTCCTGTTGATGGCACAGCAAGCCTCAGGGATCCCAGTGACAGAAAAATCAACACAGCCCTGAGACTTTCTTTTGTAGCCAATGGAACTGTCTGTCTGTCATCAGTGTATTAGTCTTATGTCTCCTGCTTTTCATCACTGGCTCCAAAAAGTTAATAAGAACCTGGAAGTATCCAGAACTAGTGGCTTATCCTCCCCACCCTCACATTTTTCACACAGCCACAGGACTCTTTAGGTGAACATTTTATAATATTGTCCTTACAAAAGAATCCAAGAACAGAAAAGCAAGGGCCCAATGAACAATGTACCTGCTGGCTACATCCAAGAAACCTCTTTCCAATCTGACACTTAAAGGAGAAGAGTTTTTAATATGTAAAATATACTAGGGAATGGCATTAATTTACAAAAGAGGCCATGGAATAAAGTCGTTTGAAATCTCCAAGCCACCTCTTGATGCACATTTATTGGAGACAAACTAGAGATATTATAATCACAGGGGGGGGGAAACAAAAGGACAAGGAGTAGAGATTAGGACTGGGGTTTTCAAAGCTTCTAAATGATTTAGCAGCCCAAGTGCCATTGAAACATGTCCTACTACGTCACTTAGATGGTTTTGAAAGTCCCTTTTCGATGATGAACAATGGGTTGCCTCCAGTTCTGGCAGTTCTGTGGTTCCACAAACTAAAAAAGTTACACAAAAAGGTAGGAACATTTTCATTCTTGTTTATGTAATGCCCTACAGATTTGAGGATATCGTAAGTATTCTAATTATGGACTTCACCTAGGGCCTTTCCAGAGGAACAAAGAACCTCCTCCTATGAGTGCTAAATGCCCTCAATTCCCATTCAGCAATTAACACCTCATAGGGTTGTGCCAAAGGGCACTTTCTTCTATTTAGGGAGTTAACTGCAAGTGGCTTGTTTTTAAAATATATTGGAAGCCCTCAGTCTTTCTAGCCCTGTGAGAAACATTTCCTTCTGCTTGGAGACACATGGCAGGGGTGCTGGAACAATGTGTACTGTGGGGGTGCTGAGATCCATTAAACCAAACAGTAAACCCTGTGGATAA
This sequence comes from Chrysemys picta bellii, assembly GCF_011386835.1. Taxonomy (NCBI): domain Eukaryota; kingdom Metazoa; phylum Chordata; order Testudines; family Emydidae; genus Chrysemys; species Chrysemys picta. The sequence continues at coordinate 96,152,284 of NC_088792.1, forward strand.
TGCAAACCACTTCAAGACAGGGGGTGCAGCAGCATCCCTAGTTCCAGCACCTATGACACATGGGCCAAGTGAAAACAGGCAAATGGTATGAAATTCTCTGAGTAACTCACTGAATCTGATTGGAGAGCAATATCCTGCAGATGTCATAGAATTAAAGCTTCATCTTCACCTCACAAGGCTTGCTTGGCTTTCAGGTGCTGACGTAAAGAAAAGGGCAAAGCGCTCTGCTCTGAGCTTTTAAAAGTTTTAAACTAAGTCTTTTCAGCAGCACTGCGGAGCTCTATCCAAGTGTCCACCTGTGGATTCTCCTGGCAGCTGTAGCAGATTTAAAGAAGGATGAATGTTAAAAAAAAAAATAATGTTTTTTTTTAAGCCAGAATGTTTTGAGAGAGTGACTAAGCACAGTCCTGAAGATTATGAAATTTGCTTAAGTGTTAATGGGTTGATTGCTGAGTTAGAGTCTGCCGTCTTTACTGGAAATTGATTGACTGGTGCTGCAGGTCTTCACACTTTATGCTCGGATTTGACTCGAAAATTCTGCCAAGTCTTTTACTCTGAAATTTATCTTAATTAGATCTGAAAGACCTGCCACAGCAGAATAGTCACACCGATTAAAATGAAAAACAGGAGAAATTACTGATCAAATTAATCATAATGTCGGGTTACAGCTGTAGGTCTGATGTAATTTGCCACTCCAGTGAGTTACATCGGCCCAGGCACAGGAAAAAGAGCTGGCTTTATGCTGATCCGTAACACCAGCCAGCTTCGGGCAGCCCATCAGGACGCTTATTCCCTTCGTTCTCTTGGCTTATTCTGACCTCAGTACTGCAACTAGACACAAATAAGGCAAAAAAGAAATTTCCTTTTATCTGAGTGGTTGCACTGGAAAGGTGAGCTGTAAGACTCTTACTTGTTACATTTTCTCCTCTCCCCCACCCCTTTACTTTCATTTGAAGTAACCAACAATTGATTACATGTAGAATGAAAAATCAAAAGATCAGAGGGCATGACATATAGTTCCAGCTAGGAAAAGAGTCCTTTTAAAAGCTCCAACTGGAAGTGTAGCTGTTAAACTAGGGACAAGTTAAATAAATGGATATAAAGCAGCATGTGAGAGAAGGGGAGTCCTGGCAGATAATCGATCAATAATCAGACTTGACATCTCACAGATCTAGATGAGCCTAAGATTTATTTTTAAATCATGTACTTGCCATGTATTGCATTGTGTTATACAATAGGTAAAAAATAATTAGGGCCCAACTCCTGGTTCCATTGAAGTCAAAAGGAGTTATACCATTGGACCAAGATCTGGCTCCATCTGAACCTCTTTAATCTGGAAATCAGGTTGAGCATCTCTCAGGAGAATGCCTGTTCCCATGAGATTTCTAGCATCCTTGGTGTCAGCACTGCTTAAACAATTTTTAGAACAATCTGTATTACAGTACTTAAGTATTTTTGCTTCTGATCCCAGCCAAAAGCAGGAAGTGAAGAAGTGTGCATCTATTTAAAAAAAAGAGGGAAAGAAAGAACCAAAAGAAAAGCTGAACGTCAAAAAAATGTCAGGCCTGGGCTGAGCTGTGAGTAAAGGGAGTGTTTACTTTGAGAGTGAATGTAGAGCTTATGAAAAGTGAAGTACTGCCAATAAGCTTCAGTCTTGATATACAGTAACGCTGCAGATTGTGTGGTGGTATTATATTATGACTAAGTTGACCATACACCTCACTTTTACATAGGATGTCCAAATGTGCCAAGACTTATTCAGAACACCTAAAACATCTTGGTGGTTTTGATTGTTTTTTTTTGTTTTTGTTTTTGTTTTTTTGTAATCAGTTAAAACAACTGGGGGTTTTTACATTTGTTCAAGATTTATTACTATACAGAGTAGAATTTGGTGGTTTTGCCTAGAACAAACAGTGCAGTGGAACAAGTGTTCAGTGAGATGAATAGTGTTTGGAATGAAGAGAAAAGTACAGATGCTATCAAAGCTGTTATTTTCCTCAAAGTGACTGTTAGTGACATTTGTTCAGTGTTTCATGACAAACTCATGTAGAACACTAACTTGCTAGAAAAAGTCCCACTCTGGGAAATATGTAGTTGCATCAGAAGGCGGTAGTTGTGACACCACTTTTGTCTGGCTATTTCATTACCCTAAAAATGTTGCCACAAAATATGCCCATTTTTACTTTTGCAAACATGATCACTAAAACCGGTCAGGAATTTTCTGTCACAATGATTTTTTTGATGGAAACTGCAGTTTACATATAATCAAAACTTTCCAAAGGAAATGTTATGATTTTATATCAGGAACATCTAAACAAAACATTTCATTTTAGGTCAGCCTGAAGCAAAATATTTCCATTTGTTAAACAGAACCAAAATATTTCATTTTGAGTCAATTCAACATTAAACTGCATCTGCTTAGAGTGATACAGTGCCTTAAGAGAGTTGTGATTCAAGTAATTCATGCCCCCATTCTTTCCTGTGAGCCAAGGGCTGTATCTGGACTACATCTCCCATGATGACTTGTGGTTGCCTCTCTGGCTGAGCTGCATGATGTATCATGGGAAATGTAGTCTAGCCAGGGAGCCCTGCTCAAAGGGAAGAATGATTGCATGAGGCACCTGAATTACAGTTCACATGAGGCACATCACCAGGATAGGCAGATTCCGTTTACTGTCGAACTGACTCAAAGCAAAATGTTTCGATTCAGTTCAACACACGGAAATGAAACATACATGGGAATGTAGAAATGTTTTGCTTTGATAGAAAATATTGAAACAAATCATTTTGACACCTTCTAATTGAAATTTTTCAGAAATTTTCATTTTATGAAACTTTTTGATAATACAACTTTTCATTCCAATTTGGGATGAAAATAATTGTTGAAATATCTGAATTTCCTGTGGAACAGAAATTCTCTATTTCACCCAGCTCCAAATGGTCATCGTAGATATGGCCAGATGGCCACTGGGGACTCAGATTGAAAAAAACAATTTTATGTTTGTGACAGAAATTAGGATTTGAAGCCAAGTTTCCAGAAATGAAAGACTAAGTGCATTAAACCTCTGCACCGAATAGCATTGATTCACAATGTTTTTGACAGCTGAAACCATTGAGCTAGTAAGGGGGGAGGGAAGACAAGATTATTTTATTTTATTTTAAAAAGACTTGTGCTTAGCCCAGTATTGCAAAAGCATTGCACACGCATAACAGAGAAGCAGTCAGGCTCAGGCGATCCAAAGATTTTAAAAAATGCAGGTGATCCAAAACACCAAAATGACACCCAAAACTATGGCTCAATAACAGCAAATAATTTACTAGCAAAGTAAGGGGTTCCGTATATTTCCTTCTCCCTGATGACTGTCAGTTTACTACCCTTTGTAGCTAACTTTCCTTCTTATTTGTGGTCTCATCCTGCTGCTATTTAAGTCAGTTGGAGTTTTCCTATTGCTTTAAGATGGAGCAAGGTCAGGCTCTCTCTGACATTATGAAATAAAAATCTAACCTTATGGAATTATAGCATCATCCTTTTTTAACCCTATCCCACCCACAAAACATGTTCTCAATACAATCAATGGGTGTATTTACAATATTTACAGTACACGTAAATACAAAACCCACAAAACTGTAGAAAACAAATCCATTCTAAAATCATTGCTGTTTCTCCCCAAAGAATCATAGAATCATAGAATCATAGAATATCAGAGTTGGAAGGGACCTCAAGAGGTCATCTAGTCCAACCCCCTGCTCAAAGCAGGACCAATTCCCAGCTAAATCATCCCAGCCAGGGCTTTGTCAAGCCGGGCCTTAAAAACCTCCAAGGAAGGAGACTCCACCACCTCCCTAGGTAACACATTCCAGTGTTTCACCACCCTCCTAGTGAAATAGTTTTTCCTGATATCCAACCTGGACCTCCCCCACTGCAACTTGAGACCATTGCTCCTTGTTCTGTCATCTGCCACCACTGAGAACAGCCGAGCTCCATCCTCTTTGGAACCCCCCTTCAGGTAGTTGAAGGCTGCTATCAAATCCCCCCTCATTCTTCTCTTCTGGAGACTAAACAATCCCAGTTCCCTCAGCCTCTCCTCATAAGTCATGTGCTCCAGACCCCTAATCATTTTTGTTGCCCTCCGCCTTTCCAATTTTTCCACATCCTTCTTGTAGTGTGGGGCCCAAAACTGGACACAGTATTCCAGATGAGGCCTCACCAATGTCAAATAAAGGGGAACGATCACGTTCCTCAATCTGCTGGCAATGCCCCTACTTATACAGCCCAAAATGCCGTTAGCCTTCTTGGCAACAAGAGCACACTGTTGACTCATATCCAGCTTCTCGTCCACTGTGACCCCTAGGTCCTTTTCTGCAGAACTGCTACCTAGCCATTCGGTCCCTAGTCTGTAGCAGTGCATGGGATTCTTCCGTCCTAAGTGCAGGACTCTGCACTTGTCCTTGTTGAACCTCATCAGGTTTTTTTCGGCCCAATCCTCTAATTTGTCTAGGTCCCTCTGTATCTGATCCCTACCCTCTAGTGTATCTACCACGCCTTTCCTTCTACCAGGGAAATCATTGGTATTTACATTCATGGATATCAATAACATTCATGTGTCCCGTGGGTCCAGTTCTGTAGTTTTTGTGACTAAGGCCTGCAGGATTGGAACCTCTGTTTCCTCTACATAGAATATGAATGTTCTGACTGGGGTTTCACTCTATTCTCATTATTGATACTTAAAGAAAGTTTTCTTGTAGAGTTAACATTCTAAAACTAATATACACAGGGAGGGCAATGTGGACTAGAAAATAAGGCATGGGAGCAGCCATCAGGATATCTTTGTTGTACCCCCAACACTGCTATTGACCTGTTATGTGAGCTTGTGCAAGTCACTTCACCTTTCTCTGCCTCTGCTCCCTGATTTTCTCGGATTCTCCATTTGTCTGATCTATTTAGAATCTAGAAACTCTTCTAGAACTACAGTCTTTTACATTGTTTTGGTGCTGTGAAATGGGGCCTTGATCTCAGTTGGGTCCTCTGGGTACGACTGTAATACAAATCATACTCCTACTATAAAAAGCAAGAAAATTCAAGCGGTCTTGTAGGCCCAATCCCCTCCACCCTCTGATGTTTTGCCACTGCTTTCAAAGGAAAGAGAATCAGGCCCCTGTTTTGTTTTCACATATGAATATGTTGAAGTTTCTGTCAGCAGCTGATCAGTGTGCTGTCAGATGCTCTAATGAAAGGTTTTCCTAAAGTTAATTTTCCTACTCATAATACAATAACCAAATTTGCTTTAACACTTGAAAAAATCCATCCATACTAAAGAGAATCAGTTGCTTAATCCTAAAATTAAAGGTTATTGCATGCAAGAGAAAATAATTACATGCTCAAAGTATGGAAAAAAGAAAACTTTTTTAATATGTAGGTATTTGTATAATTAAAGACTAATCAAGCATGAAGGCTGCTGACTAAACCAGAAAATGAGATTGTTGGCAAGCAATATTGTAATGTAAATGCCATTTTTGTTTAAGTACTAAAAAGCTGGAGGAATGATATCCTGAACAGATTAAAAGCAAACAGCATTGATAATAAATATTTATCAGATTTAAAATGCAACACACAGAGATTTTTATATTTTACATGCAAGATTTATTTACGTTGAAATATTCAGTCACTTTTCAAAGGGCTCTTAACACCTTCACTTTAAAAATTGTTGAAAATGCAATTATTCACTAGGAAGAGCAGCAACTTTTTAGGGCTCAATCCTGCAGACCCTTCCCCATGTGAGTAATCCTTAGGCAATGGAAGGCATTGGAACTGCTCATGCAACCCTTTGGGCTGTAAGGTCAGAAGTACAATTGTCTTTAGGTTACAATTTTTTCAAAATCTTACCTTTTTTATTTTTTAAGGCGCAAAGAGTGCTCAAACTTAAACGTAAATTCATGTCATGGGACAAGCTTTTCCTAAAGGATTTATTGAGGGCATACCTACACTCAGCCATTGCGCCAATGTAACCAAACACGTTGGCTTTAGAGAACTGTTTTAGTTAAATCTGTGCAACCTTTTTGTATGGACGCTTTTAAACCAACCCCAAGGGGGTTGCTCTCATTTAACTAAATCAATTTAGAAACCAGTTTAGTCACATCGGTGTTGCCTAAGTCTCATCCTGAAGTGGACATAAATATATATTTTACAATGGTGCAAGACAATGCAGTGAGAAGGCAAGAAAATGAGCACCAGTTCTGCCCCTGTCTCCACCCTTTCTCCCTTCACTGGATTGCTTTCAGAGTTAGGCATCACTCAGCATGATGGTGGGTAACAGAATGATAATGGGTAACAGAATCAGCACCTGAGCACGGTCTGAACTTGCTACATTTGAAGCCAATTCAAAACATCCTTCGACCTCAGTGAGAACAGGATCAATCCCCATAGTGACAGGATCTGATTAGACAACTGACCTTAAGCTAATGATGTCCTTTGCATTAAATCAACTCCTTTCTGTTTCAGTGTGATGAACTTTTATATGTAAGCTGCTGTTATCTCGGTGCTCATTTGCCATTTAAAATGAGAATTCTCTCACCTGATTATGACTGGGAGCCACAATTGCATGGCCACTGACAAAGATGTTCAGGAAACTAACCAGAGGGAGTTTTTGTAAAGTCACATATAACATTATGAAATTTTGCTCTATCCTTGTACAATTCCACATGATATCCTTTGGGGTAGAGGCATATGGACAAATTAAAAAAGCCCAAAATGAAGCCTAAAGCTAGTCTCTTAAATAAGGAACCCAGTTTTCAAAAGGGCTGAGCACTGAGCAGCTTCCACTGACTTCACTGAGAGCTGCTGTGTGCTTGACACTTTTAAAAATCAGGCGACTTATTAAAGAACCTATTTATGGACTTAGGAGCCAGAACTTTAGGCTAGTATTTTTTTAAAAAACCTTGGCCTTGGCTATCAATGTCACAGGGAACAAAGACAAATTTGTTTTTAAATTCCAAAATTAGAAGTCATTCAAATAGATTTATACAATACCCTGTGTGTGTTTGCATTACTAAGGCCTTGACTACACACTGCTTTTACTACACAGTACAGTTCAAGCTATGCCACTCCCCTAGTGAGGATGCAGTTACACTGGTATGGCTCTTGCCATAAGCTAGTCACCTTACTGGTATAACTGCATGCACACGAGGGGATGTACCTGTGTGTGTGTCAGAACCCTATACCTGAGTGACAGACAACATGATAGCCTTTAGGCTTGCTGGTGAAAATCTTTATTTAATATTATTATTTAATATATTTATTTAATCTTTATTTAATATCTTTATTTAATATTATTATTTAATATATTTTTCTCCTAATGTGATAGTAATATGTACTGATTTTCTGAAAATTACTGAGCATGTCAAAGATGTGACAGTTCACTAAATGTTCTCTAACTTTTTACATAACATACTCCTGGATCAAGTGCATGACATGAGACAGTTTTACTCATTATTTCTGGGAGAGGGAATTGCCAAGTGGAACATGGTGAAATGCAAATTCTTTAGAGACCGAAGCACATGCTTTCACAAGTCATTAAACTACAGTGCCTTGGAACACAAGCGGAGATCTCTGTGTTACTTATCCTAGGGTTCTACAGGTCAAAGGGGGAATGGAGTCAGCAGAAAGAGAAGCAGTCAGATACAGAAAGAGCCATATACAGACGTGTCAGCATATACATCTGATCTGCCTTTGTTACGGGCATTACTTATGCAGCAGCCATTATTGCATTATGAACTAGCCACTGCATACTGACCAATTTCTTGTCTCACATAACACATGTTAATATGGAACGCCTTTATAAATGAATTCACCCCAGAATGAAAGGTAGAAATACTGCCTGTCTGGCTTTATACTCTTTGGAAAAAACATGTTGGGTGCACAACACTTTTGAAAATGAGGCCACTTACCAGGGTGCCCAAATAAAGACCTACGAGCCAAACTTTAGGCACCCAGTTTTGAAAATCTGGCCTGATTTTCTAACTAAAGTGTTTTCTTTTCTAAGTGATAAAAATAAAGGGTAAAATCCAGGCCCCAGTGACTTCTGGCTAACCCCAGATGGATGTAAGTCTGGAAGTAGGCCAAATACCACCCCTCTAATGCCTCCACCTCATTTGCCAGAACCTCCCAGTAAACCTTGCTTGCCCTTGGGCTCCTGACTTGTGTCAGTAGCTAGGCTGCTGGGCTCCATATTCAGAACAAAGGTCCTTGTTGTTGTCTTCAGTGCTAGCTAAATCCTGTTAATGATTCTTGTTCAGAGCATGTTAGTTTTGCTAGCTGCTTCCTAGCAGAAAGACTCATCACACTGCATGTGGCCCCCATCACCACCCTGAAAATCAGTCTGGACATCACAAATACTACCCAGACATTTAAGCAGAAAAAGCTATCTTGTGCAGTTACTCGAAGGCTGCTCACTAGTGAAGTGTGGTCCATGCAGTAGGAAGCTGTTTCTTAATTTCTGCCAGGGTCTTCCATCCTATCAATGATAATGAGCTCACAAGGAGACTCGTCATTAAGAAGAAAGGAATAAATCAGTGCACTTCCCACTCCAGACCTTTTTGATCTAATGAGAGGTGATTGCCTAATGGTTGTTCTGTGCAGCCCTGAGAGCCACACCAATCAAATGGCCTAACCCCCTGCCAAGACGATTTACCCCAATAACAAGTTTGTCAATGGCCAGTGGGAATAGGGTGACCAGATAGCAAGTGTGAAAAATTGGGATGGGGGTGGAGGGTAATAGGAGCCCATATTAAAAAAGCCCCAAATATCGGAACTGTCCCTATAAAATTGTGACATCTGGTCACCCTAAGTGGGAACCACAGTATCACCCTTGGTAAGTGGCCTGCCTACCCTACCCTACAATCCATTGCTGTCTGAGATGCCGGGCGACCCTTTTTCTGTTCTCTTGATTCTATAAGCTCGGTTATAAATTAACCCTTGAGGTGGTTGTCCATCTTGTTTGAATACAGATGATCAGTTTGCAAACTAAAGGGTTCCAAATAGAGCTGAATGAATAACTCACAGCGAGTACTTTAGTCAAAGCATTTAGACTAATTTCTGTTTGAGAATTGGCTGCCAGTCGTTTATCATTATCTCACATTTATCTGCGATTCTAAATTATTTGCTGAAAAATTCTATGGTTAATTATCGGCTTGTAGGTTGTTCACAAACAGTTCATTGTGAGTGTTCCAAATTTAAGCCTGTTAGTTTTTGGTTGGACATACAGGTCTTGTGGTATTGTGTCTGTTCCCTGATTGGATGAGAGATCTTGCAATTTTATCATTGCATGTGCAGTAGGTTTTATGTAAGGGTGGTCGGGCTTGTTTGTTTGTTCCATTTTGCATGTAATATTTTAGGTTATTTTAAGGAAATATTTTTAAAGGATGATGGATACACAGATATCAGATATGAAATACATATTGTATATGAATATGATTATAGCTGGTCAGAGTTTTTATAAAGAATTGGTCTCTTGTGAGAATAAAGTATAAACTTTGATATATGTGTCAGAAATCATTTTAATAAAGCTACAGGCTGAACTTCTTCTTGACAATAAAGTTAAAATAAATCCCCAAATAAATAAATGTCCCCCCATCTGTAACCTTTCTGCTGCCCATGTCCAATGCAATTGAGATTTTTATGAACAGAACTTGACTTCTAAAGATACCAGTTCTGAACAAAATGTAAAAAAAGAGGAATTATAGTTTCTGAAAGTAAAGTTTTAGCCTTATTGTTGTGATAAAGATTTTCCACCCATGGCCCTTTAAATATTGAACTTAGACTATAAAAATATCACTTCTTATTGATCACATGGTTATTAAAGTCAGTCAAATGCTCAATTTATATGTCAAACACTTGTAATATTTCCTGTAAATATTAGAACAAAAGAAGAGGATGATAATACCATTGTGTGCAGTCACATTAGATTTATTCAGCTTTTCATCACTGAGAAATAATAAAACTGTCATCAAGAATTACATTAAATTGCCAAGCATTTATCAAGACTGTCTAACTTCATTTACACTTGCATCATATATGCAGAGCATGTGTGTGTCAGTATATGTGTACAGATACACTCAAATATACTGTACATATCAGAGATGTATACTGTATATAGTGTATATTCTCAGTCTCTCGTCATTCTCTTTTCCCCACCCACTTTCTTTACCCTCCCCCCTCAGATTTTGCACAGATTTTCATCCCTTGAAAGGCACAACCTATTTGTTGGATCTTAAGGAGAACAAAGAAATGCAATAAATCAACAGATATTAATTAAATGTGAAAGGCAGATTTTAAGGCACCTTCATTATATATTGCTTCTAATGACATTCAAGAGCGCTTACAGGGGAGGTCAGAGTAGATATCCTTAGATCCCCCAGGTTCCTCCAAGATGCCTTTCCATAACCAAATGCTTTCATATGAGTAATCGAAAGAAACCTTTAGTCAACCACTGGGGAGTCTTTACAGCCAGGCTTCGATTGGAGTCTGAGTGCAGGCCTGTGAGCAGGAGGTGTTTGTAAGCATTTCTAATGGCATTTTGATGTACATGTACAAAATTGATGTCGGAAGGATCATTGTAAAGTCCCAAACAGTGGAATATTGAGGACATTTTCAGGTGGCAGTCTGATTCTGGCTGGGTGAGCCCAGTATATTTTCTCATGTCACAGTTGATTAGGTTCACAGGGAAGTGGAAAGAGTAAAAAATTCTCTTATTACTGCAGCAATGCCATATCAGCCTCTTTTCCCTTTGAATGCAACATTAGTTTTTGTCCAGAACTCTAACTGCTTTCTACAGTTTGGGGAATTGTAAAGCAGAAACAATTTTCCCAGCTAGGCTGACCTTCACAGTAATGAGAAATGACTGGAATTTCTCTCTATTTCTCTAACATTTGAGGGGGGGGGCTGGGTAGGAGGAATATGTTTGTTTTACCTGATATTATGTTGTGGGCGTCTATTTGGCACTTTGAGCCTAATTTTTTTCCATTCAGGAGATTACATGGACTGTTGCACCATCTGACCCAGTAGTCAGACCGCAAGTGTATTGAGAAACGACAGTAATGCACTTTAAGCCTTTTGTTATCACAACAGAGATGGCATTTTGTTTCGGCCATTAAATGAATGTATATTTTTCTGATGGGGATGGCTATTTTCATTTACTCTCCAACACTTATTTCAGGTGGTGAGTAATGGTCTCGAGAAACTTAAAATTCATTACGAGGCTAAGATACGATACAGTCTCTCATGCCCTTGGAGTATAAGATGGATACACACATTCCAAATGTACCCTGCAAATCTGGTGTTGTTATCGTACTATGTTATGAACCAACTGTTGGAGAATGATGGGACAAATCTACTTCAATAAAATGCCCATTCTCATGCAAAAGTGTAGGCAAACTGTAAGCACAATGGGAGCAGCAATAACTAAAGGAAACAATGGTTAGTCAATAATATGGTATTGTAGCAGCATATTCACAGGGCATGTTCGGAATAGGTGTGTTTTCTTTACTTTTTGGATGAGAATGGGCATTTTATTGAGCCAGGTCTATGCCGTCATTCCCCAAGGATTCTGGGGTCTCTAAGAGTGACCAGGACTGACTAATAGGAGACTTGGGCCATTTTTATTTTTAAATTGTCTAAAGACAACATACAGGCTGGGATCAGTATTAACAGAGGCTTTTGTGTCTGTATAAATTAGCATGGACAAAATAGTCCAAATTAAATGGCACTGGCTCAAGTCTTTGCCCGCAAATCAAACTGAATCGAACATGAACAGTGTAGGTACAAAAACATTTGGTGGTTTTTCCCTAAATTTTCTCTGGTTCTAGCTAGTCCAGTCGGTGGAAATGGAGAAATACCACAGGAGAGGCTGCCCCTGCCCTTTTTCCAGTCTAGATGCAAACAGGAAGTACTAAAATTCTCACAAGACTATGACATCTCACAAGATTTCCAGGATAAGGATGTCCAAACAAGTTGAATAAACATCCTATAAACTTTCAGATGCTTAACCAAACCTGTAGACCAGGTTTGCCCATCAGTACCTGAAACACATTAAGAAATTAACCTTTGCTATCAAGTCCCCTTACCAACTTTGCAGTCCATTAATATTTGAATTATACAGCCATTTGGTTAGGTCACTATATTCACCTACATTTTAATTAACCAGGCAGTTGTGCCAAATCCCAGCCATATCTCAGAAAGCCTGTGTAGCAAGGAGAGCTGTGTATGCTTAGGCATGTAGCGGTATGTCCTTTCCAAAAGGAATCCAAGGGTATTTCTACACTGGGGGGGAAAAAACCACGGCAGTCAGTCTCAGAGTCTGGGTCAATTGACGCGGGCTTGTGCTATGGGGCTAAAAATAGCAGTGTAGACATTCCGGGTTGGGCTGGAGCCCTGGCTCTGAGACCCTGCCCCCTCACCATGTTTCAGAGCTTTCGCTCCAACCCAAGCAGGAACGTTTACACTGCTATTAGCCACCACATAGTGCAAGCCCAAGTCAGCTGACCCAGGCTCAGAGACTCGCTGCCATAGGGTTTTTTTTGCAGTGTAGACATAACCCAAGTGTCACCAGTTTCTAAATATGGACCCAGAATTTAAACCTGCAATTTCACACTTTCGTTATCTATAGATAAATGATACAGCAATTGTCACAGCTTTTCTGTAATGCACTAACTGAAATTCTCAGTCCTTTCTAATGAGAAAAATTGGGCTGGATCCTGGGGCCCAGGGCATCTGCTAGGCACCAGACCAGCAGCACAAAGCGGTCAAAAACCTGGTGGATCCAACCCCTTGGGGATTCCCTCTGTGTAAAAGAATCACTGGGTGGCAAAGAGCAAATAGGTGCCTAATGGAATTTACCAAAGCATTTAGGTACCTAACTCCCATAGGTATCAATGAGAATTAGGGACCTAGGTGATTTGGATTATGTCACTAGGCAGCAAGCTGTATCTTTAAACATCGAATTATCTTTAAAATCTGGCCCTTAGTCACTTTTGAACATTTTACCCAGAATTTTTTTTTCTTGTGCTTTCTTTCTAGAGTCCAGATGCAGACATTATTAGAAATCAGAGTTTAAAACCTACAGACCTAATTCTGTTCTCAATGAAACGACAATGACCATAATAATAATAATTAATAATTAATGATATTTTCATATAGTCTCTTCAGTTGTAGATCTGTCATTTACAAAAGAGGTGAGTATCATTATCCCCGTGACAATAATACCCATTAATTTCAATTACGTTTAATATGGGCCCTACATTTTTACTGACAAGTCACAGAACAAAGTTTTAGGCCCATTCTACCTTAAAGGATGTTGTTTATTTAGATTTTAGGAAGTTTACACAGTCTGAATCTATTATTTAGTGCAGTGGTGGCACAAACTAAACTTTCAAATTAGCTCAAGATATAATGAACACACTTCTGTATCATCATTTTTCCACATGTCCTAATGCCTTCCAACACCCCAGTGAGTTAGGCAAGTATGATTATACCAATTCTACAGATGAGTAAACAGAGACATAGGAGGTCCTGATCTAATACAACACATAAACATGTGCTTGAGTGATGTGCTAGATCAGGGCATAAGTAACTTGACCACGGTTTAGCCAGCAACTCAGTAGCAGAAATGGAAATAATGCCAAGGAAAACTAACTCCTAGTACTAACACCCTAGAGTCATCTAATTCACACTATAATTGGAATGCCCAGATGCATTTCTGCTTTTGTTTTTAACTACATTGCATTAATGACACTCCACAGTGTTGACAACTGACTTTCTCTGACCTGTTCATTCGTTCAGAAATATCTCTGTGTCTATAGCTTATTGATTATGACCAAGGACACAATGGAAATTGATGGAAATGTTTCCTTTTCATTGTTGTAAACCGTTGTGCGGGAATAACTCATATATTGCGTATTCGATTTTCTGTTAAACTATTTGCTCCACCCCCTAGCTGCAGGTCTTTTAGGACAGATGCTTTTTGAAGGTCGCAGCAACCCATCTTCGAGCCAGTGCTTCATTCAACCTGTGTAGTTTACTGTCTGTGGTGTTATCAGCCGGGAGAAGGATTATCTTCATAGAACCAGGAAAAAATACACAGGCACCCAAAAATGAACAAAAAACAAATTTTTAAGAAGACCGAGACAGATCTATAACTCAAAGTGACTCTCACTTTTTTAGGCTTTGAGAATCAGTGAAAAGTTAGCTTGCACCCACAGTTTGATCATATCCTTTTCATAAAACTCCCAGTTGATTTCTTCGCATAATTCTGGATTATTTTGATGGACCCAAGAAACATTTTGATTTAGACTAGTCATACAGTTAGACATCTACACTAGTTAATATTTTTGGACACTACTTTGTAAAATAAAATAAAACTAAGACAATTCCTTTACCTACTGTTGCGTATTTGGTTGTTGTGGTAATAGAACCTTGTTGTTGCTATAGCAACTGAGTTAGATTATTAGGGGATAGCCCAGCCAGTTTTGGCTGGTTTGGTTAGTTCAGTATGTGGCAATAAATAGTTGCTTTTAAGGTTTACAGCTCTCTGTGTCTCAAATGATTTCTTCCTAAAACTGCTGCCCCCAAAGATGTGGGGGGGGGGAGGGATAGCCTGCTAAACCCAGGGTTGTGAGTTCAATCCTTGAGGGAGCCACTTAGGGAACTGGGGTAAAAATCTGTCTGGGGATTGGTCCTGCTTTGAGCAGGGGGTTGGACTAGATGACCTCCTGAGGTCCCTTCCAACCCTGATATTCTGTGAAAGACACAACAAAGTGGCGACAAGGGTGGGATTCCTGTGCTGCCCCAGCAACAGAAGGAAGTAGAAGTCAAGGTACAAAAAAAAAAAATCTTTTTTGCTGTTGGAAGGGGGTGAGAACTGGCTTGTTTGCACTGACTGTGCAACCTGAAACTAAAACCATGGCTACCAGGGCCGGCTCCAGTCGCAAATGCGGCTTTTTTTTTTTTTTTTTGCGCCGCTTGGGGCGGCAAAAACCCTGGAGCCGGCCCTGATGGCTACACTTACGAGGCTGCTGGAACCTTTTGAGGAGACTATAATGCAATGGCACGTATATACTGAGTGTTTTGAGCTTTTTGTTATTGCAAATGACATTACAGAAGAGAAGAAGGTGCCAATATTCTTAAGTGTTATAGGGGGCTAAGCCCTACTCCCTGCTACGCAGCTTACTACATCCTGTTAAGCCTGAGACCAAATCTTACAGTGACACTGAGGAAATTCTGGGGTCCCATTTTTCTCCAAAACTACTGGTAATTGCTGAAAGATATAGGTTCCACAAAAGAGGCCAAAAAGAAGATGAAACAGTGGTACAATTTGTAGCAACTTTAAAAAGGCTTGCAGAACACTGTGAATTTAAGGAGATATTAAATGATGCCCTACGTGACAGGTTAGTGTGTGGCCCGCACAGTGAAGGTATACGGAAGCACCTATTGACAAGAGGCTCAGCTTACCTTACAGAAGGCTGTTGATATTGCGGTCTCCGTGGAACTGGCTACAAAGGAGGCGCAATCCATCGGTGCATCCCCTACAGTGCATAAGGTATCACAAGAACCTACCCACAAAACTGTGCGGAGTCAGGAATGTTACCGCTGTGGTAAGCCGGGTCACCATGCATCAGAATACTGATGTAAGGACCTAGTGTGTCGACACTGTGGCAAAAAGGGATACATGGAGTGTGCCTGTAAACAAAAGAAAAGGAGGCCTGTGGTCTGGCTGACCAAAAAGGGAAACCTGCATACCCTAGAGCAGACCCAGGATGACCAAGGAGACACCTCATCTCAAGAAGAAGTGCCACTGCACATTTTGTCTTTGGCAGTGGGCTCACATGAATACTTAGTAGCCCCGTTGTTGGACGGCAAACCTATACATATGGAACTGGACACCGGTGCAGCTGTCTTGCTGGTCTCCGAGACTGTGTATAAAGAAAAGCTACAGCATCTTCCATTTAAGGCAACAAAAACTGTTCTGAAGACATACACGGGAGAAGCTGTGCCCATGTTGGGCACAATTGATGTTAAGGTGGAGCTCAATGAACAGGCTGCTAAATTGCCACTGTTTGTGGTGAGAGATAATTACCCAGCTTTAATGGGTAGGTCTTGGCTTAGGAAAATTCAACCGAACTGGGCAGAAGTACACAGAATAACTAAAGAAGAAACTGGTCTGACTGCTATACTAAGGAAACATACTGCTGTTTTTGGAGAGGATCTGGGAAGTACGAAGCAAATCACTGTGACATTGAACATTAAACCTGACAGTCAACCAAAATATCTGAAAGCTAGAACTGGGCCATATGCCATCAGGCCGAAAGTTGAAACGGACCTGGAGCGCCTGGTCACAAATGGAGTCCTAATACCAGTTACCCATAGCCCATGGACAACTCCTATCATTCCAATAGTGAAGAAAGATGGCTCCCTCTGGATTTGCGGTGATTTTAAAGTCACTGTCAACCCGGTGTTGTGTGCAGAGCAATACCTGCTTCCTCGCATCGATGACCTCTTTGCAGGCCTGGCTGGGGGACAAAAGTTCAGTAAGATTGATCTGAGTCAAGCGTATTTACAGATGCACGTTGATGAAAAGTCCCAAGATCTGTTGACTATTGTGATGCATAAAGGGCTTTATCGATACTGTTGCCTACCCTTCGGAATAACATTTGCTCCTGCCAAGTTCCAGAGGGCTATGGACCAGATCTTGTGTGGCTTGTCAGGAGTCCAGTGCTATTGGGACGACATCCTGGTCACTGGAAGGATTGAGGAGGATTACCTAAAGAATTTAGAGGCTACCCTACAAAGACTGGAAGAGTATGGCCTATGAGTCCGCAAAAACAAGTGTGAATTCTTCCAGCCCTCTGTTGAATATTTGTGACACATCATTGATGCTATGGGTCTTCGTAAGGCCCCTGCAAAAGTTAAGGCTATTGTGGAGGCTTCCCCTCCTCGAAATGTTAGCCAGCTTCGCTCATTTCTAGGACCATTGAACTATTATGGAAAGTTCATCTCACAGTTAGCCACACTGCTAAAACCACTTCACAAACTCCTTGGGCAGAACAAGGCCTGGAAGTGGACTGAAGCCTGTGATGTTGCATTTAACAAAGCTAAGGGTGCATTGCTAAATTCTGAAGTTCTGACACACTTTGATCCATCCTTACCCCTACAGTTGGCCTGCAATGCCTCCCCTTGTGGAGTGGGAGCGGTCGTGTCACACATTATGCCTTCAGGAGAAGAGAGACCTATTGCTTTTTCTTCACGTACTCTAAGCAAAGCAGAAACTAACTATGCCCAAATCGAACGAGAGGCATTGGGAATCATTTTTGGAATTCAGAAGTTTCATCAGTACCTGTTCAGGCAGAAGTTTACTCTTCTCACAGACCTCTGACTTCAGTTTTTGGACCTCACACAGGCATTCACCCATTAGCAGCTAGTCATATGCAACATTGGGCGTTGTTGCTTTCAGCACACACATATGAAATCAAATATCGGAAATCCACTCTGCATGGCAATGCGGATGGTCTCTCAAGGTTATCTTTGCCAGTCAAACATCAAGATATTGCCCAGCAGGAAATCTTTTACTTTGAACAGGTAGAGAATACACCATCACCGCTACTCAGGTAAAGAAGGCAACTCGCGTTGACCCAATATTGTCCCAAGATATGGATCTGGTGACGCATGGAACCTCTCGACAAACCTCTCCAGTCTCACCCGACCTTGTTACCTACATGTCTGGGAGGACGGAGTTATCAATCCAATCTGGTTGTTTGTTGTAGGGGAGATATGTCATTATCCCACCACCACTGAGATCACAGATGTTGGAACAGCTACATTCTGGTCACTGTGGAATAGAGTGCATGAAGGAAATTGCACAAAGCTATTTTTGGTGGCCTGGATTGGATATTGCTATTGAAGAGAAGGGGGGGATAGCTCAGTGGTTTGAGCATTGGCCTGCTAAACCCAGGGTTGTGAGTTCAATCCTTGAGGGGGCCACTTAGGGATCTGGGACAAAATTGGTCCTGTTAGTGAAGGCAGGGGGCTGGACTTGATGACCTTTCAGGGTCCCTTCCAGCTCTATGAGATAGGTATATCTCCATATATTATATTATTATTAAGGCAAGAGCTTGTATGTCATGTCAGGGTATGAGGAATGCACGCCAGTGGGCACCCCTACACCCATGGGACTGGCCTGAAAACCCATGGCAACGTATTCACATTGACTTTGCTGGCCCCTTGAAGGAAGCATGTTCTTGGTGGTGGTAGATGCTCATTCTAAAAGGCCAGAAGTCTTTATAATAATAATGCAGTCCACTACTGCAGAGAATGCTATCCAAAAACTACGGGGACTCTTTAGTCGTTTCGGTCTGCCAGAACAACTCATGAGTGACAACGGACCGCAGTTCGTCTCTCAGGAGTTTCAAAATTTTATGAAGGCAAATGGGATACGCCACATCACTTCAGCACCATATCATCCATCCACCAATGGATTAGCTGAAAGATCTGTGCAGACAATAAAACAAGCTTTGAAATCAGCAAGGGGACAATTATCCATTCAAAAGCATCTGGACTATCTTACAGAAACACACCTCATGCTACGACCAAGGCATCCATGGCCTTTCTAATGATGGGACAACAGCTGCGCACTTGCTTTGATCTGCTGAAACCTTCTGAACCCCGACAAATTGTGCAACGTCAGCAGCAATATCAAGTCATCAGGTGTTCACCCAGAGCAAAAGACCGAACCTTTAGCCCGGGACAGCAGGTTTTGGCTCGGAATTATACTTCTGGAGCTAAATGGGTCCTTACCACTGTCATCGCTCAAACAGGACCTGTTTCCTACACAGCCAGACTACAGAGGATCTCACCTGGCAGCGACATGTAGATCAGCTGTTGCCAGGTCATACCAGTCCTCAGGACACATCTTCAGTTGAGTTGCCTGACTTCACCACTTCTGGCGAGACACCAAATCAAGAGTCACCTGTTCCTGACTGTCCCCCTCCATTACTGCTGGCGGCTGAGATACCCCCCTGCCCGGAACAAGCTGATACCACATCCCCATACATTCGCGCTACGAACTCTGAGCTCATTATCAGGCCTGCACCCAAGACACTTTTGGGTGCAACACCACCAGAAGTCAGCCATAATCCACCTAGAGACAGAAGGCCTCCTCAATGGCTGGATCTTTAGCTAGGGCGAACCCACAGTTAGGGGGCAAAATAATCCCTGGGGTTTAGCCAGGAATGGAGGCAGTCTACCCTCCTTCTCTAGTTTAGTGTTTGTTTTATTTAGGGGATGTTCTTATTAAGGGGGGAGGAATATGTTGTGTATTTGATTGTCATGGTAATAGAACCTTGTTGTTGCTATGGCTACTGAGCTAGATTATTAGGGGATAGCCCAGCCAGTTTTGGCTGGTTTGGTTAGTTCAGTATATGTCAATAAATGGCTGCTTTTAAGGGTTACAGCTCTCTGTGTCTCAAGTGATGTCTTCCTAAAACTGCTGCCCCCAAGGATACAACACCTACAACTTCCTAAAGGGAATAAATATGAGAAACAACATTTTTCCTTGTGTAGTATTCTGTTTTGTTCATGATTCCCTACACCTGTTTTAATTAATATTTCCATCCATAATCATCCCTTATAAGGACATCAGTTACATCACCAAAACTGGTCAATGGATCAAACTGGCCAAGGGAGCACTGCTCAATATGTTCAATATTTGTCAATATTCATTGCAAAATTGATTGCAAAATACACCTAATAATATTTTCCTTTTTGTATTTGCAGTATTATTTCAGTCTTTATTAGAGACAGACCTAAACCAAAACCCAGAGGCCTAATTTTGATTTAACAGAAGTGGAAATCAGGAATAACTCCACAGAAAGGAGATAAATCAGTGTCAAAGTGGTGTGAGGTGGAAATCAACTCTCACACAGATCTCAATGCCACTGAACTTTGGGAAAGTTTGTATCAAGGATCTGAACTGAAACTATGTGGCTTGGGCTCCTCTATAGTCTCTATTCTCCCCTCAAAATTTTACAGAGGAAAAACAGTGGCCCAGCTAGTGTGAATCAGCAAAGTTCCATGTGCAGAACTATATGATCATGGTGGTATTAAAAAAAAAAATCACTGGCGCAGTAAAAGAGGATCTGATCCTGGAAATATTGCCCTGATTGCAGGACAGCAAAACTGGCTAATTAGCCCATGGTGTTGGCCAGTCGTTACTTGAGAGGTGCTGAATAGTTCTGTGCTATCCTCAGCAGCTCGAATTTGTGTGATTAAAGTGGAAAGGTATACATTGTATTACTTTTGACGTACAAGACAGTAGATACTCTGTCTTTAAAAATGCCAGCAGTCTATCCAGCTCAAATGCTTTGGGACTTGGTACAAATACTGTGCACTGGTTGTTTTCTTTCCTTGGTAGCAGTGATGAATCACCATGTTAAAAACATTACCAAGTAAGAATAAAGTGCTTTCCAAAAAACTTGATCTTTATGTTGATTAAAAATCTGTTATCAGTTAATAAACCTAAAAGCACAGGAGCAAGATTTAACTTGGCTTATTAAGAAAGGGTGAAATTTCCCCGTGGTGCAAAAAACTAGCCCAAGGCCCTCAGCACCACTTAAGCTCCACATTGAGGGACCACAGGTAGAGAGGTCACCACGGGTGCCTGCATTCCCCCTTCACACCATGGAAAATAGGTAATGGGACTGGGCTGCAGCAGGGGAAGAAACATTGTATCCATGTTTATATGTATCCAGTGGACCCCAGCACCCTGTGCGACTGTCACAAAGCAGCTGCAGATGTTATTTCAGCCCCTCCGTTGCAATGGAGAGGGTGGATTTCATTTCTCCTGTACTCCAGCCACATAAAAGCCAACTATTCAGGCTGTCTAGATTTCAACCAATTTCTTTGTGCTTTACGGAATGTAGTAGCACCCTATGAAAGCTGAGAATGATATATAAGCATGTGAAGCAGGACTCATTTATGGCTCAGTCCTACAAGAAAGAACTGAGTGCTGCTGAAAGCAGTGTGGAGTGTGCTCCCCACTCTACTTATGCTCAACAGCTGTACAGGAAATCTCGGCATAACCTTCAGCACCTCGCGGCTTGCAGTGAAGTGAGCACTGGTTAGTCAGAAGAAAGTGGTCGTGATGGGGAGCAGAGATAAGATATGGCCCACCCCTCGGTGCTTCAGGGTCAATAACTGAATGCCAGTCACGTACAGTGTGACTACTTCTCTTGCTTCTAGTGCTAGCCAGAAGTAATGTCATCGCTGCAGAGCTGCGCAAACATATCCAAGAATATGTGTTTGAGTTTGAGTTTTTAAATCATTTCCCTTTGAATGAGTCCCCTCCCCCTTTTTTTCTGACTTGCTTCAAATATTCTAGTAAATGAGCTTAGTATCTAACTATTTTAGGTACTTATATGGCCCCATCAACATAGTCTTTGAGTGCCTCACAATCTTCAATGTATTTATGCTCCCAACACACCTGTTGGGAGCACAAATGGGACCTGAGGTACAGAAAAACTAAGTGACTTGCCCAAAGACACAGAGCGTCTGGCAGCGCAGGGAATTTAAAACAGGTCTCCTGAGTGCCTAGGTAGCACACTCACAGGAATGATCTTCAATGCAGTGGATTTAAAGGAAATGCTGCATGGTATTTGAGGAAGGCAAATTTCTAATTCATGAGTATTGACAATGGAAACCTGATTCTAAACCCTTCCAATCAGAGGACAGCAAAATATGTGACTTAGCTGTCCAATTGAAACAGCTACAATTTTGGATCTCAACTTTTAGCAATGGCCTGCTAGTTAGCAATCTACAGACCAAGGATTAATTTCTGGAATTATTGGGCAGTTGCTTATGTATAGCTAGTAACTTCAAGGAATTCATGATCTGTTCAAAGACAATTCATGAAGAGAAAAGGTAAAATGCATGGAATAAATGTATTTATCATGAACTGTTTGCCTGGCTCTGCCAACTTGAGTGTGCTTAAGAGAGGCACTTAGAAGAAGATAAAGGAGCCTGAATGACCAGCCATGAACAGAAATGTTTCCAAAAGTTCCCATGGAATACTTTGTACAGCCAACGCCTTGTTGCCTTAGTCTGTATCTTGGCGCAGCACCTCTGCCAGCCCAACAGCATGCTGCACTCACTCCCCTCAGCTTGCTTCAGCTTTTTGGAATGTCAGTAACGCGTCTCCATGCTCAGCCATCCTACTGGTTTCATAACCTTCATTCACTTCCACAAAAAAAAGGTGATGATGATGATGATGATGATGTGTTTGTTTACAGTAGCACCTAGAAGCCCCAACCAATATCAAGGTCCATTGTGATAAACCCTAAACAAGCACAAAATCTGAGCTTGTCCTTTCCCCAAAGAGCTTAAACTCTAAATAGGCAAGAGAGAGGAAAGAAGTATATTATTGCCACTTTACAATCTGTTGTAAAACACACTATCATGTTGCGCTTGAACTTCCCCGTGTAGACCCTTTTGGCGCACTCTAAAAGGTACCTAGTTCGCATTAACATAGTCTACATGACTACCTTCTAGAGCACGCCAGCAGGGTCTATGCAGAGTAGCTAGAGTGCAACACACTAGGGTACTTCAAGAATCACACCCCTTTGGCATGCTTTGCCACGCATTTAGACAAGCCCTAAGTCACAGACAGATTGACATTCCCAAGGTCACACAGGAAGTCTTGGGGAGACTTTAGAGTTGAACCTAGATCTCCTGAGTCCCAGTCCCTAAAGAAGGACCAATCTCTTTAAGAAGTGACTTAAACTATGTTTCTTAATAACAGGTCCTATATTAAAACGTTACAAAAGTAAAAAGCCAATTTCTTTACCTTTCAGTTTGATTAATGGATTCCTCACTGCCTAACACTAAAACAAGTTCTGTTTATAATATACAGTGTTTGGATCAATTTTCCAGAAAGTAATGATGGGGGGGTGAGGGGGGAAGAACTTTTATTAATTCAAGATAGATTTTGCTTTCTTTTTTGGCTGATAACTCCTAGATATCAAATGGATGTTTTTTCAAGGGCTAAGGCTTGGCACAATGGTGGGCCAACTAACTAGAGACCACGCTATATAGGTAATGTAATAGTAAAACAAATTGAGTTTCCAGACCTTAATGCTCTAAGAAAAGCAGGAACCAGAGAGGAAAACATCCATAGTGTTACCCGGTTGATTCACCTATTTGCTTGCTGATCAGCACATGAACCCTATTTTAGATGTGATGTGATTTCTACCCGAAATAAGCTGTTTACAGTGTTCTTTGAGCTATTACTGTTTGAATGCTAGTTTGCAAAGTTCTTGAAAGATATCTGCATTAAAGAGACATTCAGAAGATTGTAGGATTGTTTTGTGTTTTCTCTGAAATGGAATGCGATTTCATCTGCATCTGGCTGATTTACTCGGTGTAATTTTGTTGCTTTGCTTTTGAACATTTTATGAACTCCCAGAGAGGGAGACTATTGACCCCTTCTTTAAAAGTTGGTGATGAGCAGATATATAAATATTAGTCCTATTGTTAGTAATAGTGGCCATAATAGGTTTAAATTCAGCTGTTCCTTCTAGGATATTAAATCTTTTCTTTACTCTTTTATAAGCATAAGTAGAGCTTTACTGGAAAGACATGGGGTCTGGATTTACTGAATCTCTTTCCAGTTGTGATATTGGACAATATGATAGTTTTACAGAACGACACTACTACAAAATACCAGTGATATCAATGAACAATGGCAGAGGTTAGTCTTTTGAAGAATTATTTTTTAATTACAGATTGTTTTGAATTAAGATTTCAAATGGGCGTGCCTTAATAGGATGCTTAAAGGAAGGGCAGTAGTCCCACCGAAGTAATGGGATTTAAGCACATCATTAAAGTTAAATGTATGGTTAAGAGCTTTCCTGAATTGAGGTCTTAGACATTTAGGGCCCGATTAAAATCCCATCTAAGTCCTTGGACAGACTCACATTGACATAGGCTTTGGATCAGGCACCTACTTGTCTGTTTTATGGTCCTAAATGTTGATGTGAGCGTCCCAGGGAGGAAATTGAACATCCTTTTAAGGCCCCCATATTTGAAAAGGGGGTTGTGATGGATCTGGAACTGCTCTGTAATAATTTATTAATACTGTATGTTTGCTGGATGAGAATCATTAAGGGACAATACGAGAACTATTGGCTCAATCTCCTGCTGAGCCTACAGGCCTGGCTTAGACCAGATGGGCAAAAGCCCAGGAACACAGAAGATCTAAAGAACTCTGGGAGAATTAAAAGGGACCCTCTCTCAAGAGAGGACTGTAGTTGTTCAGGGGAACCAGACTGAGACGCAGGGACCCACAGAGGGTATCTGGTGAAGTTAGGTCTGCCCAGGTTACCATCCAGGGGATGATAGAGCTTTAGGGAAGATAGACGTGTGTAGACTTTATTGTTTTAAAATCCTTTTTCTCTAAACGCTGTGCTCCTACTGCAAAATAAAGAGTACTTTGGTTTCCAGAAGGCTGTCTGATCACTGTATATCTCTGGTCACAGACTCCTGAAGGGAAGAACTGCAGGTGTCCAAACTCAGTTGGACTTGCTGGGTAATCACAGTTGATATGCACAGTACCAAGTGTGGGAGAATTGCAAAATTCCACCTCAAGATAGGTAAAGGCACAAGACCTAAAACACGAGGGGATGCATTCAGAGAGACTAGAAACGGGACAGGTGGGCTGGGAAGGAAGAAGGATTTCCTATTCCATGAGCATTTCCAAGATTTTGAACACTTTTTCCAGCCCTAATCAGCATAAAAGTTGAAGTCTCAAAAATGTTTGTGAACCAAAAATGCAAAATAATTTTTGGACTGGATCAATCAAAATGTTTAGTTTCAATTATTTTGAAACTTTTTATTCCGCCCTTTAAATTTTTTTGACTTTTTTTTTACTATAAATTAATTCAGATTTCAAAATAAATAATATTTCATCCCAGTTTTGAAAATTGTCGAAACAAAACAGTGCAACAACTACAAAACTGTTCCTTCAAAATTTTTATGAAATGCAAAATACATCAAAACCGATCTTGTCCCACAAATGGTTTTGATGAATCTGCATTTTCTGACAAAAAAGGTTGAGTCAAAAAATTTCCGACCAACCTTAGCAGCTATCTTGGTAACAGTGACACAGGCACATTGTATTTATTTTAAAGGCTATTTTTAAACAGGATGTAGATTTTAGCGATGCATTACCACACGCTTTTCTTCTTTTCTAATGTAAAATAGCCTAGAATAATTATCCCGCTATTTTGTAAAACTAAAAATAACACTAGCAAAAAAGTGTGTCAATTTATTCTGAATGCTTTTAAGATCCCTGCATATAGATTAAAGGCTCATCTCTTACACAGTTGACTTATATATGCCTATCATCTTTTCCCCTAGATCCTTCACACAGCAGGATAGGTGTATAGGCTGCATGATATTCAGACAAATGTCAGAAATACATGACTGTTTTGATGTATCCATATTTTTCTCTCTTCTATCCCTAACCCAGGATTTAGTGTTTTTATGATGTTGTATATTGAGAGTCTGATTTAAAATAATTATTCCTATAGTCATTCCTGTGATGCTGCCTCTTTCTTTATGTTCTTCCCTCCCTTTCCCACCAAATGTTGATGTGTTAAAATTAGTTATTTCTTTTATTTGCTCAGTGGTGTTTGCGTTTGTAAGTATAATTCAAGTCCTGTAATTTTCTTTCTCTTTGGTAAGATTAATCTCTATATAATATTTTTTACTTGTGTTCCGCTTGGATAATGGGAACTTTCCCAAAATGTACATACAATACGTTTTTTGTGTTTTCTTTGATATATCAGATCTGCTATATTAGGTAGTGGCCTATATTAGGCTGTTATTCTTTAGTTAAAATTTATAGAGCAACCTGCATCTAATACGCTTTGTGAGCACAGAAGGATTTTTATTTGCCCTTGTGCCGTTCTTTCACATATATATATATTCTTGCCCTTTCAGGGCTCAATCCTACAAGATACTGAGCAACTTCTGGAGATGTTGAACACCCTCAATTCCTATTAAAATCAGCTCCATACAGGGACTGGTCCCAATGAGAATTATTTATTTATAATATTTTCTGTTTGTTGTCCTTTTGCTGCCATTACTTTTTGTAGTTCTGCTTCCAAGATATTTTTGATATAAGGTTGCTTACATTTTCCCCAGGTGAAGGAACCACGGCTTTCCCCCCTTTGTATTATTTTGCGGGTATTCTATTATATTGTTTATTCATTTGTTTATCTACTTATTCATATTTTTAAGTTGCTGGATGTAAAATCATGGGGCCTGACTCTTATCTCACTGACATTGATGTAAGCCAGGAATCACTGCTGCGGTAGAGGACCTCTGTACTAGGTTGTTCCAAGCTCTTACAACCTTCGATGAGGCAGAAAACTCTCCAACACACAGATTGTGAAGTGGTTGTAGAATTTCTGGTCCCCAGTTGCCAGAGATGACCGAGATGTGTTGCAGCGGGGAGCTTAATAAGGTAGAAACCTCCTGGTTAGGGAGTTGTTCTCTAGTTGCTCCTTAAAGCATGGCTCTTTATGTCTATGTCCTCACTTTACACAAATATATCCCAGCACCTTTATTAGCATGTATTGAACATCAGTCTTATTTCAGAGCCCAATAAAAGGAGTAGGGCATAAATCCCACAGGCCAGAAAGGAACTTTACCTTCATCCATCAAACAGTTTCAACTTCCTCTCCCGTCTCAGCTCCTCGGTCCCTGATTCAGGCACCTCCTTCCCCTTGGGCTCTGGTCAATTCTTACATGTGATGCCAGATTACAAGTATCCCATGCTCAGTTGCTTGCTGGGCCTGTCCCCCAGCCCTTAGTTCATCTCCTACATGCCATCTCCTGCAGCCTGCACAGTCCCTTCTCCAATGGCAATCCATCTTCCCGCTGCAGGATAGTTGGCAGGGGGAAGTAAGGGCAGGATTTTATTGCCAGCTCTCCTGCCAACCAGGGCCGTGGGATGGCTGTGGTTTGAAGAGATGGTCAGCTTCTTCTGCGTGCCCATCCCCAGGGCTCTGGCAGCAAGGCCAGCCCCTACAGCACTGCTGCTAATCTACAGAGTGGGGGCACCATGCTTCCGTTGAAATCAGTGAAGTTACTCTGCACTATAACTGGTGGGAGACAGAATCAACCCAGTGGAGAATGAAGTCCTCTATCCACAGAACAGAGACAGTAGGGAAAGTGGTAGAGTCCCCTTCCCCTGCTAAGTCAGCACTACCCTTTTCTGGAGAAACCATTGTGAGGGAGGATGCCTCAGTCTCTATAATCATTCAATCCCAGCTCTCTGCTGTGGCTACAAACCTGAGTGCCAGTTAGTGCCAGTTATAAATAGTTTTGTGACACTCTGCAGTTCGGCTGTTGTGGGTTATTTGAATTTTTTTCTGACTTTCTGTTACTTGTAACAGCTGTGTGATGAGGCTCATTTATAAAGTGTGTGGTCTTTTCTGCATGATGAGGTACAACAATAGTTCTACAGCTTAAATCAGCGTAGTATGAGTAAGGATAATTCATTATAAACATCTAGGTTGGTAAAATCAAGGTATTGTCTGACATTTACCGGAAGCATTGCAATAAACAAAGAGCCAGAAGAAGTGAAAGGATTCAGTGTGGGTAGAAAGATTCAGTGGCAAGTTGAACAGCTGATTTATCTCATGACAAGTGTCTGGTCTGTTAATGGTAAAATTATGCCAGTGCAAGGTGGGCTCAGCAGAAAACATGGTTCTTAGAGTCATGCAAGAGAAACAACTTTTGTATTAGCTTATAATGTAACTTTTACTTTTCTAAAGATGGATGCTATATAAGAAAACATTAAATCATTGGTTTCCCGGTAATACACCATGTATATAGATCTGCCAGTTCTTCTAGAACTTAGGTCCTCAAGCATCTTGTTATGGGTTGGCTGATGGGCAATGTGGCCTTATGTGGTTGAGAATGTAAAGTTAGTGGGGTTGTGTATGTCACCTGCCTCTTCTTTATTTGTGGCCTCGGTTTCTGTTCTTTGAACAGCATATAAATTGCATCTACATATTAATCAGGAAGATAGTAGACTTTGCTAATCAGTGTTGGGAAAGGGAAGATAATTAAATGGGAAAAGACTGTACCTGCATTTTCTGTTCAATCAAAATATAGCTAATTCTACCGCAGTCTTGCAGTGCCAAACCCATCCAATAAGTGATTGTTTAGCCCAATTCCAGGGATCTTCCCTGCAGTTATTGGCTGAAGTTTGAGCCTGGTAAAAATGGGTACAGCTCCTTTGAAGTCAACTGAGTTGTGTTTGTTAACACTACATCTGAATTTGGCCCCTTCCCTTCTGCAGAAAACTAGAGTTAAGCACTGAAATAGTTTGAGATAAAATCATGGCCAATGGGATTTGGAAAGGGCATTATATGCTCACAATAGGAGTCATTTGCCTTATTTTCAAAACATTACCTTGAGGTTTTTCCAGGACCGTGTTCTGCTCTCAGTTTGGAGAGTGGAAATGGGTGCATGTACTATATTCTAAGGGAAGCATTTTTACAGTTGTGTAAATATAAGTAATGTCTTTTTCTGCCAAAGCCTGCCTTTATTTAGCTCTTGGAAGCATAATTGCAGTGGCCCGAGTTCTTCTATGTCCAGGTTTCTAAGAGTGAAATCCATAAGGAGATAATAACTATTTGTGATATTTATAGGTATAATGCCTCTCAAATATTTTCTTTCTTAAAGGACTAGAATCTGCTTGTGCATGATTCTTTTTAAGGACTAGTCTGTAGGATACTATTCGAATCAAGCCAAAAAATATCCACAAGGATGCAGAAATATGCAGAAGTACACATGGACTGTAAATTAGGGAGAAGTATTTTTGTGGTCCATGTGACAGTGACCCCCTGCTGATACATGTAGTGAGATTCCCCACTGACTTACCCTCGTATCCGACTCGTAAGTTATAGCAGCTTCCCCAGGCTACCTGGAATGTCTATCCAAGGGGGAAGGATAGCTCAGTGGTTTGCACATTGGCCTGCTAAACCCAGGGTTGTGAGTTTAATCCTTGAGAGGACCATTTAGGGATCTGGGGCAAAAATCTGTCTGGGGATTGGTCCTGATTTGAGTAGCAGGTTAGACTAGATGACCTCCTGAGGTCCCTTCCGGCCCTGATATTCTATGATTCATGGCCCTCCTGTCCCAGCCCCACCTCTGGCATTCCCCTCACACCAGTGCTTGCAAAGGGGTCCACAGTGGACAGCCTTTTGGCCCTCTTCTGCAGTGCCTGCCCAAAGGGAATCATTCCCCAACTGGAAATGGGGCTTTTAGAACCCCTTTATGCTGCTCCAGCTCTTTTACCCAGCATAAAAGGGACCAGAACAAGGAGGAGTATCTCACCCAATGGGCTTGATTCACGTCTCTCACTGGTTATATAATGGCATATCTTTTTTGACTTCATTGGAATTATTTCTAATTTACACTGACATAAGTGTGAAAAGAGGCTGGTTTTACATTGGGAAAACTTGATTCAAGTAAAACATCAGTGTAATCAGCTGATTCCAGAATTTTAAATGAAAATGCCATCCTATTATATAAAATCTGTAGTATGTATAGGAAGTCCAGGGGCCTGATTCTGATCCCATTTATACCTGTTTAAAGCTAGAGTAACTCTGCTGACTTCATTGGAATTACTCCAGATTTACTCCAGTGTGAGGGAAATCAGAATCAGGCCTTAGAAGCTTGGAACTTATATTATTTTTAGCACAAAAATCCTTTGTTTTGTAACGCACAGAGAGTGCCTGAAGGGACCATAAATATTTTGTGAATCTGGTCAATAGATAAAAGTAGAAAATACTTAGAACATGAAGAAATTCATCTATCTATCTACTGACAGTGCCTTATGGAAGAACAAGAGTCTATATACAATAAGGCAATAATGTGGGATTTAATGAAAAAGTTACAGCTTTTCAGGTTGTTAGCTGAGCTGCTGCAGAAAAAGATGGTAGGTAATTTTGCACATGTAGCAGAATTTGTTGCATGAATGTCTGTGAGTAGATCTTCTCTGGTAGAGCACACAGCTGAAATTATTATAAATTATCATTATAATTTCATCCATCTGTGCTGTCAGCCATTAACAAATACAGAATAACTTACATATTATTTCTGAAGTGCAGACATTGTGTTCGACATCGTAGAAGACAGAGAGAGACAAGGGCCCATAATTTGCCATGACTTATACCCCATGTGACTGCCTTAAGATCACAAAAAATAATTTACTTCTGGCATGAAATCATTAGATTTTAAATGTATCCAGTCTGTTTGACTGTCAGCTAAACACAATCAGAAAATAATGCTAGAACAAGCCTCATATTTAGGATATGATCCTGCAAAGACTTATGCACATGATTAACTTTAAGAGTCTTTGCAGGACAGTGGCCTTAGATTGTAAGATCCTTGGAGTAGGGATTGTATGACAAATTTTCTACAACTCATCCTTGTATGTCATATTTTTGTACTGCTAATAGCAGTTGTTCTTTACCTCAAATGGTAGGGGACTGTGCTTTTGGAGTGAGTGGATCTCAGTTTTATCTGCTTTGTTGTCGTGAAGTTGTGCATGTAGCACAGTGTTAATACTGTAGCAAAGTCCTAGATTGCAACAAACGGTTGCTCTGTGTACCTTGAACAGTATTTCCATTTGCTATTGTCAAATTTCATCCTGTACATGTGACCAAATCATTAGATGACATTTTAATTTTGCAAATGTAAAATGTATACATATACAGCTTTTAAATTAATTAGGAATTAATATGGCAACACCACATCCTTATGAACACAGATTTAATGCTGTATTTACTGAACACCTAGATGGCAAACTTAATTTGTCATCAGGTCCAAGACTGCAGGAAAGTAGATGAGAGAAAGGAGATCAGAGTAAAGGAATAAAATGGAGAAAAAGCCCAGGGATAAAACAGTGAATGAAAAAAAGAATGCAGCTCTTAGGGGAGATATGGGATATAGATACGGTTGGGCAAAAAATATTAAGCTTCTAGGAACACAGATAGAATTAGAATAGCTGGTAAACTGTGTTCTGTGTACCTCTCAAAAGAACATTAACAAAACTCCACCTGGAATTACCTTACTATTAAGGGATGAAACTGAGCCAGCCACAGCCCTGTCCAGCATGCCTAATAGATCTCTGACTGTGCTGCATCTGTGTCAGGACTTACAGCTCATTTTGGTAGCAGGTTGCTTGCTGACACCACATCAGATGGAAGTGACTGAGAAGGAGGGTTCTCTGCAGAAACATTTTGTACGTGGCTCCATTACAGCATTAACCCTTCGGCATGTCTTCTGTAGAAAATTGTGGTGGGGAAGGTCATTGTCATGATAGATATACACTCAGTATTATTTTACATGTACCTTTATGTACTGAGATTGCTGTTGATGAGGATCACATATCCATCCATAAAAAGAACAGGAGTACTTGTGGCACCTTAGAGACTAACAAATTTATTACAGCATAAGCTTTCATGGACTACAGCCCACTTCTTCGGCTGTAGTCCATGAAAGCTTATGCTCTAATAAATTTGTTAGTCTCTAAGGTGCCACAAGTACTCCTGTTCTTTTTGCGGATACAGACTAACACGGCTGCTACTCTGAAACATATCCATCCATGTATGTGTGCAGAAGATGTGGATTTTCTGTGTTATAATTAATCCTCTGTCTGTTCAGGGCATCTTAATATACTCTCCAATATGTGAACACCCTGTATTATAGTTAGAGCCAAACTAAAGCTTCAAGAGGTGGAGGCAACAGGATGTTGCTGCATCTGAGAGGCCGTGGCTGGAGGCATTATACCTGTATACGGCAGAGGCAATCATGTAATGCCTTTGTTGATATTGGGGGAGAACATGCTTATAGGCCTTCATTGCTCCATCTTTGGAAAACGAGGAGCAGATGTTCCCCAGGCATTATCCAATGTATAGGAGGCAGAGAAAGGTCATCTACCCACTCCTCTCTATACAACCTTGGCTGAACTAAACAATGGCTGCATCCTGCCTCAGAATATTACTCGGGGAAGGAATTCCCAGCATCCTCGCCTTTCTCCCTGCCTTCACTCAGGTCACATGTTCTGTGGTAGCCACAGCTTGGCTCTTATATGTGTTTAATCAGACTGTGATTTTCATTCAAAGGGCTTCGGGCAAACCCTTTTGTCAGTTTTGTTTTGTGTGGCCTCTCAAGTTTTGTTCTGAATCTTGAGATTTGAATGAACCCAAAAATTCAAAGCAAAATTCAGCAGAAATTGAGTTTCAACTGGTTTCCCACCAAATTGCACATTTTCCACCCAAAACCAGAATTTGGAGATAGGCCTTTTAATGTCTTTTACACCAGGTAAAGTTTTTGTTTAATTTTGCTCCTGTGGGTATGTCTTATGGGCAGCAGCTCAGCACCTGAGGGAATTCTGCACCACTGCGCAATGCAGAATTTTGCAGAAATTAGCATTGTGCATGCAGAATTTCCTTCCCCCCCACAGAAATGGGCTACAGTGCTGCTGGCCGCCATTAGAGACTGCTGGACCCGGCAGAGCCCAGCTCTCACATAGAAGGCACTGCTGGCGGGAGGGGGAGGGAGCTAGAGGGTTCCTGGCAGCTGCAGTTCCCCGCATATCCTGAGGGAAGGAGCGGGTGATGCGCAGGGAACTCCGTGCAAGCCTGGGTCTGAGCATCAGGCTGTTTCTCCCTCTGGATCCTGGGGGTCTGGGGTGGAAGAGGGTGGGTGTCTGGGCTCAGCTGTGGTCTGGGGGGACAGGGAGCAGGTGTCTGGGCAAGGGGGGGCCCCACAGTTGGGATCAGGGGGAGAGAGTATGGGTATCTGGGCCGGGGGACCCCGCGGCTGTGCTCGGGGGGTGGGGGGGTCGGTATCTGGGTTGGGGCCCCATGACTGGGTTCAGGGGGGAGGGGTTTGGGTGTATTGGTTGGGGGACCCCATGGCTGGGCTCGTGGGGGGGGAAGGGGGTGCGGGTATCTGGGTTGGGGGCCCCATGACTGGGTTCTGGGGGGGGGGGTGTATTGGCTGGGGGGCACTGTGGCTGGGCTCTAGGGGGCAGGGGTTGTGGGTGTCCGTCCCCCCGGCTTGGCACAGTGCATGGGGGAAGGGGGCAGAGAAACAGGAACTAGGTTGTCATAGGGGTTTCGTTAACTCTCTACTCCTGGGGGAATTTTTATGTATCTGTATTGTTACAGACATACTTGCTGACAGGTATTTTGAAATAAATTACCAACTTAATTGTAACTGGCATGATTATGTAGTGTTATTTTGACAAATAAAAATTTTCAGAATTTTGCAGAATTTTAAAATATTGTGTGCAGAATTTTTTTTCTTTCTTTTGTGTGTGTGTGTGCAGAATGTCCCCAGGAGTAACCTGAGAAATTATTCAATTAGAGAGACCGAGTTGCAGATTCCACAAGGAACTGCATCAAATCCAAAATACACTCCAGCTTTGAGGGAGTAAGGATTTCGAATCAGATGAGAACTTTTTGGTTGGCCCCTATCTTTACCAGTAATTGGCCTACGGGGCACTCAAAACTTATCCCTAGTGTGCTTGAATCTTGTCCCAGGTTTGGCAAAAATAAGTATGTGACTTTTGGTGAACCTGAATTTGGAGCTGAAGCCAGATAAAAGGGACAGATTCCCCACAGCTCTAGTGTTAGAGTGTGATCTTGCTCCTGTTGAAGTCAACAGAAGTTTTCCCATTGGCTTATATGGTAGCAGGTCCATTATGTGAGATTATTACATTATAAATGTTATATTCCAAGAGTGGAAAAAGTAGCAAAGATCTCATCACATCATCCAGTTTATAATCTTAAACCAGGGCATTGTCTGATTTTCTTGTAGATTTCATTTATACAGGTATGTCCATATAAATTAAATGGAAGTTCTGTCTCTCACTCACACACACACACGTGCAAAGGAGAGAAGAATCCTGGATTCTCCATAATATTCTGCTTTGTGAACCAGTCTTCAATGAAATAGTGCAGAGAGTGTGTGTGCATTTAAATAATGAGTTGTATTACA
This sequence comes from Chrysemys picta bellii, assembly GCF_011386835.1. NCBI lineage: Eukaryota > Metazoa > Chordata > Testudines > Emydidae > Chrysemys > Chrysemys picta. The sequence goes on from NC_088792.1 coordinate 96,186,407, forward strand.
AGGCAAAACATTTCAGAAAGGTTTACTCAGATATCTAGACACAAAGGATGACATTTTCTCAGTGTGGCCTCTATTTGCATCCACATGGTTTTTGGCACATTATCACTTGTGCCTGCAAATGATCAAATTTACATGTAGACATCCCATTTATACATTTAAATTAAAGGCAAATAAATGATTTAGATTAAAAGGATTAATTTGTTGTGTCTCTTATGTGACACCTTGCTACAGCCAGATTTCTGAGACTCGAGTGCCAGCCTCTTATCCAGGAGGACGATGGCAATTTCCTTTTGATGAGGATTCATTTTTTGGTAACAAGGGAGCCCTATGGTAACCATTTTTCTTGAGTAGAAAGAATCTTTCAGAAGCTTGATAAATCATTCTAAAATAGACCAGCTTAGGAATCAAGGAACTGCAGTAAGTTGAATTCAAGTGATTCTACCCTCTTCAGAAAGTTTAGGAGATTCCCTTAGCATATATTCCTACTATGTATGTCAACTACGTCAGAAAAGTATAGAATTGTGGTACGTACCTTGGTCCTAATGCTCTCACTAACACTGGTGTAAATAAGCAGTCATTCCGTTGTAGTCAGTGGAATTACACTGGTGTAAAAACCCCTGTAAGTCAGGGGAGAGTCAGACTTCTTATGTTTACAGTAAGTTTATACCACATGTAAGGATGAAATTTGGTTTTGAAGAGAGTGGTTAACCTTAAAGGGCCAGATCCTTAACTGGGGTAAAGAATGCAGCTCTAGTAACATAAATGGAACCACACCAGTTTACCCCAATGAAGGTTTGGCCTGTAACAAATAAGTAAATTTAGACATCCAGGAACTTACATTATTGGCGGTAGGTGCCCAATGTTGTCATTTTAAGGCATTCTGTCAGCTACTATTCCTAACTGCTTCCTTACTCTTTCAGTAACCATGTAGCTGCCTGAAGATATATATTTACTTTCTTTTCTAGTTTCATTCTTTTCTATTTGTCAAACATAAGGCGTAGTCAGTCCTGAGAGGGGCCGAGGACCCTCAGCTCCCCTTGTAGGACTGGATTCAAGATTCAAATAGTATTCCTCTTCCCAATCCCCCTTCTCCTCTTTTCTCTTCTATGCTAAAGAAGCAGAGATCAACGTGGCTGGAATGGCATCCATTCACTTCTCTGTTCATGCACATCTTCATCATTCATATCTATAATAGGGTGAAAAGCTGTGGGAATGGTGCCTGTTGTTTAACTGCTTTGCTGTTGATATCACATACACAACTCTTTTGATAGCATAAACTCAGGTTGTGGATTTGGGGTTATGGTTCCAATTTGACCACATTAGACATTCTACACCTTGTTTATAAAGATAGTTTGGTCATTTTTGAGGCATACTCCAATGTCCATGCTGCATAAGTGATACCAGGATGCACATGAGAGCTGTGTTCTTCCCAGCACCTCAGGTCGTGTCGCTTTGCATTGAATCAAGTCATGTCACATCAGCAATACCACTATCAGTACTTATTCCTGATAGGCAATTCAGCATAGATTTGGACAGCAAATATCCCAGCCACAATAATTGTATATAATGAGCAGATTAAGTATCTGTGAAAACCAGATATTTTAAAGGTCCCTAGCAAGTCTGTGCCTTCAGATATTTCAATACCCAATCTCTACCATTTATGCTATTGCATATATCTATATGTGTATTTACATATAAATATTTTATAGATATGTGCATATGTTTAAATGTCTGTTTTGCCTGTACAGAATTGTTGCTGTCTACAGTAACTTGAAAATACAAATTCAAACAATTTTAAAATGTATATGTTTCCCTTGATGGACTTTAGCAGTATAGATATATAGTATAGTTATAGGCCTATCATGTAAATCTTTATTCAGACATTTTTTAAAATAACAAATATTGACAGATTGTTTTCAGATTTGGGTGGAAAATCTCTTACCTAGCAAGAGTTTATCTTCAAAGAGTAGTGCAAATTTAAATTGTATGACAACCTTTTTATTAGACAGTCTACACCATTGTTCATTTAGAAACATAAAATGTTGTAATTATCCCATTATACAAAATCCAAGAAAGGATTTTTTAAAAAGAACAAAAATAGCTTCCACTGACTTTGCTAGGATTTAAAATGTACAGGGGTCCCAAATGTCAGACTAGAGTATCTTTTTGTACATTTAATTTATTTTATTTAATTAATTAGATTTACATATTGTGCTGATCAATAATTTTCTCTTGAGGTCAGTGTATCTATATATACACAACACCTCTGAAAATGAGGCTACTTTTGTTTAGGAGCCAAAAGGTGAAGTAAGCTTTGGCACCCAGGTTTGAAATGTATGATTGAAAAACTCTATAAAGGCTAAGTGTTGCTATTATTAATTATTAATTATTATTATTTCTACAAGAATTTATCTGGAGCTCATCCCTGTGACACTGAGGTGCCTTACAAGGACTAAGCTGAGACAACCTATAGTGTCTTTATGAGATTCTATCAGAGATTTTTAGATTTTACAGGGAGCCCGGTTGCAAAGTATTAGTGCCACGTATATTAAAAAAGTTAAAAATATAAATCTATGCTCTAGTCAGATATTTGGGAGCAGAGTCAATGGAAGTCACACAACTTCAAAGGAAGTGGCAGCTGCTCAGTACCTCTGCGAATCAGGTTACTTTTATTTGGGAGCCTAACATCAAAGGTATGTCTACACAGCATTTTGGAACAAGCATGAGCAAGCCTCCCAGCCTGGGTTGACACACCCGGGCTAGCAAGGCTCATGCTAGTGCTCTAAAAACAGCTGACTAGACAGTGCTTTGAAGTTGTGGATTGGACTGGAGCTCAGGTTCTGAAGCCACCCCTCTACCTAGGCTTCAGAGGTTTGAAAAATCTTGTCCTACCTGTTTAAGGTATTTGAGGATATATGAATAATGATATTGTTACTATAAATGTATGAGTTATTATTAAAGATATACTGATTAGTAAAGCAATGAGGATGTGGGTAATAATAATAATGAAGACAGCAGCAGAACTTCCATAAAAAGGCCATGCCAACCCTAAAACAAACTCTTCCCATTCATCTGTTCCATAACCCAGTCAACCCTAATCAAACCCTTTCTTACATCCTTCCCCCAGAAAAAAAAAAAACCATGGGAAAATAGGTGAGTCTTTCAGTGTGCTTTCAAGGTCACAAAAAATTTCTGAGCCCTGGCATAAAATGCAAATGGCCTTCAGCTATGGCAGTGCTACAAGAGCAGGCATCATTGTAATAAACTAGTGTTGGCCTTGAGCCAGAAATTTCAGTTCCACATTCAAACTTCTTGACAGTACAGATAGGAGTCTGCCACAAAGTTCTTACTGAGAGTCATTTCTGAACTCATCCCAAGCTCTGGGGATGTTCAGATCCACAATTTGGTTGGGTACCCTCTCTCTAATAAAGCAAGGATTGTTCATTATTTTAAATAAATACCTTTCAGTGGCTGGATATTTTATTGCCAGATGCACTTTACTGGCAAAATTGCATGTGAATGTACCAGATCAAGGTTACATCATTGGCTATCAGGCCTATGAAGTTTCTACGGTAATTTCAGTTTTAGGTAGTGACCAGAAATGTGAGCGTTTAAAAAGCCCACCTAGCAAACAAGCAGGCTTTTGTAGCATAACCATTCAAGCTGTTACTTTATAATGTACCCACTCCTTCAATGCTGCATTCAAGTGAAGTCTCCTCACCCTTCACCCTTTTCTACAAATATGTTGAAAAACCCACAGGTCCTTATTCTCTTCATCTATTGATATTACATAAAGTGATCATATGATAAAGTTGACAGGCCTAGTTTTTGATACTACGCCTCAGTGTCCTGAAATGTCTTGGTTTTTCATTTCATTAATCAAACTATTTGCATTCATCTTAATATTTGTTAAAGAGGCATTGCTTTACTTAGTAGAATTTCACCTTTGTTTACCCATGCAGTGGAATGAGCGTACACTATGATGAACACTTTGGAGTGAAAAGAAAAGTCAAATGAGTGTACATGCTATCACAACTGACATTTTGCTCAATGTAAATAAAAACACTTGCTCAGTTTTTCTTGATAAATTCATTCAGACACCACATTACTGGAAAAAATACTCCATCACAGGGAATATGCACATGTTGCCACCACAAGGAGTAGGCACGTGTTGCTGTTGAGTAAGAAGCTGGTGCTAACAACACCAGCACATATTTTTTTAAATGCACTTTGTAATAAGTATTTCCAAACACTACAAAATGTACTGCAGAAGAGTACCAGTTTTTGATTTTGAAATTACAGTTTACTCTCTTAATTTTACAGCATTCTTTTAATAATGTAGTTCCATTGACTTCAGTGAAGTAACTCCTGATTTGCCCTAGTGTAAGAGAGAGCTCAGAATTAGATCCATAGACTTTTCTTTCTGAGAGGTTGGGACATTGGGAAAATGTATTGAAGCAACTCAGATACTACAGGGCTCCACCACATAAGAACTTCAAGATAATTTCATTAGCAGGCACTGGGGCACTCTTGAGAAGTTAGGCCTGTCATTTTAAAGTAAACTCTCCATGAACCTGCTGCTACAGCTGCTGCTTTGAGTAGAAGCAGAAACTCAGACACTGGAAGTGACAGCTCTGAAGAGCCTCAGCATTCTAAATTAAATCACTATTTAAAAACTGAAACTAATATTGAAGAGTCCTTTAATGGGATCTTTCATAATATATTTCTATCAATAAGTGCTCCCGAGTGCTAACGTCTGCATTCAGAAATAGCAGAAATCTCTCAAGCCGGAGTTGGAAGAGGCTAATGGGTGTTATTTTAAAATTAGAGCAAGGTATAATATGTCAGATGTTATCCTGTTGTCCAAATAATTAGGATAAACTTGAGCCCTCCATCCTCAATTTGCATCAAAGTTTAGAAGGAATCAGTTTGTGAAAGTTTGAATCTCCCATCAACAGCTTGCAAAGAGCTCCTGAAAATATTCAAAGGAAAATCTATTATTTTAAAATCTGATTTTGGGGCAGGTTGGGATATTCTTATTCACATTTGGTAGAACCTTATAAAGCTGGTCTGAAAGCAGATTTTCCATCCTGTGGAAACAAAGTGAGGTTTTGGAATTTGTTGCCATTCCCATCAAGACAAAACAAGAGACCTTTTGAAATGTTTCACAAAAAACAAGACCAAGCTGCCCGCCCCCCCCAATAGCCTGGTGATTAGGGTACTCCCTTGAGAATGTGGGAGACCCCAGTTCAAATCCCTGCTCTGCCTGATTTGAAACATGGACTTGAACCTCCCACATCCCAGGCAAGTAGGCCAACCTTTTGGGAAAGACAAACACACCTCTACCTATTCCCCTTCCCAGTGAAGATTCCACTGGAATCTTCCCATGAAAACTTGGTTTTGATGAATCAGCATTTATCATGGTCTCCCCACTTACTTATCCAACTTCTCCACCATTATCACACCATTATCTACAGGGCAGGCACAAAGATTTGGATTGATCCTTGGGGTAAAGCTAAATGAAACAGGCACATTATTCTATTGTATTATGTGTCTCAGAACATTACAAAGTATAGCTGCTCCAAATACGGTATCAGTCTTCTATATTCTGCCACAGGTGTCATGGTCCCTGCATGGACTGACTGGAGGCGAGAGTTGAGAGTCTCTCATTCAGTATCAGAAGTTTGACTCTTGCGTCCAATAGCTCCATGATGCCAGCCCCCATCACCCACTTGTTAAATTTTCAAACAAGCAATTTTGTGTTTTCTCCTTTGCTACCCCTCTCACATGGGATGTGCTTCTGTAAACATGCACAACACCAACTCATTATCCACCTTCAAATGTCTCCTTAAAACTCTCCTCTAGTGTGCTGAGGACCACTGCCTGTCATCCTGAGCAATATTGTCTTATTGTTGCCTTGTACTCCCCCATCGGGCTGTCTGTAGCCATGTGTTGTCTTTTGTCTTATACTTAGATTGTAAACTCTTTGGGGGCAGGGATTGTTTTTCTTTCTGTGTTTGCACAGTGCCTAGTACAATGGGATCCTTGTCCAGGGCTGGGGTTCCTAGGCTCTACGATAATATGAATCATAATAAATAACCTACTTTTCTATCTCTGCCTTCTCAGATGAGGATGAGAAAATGTAAAAGTGAATAAATATAATTGACTAAAGTAGACAAGTTGTCTATAGTCTGCTCCCACCTATCTGTGGAAATGATTTTAAAAAATGAAACAATATATCCTCAATGCTGATAAGAAACTTCATTATGCATACTTTTAACCCACCGCATAATGGATTAAGGCCTCATGTGATACATCAGCGGAATTTAGCTCAGTGTTCCTAGCAGCAGTATTCCAGCTGTTTGAGAGATTTTTTTTTTTTACTCCAGGTAGGATGGTAAAAAACCCAATTCTATATCCCTTTTACTTCCTGAACATATTTTTGGGGCACATATCTAGGACCAGAATAGATCGTGTACTTGTTGTTACAAAGGGTTTTTGTTTTGTTTGGTTTGGTTTTGAATAAACCTTATTCAAATATACATAAAAACAGAATGAAGGCTAAACAGGATTTATCATCATACATTTTCTCATCTATGGCACTTCCTGTTCAACCGCCTAGAACAGTTTGGGGGCTGTGTAACTGGGTGTCTCTTCAGAATTGGGGAGGAGAAGGGGATTCCAGTCTTGGGCTCTAACCAAACAAATAAGGCTCAGGTCCATGCAGGGGTGCTGGAACAATTTGTGTAGTGGGGACGCTGAAAGCCATTGAACCAAACTGTAAACTCTGTATATAATGGAAACCACATCAAGCCCCGGGCTGTTGCCGCACCCCCAGTTCCAGCACCTACGGGTCCGTGCCCTGACCTCTTTTTGCCACCTTTTCCAAGATCGTTTTCTTCACCTCCTTCCCACAGTACAGTACAGCCTACCCAATCCCTTATGCTTCTTCCCTCTTTGCCTGAAGGAATTTAACACCATCTGGGTATCTTCCCTCTTGGTGCAGAGTAAACCCCCACCCCTTCCCTTCTTGTAGATCACCCATCGTAGTGTACCACACTCTTTTATGTCTATCTTCACAATACAAGGGGAAGTGCTATTGTCCCCATTTTACAGATGGGGATTGAAGCACTGAGAAGCTGAGTGACTTGCCCGAGTCTGTGGCAGAGCAAGAAATTGAATGTGGGTCTCCCAAGTTCTAGGCTTTCATCTGGTTCAGAGATGTTCCATTCCGGAAAGCATGTCTCTGACAGATACCGTCTAATCTCTTGTACCAGTCTGTTTCTCCAACAATTCTTCATCACCAGAACGTTCCCTAGCACTTGTGGCTTGGTTTATACGACTAGTACCAGTCTCCCATAGGACATCTGAATCCCCAGTGAGACACTTTCCTCTGTATTTAAACATGTAATTGTTCTTTTACAAACCCAAGTGTTGCTTAGAGTGTCCTTATGTGGGATTTGGACATCCTATTGAGATGACCGTTTGAAAATTGGTCCATCAGTGAAAATGTTTTATGCATGCTATGTTGTATATTGAGCATGTCATTATGGCAGAAGAAGTGAAACATGCCGACAGCTGGAGAATTGTACGTGAACCCTGGAATTAATTATTCACAGGCAAAAACAAATAATAACTATATCAGTACATTTTCCATGGTTTTGCAAATAGAAAGCTGTGGAGATGGTTATTCATTTTCAGTTGACATCCATTTAACTTAATCATAGGGTCAAGTTCCAGACTGTGATTTGTGTTTGTGTTGACACATATTCCTTGAATGTATAAACCGGTCGAAGCAGCGGGTTTTTCTCATATTTGGGTTCAATAGTTGAGCTGAAGTAACACTAAGCAAGAAGATTTCTTTCTAATCTTAATGGCCAAACTTAAGGTCTGAGCCCATTCCCTTTAAAGTCAAAGACTGAACTTTCATTGACTTCACATAGATGCAAGATTCGGGTACCTAGATTATGCACCTAAGAAGGAAATACAAGCAGAACTCTGAACCATAAGACCATTGTGTTCTTCAGGACAATGGAATTTCCTCTGAGATTCTTAGATACATTCACAGTCAAAGGGACCCGTGCATCAGAAATAAAAACCTCTCTGAAGAAGTGCTTAAGCTCTAGGGATAAACTGGGGGATTCCCCTATGTTAGTACTGTAGCATTTATATATTCATTTAGCGCTGTGTTTTGTGTGCTTCCTCGCTCATCAGTGGTTTTACCGGGATCTTTTTTTCTTTTTTTTTTTTTTTCTTTTTTCAGCTGGTTAATAATCCACTGGCAAGTCAAGCAGCAGCGGCTGCAGCAGCAGCAGCCATGGGCTCGATAGCCGGCTCACAGGCCTTTGGCAATGCACTCTCCAGTCTGCAGGGGGTCACAGGTCAACTAGTCACTAATGCACAAGGACAGGTGAGTGGAAGACGGAGAAAACGGTGAATTCTTCTGGCAGATTGAGCTTTGGATAAAAATGAATTTCTTTTGCATGACAGCAATTTGTAAGTGCCCATATTGAGGCTAAATAAATAATGTTGACCAGGAAAGGTAAGAAATGGAAATGTTTAGGACTGGGGGGCGGGGTGGTGTTAGAATGGGGAATTTGTTTTTTAAACTGCAAATGGTTTCGCTTTTGCTTTTCTAATACAGTCTTGGGAAAAGATTACAAGAATGTAACAATGTGGTATTTTAAGTGTGCAGATTGTTGCTGCGTCTCACTTTGCTAATTCAAGAACCTGATAATTCTCACCAAAAAGCCAGCAGTCACTCCCCATTTCTAAGCACAGATTTAATAACAGAAATCTACACTGAAGTCTTATAGTACCAAGGCTGCATTATTTTTATAAACTATACCATTTATTAGTATGCAACAAAGCGTTCATAAAATATACCACACTAGTCAAAATAAATCTACGCAAAAGAATTAATGGACACAAATCTGACATCAGGAATCATAATACTCAAAAACCAGTGGGAGAACACTTTAACCTGTCTGGCCATTCAATGACAGACCTGCGGGTGGCTATCTTACAACAGAAAAACTTCAAAAACAGACTCCAATGAGAGACTGCTGAGCTGGAATTGATATGCAAACTAGATACAATCAACTCAGGATTGAATAAGGACTGGGAATGGCTGAGCCATTACAAACATTGAATCTATCTTCCCCTGTAAGTATTCTCACACTTCTTATCAAACTGTCTGTATTGGGCTATCTTGATTATCACTTCAAAAGTTTTTTTCTCTTACTTAATTGGCCTCTCAGAGTTGGTAAGACAACTCCCACCTGTTCATGCTCTCTGTATGTGTGTATATATATCTCCTCAATATATGTTCCACTCTATATGCATCCGAAGAAGTGGGCTGTAGTCCACAAAAGCTTATGCTCTAATAAATTTGTTAGTCTCTAAGGTGCCACAAGTACTCCTGTTCTTTTTGCGGATACAGACTAACACGGCTGCTACTCTGAAACAAAGCATATTTTGTAATACAGTATCTTTGATTTAATATGATTATTTGCTCACTGTTTATTAAAGCACAAAATTTAGCAACCTGTAATGGATCTGCCAGTCATTACTGCAAATTCAAGAGGCTCTGTTGTCTTTTAAAAGCCTTTTAATACTGTGTTTTAAACACAATAATTTGTACATTTTTGAGATGTCTAAAAGGGAAGTTTCATCATATCATGCTTATTTACAGAGTTGCTTATTTGTCTTAACTGAAGCTGATATCATTCTGGTCCTGCAATATGGCCCCAGTTCAGAAAGGTATGCACCTAACTTTAAGCACATGAGTGATCTCATTGACTTCATGTTCTTAAGTACCTTCCTGAATCATGATCATTGACTGGCTTTATCCACTCATCTGTCAGTAACAAAAGTAATGTGACTATTTGTTTCACGGCAAATAGTATTATAATAGAATCATTATAATAAGTGTAATAATATAGTTTAAGATTACTACTGCTAACTTGGTACTCAATACCAAAAAACAAACCTGTTATTAGAAGAGATACTACTACAATGAAAAATTCAAGCGGATTCCAGACACTTCAGTAGATGTTTGATGGACTGGTACAGCCCTGGATATCAGTGATTATAAAGTTTCATCCTACAGTTCTTGACTTACAATTCAAAAAAGCATAAATTGTAAGTTCTTCTTTTCTTCCTCATAATTTTATGTCACTGAGTTTTTTTCCTAGAGACAAAGGTTACATTTTTTTTCTGATCAGTAAAACAAAACAAAAACGGTATCCTCAAACTTTATAGGGATTTTTTTTTTTACATAAAACATAAACAAAGATGCATCCTGAGCTTCAGTCTCCCCATCTAAGTCCCAGAAAAAATGCTGACCTTGTTATATTTACTGGGTGGGTGCAGAATTGTTCCATCACTACCCCGAGGGTTGAACGATGGAGCTTGTCAAAGTGAGGCCTTATCTAATGAATCATCTTATCGCAGGTGCACACCACACATATTAAAGGAGGATTGTATGAACAATGTGCCCTCTACAATAACCTTTCAATGTCTACTTTAACCCTTGTTTCAATCCCTTTTCATCAAAGGATCATTTTATGCAGCCAGCTTTAAATGGAGGCTCTCAAAAGCCTATTAAGATTTCTGGAGGCATGGGGTATTGGTATGGAAGAAAAGTTGGTTATAATACCTATAATTCATAGTCAGATCACCTCCATCTAGAAGGCCTGCTTCTTTATATCTGTGCTCCAGAAATAGTGCATATCCTTCTCTCACAAGAGACACTTGGCTCCTAAGATGTAAATTGTAAGAGTTGAAGATATACATCCATGTCAGTTTTTCAGTAGTTTTTTCTTACTTATTCTCTCCAGAAAACATGTAAGTGAAATATATACGTAAGTCGGGTGCTTAATGAATTAGTATTATGAATATACCAATGAATGAAACTATAGTCAATTGGGCCAGGGTACTGCTAGTTAGTCTACAGGTAAAGTAAAATTTAATAATTCCACAGGTTTCAGAGAAAGAGGGGGGCTCAGAAAAAGAGTCTTTTTCTCTATTGTTAAATAAAAGTATAGTGTATTTCTGTCTATTCAGCTTTTTGGGGCAGGGACTGTCTTTTTGTTATGTGTCTGTGAGTGCTTAGCACAATAGGGATTTGGCTCATGGCCGGGGCTCCCAGGCACTATCACAATGTAAATAAATAATAATAATGATAATAAAAATAAGAAGTGTTTTCTATAGCAGCCATCTCTATAATAGTCTATTGCTCATAGCATGCTTCTGAAGCTATCCGTCCATGTAACAGACATATAGCATTTTAGACCGAGGAGTCCTGTTGAGTCTGCCCTTACCAATTAATACAATTCTAGCAAAGCAGCAAAAATGGTGGGTCTGACTTTTAAAACTTAATCCATAAGTGAGTAGTGGGTTTGGGTACCTCTGCTTTTTTGAGTGCTCAACCTGAGACCCTTTAAGAGGGTCTGACTTTCAGAAAGTCCTGAGCACTTGCCCTCTGAAAATCAGGCTCCTTCAAAGAATCTCAAGTTTGGAACCACAAATCACTAGTCATCTCTGGAAAGTTAGGTTCAGGTGATTTACCATTTGTATGTGCAAACATAGTAATTGTAGACCCCTTCTTTTTTTGTATTTTTAAGATTTAGGTCTTGTATAATTGTCTGTCTGTTGGCTAAATATATGGTGATCCTTAATCCCTTGTAACACAGTGACATAGTATAGGTCAAATCTGAGATCCTATTGCAAATCTAGGGGAAATTACCTTTTGGGTGACATATGACTTGACCTTCAACTCCAACCATTTTTATGTTCAGAGTGTCCAGATTATACAAGTGTGACAACATTTTATGTAGCAAATTTGTATTGATTTAATTTTGGACTTTAAAAATGATGGTATGATTTCTTTTCTTATGTCACTACTACTCATTTGAGAAGCCTGAGTTTTTCACAACCAAGATATCAGAAGAGATCTTATCATTTGGATAACAAATTTACATCACCTGATTAGTTTGTTATAGTGTAAGTGGAAAAGTCTATGTTAATTGTCTATATTCACAGGCAAATTAGGTTACTCTGTCTTCAAAGTTAAGAAGTCTATTTGTACAACAGCGCTGGGCTTCTGGCACCACTTTTGCACTTGGAATTATTTCAGATGCAGAAAAATAGAATATTTTTATTACTCTATTGCATGTAGAAGAAAGCATAGACATTTTATGTTTTAGCTGTTGGTATTAATATTTTGGAAGGAAGTAATGCCCATTGAATCCCTAGCTTTTAAATCACTACAGATTCGAAAGCATGCTTTATGGTGATGGTTACTACAAAGGCTACCCCCAGCCCAGTTTTCTACTTGACTAAAATATACAGCCATATTCTACCCTCAATTACACTCATGCAATCCTGTTGACTTCAGCAGGGTTTACATGGGTTTGAAGTGAGGGTGAAATGTAGCTTAGGAAGTTCAGTCATTTTATAATAAGGGCAAGAGCTTTTTAAGAAGAAATATACTCATTTTGTCAACCTGAGGGATTGTAAAATAGAAATGACACCAGAGAGTGGAAGAACATAGCATGTTAAAAAAGTGAAATCTAATACCTTTAGAAAACTGTGTTGTGATGAGGAGAGAACAAAACCACCTAATTTTCCTTTTTTGACATTAATGTGAAAATAATGTCAGTGTTAATATACATGAATAATGAACATGTTAATTATACAGTGGATTTAAAGAATGATATCAGTATCATCTAAGAATACCATCTAAAGAACTCAATCTACATTGAACATTTGCCTAACTCCCTGGATATGAAAACCTTCCACATACAGAGAACCTTGGGCTCAGTCCACAGAGATTATCATACATAACTATCTGTACAGCTTTTTAATCTGCAATTAGTTTGCAAAACTAAACAGAGAGAGTGGCATTGTTGATCCAATTCGATAATAGATGTACTTTGGTTCTCATTATTCTGATGAGAGGGCACACATTTGCTCTTTGAGCTTCTTGATAGTAAATGGTGCTAATGAGGCCTGATGGATTCTCTGCTCCTAACAAGGCTCTCAGCAGTGAGAGTGATTACAATGGAGATAGATTTGATGGGATGCGCTCGCTTTTGTAGTGTCTCAGCTGCTGACACTCTACGACATAATCAGGTCACAAAGCCGGTCACAGCCATCAGCGAAAGCCATAGCTCTATCCCTCATTATTAAAGTGCATTATTCAGTTCCAGGCCTTCACAATACAGCCAAGGGCCCTTTTTTTTTTTTTTTTAAGCATCAGCTCTCAGATACAAGGGTTAATAAAATAAAATACTTCATAAGCTAAAAACGTAATAAATTAAAGAAATGGAAATAAAGCATTCCCTTTCAAATTCATTGAAGAGTCACAATTAAATAAGCTGGGGAATTTTCGTCACCCTGTGCCGTATATGGTACAATGTAATATTCCATGAGCAATAAAAACTGGGGACAGGATTCCAGGGTAGGATTGATTTTCTAAATACTAAAGTATCTCCCATTCAAAAAGAAATCTCTCTCAGTGCAGCCACTTTTTATGTATTTGTGTTATTTTCATGATCTTTTGTAACTCTTCTTTTCCTTGGTGTGGCAAGCACTTGCCTATAACCTAAGTTATCAAGTGACATTTTTGATGGCTCTCTTGTCTTCTTAAAAGTTTGAGGATACTAGAGGCATCAAATTAATCTATTTAGTCCAAAACTGGATTATAAATTATAAGACACAATGTTATAATTGTTCTATTTCTGTAAAACCATATAATGCCCTTCTTTTGAAGAATGCAATATCTGCAGCAAGATATGCTACAGGGTAATTGCAGCATTTTATTCCTGTTCTAGATATATGCCCTATGAATGCCTCTAAACTGTAGATCCTGTCTATGCAAAGAAGTTGCACCAACTTAATATGAAGTGTGATTTCAAACCAGTTTAGTTAAACTGGTGCAAAAGTCCTAGTGGACATTCTTATTTTGGTTTAAATCAGTTTTATTTTGGGTTGATTTACGTTGATAAAGCTAAAGTGTAATAAGCCACTCTTAAATCGAAATAAGAGAGTCCACACAGCAGTTTAAACTGGTTTAAAATTAAATTAAAATAATGTAACTTAACATCTGTGAGTAGACAAAACTTGAATGACTAATGCATATCTTTTTCTTGGTAAACAATATTTTTTTTGTTCATCTCGTTCATGCCTGACAAACGATACAAAGGATTTTTCATTCTCTTACCTTTAGAGTATGATACAACCAGCCAGTGAGCAGATGTGCAAGGGCCTGGTGAAAATGATAGTCCTCGTGCTTACATCAGTGCAAGGACTATGCAGTGCTAGCACTTTTCGTATCACTAGCTATCTCAAGGAAGTTTGGAAGAAGCTATGCCATGGCCCAGCTTCTATTCTGCACCAGCCAGCAGAACTGGTTGGCTGTGGAGGGGAGTGAGCACATGCTCCATTTCCTTATGGGGTTTAACAGAGGACGTATATTTGTTACCCTACAGGGAGTTCTGGAGCCACAGTGCCTGTGTGAGGTACAATGCCTGTCAGAGCTGCCTCTGAGGCCTTGCAGTTCACACCACTCTCCATATCTACCAGTGTGTCCACACTAGACTTTTTTCTTAAAATTTCCCACCATGGCTACCACCACTGGAGCTGCACAGCTGGTAGCAAAGATGGGAACATTCATGTCTGCTAGCCACCAATGTTTTAACCACCATGTCATCTAACACTGCTCACAGCCATCTAAACAATGGGGATTAAAACACTGGCAGCCTTGTCTAGATTACCATTACCACTGGCTGATTTGCACTGGTGAACATTGTGCTATCATTAGGACTTAGGGCCATTCCTTGGGGAGCCCAATGCCAGAATACTCTATGTCAAAAGACCTTCAGATTGGCAGACTGGAGCTGCCATTGGTCACACTCTTTTTTTTCCCTCCAAATTTGACTGGACTGCGGATTTACAACTCTTGGATATTACAGGTGTGGGGGGGAAGAAAGGGGTCAGTATCTTTCTCTGAGTGTGTTTTCGGGCAGAAAAGAGGCACATCCTGTTAAGAAAAGTCAACAGAAAGGAAAGAATTGCTCCATTGGCTTCTCCTCCCCACAGCTATGCAATGAAAGGAGCTGTTTGATTCATTATCTCCCTAGTGAATTTGTATGTTAAAGGAATATTTGTTTGTTTATGGAATTATGTGTTTGCTGGGTTTTTTTACTGTTATCTTGCCTCAATTTTGAAAGAATACAGAGCAGGAAATGGTAGAAATGTTAATATATATGGGCAAGATCCTTAGCTTGAAGTCAATGGGGCTATGCCAATTTACACCAGCTGTGTATCTGGCCAGTCTACTTTGGACTTCCGCATCATTAAAATTTAGTTTGAAAAAAAAATTACCATCCTCAAAACAAAGGAACAATTTCAGATAAGCCAATAGAAACAGAAAGACATTTCAGATTCACAGATATCCCATATTTCAAGGAAAAGATTCTAACTTCCTCACAGGAAAAGAAAAAAAATTCAGAAAAGGGAAGAAAAATTCAGAAGGGCACTATCCAAATAAGCATCCCACCACCACCACAACTTAGCATGTTTGGATACCAATTCACTCTGCGGAAGAGGTCTGCTTTAAAGAGGAGGCTGCAACTCTTTGCTCCAAAACCTCAGAGAAGTGGGTGTTACATATAGATCAGATCAGACACTGAGGTGAATGCAAACATATTTCCCAGAGCAGATTCTTCTCGCTCTCAAAGCAGGCTAAAAAGAAGGAGCTGATATGGGAAGCTAAATCACACATACTGCAAATTAGGAGCTACAGAGGGAATACCGTTGGAAGAGAATTTACTTGCAACCTACTCAATAATGTTGTGAAGGCCCAAAAGATATGGAGGAGTCAGAGCAGTACTGGGCCTCGGGTCAAATCTCTAAATAGATTTACAAAGGATGGTAAAGGTGCATATGGAGACCTCTATTGACATGAAAGTAGTCACTATTTATATATTCTTATCCTGAAGTGCCCTTTACATTTCCTTAATACACATCTTACGAGACCGGCTACCTGCTTGACTTTCCTATCCAGGGGCGGCTCTATGTTTTTTGCTGCCCCAAGCATGGCAGTCAGGCAGCCTTCAGTGGCATGCCTGCGGGCGGTCCGCTGGTCACGAGGATTCAGTGGCGTTTTGATCTACCAGTCGCGCGCCTTCGGCATACCCACTGCCAAATTGCCACGGAAGCCGCGGGACCGGTGGACCTCCCACAGGCGACCGGCACGCCACCCCCCCATAGCTTGCGGCCCCATGCATGCGCTTGCTGCGCTGGTGCCTGGAGCCGCCCCGTTCCTATCAGTACTGGGAACACAGACATATCTCAAAGAACAATCTATTTGGGGTGATAAGTATGGTAAAAGAGAACATTTTCATATTTAGGGAAAGACATGCCAAACCCATATCAACCATTCAGATGGTTCTGAGATCACCAAAGTCATATTCAGAGGTCAGTTCAAAGATCACAGTGAGACTCCTGGGAATTCAGGTCTCTTTGTGTCCACCCCATAACATGCAAAATCACTTGAAGTGTGGCACATCAGCTCAGCCTTTCAGAGGTGGCTGCCCCTATAATGTTCAAGGAAGTCTTACACCCGAAAAAGATGAAGAGGAAAGTATAAGCCATGGACACATGCATATTGCAAGAGGAAATGCTTATGTGATAGAGTGACTCAGAGTCAGTGATTATTCAAGGAGGCATAGAGCATAAATTGACTAGTGTTTGTGAACATTTCACTGGCACTTGAAAACAAAAAGGATGAGACACAAAACAGGCAAACCCTGATAGTGACAGAGAACACAACAGCAATGGTATATATTACAGTCAAGGGAGAATGAAATCTTGGCTCCACAGAAAAGCAGCCCAACTGATGAACTTGGAAGAGAAAAAACTTTCATCCCTGAAAGCTCTTCCTGTTAAAGGAGAGGAAAACTGGAGCAGCAGTTGGCTGAGTCACATCATGGTAGGCAGGGAGAACTGAATTTTCGTTATGTAGCATTTGTAGTGATAACTCAGCACCTGGCGACCCTAGTTATGGACCTATTGACTTCTAAATGAAACACCACGACAGGAATTCTTCTTCAATAGGAAGGATTTGTGAGCTCTGACCATAGATCCAGAAATGGCCCAGAAAATTCCTCTACGCCTTTTCACTTTTCCACTTCTGTCAAAAGTTGTACAGAACATTCAAGCAGAAAAAGCTGAAGTCATCCTGGTTGCTCTGTACTTAAGTGGGCATTGGATCAGACCCTGAACAGGGCCGCCCAGAGGGGTGGGCAAGTGGGGCAATTTGCCCCAGGCCCCGGGCCCCGCAGGGGCCCCCACGAGAGTTTTTCGGGGCCCCTTGAGCGGGGTCCTTCACTCGCTCCGGGGGCCCCGGAAAACTCTCGCAGGGCCCGGGCCCCCGGAGCTTCTTCCGCTCCGGGTCTTCAGCGGCAATTCGATGGCGGGGGGGTCCTTCTGTCCCGGGACCCACCGCCGAAGACCCCAGGTCCCCTGAATCCTCTGGGCGGCCCTCACCCTGAAAGAGTAAGCGTTTGTCTTTTCTTTGGTAGGAAAACATAATAGTCATTGGTAGCAAAGGGAGTTTTGTGTGCATGTGTATGCAAACTGAGTATGTACCAAAAATAGGTTTAAAAATACCTTTGCTGATGCTATTCAAGATATCGAATTTTTAAAGGACCTTTTCACTGAAATTTGCATTTTATGCATTAATTTAAATAAATATTACATCTAGGATAGATAGTTCTTATAGAAAATGAATGAATGGTCATATGACAGTGGCAAAGAATCACAGAAAGAGTTTTTCTTTAGACACAACATGGATTTTATTAAAATAAAGAAAACAGTAGAATCCCTTAAACTGCTCTCTCTGCTTCACTGTGGACATTCTACACAGAACCTTGTCCAGTTATCCCTCCTGCATGGCTTCCTGCTGCATATTTAAGGAAACAATACACACATCCTCCCAGTTTAAAAATCCACTTCTCAAGAAATAATTTAATACCAAGACATGACGCACCCAGTAGCCAAATAAACATTCATTTTCATTTTTGATGCTTCAAATACTCTGACAGCCAACTTTCAAAATAAATGGTTTGTTTTAGAGGTGGGATGTGTCATATTAGCATCCATCCAACAGATAAGAAAAGAAAAATAGATCAGAGAGTGATTGGAACATCAGGGAGACAGTTCTAGCGAGAGACGAGAGAGCCAGGTACAAGTTATAATGTTCAAAAAAATAGCTAGCTATTAAGAAAGAAATTGTATAAACAGGTCATTGCAGCCCAACTGGAAAAAAAAAGTTTAATTTTAACTTGTTAGTCAGAGTCTCCAGAGGCCCGATCCTCTCTCCCCAATCCTTGCAGGATACGTATATTAAGCCATGACGCAGCTTATTTGATGCAATGGATTGCTAGATGGACAGTGAGAAGCAGGTGATATCAGACTCACATAATGCAATAGTGTGGGTCCAAAGCAAGAAGCAGCACCCATTTGGCATATGGTGTTAGCGTAGGGTTGCCAATTTAGGTGGGATGTATTCCTGGAGGTTTCATTACATGACATAAACTTTAATTAAAGATTAATCTTTAATTCCTGGAGACTCCTGGACAATCCAGGAGGGTTGGCAACCCTATGTTAGTACCATCAGACAGATCCCATCAACTTATATATCCTCTTCCTTGCTTTCATTCCAAGTTTCTCCTCTTCTCTCCCACTCGGTCACTTTATTACTTTGATTACTTGTAACCCTTTCTTTAATCTTTTCTGTCTTTGCTTTTGTTAGTTCCTTCTTTAAAGCCTTGTGCACATTTAAATAAAGATGAATGGCTACCCAGCCTTCTGCTAAAGTATTTCTCAGTGACATTTGGGGTTCCAAAACATGCTGATCGGTGCCAGATTAAAGAATTTTAGGGTTCTCTGCACATTGGCAATTGGGGGCCCTCCCGTCTTCCTTGCCCCCAGGAGTGGAAGGCCCTGGGTGGAGGGAAAGTTGGAGTGTAAGCCTACAGTACACTCACCCTGGCACAGCTCCAATCCTGCAGGGGTGGCCGGGCACCCTGCTCCAGTCCATGGGCTCCCACCACAGCATGCAGGCAGGATCTCCCCACCCACTTCCTGGCCTGGGTTGTTTCTTGTTGCTTTTTTGGGAGTGGGGCAGATAGACAGCATTCCCCCTCCGTGGTTTGGGGAGGGGATCATGGAGATGAAAAGTGCACCAAGTACACACTGGTTAATCCAGGCCTGATCCACTTCCTCTCTCTACCATCCTCCCCACTTCAGCCCCTGCCTTCAAGTTTTCCCTAAGCGGTAACATAACCTATATGCACTCACACACATACCTGTTATCTAGCTTTCAGGGTCAGTTTCAGGGGCCAGTAAGAAACACTGCATTGATCAGGACACTCAGGTGAATGAAAGATAGACACAGGGGTTGAGTCCTGTGTCTTTATAAACTTTATAACTTACCAATAGTGAGGAGTGCTATATGCCCATCTCCTCTCACATACCAGGCACTTAGCTGGGTCCATTGCAGAGTTAAACGAGTCCCACCATAGAACCATTAACTCAGGCTAGACCCTCTTCATAAAATCATAGAGTTTAAGGCCAGAAGAGACCACCAGATTTTTTTCAGTCTGACCTCCTGTATATCACAGGCCATCCAATGCACACAGCACTGCACATTAAACACAACAACTGCTAGGGCTCAGCTGCCTTCTGAATCCTCTCATCCTTCTCCTGCCACAAAGCGAGTAGACTGTGCCAAGCAGGACCTTGATCTGCAAACACATCAGGTCCCCCACTTTCTCCTTACAGACACAAGGTCCACTAGCAAAATCCCAGCCTCATTTACCTTAAGGAGACGGTCCTTTTAGCTTTTATCTGCACTGGGCATGAACCGCTAGTTGTGGTGAACAAAACCTTCCTAAATTATCTCCTAATGTTCCCCTTCCTAGTCCTTTTACTCTAACTGTGCCTCCACAATGCTGTGAGAAAGACAAAAACACAGCGAAATTATCTCAAGTAGTTTTAACTACAGTTTGGGAATTATTTACAGGTTATCCATTGGAAAAACAGTTACACAGTTTAATAATGGCTTGATTGCCCACAGACACAAATCTAAATATTAATAAATGTGTGTCTATAAACAGCTAGATAGCTGGTGCAATGAGTTAAGGCACTATCCTTTCACTGCTGGAAACCACCACACAATTTGGTACGATTGGTAGTCTCTGAACAAGAGAACCAGGACTGGAATACTTAACTGGTCAGGAAAATTGAGGTTTATTAGCAAAACTGTTTGAGGAAGATTGCACAGCTCCTGCCCACAGCATGCTTGCTCTGACTTGTACTCTGTTAGCCTCTCATATTTATTAACATCAAATTCTGTATCCTCTCCAAAATTTTGACTTGATGTTTCAATTTTTAGTATTTTAAATTTGATCTCATAGCATTTTAAAATAGTGAACTGTGCATTTTAATTCTATTCATGCTATTTGTTTTATATTTATAATCTCTCACACGATTATTGTAATTTACAAAGAAACCTTATATATTTGTGGTTAGTCTATCTTGTCCAGCAAAACATTTTCCACAGTATGATCACACCTGCAGATGACCCCTCCCCTTCACATATATTTGTGTCTGTGCGTGTTTGTATAAACACACACATACTCTCACTTCATCTCTGTATTATGTACATTCATATCTACACATTCATGTATATGTATACATTTTATATGTATGTATGTATATTTTTTGTGTGCATGTAGATATAAGTATACATATATGGGTGGGGTTGATATAAATAGAGAAGAATTGACTAGTGCTGCTATAAACAAAGTAATATAAATTCTCATAAACAAATGTCATTTTTGTGGACATTCTTTAAAGCAAGATTCATTGCAATATGCCTTGTTGCGGTGAAAATCTTAAGGGATATCTGCATGCACACCCACATACTGTCTTCTGTTTCTCATCTACTTTTTCATGTTTTGCATCAACTTTCTCATTTTGGATGGAGAATAGCAGCACATAGGATGGTGAGAAGAGAAATTTTGGTCAGTCATCAGAGCAAACCCTTTATGAAAAATATTAATGTATCTTTAATATCCATATACAACACACCACATTTTGTCTTTAAGATTTCTTCTTAAAGAGCCACACAGCATAAGGCATATGGTACTCAGTTTATCAGCATTAGATAGATGATGAAAACCCTACCAGGATTGGAACCTGTGTCTTTGGGGGAATCTAATTTAGGGCTCACTGAAAATTTTCAGAATTTGCAATTCTGGCCAAATTTTTTTGGTCAAATTTTCAAAAAAAGGACAACATTTTTGCAAAAATTTAACCTGCTTTTTGACCAGTTCTAGTCTAATTATGTCAAATCTGATGCTTAGGCTACTACACAATATATGTTGTTCGTAAACAAGGTTTTATTTCTGTCTATCATATACAGGAATAAAAGATAGAGTTGTCCCTATGGGAAAATTCTTACTCAACAGTATAGTGTGTCCAGTATTTCTGAAACAAAATCACATGAGTAAATGTACTACAATAATTCCCTTTTTTCTGAATACAGGTGAAAACATAGGTGAAATATTATTGAGTCAAGCTCAAATTCTTATAACCAGATCCATCGATGGAAAGGGTAGCTGGTAAATAGCATTTATTGTGGAAAGTAGCACCCAGAGCTCCCTCCTGCCTTTTATTTCTCCTTAAAAATCATATGCAGTGAAAAGACAGAGCAAACATGAATGATGAATGCCTGATTCACTAAATCACTATAGTCTTTGGCAGCCACATAAAGGTAAAAATGTTTAAATTGGCATTATACTATCCAGAAAATGATGCAAAAGGAGCCCTCAAAGAATACAGAGGATAAATGAGCATCATGTCAAGAAGGCAATTTCTCTCACTGAGTTTGTACAGAACATGGAAATTTGACTTCCAAGAGATGGTTAGGGATTCTTTCTTATAAATCTTCAGTCTAGAATCATTCCTGAGCATTTAAAATAATATCAACAAAATTAAATATTAAGAGCATTTTAAGTTATATCTTTCCCAGGGAAATGTGTCAAGATATTACCAGCCAAGTTGAAGTCATTTAACGGAAGAATCACTGTTTCATGTTTATAAGTATATTAGATAATGGTGAGCAAACAGGTTTGGTTTTGTCCATAAGTTGAACAGAAGTTGCACCCTCATGAACCTTTCTTGAGATGTGAGGGGGTTTATTTTGTTTTAGCAGTGACTTGCAAAGGGAAAAAAGGTGTTTTGCTGATGAATAAAGAAGGCCTAAGTGCTTAAATAAAGAAATAAATCTGCTTTTTGTTAACACATAGAAATTCACATCATGAGTAACATTTTTTTAAAAGGGCCTACGTGACTTGGGAAGCCTAAGGCCTAATTTTGAAAATTACTTTGGATTTAGTGCTGAAGTCATTTTTTTAAATGCGACTTGGATGCTTTTGAAAAGTTTATCCTTAGGCTTGTAAGTCATTCAGATTTTTTTGAGAATTGTACTCCTTGTCCACTCCATTCTTCCTGAAAGTCTGTATGGATGACTAGAGCACTAGCAAGATTACAATATCCAAAGTACCAAGGAACTGAAAGCTGAGCAACTAAAAAGTGGAGTGATACTTATTCAGACTTTTAAAAATGATGGATTCTCTTTGGATTTGGTGTAATTTTGTTAATGCCTACTTATCTCAAACACCTGGATAAGCAACCAGGGGCGGCTCCAGGCACCAGCGCAGCAAGCGAGTGCCTGGGGCGGCAAGCCGTGGGGGTCAGCCTGCTGGTCGCTGGGAGGGCGGCAGGCAGGCGGCTTTCGGCGGCACGCCTGCAGGAGGTCCGCCGGTCCCGCGGCTTTGGCGGCAATTCAGCAGCGGGGACGCCGATGGCATGGCACCGGCGACGCCGATGGCATGGCACCGGCGGACCTCCTGCAGGCATGCCGCCGAATCGGCATGACCAGCGGATCGCCCGCAGGCGCACCGCCGAAAGCAGCCTGCCTGCCGTGCTTGGGGCAGCAAAAAACGTAGAGCCGCCCCTGTAAGCAACTATGGGGAAAGTTCTTTCTGCTCAAGATTCAACACCTCTGACCCTGCACTTAAGGTCTGAGAAATTGTTCCACCCATTATCTGGTCTTCAAAGAAGATCATTAGTAAAATAGAGAACTCAAGACTTGATATTCCTGAGATTTCTGTGGTTAAAAACAAGTCAGCATTTAAAATAAAAAATTGAGGCCAAACATGAAGAAACAGAAAAGGGCACAATCCTTTATTTTTGTAGATCACCTTTTAAATTTCTGCGCATCTCTGCTCTTGTTTTAGATAGAACAAGAAGGGGTAAATAATGAAATTTTGGAAAGGGCTGGTTTCACTGTATTTCCAGCAGAGTTGAAATCAGCAAGTACTAGAAATTTCATGGGAGAGCCTTGGCACATAAAATTTCATCCCAATAAAATACACCAAGGAGTTTACATTCCAATAAGCAGATTCTCGTCTGAGCCAAATTGGCCAGTCTTTTGAAGTTCAAACGCCACAAGTATTACCAATACCTGAAGAAGATGGAACAAATCATTTTATTACATTTCTTGTCATTTATGGCAGGACGGAAGATGCATCCCGTATCTTAGGGCCAAATTCTCTGCTTGTGTAAATGAATGAGGTCAATAGAACTCCACTCATTTATACCAGCAGAGAGTTTGGCCCTTAATCTTACATTATTATACATTACAGTATTAATAGCCATTCAGAAAAATTTTAACGAATGATGTGGCCTTTTTGCTAAGACATAGGACATGGTCCAGTACTCTTTGATGTCAGTGGAAGGACTCACATTGACTTCATAGGACATTGGATCAGGCTCTTACTACGGTATCATTTTAATAAGTAGGGCTGGGATTTTCAATAGGACCTAAGGAGTTAAGCATCCAATTCCCACTGACTTGGGTGCCAAACTGCAGTTTGTGCCTCTGAAAATCTCCCCCATTATGTCCTCTGCCTGGCAACTGTATCCTGTCCTCAGTTGACTCAATCTAATAGGCATTTTCTTCAACTCTAACAACTAATACCCGCTGATCCCCTGACCTTGCCTGGCACACAACAATATGGTTTACTCTTAAGCATTTGGTTTATACGCATTTACAATCAAAATCAAACCTTCAGAAGGGGAGACAGGAGATAAGGAGTTTCAATTGTTTTGTTACCTTAGTTATCTCATGTGGCTCAGAATAGAATCTCAAACATGATAAAAAAGCACTGTGACTTTCTATTTTGTCTTATGAACATCTGAAGAAGGGGAGGGGAAGACAGATATCTAAGAGAGTGTGAATTGTTTGAAAGGCTGCACCTCGCTCTCTTTACCTGCATTTGTATTTTAAATAAATAAATAAATAAAAGCCATGTTGGTCATGGATAAGAGTGCAGATTGTTCACCTATGAAAAGGGTGATGCAATTTTTATGGGATAAACTCATCAGCATAATTCTAATGAGTTATGGTCTTTGTTGTGAGAAATGAGAAATCCTGTGGTCTCGCCCTAAAGAACATTAAAAAAACATTACTGGCAGGAAATTGAAAAAGTAATATGTGTTTGAATGAATATGACAACTTTTTTCTGATAGAGCAGATAGATAAATGTCACACACAAGTTTCAAAATACATTTAATTTTGCCACTACAATGGCTATCTATGCTCTTCATAAAATATATATAAATCAGCTTTGAATCGTAAAACTTGATTGTGATAAACAAATGGATATTGGATAACATTCTCTTTTTTAGACCCCTATTTCTTTGTCAAGGTTCTTTGTTGTTTACACTTCTTTAAACTTTCATTTCTGATCTGAGCACCTCAGGTGGTGAATCTCATGCAGGTTGGAGTTAGATGGTCTCCCCTTTTAATGTGAGAAATACTTTACTATTTGGGGTTCTCAGCACCTCCTAATCCCATTGATTTCAGTGATAGTTGTACTTCCTCATCATCTCTCAAGATAAGGTCATGTATGAGAAACTCACATGGCTGTTTATAGTAGACTGGAATGGGGTTGGGAACCCTAGCAGATATGGAACATTTTATTTAAAAAAAATTTCCCTATTGGGCAGTGAACTTCAAATATGGGGCTGTATCCTGCATTCTTGAGCACCAGTGATTCTCTTCACATCAGTCTTAAAGTAAATGGATGTTTTGGGTACTCAAGGAATGTACTTGGACAGTAAGCTCTTTGGGACTCTCTCTTTGTTCTGTGTTTGTACAGCACCTTGAACAATTGGATTCTAGTTCATTACAGTTGCTCCTACATGCTACAACAATACAAATACTAATACTAATAAAGCAATGAAAGAGTGGGCCCTAAAGGTTGAAACCCCAACAGAAGTATCCAGAAGCTTCATTAAGGCTTTCAGAAACTGTCATTGTGCCTGCAGATGAGATAGCTGGATGTTTAAGTGTTGTGATCAGTCATTGGTTATTCTAAATGGGATCCTAGTTCATTACAGGGGCTCCTACATGCTACTACATTACAAATAATAATACTAATAAAGCAGTGAACAAATAAAGCAACTTATTTAAAAGTCATTTAGGACAAAATCCTACTCACTTAACTCATAGCTTTGGCTTCAATGGGACAGCTCACCTGAATAATGCAAGTAGTATTTAACCAAGTATAATAAGGAAAAGGAGAGAGACTCCCCAAATTCCTCAAACTTCAGTTGAAATTGAAACTTAGTTTAAGACAAGGCAAAAGCAAAATCTTATAAAAATTAGCACTATTTTTGGACACTAAGTAGCCATTAATATTTTGAAGGGGAAAAGGGCACATTATTGACTCAGCAATGCTGTTTCTGTAGTGGTGGAAGAAAGTCCTACAATTTGGTTGATTTATCTTATTTTAACACTTACCTTATTAATCTACTATATCAGAGGTCCCCAAGCTGTGGGGTGTGCTCCCCAAAGGGACATGGAGGAACATTCGGGGGAGCACGTCTGGGGCCTAGACCAGCCCCCATGGAGGGCGGAGAGGGAGCGCCACCCAGCTCTGCTCCTGGCCCCAGCCCTGGCTGCCCGCCCAGGGCCCCAGCCTTCATGCCCAGGGCCCCAGCTGCCGGCCTCAGCCCCCGGCCAAGGCTCTGCTCCCAGTCCTGTCCCCACCCTTGTCCCCCTTACCTCTGTCCATGTCCTCCCCTTCTGGAGCAACCTGGCTCTGGGGGGGGGGGGGGAGCACAGACGGGGTAAGGAGGACACGAGGTAAAGTGTTTGGAGACCAATGTACTACATGTTGCACTTAAACAGACAAAATGAGATCTTCACTCTTCAAAAGAAATAGGCCTGATTCTGAGAAGTGGGCTCCAATTTTTATGTCACATTTTTAGGCATTTAGATAACCAATGGATGATCACAACATGCAAACATCCAACTATCTCATCTGCAGGCACATGCAGGTAGCTGGATGTCTCAGTGCTCACACAATTAAGTGAGGGCGCAAAAATCACAGAAGGCCTACTTTTGGCTTTTGAAAATCAAGGCCAATATGTTTTTGATCAAAACTTGACTTCCTCTTCAAAAATAATGAAAAAACACATGCAAAAATTGAGATCTGAGATCATGAATAATTGACTGAGATATAATGTTATATTGTATTCTATCTACATTGAAAAAGATTCTGATCTCACCAACATCAGTTTTACCCAGTCTAACTCCATTTACGTCAATGCATTTACTCATGATTTACATCTAGTATAAGTGAAATCAGAAATAGGCCTGATGACTTCATGTAGACCCAAAATAGATGTGTGTCCAGTAAGAATGGACTGGACTGGAACAACATACTGGCTTCTTCCCTTGGAGGCTTGTCAGTTTCCTTGAACTATGACATTTCTCTGGTAGATGTTTGCTGCTAAAGGGGAGCATAGTCATGGCTCTGTTAGTATAAGGAAATGGCTGTTGTAAAAGACTCTTTAGGATCTCAGTTATTTAGTCTGCCTCATGCTGTTAAGGTCTAGGCCAGTTTTATTTTTCTCATATTTTGAAAACAAAAGGCCACCTTGCATTTTAGAGCCAAATATGTTTGCATATTATTTCGCCTCAGTGAAGGAAGTAAGACAGAGGATTCTGGCTTGAAACAAAGCAATGAACATAATTATTAGCGGTAATTATTTTTATATTCCTTGCTAACTTCACTGACACATTTATTTTTGGATACTGTATTATGGTGGTAATTAATCGCCCTTTTTTCTCTCTAGCCTCTTCCTGAAACTTATTGGCAACACTTCTGTATCTTTACTTATTCAAAGCATCAAAGAGCTCTCATCTCATAATGCATTTTACTGTGAGCTGGTTTTTGAGCAGGCAGAAATATTGATAGTTTTCTAAGAGTCGTTAATACATCCTGCTGTATCTTAGAAGTGAGCAGACTGCATGACTTGTGAAGATGGAAATCTACTCTTAGCCATAATTAAAATGTTCTGTATATGAATTGCAATGAGGTAGGACTGTGGTAATTTGCACTTCACTCATCCTCACACCTCATAATTCACACACACACACACACACACACACACACACACACACACACACACAGTGGTTTGTCCCCAGAGTGTCTAGGCTGCCCCAGATGTGCTGACATGAAGAACCGAGCCAGCATGGAAGGCAAAGTATCTGCTACTGCTACAGATAAAGACAAGCGCGTTTAGACTCATACTAAAATAATTAAAGTAAAACCTCAATATATCAGTTTATAACCATAGCAGCCGACTTCACCACTGTAGCAAGGGGGAACTGGAGAGGAAACTGTCTCCGAGCTGCTATTCCAACCCTTACTTGCAACTGGGACAGCACAGCTGCATGCCACCCTTACCCAGGGGAGATTGTAAACTCCGCTTGTTCACTTACTCCCCCATTTCTAAAATTCAGGAGGAGGTTGTGTCTTCCCCATTCTTAGTATGAATTATGAGATGTAACAGTAATTATTTTGGTATGAGTTTAAGCATGCACACCCTTTTGTCTATAAATAAGTGAGCCAAATAGCCCTGGTGGACTTGTATCTAATTATAAACCAAATATATAGTGACACAAGGGTAGTCAGTGGGGCTTGAACTTTGGATTTTCAGCACCAGACCCACAAATCGCTATCGTCTGAGCTAAAAGACTATTATAGCATAAGAGAGTAGTAAGTAATAGTTATAGCTATAGAAAAAAAGAGCTCCATTATAGTTGCTAGGGTAGCCATTAATAGTTGACATAAGCATAGGAACTAAGCCAGAGTATTACATAATGCTACACTGTAACAGGGATTTGGGGTTTCTCTCTTCTGTCAGATGGTGACCAGAACAGAATTTTTATTTAGTCTGTTAGGCTATGAAAAGAAAAGGTCTTCTCTTCCCTTCTACCCGTCAGCTCATGTGCAATGGATTAATGATGCATTTGATGACATGTGAGAGAGTATACTTTAGCTATTGCACTTATGATATGTGATACATATACTATTCCTGCTAAAACTCAATCAAAGAACTAGTTTCGGATGCTTTCATTGAGATAGTCACCTTGTATATACTATATGCTTTCCATTGTGTAAAACCTTTCATTGAAGAATCTCAAACAACTTCTCAAACATTATATAAGTCTCAGAATACCCCTCTCAAGTAGGGAAGTATTATTATTACTCTTTTACAGATGGGTACACTGAGGCACAGTAATTAAGTGACTTGCCCACGTCAAACAGCAAGTGACTGGCAGAGCAGAGTAAACACACCATTGCACATCCTGTACATACCTAGTACCTGATACGCATCCATTACTTATGCAAGTAAGTGGTCGATCCTGGTTTTTAATTCAGCAAGAAAGATAACTCTTTTTCAAGATTGTTTTGCAGCCATACCACTTTGTCCCGTGGTCCTGTCAAATCTCACAAGCAAAGCAAGGTTTGGTATGGTTTATATTTGGACAGGTGATTTTTAAGGAATGTGCAGGTACTAACATAAGTAACAGTCATCTCTCAGTACCGCAGTATGTTGTGAGGAACCAATGGAGGTGCTGTATTGCTAATGAGCTATAAAAGAAAGCTTTGTCACGCTTGTTCTCAAGCGGCACTCCTTGCAAATGTTGGGGTATATAACCCTGACGTCGTGGCCATTTTCCAGGTCCGTTAATTACATTCAGCCTACCTATATTCTCCTTCCATTTCCCATTGAATGAAATATTCATTTTCCTTTTTCTCCTAAAACTCTTGTATAGGTTTGCTATAACTGCCAAATTCCACCCTACAGGTGGCTGTGTTTCAGTGGTGGGTGGTGATGCCTCTGAACAATTTATATATCAGTTCCTAAAGCCATTTATGTGCTATAAAAGATTAAGCTTGTTTAGATTGTAAGCTCTTCTGGGAAGGGAAAAGTGCCTTCCAGTGTGTTTGCCCAGCATCTATTTCAATCTTGATTTGGGCTTTTGGATACTATCACTATATAAATTATTATTAAATAATAAGACCAACAGTTTTACTCTTATTTACCAATTTAGAGTTGAGTGTAATATCAGACACTGTTCCTGCCTCAGACTGACTGTGGTTAATTCTGATTTCCCCCTTGTGTCTGTTGGCTTATGTCACTTTAAACTTCCAGCTTGAAAATTATTTCTAGATGTTCTTCAGTAAATATTTTACATAGTGGCTCAAATTGATAATGAGGAAGCTGAAACTAGATGACTCAAGGATTTAGTGATGGGCTAGTGATCCTTTCACCTTGAGCTTATTGGTTCAGATCTGACCGTGGTTTGCTGTGCTGAACATTATTATCCTCTGAAGGTGTTGTTTTGTGTTTGATATGAACTTGAGGTGCTGATTTCAGCCCAGTTCCTGTGTGGACAAGTGCCCAAATAAAAAATACACACTTGCTACTAATTGGCACCCAAGTTATCTGTCTTAGTAGAGAGGTCAAGACTAGAATATATTTGAAGAATGAAATATCCTCTGACCCCTAGAGATAGCCAGTGTAGATCAGGCTTAAAACTCCTTTCTAAAGCACAAAAACACCAATATATAAAAATCAAAATATACTAAATAAGAGTTTTCAGCTCTAGTTTCAACAAATTTTCACAGGAAAATTAAGCCACTTGTAGAACAACTTCTACAAGGATAATATAGAAAATCAAAGTAGTACACTGCTGACACACCTGCTTAGCCCAAGCATTGCAAAAACAAGCTGCTGTTTGATCTCCCGCAATCCACTTCCACACCCACTGAAAATGTGGTGACAAGCCGGAAGAGGCAACTGGAGATAACAATAAATTAGCAGCATCAAAAACTCTTCCCCCTCTCCCCCCCCCCCCCCCACACATAGTGGCAATAACTTAATGATTGTTATTAAAAAGGAAATGTCACAACAGGAAGCATGAAAACAGCATCTGAAAAAATGCACTGGCTGTTGAAAACACTGTCTTTTCATGTTCAGCTAACTGAACATCTCAATACCAGATTTTATTTTAAAATTCCAAGAATAATGGGCAAGCCACTGCCCTCTCCTCAACTCCTGATTCTGGCTTCCAGAGTTTGTCTCCATGTTTTCTGCTATAGTATGCCCTGTTTGCTAGGACTTGGATTTTCTCATGGCGGTAATCAAGTCCAGTCTTTTGGCTGCAAGGCATTAGCAGTAGTAGTAGTACATATTTATATTATGGTAGTGCCAAAAGCCCTGGTCAGGATTTGGGGTCCCGTTGTGCTGGGCACTGTATAAACACCGAAAAGAGACAATCCCTGACCTGAAGGGCTTATGGTATAAAGACACAAATCAAAGAAGGATAAGGGATGTGGATACTGCTAGATCTCTTATGCCTGGACCCTGGAACTTGCCAATTAAGACATGGACAGATTGCTAAGGAACCTGCTTGTTTATTCAGCTGCTGTGTTGCTTCTTGCTCCACCACACTCTTCTGATCTACTACTAGGGATCTTGATACATAGAGATGCCTTCTAGTGATTAGGCATGGAACAGGCACAATTACGTTGCATAAATTACAGTCTTCCCCCCCTTATTGAGTTGTCTCCCCCCCCCCCCCCCGCCCCCTGCCAAACATGTCTAACCTAACATTATAAATTGCAGCTGTAGCTAAGGAGGTCAGCGTAGGCTATCTGAGCATTCCTGACAGAGTGAGCAGATTATTCTGCCTCGGTACCATTCGTCAGCCTTACCTATCAACTATTTAAACTACAGATTGAGTCACTTCGGTGATTTCCTTTGGCGCACAGGGGAGCGTCACTCAGGTTCTGGAGTAGACACTTGGATAGATGCTTTGGATAACAATTCGGTTATGGTTCCTCTCTGCTAGGAATCAAAGGAAATGCAGTGTCCTGAACTTCAGAATTTGGATCAGCAAGATCAGGTACAGCCAGTGCTGTGACACTTTGTTTTGGGGGCAAACCCTGAATCTGCTCGATGTGGCAATGCCATACACCTCTACCTCGATATAACACTGTCCTCCGAAGCCAAAAAAATCTTACCGCGTTATAGGTGAAACCGCGTTATATCGAACTTGCTTTGATCCACCGGAGTGCGCAGCCCTGCCCCCCTGGAGCACTGCTTTACCGCGTTATATCCAAATTCATGTTATATCGGGTTGCGTTATATAGGGGTAGAGGTGTATCACAGCAGGTATCAATGCAATGGCATCAGAATAAGGTGCCTTCTAAGCAAGGATAGTGCCAGAAACCCACTTGTGGTCACCTCTGTAATCTCGAGCAAGAGCTCATTGTCCCATCCATAACTCTCTAATTGAAGAGTGTCCAATGTCCTTTGTTTGATCAGTCTACTTGTTGATTACCTACCTTCGCAGGTCAGGTTTAACAAATCCAGGTGAGATAAGCAATTGTGCCCTAGGAACAAACTTGCAGGCAACTGGTTGTTTTTTGCATGTGCAGCATTCCAGTAAGCCAACAAGAAGTTTTCAAGTTTGGCCTGTAATGAACCTGGTTGTTCTGTTACAGCTGTCAATGCTTGTTTCTTGGTTTGAATAAAATGTGCTGCTAAGCCATTTGTTGCGGGATGGTATGGTGCAGATGTAACTTGTTGATGCTGTTACTTTTCATGAAAGCTTGGAAATCACTGAAACAAATTATGGACAATTGTTGCTTCCAATTTGACCTGGCAGTCCCATGCAAGCAAAAAGACTTTGCAGAACTAGTATGGTACTTGCAGAAATTGTGGATGACTTGCAGAAAACTTCAGGCCACTTGAAATATCCATTCTCTACTCCTAGCAAATTGGTACCCAAGGATGGGCCTGTGAAATCCAGATTAGTTTGTTCCCAGGGAGCAGTTAGCCAGTTCCAAGGATGAAGTGACACCAATCCAGTCATATTTTGCATCTTCTGATAGCCAGAACAGTCCTTCGCTAACTGTTCAATCTGTTTGTCAATGCCTAGCCACCAGACATACCGTCTAGCCAATGTCTTCATCTTGACTACACCGAATGCCCAGTGTTCAGCTCCTCTGGGACCCTTGTCTGTAGTTTTGTAGGAATGATGGCATGAATTCCCCACATCAGATGACTTTGAGCAACTGTGATTTCATTCCTCTGGTGGAAGAATGGCTTTATGCTCTCCACTGATTCTGTCTTCCAGTCTTTTACGGTAGCTTCATATACCTCTGCTAAGGTAATGTCTTTGCTCATTTCTTGTTTCAGTCTCAGCTGAGTAAAAGAAGTATGCCAATCTGTACCACATTGAACATTTCAAAAGCTGTAAGTTCTTGTTGCGTGGAGCTTGTATCCAATAGTGCTAGTCGTGATAACCCGTCAGCATTACAATGTTGAGCCGTTCCCTTACATTTAATATCATAGTTATAGGCCCCCCAAAATAAAGCCCACCTCTGAACACAAGCAACAGCCATTTCTGGAATGCCACTTTTTGGGTTAAAATGGACAAGGGTGTATGATCTATCAGAAGCGTAAAGTTTCCTACTATGGAGATAATGTTTACATTTCTTAACTCCCCAGACCAGACTTAAGACGTTGTGGTCTATCTGGGCATTGTTGTGTTCTGCTAGACTCAGGGATCTGGAAGCAAAAGCAATAGGCTGTTCCTGACCATCAGGAGATGGGAGATCACTGCTCCATTTCCATTGGGTGGCACATCACATGCCAAGGAGATTGCTAGCTCCAGGTTGTAGTGAGTTAACATTTGCCGCTTTGCCTTCTGGAAAGCCTCTTCACATTGCTTAGTCTGTTTCCAGCATTTCCCTTTCTGAAGCAACTGATTGAGTGGATACAACCCTTTGCCAGATTTGGCAAGTATTTGTTAATTTAATTAATCCGATGAATGAACGAACCTGTGACACATCTTCAGGGTAAAGTGCCCTCGTAACAGCTTCAACTTTCTCTGGTGATTTATGCAGTCCTTCTGCATCTATGACGTGTCCACAGTATGTCACCGCTTCCTTGAAGAACTGTGACGCGGTGAACTAGGCCCAGAGGCCCCCTCCTGGAGGCTTCAGGGTCCTACCACACTCTTTCTCAGAGAGAAGCAGAAGAGAACTCCTCCGAGTGGTTTAGAGTGGTTGCAGGGAATCTACCAATGAGGGAGGCTGCAGGGAGCAGCTAATCAGGGCCCAGCAGACTCACCTAAAAGGAGCTGCATGGCCAGAGTCAGTCAGTTCCTTGCTGGAGCCAGAGGAGTGCAGAGGGTGCTCCTGGCTGGCCAAAGGGAACTGCAGCATCACAGACAGATCAATGCTGGCAGGGACTGGGGAAGCAAGAGAGAGCTCCTGGCTGGCTGCTGGGACTGAGTAAGGACTGAGCCCAGGGAGGCATGCAGGAAGGAAGGAAGGGAGGAAGCCTTGAGGGTATGGTTCCATACCAGGGATGGGATTATTTAAAGAGTAAGCCCAGGGAGGACTCCAGAGATACCAACAGAGGGATACTGGGATAGGGCCCTGGTGGACTGTATAACCCGGAAGGGGCCTGTTCTATTTCACATATAGATGCTGTGTGTGACTCGGACGGAGGGCTGAGTCACTGAAAACCTGCCTGAGAAACTACCGACAAGGGTCACCACAATCAGAGAGTGCAGGCACATGCAGTCGACCAGAAGGAGGCACTCATGAGAGGTGGGAGGCCACCCCGTTACAAGAACTCACATTTATCACAGTTCACCTATAATCCATATTCTTCCAACCTGTTGAAAACTTGTGCCTCATTCTTCAAATAATCCTCATCACTGGATCTGGGGACAATGATTTCATCTAAATATCAGCTACAGCTTGGTATTCCCTGGAATAACTGATCCATTGCCCTCTGCCAACCTGCAGGGGTGGATGCCACTCCAAATACCAGTCAGTTTACTGGAACATGCCTTTTTCAGTTTGATGGTGAGGAATTTCCTCGACCCTTCCTCTATTTCTATTTGCAGGAAAGCCTGAGGTAAGTCCAGTTTGCTGAATTTCTTTCCTCTGGCCAGTGATAAGAAAATATCTTCAATGCGAGGTAAGGGGTATTGTACCATCCAGAGTACAGGATTAATGGTCACACAAATAGTCACCACAAACCCTTACTGCATCATTTATCTTCATGACAGGAACAAAGGCAGTTGCCCATTCACTCCACTCAATCTTGGTTAGTATGCCCTTACCTTCTAGACATTCCAGGTCCTTGTGAGCTGCATCTCTCATGGCAAGTGGTACTTGATGAGCCTTGAAGAGCTGAGGTTTTGCCTCTTCAGATGTCCAATGCCCTTCAGAAACACTGGCACAGATCTAAATAAAAATCTCTTCCAGCTGTCATTGTGAGCTAGCCCTCTGATGGACTTGAAGAGCCTTGATCAATTGCCAAACCAAGTGAATACTGTTCAGCCACCTTCATCCAAACAATGCTGGTTTTTCCAATTTTATGACATAGCGGTCCAAGTTGTGGCACTGACTATTGTACTGTACATTTACCATGTGTACTTCCAACAGGGTGATTTTCTCTCCTGTGTACATACATTTAACATAATGTCAGGCCATTCCAACTTGCTCTTACTAAAGGTTTCCAGGGATTCTTTTTGTGGAATCACAGACTCAGCTGAACCCATGTCCAGCTTCATCATAAGGGGTTTACCATTCACCATAGTTGTCTCCCAGATTCACACTTCAAGGCATGCATTGCTTAACTTGGCTAAGTCATCCTCACTGTTATCAGCTTCTGCTTTCAAACATGCATCTTATGGTGTGTTTCTAGTCTCTTCTTCTTGTCATTTGGTGTTTTTGTTCTTTGTGGAGGACCTGCAGATGCTTGAATGGGCCCCTTTTTGCCACAGTGCCGATGGCCTCATGCCAGAAACAGCAGTCAGTTGCACTGTATCCACTGTTGCCACAGTGATAGCAATTTCCCCGTGACTTTGTCTTGTCTTTTCACCTTGGAATATAATGCAATATGTGTGTAGAGTGTCTACTCTTACCTATTGATTGAAACTAATTTTGACTCTCTGTCAGCAACCTCTATAGAAGTAGCTATCTCCATAGTTCTCTTGCACGTGAAAGTAGTTGTTTTTAGAAGATGCTTCAGGGTTGCTTCATCTCTGATACCACATGCCAATTGATCCCTCACAGCAACTTGCAGGGTATTTCCAAAACTGTGGTGTTCTGCTAATCTTTGTAGTGTAGCTCAATGCATCATGATATTTTCATCTTCCTGCTGGCTGTGCTTATGGAATCTAAAGTGCTCAGCTATCTCCCAGGGTTTTTCTGCAAAATACTCTTGTAATATTGTCCCTAACTCATCAAAAGTCTTGCTGCATGACTTGTCTAGAGACGTCAGACTGCCACGTAGACGGTATGTCTTGCCATCCATAGAGTTCAGCAATGCAGGCATTTTCTTCTCTTGTAGAGTGTCTAGGAGCACAAAATACTGCTCCAACCATTCTATGTACATAGGCCAGTCTTCTACTGTACTGTCAAATGTGTCCATTTGTTAATTTTGGTACCTCATGACGTTGCAGCCTGTGAAACTGTGTTTTCATTGTCAGTTGTTACACCAATGTTGCCTCTTTAAATCTTCACAGTGCTGCTGAAGCCACCTTACTCGCCTTGTCTAGCTATAGGGATATTGCATGCTCCCTTCTTTCCCTCAGTAAGGCTTGCTGCAGGGGAACCATATACTGCACCACACCCGTGTCAGCCCCTCTCCCCACATGGCCACACTCACTTACAGGCTCCTGGTACTGACGGACAGTTAAAACAGCCAGTTACGGATAGCAAATACTTAATCACAGCAATAATTTGCAAGCAGTGCATATGCTGAAATGCATTTGCATTAGCCATTCATTGAAGAGTTTTAAATGATGAACAGTTTTGTAGAAATCGACAGGGGTGTTGTTCTTAGCACCCAGATATCTAATTGAATTCAGCAGGTGCTCAGGTACTTCTGGAAATCAAGCCCTTAAAGACTCTTTATGACTAATTCAGATTCTCATAACAAAAAAAGGGGCTACATTTGTTCAATTAACTGTTCCCTGAGAACCAGCTTAAACAGAAACCCTACATAACTTCTGACTTTTATTTGGTCTGTTATATTTCTTTAAGTTTTTGCTATGTGAAAACCCCAACTGTGTTTGATGAGAAGAGACATTTCTCTGACTACAGATGTGTCCCCTTTAATAGAGCATCATTATATTTGCTTGAGAATAATGTCAGCACATCATTCCTGCTACAATGAAAAACAAAATCTTGTACAGTGTAGTGTTACTGTACAAACACTACTTGCTAAAAAAAAATTGCTGCAAAAGTAGGAAGGTGGAATGTCAAACTCAATGTTCCATTATGATACTTACCATGAGATATATGAACAATGCTCAACCTTGAAAACCATAATTCTTTATATGCAATGACAATCCAGAGATGTACTTTCATAGATGCTTGGCTGTAGTTTCATTATCTGATGCCCCATTCTCTGGAAGAGCATTCTGTTGTATCATGTTTTCAAGCTTTCTCAGCTTCAAATGCAAATATGTGTGATATAAACTATCATCTCTTTGACTCCAGTAGACACCGTTAGATTCAGTCGGACTGCTTTAGTTTTTACACCCACTCTCTTGATCTTTAAGGAAGTCTATATTAGTGTAACTTACATACTGAGGAGCCAGAAAAAGGTGCCAGTAGCACTCATTGACTTGAACTTACATCTTATACCTTCCAGATCTTCAGTGTGCAAAGTACACAATAACATAGACTCCCATACATACTGGTAGAGTTGATGTAACTAAGAATATGGGAATCCGACTGAGTCCAAAAGAGTCACCTCAAAATCCTCACCCTGCTTTACTCTGTCCCTTACTCTCTCTTTTTATCCTCAAACTATCTATGATCATGGGACAGTGACTATCAGGAAAGAACCTTTCTATTAATGCAAACAGATTCTGAAGGCAATTTATTAACCTGTAGTAAATGCATCATACAGTAAACAAAGGTGCTGTGTACCATAGATTACAAGGACTTACCTCTTCCTCCCACATTTCATACATACTTTTGGTCTTATAGCGTACTTGGAATAATTCAAAATCCCAAAGCTGAAACAAATAGGCTAATAGTCTTGTTATCCTGTTGGTCCTACCATCAGTAGCCTTAAAGTGACTGGCAAATGTTCAGTAACTTAAAATCCCTAATACATTTCACTCATTTCCACTTTTCTCATTCTTCTCTTAATGGGTTGCAGAAATGTAACCTAAGATAAGATATGCCTTTAACTTGTGCAGCATGGTGACCCTTCTGATTTTGGTTATTGTCTGAATACAAACACTTTTCTCCATTCAAAAGATAAGAAAGGAAATGCATTTAGATGATACTTTAACTCCCAATATGTTGTATGTTGTACGTTGCAAGAAGCTTAAAAACCTTCTTGTGTCTCAGAGAATGAATCATATGTGTTGCAGTGTTACCTCTTGTAGAGCTTAAGGACTCATGTACCACAAAGTTGTGATGACAAAAGTTATCTAACTATGTTATGGCCACTGAACCGTTTGCAGAATGGGCCAGCAAAGTATTCATATGGACATAATATAATAATATATGGAGATATACCTATCTCATAGAACTGGAAGGGACCCTGAAGGGTCATTGAGTCCAGCCCCCTGCCTTCACTAGCAGGACCAAGTACTGATTTTGCCCCAGATCCTTAAGTGGCCCCCTCAAGGATTGAACTCACAACCCTGAGTTTAGCAGGCCAATGCTCAAACCACTGAACTATCCCTCCCCCCATCTGATTCACACCTGAGGATCGTCAAATTGAAGACCAGCTATAGAATGTGCACATTTGTGGATAATCATCTTGCTATACTACCCATAGTTCAACAACATTTCACCATCTTCCTGCTAAAAAATCTGTATCACTCTGAGTGGATGATTTTATCTGAGACATCGTTGATACCAGACACCTCAGAGGCAATGCAAAGGATTGACAAGAAGCTTACTTGAAGAAAACTTACAGTGCTGGATGTTTGGGACTGAAATGATGAAGCTGGAAAGTGTAATGTATTGTATTTTGTGCCTTTATATACTGGCTTGCAGTATTTGTTGGTGCTATTTTGCACTCTAATAATTATAAGTTACTTTTAACTCCACAGATAGCAAAGGTAAGTTAAAGCTGCAGTGGAAATCTAAGGAGATGGAGCTGGAAATCCAAGGATCTGCCAAAGGAGACAACAAATGAAGTCAGCAAAAAAATGCAGGCCTTGGCAAGGAAGCACAACATGACTAAAGCATTTCCAAGCTACTCTGGAATGCTATTGGTAAGGAGATAATATAATTCACTGTACAGTGGCCATGCAATGGATTTTATTCTTGCTGGTGTGCATGGCACATCATATTTCTTAGCCAAGCAAGATGGAGAAAGTGTGTTATCAGAATGGGGGAGCTGATGGATAGGGTTGTTTTGTATCATTGTTGCTTTTATCTTTTGGCACACATTAACGTCCTTGACACGTTACCTTTCAGACAAAGTTCCTAAGTGTGGTGTTTCCCTGCATCCAGGCAGATCCACCTCAGGGCATGGAAGAGACTGAAGTCACACATGTAGTAGATATTTATTCAGTGA
Source organism: Chrysemys picta bellii (assembly GCF_011386835.1). Classification (NCBI taxonomy): domain Eukaryota; kingdom Metazoa; phylum Chordata; order Testudines; family Emydidae; genus Chrysemys; species Chrysemys picta. Next base: position 96,225,497 of record NC_088792.1, read on the forward strand.
CACCCAGAGAGCTCTTGGTGGGTGATGAAATAGTTCCTGAGGATTACCAGGATAGGATGAGATACGGGAACTGCCACCATGTATCACTATGTATCTTTGAGAATGAACTGAAGGCCTGCAAGAGGAGGGCTTTATCAGTGCGTCATAGACTCCTTCATCCCCTTCTGTGCAGTCTTTGGCACAGAGCAGACCTGATGGGTCCCTGGATGGTGTGGAGAATGCTATGGCTGGGTGGGCTAAGAGGCTACACATGGACCCAGGCATCACATGAGAAGAAAAAGAGCCTACTAGCACTCTTTTTCTATAGACACTATGAGTTAGCCGCTACGTGAGCAATAAATATGTTGCTGCTAGTAGACCAATTTTCCACAGCTGGGGAATGGTGCTCCCTAAGGTACCGATCATCTCTAGCAATTGGGACAGGAGTTTCACATCCAAGAGCAAAGACATTTTGACTGCTGATGTTCACTTCTAGCCATGAGAGCTCGTCTGGCCACTGAGCTTGGTTGTTTGAAGCTTGGAAGACTAGCGCAGAGCAAGAGTCCTTTTCTGCACAACCTGTTGCAAACCATGATGATTTCACCATCTGAGAACTATTGAGCTCCTTGTGAACTCCAGGAAGAATATACAGCATTGAGCTCCACTCTACAAATAATTGTTATTTCTCTTTTTAAATATTTCTGTTCATTAATAAAGCTGCTTTATGTTCAGTTACACTGTATTGTTTTTTCAATATTGAATTGGGGTTTTCATTCGGTTCTATTAGCGGCCATCTCTCCTCCCTGAAACCGACTTAGCAATTCTCACTACTTTAAGTGTAAGTTTTTCACGCATATTCTCCTTGTGGTTTGGGATGTTAAATGGTTTTTATGTGCATATGCTTTTGTTTTTCAGAACAGCTTTTCCATTGATTAAAAGATCAAAACTGTATACGTTTTTCAAGTGCAACGTGGCACACTAATAAAGCCAGGCGATAAATGCTTTTGGGCCCTGCTACTGAAAAAATCTCAGCATTTCCCTTCTTTAATACTTCACAACCAGTTTTCAAAATGAGCAGCAGCATTAGCTTGGCAGCAGCCTTTGGTTTACATCAGAAACAGCCCAATGAAGCCTGTCTTTGCCTTTACTCAGCTGTTTCTGAACAGAGACAAAGGCAGATGTTAAACCATTCATTTTGCCACAATTTACCATCTGCCTTTGGCTGTGCTGGGGAAGCAGCCAAACAAGGTGGCATGCCTGTTTCTGACTGAAGATTAATGCTTGTTGGAGAAGAACTAATAATAAAAATCCAACACATGATGCATTTTAGAACATAATAGTCACTCTTAAATAAATTTCAAACCCCAATAAATGTAACAGTGGCAATAAGAAAAGATCCGTTGTTGGGAAAAAAACAACTATTATTATACATTTAAACAAAAACACAATTCTGTAGCTGAAGTGCAAATATGTGCACAATTAGCCGCCCCATCCTACAAGGGTGGAAGCAGCAGCTCTTTGGTGTCCTCTCTTTGTGTTAGCAAAAGGATTGCAAAAACTTATACACAATAGCCTAAAGATGCTAAAGGTAGCATAGCCTGGAGGAATGAGCATAAGGATTCATCCTGGCTCTGCCACTGATTCACTCTGTGGCCTGAGGTAAGTCTCTTTGTTTCCCATCTGTAAAATGGGGATAATAATGCTCACTTATTTTGCAATGGAGACAAAATAATTAATGTTTATGATAAAACTCAAATACTGTAGTGATTTAAAAAAAAGCCACGAGAAAGTGAATAATTCTGTATTAATTGCAGGCTTTAGAAGGTATGCAGTAAATAGATTAGGACCACTAATTGAATGACTGGGATAAAAACACTGAATGTCTGACTCATTCCCTGAGCACTATCCATCCTGCGTACTGAGTGAGGCAGGAATCCTGTGGAAAAAGTAGTCTGGAATCATGTAGTTAAAGACTGTATCATAATGCCTACACCTCAACATGCTTGTGTGCCTAAACTTTTAGGGTAGCTCAGTACTATGTATCCTTTCCCCACTCTGTCTCTGGCTGTGTGTGTACAGTGCACAGAGTACAGTAGGGTGTGACACACACTCACACATATCGATATCCTTCTGCTTCTGACCTCAAAAAGTGTCATCCTAAGCACTGTCAGTCTATAAATGTCCAGCTGCAATCTAAGAAATGCATTTTAAATGTGGGTGCAAACATATCTATTAGTGATAAACCAGAGCAGCATTTTTTGCCTTACAGAGATTCAAACCTTCCTGGTTAAAGTTATAGGCCCAATAGTAACATCTCAAGGCCATGTCCTTTACTGACATGGTGAGGTGATGAGATCCCTATGCAAAGTTTCTGCTGATGAAGTGAAGAAGCGTTCTTCTTCCCATTTGTTAACACTTGCTGAAAATGAAAGAATATATTGTATAGCCCATAAACCTTCCAGGACATGTGAGCAGGCTGACATGCTGTGCTCTATGCTATCTTAATTATGATGAAAGTCAGACCCTTTAAAATAGCTTGTGGTCTACTAATTATTCAAATTAATCCCCACTGGTTAATGAACTATCATCCTCTCAGAGACTGTAGCATAGGTGCAGCCCAAATGAGGGTGCCTGAAATAGTGTGGTCTGGAGAAAGATGCACTGCTGGGGCAGATCTAAGTCCAAAGTCTCACTCTGCCATTCATTTGCTGTTTGATCTTGGGCAAGTCTCTTCACTTCTCCATCTCAGTTTCCCCATCTGGTTATTTAACTATCTGCCTTACAGGGAGGGATGTAGTAAATTAGATAATATCTGTACAATGCTTTGAGCGTGTAAAATGTACCCTGGTGTCATTATATAGTTCAAATTGGTGGGTTGAATACTCCACCTGGCCATCCCACAGAAAAACTAGTTCAGGGTGGAACTTTCGCATTCTCTTCTGTCTTCATTTTGAGAACTACAATTTTCCTCTTAATCCCTCTGCTCTTCCCACCCCATGCTTCCAACCCCTGATTTCTTCCCAGAATGTTTAGTCTAAGAAAGAAGGCATGTCAGCATCACCCTGTATAGAACTGAATGCCACTGAGTCATATGTCAAAGCACATTCGATGGAGGCCTGTCATTCTTCTCTGTTGGAACTCACATGTTGTATCCCCTTTAATTTTCAATAGACCCAAGGTCTTCCCCTTGTCTTGCTGTCCCAGATAATATTTCTGTGATCTGGCCACCAAGCCACTGGTATTCTTACTAAGCAATTTTTAAAGCTATTTTTACAGCGAATTGTGTTAAAACTTATACCACACTTATACCACATAAAAGTTAATGACACAGAGCTCCTTTGTAAAGCACTTTGAAATCTACAGATGAGACGTGCTATATAAGCACTACGGTGGTATTAGTATTATTTTCCACTGATGTATTAAAAATAGCTATTGAAGTCAGTGGGATTTGCACCTGTTTATGCTGAAGGTAACTTTGGCCATTCACTATCTTGAAAAACTTTTTTTTTTAAATGAGCCTCACCTGAGGTGTATTTATGTGCTGTAATATTTGTGAAAAGATCCTGCTGCCTTTCATTCAGTACTCGTCTGTCATCTTATCTGTATTTCAGTTTTACAGGCATGTTAATATTTCAGGGGATTGCTTTCTGCTCTAAGCTCAGGTTTCAAATGCAAGAGGGGTCCACTCAGTCCTTCTTCCTTCTGAGGTATCTGACTAGAGTTCAGTGCAGGTTACTGTGTGTGGTTCTTTCAGATGAGACTTCAGAAATTGAGACCCAGTCTTTTCTTATGGACCTTAAAGACTCTGAAGTGATGGGTAAATAACCCTTATAGTAACTTATACTCTTTACACCAAAGGCTTTTAAAGTACTAAGTACTAAAACTAAGTAGCTATGGGATAAGAGGCAAGGTCCTTTCATGGAGCAGTAACTGGTTGAAAGATAGGAAACGCCCTGGTGTACACTAGGGTGGGGGGATCGATCTAAGTTACACAACTTCAGCTACGTGAATAACGTAGCTGAAGTCGATGTACTTAGATCGACGTACCATGGTGTCTTCTCCGCGGTGAGTCGACTGCTGCCACTCCCCCATCGACTCCGCCTGCGCCTCTCGTGGCGGTGGAGTACAGGAGTCGACGGGAGAGCACTCGAGGGTCGATTTATCGTGTCTAGACTAGATGCGATAAATCGACCTCCGCTGGATCGATCGCTGGTAGTGTAGACATACCCAAAGGCTAGGAATTAATGGTCAGTTTTCACAATGGAGAGGTGAACTGAGGGGTCCACCAAGAATCTGTACTGGGACCTCTGTTGTTCAACATATTAATTAATAATCTGGAAAAGGGGTGAACAGTGATGTGGCAAAGTTTGCAGGCAATATAAAATTATTCAAGATAATTACATCCAAAGCTGACTGCAAAGTGTTACGGAAGGATCTCACAAAACTGGGTGATGGGGTAACAAAATGATAAAATTCACTGCTGATAAGTGAAAAGTAATGCACACTGAAAAAAAATAATCCCAACTATATGTATACAATGATTGGTTCTAAATTAGCTGTAACCACCCAAGAAAGAGATCTTGGAGTCACCAGGGATAATTCTCTGAACACTTCTACGCAGTGTTCAGCAGCAGTCAAACAGGCTAAAAGTATGTTAAGAACTATTAGGAAAGGGGGAAAAAAAGACATAAAATATCATAGTGCCACTATATAAATCAATGGTGTGCCCACACTTTGAATACTGTGTCCAGTTCTGGTCAACCCATCTCAAAAAGGATACAGTAGAACTGGAAAAGGTTCAGAGAAGAGAAACAAAGATGATTAGGGAAATGGAATGACTTCCATATGAGGAGAGACTAAAAAATTAGCGCTGTTCAGCTTAGAAGAGAGACGATTAAAAGGGGATATGATAGAGATCTATAAAATCATGAATGATGAGGAAAAAGTGAATAGAAAAGTGTTATTTACCCTTTCACACAATTCAAAAACCAGGAATAACCTGACCAAATTGATAGGAAGCAGGTTTAATACAAACAAGAGGAAGTACTTTTTTACACAATACACAACTGACCTATGGAACTCATTGCCATGGGATGTTGTGATGGCCATAAGTACACCGGGGCTCAAAAAAAACCTGGATAAGTTCATGGAGGATAGGTCCATCAATGACTATTAGCCAAGATGGTCAGGGACACAACCCCATGCTCGTGGCAACCCTAAAGCTCTGACTCCCAGAAGCTGGGAGTGGAAGACAGGAATGGATCACTCCCTAATTGCCCTCTTCTGTACACTGCCCCAGAAGATCTGGCACAGGCCACTGTTGGAGACAGGATACTAGGCAAGATGGAACATGGTCTGACTCAGTATGGCAGCTCTTTCTGTTCTCTTCATCCCCTCCACGTTTGGCTCCCTGTGTCATTTTTTATAAATGCAAGGTTTTGCCCATTTTATTAGTCAAAATGTCAGTGCCCCCGCCAAATTTGTGTGTTGTGCTGCTTAGTCGTCAGCCAGAATTTGCCTGCTTTTTGCTGATCACTGAAGCTGTGTGTGTGTGTGAGAGAGAGAGAATTCTCACTGAAATCAACAGGAGTCAAGGGTGCTCAGCATTTATTGAGCAATTTGGGATGAAAAGTGAACTCGTGGAGGGAAAAGGACAGTCTTTACCTGATATAAAATGCATATATATAAAGCAAGTAATAATATATAATAAATATTTGTGTTATGTGTAGATTTTCACCTATTGTTTTGTTTCTTGTAGATTATTGGAACAATTCCACTGATGCCTAATCCAGTCCCATCCAATCAGGCAGCAGGAGGAGCTCAGGGCCTTCAAGTGCAGCCAATTACCCCACAGTTATTGACCAATGCCCAGGGTCAGATCATTGCTACAGTCATTGGAAACCAGATACTACCAGTGATCAACACCCAGGGAATAACACTATCACCACTCAAACCAGGCCAACAGGTAAATTATCTATAGCTTCAGTGATTTCAAAAACAGCCGCAACAGAAATAACCATCTGCTCCTTACTCACTTTCATAGCCTTTTTTCAGAGTTCCCTGTTTCGTTACCATTCTGTCTCGCGGAATGAAAGGTATATTTTAATTATATTCAGACTCATTCAGGCAGGGGGGAAAATTCAAAGAAGTAGTTTCGCTTTTCTCTCTTATGAGCAAAGTACTTCAACCAGCAATGTGTTATTCTGAAAGGAAAAATTGTTGTCTAAAGCTGAATGGAGTGACTTATATTGCAGGCACTTCCATAATAGTTCATTTCAAAAATATAGCAAGTTTCATTTTCCTTTAAAAAGAAAACCAGGCTATTCACTAACTTCCTCAGTTAAAATGTATATACGAGTGTATGCACACAAAAAACCAAGGGAAAGGTTTCAGTGAAAAAATGTCATTCAGTATAATGTACCATGCAATCCACAAATTTCAGGATGGATGTAGCAACCTCGTATAGTCCAGAAAAGGTTCTATAGTTCATTAAATCCTTCATGATTGTCTAATGCTCTAAAGGCAAGATTAATTAGTTCTTGCCATGTTTGTAAAGAATAAAATGCTGTCTGATCCAAAATCTTTTCATCTGAAAAAGGAAAAGCCAAGTCTAGAACAGATCAGTGCAATGATATCAAGCTGTGATTGCCAAGAGAAGTCATATTATGAAAGAGTTAGTCATTTCAATGGTCAAGTTATTGTGGTGGTGGTGGTGGTGGTGGTGTTATTGAACCTTTGTTTATTTTTAGACACCAATAAGTCTATCCCATACCCCATCCCTACCCCAAATACTAATTAGCTATCCCATGTTTGTGAGAACTCTAGGATAGAGTGAACTATAAATTAATCTCAATTGTGCCTTGTTTAGCTTGAGATTTAAAGAGCTAATGAATTTCTAAGATGGCTCTTTTCTTAGGCCTCATACCTTTATATGGCTGCACCTTCTTTTGCCAGCCTACTCTTTTGGTCATTTAAGGAAGGAATTTTCAAAAGTGCTCAGCATTGGCCCAACTCTACTCCCATTGCAGTCACTAGTAAAACTCCCATTGACTTCAGTGGGAGCAGAGTTAGGCCAATGTTAAGTGTTTTTGAAAATGCCACCCTTAAATGTTTAGTATCAGAGGAATGTAAAGTGCCCAGGCCATATATTCCCCTGCAGTGGAAAATCTGCATATGGGTTAGGAAATGCAGCAGGTTTCATCCCTCGGTTTCCTTCTGATTGTCCCACTGACAGGGCAGGGCTTTTCCTCCCTCCCGGAGAAGGCAGGGGTGAGACTCACAAAAACTGTTGCTCTCCTGAGATCCCCTGGGAGATCCATGGATCTTAGGACAACCATGGATCACAGAGGCCTGTTAGCAGAGGTCTAAAAAGCATCACAACTCTCTGCCGAGCCAGGTTCATATGGAATCCTGGCTGGCTGCTGCAGAGGGGGACCCCATTCAAGCTAGAGCTGCTTGTGGTACTAGACCCCCCAAAGTGGGCGAGAAGGGGGTGGATGGCAGTGGAGCCAGGGCCTCATCCCCTCCTCTGCAATGCTGATGGAGTCAGCCTCATATGGAGAGAAGCATAGTGCCTCTATGAACTGTTGCTAGATGGTGCAACTAGTTGCAATGGGACAGTCCAATGGCTGAAGAGCCGCTATTTGGTCTTACCATATCGTATGTCAGTGGTTCATCCCGCCCAAGTGCCTTGGTGTGGGCACCATAAATGCACAAGGACAAATCATCAGCTAGTGTACATTGTCACAGCTTCACTGAAGGCAATGGAGCTATGACAGTTTCCACCAGTTGAGGAACTGCAACATATTGTACAATATAAATAAAAAGAGTTACTATAAATTGCCCACCAATAAATGAAGGAGACACAGATATATGTTAAATAATGTATTTGCTTCAAGTTCTATTGAGTAGGAAGGTGAATCTTTAAAAGCAAGCAAATGAGTCCTTGGAGGGATTTTATTTTCAAAGGCGAAATAACAAATATTTTTTCAAGTAACGTTTTTTCAAAAGATCAGCAGCTCCAGGTCCAATCCCACTGACCTTATTCAGTCAAACTCCAGGATTTCAATGGATTGCCCCGAGTAGTTCAGCACCAAAAAAAATCTCTTTCTTAAATCTATGGTAAGCTGATGTCGAATGTCCTCCTCAGTGTGGATATAAAAAAACCTAATACAAAATTACCGGTATATTAAAAATACTATAAAATCGCTATTTTGATTGGAGCTACAGAAAAATAGTTCTGTGTGTTTGTGCTCCCTCTACTGGCTCTTCAAGCTTTTACCTAAAGCCCCCAACAAAAGTCAGTGGCATTTTTGGCATTGATTTCAACTGGAGCAGAGCTAAGGCTAGTCCTACAAGTTGATAGTGCTGATGCTCAGATAAAGAATCAAATGAGATGTAACAATACTGGCTGTTTGAAAAGTAAACGGGATTGCACAAGGTATAAATCAGTACTGAAGTTAGCCTGTTATCTGCCAGACATGAACCCATCACAATTTTTGGCTGTAGATATGAACCTTCCCTCAAGCCAGGGGTGTTTCAGTCCAACATTTTGTTTCAACTCATCTCTACTCCTCTGCTATAAAGGCTAATTTTCAGAAGAGCTGAGCACTCACAACTCCATATAAATTCAGTGGGAGCTACAGGTACTCAGGATCTTTGAAAATCAGACCCATACTCTATCTGGTAGATAATTTTCAAATTTCTTTAAGTATATTGGGGAGAAAAATTGCAAACCATTTTTTTTAAGTTTTGAGAGTAAAAATAAATCAGTGAAGTAAAAATTATGTATTAAACTAGGGTTACAGCCAATCTCAATTCATCATGCAACTTTCCATCCTTTTGGAAACACGGCAGTTAAGGAAACGCTGCAAGTTGTGTCAGATATTCTTCTGCAGTAGGATCTGACTATTCATTCAATGGCTGTCCCAGTCAGGCATCACAGTGGCTCTGAGGTTTCCTCTGAATCTTTCAGCAGACCCATGAATGGTTACATAAACTGTTAGCCTTCTGGATTTTCTCTAGATACATATGAGTCCATTATAAAGTACAGTCAAGCAAAAAAACTGCTGTAGCTCAGAGCAGCCTCTAGTCCTCAGTGACTGTATTTAATTTAAATATTTTTCTATTATATATTTCTATTATATATTTTCCCATTGTGAGATAAAAATATATGCAATCCTGTTCAACATATTCATAAATAATCTGGAAAAAGGGGTAAACAGTGAGGTGGTTAAGTTTGCAGATGATACAAAACTACTCAACGTAGTTAAGCCAAAGCTGAGTGCAAGGAGTTACAAAGGGATCGCACAAAACTGGGTAACTGGGCAACAAAATGGCAGATGAAATTCAATGTTTGTAAATAGAAAGTAATGCACATTGGAAAATATAATCCAAACTGTACATACAAAATGATGGGGTCACAAAATTAACTGTTACCACTCGAGAAAGATCTTGTGGAGAGTTCTCCAAAAACATCTGCTCAATGTGCAGCAGCAGTCAGAAAAGCTAACAGAATGTGAGGAACCATTAGGAAAGGGATAGATAATAAAATAGGAACTATCATAGTGCCACTATATAAAACCATGGTGCTCTCGCACCTTGATGTATTTTGAGCTGAAAATATTTCTGCTCATATTTAGGCACCTGCCTGATTTTTCAGATTGCAGGGCACGCAGCAGTTCCTTTTAGAGTCAATACTGCAAAACTTATTTGTGACTATTCAAATTCAAAAGGGAAATTTGATTCGACCATATTCACATCTTGTGCTGCGCAAATAATGAAAACAGTGATTGGCTAAATCGTTTGTTCATAAATCTTTGTATCCCTTGTCAAGGATGTACCTTGTTAGCTTCTTTCTGTGTTTTTTAAATTAATTGTCTAGCATTTGCGGGTGGTGTCCAGAATGACAGGAGGACAGGGTTAGAATTCAAAACAACCTTGACAAATAGGACAATTGGTCTGAAATCAACAAAATGAAATTCAATAAAGACAAGTGCAAAGTACTTCACTTAGGAAGGAAAATTCAAATGCACAATTACAACATGGGGAATAACTGGCTAGACATAGTACTGCTGAAAAGAATCTGAAGGTTTTACTGGATCACAAATTGAATGTGAGCCAACAATGTGATGTAGGTGTGAAAAAGGCTAATATCATCCTGGAGTATATTAACAGGAGTATCATATGTTAGATATGGGAGGTAGTTGTCCTTCTCTGACCTCTGCTGGAATACTGTGTACAGTTCTGGGCACCCCACTTTAGCAAAGATGGGGACAAATTGGAGAGAGGCCAGAGGAACAAAAAATGATAAATGGTTTAGAAAACCTGACCTGTGAGGAAAAAACTGGGCATGTTTAGTCTTGAGACAAGAAGACTGAGGGGAGACCTGATAGTCTTCAATATATGAAGGGCTGTTATAAAGAGGACAGTGATAATTTGTACTCCATGTCCACTTAAAGTAGGACAAGTAGTAATGGGCTTAATCCACAGCAAGGAAGATTTAGCTTAGATATTAGGAAAACTTTCTAACTATAAGAATAGCTAAGCACTGGAATAGGCTCCCAAGGGAGGTTGTGGAACCTCTTTCATTGGAGGTTTTTAAGAACAAGTTAAACAAACACTCCTCAAGGATGGTCTAGGTATTCAGTGCAGGGGATGGATTTGATGATCTCTCAAGGTCTCTTCCAGCCCTACATTTCTATTATTCTATTCTATGATTCTATTAATATGTTCATGCATTATTCACCCAATTCTAGAATATATCCCAAATGAATGTGGGTCCAAATTATTCTGTTGTATTTTAAAATTCAGTCATACAACTTTCTCATAAGAGCCACCAGACTTGCCAAAACCAATCTATAGTCACTTTTAATTAAAACCCTCCAGGGGCGGCCACAGAAACAAAGGAATTGCCATAGCATAATGGGCCAGTGGCCCATTTAGTCCAGTATCCTGTCTCTGACAGTGGTCAGCACCAGCGGAAGATGCAAGAAACCTTACAATGAATAAGTATGAAATATAGTACTCTTAGTGGAATTTCTTTTCTAAATCCAGGCAATGCGGGTAAAATTTTCAAAAGTGCCTAAGTCCCAGTTAAAAGTCAATGGGACTTCAGCTTCTAAGTCACGTAGGAACTTTTTGAAAATTGTACCTTTAGTGATTATCTTGTGCTTTGAGTAAGAGGGTTTATATTGTTTATATACTTTCTAGCCTATCTAATGTAATTGTGGTTGGCTTCGTTGTTTATAGGAATGTCTAATGGATTTTTGAATCTTGCTACGTTCTTGGCTTCAATGATACCATGTGGCATTGACTTCCACTGGTTAATTATGTGTTGTGCAAAACAAATTTTCTTTCTATGAGTTGTAAATATATTGCTTTTTCATTTCATTGGGTGTCACCTTGTTCTATTATAAGAGAATAAATAGAAGCTTCCTATTTATGTGCTCTAAACTATTCATTATTATATATACCTCTATCACGTCACCGCCTATCCATTTCTTCTCCAAGCTATATGAAATAGTTGCTGTTTCAAAGTTTTTACTGTTTTCAAAGATATTATCAGTTTAAGCATATACAGTTGCCTATAAATATAATGAGAATTTTACTAGAACTCGTAATATCTTTCAAAACATTGAAAATATTTAAAGTGCACCTGTTGTAGGCCTCATGTTTTTAATCTCTCTTCATAAACAATTCTTTCCATACATCTAAACATTTTCATTGCCCTCCTCTCAACCCTTTTCATTTCTGCAATAACCTCTTTGAGATTCTGTAATCAGAACTGAACACAGTGGTAATGATGAGGTGCATCAACAACAGATATAATGGCATTATAATGTGTTTGGCATGATTCTCGGTCTCTCTCTTAATACAATCGAACATTTTGTTTGCTTTTTTGATCACCAATGCTCTTTGAGCTGGTGTTTTCAGTGAGCTGTCCACTGTGACACTTACTTACGTTTTTCCCCTGAGTTGTTACAGTTAATTTGGAACTCATCAATGTGTGTGAGCCACTGAAATTATTCTTTCTAATGTACCTCATTTTACATTTATCTATATTGTATTTCATCTGTCATGGTGTTTCCCAACCATGAATCTTAGGTCTTTTTGGAGTTCTTCATGGTTGTTTGTACTAACCTAAATCATTTTGTGTCACTTGCCGATTTTACCTGGTCATTTTTCACCATATTCTCCAGGTGTTTATTAAAATCATACAACAACACTTGTCCTAATATGAATCCTTGGGGCACCCCATAATAACCTCCCTCCATGAGAAAATTGACCATTTGTTCCTACTCTTTGTGTTTCCTCTCTTAACTAGTTCATAATCCAGGACAGAATTTCACCTCATACCCCTTGATTACTTAGTTTCCTCAATAGCCTTTTGTGAGGGACTTTATCCAAATCCATAGCATACTGACAAGTGCATCTTTTTTTTAAAAAACCAGCCACTTAGCTATTGTTGTACCAGCCTGTTAACACTAATATATTTCCATACTTGGAGGACCTGAATAATAGGGCCTTTTCTGGGGCTTACCCCAGCCATCACAATACTCTTCTCTGAAGAACTGACTTACATAGGTTTGCACCAATGTAACTGACAGGAGAACTTGGCCAATGAACTGTAGTTCTAAATATATCACTTGTGTTGAAAACACGCTCCAATTCATGTATCACTTTAACACAATATTCCTAATAGTTGGCGCTATCGTGATCACCGGCTCGCCCACAGCACACAGAGGTACCTGCTAAGGCTGCTGTGTTATTTTCCAGTCTGCTTTAGGTCAGATAGTTAGCTTTGCATTTAATGTACTTTCTTGCTATTGTCTTGCTATTTCCTTCTACATAGCAGATTCAGTAAATCTGGGATGTAGTCTGACTTGTCCTCAGTCTTGTCTTGTCTACAGTGCCTGCCAGAAATTTTAATATTTCATTGTATCTTACAGCACTAGTGCCCTGGGGTCCTGCTACACTCCAACAGGATAAAATGTGCTGCAAGGCAGCATTCTCCTACATATTCTGCACCTCCCATCATTTGCCTGTATGTTCCAAATTAGCTGTTGCTGAAAGGCTGAGGACAGCTCTCAGCTGGGACTGTGTTCATTTTTTGTACATCTGCTTTCCAAATTTCAGGCCAAGAAAGTTTTCTTCCTGCAGCTTCTTCCCACCAGATCCACTGTCCCATCTCATTACCACAACTCCATACAATCCCTGGTTTTCTTTTCTCACATTAAAATCTAACTTGCTCTTCATCATTTGTTCTCCACTGTGCTCTTGTTGCTTTGTCTGTTTTATGAAGACCATGCTCTTCTTTCTCTGTGTTTCAACATAGCCACTAAATTGTGGTATCTCAGTCTAACTTCACTCTCTTCCTTTGTTTTTCATAGTATCTGATTTTTCTTGATGATGCTGATGACGCCAGTTTTTCTCATTTCTTCATCAGTTGCACATCTGTCTCTCTGACACACTAATGACATTCTCCATAATCCTTCAGCCAATTACATGGGTGAAATAGTAGTGTAATTTTGGGGTAGAAACAACTTTGTCCATTATCGCTGTTTTAGAGTGGTAGAATAAGGCTGCAAAATACTCGTAGTAACCTTCCAATAAAACTAAGGATTTCAGAAGTCTGCACGGTCACCTATGTGTGTACCTATGGCTTTCATCACAGTAGTATCTGAGAGTGTCACAACCAATACTGTATCTTCAAAACATCTCTGAGGGATGATAATATTATTATCCCCATTTTACAGATGGGGACCTGAGATTAAGGCTTCAATCAACTTAATATTAAGCATGATAGTTGGTATCATCACTGTTGTGTTAAGCACTTAAGTATGTGTTTAAGTCTAATTGATACAATAGTATTTTTATTTCAGTACTGATTGTGGGCCAGGAGACTGAATGCTGCATTAAAAGTATATTTTGTACAAAAAATAAGTGTGTGTAATCAAACAACCAACAAATTGCTGGAAGATATATGTATGTATAGGTATATGTATGTGTATGTGTGTGGATGGATGGATGGATGGATGGATACACATACTCACACCTATACCAGATATATATATGTTCTAGATAAGTGTGTGTGTGTGTGTGTGTGTGTGTGTGTGTGTGTGTGTGTGTACAGATATATACCTATACAAACTGTGGCAGAACTCCAGCTTTGCCTCAGGGGGTCCTGCACTTCTAGGCAGTTAGGCTGGCCTCAGAGGTTTGCTGTGATCCTCAGTGTAGCCTCTCTCCCCTCCTAGAGGCAAAGGTTACAGCTTACTGAGCCACCTTCATCATCGGCCAGTCTACGGATTTGGTGCAAGAACCCTCTTTAGTACCAGTCTTCCTTCTCAGGGAGTGTTTGTGGGGGAGGGTGGAGGTTGGGGGAAACCTGGGCCCGTCCTCTTCTCCAGGTTCCAGGGACCCTAATTGGCAATGGCAACAGGTAATTTTCCTATAGTACCAAAGCTATAGTCCTTCCCTGGACTACTTTCCCAAACGGCCCATCCTAGCACCCTCCTTGGTACCTGACCACGCTTGTTCTTCCGGGTCATTTACTGCACACCTTCTTTCTCCGAGTCATCCCACAACACACCTTCTTACTTCCAGCTTTTACTAGTTGGCCTCTCTGAAGGGGCTTCCTTTTAAACTAGTCCCAGCCAGTTCTAAATGGGCTTCAGGTGATCTGATTAGCCTGTTTCCTTTGATTGCTTCTAATCAGTTCTTAATTGGTTCCAGGTGTCTTATGGAGACTGCCTGACTTAATTGCTTCTAGCACCTTCCTGACTGCTCTGAGGTAGCCCCTGCCCTGGTCACTCAGGAAACAGAAAACTAGTAATCCAGTGTCCAGTGTGTTTTCCATCTACCAGACTCCTGCACCCAACAGGTCTGGGTCTGTCACAATGCATATACCTTCCACAAGGAATTTGTTGGTTGTTTGTGGTACATCAGCAATAAAAATATGGCTACTGATCAACTTTCTCTTTAACCTGATTTACTGTGGTCATAGGCTGCATTTTACAACTCAACAAGTTGGACTTTGAGTGCAATTCTGGTCCCACAAGCAAAGCTCAAGGAATACGGCCTTGCACGGGGAACATAGGCAGATAATGTGGGGATGGAATCATTGTCCCAACTCAGATGTAGGATCCAGTACACCTGCATGCCCTATCCACAGCTAGGAGTGTTCATGGGCTGAACTAGTGGCAGTGCCCTGCTGTTCTCCTTGTCTGAAGGTTTGATGCTCAGGATGCACAATGTGTGTTTGAACCCTTTGACCGTACCACACCACTTTCCCACATGCGCACACACTGTTCGACTGGGCACTGTTTGTAGAATCTCCCTATAACATTCTCCCTAGACATAAGATGGTTATAAGTATATTTTGAAATGTCAAATATGGGTCTCATTCTGCAGTCAAATCCACTTGTGTAAAATCTTACTCCTGTGTAAAACTCCACATAGGAGTGAACGGGATGCTGTGTGTTTGTACTTGCTGTGTGTATGCTAAATTTAGGCTGTGGGCACAGTGTTTGGGTCTGAGTGTGCCTGCTTTGATGTAGCTTGATTGTGAGTGGGATTTGGTGTGAAGTGCAAGCATGTAAGAGTGTGTGTTTTGCTGAGCACTGCAAGATTAATAAATTGTTTTTGAATGCCATGCCTGTTTATGCAGGGAGTAATATTACAGTATCACTAGTTCTGAGGCCCAAAGGAAATATAAATAGAACACCTCTTTAATAGTGGAGAATGTGGGATAGACATTTATTAAGACTGGTCAAAAATTTTTGATTTAAACTATTTTTCCATGGAAAACTGGGTTCTTGACTAAATGAAATTCTTCACAAAAAGGGTGTGCTTTCCACTGAAATTTTCAATTTTTCATCAAAATACTGGATGCCTGAAACCCAAAATATTTCTATAGAAAACTGAAATATTTCAATTCTGAAGTGTTGCTATGTTGCCTCATGGAAGTTGTATTTCAGGTGCCTTATGCTCCCACTCGCCTCTATGAGCTTGACTTCATCTCTCATGATGTGCTATATCCATGACACTGTCATGATGTACCATCTCCCCTCACCAAGAGGAGAGCCTGTGGTGCATCATGGGATATGTAATCTTTTTAATCAGGGAATACAGCCTATGGAGGGGAATGGGAACATCAGTCACCCAAACTACAACTCCCATGAGGCATAGTGGTGGCATTTCAGTATCAAGATAGTTCATATTTTGATTTTGTGACAAAAATTCAATTTGTGGAAAGCTTTGACAAAAAATAATTTTTCATTTTTATCAAATTTTCCATGGGGGGAAAGAATTCTGACCAGCTTTAATTATATTTCTCAAAAAATAGTATTTACATCAGAAAAACTACAGTCCTCTATTTTTATTACCAAAGTCTTATTTTTAAATTTTTCATACCATTCTTGTCATTCCTGTTAGTCTCACCTACTCTGTCCTTTTTCTCATTCTTGTTGCCTTTCTCCTCCCTTTCTTTTCTTGATTGGTTGTCTATTTCCTCTTCTTCTCTCAGAGTTCCTCTCCTTTCACTCTTTTCTGTAGGGCCATATTTTGCCTAGATCTTTGTCCATACACCAAGTAAAGTCAATTTCAGTTGTGTGTGCAGTCTGGGAGCAGACTGTTTCCCCTAGTTTGGTCTTTATTTCCTCTTCTCTCACTCTTTTCCTCTCATAGTCTATGCAAAATCATAGCACAGTCCTGCAATTTATGTTCCACAATTGACTTGAAACTTTCTGGTGCAGGTCAGAAGATCACCAATTTCACCTGTGGGCCTTATTGTATATTTACAGCCAACAATCCCAGATGTGGCAAAATAACACACACAATCATTTGAGTGGCAAAATTCAGTTTTATGGGCATAATTCTGTCCTCATTTATGCCGGCATAAATCAGGACTAACTCCATTGATGTAAAATTGGTGGAAGAGAGATAAAAATCTGGCCCTTTCCATTTATGCACTTTTGTGAAAATGCAGTCATTATTCTTGTAAAATATTATGCTCTATTTTGATGTTTTTCATGTTCATCTTATTTCTGTGGCTGTAGCACATACATGTATCCCTGCCAGATTCTGATCAGTGTTGCATACAATAGTCATTCTCCGTCTGCCGTCTACATCCACCTACACAGAGTGACACATACAGCAACAGCTGCTGCAATTTCTATACACCCTTCTGTCTTTAGATGGAAAATGTAGAATAGTCATAAATATATCTCATGGCTTACATACATGTCCAAAATTGGAAAAAACGTCAACTCTTGCATTAGCTTGAATTGATTGTGTCATCTGGAAAAGTCAGAGTTAAACAAACTGCCTTATTCGCAATCTAATCATCACCTCTCTTTAAGTCCTATTTCTGGAATGGAAATTATAGTGGATGAAAACAGAGAGAGTACTTTAATGCAATTTCATGTCATAGAACACCATCATTGTTCTTTAAGCATGACATTTACAGCCCACCCATCACACCAGTAAAACAGGGGGTTTGCAGGAAACTATACGGGAGGGAGAGAGGATGGAATCTACCCTTTACCCATGGATATGATATGGGGTAATTCTCCAGCCTTTCTGCCAGGACTGGAAGAGAAGCCACCCACTCAGAGGCACTGGTCTTGAAAGCACCGCTCTGATGTGGCTTATGCAGAAGGGATGGAATGGCCAGCTCTGCCATATTCAGGGAGTGCAAAATTCTCCCTCAATCAGCTCCTTCCTTACCTCCCAGCATTACTGCAGTAGTTCTGCTGTGCTGGGGGGGTTTCTATGGACATTTTGCCCATCCTCCCCAACTGAAAAAAAATCTTTACCGGTATTGGATGTATTGAGATTTTTGAAAGTTGCAAGTGTGTCAATCACATCATTGGCCAGTATAACTCTGATAGGGCTTGAAGTTCTTTGGAGAAAATCCAGTTGTTTAACTAAACCTCAAGACTGTGAAATGATTTTGCTTTTCGATCCATAAGGAAACTATAGTAGACTAGAGCTGGTAGACTGACTTACACAAGTAAATGAAATTAATCATTAAAAAAAAAAAAAAAGATTCCCACCCGGACCTCCAATTTTTGAATTGTTCTAGGAATAAGTACATTAAAGTAAAAAAGATGCAAATATGTGTTCCAAAGGAGGTGGTAAACCACCTTGGATTAGATCAAATACATCTAACAGGTATCAGTTGCTCTGGGTACTTTAATTGTTTCTCTGTTTATCATCAGTCTTTTTGTGTGTATGTGGAATGTACTCCTAATTTTGGGTGCTACTAAAGATACCAAAGAGACCTCTTACCTGAAGCCACTTGTTCAGTAAAATCAAACAATAATTTTCTTTATGCACCTTAAAAATTCAAATATAACTCATTCCTCCTCAACAACACCAAATGGTTCTTTATTTCCTCACTGTGAGGACTCACAGGGCTAACAATTAGCATGACTTATGAGTCCTTTTTGTTCATTTTTGTAGTCTTTTAGGCCTACAGAAAGAATCAATATGTTATAAAGCAATAATAAGGATTTGTTATCTTAAGATGATATATTATGATATTTTACTGTAGTCTAATAAGGCTGTGCCAGGTTCTAATAAATCTATAATATTATGCTGTAGTAAGGCTGTTTTATATTATAGGATAATATATCCCACCTTCATTCCAGGTAAAGATCTCCTCTTGAGTTTGTTGGGAATTTTGTGTAAAATCAGTGGGACAGAATGACCTCACTGAACATTAAGCAGAGAGGGTACTGTCTGGCTTATTGGAAAAGGTGTATTCCCATTTAAGGGCTAGCGAGTGATTTGCGGCGGCAGTTCCATACCAGGTCAGAGTGGGGGTGCTCACCCACCCCCACCCCCAGGTGACCAGAAGAAAGGGGGGACTGTATATGTCTATGCTGGTGCATGAAAAAACCTCTTTTATCTGGACCAGGGAGAGTAGCACACACCCTCCCGCCTGTGGAGGTAGTTAAATACCAGGTTTTGTCATAATCCACTGTGGGCATTATGCCAGTCACACCTTTCTCAGAGGGACGGGAAGGAATTTTTCCCTCAGCCCCAGGTCGGCCAAGGTGACATGCGGGGGGGGAGGATTCGCCTTCTCCACAGCAGGTTGGGGGTTTAGTTCGGGCAAAAAAGAAATGGGAGTTAGGTTATGATGTTGCAGCTCACTGTTTAAGCATGGGATGGATGTCCAGTGCAGGTACTCCATAGGGAAGGAATACAGTGATCAGATAAAATGGATTGGTTAAGAAGGTATTCTTTAAAGGAGTGGAAACAAGGGGGGCTCTGGGCTCTTATGACCAGTATGTCAGGGAGTCATCCCTCCTGCTCCTTTATAACCTCCCCCCCCCAACCTTCATTTGAGGTGGGGATGAGGTCCCAGCAGTCAGGGCCGGCTCCAGGGTTTTGGCCGCCCCAAGCAGCTAAAACAAACACACACACACACACACACACACACACACACACAAAAAAGCCGCGATCGCAATCTGCGGCGGCAATTTGGTGGGAGGTCCTTCACTCCCAGGCGGAGTGAGGGACCGTCAGCCTAATTGCCGCCGAATACCTGGACGTGCCGCCCCTCTCCGGAGCGGCCGCCTCAAGCACCTGCTTGAGAAGCTGGTGCCTGGAGCCGGCCCTGCCAGCAGTGAGCTGGCTAGGGACCAGGATGGGTAAAGGGGGAGGGCAGACAGCAGCCCTTCCCTCTTGGGTAGGTGTAAATGTTTATGGAATTATCTGCACTGTACAATTTTATCTGCCGGGTACTCCTGGACATTTAGGAATAAAGTTGCAGCCTAATTGAATGACATCCAGGGTCTCCTGACCTTCTTCCGGCATACCCGGACAATGGTCTTTAGCTTTTCAGGCCTGCATAAGAGTTCATTATTAGGAGAAAGGGTCTGATTCTCCTCTTGTTTCCTCCACTGTAAATCAGAAGTATCTCCACTAAAGTTAACAGGGTTATACCATTGTAAAGTTGGTGGAATATCAGAGTCAGATCCATAATGTATCATTGTATATGAATTGCATCTAGCCATATTTGAGGAACATCTTATCTATTGGAAAATAGAGAGAGAAATGTCAATCCTGATGGTACGTGAGTGGATTTCAGAAGTGTCACAGTGTGCTACCAAGAAAGAACAGGTTTGTGGACTAAGGAATAATAAAGCATTACAAATAATTTTGAATCATTGGTTAGTGTCATAAAATGGACTATTCCTTTATTTATAGCACCCATGGTCCCACTCTGAAAGGACCCTTCCACCTTCATGAAACCACGTTGACTTACATAGGGAATTAGGGCTTGCTTTCATGGATCAGGTTGTAGGGTGAGGGCTTATATTGATAAAATCAGAGTCTTGCTGGATGTAGCAGGAATCTCTCTGATACTCATTTCAATAAAGAAAATACATAAAGAACCTCTGAAGTTTTTAGTAGTAGAGAAATTATCTGATTATATTAAACAAAATTGGAAGGGTGGTGGTTTGACGCAGCTCAAGCTGCCCCTGTCAACCCTTTGTCATCTAAACTTTGCACATGGTATTATATACTCATTCAGAGTCAATAGTTTCTTTGGGAAAGTCTTTGATTACTAGTACATTTCTAAATTTTTATTCTTACATTTTAACATATAGCTCCATCAGCCCTCCCAGACGCAAGTGGGACAAGCAGCCTCACAATCCAACCTTCTGCATTTGGCTCACAGTCAAGCATCTATGTCTCAAAGCCCAGTGCGTCAGGCTTCCTCTTCTTCCTCCTCATCCTCCTCCTCTTCAGCTTTGAGTGTTGGCCAGTTAGTCAGCAGTAAGTATTGCGCCCTGGCTCTCTCTATTTCTCCTATCTGTTTGTTTCCATTCTTGCTTATCTTCCTTATCTACCTTTCCTTCTTATTCATATAATGGACTGTATATTGCTAACTGGAGTAATCTTTGCCAGTAAGAACTGCTCACTGCTGTGATTCAAGGGGCCTAAGAAATCCAAACCAGCACTAAAAATGGTCATAAAAACTGTAGTAGCCCTTGATTGATTACCCTAATTGTGGACAAAGTGGCAGCCTATCCTCATTCTTAAAACTAAAAGGTATTTCATATTGTGCCAGTCTCTAACTATGTGAGATCAGAATGATACCTACATGGGGGGTGGACTACCCCAAATCTGCCTACTGTGGGGTTTATGCACCTTCCTTTGAAGCATCTGTTGCTGGCCACTATCAAACAGTATGCTTGACTAGATGGATCTTGATCTGATGGTGTCAAATTTGCAAATGAACTGGAGCTCAGCAGTTTCTCTTTCGAGTCTGGTCCTGAAGTTTTTTTGGACCAGACTCCAAAGAGAAACTGCTGAGCTCCGGTTCATTTGCAAATTTGACACCATCAGATCAGGATTAAACAAAGACTGTGAATGGCTATCCAACTACAGAAGCAGTTTCTCCTCCCTTGGTGTTCACACCTCAACTGCTAGCAGAGCACCTCACCCTCCTTGATGGAACTAACCTCGTTATCTCCATACTGATTTATACCTGCCTCTGGAAATTTCCATTACTTGCATCTGAAGAAGTGAGGTTCTTACCCACAAAAGCTTATGCTCCCAATACTTCTGTTAGTCTTAAAGATGCCACAGGACCCTCTGTTGCTTTTTACAGATTCAGACTAACACGGCTACCCCTCTGATAGATGGATCTTGGATCTGATCCAGGCTGGCAAGTGCAATGTTCCTTTAACCAACCTAGAAACTGAAGCTGGTGCAGAATATATCAGCCTGCTTATTAAGTAGTGTATCTTTCCAGGAACGTATGACACCAGTGCTCAATGGTATGCACTGGCTGCCTGCTGGTTTCTGGATATTGCTTAAAGTGAGGTTTATTTTCCCCCAACAGCTTCAATGGGACAAGATCAGGAAAATATGAAAAAATGTACCAAATATGTGACGCCCTTAAAAAGTTGCCTTAGATAACTAATTTGTGTGTGAACTGACTAATTTGTGTGTGGACAGGGGAGTAACCGGACAGCAAGGCTTCCCTCTACTCACCTGTGTGAGCTGCCTTGGCCCTGAATTCCAGCTATAAGTGGTCAGAGGCACTGTATGCCCAATTACTCTCCATTTGGGCAAATGGATGGAGCGTGGGCAAGGAATGAATAAAGCCTTGGCTCCATCCCTACCCATACATTGGCCGGCATGGCTGAGATAATACACCAAGGATAATAATTTAGGACCTGACCCAATGCCCATTGAAGTCAATTGAAAGCCTCACATTGACTTCAGTGGGATCAGTCCCTTACTGCTCCAGCAGGCAAGCAGTAGATCAGTACCTCATGGGGGAGCAAGGGAGGAATTGTGGCCCTTTAAACAACAATTTGGTCCCTGTCCTGCTCCTGAGACAGTAATGTACCCACTTTCTAAAAGCTCTGTCTAGTCTTGAGCTACAATTCAGCCCTATATAATTTTACCGCAGTAGGGATTTGCAGTATTTATTTCAGGTATAATTAGTGAGAATATTAACATTGCAAATATTCATGTGCCCGTGTCTATTTATAAGAGGCAAAAGAGGCAAGTTACTTAAGGGTGACATCTGTGTGATGATCTAATGAATTACTTAGGGCAAGATTTTGCCATCCTTACTCACATTGAGTAATAACTTACTCTACAGGTAGCCCTACTGAAATCCATGGACTAAGGTGCTACTCAACATGAGTAAGAGTAACAGAATCTGGCCCTTCATAGCTTCCAGTGAAATACATTTTCCATGCTGTCTGTTTCTGTTTGTTTTTCATTCTATGTATATATTTTCATTGTGATTTTACATCCGTTTTCCCCCAATATGTTTTCTAAAATCTTTCAGCCTTTTTTAAAATTTCTGTATATTTTCTCTAATTCCCTTCTTTCTATTATAGATTATCTCCGATGATGTCCTGTGATACCTTTTTATGTTTCCCTTTGTGTTTCATTTTTCTTTTCCTCTCTCTCTTGCCTGTCTTTTTCCTTTAAAGGTTTTTATTTTAATTTTAGCTTTTAGGGTCAGATCTTGCAGTTGTTAGTCCTCATTCAGGCAAAGCTATTCGTTTAAATAAGAGTTTGGCCTGAGCAAGGACTGCAAGGTTCACTCCTGTTTTTTTCTTTTCCCTGTACGCTGTACTTATCCTTATTCTCTTATCCTGTGTGTGTACTCTTTTCTCAGATAATTCACTCCTTCTCCCCACTTGTTACCTTTCTTTCTTTCTTTCTTTCTTTCTTTCTTTCTTTCTTTCTTTCTTTCTTTCTTTCTTTCTTTCTTTCTTTCTATCCACATACCCCAAAAGAAAAAACGTTAAGGGTCTTTTTTCTCCTACTTCCCCTTCCAGTTCCCTAACCTCTAATTCTTCTTTCCCCTCGTTTCTTGATCTTTCTCACCACATGTTGCTATGAATACCATATCCCTCTTCCTCACACTATGGGACCCATCTCTCCCTGAATCCAATTCCCTCTTTGTCTATCCAGGTCATCCATTACCATAGTATCTGAGCACTTCCCACAAATAAATAAACTACAACACAGCTATTTCTCTTTTCCTTTTCCCCTCTCCTGTGAGCCCACATGTTTCCCGACGGCACTGTCTTGTCCTGCCTCTCCCTGCCCTATTTACTTTCTGTTGTCCTTACCTGGCCAGCTACCCTCTATTCTGTCTTCCACAGTGAAGAAGTCCTCACCCACATCTTCCCTCTTGCTGGTGTTCCTCATACCAGGACTTCTACCTTCCCTCAGGGTGTGTTATTTTCTCTGCACTGTTTTTTGTCCATTACTACACAGATAGGAACAGATTTGCACTCTGCAGGAGAAAGCAGAGCACACCCTGGCCTTACTTAATCCCTGCAGAGCTGACACTGGAAGGAGGCATCCCTGAAGAAAGAGGAAAGCTCTCCAAGGCAGGAGAACAGGAAAGAATCTGTAGGAGCTTTTGAATCCCCTGGTTTCGCACCAGATTCTCTTGCCTCCTCCTCCATTAATGCCCCCAGCACCAGAGAGGAAATTCCATGTGGCGTCTTCTCTGTCTTCTCAAGTGGAGGGGTTCCCAGTGTGCATCTCTCCCTGTAGAGGTCCCAAATGGCTCCTTCTCCTCTCAGCAGAAGCTGGTAGCTCTGCAGCCATGGTAGAGCTTTACTCTAAACACTGATACTATTGACCGTGACAACTCCATAAGACAGGCATAAACCCCTTTTTCCTCATTGGCACTGTACTATCTACTCCACGCTATCAGCTGGATTTAAAAATCAACCGCCTTCTTTACAATGTAGAATGAGAAATTTGCATTAAAACAGGAGGGAAATTACAGATCTAGCAAGAAAGATGGCAAGAAAAATCTAACCTGGCAATAGTGTGAGATGGGCCTGAGCCATTATAGATGATTATGTCAAAGGACACATACAAAAACCTATATACTGCATATATGAGCAGTAAGGGTCTGACTGAAATCAGAGGAGTCTTTCCATAGACTTCAATTGGCTCTAAATAGAAATCTGATCAAATCTGATCCAAAAACTACTTTCTGCAAAATTCAGGGGTGGAAGAAAGTATTCCAG
Source organism: Chrysemys picta bellii (assembly GCF_011386835.1). Classification (NCBI taxonomy): domain Eukaryota; kingdom Metazoa; phylum Chordata; order Testudines; family Emydidae; genus Chrysemys; species Chrysemys picta. The sequence goes on from NC_088792.1 coordinate 96,250,021, forward strand.
TACTACCCCGTCTACTAATACAATCCCTATTCTAAAGACATCACATGACAGTAACATGCCATTTCACTAACACAGATACCAGCTATTCGCTACCATGCATGTCAGATCTTTTCCTCCCCAGTTCGTGTTTTGCATGATAGGTTTTGATTTCCATTCCCAAGAAGGAGTTCAGGCTAATTCTTCCCTAGTCCAAGATCCCAGTGCAGGAAATGATCTTCACAAGGAATCCACTCTTGCAACCCTGCCATAGCAAAAGAGCCCAGTTGCAATAAAACTCAACGCAACGCATCCATGATCATATACAAACAAACAAGCCTTAGCTTCTTACATCCTTTATCCTTTCCCTCCCAACAGGTTTCAGTCTTTCCACCAACTCCCAGCAATAGCTATAAATACCCTTAATACCGAGTTTGCTGCTTTCTGAACTACATTTAAAAGTGCTTTGGAAATGACTGATTTGTCCATTGGTCTGTCCCTAGCATCCCCACTCAGAGTCCTAAAGCAAAGAAAGGAAAGAAATGGAGGAGGCCATTATCTTAATGCCTTGTATCATTTGGATCACTCAGGGGACTCTTTACAACTTATTGTGTCAGTGGGGTTATATACATTTCTGAAAAGATTTAGAAAGGCATAAAGGACAGTTAGGCTCCCAACTCCCATTTGTGTCTTTGAAAATTTCCCCCTTAGTAACCAGTGTGGTATGTACGTCATGTGTGTACAGCAAGTAGGAATATTTCAAACATTTATGGGCTAACGGTTAGTTTCTGTGAACAGTCGTACTTTGTAAACCCGACTGATCTTAGTTATATTTACACACACTAACAAGATATAAAAATATACAATTTACACATATATATTACATACACACACACACACACACGTATAATGCGTGTGTATATGTATATGCACATACCTGCATGAAATACACATAAGTCCTAATTTATCTGATATCCTGAGCACATGCAGCCCCCACTGACTTCAACAGGAGTTGCATGGTTGAGTGCTCAACACTACACAAACACGCATACAAAGGCCCACAGTAAGGGATATAAACCTCCGCAATTTCATTTTTAAAATCCAAACTGTTTTCAACTATAGAAGAGAAAAATAGCATTGTTTCTGATAAAAATTATTTGGGTTTTTATTATTATATTTTAAAACATTCTAATCATCATAGGCTAAACTGATATGCTAAAAATCTCTCTCTTTTTCTCTCATTGGTCTAAGAGCCTTTTTAGATGGAGTTTCAATCCTAAGGGAATTTTTACATCAGATTATAAACCCCTGAAAATGAAAGCTTTGTTACTGTAATACTGACAAGTCCTTAACTGTAGCAGTACTAGCAGGAGCCACTATAATATGGTGTTCAGCACAGTAATGTAGTCTAGCACAGTCCTCGGACAGCTACTTGCATTTACAGAAATTGATGGGTTATTGTGCTGAAAACTTTTCACCTAAGAAGTCTCAGGAATGAGGTGAAGAACAATAGAGATGTCTCGCTGGGAGAATGCCTTCACTACACGCAGGATTGAACAAGACTTTGAAATCTTCCACCATCCTAGTCCCATGCTGTCTCCGGCTTGGTGAATGCCTTCATTTAGCCAGGGATCAGTAGCTTGGGGGGGGGAGGGAGTTTCATTCTCCAGCTGTTGTGTCATTTCCCTTGATAAGTCCTAAATTGACCGAGTTATCCAGCACCAAAGGAGCCTTCCTATGGTAGACATCCTTTATTATGTGCCCTTTCAGGGACAAAGGCTTCTGTGGCAGTAAACTGCTATAGAGGAAAAGGACAAATTTATTCTCACAACTTCATGAGCATTATCTTCTGGGTCTAATGTAAAAGTAAAATATTGTGCAGCACTACCGTCTAAAACACGATGGCTGACGTTGCAAATACTCTGCTGCTTGGTTGGCAACCTGATGGGGTGCAGAATGTAAACCCTGAAAAGATTTTTCCCCACAAAGACATGTTTTAAGCACTGATTATAAAATTAAGATGTTTCAAACAGAAATATTTGGATGGAGCGGGCTTGAGTGTTTTTTTGGTTTTGGTTTGGTTGATTTGTTTGCATTTGTACCAGCTAAAGCAGAAAAGACTTAATTTCAAATTTAAAGACTCAGCCCATTTTCATCAGTTGTGCGTATTTTAAGCTCCAAAGGAAAAACCAATTGCAGCCCCTTGTGTGAGCCAAAGACAATCAGAGAAGACTGTGAGCGTTATTTGTTGACATTGGAGGAGATTTTCAAAGGCAAAATGGTAGTGAAGCATCTAAGTCCCTTTGACTCAAAAAGTAATAGCAACAAAAATTTTAAGTACATCAGAAGCAGGAAGCCTGCTAAACAACCAGTGGGGCCACTGGACGATTGAGATGCTAAAGGAGCATTCAAGAATGATAAGGCCATTGCGGAGAAACTAAATGAATTCTTTGCATCGGTCTTCAAGGCTGAGTATGTGAGGGAAATTCCTAAACCTGAGCCATTCTTTGTAGGTGACAAATCTGAGGAACTGTCGCAGATTGAGGTGTCATTAGAGGAGGTTTGGGAACAAATTGATAAACTAAACAGTAATAAGTCACCAGGACCAGATGATATTCACCAAAAAGTTCTGAAGGAACTCAGATGTGAAATTGAAGAACTACTAACTGTAGTCTGTAACCTATCATTTAAATCAGCTTCTGTACCAAATGACTGGAGGATAGCTAATGTGACGCCAATTTTTTAAAATGGCTACAGAGGTGATCCCAGCAATTATAGGCTGGGAAGCCGGATTTCAGTACCGGACAAACTGGTAGAAACTAAAGTAAAGAACGAAATTGTCAGATACATAGATGAACATAATATGTTGGGGAAGATTCAACATGGTTTTTATAAAAGGAAATCATGCCTCACCAATCTACTAGAATTCTTTGAGAGGGTCAACAAGCATATAGACCAGGGGGATCCAGTGAATATAGTGTACTTAGATTTTCAGAAAGCCTTTGACAAGGTCCCTCACTAAAGGCTCTTAAGCAAAGTAAGCTGTTTATAGGATAAGAGGGAAGGTCCTCTCATGGACTGGTAACTGGTTAAAAGATAGGAAACAAAGGGTAGGAATAAATGGTTAGTTTTCAGAATGGAAAACGGTAAATAGTGGCATCTCCTAGGGGTCTGTATTGGAACCAGCCCTATTCAAGATATTCATAAATGATCTTGAAAAAGGGGTAAACAGTGAGGTGGCAAAATTTGCAGATGATACAAAATTACTCAAGATAGTTAAGTCCCAAGCAGACTGTGAAGAGCTACAAAAGGGTCTCACAAAACTGGGTGACTGGGCAACAAAATGCAGATGAAATTCAATGTTGATAAATGCAAAGTAATGCACATTGGAAAACATAATCCCAACCATACATATGAAATGATGGGGTCTAAATTAGCTGTTACCACTCAAGAAAGAGATCTTGGAGTCGTTGTGGATAGTTCTCTGAAAACATCCACTCAATGTGCAGCAGCAGTCAAAAAAGCGAAAATGTTGGGAATCATTAAGAAAGGGATAGATAATAAGAAAGAAAATATATTGCCTCTATATAAATCCATGGTATGCCCACATCTTGAATACTGCATGCAGATGTGGTTGCCCCATCTCAAAAAAGATATATTGGAATTGGAAAAGGTTCAGAAAAGGACAACAAAAATGATTAGGGGTATGGACCGGTCTGCCATATGAGGAGATATTAGTAAGACTGGGACTTTTCAGCTTGGAAAAAAGACGACTAAGGGGGGATATGATAGAGGTCTATAAAATCATGACTGGTGTAGAGAAAGTAAATAAGGAAGTGTTATTTACTTCTTCTCATAATACAAGAACTAGGGGTCACTAAATGAAATTAATAGGCAGCAGGTTTAAAACAAACAAAAGGAAGTATTTTTTCACACAACTCACAGTCAACCTGTGGAACTCCTTGTCAGAGGATGTTGTGAAAGCCAAGACTATAACAGGGTTCAAAAAAGAACTAGATACATTCATGGAGGATAGGTCCATCAATGGCTATTAGCCAGTATGGGCAGGGATGGTGTCCCTAGCCTCTGTTTGCCAGAAGCTGAGAATGGGCAACAGAGGATGTCTCACTTGATGATTACCTGTTCTGTTTATTCCCCCTATAAGAAGACATGATACTGGGCTAGATGGACCTATGGTCTGACCAGTATGGCCATTCTTAAGTTCTTACAAATTAGGCACCTACCTGCCATTTGTTCCTTTGAAAATCTTCCCTACTGCCTTGAAATGAACTGTAAATACCTTGGTCTACAAACTTGGTAGTGTTTTAGTGAAGAAAATAGTTAAGAATGTTTTGTAACTTCTGACAGTACCAATCTGTCTCTGTTAGAGGAAAAAAATCCACTTTACACTTCCCAAGAAAATGCAGTAATCCTGGATGGCTCAAATGACTAGTATGAAGCATTTACACAATTTAAAAAATATTTCAACAGATCCTCAAACAGCCACTGGTGAGGTGGATGGGGTGAATTTGGAGGAAATCCGAGAATTTGCCAAAGCTTTTAAAATCCGGCGCCTGTCTCTTGGTCTGACACAGACTCAAGTTGGCCAAGCTCTAAGTGCCACAGAAGGCCCAGCCTATAGCCAGTCTGCCATCTGCAGGTAACAAGTTACATAATAAGCTATATTCTCCTCTCTTTGTTCTTAATTGTATTTATTAATCTGGAGTATAAAAGTATTTTAATCATGTGTCCTTAGAATTCATTATTTACTTAGACTAGCAAATAATGTTGGTATCTGGCAGATAAACTGTACTTACTGTGTGCCTCTAAAGCAACTTTTGTCTTTTCCTTTTTTAACAAAAAGTATGAAACAATAAATATGTTCCTGGCATTGAGATTTAATTCAGTAGTGGAGCTGGAGACCCTGCTGATGCTGTATAAGCACCAGCTGACCCTCTTCATACTGTGCCATTTTCTACAGATAGGGTTACTGAACAAATATTTCATGGCTGCATCCCTGCTAAGTTAAAGCCTGTATTATTGTGGTTTGCACTTCACATACAGGATGTTAATCATGATTTACCTAGGCAACACAGAAGGGAGAAAAAATTTACTATATGGTATTTTGCAAACTTTCTAGTGCTAATCTTTTTATTACCCAAGTGTTTAAAAAATGTACAGAAAACGAGTAAGAATCTGCTTTAATCTTAAAAAATGATGCAGTCTTGATGGAATTAAAGTTAAGTAGTCAGAAGCAAACACCATGTATACATGTATGTACGTTACACTAATCCCATGTTTATGCATGAGGTAACAAACACACTTAGGTAACAGCTTTTTCCTCTTGGGCAATGCCTTATAGTCCTCCTCCATCAGTGAAAGCCAAGAAACCAACTCTAAGCTCATTTAAGTGGATTTTGTTCTTGGTGATCCATGAAATGCTCTGTCTTTTTATCTGCTCTTTATACTTTTAATGTATTCCCCATAGAACGGAAGTGTACTTTTCCTGCAGTTTAAGACTAAGGTTATAAATAACATCAGTATGGGGTAGTGAGCTTGCAGCTCACATTTTGCTCAATGATTTTCCATAAAACCCATTGATTGTTGTTAAATACAAAAAGCGCCATAGGATCCTCTCACTTCTATGGTCTCCCCTACTGTTTTTTCTTATAAGATACCTCCCTGTAGAAAATAACCTTTATTCAGTCTATACAAGGATACTACTGCTGGGAAATTTGTTTCAAGACTTGTATATTGTTATACCAAACAACGTGTACTGAAGCATCAACACTAACAAGCAACACCAATGATATGGATGCTATTGCTGCTTGTTCCGAAGCATTCATTTTATTTTTTCTGTATGGTCAATTGGTAAAGAACACCTAAAACAGGAAGTGTTTTTAGCAATTGCCAATTTGTAGTCGCGGTAGATTGCTTTTTAACGTGCCATACTTTAAGTTTATAAATGGAAGTTTGCTTTGCTTATGTTTGGTTTATTTTCATCTTGTTCCCCCCGCCTCCCCCAGTCGCCCCACCTTTAACATGCAGAGCCCAGTAACCTGGTTGAGATGCTTTGAATTACAACGAAAAAAGGATTACCCACTAAGTGATCGTAATGAAAAACACAGCTATGACTAAGTTAGAAGTAGATATAGTTAATTAGGGGCCAGAAGTGGGGAGCCTGACATTGAGTACTCACTTACCCCCCTCCCCTCAGTAGCCCCATTGAAATCAGTGGGAGTATTTGAGGAGTAAATCAATGCTGAGCCTGAGTAACAGGTGCGGAATCTGGCCCCAAATGCTTGCAAGGTTATAATTTTTACCTTTTCCTCTCCACCTTTTGAGGCATCCCATTGGGATGCAATAATCTGTAATGACTGTGCACTTCTTGTTAAGCACAAAAGCAGGCCACTTCAATAGCAGTCACCCCTTCCTCAGAAATACTACGTTCTCTCTTTCCCTTAATGATAAAAAAGCAGCTGCTATGTGAACTGCATGGGAAAAGGATAAGCAAGTTGAATTTCCAACTCAGGTGCCCTAGGGGAATATCTTGGTGCAAATTTGCAGCGCACGCAATACAATATTCCACTTTACTAACATATTCTTCATGCAAAAATAAAATACAATACATATCAATATTGGCGCTTTCCTAACTTGTGACACAGTTATAAAAAACATAACGCAATTAAAATATTACTGACGAGGGGAAAACCTGGCAGTCCGTACCACCAATTGTAAGTTTTCTGGAGTATTAGTTATTCCCTTCAATTGTTTGTGTGTATGATATTATATTTGCTCCTGGAATGTTTTCTAAGCTTGCCACTTGGTGCATCCAGAATTCTCTGTAGTTGATGCTGCACCAGTAGCTACAGAATCCCAGTTCCAGACCCTGGGTTAAGAGGCATAAAGGCATGGATTCAGTCTGCCTCCTCTTTAAAGCATCTTCTGATTACCAAGAGCAGTGGCACTTTCACACCGTGAGGACTGGCTAGTGCAATAGGATGCCATGCAGTAATGTTGTTTTTTGACAGCATTAAATATTCTAAGGTCCGGGTTGGAAATGGGGGCTGGGGAAAATACAAATGAATGATGTTACAGAATTTCATTAAGAATTTTAAATGTAAAGCTAGACAAAATGATAAATCAAAGCAGCGAGGACTTACAATGAAGACTTGAAAAGTGAAGTTAGTTCTTACAGGTTGTTTTTGAAAGAATGAAAGCTCTGTGTGGTGTTTCTTCAGATATTTCACAATATTTGTAAAACCTGATCTGAAATCTAGCGAAGGACTTTTGATGGCAAAACGATACAGAGAAGACCTCATTTACAGGAAATGATATCATTCCAGCACACTTTGCAGATATCCCACAATAAACCCAGCTTGGTGCCACAGCATATTAGTGCACTATTATGCTGGGTTTCATTCGAAAGGCATGAGTCTGTCTTAGCATGTTGTGGGGGCATTCAAGATAATTACAATGTGTCCAGCTGCTTGAGCTGAACACTACAGTAGCTATGGGAGTTTTTTTTCCTACCCAGAGAAGGGACAGAGTGTTAACTTGCATACAGTGAAAATTGCTTTAAAAAAATGGGAAAAGAAACCTGAAATTCAGAGGCTAGCAGCCACTGTTGCTTTGTATTACTAAAGCTGTGGCATTTGGACAATATGGGATGGAAGGGTAAACAAGATAATTAATCACGAATAACAATCAGTTGCCTTTGATGTCATTTCCTGTAATTAGGTTTAGTCTTCAGGCATTTGAGGATCATGAAAAATTAATCTTGAACTACGAAAACTGAACTTTATAGCCTGTATTATGTCGCTTACTGAATTCTTGGTATTTTGTCACAGTGCTCATTTTGTGTTTTCTTAACTATCTATCTATATATACCTAGCTATATGATGGCTTTCCATTGTAATCCATTGTAAATTACCTCTGCCAGTCAATTAGTCAGGCAGGCAGGAAGTCCCACCCTGGCAGAGCATCAGTGTAAGACTCTTCTTTCTCAATTTTCCCTCAGACACACCATCCTGAGAAGCCACTTTTTCCTACCACAGGAAGCCCAAGAGAACACTATAGCTAGCAGTCTGACAGCCAAACTGAACCCTGGCCTTTTGTATCCTGCCAGGTTTGAAAAGCTGGACATCACCCCTAAAAGTGCCCAGAAGATAAAGCCGGTGCTTGAGCGGTGGATGGCTGAGGCTGAGGCCCGCCATCGAGCAGGTATGCAGAACCTGACTGAGTTTATCGGAAGTGAACCATCCAAAAAGCGCAAGAGGCGTACCTCATTCACGCCACAAGCTCTTGAGATCTTGAATGCCCACTTTGAGAAGAACACTCATCCCTCTGGGCAGGAAATGACAGAGATTGCAGAGAAACTGAACTATGACCGGGAAGTAGTTAGAGTTTGGTTCTGCAATAAGAGGCAAGCACTGAAGAACACAATTAAACGTTTAAAACAGCATGAGCCTGCGACAGCAGTCCCTATGGAGCCCTTAACAGACTCTCTGGAAGAAAACTCCTAAAAAGAAAAAAAGAAAAGGAAGGGAAACACACAAACAAAAATTTAACCATTTGGACTCTGAAAATGCCCATTCGTCACCCTTGTAAGTAAAAGACTGAGAAAACTACAAGATGGACAGAACAGTTTATAAATGTCCGTGGGTTTTCCTAAATAAAAACAAAACAAAAAAACAAAAAACAAAAACAAAAAAAAACCACCAAACAAAAGCAAACAAAATACACAGCACTTATTGTGTGTGTGTGTGTTGTAGAATTAGCTCCCCCCACCCACCCAAAAAAGCCAGTTTTTTAAATGGACTTAAAGCAAACCAAATAACTGCTTACTTTTTTTCTGTGTATTATGAAAATGTGAATATGTTTTAAGGAAAAGAAAAAAAAAGAAAAAAAAAACCTTTTATCTGTTTAAAAGAGAATACAAGCCTGCCACCTGGAGGAGTGATTGTAGCCTTTCAGGTATCAAGTGCTGATTCACTATGAAAACTATTAACCAAAGTCAGAAACATGGCATTGCAAACTAGATTGTTAGTTTACTCTTTTACAAGCGTAAAATTGTGTTATGAGTTTTTACATTTGTATTTTACAAAGAGGAAAAAAATAATACGATTAATTTCTCCCACCCTTTGTCACACCCCCTGCAGATGGATTTAACACATGTTAAAGCCATTCCATAGTGCTCACAAACACACATAAACACACACCTTTTTTTTATCTACACAGTTTTGCAATCTCCAAGTGTTTGTGTGCCAAAATGACTTTCTTTTTATTGTGAAATTGTGGGGTTCAGTATTCTTCCCCTGAAAGTGTAAAGTATTGATTTCTATTTTGATTTGTCTAACACTTTTCCTGCCTCCTCCCTCTTCCCCCAATACTGTTTAAAGATTTTTAAAAGAAAAGTGAAACCTGAACACTTTTATATAGATTATGTTGAAATGCAATAGAGGACAAAGAAGGATTAGAATTATGTCTGAGGAGCTGTCAGTGTAGTACACATGCTCAATGTTGTGCTCATTGTCAACAGCATGGCTCCTGATTTCTCTGTCCTTTGGCCATGAACCTGGAGAGGTTACCAAAACTAATTTTGTAATATAAACTGCACACTTGGTTTGATACTGCGTCTATGTTACGGTTCTGTGTGAAGCAATTTCTCTCCAAAGTCTGCTAGCCAAAGAAGTTTCGTGAGAGTCTGATGAAAACAAACAAATGGACAGGCCAAGAAGTAATGAGGACATTTTGATCATTACACCCTTATGGACTGTTTTACTACTTTTATCTTTTCTGCCTTTTTTTCCCCCTCCTGGCACTGATGTTTTCCCTATCAACTGCTACTCTTGGAGTGTGTGTGGGTTTGTGTGGGTGTGTACTGCCATGGCAGGCTAAAAAACCTAAACAATCGGGATTTGGAAACAATGCATTGAATATCCTTTGGGAATAGGGAACGGGGTGGGTCACTTGTGAGATTTTTCATCTAAAAATGTTTTTTTTAAATGCAACTTATCTCACTCTGTGGCTTCATTTCCTGATGGACTTGGCATCTTCTAAAACTCTATGGTCATTGGATCAAAAAGTATATCAAGGCTCAGAGAAGAAAAAAGGTGTAGTGTGAACCTCACCTGCAAAGCTCATATGTGGATCCAAACTTTCTTGACATTTTGATCCAGGGTTGTGGGTTGGGCTATTGTAAAGGTAGAGGCCACATCCTGATCTGGACTTTCCAAAAGTTCACATCTGGGAATTAGGTTCAGTCTATTGTACAGATGTAAAGTAAAATTCTGCTCTCAGTTATGCTGGTATAAATCCCAATTAACTCTAGTGTCTTCAGCAGAGTTGGTCTGGATTTTTGAGAGTCTAAATGGGATCTGAATCAGTCCCAGAGCTCTGGAACCTTCAAATTACACCTGCAGAATTATTTTTTTCAAAAACTCAGGGCCTGATCCGAAACCTATTGAAAGCAATAGAAAGACTCCCATTGACTTCAATGGGCTTTGGATCTCACTTTCAATGTTTTATTAATGGAATTCACCCTGGAGTATGAGAAAATCTCGGCAGGGCCCATGGAATTTTAAGGCTCCAGAGATCACTTTCCACGTGTGGCACTACATCCAGATCTGAGCTGCTCAAAGGTGAAGAGTGATGTGGATCCACTGTCCCAGGTTGGACTCATTCTAGTGAATACTTTTTAGGCTTTAAACTTCAGCAGGAAGTATAAAGGATGTATAAGGATATTTTTTGTTGTTGTTTTTTCTGAGGGGGGGGGAAAGGATTGTTATAGTCACTTTTCCTGCTGTTGAAATGTAAATATCTGTGAAAAATAAAATCCTACTAATAAGTGCAGGTAAATTTTGTAAGGGGAAATAGAAAATAAAAATCCCTAACCCAAGCTGTGTATTCGAAGTGATGAGCGAAATAACTTCATAGCAACATCTGCCCCTCTGGGTCTACTTCTTTTTCTTCTTCTTTTCTCTTCCCCGAGCACATCTATATAGCTAGTTAGCTAATTAAGGTAAAGTTGTGGTATGTATATTTGTGGCTACAACTGAATTTATACAATGATCAGGAGACCACACAGAAACCAACTTGGAAACTATGAAGAATAGACAGTGTTTGGAAGCGGATGCTCGTAAAGTCCTACCCGTCTCTTCAGTACGCGACTAATTGGACTACAGCTTGTCCAATCATTAATACCAGCAATGTGATCACCCATTCCACCACCTCTGAAATTCCACACACGCATATAAAATCAACAGCCCTGGGACCAAAATTATCATCCTTGCTCTATCAAAAAACTAGAGTTCATATCTCCCAGGAACTGCTCTAAATTCTGCAAAGAAAAATTCTCTGAGAAGGAAAGTGAACCAAACATCATATAAAGGATGTTAAATGTTTAAAAATATGCTGGCAGCAGTTATACAAGGTCTGGTCTGTTCAAAAGTACATACTGGAAGGATATAACTAAGACAGCGAAAATGTAAAATAAATATAAATCGCCAGTTTGGAACAAAAAAATGAAGCTCATCCCACAGTCTTAAAACCATTCATGTGTGGTGTTTTTCTTTTTACAGCTTTCTAATTTTGTATTATGTTTTGTAAATTATTTATAAGGTATTGTAATGCTTCTTGTATTAATTTTTTTAATGAACAGATTTTTGCTATAAGGCATATATAATGCCTGAATAGATTCTTAGGAGATAAATTATGTGTCTCATAAATCTTTTTTGGCCCATATATATTGTTTTATTTTGTTACTGTCTACATTTCCATTTGTAAACAAATTTCATATATCAATTACATTTGAATACCTTTTAAGTTTCCATGTGACAAAAAGGTAGGCTGCTACCAACAAATGAAACAAAAGACTTTCTAGCAATGTATGATTGTATATCGGTTTTGCAATTTGTTTAAAAGGAGATTTAAAAAAAAAAAAATTATTTGACTAATGAACCACAAGTTAAATTTTTGTTCTGTTTTTGTCTTTTTATGTTTTCCACTAAAAACTATTTTGAACAGTTTAAAAAATCAAATGCATTCAAAAGGTTCCGGTTTCTTTATGTTATAACTGAAAAAAGAAAACAAAGAGAGAGAAAGAGAGAACAAGAAAGCAAAAAGGAGCTAGGAAGGAACAAGTAGAGGCGTATCAAAGAACTCAAGCTATAACCAAAAAGAAATATGTAAAATGCCTTTGCTCGTCTTCTCAATGCTGGACCAAAGCTCAATGTATGTAGGTATATGCACATTGTATAGATATGGCTAAATGTTGCTGACAATCTCGCAATACTAAACTGTTACTATTTAAAAAAAAGAAATAAAACTGTTCATCAGTGTTTTACCTCAGCACTCTACTTGTACCCAGTTAATGACCAACATTCAAATAAGAAATAAAATAAGAGGAAATTGATTTCCATGTCAATGTTTGACTGTAAAATCTGTTTGGATAACATTTTGTAATGAGCTTTTTGTCATGTGGTTTGCTTGTTTCCAACTTGAGATTATGTGGGGCACATTAGTTTATTTATTGTTAAAAAAAAAGTGATATTACTATTTCTTTTTTTGTCCTATGTGCTATAATCTACAGAATGGTCACCAGGGTCACTTATGAAGCACTGCAAAGAGATCTGCTTTTCCATGCATGGAGCATGCAGCAGGAAAGATGGCAGTACGAAATGGACTGTATTGTGTTATTTAAAAAAAAAAATTAAAGAGGAGTTGATTTGGTGGACTTGTGACCAAGAAACCAAACTGGATATTTAAAAGCTCCTTACTGCTCTGACTTTGAAACCAAAGCTGATTTATCTGCACAGGTTGCTTAACATTTTAAAAAAACTGACAAAAACTGTACTTAATCTAGAGCAATATCTGTATGGTCAGTAAAGCTGCACTTTGTGTATTTCTTAACAGCTTCAAGATCTGTCACTTTTAATTTGTACCATAAAAAATAAAGAATTGTTTGACATGAAAAATAAGCTTGTATCGTGTTTGTCTAAAAACTCATGCATTATTCACATGATCAGAGCTCATGTAATTTCACATCAGCTCAATACAAAAATAGTTAAATGCTTGAAAGAAAAAAAAATCCAGTTGCTGCCATTGGATGCACCTTTATCTGCATGTTTCTGAACACATAAAAATATTAACTTCTCAAGTGGGCATCCAGGTAAGCATTAGCAATATCTAGGGCCCTACCAAATTCATGATCCATTTTGGTCAATTTCACGGTCATAAGATTTTAAAAATCGTAAATTTCATGATCTCAGGTATTAAAATCTGAAATTTCATGGTGTTGTAATTTTAGGGGTCCTGACCCATAAAGGAGTTGTGGGATAACTGCAAGATTATTGTAGGGGGTGGTTGTGGTACTGCTACTCTTACTTCTGCGCTGCTGCTGGCGGAGGCGCTGCCTTCAGAGCTAGGCAGCTGGAGAGCAGCAGCTGCTGGCAGAACTGCCGCCAGCAGCAGCACAGAAGTAAGGATGCCATGGTATGGTACGGCCACCCTTACTTCTGCGCTGCAGCTGACAGGACACCGCCTTCATAGCTGGGTGCCTGGCTAACAGCAGCCGCTCTCCAGCTGCTCAGATCTGAAGGCAGCGCAGAAGTAAGGGTGGCAATACTATGACCCCCCCCCTAAAATAACCTTGTGACCCCCCCTTCAACTCTCTTTTGGGTCAGGCCCCCCTCAATTTGAGAAATGCCGTGAAATCTGTGTAGTATAGAGTAAAAGCAAACAAAAGACCGGATTTCATGAAGGAGACCAGATTTCACGGTCCGTGACATATTTTTATGGCCGTGAATTTGGTAGGACCCTAGCAATATCTTATTAATTTCTGTATAAATATGGGATGCAGGGTAGAGATGATGTCTAAAGAATATCATAGTCATTCAGGTAAGTTTGTATCATCTCTGAGGCCAAATGAAACACAACACAAATGAAAGTTAAGGCTAAAACCATTGAGTCTTCCAGTGCACCACAGCTCCTATAACAAAGTAAGGTAAGTTTAGGAAAGAAGAAAGTATAGTTGACGGCCTGATTTTAGCCTTCTATATTTGTCTCAAACAGTTTCTCTCACATTTATATAGCTTCACTATACAATTCTTTCTTCATCCTTTGTGACTATGGTATTGGGTAGAAGGAAGACGTTCAGTTAGAGTGGGTTGAAGAAATTTGACAGAACCATATTCCTCAGAATATGCCATACAATCAAAATCAAAATGCTTCACAAAATTGGGTCAGTTTTGTTGGAATTTAATTTTGGAAGAAAACCAAAAAAAAAAAAATTCTGACAATGTCAAAATGTCCCATGTCAATATTTTCATAACATTTTTTGAATTTTTTAAAGTTTGTATTCATATACATTACAATACAAAGTTTTACAGAGTCAAAACTGAAACAAACTATCATTTGGAATTTTCTTTCACAGAGAATTCTGAACTGTTCTGCTTTCAGTTCCATTCGGAACTATGCCAGATTTTGAAATCTCAAAATCCTTCATGAAACTGGACTTCCATTCTCCACACAGCAATACGAGATCCATATGAATGGTAAAGGACAGAAGTTCATCTGCACTGGAACACCACGGCTGTTTGAACATACACCATAGTAATAGCTGAAGCTCCTTTTGTATGTATTTTGGGCCAAATCACAGCAAAACTGCTCCAGCACAAGTGTGTTGGGTACAGGAAACTCTTTCCCTTCTTCTGCTCCCATGATGTGACCATCTGCATTTCCAGAGCACAGAGGGTGGGAAGCTGGGGAGTGCTAGATGGAGGGCCCAGAGGATTTTGAGCACCAAAAGAGGGACTGAACAGAGATACTGTATTTATGGCTTATTACAACAATCTGTAACCCACTACCCCTTCTTTTTGTCTTATGACAGGTGTTAATGGGCCACTCTCCCTTGACTGGTCCCTTAGAATATGTACTAACTACTTATGCTAAACAATCTGGTCCACCTTGCATTTAGCTGTTACACTTAGGTCTTGTCTACACTCAGGGGTGAAAGTAGAAATAGGGACTTACTGGTACGGGGCTGGATTGGGGCCAGCTGTGGCCCCCAGAAGGGGCAGGACCTCGGGCGGAAGGGGCGGGGATGGGGGTCAGAGCCAGCCCCGGCCCGCCCTGTACCGGTAAGTGCCCTCCCCATCTTCCACCAGGGTAGCAGCGGCAGGTGGGGGCTCCGGCAGCAGTTTAAAGGGCCCAGGACTCGGCCGCCACTACCACCCCGGGCTCTTTAAACCGCTGCTGGAGCCTCTGGCTACCGCTGCTACCCCAGGGCTCCGGGGGCTATTTAAAGGGACCGGGGCTCCCCTGTCTCTACCATCCCGGGCCCTTTAAATAGCCACCGGAGCCTGCCGGAGCGGCGGCTGGGCTCCGGCAGCTATTTAAAAGACCGGGGCCGTAGAGGCAGCGGGAGCCCCGGGCCCTTTAAATGGCCCCTGGAGCCCCGCCGTTACTCCAGGGCTCTGGGGGCTATTTAAAGGGCCCAGAACTCCCCTGCTTCTACCACCATGGCCCTTTAAATAGACCCCGGAGCCCTGGGGTAGCAGCGGCAGGGCTCTGGCGACTATTTAAAGGGCCCAGGCAGTAGAGGCAGTGGGAGCCCCGGCCCTTTAAATAACCCCCGAAGCCCCGCTACCACTACCCCAGGGCTCCAGCAGCAGGGCTCTGGCGGCAATTTAAAGGTCCTGGGGCTCCAGCTGCTGCTGGGAGCCCCAGGCCCTCTAAATTGCCACCTGGGGAAGCCAGGCCGCCCCAATACGGCGCACCAGCTCTTGCCAGTACGCCGTACCGGTGCGTACCGGCTTACTTTCACTTTTGTCTACGCTGCCACTTTACAGCGCTGCAACTTTCTTGCTCAGGGGTGTGAAAAAACACACACACACCCCAAGCGCTGCAAGTTTCAGCATTGTAACATGGCATTGTAGACAGTGCACCAGCGCCGGGAGGTGGTTTTTTTACAGTGCTGGGAGATCTCCCCTCGTGGAGGTGGGTTTTTTTACAGTGCTGGTAGAGCTCGCTTCCAGTGCAGGTGCCGTGACTACACAGCCACGGTGCCGTGGCAGCGCTTTAACGTTACTAGTGAAGACGTACCCTTAGAGTACCTTTCCCAGACCTGAAGACAAGCTCTGTGTGGCTCAAAAGCTTGTTTCTCTCACCAACAGAAGTTGGTCCAATAAAAGATATTACCTCACCCACCTTGTCTTGTCAACACTAGACATGCTCCCAAACCAGTATCAGTAGAAGCCTCTGAAATGGCTTCAAAAAAATCTCAGTCAGTTTCCTGTCCCTAAAAGACAAATTCCTAGGTGCTTGACTATACCTTTAGGCCTCAGCCTATGCAGAGCACTGGGAGGCAAAGAGCCTCCTAGAGCTCTGCACTTTGTGGAGAGGCAGAGAGTGGAGTAATCTGCACCACTGTGACCCTTTCACTTGACGATGCATAGGCATTGCCTGCATACTGCCCCTGCCCCTCCCTGCAGATTTGTTTCATGGCGGAAAGATCTGGCATGCATCTTCTGCAGTTCCCACCCCAGTACCCAGAGGTTAGACCAGGTGGCCATGTAAGGGAGGGAGAATTCTTACACACCCTATTCCCTGGGCAGCCTGGGACTAGTCACAGTCTAGTGCTAGAGCTGGAAAAACAAAGTCCTAATATTGGAACTGACCATGTATGAGTTCCACTTTTTGCTGCAGAGACATTCTCTTCTGCTGACTTTAACTTCAATGAAGTGAAAGCTCCGGAAGCAAAATAAATTCATCAGGAAGGAGTGCTCCCTAGAGACTTGGCTACCTTTTTATCTGGGGATTCACCGTGTCTCTAAATAAGCTCGTTAAGCCAGTAGTCTCAATATGAATCATTCCTGTATGAGATGGTGATGTTCTTGAAAATAATTGAGGAGTACGTGTTTTTTTCTCTGCTCTACACACTCGCATGCTTTCTGTCTCCATCACAATCGGTTTCTGTTGCATTGTGCGGTGCTCTGTGCAGAAAGGTTCAGGACTGGGTAGTCAGAATTCCTCATTTCCCTAGCTCCCACATATTTTAAACTCAGAACTAGGTAGCCCAGAGAAAACATCCCATACTGGCTCAATAATGTCTGCCACAGACATCTCACCAAAGCAGTAGCAGGGAGTGCATGTACAAGCCCAGTAGGAGAGATAATATGTATGATATAAAACCTGTCAGTTTCATGTGTTGGCGAAAACCACTGAACTTGCCATCATATGCTAATCATTTCCATCGCTTCATAGCCCCAGATACCTTCCTGTACCACTCCAGGCACCAACCCAACCACCATTAGTGTGAGCAGGGCCTAAGTCACAAAACTCAGATCTGGATTCAAATCTGGATTCCAAACATCCCGAAAGTTTGGATTATGGATTTGACTCAAGCTCATCTTTCTCTCCTCACACACGCGCGCGCGCGCACACACACACAGTAATAACCAAACACAGCTGTTCTGAAGATGATTGAAGTTTTGGTTCTGCTCACATAAGTAAGTTATTCACATGCCTAAGTCTTTCTAGGATCAGGCCCTGACTTAGGCACTCATAGCGCAATGTTCATATGTCTCATTATTTTGTATAACATTCACCTGATAACTTTGTTACATACTTTATTATTTTTAAAACACAAACCACTGAGGGGAGACAATACCTTTCAACAAAAGTTAGATGCATGTACTTTCTAAGTTCTACCCTAGCTACCAGTGTTAGGACAGTAAATCACTGCCATAAGCATAAGGTACAAAAAGCTAACTGAAGGAGTACACTTCTACCATGATATAACGCTGTCCTCGGGAGGCAAAAAATCTTACCGTGTTATAGATGAAACCGTGTTATATTGAACTTGCTTTGATCCACCAGAGTGCGCAGCCCCACCCCTCTCCCTCCCCCCCCGGAGCACTGCTTTACCACGTTATATCCAAATTCGTGTTGTATCGGGTGGCGTTATATTGAGGTAGCGGTTTATTACTGGGGAAACAGTAGATCATATACAAAAGTAGGAGCTGGCAAATACTGAAAAAAATCCACAAATATTCCTTCATATTTTTGCACAAAATTGCTTCAATTTCATTCACATCCCTGCTGTGTTTACTCTTTCGGGATAGTCTAGCAAATGTGCTAGCTGGTAAGTAGTGCTCATAGACACTTCAGATTTCAAGTGAATAGTATAAACAATTCACAGAAACAGAATTTAAAAAATCATAATCAAGAGTATTTGCACCTGATTCTAATAATTATTCCCCCGGCCCATTAAATTTGAGAACAGACCTGTATAATGTGTCCTATGTTTCTAAGCAAAACAGTTCACATTTCAAGGATCAAAACCACACACACACAATCTCTAGAAATCAAGAAATCTTCACAGCAATTATTAAGAGAGTAATTTAGAATATAGACTACATTTGAGAAAGTCACTATCTGTGGTCCTTTGTTAACAGCAAAAGAGGCAAATTAACTGAATATGTTTTTTGTTTTGAATTATTAGCTCGGCTGTGCGCTGAAATACAAAAGGCTATCAGCACCTGGTATCAACAGAGCTGAGGATCACAGCAGGTCAAGCTTATGAGGAGTCTGTATTATTTATAACATACTTTCTTTTACTGTGGTTAGAGGTGTGATATCAAAAGCCAGTCCCATGGCCCCACATATCAACTGAAGATGAGAAAATGACAAGGTAAATTTATATCTGGAAATGACTTGAAATTCATAATAAAAACTGAAATCTGCCCTTTCTAAAAAAGCTAATGCACAAAAAGTTAAACATTGTGACTTAGAATTTCTTTAGAGGACCATACATACTTTTCCTAAATCAAATACAAACCTGGCCCCATATTCCGTAATTCATCCTTTTGAGAGAGGTTTGATGAGTGGGCTGAAACCCCTTTATGGATTGATTGATTGATTGATTGATTGATTGATTGATTGATTGATTTAAAACCATGCTGAGATTGATGGGTGGGCATGCATCCTTCAATTTACAGTAAGGCTAAATTAAGCACAAGCTCCCGCATAAAACCAAAGGGTTATGTGAACCCACTCAGGAGGTTTGGTCTGTATGGGTGGAAGGGTTTGCTGAGTACTGTTTTGGGAGGGGATGAGTGTGAGGGAAGGCAGGCAGAATCCAGCACCAGCGAGAGAGAGACAGGCAGCAAGAAAGCCAAGCAGCAGGTGTGACCCTGGGAGAAGCCTAGTGGAAGGTTCTGGGTCATGGCTGCTGTCTGAAAGAGGCATGGGCTATAAGCAAAGAAGCCATCTCACCAGTTTGGTTCCTCCTGCATTTAGAGAAGCAGGACTTTGTACATTCTTTATAAATAAACAAGACAACATCACAGAACATACTGGCCTCCACCATCACTATCTACTCCCAGCTGGAACATCCCAGGGCCCTGAACTTTGAGTAACCTCTTGGGTCACAAAGGGACAACAGAGGGCAGGAGAGGGAAAAGTTATATTTTCAAAAACTTAGATGGTTCATGAGTGCTCCTTTATTTTAATATCATGTGCAGTTTACATTTAGTTGTTTGTAATTCCACCCAGATAGTGCAATTCTGTGACATTTATGATCCAGAAGCAGAGGCCCAGTCCTGTACAAAAAAAGTGCACCAGGATGGTGCATGCAATTGCAACAATTGCATAAGTAAGTAATCATTTTTGCATGCAGTTAAATGCCTAACTAGCCAATTTTCCATGGGATTTACATGCATAATCACAAGAGTGTAGGAATTGGCATACTGGCTCAGAACAGTGGTCTGTCTAGTCTAGTGGACTGTCTCTCACAATGGCAGAGAAGAAACCCCGCAGTATTTAGCTGAAAGAGGATTTCCACTATTAGTGCACTGAAAGAGCTATTCAAGTTACCTGACATCAGATAAAACCTGTTTATAAGATGCTGGAGTTATTAACAAGTAAAATATACTGTGGTATTTTGACTGAGGGTTTGTATCACAAAATCTCTAGATCATTAATGCATACAGGAGTAAAATCAACATATCAGATTCACATCCATTGACTTCAGGAAATTCAGATCTGTTTAAGGCCACTTTTGCGAACACCTGTCAGCTGAATCTGAGAAACTGGATCAGTCAATTTACTTTTGTATGTAACAATGTGCTTGAGCGAATGAGGGGTTTTACCTCAACTTGCTTGGTTGCCCAGCTGATTGACTTTGGAGTAGGTCTTTCGCTCAAGTATGGATTCCAGAATTGGACAGTGTTTGTACATCTCCTTTTAATGCTGGTTGGATACTTCAAAAAAAGCTATAAATCTTTCTACCTTCAACATGTCTGTGCTAAATAGGTCAATCTAGGGCAGCAAAGTCCATGCCCAATTTAATTTATAGGTGTAAAGGCTGATCATCCCTGGCAGTGAGGTTTATGATCGCCAAAGAATCGCTGTCCTCAGCAATCCAGCCGTCCCAAGCAGGGCCGGCTCCGGGCACCAGCTTCTCAAGCAGGTGCTTGGGGCGGCTGCTCCGGAGAGGGGCGGCAGGTCCAGGTATTCGGCGGCAATTCGGCGGACGGTCCCTCACTCCGCCTGGGAGTGAAGGACCTCCCGCCAAATTGCCGCCACAGATCGTGATCGCGGCTTTTTTTTTTTTTTTTGGCTGCTTGGGGCGGCCAAAACCCTGGAGCCGGCCCTGCTCCCAAGTAGGAAAATATATTCCCCTCCCAAGGAGTGTAAGAGTATTTTGGGAATGCTAGTGAAGACATACTCCCAATTCAGAGAGTTGTCTTTTAGGCTGGAGTCAGCTTCACTTACAATATCATGATAACCCCTGTGAGTGGAATATGTATATCTATATCCGCACAGTACTAATTTCCTGGTTTTTGAAGGATCCAACATCATGCTGCAGCATAGGAGATCTGAGTAAGGATCCAACTACTCACTCCTCAACCACTGGCAATGAGAAGAATGGATGTACTGCACAGGTGATATTCCCAACACCAAGAAGGTAAGAGTGCCATCCCCGACTACTGCAATGGATTCCAGGGTCCAAGCAACACAGCAGCATTATGAAATAATTATTTCATGTGCTCATAGCTAGAGGATGCAGTTGAGCTTTAGTCTCCGTTACAATCCTTAAGCCATTTTTGTGCCGTGATAGGCAAATGCCATCTGCCCATGGGCTGCTGGCTTGGGTTTCAGTTGGATTAAAAATGAACTTTTATAAAGGTGCACCTATCTCCCACTCTTTAGTTTCATAAGCCTGGATGCTCACTGAATTCACTACGGTAGGTAAAGGAAAATACAAAGTTAGCCTGATTGTGCTGAAATGGGAAGGACAAATGTTTGAAATGAGCCATAACCCTTCTCACCCCTTTTTTGTTAAAGGTAAACTTCAAAATAAATTGAATATAGACCTGGATGTAAGTTTTCCCTCCACGCTGTTCTTACAGGACCTCCCCAGTCACAACCAGGACCAGTTCTAGGCACCAGCAAACCAAGCATGTGCTTGGGGCGGCACAATTGCAGGGGTGGCATTCCAGGAGGGTTTTTTTGCTTTTGCGCTCTTGGAGGTTGGGGTTTTGTTTTTTTTTTGCGCTTCGGCAGTTGCACTCTCGGAGATTTTTGCTTGGAGCGGCAAAAAACCTAGAGCCGGCCCTGGTCACCGCCCCTCCTTCCCTCTGCTTTAGAGGGAGATAGTGGTTGGAGCAGGGCTGGTGCAACCATTTAGGCAAACTAGGCAGCTGCCTAGGGCGCCTAGTAGTTGGGGGCGCCTAAAAGCTGATCCACGTGGTGCTCTGGCACCAGCAATATTCAGAGCCAGGGGCCCAGCTCCAGCAATACTTGGGGCCGTGTGTCCCCCCTGGCCCCACCTGCAGTCCCCCCACGCCTTCCCCCAGTGTCCCCTGGCCCCGACTTGCTGCCCCCGCCCTCCCCCCCGCCACTCGCCTTTCACGGCCCCCCGGAGTCTGTCTGTCTTTTCTCCTCCATGCTGCTTCCCTGCAACAACTGCTGCCGCAGGGTCCTAGTGCCCCCCTCTCCACTGCCAGGGCAGACTGACTCTGAGCCTGCCCTTCCCCCTCAGACCCTTTCATTTTCCAATGGGATCCTCCAGCAGCACAGGGGACCCCCCTGCCCGCAGTCACTGCTCCTGCCCCATGCTGGGCAAGGAGGCACCCCCATCCCTCACCCCCAGTGAGGCTACAGTCAGGGGCAACAGCAGGGGAGGAGGCACACGCAGCGCCCCACCATGGGGGAGGCGAGGGAGATTCCAGGAGCTGAGAAGTACCCTAGGAGCACATGCAGAGACAGTGGTGGGGGTGAGTGTGCTGCTGGGGGGGGGGGAAAGGGGAGCTCGTACCCCAGAGTTTGATGCTGCTGGCAGGGAAAGAGCTGGGGGGAGTCCTCCTCTCTGGCCCCTGTCCCAGAGCAGCCTGCCTGCACCCCAAACTCATCCCCAGCTCTGCCTCACCCCAGAGCCCACACCCCAAGCCAGAGCTTTCACCCCCCTCACTGCACCCTCAACCCTCTGCCCAAGCCCTGAGCCCCTCCAGCACCCCAAACACCTTATCCCCAGTCCCAGCCAGAGCTCTCTCCCCCCACACTCCTACTCTCGCCCTGAGTCCCTCCCACACCCCAAATCACCCATTCCCAGCCTCAGACAGAGCCCTCACCCCCTACATCCCTACTCTCTCCCTGAGCCCCTCCCACACTCCAAACCCCTCATCTGCAGCCACACCCCACAGCCCTCACCCCTGCACCCCATCCCTCTACACCCCTCCCATCCCAAAACTCACTCCCAAAGCCTACACCCTACACCCCAATCCCCTGCCCCAGCCTAGGACCTGCACCCCAGACCTCCTCCCTCACCCAAACTCCCTCCCAGAGCCTTGGGCAGGTGGGGGCGGAGTTTGGGGGTGGAATTTGGGCAGGGGCGGGTTCTGGGCACCACCAAAATTTCTACAAACATGCCACCCCTGCGAGGAGGTGGAGTGAAGGTGAGCTGGGGTAGGGGGGCGAGGGGAGGGCCGCCCACAGTAACAGGGTGGGATGCACAGGGGAACCGCTTCCCACCCCAGATCACCTCCACTCTGCCTCCTGCACTGAGCACACAGATCCCGCTCTAAGTCTCCTCCAATCGGCGTCGCAAGCCTGGGAGGGGAGGAGAATTAGAGCGGTGCCGGCGTGCTCAGTGGAGGAGGCGGAGCCGAGGTGAGCTGGAGGGGGCTCCCCGGGCGGGGTTAGCTGCCGCAGGGGGCGGGCTCCGTGGGCAGGGTTAGCTGCAGAGGAGGGGTAGCTACTGCAGGGGGGGCTCCCCGGCTGGGGGGTGTGGCGGGAAGCTGTTGCGGGGGGGGCTCCCTAGGTGCAGGGGGTGGCGGGCTCCCTGGGTGGGGAGCTGGGTTAGCTGCCGTGGGGGGGCGGGGTTAGCTGGGTGGGGGGACGGAGCGCAAGGTGGAAGTTTTGCCTAGGGCGCGAAACTTCCTTGCACCGGCCCTGGGTTGGAGCTAAAAAGATTCACCTGCCAACAAGAGTCAGAAAACACTGATATGTGTATTATCAGAGTCCTAGCACTTTACTGTAGGGAAATTCAATAGAAGTGTCTTGCATTCCTATGCAGAGTCCTAGAGCCTGCTACTTGGTTAAATACCTTTAATAATACTTTTTCCTCTGGTGACACAAAGACAATGGAATTTGTTCTGAAAAAGGAAAAGATTTTTGAGGTAAATTCCTTTCTGAAAGCAAACTCCATATTCATCAAGCCAAAGAGAGAAAATTATAAGTGAGTTCCAATAAATAAATAAATTCTCATTAATGAAGCTCAGAGAGGGTGTTCTTTCAGCAAGAAATTAAGTGATGGTTGATTATACTAGCCAAAGAAATTGAAGCATGACATTCTTTTTCATCAACATTGAAATAGCTAGCACCAAACCCTGAGCATCCCAGTTTTGATGATCACTGTAGCAGCATAAATCCAGCATGTGTTCACTGAACATTTTGGGCTTCCTATTACTCGTAAAGGCCTCTTTGTGTATTTCATATATAGAGATATAGGCTTCTCTAAACTTTTCCCCAAAAAGACTAACTATAGGGATATTTGTTGGTTCAATAATTATACTGATATTGCTAGCTTCAGGTTGCATACTGCTCTATCACAACTGGAGTTTATGGACTACTGCCATGAGGTAGATATTTTAGAGTTGTCCTCAGAAGCTAGAGGAAAAATGAGGGCCATTATTATTCCTTCTACAGGTTTTATGGTGGAAAAAAGGGCATCGTAGACAATGATTACTCGGTATGTTGTGCAAAAATCATTGCCAGAGACTAAAAAAATCACCTGCTATGCTGTGTTCTTGGCAGTACAACAAACATTCTACATAGGCCTTTTCATAAGTAATATTAATCTTTCCTGCTGGAGGTGTGTTTTAAGTTGGCACTGTTAATGCAACATCATGGTATGACTACATGTTTAAACCATTTAAAGGCCATTCCATTTTTCAAATATTTTCCAGCTGGGGGCATATTACATCTACATGTCCTTTCCCCCTATCCCCAGAACCCCTAGGGTGTAATTTGAGTCATTTAGCAGAGGGGAGGCTATGGTCTTTAGAAGTGGATTCCAGATTTCTTCAGAGAGAGAGAGAGAAAGAAAAGAGTGTGTGTGTGTGAGAGAGAGAGAGAGAGAGAGTGACCTTTTCAGATGTGGACATTTGAGTTAAGTTCAAAATCCATTCCTGAATTGATGGTTGACCCACTTATTCTTTTTAAAAGAAATGGTTTTGCTATGTTATTTTTGGTTGTAGATGTATTTTTAAAGCACTAACCCCTAAATTAGAACTCAGGAGGTTCCAGGCTTCAGAAA
The DNA here is from genome assembly GCF_011386835.1 of Chrysemys picta bellii. Taxonomy (NCBI): domain Eukaryota; kingdom Metazoa; phylum Chordata; order Testudines; family Emydidae; genus Chrysemys; species Chrysemys picta. Next base: position 96,274,820 of record NC_088792.1, read on the forward strand.
AGGCTAGTTACAACTAGTCTTCAGAACAAGAGTGGTCTGTACCCCAAAATAAACCTTAATAACAATGTATTTTAATGTGTATTTTAAGGGCAGAACTGCAGCAGCAAGAAACCAGGTCAAATGTTGGGGTTTTTTTCTTGTTTGCTTGCTTGCTTTGTTTTTGCTGATTTCATTCCTTACACCACAAGCTAATTATTTTGTAAGTATTTTTTTTTCTTTTCATCTTTTCATCCCATACAAACATGGATTGATTTTTTTTCTCTCTTAGCCTGCAGCAAAGTAAAATGCCCACACAAAATAACCACATAAAAGTCTAACAACTTTTTCAGAGTGTTTTCTTATATGTCTTCCTGGAAGAAAATTCACAGAGACTTTTGTGTAAGATATTTATATAGTAACTCACCCTTATAGCATTTCTAAAACAAGGAAATGTGTGTGTCTGTATATGTGATTTTGATTCTATGACATTATACTATAAGCAGTAACAATGACAGAAAAAATTAGCTAAAGCTGAGTGAACAGTGGAAAAATTACTTCTGCATACATTTGTTGAAATTCAAAGGTGAATTTTGATTAGATTTTGTTTGTGACCCTTTTGTGCCTGTTTTCTGTGAACATTCATGGCCTTCCACTTTAATGTCCTCTGTATTTCTACATCTTAAGCTCAACTATCCATTGCAAGCAAAGTTCAAATTCTGAAAGTCATAATTGGCACTGGCTTTATTAGTTACTTTGTCGGAGGTCTTCTAAGGCACAAATGAGGCAAAGAGGACAAGTGACTGACCCAAAGCTTAGAAGGAGCCAATGTCATTGCCCAACTTAGAACTCAGGGGCTTCTGGCTACCAGATCTGTGCCGCAGTTGTGATGGAATAATTCCTGCTCAGCGGTGAATTCCATGCTTTATATTGTGAATGGATGACAATCAAACACAAATTGTCCTGTCAAGATAGCCTGTCACTATTAGAAATTACTTGAAGCAATCTGCACAGCAGTTATTTTCCACTGCCCAATACAATCTAATAAAATAGAGGTATTTACATAAGGGGTACATAAATTACTTTATTTAACTCTTAGAACTCTTCCATGTAGCATACTGTCAGCCAAATGTGTGCTTGGAAGGTTATAAGTATATATCCATAGCCTCCAAAGGATTCAAATACTGTTTGTGTTTATCTTTTGGCAAGTGACCCTTGCCAAAGAAAACAAAACTTTTTTTAAGCCATTCTATAGAATGGCATAGAGAAATATAACTTTGTGATAGAAATCTATAGGGTCTATAAAAATCTATGAAAAGGTTCTCATTTCCTTTTAAATTATATTAAGTTTTCATAGTACGTTCTGTGGAACCCGGTCACACATCTATAGAACTCTGTAGTTTCATCTTCATTAAATTCTATAGGACTTTTCCATAAGGGCATATTACCCTACTATTTTCTCTGACGCCTTTTCAAATAATTTTCCTGAGCGCCGACCAATAAAGGCAATATGGAATCACTGCAGGCTCTCCTACAAATGCACTCAGACAGTAACCACCAACCATGATGCCAGCAAATGTATCTCTCCCTTTTAGATCATCTTGAGGCTTTTACTGTTTCCTCACCCTCCTTCCCCAGGGCAAAAGTCGTTAAAGTCTCAAGCCAAATCTGGCCTCTTGGAACCATGAACAAAAGGTTCAGATGAGCACAAAGCAAGCTGGAACAGGTCTTCAGGGGCTGAATGTCTGACAAACTAAAACATGCATCTGCTGATCCTCTTTGTCAGCTCTTAGGAGACCATGTTTTAACATTTACAGGTAACTGAATGCTGCCATTTCCAATACACTTACAGTACGATCCACTCTCATCATTAACGTTAGAGACTTCTATGGATGCTAAAATGGTGTTGACATTTGAAACGTGCCAGCTCCAGTTCTTATAACCAACATAGATGTCTGCATATTTGAAAATAAAGTTTCTCAGTGCTGGCAATTCTCTAGGAGTCTGGTGTCCAGCCTTTGTCTTGGGAGGTATTTTATTAATTATTATTATTGTTTTTTTTTTACTTCTTTTTATGTATTTATGTATTTATTTTATTATGTTGCAGCAAATAAATGGAAAGCTGAGGAAAGACCCAATTTAACAAGTTCTCCCTTGCAATTTCTGACTAGGAAACAGGAGGTATGGTATATGCAATAGCCCTAAAGATAGCTCAGAGTCAGATGTGTGACATGTATGTCAGAGCTGGGAGTGTATCATAGCAGTGGGGCAGAGCATGGGGTATAACACAATTGAAAGTGTGGCAAGAGTAATCTTTGAAATGGCTGAATGTTGTCAGTATTAGCCAGTAGGGTGAAATCCTGGCCCACTGAAGTCAATGGGAGTTTTTTCATTGTCTTGAGTGGGGCCAGGATTTCATCACAGTATTTGACTTGTCAGTTGGCCTTCACTATAAACTACATAGAAACAAGTCAAGAAACTATCAAAAAAGTATCCCAACAAGTAATTGTGCCGGTAAGTCTAAGGCTACAGACATTGTACAGTTACGGATTCAGCACAATGCGATTGTTGTTCAGTTATAAAATGCCCTCTGACTGGCTGTTTGTCTCATTTGCATAATCAGTGTGTGACATTCCATTCCATATTACTTATGAAAATATGGTTATAATATGAATATGACATAAATGAGATGTACTTTATGCAAGATGGCTCATGTAAGAGTTCATTGGAAAGGTTATGATCTACTGAATGTGATTATCCAATTTGTATGCCTGTATCATTTCTGTATCTGAAGTTAGGAATATTGACTATGTATCTATATTTCAAATGTGTTACTTTGGGAGTCACCCCCAACTAGCCCTTCGGGTACAACAATGGAAAAGCCAGACAGGGCTAATGGGCCACTAGCAGAAACAATGGACTATGAAAGAGCTTAGTCTTTCTTTGGACGCTGGAGACAGCCTACAAGCAATGGCTGCCACAGCCATGCAGAGACATGGGTCCGAGTCACGGAGTGCTGGATACCCCTCCTCCCCTTTTGGAATGCCAGTGATTTTTAACTAGAAGACAAAGTGTTCCCATCTTACACAAGAGCTATATAAGGCAAGGGAGTGACATCATCAGAGTTCTCCTCTGTCCTCCTCCACAGAGACACTGAAAAAGACCTGGAAGCAAAAACTGACCAGAGGGGAGAAGGGTTGAACCCAAGCTGGAAGGGCATCTAGCCTGTGAGTAATAATACCTGAGGTCTCAAGAGGGAGACCAGTGCAGCTGCCTTTTAAGATTTTCTGTAATCTGCCTGCAACAATATCTAGGGTGAAATACTATTTGTAACCAATTTCTTTAGTGAAACTAGTTTAGTTTGCGTGTTTGGTTTTATTTGCTTAGTAATCGGCTTTGTTCTGTTTGCTATCCCTTTTAACCACTTAAAATCTGCCTTTTGTAGTTAATAAAATTCGTTTTGTTTGTAATATAACCCAGCTTCTGTAATTTCTAACTCGGGTGGGGGGCAGAAGTTGTGCATACCTTCCTCCACATTGAGGGAGGAGGTGGATTTCATAATATACCTTTGGGTCTGCACTCCAAGGGAGGTGGACAGCTGAGTGCTGAAGCAAGTCCCTTAAGTTGAGTCTTCCCAGAGCTGATTTGCAGCTGGGTATGGCCCTGCCCGCGTGTGTGTTAGAGGAGGCTTTAATAGCCTGGCTAAGCAAGACAGGTTAAAGGGGGCCCATGCTGGCAGAACAGGTAGACTCAGTGGTATCTCAACACATTAGGTGGCTTCCTAAGGGGCCTAACCCATCACACAGTGGATGGGTATTTCTCTGTAACAGAACTATAGGGTTACCATATTTCAAGTGCCCAAATAGAGGACGCTGCCGCAGGGAGGAGGAGCTGGAGGGGAGAGGTACAGTTTCTATAACAATACCATACTGTGACGTTCCCCGCTGGTGTTGTCTGGACCAGTGATCTACTAGGCCACTCCATCCTTGACTCTGAGAGCCAGCCTTACCCTGCTCTGCTGTGAGAACCCCCACTCCTGGACTGTTCACACACAGCCTCTGGCATGTAAGCTGCTCCCAGCTACTTGCAAGCAAATAACATTAGCCAATATCTCCGGTCCCAGACACATACCTGGAAACCTGTCTTGCAGTGTCCAGTTATGCCCGCTGGACGCTGCAAGCTTATATAAGTTCATCAGTTTAACAAAGAAATTGATATGTACCAGGCTTGTTATCCCAAGGAGAGTGTCTGACACACTGCAAACCAAATGCACTGCTTCAGGTAGAATAAACAAACAGATTTATTAACTATAAAGATTAATAAATCTTTTAAGTGATTATAAGTCAAAGCATAACAAGTCAGATTTGGTCAAATGAAATAAAAGCAAAACGCATTCTAAGCTGATCTTAACACTTTCAATATCCTTACAAACTTAGATGCGTCTCACCACAGGCTGGCTCTTCAGCCAGGCTCTCCCCTTTGATCAGTGGTTCAGTCGCTTGGTGGTGGTGTCTGTAGTTGTAAGTGGAAGAGAGAGAGCATGGCAAAATGTCTCTCCCTTTTATCATGTCCTTTCTTTCCTCTTGGCTTTGCCCCTCTCTCTTCCCCCTCCCCCCACCCCTGTTCAGAGTCTAGTGAGCATTACCTCATCGCAGCCCCAAACTGACCAAAGGAAGGGAGTGACTCCCTCGAGGGTCTAACAGATGTTTTTGTTGCTGCCTAAGCCAGTGTCCATTGTTCCTGTGAGGCTAGGCTGGGTTGGGTTTGTCCCATCCATGCCTGACCAGAACTGCCTCTCTGTTCTTGGAGAGTTTTTGCATGGGCTTGCTTTAAGCCATGAGGATACATTTTCAGCCTCATAACTATAGACATGAAATTATAACCTATAACCTGACTATAACATTACTGTAACAATTGCTGTAACATCACTATAACAACCATGCTCAGTGCATCGAGAGACTTCCGAAGACACCCAACATATATCTTTGCATTGGATACCACACAATCATTTTATAAAGATAAACATGGGGGTGTAGGGTGTTCCCCCGGGGTACAGAACATCACTCATACCATGTCACCCTTACTTCTACACTGCTGCAGACTGGCAGCTCTGTCTTCAGAGCTGGGCGTCGAGACAGCAGGTGTCACTTTCCAACTGCCCAGCTGTGAAGGCAAGTCAAAAGGACGAGCAAGGAAAAATCACAAACATTTCTTTGTATTTCAAAAATCCACCCAGATGGAGATTGGAAAACCAAAAAGCAGGTCATGTCTGTGAAAACCTGGGTGTATGGTAACCCTATGACTATACAGACCTCTTTAATTTCACTGGCTACTATGATCCCTCGCTTCTGATTGGCTCAAGTCATAATTTTCAAGCTGTTTGCCAGCAACAAATATGCTGTCTTCTCACTCCCTTCAGCTAAAACAGAAAATCACCATCATTGACATGAACATAAGAGGAAAGTAAAATACCAAGAAACAAAGAATAGGGGATTGTCCAGGAGCTGGAAGAGAGAATTAAACAATCAAAACAGGAGTTTAAACGAATAGTTCATTTCCCTCCTTCTGCCTCATTACTATCTCCTGCTGTCCATCCCATGCTTTCCCTACCGGTCAGGCAAATTTTCACCTCCAAAATAACGTAATATACAGTGTTGGTACTGCTAGGCCAAGTTCTACCACCCTTACTCACATTGAGTAGTACCTCACTCTCCCAATGGGGCTGTTCACAGCATAAGATATTACTCAATATATTCGCTTATTTACACAGGGAAATTTACCAGCAGAATAATTCCAACATAATTATAGCTCTATAATTACATCACTAGAATGCCCATATGAACACTAAGTCTGGAATTAGAGTGTCTTTCTCTGGTTTTAACTTATGTGGCTTTTCACTATCTGAGCGCTGTCTATGTAAAATCTATAGCAATAGTGAAGTCCCCGGTGGGCTTCATGGAGTGTCTGGCTCTTACATTTAAGAATAGAAATTCTGCTTGGGGGTATTCTATTTTATTTGCTGATTGTATTGTTTGTTTCAGTTTTTTTGGTGTGGCATTTGGGTAGATGAGGGTGCCAATGTCATGTTATTCTTGCTACAGTGGAAAGGCCCTTTCGAAGAGGAAGATTTTGCAACGTTTCCTAAAGGTGGTCAGATTCTAGATTCACCTGACCCCCCTCTGGAAGTTCATTCCAGAGCTGGATCCCTTTAACAGAACACTGTATCCCCAGCTCTTGCGTGCTTTTCCCTTGGCTCTGAGATCAGTATTGTCCCAGAAGAGTGCAGCTGTCATGGTGGTTCAGAGATCAAAATGTGGTTTTTTAATGTAACTGGGGCTTGATCCATTAATTTCTTTGAAGATTAGGATTTAGCTTTTAAATTTGTATTTGAAAGTGGCTGGGAGCCAGTAGAGGGACCCGAGCATAAGCCTGATGTGCTCGGGGGGGGGGGGGGGGGGAAGGGGAGCCTAGACCATGAGAAAAGGTGCATTCTGTACCAGCCAGAACTTGTGCATTATCGTCACATTCCGCTTCAGATACAGTGAATTATAGTAATCCAGCCTGAAGATGACAAAAGCATGGCCAGATTCTCATCCAAGAGGAAAGGGTGAAGTTTCCTAGCAAGGTGGAGGTGAAAAAATGTTCATACTGACGCTACCTGGTCAATCTGGTTACCCCACCCCATGCACACTTCATCCAATTAACTTAATAGATGCAGGGATTTTTCTCCAGTCATGAAGACCCTTTGTGGTGGTGGGAGAATCTAGAGTGAAATCCATGCCGCACTGAAGTCAATGGAAGTTTTGCCATTGACTTCAGTGGTGCCAGGATTTCACCCCTAATATTTATATCTTACATGTATATATCTCCACTTTCAGATCTCAGAGTATATAGTCACACTACTCACATAACACCGCCTACTATCCAGACTGTAAAGTGCACCAGCAGGAGTCTAAGGAAGTTGCAGGGTTAGCAATTCTGCTTAAGAGGAAATATATTTATCCCATTAATCTTGACTCCAAAGGATGAATGACTGTTTTGCTCTAGAGTCTCCAAGCTACTGATGACATGATGGGTTATTAATTATTATTTCTTTCTCACGTCAACTGTGGGGATGACAGTGTGGTGTGGAATAGATAGGGCATGCAACTGGGAGTTTTAATCTCAGCTCTGCCAATACCTGCTGTCTGACATTGGTATTGGGATTCCCGCCGAGACCTTTTTCACTTGGCTTATCCAGAACACCTTGTTCAGTTCTGGGAGAACACTTCATCCAGTTCACTGGGATCCAAAACATACAGTTTGATTCTGGATTTCATCACCAGGTTCCTTTATTTGGAATATGGCAAAGCTATGCTGAGTTGATCAAACTCAAGAGTATGGGATGGGTATAGGGTGTACCTCACATCCAGAGTTAAACAACAAACCTCTTCTTTTATATACATTTACACATTACAATGCATTTGCTATATATTACATCACACATTTTTGGATTGACCTGGTTACTTTCCAGGAACCAATTCCTGTACAGCATGCTCAGTCTGTGTGCTGTTCATGTGGAATCTTATCTTTACATTCCAGGTTTATCTTGTCCATAGTCCCTAGCATTAGTGTTGCTGCTTATCTTAACTAACACAGGCCTCCTGACTCCAGCATACTATTTGTCAAGCCCCTACTTACAACTTCACCTTCCATTCACCTTCCCAATTATGCCCACTAAGACATGACGCAAGTTACTTATGTCAAGCCAGGCCTACACTTGGGCAAGTCACTTCCCTTCTCCTGTGGGAGGGATACTCCTCTTAACTACAGCTCTTTTACACTGGGAGTATTTAAAGATCCTTTGAGCGCCAGTGCCCATCAGGGGAGAATTCCCTCAGATACAAGTGTTGCATAAGGGGAGCTTAGGTTGCTCTTCAAGGTTCTATCTGCAAACTCTGATGTGGAGGACATGTCAGGCTCTGGGCCACAACATGTAATGCTGTGGGGATTCTGAGCAGCACTGCCACCATCAGCAGCCAGGGACAGGCTGCCACAACTTAGGCAGCCCAACGGGGCTAGCACAATGGAGCCCCTATTCTGACTGAGTTCTCTAGGAAGCACCATAATATAAATCAATAATAATAGTGAGCCCAGGTTTTAAAGCCATGATCCTAAGCCATTGAAGGCAATGGAAATGGGCTATGGATTGAGTCTTCTATAACTAGTCTTAATCCAGGTGGATGTAGTAAAGGACAGGTAGTAAATTACCAGTTTTTTCTCTGGGTTTTATTAGTTATTATTAATTATTATATTATTATTCTGTATTTGTTCACTATTGAAAACTAAATTCAGTCATGAACCAATTCAGCTCTTATGTTAACTTCATTTTCTAACTGGTTCAGTATCTAACCTTAGTTCCCATTCCAAATACAAAAGCAAAATAGGCATGGCTTTAACTCCAACTGGCATGGGGCTAACCTGTCACATTTAGGCTTTGTCGTCATACAAAACTAAATTGGTTTAGCAAGTGATTTAGTTACATTAGCACACCCCTCTTCCCTCCCCCCCCCCGCCATACACACACCTTGTGTGACACTCTTAAATAGGTTTTAGAGTGCCTTGTTTCAATATAGTGTAAATTGGTGAGGAATCAGTTAAATATAAGGTATTCTTGGACTGATTAAAGTGTCTCTGGAAAGGATGAGGGATTGCTTCAATGTAACGAAATCAGCTTCTAAATTAATTTAGCTAAATCAGTACAACGTTTGTGTGTAGACAAGGTGTAAGTCTATTAACCAGTTAGCATTTTAACCACTTGATGGCTGGAAGGCAGTCTCATTTGAAAGTAACTCAGACCTGAGATAAATTTGATTTTTGCTCCCATTCAAAGACTGAAAGTAGTTTGACTCATCTTTCTGACAGTGGTCACTTCAACTTTTATAAAGCATGTGTTATTAAAGCACTTTGCTAACGTACAGAAGCACTTTCATAAAACAAGGAAAGAGAGAAGCAGCCCTCTTTCAAACTGTCTTTGGAAAATGAAATGAAAGTAGAAAAAAACTGAGGGGAGCAAAGAGGTCTTTAACAATAAGAAAGCTGTCTTAAACTGTTCCAATGTATGATTTTAGTTCTCACCTTTATGCCTAGAAGTACTTTTATAAACATTTGTAACCATTTAAACATATTGTATCACTCAAAACTTTTCACACAAAAGCCCTCCACCTAATCTTTTAGTTGAAGCCAGACCACATTTATATTGGGCTCTCCAAAGAATTCCAAAAATAGTATCATGGAGAAATATAGCATTGCTAGTGTTCTGAAGTAACTAACACTTACTTGTTTTTTAAGATTGTTAGTAAAGCTGAATTTGGACCTCTTACACCTGGGTACCTGTGACAGAGTGCTGAGAGCCAGTAGCTGGCCCAGCACTCTGATCACTTAAGCATTAATTATCTCCGCCAGGAAAGACCTGATGGAGAAGAGTAATTAATTGTTTAAGCAGACTCGGGGTTGGTGAGCGAAGGAGCTATTTATACCCCCTACAGTGGAGTCTAGTTAAAAGCCCAGGAAGCAAGTGCAATGCGTGGAAGGCTCAGGGCCAGCGCAACCCATTAGGTGACCTAGGCAGTCGCCTAGGGCGCTACAATTTGGGCAGCAGCGACCGCGGCGGTATTTCGGCAGCAGGACCTTCCGCCGTCTCTGTGGGGGGTGGCCTTTCAGGGCGAGACCTTCCGCCACCTAGGGCAGCAGAAAAGCTGGCAGCACTCCTGGGAAGGCTAGCAGAGTCCAGAGGAAGAAATGTCCCAGGGTGATGAGAAAGGGTTGAGGATAGGGAAAAGCTGTAAATAGACTGACTGCACAGGAGCATGATGTTGGTTTGGTGAAGCTAGTAAATACAAATCTAAGAGATGATAACAAACCAAAAAGTATCCAAGACTTTTTGTGAGGAACTCCAGGGCAGGAGAGGAGCCTGCCTCATTATATTACCCCTTTGACTTTAAGTTTTGTTCCATGATTGGCAATGATACTACATGTGTTTGGTGTCTGGACCTCCAGAATAATCTGCCCTGAAATGTGGTTGTTAGGAACTTAAGCCCTGTTCTAGCAAAGTACATGCTTAACTCCATGCATGTGAATAGTCCAATTGTAGTTAATGGAATTATTTGTGTGCTTAAAGTCAAGCAAGTGCTTTGCTGGATCAGGACCTTAGATTGGACACAGGCGAGAAAGAAACCTCTCAGAAAGTAATCATGGGATCTGGAAAATTGGCCATTACCTGCAATATAACAACTTTCATCCAAGAATCTCAAAATGCTCTTACAACTATTTACTAACAAAGGGCTTGTCTTTGCTACAAAGTTAACTTGAGTTATAAGTGAAGTGTTGCCCCTAACTCAAGTCCCATCACACATAAAAACCCTTAACTACAATGTAGGGGTGCTTTTAAACCTGAGTTCTCTGGCTCAGCAGGGATATACGCTAAAGCTTGAGTGAGCACAACTCATCAGCTGCTAACAGGTCCACTCTACTGAGTGGATACAAGCCAGCTCCCCCTCACTGCGACTCGTCCTCCAGTGCCTTCCCATAATTCCCCCCTTGTGCCCACAAAAGACAGACAAGTTCTCTCACAATTCACTTGGAAAGAATTCCTAGGGTGGCTCAGCTTACTTCACCACTAAAAGCCATGGGCTGTGTCCCCAGGAGTCTTAGCACGACACACAAGTGAGTGCAGTGCCAGCATGGACACAACTTGAGTGTGATTTTGCAGTGTGGCCACTCGCATACTAGCTAAGATAACTCAAGAGGAGTAATTCAGATAACTCAAGTTAATTCTGCAGTGAAGACATACCTTTTGCCTTATAACATCCATGTGACTTAAGTAGGGTTTTTTACAAATTAATAGTCAAACACGGATAAGTACTTTAGCAACTTCCTGCTTTAACTGTTTAACGTGAAACACAAATACATCCAAAGCCACTTAATTGCATGGCTGAAGTTATCAAATAGAGTTGTAAAGCACTTTGCTGCTATACTTATTGACTGAGTGTGCAGAATCAGATTCCATGGTATTATTTTAAGTTATTCCCTGTCATTTTCCTCTTTTGTGTGTTTTTTTTTCCTTCTCTTTGATTTAACATGGGCAATGCTAGAGTTACAGCACCCAGAAAACTGCAAAGAGGAGGTCTACAGTTTTTAAATCACAACCATCTTGTGTGATGCACTCTAAAAACAAAGCTATCCTATATTTATTATTGTCTGTGTGTGATGGTTGGAGTAAGGAAGAGACTGATATGCTTTTCTATGTAGGTTTTCTCCATTAGGCCCAGAAGGGTTGTTTTATTCCTTTTCTTCCCTGTAAAACTGAAAAGTATCTTGTTAGAAATCTTCTTCTGTTTGTTTGTTTGTTTGCAGAAACAGGGTCTCAGAACTTTGTGCACCTCCAAAATGGCAGACAGGGGAGGAGGGAGTATTATTCTTTAGGTCATATAGCAATGTTCCCAGTAACATGCCATTTCTAATGAAGAAATCCTCAGCAGAGAGACATTGTTATTTTTCTGCAAAGATAGTTGTGCAAGATGCCTCAAATCTCTTCCATTTCAGCTTCAGAATAAATCAACAGGATTGGCACCTTGCCTTGTCTCCTTTAAATATATGTATTGTGTCTAATCTATGAGTGTAATGATTATACTGCATTATTTTGCTTTTGCAGTGGTACCTTTCAAAAAAAAAACTTCCTTGGGTTTCTATTAAGGACCTGGCTCTGATGGCATCTTCTTCACACCTAGTCCCATCAATCTTCCTGCCCACAAATGATCTCTGCCTTTTCTTATTCTGTTCTTTTTATTGTTCACAATGGATAGACATTTCATCTTTCCTCTTTGTTATATTTACAGAGTAAATAGATAGAACAGATGTATAATATACAACACGTGGAGAAGTAGACACAAAGGAGTTGATCCTTTAGGAGATGCTAAAAAAAGCATAAGTCTTAGAAGTTAGATTTTTGAGGCCAAAGACAAAAAACCCTTTTGGTAAAGGAGGCATTTTTATTGTTTTTATTTATTTATTGGAGAGTAAAATGTCATCACATGAAAACAATGGCTGTTACTAGATATGCCATTACACTTGTACATTATTGGCCTTTTGGAAAAAAAATGTTGCTATAAACAGGATTTCACAAAGTCATGTGTTCTTTCAGAGACATTGCCAGCTTACATTACTTCTAAAGTTAGAAGGCATCTCTTTGCCCATTCCAAATAATCAGAAATAAAACATCAAATAGTAAATGCCCCCCTAGTGACTGACTATGCCATTTTCTTCCCTTTTCTCCCCCCTCAATCACCCCCACCTTCTACTTTGCAGAAAGAAAAGACAGTAAAAGTTCCTTCTGTGAGTTGCCAAGGTGCTCTCAGCCCATTGTGCAGAATCATTGTCAGGTTAAATTAGGGAGTACAGACTCCATGAGTGTAAAAAAATCAATACTTGATGGAAGATTGCTCCCCGGAAAATCTGTTTTGATTCCAGGATTAATTCACGACCAAAGGCTTCTGCAAAATGACATGCCATTAGTCAGAAAATGAACACATTCTACCCTTGAAATTGGATGGAAATATGTCAGGTGATTGACCCATTCATTCTCTTCACTCTCTGCGCAGAAAGAGTAGGTGTGGTAGCTGTGAATTAGGCCCGCGAACCTGGTCCATTTTCTAAGCACTAAAAAAAAAAATGAAGTCCAATGTGAATTGTGAGTATTCTCTAGGCCATTGTTGTAAAGCTATTGCAAATGCATTCCGTCAAGGTAAATGCATTTGTCTGGAAGGCCTGACTCTCCTGTGTTTTCTAAATCTCAGAATAAACCATACTAAAAATCTTAAAATAAAGCAGAGATTTTTTTCCGCTGCAAAAAAAGGCTTGCAATATTAATGACAATGTAATTTGTTTGCCATATATACAGTAACACTCCATCCCCCATCCCTCACCTACCAGTCTCTTCTACAAAAACTTTGCAAGAGACAAATGCATGTGCTTGACTCTGCTATCTGTTCACAGTTTCTAGGCCTCTTCTGATATCTGCAATAACAATACAATTCAGACCGTGGACTGTGCAGGTGGCCTTTGTGTTGACTTCCTATCGCTGTTCAGCCAGTGTACATCTCCTCTTTACAAGGTGCCAAAGTCTAGGACAAAAGGGCGTTTTAATCTCTGCATTTATATATTCTGGGCCTGAACTATGGCTGCTTATAGTGGCAAAACATGCTGAATGTGTGGAACAGAAGGGTCATGACATTAGATATTTGTATTTATTTATCTGGTATAGAATCACCAAGGTGAAGCTAACCTCTTGGTGGACAGACTTTTCTAGTAGAGAAAGTCATCAGTTACAATAGCTGACTATTGGACAGCAGATTTAGGCCTCAGGTCAGAGCAGTGGAGAAGCTTATCCTTGTCACCCACTGTGACTTGATTAGAATCCTCTTACGGTGAAGTAAACTGAGATGCAGACGATAGTTCTGAAGCCTGTATTAATAAAAGTAAAATTGCTGTGCAGGTGTTGGGTTTTCAGAAACAAGGAGAGTGACCACCAGCTAGCTCTTCTCTTTTCACTTGCTTTAGAGAATGCTACCATCATGGACTAGGTGCTGCATTTCTGCTTTAGGAACAACTTGGGACCTTTGTTCCAAAGTGAGCCTAATCTGTGCAAGCAGCGTGGAGGCAAGTGAGTCAAGTCACCACAAGATATGTCAGTCACGTCCAACGTGCTGCAACAATCTAATCTACTCTAATACAGATGAGCACCCAATCTATGCAAATCGGGGACCATGAAGGTGTGTCGAGTTGGGCACTCAAAAATTGAACACTTCCTTCCTTCCCCCCCCTCCACCCCAAATCACTAGTCACTTTTGAAAATCTTGGGCCCTATACTTAAATAGGGAATAACTGCAGTATCGCCGACATCATGATGTGTTGGTAAATGTTGGCTTTTTAATGGTGACTCCTGACGTTTAAGCTTTGGGTAATAGGACTTAAGACTGCACTTATTGATACGACTAAAGTGATCACCTCTTTCTAGACAGTCAAGGGCATGGATGCCATTTTATAGAACTTTTGAGGGAGCACTACAAGCAACTTATCTGCCTGCTTCATATGTTCAGTAATATCCCATATACCACCACAGAACATTCTATTCATGCACATCTCTGGCTGTATTCTGACTCAAATTTTGAAGACACCATATTTCATACACAGTGGGTGATTCAAGATGATGGTCCCTAGCATGATCAACCAGTTTTGTAAGGTTTTTTGGAGGAAGGACTTGGCTAACATCATCATCCCTCATCAGGTCAAGTATGCTATATCTCCAATCAAACTTCTCAGCATGATCCACTGGAGCAGTGTGAAAAAAAGTCTTCTCCTACCAGAGTATCTTAGAAATAGTTGTTAATGATGGATAATGACACTGAAGATATCCGAGGATTTCCTTTTACTCTGGTACCGTAGTGAAATAACTGACTTAGTGATCCCCAGAAACAAATCTTTGGACCTTAACGCTGACATTTAACCTAAATCCCTGGGAGTTGGCCCTTGTCCCATAGGACAATGACCTTTACTAATACTCACTGCAGTGTTAGCTGTGTTTGCAAGCCACAGTAAAACTTGTAGCTATCTAATCAAGATGAGAGAATCCTACCTTCTATTGAATTAGGACTTGCCTACACAGTGAGTTAGTGCATGGCAAGCTAGGGTGTGTATCTACAATCCAATAGTTTTCCATGCACTGACGTTCCACGTGGTCAAAGATACAGTGCAGTGGAAGTCCTGGAGTGAGGCTGACACACTCCAGGACTTTCACTGTTCCATAGCAGTGACCACGCAGGACATTAGTGCACAGCAAGCTGATGTGTTGTAGATTCAAACCTGGTCTTGCCACACACTAACTTGCCCTTAGTCTTCATTCTTTCTTGATGTGAATCCTTGGACATAAACAGAATGACATCCATCTTGAGAAGAGGCTCAAAGCAGCAAAAGAACAGAACCTCATTTGGTAGGGCTATGATGAATGTTGATTTGTGTGTTCATTGCATGAGGCTAGCTCTTAATACCAAAGCCCAGATTCGAATCTCATAACGCACTTAGAGCAGTCAATTGGGTGTAGGGACCTTTGAATTCTACACCCAGATCAGCCATATTCTCACTGTATAACCTTAGATAAGTAACTCAGTCACTCTGTGTCTCCATTCACTAGGTCAGAACCCTGCTCTCATTGATTTCAGTGGGAGCAGGAGCAGGTCCTAAAGTCGTTTGAAATCATTGCGTGCAAGGCATTATGTAGGTGAAAATTCCTTGGAGGCAAATACCCTATGGCAGTTTTAACACCATGTCTTCTTCATCTTTGCAGTTCATTCATATCCATGCCCTTGAATATAAGGATATTGCTATGGCAGCTCAACCCCTGTGGAGCATGAGATTTTGCAAGTTTCAATAGTTTAAGTTGAAGACCTTGTACAGTACGTTATCTGTGCTGTAGTTACACTAGTTATATTTTCCATACATTTACTTACCACTGAACTCACATAGTAATTACACTGCAGAAACAATGTGCATGAAAATAACATCTTCGTAGTTACATGAGTCATACACTGTAGTACCGCAATTATCACACTTTTGCTACATGTAAGATGCCAGCATTATCAGTGGAGTCATTTTGGCCAGAGGGTTGGAAGAGGGAAGAGAGATTTCCCTTCAGCAACAGAAGACCAAATGGTTCCCAAACAAGTTCCTTTCTCCTCAACCCCCTTAAAAAAATAAGATCCTATGCACTTAATTTACCCCTGGGGGAATTCTGCACCACTGCGCATGGGCATAATTAATATGCTGCACATCTTTTTTTTTTTTCTGCAGAAAATAACTTCTGCTGGAAAGTTGCTGCAGTTCCACCTTTTGCCCACCAGGGGCCGCTGTGGCACTAGAACAGAGCAGCTGCTCCCGGGTGGGAGCAACCCCAGCTGCCAATAAGGAAGGGAAGAGGTTGCATGCCTGACAGCACTGAGCCTATGGGGCCAGGTCAGGAGACAGGGAGTATGGGGGAACAGACAGCGTGGGGGTCACAGACTGGGGTTCCTGAGGGCTATTGAGGAAGGATAGACTGGGGTAAGGGCTCAATGGGAGTGAAGGTGCTGGGCCACATAGGGACAGAGGGAAGGGGGTGAAGGACCACAACGGGGAAGAGGGTGGCTGAGTGGGGGTACGGAGACATGGGGAAGGAGGTGCAGGGCCACATGGAGGAAGGAGCGTGGGCTGAGTGAGGGCATAGAGACACGTAGGGACGGCGGGAGGGGGTGCAGGGAAACATGGGAATGGGGAAGGGGCTGGCTGAGGGGGCACAAGGACACATGGGGATGGGGAGGATGTACAAAGGGATATATGGGGGTGGCTGAGTGGGGTGCAGGGACACATGGTGGTGGGGGAGTGTCTGAGTGGGGATGGACATATGAGGGTAGGAGAGGGGGTGCAAGGTTACATGGGAGTACAGGGACACACGGGGACAGGGGCAGATATGCCTGACTGAATGGGAAAGGCTAAAGGTCAGTGAGGGTCAGCATGGGGGAGGCTCCCTAATTCCCCCCCCCCAAAAAAAACAATCTGTTCTATATTTCTCCCACCCACACCCAACAACCCTTCAGGTTCACTCCAAGGCTCCTTCCCTCTCCCTCAGCTCCTCCGTTACCCCTGACTCCCCCAAGACTTTGCACTGCTTCAGAGGGGGGCAGGAAATATGGTTCTGTATTGTAGTATAAATGAATAACTCAGAGTTCTGTATTTATATGCTAGTAAGGAATCTATTTGTCAAAAAAACATTTCCTGAATCTTTTTTGTTGTCTGTATTGTTACAGATATATTTGCTGATAGGAAGTTTGAAATAAATTACCAAAATAATTGAAACTGCTGTGATTATATTGTGTTATTTTGACAAATAAAACATGCAGAATTTTAAAATATTGTGTGCAGAATTTTTAATTTTGGGGTGCAGAATTCCCCCAGGAGTATTAATTAGTTTGGTCTTCTCCTGCTTCTCTTCCTTCAATGCTCTCTTTGATTGGCTCCAGCCCTATACTGCAGCACTCTTCAGACAGCCTGCTGAGTTTCGATGCACCTGTTAAACCTTCTAGTCTCTCCCTTTCCCCTCCTGACTTTCCTGCATGTGAAATCTTCCCATGCTTGCCTCTTTCCCCCAATATCTCCTCTCTAAGTCACCTTCCCCAAAACCCAATCTCTCTTCTCCAAGAACTCCTCACTCTCATTTCCAAGCCCCTCATTTTCCCTTCACCAAACTGCCCTCATCTTAGTCTCTTTCCCTCTATTTTCTTTTCCCTTTCCCAAAATTCCCCCTGTGCCTGTCCTTCCTATACCTGCCCCCCTTTGTGTCAATCACACATAGCTATCCCTTTTGTCCCTATTTCTCCATACCTGGGTGCCCCCTTGTGCCTGTCCCTCTCCTATCCCTGTACCTTTCTTCTATCCCTGTCTTTCTTTTCCCTCCCACAGCTAATCCCCCCTTGTCTGTGTTCCAATCAGCCCCAGAACTATTCCCCTTCCATTGCGCTTATTCCCTCAGTGGGGGAGAGGGAAGGAGAAGCTGATGCTCCCTCATGTCCCAACCAGTTCCCTCCTGCAGACTCTCAGAACTGGTAGGGATCAGATAAGGAAGGAACTGAGCTCACTGCATGCTAGAGACTGCAAGTTCCTGCATGTCCAGCAGGGATGTAGTGGCGCCTGCTCACAGGACGCTCCAGTTGCAGCTTCTTCCAGCCTAAGGACACTATCAGCTGAACAGCTGATCAACATCCAGCAGCATGATGGGCAATGCTGGTTATGTGCTGCTACCCAAGCAGCCTCAGATTCTTCTCTATTTGTTTTGTTACCTCCTCTCCCTCCCCTTCACTGCCAGCCAAAAGTTGAGGGAGGGAAAGGCGTTATGGGCCTATTCATGTAAATAATATCTGTTTATTAGTAGCAGTAATACACTGGCACTTTTGGCAAAATCCTGTCTCCAGTATATAGTACAAGTAACCAAAGTGTGTGCACAGGTCTCCACCTGCGCCAGAGGAAGAAGAATCCACTTCCTCTGATTAGATATGATGATGAAGCCCTTTAGTGGCTTCCCCAAGCCCGAACACCACCAGCATGCATGGATGCAGGGCATCTGTGTACACTACAACCTACTGTGCAGGAGATGCAGACCATCTGCATGGATTAACACCATCCTTCCTTCCTGTGCAGTGGAATTCAGTGTTGTCAATTCTCAGTTTTTTTCAAGTCTCATGATATTATGTGATTATCTTAAAGCCCTAGTTCCTGGAGTCATGGCATGTTGTTGTTTTTGTTTAATAAAAGAAAGTTTCTAGCCCTCACCCATGCAGAGAAGAGTTTGAAAAATGAACCCTAAAGATGTTCAAAAACCAGAAGGCAAGTAAAAAGCAATTTCTAAGTCAATCTCCTGGTTTGGGGGGGGGGGGGGGGCTACTCATGATGTTTGATTGCTTGGAGTTGGCAACTCTGAGAACTACTCTTGTTTTGCCACCATCAGGAAGGAACCTCCACAACCTCAAAGGGAATAGAGTAGGACAGAATTTTCCCCCTAATCTGTGACATAGTTGTGTTTCTGCCCCCCCCCCACTCCACCCGTAAACATAGATGTATTTTTACATTGGCCAGTCTATATTAATACATGTACTTACATCAAATTTCAGTGACATGAATAAAATTTACATTTTATTAAACTATATAAATGTGACACTCTCCTCAGGATGTTCAGAACTGTAACCCCTCTGCCTCAGCAAGCGAGAGATTTGCTGTAGCTTAAACTGTGTCAGCTCCCTGCCACACCAGAAAATTCTCCCTGCTTTGCCAGCAAACTCCTTGAAACTCTGTAAGTCTTAGCCTTGCCTAGCAGGTGACAATCAGTTCCCAAGTTCCCCAAAGACGTCTTTGTGCTGTGTCCAATCCCTATCACTGGACACTAACAGAAATTATTAAGTTTGCTGCCTCCCAAGAGACAGAGCACACACCAACCTGTTGGTTTTACTGAGGACTCACACTTTAATTCAATATAGCAGCACTGAGATAGTTTATAGTAATACTAAGAATAAGTTTATTACCAAAAAACAGAGATTTAAGTGACACTAACCAAGCAAAAAAATGACCAGTATGGTTACAAAGAAAATAAGGCAAAAACCACTTTCTAGTGCCTAAAACTTAATTTTAGCAAATTACAATCTTTGCCTAAGCCGTTTTCTCACTTAAATCAAGTTCCAGCATCTCCAGCCTTCCAGGCCAGAGATCCAATGTTCACAGAATCAGATGGTGCTGTCCCCTGTGCTCCCTAAGTGATTGATAAATAAGGGGTTCTCTCCCCTTCTTTTTATAGACCAGTAAATCTTTGAAATGTATTCTTTGAAAGGTAAAAGTTCCTCTTCCTTGCTGGAGTGTAGACACCATGCTGTCTTCCTCATCCTTTGGTCAATTTGCTTTTTCAATTGGCTTAATCATTTTGTTTACCTTAGATGTAAATGTACTTCAATTGTCTCTGATCTCAGGTTACACTGGCAACACAGGCAAACAGGAAAAACAACATTCCTTTGTCTATGACAAATTTGTTTATCCACTCTACTTAGATTGCTTGGTCGGAACATATTTTAGTAACATATCTCCAGCACACACACATAATTTTTTACACACTAACCATACATACATCATGCAATTATATTAATGATCTGTGTGTCACAATTTTTATGTGATACTTTACAAGACCCTGTTTGGCTAAATATCCTGACAACAGTGTGTTGGATATGCCCTTTGCCAGTTGGAGTAAAGGGGCTGTTAGGCTCACAATCTATATAAAAATATTCCCTGCTTGTAAAACTGTGTTAAAAACAACAACAACAATTAACTCATAAACAAGCAGCAGTTTGGAGATTTTCAGTTAAGGTTATCTACTAAACATTTTATTAATTCTCAAGAATAGAATGTACTAGTAATCGTTCTAATTTACTTGACTAGTACAAGATACTACATATAAAGGTTTTTCCACACTTACATATTCCAGCAACAACAAATTATATGGACTTCTTTCAAAGTAACACATACTTGTATTTGTATCTGGTACATGCAAAGTAGCCTGTCCTTGCACTCTAACCAGTGTAACTAGTAAAGGTTTTTTTTTCATGCACATGGTAACTATAGTGTAGCTGATGTAGAGGATAAATACATGTATTAAAAGGTATAATTGCCATATATTTTTGTAGGGCCTGAGCTTGCTCCTACTCACTTCATAGAGAGCCGGATCTGGCTCTTGCCTGAACAACAACCCAATAATATTTTAGCCTGAATTTCAGACCCATTTTGCTAAAAATAATCATCATCAAACCAGGAAGTGGTCTCAAGATACTGTTAAAGTCAGTGGTTCTCAACCTTTCCTGTGCCTGGGTCTCTACCATCCATCTAGCCTCGTCCTCCCTCCCCTTGAGTATCATGGGGAAGGGCAGGTTGGTCATGTCCCTTTGACACCTAGCCATGACCCTGCTGAAGGTCATGACTCCAGGCTGAGAACACCTGATCTAACTGCTGTGCCATATGAATGACCCATCAACAGCTTTTTAAAGAAATAGTGGCAACTTGCAGATGGGATGAGTTTTGATTAAACCTCAGAAACAATAATTCAGTCCTTATACACTGAACTAGTTTCTATCTGATGTTAATGAGTTATGAGATTATTTTATCTATTCTTTATTTTAGAATAAACCACCAGGAAGAAATTGTATTTGAAAAAGAAAAAAAAGTGGGAGGAGGGGGAGCTTAAGTGGAGCAGATTCCAGTTTGAATTTGCAATGAATTGTCAATTGAATTTTAGATTCTGAAGGGCCTAACACTTGGTTTATGTTGTCAAGATAGCCTAATAAGAACTACTACTAAAATTACCATTAGGGGAGAAAATATTCCCCACAGTATCACATAAATAATAGTTCATTCCATCCTTCTGAAAGTCTGAAATAATATGACTAAAAATATAATAGATTGGATTTGTTCTTTTATTAATAATATATAAAATCCTGTAAAAATCCCTAATTAAATTTTGATATTATACATTGCATGTTAAATAAATTAATGGAGATATCCTATTTCCTAGAACTGGAAGGGACCTTGAAAGGTCATTGAGTCCAGCCCCCTGCCTTCACTAGCAGGACCAAGTACTGATTTTTGCCCCAGATCCTAAGTGGCCCCCTAAAGGATTGAATTTACAACCCTAGGTTTAGCAGGCCAATGCTCAAACCACTGAGCTATCCCACCCCGCATAGCTTAATGTAGGTATGTAGTGGGGTGGTCACTCCAGTCCATCCCTGAAGGGGTTAAAAACAGCCCTGGGAAAGGGCTGTTCCAGGGAGCCAATAGGAAAAGGCTGGGAGGCAGCCAATCAGGGCCAGGCTGGGCCCTATAAAAGAGCTGCAGGGCCAGCAGGTAGGGGAATCTCTCTCCAGCCCTGGAGGCCAGGGCCACCTGAAGCAGACAGTGCTAGGGAAAAGGGCAAGAGGAGCTAGGAAGCACTAGCCTGGCAACCCTGCAGGCCTTGGTCAAGGCCTAAACAGGTACTGGGGCTGCAGAGGTGCAGCCCGGGAATAGGCAGAGGCAGCTGGTCTAACCCCCTTGCCAGTGATGAGTGGCCATTACAGACTGCAGACTGCCCCAGGGAACGGGGGCTGGATGCTGACTGGCAGTAGCCACTGAGGCAAGGTGGGCATAGAGGGCTGAGGGTTCCCCTGGGAGGGGAGACCCTGAGAGTGTGGGTACTGCTGGGGCAGAACTCCGAGGTAAGGATATATTTATCTGTAAGTGCTGCTACCATACAAGAGTTTGGAGACATGGGATGTTCTCCAAACCATCACTGAGGACAAAGTTTTCTCCAGATTTTTCTCTCACATACAAAGAGTCTCTCAAGCCTTCCAGAGCACAACCGTAAACCTTCAGTAGGACTGTCCCTACCCTTGACAGGTCAGCTCATACTGCAGTGGCCTAGAAGAAGAACAGGATATATCTCCCTTTAGGGTGACCAGATAGCAAGTGTGAAAAATCAGGACAGGGATGGAGGGGGTAATAGGAGCCTATATTTAAAAAAAAAAAAAAAAAAAGCCCCAAATATCAGGACTGTCCCTATAAAATAAGAATAACTGTTCCAGCGTAGATTCTATGAGCATTTTAACCAAGATGTCTCTAATTTCATTAACTAGTCCCAATACTTCCACATCTTTTCTTCAGGAGAGCAAGAGCATTTAAATACTACATGGGTTCCCAGAATAACACTTCATGAAATACACTGAATCATCCACTTGAAGATTATTCATTTTCAATCTCACCTTTTTTCATTTTCTGTTTTCAGCTAAGCTGCAGTATTTTTATCCCAGTCAACAGTTTCAATACTGTGAATAGTTTGTTTTACCAGCTGCTGGCCAGAGATTGACAGTAAGGCTCTATTCTAGCAGAGGGCTCTTTTTTCACACTGTATGGTGGATACTTTGTAGGGGTCTCTTCGAACAGTCAGTCACATAATAAGCGTGGTCTCTATTAGACAACTCAATATACGTTTATACACACATTTAGCCAGAAAAAATAGGAATAGAAACACTGGCCATTTTCTGATCTCAGTAACACCAGTGAATTTCTGGAGTCATGCAAGTGACGTCAATGGAGTTACTTTTACATCCATGTTACTGAGGTCAGAATCTGGCCCTATATATAATATGCAAAATGCAGCCAAATAGCTATTGCTGTTGGACGCTTATCTTTTGTATTTCCTCATTTCTTGGTTTTATCTGCAGCCTAAATGTCATAATAATGAAATTAATTGCCTTCTGTGTGATTGCCCCCACCCCCCAAGAAAAAAATTGTTTGTACTTAGTAATGTTAGCATCTAAATGATACCACCTAGCCTTTAAGGTTCATACCGTATTGGGGTAATAAGTTGGAGCGGGGGTAAGTTGACAGCCACTGATGTTTAGCTAGAGACAGTTTTCTGCAAGGCTTAGTTAATAGGGCAGCATCACATCTGTTTCCTTTGTGATCTGTGATGCCTGTAATTGCCCACTGGAAAAATGTAGAAACAATATTTATTTATAAATGAAAGTTGATACTTTCTGCATTCTACATTCTGCTGCAGAGTCTCTAAAATTGTAGTTTACATGGATTTCTGACGTCCATGAAGGCTAAAGCAGGTGCTGTGGGCACATTTTGCTGCATCACTTTCAATGAAACTCTTTCTTACACTGTCTGATGCAAACTGTCCCCATAACAGTCCCTATACCTTTTATATTTGGCAGAGAGACTATGCAGTGATATCCCAAAAGGGGTGAGACTTTTTAATTTTTATTTTCATGCTGCTTAATACAAGCACAAAAAAATCACTGTTTGAGAGTTCAACCTTATCTGGTTGTTATTAATAACCTACTACCATAAAAAAGTTTGTGTCAGAGGCTGGCTGGCCCTTTAAGGGTAGTTGAACTCAGCCATGCCTGTGTTGGATTAGCTACCACTCAGACCCCAAGCCAGTCCTGATCAGCTGGGTGATTCCTTTAAAAGGGCTGAGAAAGGAAGCCTAGTGAGTGAGGAGAGTTTTTGTAGAAGGGTTTGAAGGAGATGGTGAGAGGAGTCCAGTGAAGGAGCCTGGGATTCAGGGCCCTACTTCAAAGCTCTATCACCAGACAAATTGTAAGGTAGTCTGTGGGAGGTGTTGGTCTCTGTGCTAGAGAACCCCCATAAAGAGCCCAGGAATCAGAGCTTTATCCCTGAAATTTAAATGTAACCCAGAAGAAACTGAGAGCTAAGCCTGAAAAGTGGGCTGAAGAGGTGTGTTGAGAAGTACTTTTGGTTTTCTTTGGACTCTTGTTGTAAAAGGTGATTGAACTCAGGGTGACTGAACTGGGGATAGGGGGACTGAACTACGTGAACCCCTCAGAGAAACAGAAAATGGAGGTAGGGAGTGCTATGGGACAGGCATGTGCGCTGGTGCTTGGCTAAAAATCTTTGTCTTCTAAGCAAGCTCAGATGTGACATTTTCCCTCAGCTGCTTTTAATCTCTTTGAGAAATAGCCTCTTTGGTTCCTAAAAGAGGAGTGTATCCCTGCAACAGTTAAAAATTCAGCCATTTTTGCTGTAGAGCTGTTGAAAATGTGTAGTTAGAATTTCATCATTTGGGGGGGGTGGGATTGTGTGTGTGGATCATGCAAAAATGGCTTAAGGGCATTGGCTCAGACTTTCCCAGCATTGCTAGCTTGAAACATTCAAAAGTAAGTCAGGACCCACAATATCATAAGATTAGTTTTAAAATAATGAGATCTCTTTAAAAATAATAGTGGGTTCTTATATACCTTGTGGTGGTAGAGTGCTTAGGGTTTGTATCTGTGAAGGTTTTTTCCCCTCTGCGAACATGAGGACTAGGAACTTTAAAACTCAAGCTGTTTAAAATGAAAACTGAACTTTGCAGGTGATGACCTGATTCCAGCAGCTGAGGCTTTAAGAAAAACTATCACAAAATTTACAATAAGATGGTGAGAGTTGGCAACGCTTTTCCTTCTCTCACCTATATCTGCATGCACAAATATACAGCTAGTGACTTTTGAGTAGAGGCTAAGCATGGAAAACTTTGGCCCCAAAGTTGAATGTTTCAGTAAGAATATATCTTTGTGGTGGGGGAAATTAAATCCTTAACCTTAGCTAGTACAAATAGCACCCACTACATAATTTCTGTCTCTGCCTAATCTACCTCTCTCCCTAGATCACACAGACCATATAGAGCTATCTATCTTTCTATTTATATGGCTCTATATCACCATTGTACCTGAGCTCCTAACAAATATTTAAAAACAGAAATAACAATATCAATCACTTTCCCTCTTGCTTCTCATCCTGTAGGATAAATAGCATGAGTAGTTTATAGATTTGGTTTTTTATGTGTATATATAAAACTTACTGAGGGAAAGCTAAACTGGGGAGATGAGTTTTGGATTTTGCTTTGAAAGTGATGAGGTCTGTGGTCATTCTTATCTCTCTTGAATGATTTACATAGGACAGGTCCAGCTCTGGTGTAAATTGTCTCTCACGCATGAGCCT
Source organism: Chrysemys picta bellii (assembly GCF_011386835.1). Classification (NCBI taxonomy): domain Eukaryota; kingdom Metazoa; phylum Chordata; order Testudines; family Emydidae; genus Chrysemys; species Chrysemys picta. The sequence continues at coordinate 96,299,933 of NC_088792.1, forward strand.
CACTCTATTGTTTGACAGTTTCATGGTTCCAGTGGAACATGCTGCTGGTCCAGGAAGTGATGCATGTGGAGGGCGAGGGGAGATTTCAGGGACTGGACTCTGTATTCAGTGAGGGGGTGGAGCCATTAAAGAGAGAATCACCTTTCAGTGAAACCATCCACTTAAATAATCATTGCAGCTGGCTGAAATCTTTCATTTAAAGCTCTTAATTTACAAAAAATGGAAAAAAGGTGAACAGGGAATAAAAGGGGAGTATCAAAACATGGGGGGTGTCTGAATTTTTAATTCTCAAAATATTTCATGAAAATTTTGAAAACTTCAATCTTTTTGTGCAGTGTTCATCAACTAGCTGTAATCTTCATATAGAAGCATGTTACTGTCTAAGATCAGACTTTTTCGTATAACTGAAAACTCCTGTCCTACTCCCTGTGCACCTACTCTGAAATAGAGAAACTACATGGACATAAGCAAGGCTGCAGGTAGTTTTCCCGCTTTGGTTTGTGCCTGCTTTCTCCATGCCCATGTTCCCAGCCAGCTGCACTGCCTAACGATGGGAGTGCTAAAAATCACAGGCTGCAGGTTCAAGTATGCTGCCTTCCCCCACCCCCCAAAAAATTAAAAACTAACTAGAAAAATTGAGAACATGACTGTTGGGATAAGCATGTGAGATGTTCAGCAATGATCCAAAAGCTTCTCATTGTAAGGAAGTTATTTCAAAGAGTAGAACATAATTGAAGTAGCTGGAGGATAGAATGAATCCTGGTCAATGGCAACACCCAGGAATAGGACATCTAGAGAGAAGAGGAAACCAAGAGAAGAGTCCTCCGGGACACTAACAAGAAGTAGGAGAGAGGCAGAGCAGACAGTGAGGGAGATCTTAGAAATAGCAAGAGGGGAAAATTAAAAGAGCCCAGAAACATGAGAGCCTAAGGAAAGGAAACTGCTTAGGAAAGGTGAGTGAGCAACTGTCAAAAGGAGCCAAGAAATTAGAGGATGAGACCAGACAAAAGGCTCTGGGATTTGCCCTGAGGAAGATCTTGGTGACCCCCTAATGAGCAGTTCAGTTGAGTGGTGAGGTCAGGATTGGAAAGATGTAGATCAAGTGAAGGAGACAGACAAGAGCAAGAAAAATTAAAGAGCTCCGTGACTAGCTTATTAGTAGAGAGAGTCCCTGAATTACATTTACCAAAGTAGTACAAATATGCTGTAGGGGAAAATCCTGGGGAATGGATAGAGTAGTCTTGCATGTATCTTCAATCTCTAGTTTCTATAGCTCTATGGAAATGTAAGTCAGAGTAAACTGAACAGGAACACTTAATTGAGGCTACCACTAGAAGCCTCAGTTGTGTTTGAATTCCAAAGGCTAAAAAGAAAAGTATTCTCACCATTGCAGCTGGGACTGGATGAATGTCTGAGCTGGACTAGTTTTCTCTCTCCTTTTCTGAGAGAAGGCAGAGGGTTAGATTTAAGCAAGCTAACTGGAAAGCAAGTAGCACAAGAAGCCACACTGAGCAGCTCAGCCCTCCTCACTATTCCCCAACAAACTCTCCTTGTTCCAGCAATCATTCACAGTGAAGTTCCACAGAGAACAACTAATAGAATCACAGCAGTCTACCTGTATTATAACAGGAGGGGACAATGATTACTAGAGGAAAAGTTAAACAATTCAAGTTTAAGTGATGCTTTGGCTGTTCCAGACCAGTTGAAAGACTTCAATGGACTTAGGAATTCTTGGCTTCAAAACTACCCACTGCCAACAGAATTTCTGTAGCTTTCTGTACACAATAATGCACCACTTGGTCAAGGAAAAAATGACTGGCACAGTCCCACTTAGTGAGACTCTCTGTCAGTATTGCAATCCCCCAATATGCAGTATGACAATAGTATCAACATGACATCAATTGAACCATCATGTAGTGTACTTGGACAGATTAAGTAGTAATAGATGCCACTTGGTGTTATTGACTGTTGCTTTTCTGCCAAAACTTTGGTGTTGGAACGTGGCATTTCTCTTTCAATCAATACTTTTCCCCCTTACTTTGCACAATCTGATGATAGGAAAAGTTGCAGTGCTCACTGTTACATGAGTAACATGAAAGTGGAGTTCTACATTTGTTACTTAACGTTCACTGTTCACCAGCATAGTCACATTTAGAATGCTGACATTCAAATGTATAAACCCAAGGCTCTACCTCTTCTTGTAAAATGTATATGTAGATCAGATGACAAAGCTACAACTTTACAAAAAACAACCCTCTTTCCACTGTTGAAAAGAATCTTTCTGGTAATTTAGGGCCACATTTTGTGCTGACTGACATATATTCAGGAGTATGTCACAAGTACATGTGGTGGGGTGTCTGCCCCACACTGCCAGAAGAGAGGTTAAAGCAGGCCCGGGGAGGTTGCCAATTAGGAAAGGGCTTGTAGAGACAGCCAATCTTCACACAGCGCACGGTCAACTTGTGGAACTCCTTACCTGAGGAAGTTGTGAAGGCTAGGACTATAACAGCATTTAAAAGAGAACTGGATAAATTCATGGTGGTTAAGTCCATTAATGGCTATTAGCCAGGATGGGTAAGGAATGGTGTCCCTAGCCTCTGTTTGTCAGAGGATGGAGATGGATGGCAGGAGAGAGATCACTTGATCATTGCCTGTTGGTCCACTCCCTGTGGGGCACCTGGCATTGGCCACTGTCAGTAGACAGGATACTGGGCTAGATAGACCTTTGGTCTGACCCGGTACAGCAGTTCTTATGTTCTAATCAAGAGGAGGATTAGAGAGACAGCCAATCAGGGCCAGGCTGGGCCATATAAGAAGGGCTGCTGAACAGAGCAACTTCAGTCACTCCCTGGTATTTGAGGAGGGAGGAGAGACAGCACCATGGTCAGAGTGGTGTTGGGCGGATCAGGGGAGCATAAGTGAGCTCCCGTCCAACCGCTGCCAACTGGGGCCCTGATACAAGGGTGGAGAAGGTGTTAGGGCTGTGGGGAAGTGGCCGAGGGACACAGATGGCAGGGGTTGGAGGTGACGCAGTGCATGACTTCCGGTATCTCTCTTCTTCTCCTCACTCCCCCCGACCTTGGACTTCAGCCTGCCACTGAGGCAAGTGGCTAGATGGAGGACTGCTGCCTACCTTTCTTTCCCCCCCCCCCCCCCAAAAAAAGATGGGGGGAGAGAACTGAATGGGGCACAGCTCTCTGGCTGTGTCCAGAAGAGGATACCGTGGTCCTCAGAGCAACATGGGTCCTGACAATAGAAAAGACAGTGGTGAGACACCACTAGATGAAGATGCACTGGTGAACCAGTGCTAATTCCCAGGACAGCCAGCAAGAGGTGCTGTAGTGGTGAGTCGCACCCCTGTTGCATACGTTCCCCACAAAAATTGCTGAAATGTTTGTGAGAGAAAAATGCAACTATTTTCAGATTTTTTTTAAAAAGTACTCTGAACACCACCCGATAAGGTGAAAATCAAATGTCTTCACTAGTCTTTCGGATGACTTTCTCTGTTTCACACTGATACCCCTGGATGATACAAATATGTTCATCTTAACTTATGAACTAATGCCCAAATTCTGATTGATATCCATGCAACTTGACTTGCATTCCAGTAGCTCCTTTGGCATCAATGGGCTAAATTCATCCCTTGTCTAACTCCAATGACATCCGTAGAGTTGCAGCCAGGATAAATTTGATCCAATTTCTTTGTAAGACCAGGGCACAAATAGCCAATGGGGTGGGGCAGGGGAGAGAGTTATTGGAGAAGGCACTGCATAATGAAATGCATGTTTTATAAACATTTACTGGAATTTCTATTGATGACCATGATTATTTTAACTTTAGTTCCATTACCATATCAACATAGTAAAACTATAAGGTAAAAGCAGAAAGCCACAGCAGATTTTGGCTACACCTATGTCCATCCGCTGACGTGAACATTGGTCCTAGGTCAAGCAGTGTTGCTTGAAAAATAGATGTGATGGTAGGGTGTCAACGTGGACAGAACCATGGAAGCCAGAGGGGGAGAGAGAAGCATTGCAGAGCTGTACAAAAAGGACTTGGTGTAGATTTTCTTATAAACCTATTATTGAATGTGTAACATACAGATTCCTATGTTGCCTAACAACTTTCATATAAGGCCAGATCAGGTGGACATACCTGTTAAGTGTAGAGTTTATTAACCAGAATCCTAACATTGCCCTCCTTATGGTAACTCTTAATTAGCTTTGATGCTCTTGAAATCCCTCCTCGCATAGGGACTGAGAAAGGGTCATGGCCACAGAGCTGCTGTAGTCTTGTAATCCCTGGCTGCAGTAGTCATAAAAATCATAGACCTGTTGGACTGGAAAGGACCTTGATAGGTCATCTAGTCCAGTCTCCTTCACTATACTATCTAGACCAGTGGTTCTCAAACTAGGGCCTCTGCTTGTTCAGGGAAAGCCCCTGGCAGGCCGGGCCAGTTTGTTTACCTGCCGCATCCACAGGTTTGGCCCATCACAGCTCCCACCTGCCGTGGTTTGCTGCTCCAGGCCAATGGGGGCCGCAGGAAGCGGCGGGGGCCAAGGGATGTGCTGGCCGCCCTTCCCGCAGCCCCCATTGGCCTGGAGCAGCGAACCACGGCCAGTGAGAGCCGCAATCAGCCAAACCTGCGGACGCGGCAGGTAAACAAACTGGCCCGGACCGCCAGGGGCTTTCCCTGAACAAGCAGCAGCCCTAGTTTGAGAACCACTGATCTAGATCACCTTGACCCATGTTTGTCTAACCTGTTCTTAAAAACTTCCAATGACTGAGATTCCACAACCCCTCTTGGTAACCCATTCTAGTACCTAACTACCCTAACAGTTAGGAAGTTTTTCCTAATGTCCAACATAAATCTTTCTTGCTGCAATTTAGACCCATTACTACTTCTCAGTCATCAGTGGTTAAAGAGAACAGTTTATCACTCTCCTTTACAACAACCTCTTACGTACTTCAAGATTGCTATCATGTCCCCTCTGTCGTCTCTTCTCCAGATAAACAAACCCAGGTTTTTTCAATCTTTCCTCAGTTCATGTTTTCTAGACCTTGAATCATTTGTGTTGCTCTCCTCTGGACTTTGCCAATGTTTCCCAAATGTGGTGCCCAGAACTGGACACAGTACTCCAGTTGAGGCCTTATCAGTACTGAGTAGAGTAGAAGAATTACTTCTCACATCTTGCTTACAACATTCCTGCTAATACATTCCAGAATGATGTTCCCTTTTTTGCAACAGTTTTACATTGTTGACATATTTAGTTTAGCCTCTGTAACCCCCAGATCCCTTTCTGCAGTAGTCCTCCTTTGCAGCCATTTCTCATTTGTACAATCAATTATTCCTTCCTAAATGGAGTACTTTGCAATTGCCCTTATTGAATTTCATCCTATTTACTTCAAACCATTTCTCTAGTTTGTCAAGATCACTTTGAATTCTAATCCTGGCCTCAAGTGCTTGCAATACCTCCCAACTTGGTATTGTCTGCAAACTTTATAAGCATACTCTGACACTGAACGGAACCAGACTCAGGACAGATTCCTGTGGGACCCCCACTCTCTGTCCTTTCAGCTTGTTTGTGAACCATTGATAACTACTGAGTGGGCTTTTCCAGCCAGTTGTGCACCTACCATTGTAGTAGGTTTGTTTAGGCTATATTGCCCTAGTTTGCTTATGAGAAGGTCATGTGAGACGGTATCAAAAGCCTTACTAAAGTGGAGATGTATCACATCTACTGCTTCCCGCTATCCACAAGGCTTGTTACCCTGTCGAAGAAGGATATTAGGTTGGTTTAACATGATTTGTTCCTGACAATTCCATATTGACTGTTACATATCACCTTATTTTCTAGGTCAGCAGTTCTCAAACTGGGTTGGGACCCCAAAGTGGGTCATGACCCCATTTTAATGGGGTTGCCAGGGCTGACTTAGACTTGCTGGGGGCCAGGGCCAAGGCCAAGGCCAAGCCCCACTGCCCAGGGCCCAAGCCTAAGCCTCAGGGCTTTAGCCCTGGGCAGTGGAGCTCAGGTTATAGGCCCCCTGCCTGTGGCTGAAACCCTTGGTCTTCTGCTTTGGACTCCCCAGAGTGGAAGAGCTTGAGTGGGCTCAGGCTTCATTCCCCCCTCCTGGGGTCATGTAGTAGTTTTGGTTGTCAAACGGGGTTGCAGTGCAATGAAGTTCCTCCCTTTTTGTCAGAATCATCCTCTCCTCTGGTTATTTTCCATCTTCTGCAATAAAAAGTGAATTCCAAGAACTAGTTCGATAATCTGTGTCCTGCTGAAGTATTTTCCCAACAGATGTCTGGGTAGTTGAAGTCCCCCATCACCACCAAGTCCTGTGTTTTGGGTGACTTTGTTAGTTTAAAATAAGCATCATTCACCCCTTCTTTCTGATTAGGTGGCCTATAGTAAACCTGTACCTTGCCAGCACCCTTGTTTTCTACCCCTTGTTATGCTTACCCAGAGACTTTCAACAGGTCTGCCTCCCCCTTCCATCTCAACCTTAATGCATATATCTTTGATATACAAGGCAACACCTCCTCCCTTTTTTTCTCTGCCTGTCCTTCCTGAACAAGCTCTAGCCTATACTAATATTCCAGTCATGGGAATTATCCCTCTGAAGGCTGTTGCAAGAATTGAGGCTGCTGCAAAATGTCCTGGGGATGGACTGGCCTTTGGTGCCATAGATGCCTTGAAAAGTGCTGATTAGAACACTTCCAACCAGCTCTACCAATGGTTGTTTTTTTCCCCATTGGAAAATGCTAATAAAGCAAAATGTGCTGTGGCACTGTTTGATTTCAGTGACAATCCCAATGGAAACAAGGCAGGTTTCTGATAGAACCCCATCTGCCAGGGCTGACTGCCATGTCACCCACCTCCTTAGCAGTCCACCTGGTGGGGGTGATGGGGTTCCTGGCTCCTAAGCTCCCAGGCTTGTGGCTTTACAGCAGAATGGACTCCCACGGCTTCCAGGGTCCTTAGCCTGCCTGGTGAACTGCCTTGGAGCCATCTTAGAGTCAGGGCTTCTTGGCAGCTTGGTAAGCCTCAAATGACTTTTTCAAAACAAGATTTTAGAATTCCAATTCCATGGAAAAATTTGAAAATTCACTTTTCCCATTTTGGAATTACATTTCTTTAATTTTAGCACTTCCTGCAGAGCAGGAACTCCAGTTCCTGGCCAGCAGCAGATTCTTGGATCCGAAGACAATCACGGAGCTTGCTACAGTCAGTGGGTGTGCCAAACATCCTCCTTCAGGCTCAACAGAAGGAGCACTCAGCTTGCTTTACTACATAAAGGGCACTGTGAATACAGGGTCCCACCCGAGGACTGGGCTGCATAGTAGGTCAGAGCTAAGCTGTGTAGACTATGGGATTTCTCTGGTTGTAAATATAAGCATTAGGAGAAGGTTGGCAAAAAATCCCGGTGGTGGTGGTTGTGCTGCACATTTGCTCTATGCAGTTTTTTAAAACTTGCATGATACCAGTAGACACATTTAATGTCTTATCCTGACTCCCTCATGATAAAAATTGGCAGGAGGGTGGTATAGCTGGTATATGACAGGACCCAGTTGTCCATTGCAGATGTACACCTTTACCTCGATATAACGCTGTCCTTGGGAGCCAAAAAAATCTTACCGCATTATAGGTGAAACCGCATTATATCAAACTTGCTTTGATCCACCAGAGTGCGCAGCCCCCCCCTTCCCCTCCCCCGAGCACTGATTTACTGCGTTATGTCAGAATTCATGTTATATCAGGTCACATTATATCAGGGTAGAGGTGTACATGCATTTCATCTCCAAGGATGATTTAGTCTCTAGCTTATAAAAATTTTTAAACACTTAATCTAATTTATGGTACATTCATTAGTGCCCTTTTCCTGCATAAGTACTATCATGCTTTCTCTGCTCCCATCTAAAAACAAATAAATTAACCTTCTCAGGGACCAGAATACAAAAACACAGCATAATGAGTAAAATAGATACCAAACAATCATTGCTTTAAAAAAAATCTGAAGTAAATTCCAAAAAAGATTTTACCTATAGTTGGTGTGAAAAATGAGAGCAAGTTTTGTTGGCATTATTTTTCACAAGTTTTAGTCTAGAGTTGAAAGCATGACCCTGATAAACCTGAAGATTGGGTGGCTCCAGAGACTGATGATAGAGCCACACACCTGACTAGGTTGCTAGCACAAATCTCTCCAGGGCTGCTATTGACCAAAAGTTCTTACTACCAGACAGCTGTTTTATAACTTAGACTGGTTCCACAGTCTACCTGAAGCTCAGTCTAATACTCAGCTCAATATCATTTCTCTGCTTGTCTGTAATGCAATAACTTTTGAAAGCCACATCCGATCAATTCCAAAATTGCAGAGTGTGTTCTTGGTTGTGCCCACATGTGCCCTATTGATTTTGGTGCAAATCAGAATGCTAGAAAATCCTGATTGAAAGGAAAATCAGGGGCCACAGACTGCCTGGTGCTCTAGACAGAAGAATCTCTGCTGATGCCTACACAGACCAGAGGCAGCAGCTTGGCCTGCTGCATGGGGAAATTGTAGCTTGGACTTTAACAAAAATAAAAGAATGTTGGGGGGAAAGTGGAGACCCGGGGGGAAGCATCAGGGACTAGACGGATGTGGATGTAAGGATCCAGAGTGGGAGGAATGGAGATGGAGAGGTGAGGAAAGAAGGGACCAGGAGTTGACTGAAGGCAAGTGGCAGCTGGGAGAGCAGAGAGCTGGAGAGGAGTAGGGAGACATTGTCTTGGCAATGCTGGAGGGAGGCAAAGCAGGGACCAGCAAGGGAATGGGGGCAGTTGGGAGTGGTGGTGATAAGGGAAGCAAGGACCCAGAGGAGAGGAACTGGGTGGGTGGAGGGGAAGCAGGGACTCTAAGGGGAGTGTGTATGGTGGGGGAGAGGGAATAAAGGAGGGACATGGACTGGAGAGGGGAAACTGGGGGCAGTGAAGATGAGAGGGGCAGGAATGGAGGGTGCACAGAACCCCTGGTTATGGAGTTGCAGGGAGTCCATGAAATGGGGGACAGGGAGAATAGGAGGATAGTACACAAGGAGCTTGTGGGGGAAGAATAGAGAAATGAAAAATCAAAATGCTTGGCACACAAGCAGCAAAGCATAGAGTAGAATCTGGTCCTGAGTCTGCAGGGTAGTGTACCCAATCCCATTTGCACATACATGTGTGCACACGCATATAAACCAGAAAGCCAACTACTGCCCTTGTGACAGCATCCTATGAAACCATTTAAAGTGTGAGAGCTGAAAGGAAAAGCATGTAGTATGTGCAGGGTTTTTCTTCTAATACAATTGGGAGCGCTGGTACAGTACCCAAACCTCAAGCTTAAGAGTGCTGTATAAGGCTCCTATAGGGGCTGGTATGTTGGTAGAGTAGGGAGAAGTTGCAAGTAAATAGACAACCAAGAAAGGGAGATCATATATTGTATTTGAAACTGAAAAATGTGACTAAACATACACAGTTACAAAGCTACAGAAATAACAAACTTTACTAGATACATGTAACAGCTTTTGATAGTCTACATTTAGATTCTAAATGTAATGTCATAGGAAACGGATAGTGATTAAAGGAAATTAATTATGATACACTAGTCTTTGACTTCAAGTATTCTGTAATTGCACACTAGGACTACAGTGAAAACGCATACATTTCCATTGACTGAGCCAGAAAGGTACCCAGAAGTCACCTACTACAAGACAGGCCCAACAAAGAAAGTAACAGAACACCACTAGCCATCACCAACAAAACCCCCAACTAAAACCTCTCCGGCGCATCAAGGATCTATGACCTATCCTGAAAGATGATCCTTCAGTCTCGCAGATCTTGGGAGACAGGCTAGTCTTCACTTACAGACAGCCCTCCAACCTGAAGCAAATACTCACCAGCAACTTCACACCACACAACAAAAACACTAACCCAAGAACCAAACCCTGCAACAAATCCCAGTGCCAACTCTGTCTGCATATCTATTCAGGGGACACCATCATAGGACCTAACCACATTAGCAATACCATCAGGGGCTTGTTCACCTGCACATCTACCAATGTGATATGTTTCAGCAATGCCCCTCTGCCATGTACGTTGGCCAAACCAGACAGTCTCTATGCAAAAGAATAAATGGACACAAATCTGACATCAGGAATTATAACATTCAAAAACCAGTAGGAGAACACTTCAATCTCCCTGGTCACTTAATAACAGACTTAAAAGTGGCAATTCTTCAACAACAAAAACTTCAGAAACAGACTCTAATGAGAAATTGCAGAACTGGAATTAATTTGCAAACTGGACACCATCAAATTAGGCCAGAATAAAGACTGGGAGTGGATTGGTCATTACAAAAACTAATTTCCCCCTACTGTTCCTCACACCTTTTTGTCAACTGTTTGAAATGGGCCACCCTCGTTACCACTACAAAAGTGATTTTTCCTCCTTTGGTATTCTACTGTTAATTGAATTGTCTTGTTAGCACTGACACCCGCCCCCCCCAAACTTCCATCTTTTCATGTACTGTGTATATAGACCTGCTACTGTATTTTCCACTCCATGCATCTGATGAAGTGGGTTTGAGCCCACAAAAGCTTATGCCCAAATAAATTTGTTAGTCTCTAAGGTGCCACAAGGACTCCTCATTGTTTTTGCTGATACAGACTAACACGGCTACCACTCTGAAAAATAATTCATGATGATAGTCCAAATTGTCACTGGTAGATAATTTATTAAACAACTATATATACACTAATTTCCACCCAATAATAAAACCCATTGATATTTATCCACATTACATACTGTTATGTGAAAATGTTCATTTTATTATGGGTTCAGACAATTAGGAGGAGGCTGTTTTGGGGGAGGGCAGCATTTTTATTTGTGGTGATATTTAAAGAAGCAAAATTCAAACTTCTTTTTTTTTTTTTTTTTTTTTTCTGTGAATGAATTTTCAGCTGAAAGGAATTTTGAATTGTGAGGTTTCCAAAATGGAAATTTCAAAATGCTGTGGGTTTTGGTTTAAAAATAGGACTATTTTTGAGGGAATCTGGCCTGTTTTTGCTTAGAACTGGTTCTGGTTTTGAGCAAAAACAGTGGAATTTCATAATAGTTTTGCAACATCACTTCCAAAAATTGAAGTTTTCAAATTTTGTTTCAATCTTCAAAGTTTTCACATACTACCTTATCATTGGCTTTGTATTTTACAATTCTGGCTCTGCAGGAAGAGGAAATGGAGGATTAAGTACTACTTTTTGTAAATTGGTGTACTGATTGGATGCAGGTACATTTCTGAGCTATAAACTTGAAACATAAGCCCCGAGTCCTTTCATTGTCCCTTCCTTTCTTTACTAAGATTGCTGTGGTATCTGCTACATTTCTGGCTGCCCTCAGGATGTTAACCATTTTTAATATAGCCTCCTTTTTTTTCACTCTTGTAACTTACAATAAAATGATGGCAAAGCTGATTTTGGGTGGGTGGGTGGGTGGGGGGAAATGGGTTCTATCATTAAATTTTCTTTTAAAACAGTGGCCAACATTTTTGAATGTAGGTACCTGAATTTAGATTATCTAAATTCTTCTTTTAAAGGCATGTTAACATGGCAATGGATCTCTAACTGCCAGCATCTAAACTTGAAAAAGTTGGTGTAGCGAAGAGACATAGCCATTTTCAGAGATTGACAGTGGGGGGCAGCCCAACACTGGCACGCTCTCCACACCAGAAGGAGAAGAATGGGACAGGAAGTATAAAAGGTGGGCCCTGTAGCTCAGTTGGGAGGCAGCTGCCAAAGGAAACAGATGCCTTCTCCCTGCTGCAGATGCAGGGTCCCACAGAAGACTTCTGCTGTCCTGAGGAGGGCCCCGAGCTACCCATACAGCCAGACATGCCTGATGCTGAGGAGTTTGTTGGGACTGCCACTTGCAGTGTACCCTAGGGAGACGGAGGACACTCCTTGGATGCAGGTACTCAATGGGGAGTGTAGAAAGCAGCCCAGGGGAACCAGATTACCATCCAGCTGTGGTGCTGCCGGAGACAGTCAGCATGTTGCAGGTGGATTCCCTGCTGACCTAGTGGCAGACTGCTCTGCCCTGGGCTGGGACACTGTGCAGCTGGGCAGGCCCACATCTTCCTCTCCCTCTCTTCCCACCCCCCCCCCCACACACACACACACATACACACCCCACCTGTCACATGGCAGTACTCTGCTTGTTAAAAATATAATGCCTTACTCTAAAAGGCCCTCATGAAGGCTTTCAACACTGCCCCACAACTCCCATTCAATTCAGTGGACTTCTACATCTTGCAAGATAGGGCACAATATGCAGTCACTACTGTCTTGTTGGATTGTTCACCAAACAGATTGAAACAAGATAGGTCAGGAGGCCTGTACTTGCTGGGGGCTCAACCCCTGCTGGCACCCTAGACAGTGGTTGGTGCTCACCCCGTGGGTGGGCCCCTTAACCACTTGGTGCTCACCCCTGCCTGAGGGCTGGTGCACCTGACTGCAAAGTGACCCACCCTGCCTAAGGGCCTGGCCACCTGCACTGTTCACTGCTCTATCCTGCCTGCAGATTTGAGCCCTAGAGACACTAATCCCCCTCCACCCCACCCCTCATACAGACTGCCATTCCAGGTGTGTGACAGCGAAGAGGCATGGCCACCCTCAGAGACTGACAGTGAGGGGTGGCTATACAAGCCTATATGCCTACCGTTGTCCTAAACTGTTAGTCTGAGATTTTATATGCTAAGTTTTAGCCCAGGGAAAAATGTCTTAAGATATAAACCTCTTAATAAATTAATACAAATGAACTTAATGGGAAATTTTGCCATGGCTTACAATGAGAGCCTGCTCAGGCCTTGAGTTAGAGACCATCAGGATTGTCCTTTTTGGCCAAATCCTAGTGTAAGTGCACTAATAAACAATTAGACCATTTATTTGCTTTATAGTAAAGAAAGGGTGTTTCAAGTGCTAGCCAGGCATAGGACTTGTGCTTTGGAGTCCTTCCCTGCAAAAGAACTGGTACTCGGGTTTTTCCTACTCTAGCTCTTATTTCCTCTTCCTGTTGTCTCCATACACCTGCTGAGGGGGAAAATAACCTATCCAGCAATTACAGTTTAGAACATTAACTTTTGCTACCCTTTTATTGTTTCTTTGGTTCCCCTGTCACACAATGCCTTTCAATGGGTTACCAGTGAAATCTACTCAAGTGCCTAGGCTGCTATGAGACCGTATGGTCCTACATACTTAAATCCTTAATGGGCTTAAGTGGCACAAAGGGCTTCATGTGGGTCCTCTGTACTGGGATGAATTTCACACATTGTGACCCACAAGTCTGCATGCAATTAACTATCCACTTATTTAACCTGGTATAATAGTGTTAATATCTAACACTGCAGGATGAAAGACTGTAGAAGGTTATAATATCTGTATCTAATGATAGCCCTTTTTAACACATGAAAATATAGAGCTCAGCAAATTCCCCTCATTCTTCAACCAAGTGACATAATCTCTGAGTTTTGGATTTAGCAAAATGCCTAATCCAAAGTCTTTCAGCGCCATCTGGTGTTCACAGTTGTGACTTTTTAAAAAATTTAATGTACCTAATGGTCGTGCACAACACCCTTTAGACTTTTTCCTGTCTACTGTTCTTATTTAGTCAGGAAAGAAGCATATTTTCTCAAAGATTTGTTGCATGGCAATGCAAATGCATTATCTTCATGATAGCACCATACACCAGTATGAACAGAAAACAGTGTTACCTTTACGGTGACCCAGATCTTGTTTCCTGGGCCAAGTCTGAGTAAATAGTCTTGGTCTGGGATACCTCTGCGGCAGTTGGGAGACAGATCTCTGCAGTTGTGTTCCAATTAGCTCACCTCCACAGGGTTTTAGGTGAATTCATCCTAGATCAATTGGTCAATAGAGCAGAAGGATGGTCCAGCAGTTAGGGCACTAGACTGGGATTTGGAAGACTTTGGTTCAATTCCTTGCTTCCCCACATCCTTCCTGTATGACCTGAAGCAAGTAACTTCCTCCTCCTGTGACTTATTCCCCAACTGAGGATTTAGTAGTACTTCCCTGTGAGGATAAATGTTAACGATTGAGGGGCTCAGACACACAAGGACATAAGTACCATAGATACCTTGAATCCATAGAGCCCTCCGATCCATTGGCCCGATCACTACATGTTAGAGTGGATGGAGTAATGGAATGCATGCAGAAGAAGTGAACAACCCCCACACAAGTACACATGATTCACTCCCTGTCAGGAAGGGCAATCCCACAGAATGGCTTGCAAACTCTGCCCCAGTAAATGATATTGGATAAAATAATGCTGATTACAAGTTTGATGTATTTTAAGACAGGTTCTTCTAAAAAGAAGGTGGAAAATAGGATCAGTTTAGCCAAATCAATTTTTTTTTGCCGTTTTGAAATGTTTCCTTTGCCTGTATGATATAGCAATAGCACTGTTTCACTAGCATCCAAATATTGATACATGGTGCAGTACTAGCATGCCCTTTTCTTGCATCATAGCATCCTCAATGATCTTTCCCTACTAGTGCTGTTGTAGTGCTGCTGATTAATGATCAAGCAGTAAATTAAGGGGCACTTTCTGCAACCTCACAGTTGTGCTCCATTTCATTGCATAGTCCACTACTATCAACTGACTTACAGCAGTGGGGAATGAAAGGGTAGTCCTGCCAAAAATAGCTCCAGCTTTAAACAGGAGTCTGGTCTCAATATTCTACCACCAATTCTACGTGGGGAGATGGTGTTATGGTGGAATCAAACAGAGAATCTGATTCTGGTGCCTATGAAGTCAATAGGAGTCTTTGACTTCAATGAGAGCAGGACTAAGCCTACAGTTAGAGCAATCTCTGAAGAGTAGTGAAAATGCCAGACCACCACCCACCTGCTGCACACTCATCTGATGTGGAAGTCTCTGCAGTCACATAAAGGGTGATGAGGATACGAGCTATGTGAAGAGATGAGGCAAGAATGGATTTTTTAAAATAAATATATTGCACTGTTTTCATCTCCACATGCAGCCTGGAGAATGATGGGTTTTAAAAGACAGCAAATGTGTCCTCCTAACAATTAATATCTTGTAGATAACTAAGGATTTCTTTATTTCCTAAACCATAGCATAAGGAAAGACTTCTGGTTTCCTTCAATATATGAAAGTGTGATATATATTTTAATTTTTTTCCTCCCCCTTGACTACAATTCATTTGTCTATCATTTTTTCTCTTCTTAATACAGCACTTGGCTTTTTCCAATACAGCATCTGATCCCCAGCCTAGTACAGGATGTCATTTTGCATTTCACACAACTCTTTTCCATTCAGCAAGTAAATATATTATACACCAACAGTTCACGAACATTTTCTCGGAAGGAATCTTTTCTCCTTTTAGTAGGACGGGGACCAACAAAACCCCAAATCCAAACACTGTGATAATTTATTACCTTTTCTTTCATGACCTTTTCAAGGACTGCATAATTCCTCTGGGATCTCCAGTTTCCAAAGGGAAAATGAGAGATCCAGATAAGATCCCATGCCAACATATTTAGAGACAGGCATGTCCTTCTGTAGCTAAAGTAACTGAGCTTGATTAGAAGCCATCAGATGCAAGAACAGGCTCAGGAGGATACAGCAACGCAGGTCAGAGGCACTAATAAAGAAGACAGATGATCTGCAGTGCTTACTCCTGCTGCTCTACAAACTGAGATGTGAGTCCCTCCTGCTAAATCATTTGATGATATTCCAGCACATTTGGAAAAACTAATACCTTTGCCTTATAGGCAGTGTCCTGAATGTGCCCTAGATCAAGCTTCAGAAAGCATTGTATGACATGGAGAGAGTGATTCTGCTGCACTACTGCTTTCTCTGCAGCAAGGCATTTGATTTCTATAACTGGGCAGGTTAAAATGATATCAGTTATTCGGTCATGTACTGGGCACTACTGACTAGAGTTTGACATCACTGATAGTCTGTTAGAACACTCTTGTTGTATCCAGTATCCTAAAGCCATCTTGTAATGAGTAACTATAGTGGAAGACTTCTCCATCATCTCTATTTGAGATGCACTAATGGGAAGGAACAATGACACTTTTCCTGCTAAAAAGAATTGGAAGGGCTGCACTGAACCAGTTCCCAACATACATAGCCTGCTGCTGCCTCTGCTTTCAGTGCAAGCTTTGTCTCATTGACAGTTGCTATTGCTAGTATCAATAATTTAAAGCCACAGGCACAGGCAAGCTGTAAATAATTTAAAAAATATAATCCATGTCCATCCCTATTGCTGGAGATCAGTTGGGATCCACATTTTTATACACGTTTATTTATACTGAGAAACTTGTACAATAGCTACCCAACAGAAGCTAGAAAACAGCTCTGAATAAAATAACATTGTCATATTATGTTCTGCAGAGCAGAGACAGTGTACTGCTGAAATTTTTTTTTTCAGCTAACCAACACTGAGGCTGTATTTTACTAGCCCAGAACAATCACATCTAAACAGCAAGCCCTGAAATTCTGTCTGTAGGAATAGTCCATAGAAGAATGGGGGCATCATCAAGCCATAGAAAAGCCTTAAAAAATAATAAGAATAATTTGACAAAGACCAAACACATCTTGCTGCTCACAGGAATGTTAGACAAAAATATACAGAGTCAAAGTGTGAGCAAGCTGTTGCAACTCACAATCCTTACTCCAAGCAGCATTTTTAAAAAAACCCTCAAAGTTACAGGTGGCTTGAAATGTCTTTGAGGTTTGTTTGGTGTTTTTGTTTGTTTGTTTGTTTTTTCTTCTCACACAGTGAGAAATTATTACTGGTCACAAAGGAACATGTGGTGGGGGGAGCTGGTATACACTGGGGGGGGTCGATGTAAGATACGCAACTTCAGCTACGGGAATAGCATAGCTGAGGTCGACGTATCTTATTTCAACTTACCTCGGGTCCTCATGGCGCGGGATCGACAGCCGCTGCTCCCCCATCGACTCCGCTACCGCCGCTCGCTCTGGTGGAGTTCCCTAGTCGACGGGAGTGCGTTTGGGAATCAATATATCGCGTCTAGATGAGACGTGATCTATCGATCCCCGATAGATCGATTACTACCCGCTGATTCGGCGGGTAGTTGGGACGTACGCTGTGTGTGTGTGTTTCCTTCCTTCTTACAGGACAGTTTTCTGGCACTGGCGCTCGTCAGTAAGCCTCAGTTTTTTTCATCTGACACAAGACATTGGTAAAGCAGCTCCTGATTAGTCACTTGAACCTAAGCTTCATGGGGCCACTTTAATTTTTCCCAAATGAGAGGTGCTTTTAAGCTTGAACTTCAGATGGTGGTGGGTTGTTTTTTTTTTTTTTTTTCTTTTTTCTTTTTTCTTTTTAAAAAAGGAAAACCTCGGGGCCCAATTCTTCAATTTTGCTTCTTATGTCTAGCCCTAGACTACCTGTGTGAGAAAGGATTGCTCAGTAGGGTCCCTGCTCTGCTGGCTTTTTATGATGAAGAGTGTAAAACTCTTGCTCTATACACTGGGGGGAAAAGTTGTCTGTGCCAGGAAGTCTTTGTGATATCTTTCTGTGAATTGCTACAGTAAGTTTCACAGCCCAAGAAAGAGCAAGTGCCCTGTATCAGATACATAATAAGCTAGCCAAAAGAAGGCAAACTACAATATCTGCAAGAGCCAGAGAAATCCTTAAGTGTTGGGGAGGAGGGAACCCATATAAACTTCTAAGGATTCTGTGGGTTTCAGTTTCTAGAGTACACGTGTCAATGAAGCTTTCCCTTTTCTGTCAATCTGATATCTAAATGAGAACATAAGAACAGCCATACTGGGTCAGACCAAAGGTCCATCTAGCCCGGTCTCCGTCTTCTGACAGTGGCCAATGCCAGATGCCCCAGAGGGAATGAACAGAACTGGTAATCATCAAGTGAGCCATCCCCTGTCACCCATTCCTAGCTTCTGGCAAACAGAGGCTGAGGACACCATCCCTGCCCATCCTGGCTAACAGCCATTGGGGGACCTATCCTCCATGAATTTATCTAGTTCTTTTTTGAACCCTGCTATAGTCTTGGCCTTCACAACATCCTCTGGCAAAGAGTTCCACATGTTGACAATGTGTTATGTGGAAAAAATACATCCTTTTGTTTGCTTGAAACCTGCTGCCTATTAATTTCATGTGGTGACCCCTAGTTCTTGTGTTATGAGAAGGAGTAAATAACACTTCCTTATTTACTTTCTGCACACCAGTCATGATTTTATAGACCTTTATCCTATCCCCCTTCATCGTCTCTTTTCCAAGCTGAAAAGTCCCAGTCTTATTAATCTCTCCTCATACGGAAGCCATTTCATACCCCTAAACATTTTTGTTGCCTTTTTCTGAATCTTTTCCAATTCCAATATCTTTTTTGAGATGGGGTGGTCACATCTGCATGCAGTATTCAAGATGTGGGTGTACCATGAATTTATGAGCATGGCACTATACCTACATAATAATATCAAATGGATTCAAAACCATCTAGGGCTAACACCATTATTTTGAAATAATTGATTTTTATTGCCAGTTTTCTTTCAAATTGATTCAAGTTTGGTGGTTTCTTGCTGAGACTTGGTCTGAGGTTTACTCTGCTCAGGCTGTTATATTCTATACAGAATCCAACTTTAACTTCAGACAGGTGAGAGTCTCAATAAGCTTTTTGCTTACTATCTGTCTGATCCAAAGCCCATTGAAGTCAATGGGAATGTTTCCAATTACCGGTACTTCAATTGGATTGAACATTATGCATCTGATCCTGAGAGATGTTGAGCCTAACCCATTTTTCAGGCTATAGAAAGCAGAATGTGATTCCTGGGTTGGCCAGAAGAGATCACTGTATAACAAAGGGAAGCATTCCTCTCCTCCAAACTGAGCATACTATCTGCTCATTATGTTCTGCCACGAATGGTTGGGGGCTCAAATTCACTCCTGAACTCAGATCCCCATATATCAGCCTGACCAGACAATTTTACTAGGCCCAGAACCAAACTTTGCATTTAAAAAAAATTTAGAAACATTTTTGGTTCCTCTGCTTGGTAAAAAATAGAATGCCTTACTCTAAAAGGCCCTCATGAAGGCTTTCAACACTGCCCCACAACTCCCATTCAATTCAGTGGACTTCTACATCTTGCAAGATAGGGCACAATATGCAGTCACTACTGTCTTGTTGGATTGTTCACCAAACAGATTGAAACAAGATAGCACTACCAGCTGACATTTGGCCTTCTCCAATTCCTCCTAAGGGAGTGTGTAAGGTCTGGGTGTAAATAACATATGTATTAGCAGCTGGGCAAATCCTAGAATGAAGAGTATTCTAGGCTGCTACAAATGCACAATGGGATAAATTAATCTGTCATTTAACCCTTTGTTAATTACACTGTGTGAAGGAGTTCATTCTATAATGAAGACATCAAGGAGGAATATTACGGAGCATGAATTTCAAAATCAAGTTGTGCCTGTTTAAATGCCAAGATTTTTTAAATCTTGGGCCTAGAACAGACCCATCTAACTCAAGCCACTGAAACTCAATTTAAAAAATAAACTGTAATACACTCTAAGCTTTTATTTACATTTTCAAATGTAGTCATTAGTCTTTTTAGCTATTCCATATAGCTAGGGATTAAATAATACTGTAGAGCTCAAAAATCCATAGATCTCCAAGATTCCATAAATATATTTTCCTAATGGGAAAATAATCATGCTAATTAAATAACAGAGCTAGCTTATTTATTCCTTTTACTTAATTTAACCAAAAAAGTCCCTCTGCATTGCTCAGTGCAGAATAAAGCATTTCTTTACTCAAAAAGGCATTTTCCATTTTTCAAGCATGTTATTAAATGAGTTCTGAACAGGTATTTACAAAGCTGCTCCTAAATTGTTCACTCTTTTCACACGCGTCCAAGACAAATTCCAATGTATGTAGTTCCAATCCTGCTGCCCTCAAACTCATTCTGAAACTTCACCGCTCCTCCTAAATTGTAGTGTAGAATTGCAGGGACAGAATGCCTGGCATGCTCCACCATAGAGATGGTTGTCCATCAATGCTGGATTAAGGATTCATTGTATAAGCAGTCTCTCAAGTGTTTTCAGAACCGCCAGGGTGAAGGATACTATATCTGTACTTCAGATTCTTGTGAGCTCTGTGTCCTAATTGTTTTACTGGGACAATGAAAGATTGAGGATTATTATTTGATGCCCTCCCAATTGTTTAGCTGTTTTATTTCTATAGTACTCATCATGGCTTTATCCCGTGGCCACATTACTTCCATGGTGTTCCTGCAAGGGGAGCAGGAACATGCTATTCTGCTAATATTTTCAGTCACTTCTGTTCTTGGGCGAGAGAAGGGTAGATGGGAAACTGGAAAAAGGGCCAATGGCCTTCAGGACAAGACTATTGGAACATACTGTGGATTCTGGGAATCAAGCATCCCTTTCCTGGAGATGGAATGTAGTAAAGGAGACTCTCTTCACCATAGGCATTCATACAGCAGGGCCAAGTTTATTCATCCCCAGCCCTTCTCCACAGACAGCATTGTTCTGCAGAAATATTTATTTCATGTGAATTAATTTTGTTTTTCCATAATCTGACTGACACCTACAGGCCAGAAGACAGTTCTGCAAGCTAAAGAGGATTTTTGGAAAGAATATATTTCTTTGTCCATGCAGGGGGTGCAATTATTTGTGACGCTCTCATTAGTACAATCATAATATGCACTATCAGCGCACTGAGTTCACACATATTTCCCCCTCTTTATTTAAAGCAATATAACCGGTCTCCCAAGTCTCCCTGAAGGATGCCTGGGTATTAAAATACAATGCTTTGTGTCCATGGCTATTGGAAAAATTACAGCCTAGAAACAAAGGTGACTGCTTTTATCCTACACAAATTAAAAAAATAAGTATGTGCAATGGAGTAAGGTATGCTGTAACTTCTGGCTGCCAATGCCCTGTGGTAACAGTGGATTTCAATTGCTGTGGGCTTGTAAAACTTGGAGCCTGATTCTCCTCTCACGCTAACATGGTTTGAGAGTGACTCCATTGAAATAAAACACTTGAGAGAGGAGAATCAGATTTATGGAATGCAAAATAACAACATTCCCTGTTCTCCACCCACCCGAATTAAGGACCTGAAAGTGTCAAAGCAAGGGTGTCAGCAGGAAATCAAGAAATGGTATAGACGCACTAAAATGTTAGTGGTGTGTAGTAAAACACAGGGGCGAGCTGAAGTTCTTATTCATTTCTGCACTAAGCAGGGTTCTTTAACCTATCATCATGCCACTGGGCTCAGCACTTTGAAAATTTCAGTAAGACAACTTAAATAGAAAAGAGCAATTTTAACCAAGGTTGACAAAAACCAGCCTCAGATCTTATTATTGTACAGTAAAGACTCCCTCACTGGCAAGATCAGTATTCTGTGGTGTTGATCATACGCCTGATACACTGACTGGATTTTGCTCATTGTGTTATATGTAAGTATTACATGGTTTATCATGTTTCTCCTGTTTTTTCTCCCTGCCCTCCACTCCCACCCCGATAAAATACTTGTGGGTTCATGGGTCCAAGGACTTCTGAGTGGGGAACAGCAACCTAGAAATATGACCATGCAGGTTATATTTTAACTCCCTGGATCCAGAATTAGGAGTACAGCTCTGGGCGGGGCTCAAGGCATAGTTAGATTTATTTTTAGGATATGACCTTTAGGCAGATTGAACCCAGCCCTTTTTGCTGTCATTGGCAACTGGGCCAGATTCTCCTCTTATTCCTTGCTTTCTATATGGAGTAACTCTGTTCACCAATTCAGTAAGGTTACTCCAGATTTATCTTAGTGAACTGAGAACAGATTTGCCATGGAGTTTCAATTCTGCTTCCAAAATCTGTTCCAAACAATGAATGCCACCTCCCATTCTTTCTCGTCAGATATTATCTAGATTCCACAAAGTAATTTAACCTCCTCTGTATTTTGCTTTGCTTTTAGGAGGACTATACTCCCTATCCTATTTTTTTTATCCTCTGGGGCCATGCTTCAAGGCTTTTCTGTTTCACAGTCTAACCTAAATGGGCTGCCTGATAACATACAAACAGTGGGAGGAGCTTCCTGAGTAAATTAATATTTTTGCCTCCAGTTTTATTTCAGGCTGTGTGGGGGTTTTTTCTTTTTTCTTTTTTCTTCCTGTCCTTGGTTATATCACTCCCACTAGCCAAATCATGCAAGACAAATAGAAACAGGACAGGTACGAATATTAGCTGGCCCACATGTCGGTATAAAACTATCAGGGATACACCCCGGGGCAAGATATCCTGTACTTGAATTCTTTCCCGAGCATTTGGTGTATCTGTTGTAAAGGCAATCTCCCTAAAGGACATGTGATCTGACTCCTATTCATAGAATCACAGCAGTTAAAGATGGCCTAGATTATTCCATTATTTAAAATTCTAAAGGATTTTTCAGTGATAGCGCAACCAATGTCTGACTTTACCAATTCCAAACACTGGCTTCACGAAGAAAAAAAAAACAAAAAATGGAAGAGATCAGGAGTCTAGCTAATCAGTGGCATAGTGGTCAGTATCCGCACCTGTCCTGTAGGAAATCAGGGTGCAGTTATCCATGGGGAGCCAATTTGCTACACCATGTCTGAGGGTGACCATCAGTGGGCACTGAACCTGGGAACTCTGGAGCTAAAGCATGAGCCTCTCCTGCCTAGGCTAAAAAATCCAGTTCCGTTAGCCAAGACTGTTCCACGCTCATCAACTTCTATATGTGGCCCAGCCTTCACTAGATAGGAACAGAGCATCATATTCAATGTGTTATGCATGCTTCAGGTCACATACAGTGGTTCCATTTCCCTGCCAATGTATCATTGCTCCTTATAATATAATAATCTTAAGTACTTTGGCCATTCTGGTTGTAAATGTCTCATGCGATGATATTTCCACCAATTTCTTTGGATATGAAGATTGTTCTCATTCTTAGGAAGTTTTCTTGAGACCCACTCTACATTTTCTTTTTCCTTAATTTCAAGCCCCAGATTTTAGCACTCCTGAATTTGGGAAAGTTCCCAGATACAAATTTTGATTCGGGCCTCTATCTTTATAATGGACTGAACAAAAGCCCTGGATCCTAACCCCATCAAACTTTGGAAAAGTTTAGTTCAGGCCTTTCCCTGATCCCATTATTTCCAGTTATACTTTCCTTATAGTACCAAAAGCAATTGCTTTTCCTTTTCTGTGTTTAATAGTTCACCTTTCATGTTTAATATTTCCCTTTGCTCATTCAGTTATAATACATCATCTGCATGCTCAAACCTCAGTGATCAAGGAACATCTGAGAACTACAATGACAAATGAAGACCATCTAGCAGGGGTAAACACAAATGAGATGTGAGCCAAAAATCTCAATAAACACTGATTCACTATCAATCTACTATGTATGCAAACAAAGCAACAGAAGAATTATTTTGCAGTGAGTGATGTTTTGCCAATGGGACACTGTGCACAGTGTGATTAATTTTCACAATCTAATGACTTCCTCCTTCCCCCAAAAAAACATTTAATGAAACTCTTTATTTTGCAGCATAAGTCTTAAATTTCATTCAATACATTTGTTGCAGTTTTTATCTTACTGCACCATTGTGTGTAAATTTGTATCCTACTAATAAATGAAACCTTGTTGTATTAACTTTTAAAATGTTCATGTTCTTAGCTTTAGGTTACAGAGAAAAAGATTAATATAAAAAGGGGGTATGTAACATTATACTTAAGATTGTGTCACTACTTTTCATACAGTCTCTTAACAGACATATGACATTCAGCCATAAAGATTCAGTTCAGGGTGAATTCTACCATATATTCTGTAGGTTGAACTCTACCATAAACTTTATAATTAATAATACTAATTAATTAATAAATAATACCTAACTCTTATTTAGGTGCACTTTTTTCTCCCTACAGAATATAAATAACTTGTATCCTGAAGAGGAAGAATCAAGCCACGTTACCAGACCCAAAGCAAATGTCTGATATAAATTAATTAGGCTGATGTGAAATTATTATACATGCCATGGGGTGTATCAACCCTCCACTGGGCCAACCGGAAGCTGACCAATCACTGCAGGCCCAAAAGACCAAGCCCCCTCCTCACCCCTGCTGTGCATGCTCCAAGTAGTGGGGAGAGATAAAAGGAGACAGCCCAGCATAGGTGCTGGAGAACCCCCTGACTTGAAGCAGTTTCCATTATATACAGGGTTTGGTTCAATGGCTCTCTGCACCCCCACTATAAAATTTGTTCCAGCACCCCTGCAGCGCAGCCTAGTTGGGGTTGGCTGAGGAGGAGGAATGATGTGTGCTGCGGGCTCCTGCAGAGGAACCATCGACTCTCCAGATTGCTGAGGCTGTGCTATACAGGGACAGGCAACCACCGAGACTGATGGGAATGCTGAGCTGCTGCCAGCTGAGGAGATGCCCGACGTGGGTTTTATGGTAGGAATTGACCCAGGGAACATGTTTAGGAGCCAAGGCTTGAACCCTTCATAGGGAGTGTACCAGCTTCATAAGGCCCTGCGTCAGAACCTGGTGTAGTAGGGTGGGCCCAGCTTCCCCAACTCCAACCCCCCACACTTGCTACTAGGCATGGCTGCTGGGGACTCTTGATATAGACTGATTGTTTGCTCTGCTCCAGCCAGGGGGTCAGAGCCCCCAAACTGCTATTGATTGCCCCAGCCAGGAGGCTCAGGGGCTATAGACTGACAGTGTGCTCTGCCCTACCCACGGATCTGGAGTTGGTGATTGTGATCACTTGACTTACAGCCTGTTGTCAAGATTCCCTGCTATCAACCCCCCACTGGGCAAATGGGGGCAACCCCCACTGGGCCCCTGTGACACCAAGGAAGTTCACTTTTCTTCATGAATAATCTAAAATCTATTGTCATCTATAATAATATATGGAGATATCCTATCTCCTAGAACTGGAAGGGACCCTGAAAGCTCATTGAGTCCAGCCCCCTGCCTTCACTAGCAGTACCAAGTACTGATTTTGCCCTAGATCCCTAAGTGGCCCCCTCAAGGATTGAGCTCACAACCCTGGGTTTAGCAGGCCAATGCTCAAACTACTGAGCGATTCCCTCCTCCCCAGGTCTATTTGACATGAACCACCAGACATGCATAATAATTTTTTGAACATTTTAAAAACCATTCCTACACAAATAATGCCTTGCAGTTAAATACTAATGACTAGATTGTGCCTTGCACTTGAGCACAAAGGTTGAAAATCTGCCCTATTGATGTCAGCAGACATTTTGCCATTGACTTCAATGCAGTCTGGACTTCATCCAAGGACTGCACCTGGCTAGCACTGCAAGGGGGATGGGCAAGAGGCAAAGCCATGTCCCTGATTCCTCACAAACTTGCTAGCAGGCTGCAGAGGGGAGTAAACGTTGCCCCTTCTTACAAATGGCAGACCAGGAAGATCCAAGAGACAAAGTACAGTCTACCTAGAATTGTTTCATTCTCATGACAGAGTCTCTTTTTTCCTGATAAAATAAGCTTAAATACATAATGACTTATCCACTATTCTTCAATTTTCTTTTAATACTACTGACTGTAATGAGGAATTTAGAATGAAGAAATTAAACAAAAAGCTCCCCATGGTGTATTCAGAGGGAGGGGATGTAATTTCAGTAGCACCATAAATTAAGGATCATTTTTAAATTATTTATATTTAATGAATGAGTAACATATGCTGCTATATTATTTAGTAACTTAATGTAAAGCATGCTAGTGATAAGAATTTGGTAATATGGCATTCAAGGGCTTTATAACTTGTAGATAGTCTTACTCATGATCTGTACTCTTCTTAACAGGGGTTCCTGCAAATAGAAAAAGATCTAGCAACTTCAGAGTTATGGGTTTGAATGCTGACAGAGGGAAAAAGTGGCATCCAGCACATAACTAATAGACGTTTTTTGTTTGTCTGGCGGTTCCTGATATATACCCTTGCTGGCTCCCAACCCAAGTGATGCCTGTATGCTGGTATGCTCTATACTGGTGGTATGACCCCTTCCCTGGAACCCCACTGGAGGAGGGATCTAGCTTTCATTGTTTTATTAACAAGTAAGATTAAGAACTATTTTTAGCTCTGAACAAAGTAACAATTTTAGATGATGATCAAAGAGTTTATTAGTAATAATGTTTTTGTTTCTTTGTGTTACTGTAGTGACTAAGGGTGCCGGGTATGGACCAGGACTTGAACAGCACCTAGCACAACAAACACAGGAAAAAGGCATTCCCTTCCTCATCCCACGATGTCTCCCAACGCGGGGCTCTGAGCTCAGTTGGGGCCCTGTACACACTACTATAATAAGGGTCAAAGACATGATTCAAACTGGATTTGTGCCATGAATACAGTAGAATTACAATGAAGTAACGTTCTTCTATACCACGTTACAAGAACATTAGGGCTGCAAAAAAGTGCTTAAAACTTAGGAAATGTTAATTTTGCCCCCTGTGAGTATGTATCCTACTTTCCCCTCCCCCCCTGAAGTCACCATCTTATGTGTACAACAGTAGCAAAGCTCTATTATTGCCCCTCTCACAAGTACCATTTCTTTTCAAGCCAATTGCTTCTGTACTCCTAATTTCTACAGTGGGATGAAGGTTCAGCAGCACTACTGCCCCAACCTTTCTCAATCTCCTGTGCTGCTCCTCACCTCTGCCACACACACACACACAGTACACCCCCTTTTGGCCTGCAGATGTGTGCAGAGGGGTTTATGGACACAGATGCCAGTTCATCATACGGAGCATGGTATACATTTCTCTCCCCTGTAGTTGCTGCCTCAGCACCTGTGCTCAAAACAGCAGGTCCACATCTCCTCTGGCATCCCCGTCAAGTTCCTGATTAGAGCTGGTTGGATAGTATTTACAAATAATATGTTCAACAATTTTTTGTGCCTTCTGTAACTGAAAAAATTAGTCACACGCTTTTTAAAATTACTTGACCAGCGTTGTAGGTGGTTGAATAATATTCAAATAAATTGTGATTTCCCTCCCCCATCAATCATTTAATAAATTATTAAAAAATATTTTTACAGTATTCTACCAGTTCTAGCCCCAATAATTTGGGGTTCAGGAAGGGAAATGCATGCCATAAATCC
This sequence comes from Chrysemys picta bellii, assembly GCF_011386835.1. Taxonomy (NCBI): domain Eukaryota; kingdom Metazoa; phylum Chordata; order Testudines; family Emydidae; genus Chrysemys; species Chrysemys picta. The sequence goes on from NC_088792.1 coordinate 96,327,145, forward strand.
ACACTATCACAGGAACATAGGACTGCCAGGGACCTCTTGGGTCACCGTATTTAGCCCCTGCTGTCACAAGCAATGCATCATACTCTCCCTCATTAGAGACAGTTGTGAGGGATGTAAATAATACCAACAAAGAATTGGAGGGAAAAACAAAGAGATTAGTTATTTATCATCCAACAATAATTTGATTCCTTTCTTTGCAGGGTGGAGAATTGCAGCAATTCGGTATCAGATTTGCTGTATAGTGAATCCAGTCTGAACTGCCAGGAGAGGGAGACAATGAATGGAATAAGACAGTAGAAAGGATTGAATGCTGATGTCAATTAAACCAGATCCATGAAATCAATGAGGGGTTTCAGTGGTTGTTCTTCATAGCCAGCTCAGTTTGGTATGCAGGGGAAGGTGTCTGTTTTATTGTGATAGTAAATTTCAGAGCACAGAGAGTAGAATATTGGCATTTCAATCAGGCAACTTCATAGACACGCAGCCTGCTCAACTCTGTGTTGAAAGCTTTATGAAAGAGAGCCTGTAGGATATCCAAGAGATTACTTACAAGATTCTAAGGGATGGAGTTGAATGAAAACCTTATAACAGAGCGTGGAGTCCTTATTGATGTGAATTTGAAATATGCCCCTGATCTTTCTGGAGTCTCTATAAAAAGCACAAAGATAACAGAGTAAAAATACTTACCTATAAAACACAAACACACAGGCATATACTTATTGGTTGACATACAAACTTTAGGTGTCATCCTTTGAGAATTGAAAATCGGTGATGTTTAGAGTGGGTAATTCAGGAAAGCCGACATTGTCAAATGAGTGGATGTGGGTGTGAGAGATGGGTAAATATTTCAGGTTTTCAAGAAACCATAAATTATACTGTATCACTACCTTAATATATTCTGAGAATTTTCTTTTGACATAGCATTCCATGAGGATAAAATGTAGCCCTCAGCACATCAGTGTTTATAAACTGCTTGCTCTCATGCCATTAGAAAAAATGATGCTAGCAATTTCACATGTGCTAAACAGGTTTTCTGAGAAGCTGCAGATTTTGCTTAGCTAAATTATTAAATCAGTCTTTTTATTAAAATGGAAATGTTTCTACTAAAAATCCTAAAAAAAAGATGCTCCTGAGTAGAATATGACAGCTCTTAAACAGAGAGAATTAAGTTAGTTAGGCTATTTAGAACACCCTAAACCATCTCTAGGAAATTTCACTTATGCATTTTTGCTAAAGTTCCTAGTCGGAACTGAATGTCAATCTTACCTGATAGTTCATCTATAAATAATACATATAAACATGGACACTAATTCACAGGCACGTGACATTCTGATAGCTAGCGGAGAGGTGCAGCTATCAAGGTGGCTAGCGGAGAGGAACGGTTAGCAGGACAGCTGGCGGAGAGGCGCAGCTGGCGGTGAAGACTGCAGCAGAACCCCACGGAGAGACTTGGCAATCGGACGTCGACCCGAGCAGCGGAGCATGTAAAGTGCCCCCATACCTCCCCCCGCCCAGGCTGGGAGGTAAACTCTGCAGATGAACTTCTGAACTCCGGGGCTTCTGACCAAGGACAGAAACTGTGGGAGGGGTGACTTTTGGGTTGCTGGACTCAAGAACCACTCTGGGGCTGCATTGACCAAAGACAGACACTGTAGGTTGCTGGACTTAAGACCCTGAGGGGAAAAGGACACTGCCAAACTTACTTGAGGGTGGGTCTTTTGCTCATGGTTTGTGTTATGAATCCTGTTTGTGGTGTTTCCCCAACATCATGCCACATTGTTTCCCTCCTTTATTAAAAGGCTTTTGCTACACTTAGACTCTGCTTGCGAGAGGGGAAGTATTGCCTTCTAGAGGCACCCAGGGCGGTGGTATGTAATTGTCCCAGGTCACTGGGTGGGGGCTTGAGCCGGTTTTGCCTTGTGTTATTGAAAAGGAACCCCTAGATACTGAACCCGGCCCTTGCTGCTAACTCTGATGGGCAGAAGGGTTATAAATACATCCTTCTATCTGCAGGCCACTGCCCTGTATCCTCCTGCCAATAACAAGATGTTGGTGCCCAGCTCTCACGTTGCCTGCTGCCCAGCCTTCCCTCCACAGGCTGCTGCCTCCAGCCTGCTACTCCTGCTCACATGCAGCCTACGGGTACACTACAGATGCTATGGCTGCACAGTTACAGTGCTGCAGTAGCACCATAGTGTAGACATGTGCTAGTGACAAAAAGTTTTTTTTTCTATTGGTGTAGTTAATCCACCCCCTCAAGAGGTGGTAACTAGGCTGATGGAAGAATTAGGGTGACCAGATGTCCTTATTTTATAGAGACAATCCCGATATTCAGGGCTTTGTCTTATATCTGGTCACCCTAGGAACAATTCTTCCACTGATCTAGCGGTGTCTATAGGGGGCTTAGGTTGCCTTAACTATGTCCCTGCGCAATGTAGCTAGGTAGATCTAAGTTTTAGGTGTAGAGACCAGGCCTGTGGTTCCCTCCTGAGCCTGGTCCCTCTCTGACCTTTTATTTATTTTTCTTGTACACTGGTGATTATGGAGCGTTCTACTAGCTTGATGTTGAGCTAGGTAATTCAGTGACCTCCGCTGCCTAGATCCTTTCCCTCCAGCCCAATCAGGGACGATGGAAGATACCCAGTAGTGACTGATTTAATAATTTAGCTAAGCAAAATCTGCAGCTTCTCAGAAAACTTGTTTAGCACATGTGAAATTGCTACCATTGTTTTTTCTAATGGCATGAGAGCAAGCAGTTTATAAATACTTTACTGATGTGCTGAGGGCTACATTTTAGCCTCATGGAATGCTGTCAAAAGAAAATTCTCAGAATATATTAAGGTAGTGATACAGTATAATTTATGGTTTCTTGAAAACCTGAAATATTTACCCATCTCTCACACCCACATCCACTCATTTGGGTTGTACAATACTAGGTGCTTGGGGCCGTGCTGTGACGTGGAGCTGAACGTTGCAGAACAAGTTATGAGCAGAGTTTTATATCTACATAAATACATAACCACAGTCTGTAGACATCTCATAATGACCATCAAGTTCAGAACATTACAAGCTTTCATAAAAGACCTGACTCAATATACTTTTATAGTACACTAACATTTTATATACTCAGTTAATTCAACTGCTTATTCTTTAGCGTTCAAATTCCCTGTTCTCCCCTTGGGGTGTTTGGATCCTCATTTTCACAGTATGATCATAGGAGTTTGGGGAGTTAGTTGGTTTTTGGTTTGGGGATATTGAGGTCTTGTTTTTGCAGATCTGGAGAGTTAATTTTCCTAGATAGTTTTGTGGCAACATGCATTTCACAGACACAGCTCAGGGTATAAAGTGACTCTGTTCTATCCCCAGTTCTCCCTATGATGTTCACATCGGAGCATCAGACACATTAGTATTGTCTCCAAAGTGGTTCTAGGCACTACACAATCCATATGGATAGCTCAAGGGCATCATGAATCATCACACAGTCCCTGTGAGCCAAGCTGTGGGCTCCACGATCAGCTTGTGGCACCAGGTAGGCAGTGGCAAAAAAAAAAAAAAAAAAAACCCATGAGGTTGGTTTCCAGAGACAGGACACACGCAGTGTTGCCAACTCTTGAGAATTTTAGCATGGGTCTCAGGTAGGATTGCCACCTTTCTAATTCTGGTAACCAGACTCCTGAGGCCCCACCCCTGCCCCCTTTTCCCCTCAAGGTAGGAAGTAGCTCCTGCTAAGCAGGAGCTGGCAAAGGTTAATGACTGGGCACCTCCCCCCACACACAGTAACCAGGCTTTCGGTGTCCTGCCGAAAACTAGGCACCTGGCACCCGGACACAGAAGCCAAAAACTGGACTGTGCGGGTAAAACCCAGGCCACTGGCAATCCTAACACAATATTTGGTGTTTCTTAGAGCTCCAGCTCCTGGAGCCAAGTGATTAGATGAGAATCTCACGGGGTTTTTTTGTTTGGTTTGGTTTTGTTTTTTGCACTCTGTATTTCTAGCCCTCATGGTTATGGATAAAATTTGAAAGCGTGATCCACGTGCACCCTTAAGGCTCAAAAGACAAAGCAAAAGAACTCATGTTTTAGTCACTCCTTGATTTATCTTTAAATCTTATTATTTTTAAGTCTGTCTCATGACTGGCAGGGGCTGGGGATGCCGACATACTTTTTGAAGATTTGGGGATGACAACAACACGGCTATGAATGCACCCTCGTTGAGGCCCGGCCAGGGCGGATGCGGGAGCAGACCCCCCCCGGGAGCTCCGTGCAACGCCACCTGGGCACAGGCACAACCTTTGGTGAGCCGGGCCGGTGGATGACAAGCGGAGGGCCAGCGCCGTGCACGCACAGCCGGGAGGGGAGCTGCTGCCCCAGCCCCGCTCCCCGGGGCGCGTCCTCTCTGGCCGGGTTTAACCCCTGTTGCCATAGTTACCGCCTCCCCCCCCCCGCAGGGGTCTGAGACGCTCCCAGCCCGGCCACCGAAGACGAGCATGTCAAGCTGGCCGCAGGAACCCGGGGGCTGCCCCTTGGCCCGTCGCAGACCCAGCCCCGCCTCCTGACGAGAAGGCGATGCCATGGCCGCGGTTTTTAAGCTGTGGGTGCTGAGAAACGACTTTTGCCCTTACTAAAGATGGCTGCCAACCCCTCTCCCCCATTGCCTCAAGTGGGCGTGAAGCCAAGCGGCGTCTGTTAAGATGGCCGCCGTTTCCCTGCATTCTCTGCCGCGGGGTTGGAAGTGAGGCCGCCCTTAGCAAAGATGGCTGCTGTTCCCACGTTGCTTCCAATCGGTGTGACGGTAGTGTGCCCTTAGACAAAATGGCCGCGCTCTGTTCTTCACCAGGGGCTGCGAGCAAGGCGGGCTGCTAACCCTGGCAGAAGAGTCCGTCCTCCTGGTAAGGGATGATTGTGCGGGGGGCAGCAAATTGAGCGAGTAGGGGCTGGAGGGAGAGAAATCTCACTTCCCCCGCCTGCTAGTGCCTGAAAGAGGAGGCTCTGCTAGTCCCTTTGTGTGTGACTGAGGTTGAATTTGTCTCTAAATGATCAGGCACAAACTGGGTGGGGGGGAAGCCTTCCACTCTCTTATCAGTAACAGAGAAATGGAGGTGGACAGACACATCTGTATTGTATACATCTCTCATCAATCCTTCCAGTCTGCCTTATTGCTTTCTCCCAGAAGAAGCAGGGTGGCATAATAGATAGGGCATTGGAGTGCAATTACTATTTCTGTCCTCAGGTTTTCCTTATGTTGTCCCATTATCCAGGGGGGCCAGTCTATGGAGCAGTCTTCTAAATTTCAGCCAGTGATCGATCCTCTGACTTTCTTTTCAGTTCAAGACAATTGATCTCTGATCTATTGGACCTCTTTTCTTCCTGTTCACACGCTCTTTCTTTCCTTCTGCCCCTGCACCTTTTTTATTAGCTTTTCCCATTTTGGGGACTGCTGTGAAACTACTCAAGGGACCAATAAAAATAGGTCATTTAGTGGTGGTGGTTTAATTAAACTATAATATTTGGTACTTATTCCATTCTGTGATCTCAAAGCGCTTTACAAACATGAATACCTTAAGCCTGATAACAATTCTGTAAGGTGACAATATGTGTATTATCCATGTTTTCCAGATGGGGAAACTGAGGCATAAATAAATTAAGTGACTCAGTTTGGTGATGTATGTGACTTTGAACGGGAGCCAGGATTCTTGGATCCCCAGTCTTGTCTTTTAACTACTAGAGCATCTCCCGTCCCTAAAGATTGAACAAAATAATACTAAAAACTTTGGAAGTTGTTGCTTACGATGAAGACTGCATATTGGAAGTGGAGTCTATAAAACAGATTTTGCTGTAATTCTCTTCAGCCATTTTCGAGTGGCTGAATTTTTGGGATTGCACAAATCCAACCAAGTCAATAAAGCAAAGATTTTAGCCTCTCTATGCTTTATTCAATACAAAAGTTAAAACAACCCAATTAGTCTTTTAATCTTTAATAAGCGTCAGCTGGAAACAGCTAATCCTTTTACTCAAAAGATAAAGAAATCTTTCTATTTGAGGCATAAAATATCCTAAATAGGGATGGTATGTTTGTTCTCTGTATGTGTGTTAATGTTATTGGAAACAAAGAAATTAAGAGATGGCTGAAATTATGACCTGGCAAGATGGCTTTTCTTTGATAGTCTGACTTTTTTATCTCTACAGGTGTACTGTGACAGTAAAAAGCAACAGAGGGTCCTGTGGCACCTTTGAGACTAACAGAAGTACTGGGAGCATAAGCTTTCGTGGGTAAGAACCTCACTTCTTCAGATGCAAGTCTCTGATACTGTGACAGTAAAGTGCATCCATCTAGGATCTCTGGTTCTTGTACACGCTGCCTGTGGTTTTAACTTGATTCCCAGGAGGAAGAACTGCTCAGATTCTCACACTTTTACCACATGTACTGGAATCCTGGTTGTTACTACTACAATGTCGTGGGTGCAAACTGCAGTCAGCCGGCCCAGTGAGGATGTGTTTGATGAAGATTCTGATGAACTGCATGTAGTGCAGAAAGAATGGAAGAGCACCATGGAGAAAAGAGTCAAAGTAATTTTTATAACCATTACTTTATTTTTAGTAGCCTTTTGGCCATTTTCTTTAACACATAAATTGATACCTGCATGAGTGTTTTAAGAGAAAATGGAGGATGGCTGTTTAAAAGTTATTGTAGATCAATTTGTTCTGTATAAACTAAAAATTGAGCAAGTTATTAAGGAAATGTGACCAACCAGAACACACTTGAGATTCTTCTAGGGGGAGAGTGCCTGCAAATTGAGAAATTGTAGTCAAAATTCTGCATATCTAATCTGCTCTTGGTGCATAATGTATTTATGTTTGTTACTCCCCCAACTACTCATGGGTGTTCTTTGTATAAATTCCTGAACCTCAATAGGAGGTTAGATCATCAGAGGCAAAAATATACAAATTTAGTCATGCGACTGTTCACTTTATTGATGGAGATCACAGCAATAGCAAAACGGTCCCTGGGTGCCTGCCACAGTTTCCCTTTAAAAAGACAGAAGTGGGAGGTCAGGTTGGCAGGAAGAATCTTCTGAATTCTAATATCAGTTCTGCCACTCACTGGCCTGCTCTTTGGCTTTGAGTACATTTGCTCCAGCTATAAAATGAGGCAATAATATCTTTCTATCCCCCTAGTGTGTTATGAGTATTAATGAGTTTGCATAGTACGTTGAACATGTAAAGTGCCCATATATATTCAAGTATGTAAAAGGTTGTTACGAGGAGGAGGAAGAAAAATTGTTTTTCATAACCTCTGAGGAGAGGATAAGAAGCAATGGGCTTAAATTGCAGCAAGGGAGATTTAGGTTGGACATTAAGAAAAACTTCCTAACTGTCAGGGTGGTTAAGAACTGGACTAAATTGTCTAAGGTGGTTATGGAATCTCCATCATTGGAAGTTTTTAAGAGCAGGTTAGACAAACACCTGTCAGGAATGTTCTAGATAATTAGTCCTGCCACGAGTGCAGGGGACTGGACTAGATGACCTCTCAAGGTCCCTTCCAGTTCTATGATTCTATAAATGCCATATGTTATCAGGTATCTGGTTCATCTGGCTGGAGAGAAAGATATGGAATTTAATCAAAACAAAATCCAGACTCAGGCCAGTTTTATCATGATAGGAGATCATGTTTGTAAATTTTGAATGATATAATTAAACAAGGCAAATGAAGATGTATGAGCCATATTTTAGCATTTTTTAAAATAGTGGAAATCACCACTTAAATCAATTGCAGGTCCAGATTAAAAATCAGTAGTTCATTGTAGCCCTATAGTAACCAATATATAGTAATTCCTCTAGTTTGCCTTCCTATAGAAGTGAAAATAACAGTGAAAAAATAAATTTTTATGAAGGCTCATGTTAACAAAGAAATCCTAAAATCCTGCAGGGTCGAGATGAAGGGCAAAACTCCAACTTAAACTGGTATTGTATTAGACTCTTAGGATTTGATCTCATGCCATTTACTTTAATGGGCAAAGGATAAGCTTTTAATAATGTAGCATCACTATGAGTCATGGTGCCGGGAACATTAAACTTCCACTCTTGGGTGATCAACATCTGATCAAAATAACGGAGGGGGCGGGGGGAGAAGCTATGGTCTGGGCCATAGATTAGGGAGGGTACTGCTGTGGGACTAGAGCAATGGTTTTAAACCTGTGGTCCGCAGACCCATGGGGGTCTGTAGACTGTGTCTAAGATTTCCAAAGGGTTCTGCACCTCCATTTGAAATTGTTTAGGGATCTGCAAATGAAAAAAGGTTGAAAACCACTGGACTAGACAGAGCATTGTTCTTTGAAAAAGGCATCTGGATTTTGGCTTCTTCAAGGAAACTTTATTCTGCTGTTTCAAGATACTCCTGAGGCTAGCTCCTTGTTTAACCACATCTTTTGTGATCTTTTCATAGTTGAAATTCCACCATCTCCAATTTCCTTGAACAGAAAATAGAACTTGCTCTCTGAGATGTACTGTTTTCATTCATAGCTTCTCAGCCTGAGGGTGGTGACTACCATCCCTTTTTTGTGGTTAGATGGTAAAAGGGGTCCTGAAACTTTTTTGTTGTTGAAATTTGAGGTTGCAGTATGGAAGAAGACAAGAATTGCTGTTCTAATACATGTTACTATGTGTGTAGAATAAAGAAACATATTTATAGTACAGTCAGTTATTTTGACCTCACTGTATATAGTTCTGAAAAAGGAAGTCAAAATGACCATGTTTATAAAACATCAAGAAAAGTTTTTGTTTTCTTCTTTTAGTTTTGCGAATCTCTCATTTCTGCTGGACAGTACAGTATACAAGTTTTGCATGCATCTAGCCAAATTAGAAAGACACATTCCAAAAAAACTGAATGTTTATATAGACTTGAACTCTTGTATTATTTCTTGTAAAATAATCTCTGCTTGTAGCTGGATTACTGACATCAGTGACCTTTCATCTTGCTTACAGGAAGGCTATAGAGATGGTGTTGAGGCTGGGAAAGAGCTTTCACTTCAGCAGGGTTTCAATCGGGGTTACAAACAGGGTGCTGAGATGATGATGACCTGTGGCCAACTCAGAGGGACCCTTAGGTAAATGTTGAAGCTTTGAGATTGTTTGGTATGTTTATATGGAAATCTGGATCTACTGTTTGTCAAATGCTGAGAAGACTCAGGGTAACACTTTCAAAAGTGACTTTGGAGCTGAAATGCCATTTTAAAAACTGACTAAGTTGAATTTAGACTCCCAAGTCATCTAGGTGCTTTGGAAAATTTTACTTAGTCACCTCATACTTCAGATTATATTATGTAAAATATTCCTAAAATGCCTGTAGCTATGCTATGAGTATCAGGCATAATTTTTTAGGTAGCATTAAATTGGCCATGAAAAAGATGGTGTTACCTGGGAAGGCTTTAGCAAAAAGGTGGTCTTGCGTTTTAATCAGAAAAGTCATCCTAGAGGTCAGTCTGATTTTTCTCTGGTAAGGGCCGTGGTCCTGTCACTGAGAACCCTGCCTCAGCATTTGTCTTACTGTTGGCTCTGTTAGCTGAGACATCCTTATGGAGCACCGTTCTGCCCTTGTTGGATGCAAGAGTATGTAACCCAATGCAACCATCACACTCTGTGTTGGAACTACCACCAGTGCAACAGACACTACTATGTGATACTGGCTATTACAATTATTCTTCAGAACAAAAAAAATGTAGTGTGGTAATTCTTAGCCCACCTCCCATTCCTCACTTAAAATTAACAGGAGATTAGTGGTTCAGTGAGTTATCTGAATCTACACTTTTGGCTGAACATTCAGCTCTTCCTGTTGAACTTCCCTGAAACACGTATGCATGAAATGTACACACAAAAATGGAACGACTTTTTAACTTTAGTCAGCTTTTCACCCAATCTCAAGCAAACATGCAACTCACTGTAGGTGTTCAGAATCACATTTATTTCCACCTGTTTTGTTTTTCTCTTCAGTGCACTCTTGTCTTGGTGTCACCTTAATGGACAAATTTCTGCTTTGCTGAGTAAGATAAGTAACCTCCTGGCTGAAGTTGGCAAGTATGAAGAATATGTGCTTAAGTATATGAATTCTATCAGTCCACAGCCCCACCTTGGAGAATTACTGGATTCTGTTCAGGACATGGACCTTAGTCATACAATTCCAGTGGAGAATGAATTTGATGAAACTGAAGCTGGAAGACACTGTGAAAATGAGTCCGAGTTGAGTGAAAACTCTTGCAGGAGTAACAGTGGGGCTGATTCCTTGTATTCTGACAGTTGTAGGAGAACAAAAGAACACACACATTCTGAAAGGCCAACCCTTGCTTGGCTTAAAGAAGAGACCGTCTGTTTAGGAGAGCAGCTAGGCTTGTCACTGGACATATTACAGCATGTCCAACAACTGGAAAGTTAACTTTTCTCTTGTGCCAAATGGAATCCAATTCTAAGAACAAACTTGACAGGCTTGTATTTTATGTGTGGCTCAAAGGTTGGTTGTCATACTAGTCACTTAATTTCATGGGAATGTAGTGATCTGATTCTAATGTTTCCCTTTAAAATCTAATAAAACAACCCTTGCTCTCATCATATTCTGTCATACCTCAGTTGTTGGCAAGAACAGCAAAAAAAAAGTTGCTTTCACACCTCACTTGAATAGGTGGAGAGTACTTCATATACACTAGTGCCACTGCAGAATTAGACAGCTATGCATTTATGTGTCTGCTATTGTCTAGGACTCTAACATTTTCCTCTAATTTATTTAACTTGCCCTTTTTAATATTTTTTCCGAAAAGGAACTGAATGATTCTTGAGTCTTATTCCTACGGTAGAAACCAGTAGCTCCCAGAGTACCAAAAATAAAATAAATATTGCTATTCGGTTTAGAAGGTAGTCTGGGTGGAGAACTCCTTTGAACAAGTGGGAACTGCATGTACAGAAATAGGCAGCATGTGTTCCTTTTTGTTTAAATATTTGAGTGATGTTTTGCCAATTTAATTTGTTCAAAATAGAACAAAGACTTGCATTACATCAAATTGTGTATCACAAATCTCTGCTGTAATTAGCTCTGTTTTCAGAGCATCACTTCACTGAAACTGGTTACAGTACCCAGGACAAAACTTCATCTGAAGCAGGAGGTTAAAACACAAAAGGCTCTCCCCCTCACCAGTATTTTACCAAGCTGTAAATATTAAGACTGGGCAGCTAACTTCAGTTTCTCTATTTAAAGTAGAACTGTAGTGTACTTGAGCATATTCTTAAAGCAGTGCCTGCCACCTTCTGTGTAACTTTCCAAGAAAGCTACTTAAACTAGCAAAGGCAAGAGGATCTAAGCAAAACTGCATACATCTTGAATATCACTTTAAAAGTTTTTGGTCACTGGATATCAATTATATAGTAGGAAAATCTTGGATGATTTTTGCCACTTGTGGTAATGCATCTGATTGTCAAAGGTTTAAATAAAAAATTGCCACCCACCTATGGCATTGTGCATTTGGCTACATACAATAGAGGATGTAGGCCAGTTCCGCTATAGGTGTAAGGTGCTCAAAATGCAGCACAACTATTGTGTGAAGTGCAGAGCCAGAGTACTATGGCTGCTCTCTGCAGAGACAAAGGGGGGTGGGGGAGGGGGATTTTGTGGCTTGCTTGGGAAGTGATGGGGATGAAGCTGTGGAGACTCATTGTGCCTTCTGATGTGGTTATGCACAGCAGTGTCTGACCCCTAATTCAAAATATGGGTAATAGTACCCATCATGCCAAATGAGTGAAGTGGGTTTTGCTTGTGTTGGTGAGGAGAATTATTTTCCCTCTCTCATATCCTTATTTTGGGTATTGCAGGGTACTAAATTTTTTGCCATAGCTACAGTTCTCATCTTCCTTTGAAACATCAGCATTATCACCATCTGTGGGAGACAAGAGACTGGATTAGATGGACAGGTAATCCTTAAGGCATTAAATAAACCTTTTTCATTTTTGTTACCTGGTATATTCTACATCTTAGGGGAAAGCCAAAATGGAAGCTAGAGTATTGTAATAAGGTTATCACAGGACCAGAGTCTCTTGTAGCTGGAAATTTTAGCCTCATTGTAGGCCTTGTTAACTTATTTTAATATTTAATTCAATTAAGAAAACCTTATGGTGTGCCATGAGATTTTTTTTTTAAATGCAATTGCCACCCTTTTCCCTCTTTAAACTTTTATAAAGGTACTTTCTGTTCCTACTGCGTGGCATACTAGTTTCCCTGAAATCTGACTTGGCCTTACCCCTCTACTAAAATGGCTCTTATAAAGTTACCATATCTGTTCTTCTTCCCCTGCCTTTTCTACTGAGACATGATGGATCACACTTTCAGGCTTCAAAGAATGCTTTCCTGCTCCTTCAGCTGTTTCCAGTTAGTTATGCTTAACTAGTACCTGTACTCACAGCATGATGTAATTATGAACATTATTGAAAGCATGTAACTTATGAGACCTTACATTTTACTTTTTATAGACAAATACTACACCAAATATACTGCTTACAGGGTTTGTCAGGTCTGAGACTAGTTGAACAGGTGACTCTGTGCCACAGGCATATTAGCCACAATTTTCTACACACTGCTCCCATAACCGGCCACATTTCTTATGGCTGTCTCCTTATTTATCCTAACACGCTGCATTTGTCACTTTCTGTTGTTGATTTTGTTTAAGCTGACTGCAAATTCTTCTGGGCATGAAGTCTGTTTTGTTTAGTAAGTCAGTATTCATTTGTTCAGTACTGTCTTATGCACATTTCTCACCATATAAATCAATTTTAGCACCTACAAGACAAGAATGCTGAGGAGGACTTCTCATTATCTATTCCTGTTTTAAATTGCCACTACATAAGTTTTCATCTGGTTGAAAGCATGTTTAGTCAGAGGCCAAAAACAAATGTGGAGGGTTTGTTTACCACCTACATTGAGTGGATTTGAGAGTAGTTAAAAACAAAAAAAAAAAAACCACAAAACCCCTGTAATTCTGCTGTAACATTTTTGTACTCCAACAACTGAAGTTTAAGTTTTCAAGCCTAATAGTAGGCTAATCCTTCATGAATACAAGTCATTGGGCAGAATTTAACTAAAAAAAAATTTACACAGCCATTTGTTTGCAAAATTATTTTATTGCACACCTGTATTACCCATACCCCCTCTTATCCAGAACTTTTTGCAAAAAGAGGATATTAAACCAATACAGGAGGGGGGAAAGCTTTTAATTTACTACACAGTTCCATGGGGAATGGTACAAGTCAACTCATTTGTATCAAATTGCATTTGTGCACAAAATAGCTTACTAGCAGACTGTTTAACAATAGTTCCTTTCCCCTTCCACCTTTCTTACAAATTTTTCGATTACATGTTAAAAAAATGTTAATGCAACATTATGGTTTAATAAATGGAACTGCACAAAGAAAGAAAACAATCTTAAGGTTACAGCAATATAACTTGGCCACATTGCATGTTATATTATATGTACATCTACAAATATTCAACAAACCACCACCACCTAAGTAACTACATGCCCATATATGCATTATAGGTTAAATTAAGGTTGCTACAGTAGTGATAATTTTTCAAATTTGCGTTTATATTCTCCAAAAAAAAATTTTTTTTTTATTTAGCAATATGCAGGGTTGAAAAGATTTAATTCTAAGAGGAAATCCTGCTAGACAGAAGTATTGATCTTGCCAAATACTCCTCTACTGTTTCTTGAGACAATGTCTATTGATCACACTACAAAAAAAGTGACATGGAACCACAGTAAACATCAGATGAGTATTTGCTTTAGTTATACTGATATATCACAAATCGCACACTCAATACTGGCCGTGGAGCTGCTTGCCTCCATTCCATCACATGAATTTTGCATGCTGGCTCCAGAAATATTTGCTCCTGTACTGTTAGAAGACGTAGTTTGCTTGCAGGTCACTTCAGGATTTTGCTCAGAGATAACTTCCATATTTTGTATTTCACCATCAACTTTCATAGTGACAGCATTCTTGAAAATAGCTCTCATGACGAGAGGGACAGACATACAACTGAGGGGGAAAAAGGAGTTGAGAACATTATTCACTACAATGTTAACCACTCAGTCTCAGCCACTGTAAAAAAAGCAGACTAGCTTGCTGAAGTGATCCATTTTTTTCTGTGGGAAAATATGGATTATTGAATCAGAAGTTCTTAGTGTGTGTAACTCTTCAGTTAGCTAATATGGCTTCTCATATTCTTAGATATCCTGAGGACTGCATGAAAGTTTTGTTTTTTTTTTTTTAACACCATCTTAGTATATCCCCTTAGATAGTTCCAAGTTTGGGTTTTAGGGTTTTACTTTTAATGAGAGCTTAAGTTGACAGCATTCACCTTACAATTAGAAAACTATGATAATTCTCATGCAATGTATGAAGTTTTAAAAGAATACAGCGCCTCAGTCCTGACTTATCCACAGTAGGGCCTTTTTACAAAAAAAGGGGGTTTCTACTGTCTGTACCACTCATAGGCACAGACGTCGTGGGTGCTTCAGGGCTGGAGCACCCAGGGGAAAAATTGGTGGGTGCAGCAGCCAAGCTCCCCGCCCCAGCTCAGCTCACCTCTGCCTCCTCCCCTGAGCACGCCACATTCCTGCTTCTCCCAGCGCTTGCCACTGCAAAACAGCTGTTTTGCGGCATAACGAGCTCTGGGGGAGAGGGGGTAGGAGCAGAAATACAGCACGCTCAGGGGAGGAGGCGGGGGTGATGATTTGGGGAAGGGGTTGGAATAAGGGCAAGGGCGGGGGGGGGGTTGAGCACCCACTGGCGCCAGCAGAAGTCGGCATCTATGGTACTGGTTCAGCTGAAGCAGAATTAGCAATAGCGGGAGCCCAAATGTACAATGCTCTAGCTGCAGCAGCAGTTTTCCCATATCTTGTTGCTTAAATTTGTGGTTAAAGTCCAGCCTACATCCAACTTACTGCCAACTGGACAACTGTTTATTGACCTGGATGAAGTGAATTAGTAGTCTACTTAGTGTATGCATGTCTCATCCACAGCAGCCCCACACAGTTTGGACCCCTCATCTCAGTAGAGATGGGAAGAATTGAATAGACATGGAACATGAACTGCTCACTCCCCGGAGGTGGTGCCCTCTAGAATACAGGAGGCACATGATGCTGACAGCATGGGAAAACTTGCACTGCAGCTACATCTGCTGTACCAGTTGTGTGACTAAACAGATGCATTTCCAGCTGAGCACTGGGCCCCTTTTAAGAGGATAAAAAGAAATGTCTAACTTTCAAAATGTTTTTTCACTTCCTACTGTAAAGAAGTCTTAGTTGCAGACACAAGAAGTGCTAGCGTAAATAAACATCACTAATTCAAATTGGGTAAATGAATAAATATGATATGCAAAGAAAAGTGACACCTTTCTTTGAGAACTAAAATATACTTTAGTAAATGCAAAGAATCTTTTGTTCCATAACTTTTTAATAAACAAGTTCATTTGATCATAGGGATGGTAGTTTTTAACTATTTCTGAAGATGCATAAAAATTACCATTAATAGACAATTTGTGTGTGTCCCAAACGTTTTAGAGTAGAACACTTACCGCTCCATGACTCTTGAGATAAAGTCATTGCAGCAGTTTAGAGTTACATCTTGAGGATTTGTATGAAGACTGCATCTGATTTGTCTGGAGCTCAAGACATCAACTACCACTGAATAGGAAAAAATATGGACATTTCAAAATTGTGTGTGTTTACAAAAGTCTAGCAATATTATTTATAACCCCTGAATATTTCCCTTTGATCCAAGTATGGAAATTAAGACATGTAACATTAAATATTAATGGTTATATTTACCATAATAAACATAATGTGCTTATATAGCTCAATTACTATTGCTGTAGGAACTATAAGGCCCCATCCCACTGATTTCAGTGGGGCTCTATGGGCGTATGGCAGTCTCAGTATACCCGTGTTCAATGCATTGTAGAACCAGGGCCTTAATTCTTTTACATTTCCTGACTTTGTTTTGAACTGGCAACCTTAAAGCATTTCCTGTTTATTTATATACATAAACACGCAGAAGAGTAAAGTTTAGGAAAATTGAGATTCACAGTACAATTGAAACCCATGTCCTGATAGAACAAATATATTTATAAACGTGATTATATATATATATATATATATATATATACATACACACACACACATATATCACATACACACACACACAAAATAGCAGTGTTGAATATTCTACACTTACCACAGGCTAAACTCTCCCCCATAGGATGCTGGAATGAGATAGAAAAGCTAGTGCCCTTTTGTGGAGACACTTCAAAATAAAGCAGCTCTGAGCAATCTGTAAAGCAGTAACTTCATTTAATAACTTAGTTTATTTAAACTTAGCCCCATTTAAGTGAATTATACACTAGCCATTCAAAACACTGGCAACTCAGAATCTTAATTATTGTCACTCAGCAGTTCAGTTTGCCTCTGGAAACTAAATATTGGGTCAGACATGGGTGTGCTACTTGAAATATTTAACCTACAGAGAGCCCTACACAAAAACTAAGGATGCTGATAAGAATTCAGTCATTTCAAACAATTTGTAAATAGCAGTGATTTGGAGAATGCACCTGCTGTGGTGGTGACATCCAACTTACAAATACAAAACAAATCAGCAGACTATTACAGAGAAACAAAACTTCATAACATACAATTTACCTTCGTTTATAGTGTTCTCAGAGAGACAGCTGCCAATAAGAGTGTTATATGCCACTTGATGCCGAAGAATCTCAATTATAGCAGGTACACACTTTGGATGGGTAAATGGAATTTTACTGACGAGGGCTCCTGTTATACCTGATTTCTCTGTGCCCTTATTTATGAAATAACTGTGCTTCGGGCAATCTGGAAGAGACTGATGAAGAAATACCTATTTTTGTGAGGAATGGAAACTTGGAAAGGCAAGATGGCTAGTCCTGATACTAGAATGTTACAATGGATCTGGTACCAAAAAAGTCTTTTGTGGGGCACACATTTGTCCAGTCTGAAATCCCTGGCCACACCTCAATGAAAATATCACTCAGAAACTGAGTCAATTGAGACCAAGCCCCTCTCCTGCAAAAAATACCTTTTAAAACACAGGATAATCTGCACTGAGCTTCATGCCAAAAGACCGTGAGTTCTAGGGTATGGCTACACTTGCAGCTGTATAGCGCTCCGAGTTAAACCTGCCTTCATACAGCTGAGTAGGGAAAGCGCCACAGTCTGTCCACACTGACAGCTGCCAGCCTACTGTCGTGGCCACATTTGCAGCTGCATTGGGAGCGGTGCATTATGGGCAGCTATCCCAGCATTCAAGTGGCTGCAACGTGCTTTTCAAAAGGGGGGGGGGGAGTGGAGTGTGACAGGGAGTGGGGGGAGAGAGAGTGGGTTTTTGGAGTGCTGAGAGTGTGTCAGCACGCTGTCTTGTAAGTTCAGACCCTCCTGCTTCTCACCTCACTCAAAGCAAACAGCAAAATGTTTGCTTTTTCTCTCTGAAACAGCACTTCCGCATTCCTGCAGCTGATCACAACAATGAGAAGAGTGGCCACTTGATAAGGGGATTATCACAGCGCAGTAAGGTAACTCTTCGTTCACACTGACACCCGGGAGTTGTAGCCAAGGCACAGCAAACGTTATTCCTCTCAGGGAGGTGGAGTACCAGCAGTGCTGAAGCCGTGGAGATACAGTACTGTACTTGCCTTGCCAGTGTGGACAGAGAATGAGGTACAGTGCTCTGGGAGGCTTTATTGCGCTGTAACTCACAAGTGTAGCCAAGGCCCTAGTCTCAGTTGTTCTTGTGAGGGCTGTTAATAAGGGCGGTGAAGGTCATAGCGAAATTAACAGCCTTTTACCTTTAATTTAGGAGAAGTTAGTATCATTCAGTCATTATACAGGTAAAACAACAGAAAGAGGATATTTCAGGCCAAGCCGTGAACAGAGTGCTCTCACCCGACAGACCCTAATCTCATTCACTTTCCCATACTGCCTTTCAGAAGGAATGTGCTTAGCTGTGCTATCTCTTCACCACACTTTTCCCAGAGTCAGGAATCCTGATAACCAGTTGTGACGCATGGCTGGAAAGGGTTAAACATCCTGCAAAATAAATAACCCCCAAAAGACATGTGGGGAGATAATGTTTGTGTTTTTGTGTATTTACAGATGTATGAGTAGGGCAGACAATGTAATAAACAGTCCCGGTCTATGCTATATTCTTATACTTCAGAGATCAAAAGAAAATCCTAGCATTTAAATGAGTTGTAAACACGGGATATCTCTGTAGTCATCCCTCTTTAAAGTGTATAGCAAATAATCTGTGAATGGTGGAAGAAAAAGCACATGGCTATAGAATTAACATAAGGCAAAGTACCGGTGAGGGACCTCCTTCAAAGTCATGCTAATTACCTTTTGAACTCCAACTTGTCAAAAGACATGAAATTGTATAAAGGATCTTTGGGTCCTGATTCTGTCATCTTAGATCTGCTTAGGCTTCATCAGGGGAAGTTGGAGTCAAAAGACTGAAGTCCCAGTTATGCTAGTACACCCTGAATATGATATTTGGACATTGGACTATAACCTATGAACTATTTCTAAAAGAACTCTATGCAACTACAAAGCTCACCATCTCTGCTAGGAATCTGCACTTAAATGAATTGAACTCATGTCTGTATGTATACTGATCTTTTAACCATACTCTTTTTTTTTTAAATAAAGTTTAGTTAATAAGAATTGGCTGTAGTGTGTATTTGGATAAGATCTGGAATATTCAATAACCTGGGAGGTAATGTGTCTGATCCTTTGGGATTGGTAGAACCTTTTCTTTTATATGATGAAATAAGATTTACAGAAATTTGCATCACATTTGACGTGGGTACCTGGAGGGAGGCCTGAGGCTGGATCACTTTAAGGGAACTGTGTTGTTTGGACTTCTGAGTAACCAGGAAGGTAATAAAGAAGCTGTTTTATGCTGGCTTGGTAAATCTAAGTATTGGAATATCCAACCGCTTTATGGGGATTGTCTGCCCCATTCTTTGCAGTTCACCCTAATTGAGTGATTACAGCTGGTCCCCACTAGGACCCCAGTCACCCAGTGTTCCATACTGTCTCACAAATAGTTGTGTAACCAACTGGCAGAGCATGTATTGCATGGACCATCTAGGGGTGGTCCAACTACCAAATAACTTGTTTCTGCCACTGATTGCTCCTACAGCTAAATTAGAAGAGGTTTATGGGCAGCTACAAAGGGTGTGGGTTCAAACCCACCTAGCGACTCATTTGAGGGGAAAAAGGTGCTCTAATCTTTTTAGTGCAAGGACTCCTGAATAATTGCTGAAGCAATTTTATTTTGCAAAACATATTTGATAGTTTATTTAGATGTGATATTTGTTTTAATGTAATTTTAGAATATATTTGTGCAGCAAGTGAAGGTATGATTGTAGCGAGCATAGGAAAATCCACACTAGCATAGGTAACAGTGGTAGTGAAGATGTGGCAGCTTAGCCCACCTTAGCACAAGCCCTCTGGAGACCCTGGACACACTATAATCACACCTTCATTTGCTGTCTAGACATAACCTTACTGGTTCTGCCTTGGTCAAATGGGAGCTGTTGCTTTAAGAGCAGAGCAGGGCACTGAACTGAGTGCATATTAAGGAGCAATTGGGCAGGGTCGGGTGTAGAATTTTACCTGTGTGTCCAGAAAGAGGGGGGAGGGGGAAGAGATCCTCCCTGTTTAAAGCTCCAAAAAGGTCAGCACTTAATTTAATAAGCTTATTTTTCCAGAAAGAAAGTCTTTGTTCTTGAACGTGTAACATTAGCACTTGGTAGGAAACTGGATGCCTTAGGGCATTGCTAATAAGCTACAGAGTCTCTCACCCATATCTAGCACAGCTCTGTAGAGATTAAAGTTATTTCCATCTGATGGATATGTAGTGGTCTCTAAAGAGGAGGACTTTGGTGGGTCTCAGTTGCAGCTATCACATTATAAAAACTCACCCACCATTGCCCTGCAAAACAGCCACACTGCAGAGACCAAGAACTACATGGGCCATGTAGTTATCCCTGTTATGTGTAGAGGAAGTGCCCTCTTCTCCAACTGCCCCCGTCCCCCTTTCAGAATTAAGGAATGCTAGCAAAGCAGATGGATGTGGGAAATTTGCCCTGCCACTGCTTTGTAGATAAACAGTGGCTTTCACCCACCAGGGCTGTCCTGCCAACATCTTACACCATTACTTAACCTCAGCAGTCTTTAAAATTTATATTTAAGGTTATTTTTGAGTAATTTCTAAATATGCAAAATAGCTCCTAGACTAAGGCTATCATAATACTAACTATGAAACTATTGTTTTTAACCACTATGTACCACAAAACAAAAAACACAGAAAAAACATTTCAAAAAGAAATCAGTTAAATTTATGTATAATCCGATTAACTAAAGGAGTGACTAATTTTTTACATTCTTTCTGCCACTCATTGTAATAAAGACTATAACAAATAGTAAATTCACTACTCTTACTGTTATGCAGTAGGGAATTCCATTTTTAAATCAGATTTAAAATGGAGTGACATGATCTATGCTAAAGATTTTAAAACTGAAAATCTACCTCGGAAGCATCTTGGATATACTGGAGAATCTCAGATTTGAGACTAGTCACTAACAAATTCTGCTTTTGAAGGAATTAGAGGGAAAGTGGTAGACAAATTTACTTAGGCTAAATGCTTTAAAACACACCACCACCACATACAATTGATATGACTCCAGTTACTACACACAAAACAATGTCTCCTTTATCACCTTTATAAAGGTGTCAAATTGCCTTAAATTATTTAAAAGTAAGGGGGTTGACAGAGTTAAAAAAATTGGAATAATATACTCCCTGATGAGCATTCAGTTATGTCAGAATTCCTGAATATTGGCATTGCTTACTGACATACAAGAAGTGTTTACTTAACCACATAAATGCAGACAAAGAATAAGAGCAAAATGACTTGCATGTATCAAAAGTCAGAACATACATACCACAAAGAAACAAGAATTATTCATAGCCAAATCTTCCTTGTACTCATCATTAAAGGTAAATTGAACAATCAATGCATGAAGAGAAGCTAGCTTCAGTCCATCAATTGAAATTCCTAAAGCCAGGTAATTTTTAGATTAGTATTTCTGGATTGATTTGTAGTTATTCATGAGACATGGAAAATGTTCATTCAATTTTTACAAACCAACAGTCATCATAAAGAAGATAGGGAAGTGTTTACCCCAATTTTACAGATTGGGAATTGATACACAGAAACTTCACCAGGAAGTCTATCATAGCTTCATATTAAATCTTGATGTCTCATGTCCCAGTCCAGTGCCTTATTCACAAGACTATTCTTCCTCCTTATATCATCTATTCTTGGTCCTCTACATATTATTTTCCAATGTCAGGTCACATTTACATGATAGCACATTAATAATGTGCTAATCACATCTGAGCTGATAGGAATACTAATCAGAGGATTTTCTTTCACAGAGAAGGTAGAAAATCTGGACACATCTCCTGCAAAATTAGCATGAGGGAGGTAAAAAGGAAACAAGCTATGTAGAATACTCAAAAATATTTAATCTTACAGATAATTAAACATGCCTGTAAGCTTCTGTATCTCTTGAATACTGGATGAGGACATAGGAAAAGGCTGATGAAACATCAAGAAAAAGCAAGCTGACAAATCCATGCTGAGTTCATCAGTCAGTGGTAAAAAAGCAGGGTTGCTGAGGAAAAAAGGGTAGAAAGGCAAGCTTGTTAAAGAAGACACTGGTGTGACAAGGATTCTTAGTGCCCAAGGTAAAATGAAGACACACATATGGTATAGAGGATTCTCTTCCCACCTCAAGAAAAATCTCCCTCTGGAAAATGCAAGTATAGACTAGATGTCATAAAGCAAAGTCTATATGAAGACTGATAGAGAAGGAAGGTGAGCCACAAAAAACAGGCAGGATTCTAGCTATAAATCAGTGCAGTGTGGTTAAGAGGGGAGTTTCCCCTCAAGCCTACCCCTTGTATTACCTGTTCAGACAGTCAGATTAAATGATGCTGTCCTAGGAGTTGGGTCATGCAAACAGTTTAAAATGTTACACAATTTAATTACAATACACTTAATTGATATTTAAAGTTAGGAGCTTGATGCAGGAATTACTGGATGAAGTTTTATGGTCTATGTTGTACAGGAGGTCAGACAAAATCATCTCATTGGTCCTTTCTGATCTTAAGATTTATGATCCCATGGAATTCATACAGTTAATATAAATTTGGACATAATTTTAAACTCTTTTGGGAAAACAGTCATCTGATTGTGCAGAGTATTCCCAAGACGGATAATGCTGTCAATACAGTAGTGTTGCTCTTGTCTAACAGTGGGTTTGCATCTCCATTATATGATCATAGGATCAATACAAATGATGTCAATGTCATTTGATTTGAAAATCCATTTATATGTTCAGAAATGTCAATAATGCCTTTGAATCTCACCCATCTCCTGCCTGAGAATCCACAATTAATGGGGAAATGGGAAGTTTGTGTGTTGTGTTTGAACTTCCAACAGTTACAAATACTTTTGTTCCACATACTTGGGAGCCTGAGGGAAGAAAGAAGACAGGTATGAGTCAGTGCATTTTTTTTCCCCTTATGAAAATATAGATGAACATACTGCTGGTGAAAGGTGCCAGACTAGAAGGCCTGGTGTCTTCCAGTCATATATAGTGCAGGCACAACCTAGACAGCTACAATGCAAGATCTCCATCACCTAGCCAAAGATTGCCTTAACCCAGATTGCCAAAGATGCCAGTTTGACCATCATAGCTGACACTCTTTTGTGACATGAGCATGTCTTCATTAAGAACCAAAGATCCACCAGTTCATTTCACACAGGTCACTGAATGACTTTTGGTTGCTACCATGCAGGTCTTAATTAGTACCAGCAACCTAGAAGTGGCAAAGTCTCCAGTTTCCTGAACAATCATGTCCCTTCATTAAATAAGTGCATCACAGGGCTTTGTTTGCCACAAACTGTATGCATCTTTCTGGACTCTGCTAAACAAGCAGTTTACAAATTAATTTGTTCCCACCTTAGTGCCAATCATGAAGAACCAAAGGATACAGAAATGTCATTCTAGTTGTTCCACTTACAAGGAACCATCTTGCATATGAACTTGGATGTAGTGAAACCTTAAATTGTTCCCAATTCCATTTAGCGATCTTCTGCTCGAAAGGAAACTCATATTGTAGAAAGATAGTTACTGCACCAAGTGAGTTCACCCTTTAAGTACACTGGATTCTTTTCAAACTACAATTGTAAAAACTAAAGTTCAGTTCAAAAAAATAAGCTAACACTATTTTAATTTTTACTGTTTATCCATTTTTACCAGGATTCAGCTCTTCTTCCAGAACTTGATATGGAGATAGATAATATTCAATGTTCATAGGGGTTCCTGAAGTAGAATTAAAAATTACAATTGCTTACTACAAAACATCAATTTTGAGCTGGCAAGAAAAAAAAATCTTTGAGAGAACTGGGCGCAAATGTAAAAACAAATTATATTTGTAAGTAATTTTCAAGTCATTATAGTGTTGAATTATATTTTACTTCTAAAATCTCAATGAGAAAAGTGTATAGAATCAATTTAATTTAATCTTTTGAAAGGTATATTATACTTCAATTGTTATATAGCCTCATATTCAGACTGGAAAAGACTTAATTTAGCAATATTTTAATCTCTCTTCTTAATACTTGTATTTAAATGTTAGAATTTGGAAAGAACATCCAACTGGAATACACAAATAGGCAAAGTTTCTTAAAAATTAACTCATCTGCCCTGGGGAGGAAAGAAAGCAATAATACATAGACAAGAGACTTTCATATGGCTCAGCATAGCAAAAGTGTGTATTGAAGATTCAGAATTCAGACATTTTCACAAAATGTCTGAATTCTGAGAGTTAAAGCCCAAGGCCCCTGTTGACTACAAATTTATGATGATCTAGAACAAGGTGCTAAAACCCATCAGTTCAAGTTAGTCCCCCTTTTAGGCAAGCAACAGTATCTCTTTTGCAACTATGGAGAGTTTCATAGTTACTCCCAAAATTCCCCACATGACATCAGAAAGTTACTAGCACGGTTTTTAAGCTGGTATGATATCAGGCTGCTGGAATATATTGCTTGCTCTATGGTCCCCAGAGCATCTTTCCATTACTGTAAATGTACAGTGCTTGGGAATACAGAACCTCCGTCAGGCATTACTTCAATACAATTAATAAATATAGCTAATGATGCAGCTCAGTACTGAAGGATCTTTGCTGTGGGTACACCGTTTACTCAAATTGGGGGTTTGTTTTTTTAAATCTAAACAAAAAAAAATTACCTCCAGTTCTTTGCACAAGGTGTCCTGCTTTTCCATGAAGTACTTCAGTAACTCTGTTTACATCCTGTGTTCTAATTTTTTTACAAAATACACACTGATCAGTGGTTCTAGAGTGACAGTGCTATTTAAATCAATATAAAGCCATTTCATTCCATTAAATATTCTCTCTTCTCTTTTGATTGCCTTGGCTTTAGGTTTTGTGCAGTTCTATGGTAGTTTTCAGAAATTCTCTCTCAGGCAACTCACTACTGCCTTATGTCTCTCATCATGCACAGTCTTAATGCTTGGATTTCCAGCTTCAGCTGGGGCCCTCTCTGCTCCCTTGTCTAGGCTTGCTGCATATTTAAAATTTGACATGTTTTGGTTTTGTACACCCCGGCTCTAAAGGGCGTGGTGATGAAAATACTGGAATGACAGACAGATTACTGCAAGGGCAAGGTGGGAGGAAGTATGAATAAGTGACTTGGATAAACTGGAACTCAAGTGAGACTCTCACACATCAACCCACATACAGTGCAAGTATTAAATAATGAGCTGCAAAATGGTAACAGGCTGAAAGATCTACTCAGCTGTACAAACAGCTTACTCATCAATTCACAGTTAACTGCTCAGGATATTTGCTGACAGATTTGTGACTAGTGAGGACATGGCATGTTAGCTCAAAAAGAAATGACCATTCTTAATAAGGAAGCACTATGCAAAAATAGTCTAATTGTATGTTCTCACATTACAGCAGGACCTTATTTGATGAAGCTAGTTAAGTAGACAAGTCTCCAGAATAGGATCTTCAATTTTCAGGGCTCCCAGAAAGGAGGCTCAGTCACATTCTGGGGTGCAACTCTTCATTGGTCTGGATTGCATCACCACCTGCCCTGAAATCTTGGGTGCCTCACAATGCTTTGCTCTTGTAGCTCCCAACCTGGGCTGCTCACAAACAGCCTGCTAGCATGCAGGTCACACCCTGAGTGTCTGAGATAGCGGAGGGGCAACAGTCTCACACCAGGCTGCCTCTAAGAAACTGGACAAAGGAGACAAAAGACAACTGCAAACCTGGAGTTTAAAGGCTGATAGACTCAATTTAGATTAATTTATGGACAGGTCTAATGAGAGGCAAATTGAAGGGGACCAGGTCGGAGAAAGCTGGAACCCTTAGAGAGACTGCACCAAGGGCAGTCAACAATGTGGTACCAGAATTGGGGATTGACCTCAACTGTCCCTGCAGAAGAGGGAAGCTTAAAAAGTAGTTATATATTTATATACACACGAGGTATGGAGGTAAATCAGCTCCAGCAATGGCTGGCTGACTCAGAACAGCAGACACAGCAACAACTGTTTGAACAGATGGCACCACACCAGCAACAGCTGTAGCAACAGATGGCAGAACTACTACCAACTGCTGCTACTCAGGGCTCCGCCCATAGAGGAAATGTGTCTCCCACACTTCAGGGGAGCCATTCCAATCCAGACACTTTCCAAAATGTTAAACGATGACCCAGAGTCATTCTTAGTAACTTTTGAAAGGGTGGCCATGGCCTCTCAATTGCCCCCAGCCCCGTGGGCAATCAGCTTGCTCCACTCCTCATTGGGGATGTCCAGGCAGCAGACTTGACGATGCAGTGCCCAGAACTATGAACAAGTCAGGATGGCCTTATCGGGCAAACCACAGGAGAACACAGGCAGCTGACTGGTTTCTGGACAGGATAGGTTACAGGCAGCCCTCTCAGGGTCTGTGGGTAAGATTTCCCTGAAATAGCAGACACACCATTTTAAGCATCCCACCAGCCTCTTGCCCCAACCTACACAGGAACAAAGGCCTAGTGAAAGTTGGAAGGAGGATGCTTCCTCCAAGCTGCTAGAAGACAAAAGGACAGACTCGATAACCTGTTACTGCTATGGACAACAAGTAGCAGTGAGACTATGAAAGGGTGGATCCCCTGAGGACACAGGAATATCCCCATTTTGCCTTTAAGGCAGACTTGTTGTATTGCGTAGCCCAGGACAAGCAAGCACAGGAGATATGGACGGAACTACTAATACCCCAGGTATATCATCGCAAGCGTCTAAATTTAGCACACACACACACAAAACACCATGTGCAGGACAAGATAAGAAGTCAAGAATTTCTGTGCATCATACCCCAAATGTGCTAAATTAGTGGCCACTAAGCAAGTCCAGCAGGCTCTACTAGTATCCCTTCCTTTGGTGGAGACCTCATTTGAATGAGTAGGAACTGATCTTATAGGCAGAGCCTCTGCTAATCTATTGGGGGCCCTAAGCAGGAATATGTTTGCCCCGCCAACACACACAATACTAAAACAGGCAAGTTTGGGGGCCCCCTTAAGACGCTCGGGGCCCTAAGCAATTGCTTAATCTACTTATGCCTAGCACTGGCTCTGCTTATAGATCCCCTACAGAAGAGCCTTTGGACACTAACATATACTTGTTATTGTAGACTATGCCACCTACTACCTGGCAGCCATGCCACTCCAGTGAACGAATGCCAAGACTATCGCTATCTTCACACGGGTAGAGATTCCCAAAGAGATCCTGACAGACCAGGGAACAAATTTCACATCCTGGCTGATCAGAGAGGTCTGGGAACTACTGAAAGTCAAAGCATTATGCTCATCTGTGTACCATCCGCAGATGGATGGCCTAGTGGAAACATTTAATCAGACACTCAGGAGAATGCTCAAGGAATTCAATATCCAGGCCCTTGACACTGGGACCAACTACTCTTGACCCTACTCTCCACCATCAGGGAAATACCTCAAGCATCACCACGCAAACGGCTATCTGGGCAACAGGCATACGAGACCTGGTATGGGAAACATGGAAAAGCCAGGCTCCAAGAGCTGGAAACATAGTACAATTCTGTCTTAAAGTTATGGGAGTGATTGGAGTTTATGGGGGCATAGGCTAGAGAAAACCTCAGAGAAACATAGGAACAACATAAGAAAGGGGCACAAATGCATGCCTCCCAGCCAGGCAGAGTTCTACTACTACTTCCAAGCTCTGAATCAAAGCTAATGGCCAAGTGGCAAGGTCCTTATAAAGTGATAAAGAAGGTAGGAACCATGGACTATTTAGTCAGACAACCGGGGGGGAGGGAGGGGGAGGAAAGGAACAAGTTTACCATGTAAATTTGCTGAAGCCCTGGAGAGACAGGGCAAACCTCTTCATCATGCTGAGGAACCAGAATTGGTACCCTAAATTAATGACTATCTAAAAGAAAGCTCAGTGCCCCCCAGAGAGCCTAAACCTGAAGCAAAAGTAACAGGCATTCCAACTGGTGGCCGCTTTTCCAAAAGTATTCTCAGCATGACCCCACAAAGACGTCCATGCTCCACCATCACATTAATATAGAACCTGTTAAAGTAATACAGGAAGGGCTCTGACCAATCCCCAACAAATTGAGGGGAACCATCAAGAAAGAGCTCAAGACCGTGTTAGAACTTGGGGTAATAGAGGAATCCCAAAGTGACTGGAGGAGTCCTATTGTGCTGATTCTAAAGCCGGTCTGCTCACTGCGTTTCTGTATAGACTTCAGAGAAGTGAAGGCAGTTCCAAAATCTGATGCCTACCCCATGCTATGGGTAGATGAACTCTTATATTGGTTGGGAGAAGCCTAGTACATTACCACTCTGGATTTGATGAAGGAGTACTAGCAGATCCCCTTAAGGCCGGACTCTCAGGAGAAGACCGCTTTTCTATGCTGCTTGGCATATTTCATTTTAAGACAACGCCCGCCAGATTACATGGGAAAGCAGCTACTTTTCGACAGTTGATGTGGTAGTGTACTTGAATGACAGTCATTTATAGCAAGAATTGGGATTCCCATCTGAATAAGGTAGCCTCCATATTCCAGTCCCTGAGGGAAGTCAAGTTAATGGCTAACTCCGCTAAATGCACGATAAGAAAACAGGAAGCCCGTTATCTAGGGCACATGGTTGGCGGACAATAAATCTGCCCATTGGTGGATAAGATTCATGCCTTACAGGCCTACAAGACCCTCACTGCCAAGTCTGGGCCTCCCTAGGTATAGCTGGCTACTACTGTCAGTTCATACCACATTTCAACAACATAGCAGTCCGGCTAATTGATCTAACCAGGGACAACCCCTAAGACAGGTTTTATGGGTGCCCACCTGGGAAAGGGCCTTTTAAGAGTGAAAGGGCATACTCTACAGACACCCAGTGTTGTATTTCCAAACTTCGAGAAGCAATTCATATTGCAAATAGATGCGTCAGAGGTAGGACGAGAGGTAGTCTTTCCCAAGAGGTAGATGGAGGAGGACACTTGATAACTCTTTCCTCACAAGAAGGTATACTTGGTGATACAAAAGGAATACTTGGCCGACAAGTGAGCGATAGAGAGACCACGGTACTAGCTCCTAAGAAACCAATTCATATTAGTTACCGATCATGGCCCCTTGCACTGACTGAATGTAATGAAAGAGGCAAACCCGAGGATAATGAAATGGTACCTGTCATTACAACCATAAGCCTTCTGGTTACAACACTGAGCAAGAAGTTTGGATAGAAATGCCAGTTTTCTGTCAAGAGAAGTAATCTTCACTAGCCAAGGCTTGGCTTTGGCCATAAGGGTTTACAAATGGGGTTTACAAACGCTTTACTGAGCATAGGCAGAAGGGAGAAGAGTCTTTTCTACTTATAGGCAAACAGATGATCACACCCCCAAACGTCTGCTAGAACTGCCAGTTGTGGTGGCATGCACCCACAGCTGCGACCAATAAAGAAAGCAAACCCAACTACAAAGGAGGGAGAACAGAAAGCTGGCTAGACCGTCGGGCTCAATGGGTAGTTATCAATGGCTCAATGTCTAGTTGGCAGCTGGTATCAAGTGAAGTGCCCCAGGGATTGGTTTTGTTCAACATCTTCATTAATGATCTGGATGATGGGATGGATTGCACCCTCAGCAAGTTCGCAGAGGACACTAAACTGGGGGGGGAGAGATAGGGTCCAGAGTGACCTAGACAAATTGGAGGATTGGGCCAAAATAAATCTGATGAGGTTAAACAAGGACAAGTGCAGAGTCCTGCACTTAGGATGGAAGAATCCCATGTACTGCTACAGGCTGGGGACGAACTGGCTAAATCGCAGTTCTGCAGTGGAGTCTACAGTGAACAAGAAGCTGGATACAAGTCAACAGTGTGCCCTTGCTGCCAAGAAGGCTAATGGACTGCATTAGTAGGAACACTGCCAGCAGATCGAGGAAAGTGATTATTCCCCTCTATTCAGCACTGCTGAGGCCACATCTGGAGTATTGTGTCCAGTTTTTGGCAACCCCCCCCACACACACACAGAAGAAAGGATGTGGACAAATTGGAAAGAGTCCAGCGGAGGGCAACGAAAATGATTAGGGGGCTGGGGCACATGATTTATGAGGAGAAGCTGAGGGAAGTGGGCTAATTTAATCTGCAGAAGAGAGCGGGGGTGGGGGGGGATTTGATAGCAGCCTCCAACTACCTGAAGGGGGGTTCCAAAGAGGAGGGAGCTAAGGTGCTCTCAGTGGTGGCAGATGACAGAACAAGAAGCAAAGCTCTCAACTTGCAGTGGGGGAGGTCTAGGTTGGATATTAGGAAAAACTATTTCACTAGGAGGGTGGTGAAGCACTGGAATGGGTTACCTAGGGAGGTAGTGGAATCTCCATCCTTAGAGGTTTTTAAGGCCCGGCTTGACAAAGCTCTGGCTAGGATGATTTAGTTAGGGTTGGTCCTGCTTTGAGTGGGGGGGTTGGATTAGATGACCTCCTGAGGTCCCCTAGAAAGCTGGGACCCCTAGAAAGACTGCACCAAGAGCAGATGGCACCATGGCAAAGATTTCTAGCTTCCCATTGGGAGAAAACCCAATATCCATGTATACTGCTGTGAGCAAGTCTATTATACCAATTTCACATTGCAAAAAGAATAAAATCAAAGGCACTATGTACTCAAGATTACCTGTACAGAAGGGACATTGAATAGAGATCTTTTTCCAAAGATTGCAAGGCAAGATATACCTTAGCTTTCATGTCACTAGGAAAGAGAATACGGATTATTAAGAATTAAATAATTGACAAATAAAAGCTAATTATATTTAAGAGATACAACCTATTTCCCGGAATTTGATACAGATTTAACAGGCCTTCTAGAATCTTTCCAAAGGCATCATAATTCTTCATCCTAACAATAAAGAACAAATTATTACAGCCAAAATACCAAAAGATGAATGAAACACACCATACAGCTTTACATAGTGAGGTGGAAAGATTTCATACAGTGCATAGAGACAGTGACGTAAACCTGGTTGTAATATTTAGCATTTCACAACGTTGTTAAGAATTTTTTTTTTTTTAAAGAATATATCAGGAAATGTGACTTGACTCAGGCACAAAGCAATGCAATTAAATTTGACATTACTTAAGTATGCATCACTGAAAGCAATCAACAGGCATGGTATACGTATCTGACAGCTGGAGATGTAACTTATCAGCTAGGAACAGCACTTCTTGACATTTCAATACAGTTAGTCGTGCACTACACTCCCCCATAATACAATGAACCCATAAATAGTTCTTTCATCAAAAGATCTCCAGGTTCTCTAGTCACACTAGATCTCATAACACCCCTGTGAAATAGACAAATTTTTAAAACAGTCTGAATGGGTAAATTGAAACACAGAGGATAAGCAACTTGCCCAAGGATACACAACAAGTCAGTGTTAGGGCCAGGAACATGACTCTGAATCTCCTGACTTCACCACCAGACCAAATTCTATCTCCAACCAGAAACTTAAGCAAACCATTTAATTTATCTCTGCCTCAATTTTCCCCATCTAAAACATGGGGATAGCAATACTTCCGTACTTCACAGGCACATTTGTTAATCTTATTTCACCAGTGGTTTGAGGCCCACAAATGTAAGATGTTATAAAAATGGAGAAGTATTATTACATTAAATTTAATACTACTTAATAGGGTCCACCATTAGCCAATTAAAGACCATAAAGTAATGAATATCTGAGATGGAGTTAGATTGAATGGTATACTCTAATGGGGTGGTTTAGTATACTTTCCCCCTTATCACTACATATTGTAACTACACATCACCTTTTAAGATCATAATTGGGAGCAAAAACATTTGATGCACTTTATAAAGTTACTACTACCAAAGGTGAGTGAGAAAAAGAAAGTTTTGATCTCAGCTAGCTATATGTATGAAATTAGAGATGCTAATCATTCAGTTTGAGACAAATAGCGTTTAAGATGACCAATGTGCAATGCAGGTCCTCAAGTAGAAGGAAGAATGAGGATACCTCTGTCCATTTCTCATCCATCCTTGTCCTTTTTATTCCAGTAAAAAACTTGAGATACCACAGCCACTGAAATATACTCATTGGAAAGAGCAGTTGACCAAATTTGTTTTTTAAGTATATTTTAAAATCTAATGAGCTTTTCAGCTGGTCTTTAAAATGAAGGTCACTTTTGGAACAGGAAATGTTTAGACAGGTCAAGAAATATATGGCATAAGAATTTTTAAATCTATTGCACAACATCCTCTAGAAATAGCACTAGTGGGAATGTGAAGACCCTTTCTCCCCTTTACATGATGAAAAAGAAACCGATTATTCTGATTTATCTGCACTGCCACAGTAGAAGATTGATGAAGAACTGAAAAAAGGGGGGGGAGAAATCGAGGGAGTGTCAGTTCAGGGTCTGAATACAACAAAAGCTAATCTATATAAAAATGATTTTCCAAATATTATTGCAAGAATCCATATGTTTCATTATTAGCCAAAAAACAGTTTGTACAATTTTATATGTATTGTCCACTCTTTAATAAAGAAGGGTTTAAATTGTGTTATGTAGCCCTGCAGTCCTTATAAGATAAACACACATATTACATGTGTTCAGCTGATAGAAAGAGCCAATACACATTGTTAAATTTAATGGAGCCGCATCTGCTTACACAAGCAGTTACTCCAGAAGTGAACATACCTTTTCCCTACAGTTATTTTCTAAGCTCTGTTTGTATTTCCTCCCCTTTAGTTTACAGACTATAAAGAATTAAAAACAAAAAAGCCTTCTAATATGAAGCATTAAAGCGGATTTTTAATATAGATATGTTTAAACAAGGACATTGTTTTAATTTCTTCTCTCTTATCAATCACTTTCTAGTTTCATACTTAAAAATATAAAATTATTTAAAAAAAAAATCAAGTTTTCAGCAATATGTAGCTTCCTGATATTAGGATATTTAGAAGAGAAAACTCTTGTACTATTCCCTTTAAAATACAATACTAACTTAAATGTTTCAGAAATTATTTTCATAATAGGTTCAGGACTATTAAATAATTCCCTTCCAATCAGCCAAGGAATTCTAAGCAAGTCTATACCTTAGAAGCTGCACTAGGTCATCACAAACCTAGAGAAAATAAATAAAAAGGTCAGACTTTTCTAGCACCCTTTATGAAATACCTCTGTAAACATTTTACTGGTGACAATATCATTGTTCATTATTTTACTCAACAAAATTTCCTTACAGAAATCAAAGTCATATTATATAGTTAGTTATGCCAGAATCTTAATATGAGAATACTAGGAAAAGAGAATGGCAGTGTGACTGACAACTACCCAAGATAAGTTATTTGATAAATTCTATTTCTAAAATCCATTTGCTAGTTTTTTTCTTGGCAACTATTGTGGTGCGGTACTCCGAATATGTACTTCCATTCTTAATACGATAACCCATCATAAATGACAGATTTTCCTCGCGAGACACATTTGTTCCAGTTTATTTTGAGTTCATTTGTATTCTTTTCAGATTTTTGGGCTGACTACCCTGAAGTCTTCCACACTTCCATTTAGCCACAGAACAGCAGCACTGGCAGTGGCAGCACAAGTTTCTCCACACTTTACCCTCCAGGTTTTTTCGCCTAATAACAAACAGCAGCACCAATGCTTTTAGTACACAGTGATGTTCTATCAATATTTTAACAAGGAACTCCCAGGAGAGAAAAAAAGATTCCCCTGTAAAAATCCCCATTAGCAGGAATGTGTGCACGTGTATTGAAGAATGTCTGAGAAATTCTCACAATAATTAAAATGCCCCGTCTGGGAATACATATTAAACTGCACTTCACTGGAATTCTTAGCACCTGAGGAATATATTTAGTATGTTGAACATAACTTTTGTAGGGCTTTAAGAAGGGATAGATATCTGGGGGAAGGTCTGGATGTAGCAATATTTAAAGAGGAAGTAAGAAGCAGAGAAATCACCCCTCTTCCCTTATGCTTGATGGTAGAATTTTAACAAACTCACAAGAGCTCCCTACAACACATTATAGTACTGTGAAGATGTAAGATAATGTTTTTGTACTGCATTTAACTAGGAGAATAGCTCAGCCTGCCTACCTGTTGAATCACTGTCCTTTAAAATGCTAAAAAGGATTCCAAGAAATACCAATTGCTATGTGGACTCTTGTCTTATAGGAACTAGACAAACATTATCAATACATTTAGGTATACAGGTATATTTATGCCAGCTAGTGTAACAGTCAAATGGAAGTTTGTTCAATAGCAGAGAAGTATCTTATTTGGTGTTTTTCCAGCCAGTTACAAAGATCCCATTATGAGTCACTTTCAGAAAAAAGCCATAAAAACAAGATTATGTTTTGTTACACAAGGAGCATGATAAAAAAAAAAGAAAACAGATCAACTTTACCACAGGAGCTTCTCCAGGGTGAGCCAATTTTACATCTATCACCTTTCCATCTTTCTCCAACTGAACTTCTACATAGAACATGTCTGATGTTAAATAGCAAGCTGTCCCATTGGGACTTATGTGAGATTTCAACCTACAGAAAATGAAAAAGCATCATATACCTGGAAGTTTTGTTGTGTGAAGAAGGAAGGCCAGTTTATTTTATTTGGAAATGTTTACCGCTCTAAAATAGCTGTTCCTTGGCTTAGCATCTGATAACTATCCAACTAGAGAACGTACTTTTGGTCTTCTCTTCTGTGATTTGCATTATTAATGTGTTTAGCAAATATTTACCTTAGCCCTCGCATGGCTTCCTCAACCCCACCAGAACAACCACTTCTAAGAATGCCACAAATAACTCATTAAGAGGACACAGTTACGTATCCTCTTTTTGTTCCACATAACATAGCCCATTAGAATGCCAATCCAAGAAAGTTCACAAAATGTTAAGTCATCCATCTGGTAATTCTCACTGGATTTGAGGTAGTTCAGTTTCATTTACATTTAACGCATAAACAAACTTACCCCCTTTGTTTGGATAAAAATTCCAATCTGCTCATCACAGTAGACAGAGATTTAGCTGAAAAGGGGAAATTATTTAATCAGATTTCAATGTACTAGAAAAAAAATGGCAATTATTTCGTTTCAGAAAGTATGATTTAACTAGTATAGATAATACAAGAGAGAATGTCTACCCTCTGTGTTTATACAGTTCTTAGCACAATAGAATCGTAATCCTGATTGGAAGCATCTATTCATATCGAGGTCATGCCTAATCAACCACTACTCCTCTCTCCTCCTACCTTCCCTCCACCCTGATACAGCTATTTCATGGAATGTTCAACAATGGATTATGAATTTTCTTGCATCTTGTTACCATTTAAAGTCCTCTGTATCTTCTCCAAGCAAGAGAGTAAAGGATGATGTGGGGTAACACTAATGGAACCTCGAGGTGGTTTATCCTAGCACAATAGGGGAGGAAAAAAAGATAATTTCAAACATCACCAGTCAAAAAGAAACTGGATTCTGTGTATGAATTAGAAAGATTCAAACCCAATCCAAAATAAAAGCAGCAGCTATTTCACTCCAAAAAGAATTCTGTAATTTCACATGGAGGTGAAAGCAGTTCACCACAGCTCTGATTCTGCAAACTCTTACACACGAGTAACTTTATGCATAGAAGTAATAATAATACCCGGCTCTAGAATAATCCCATTGAACTAAATGGACTGACACTCTCACACTGTAGCAATTGACATAAAGCCTTTTTTAATTATTTTTTTTTACCATAGCACCTACGAGCCCAAGTTGTGGAGCAGGACCCTACTGTACTAGGTGCTGTACAGAGAACAAAGAGCTTATAGTCCAAGTACTTAAAATAGCACAGGGACTGCTATCCATAAACTCTTTAGGCCAAATGCAGGCCTTGTTTGATAATCTGAACTACTTCCTAGGAGCCAATCCAGAAGTCTTTATTGAGTTCTTGGCATCAGCAAGAGTGTGTCTGAGTAAAAAATGAATGAGCACTAAATAAGGACTCATTTGTGTAAGCATTTACAGGATCAGGGGCCAAGTTCTATTTGAAAATGTGACGTTAATTAGAAATTAGGATCTCCAAGCCTCCTTGCTGGCAGGCACTGCCTAAAGACCTCCAAAATCAATCAGCAAAATTATGTTCTCATTTTTGTTAAGTGGATATTTTAGTTAAATAATAAAGAGCATCGAAGGAGGACATGGACACAAATGTGATTTGCTCTTTCTAGGCAGCATTCATGACTGTGCTGGAGCCACCATTGTTTATACAAGGAGACACTTAAATACAGTAACCAACATGGAGAACCAAAACAACTAGTACCTTAAAAGTTAAAATTATAAAAGATAATCTATGTAGGAGCCTCCCAACTGACCCGCAGTCCCCCACGAATGGCCAATTCTGAGCTCCTTATGTAGGTCCTAAGCCAGCAATGATTTATGCACATGCTTAACTGGAACTATTCACATTGCGTAGAGTTAAGGATGTGTCTAAGTATTTGTGGGGTCACAACCTTAGGGCTCGCTCATTCTTTACTGAGGTCAACTCCCACTGAAGTCAAAAACTGAGTGAAGACCTCAAGCCACTAAGAAGTATTATGAAAGTTGCTAAGATTATCAAACAAGGCCTGCATTTGGCCCAAAAGAGTTAATGGAAAGCAACTCCCTGCACTGTTTTAAAGTATCCATGTCAATTGTAAGATAAACAGAAGTCAGGCTTTCATAGGTGTAAGAAAGCTCCATGAAAAAGCTTCACCTTGAAAGAAAAAAAAAAAAGTCCCAGAAAAATTTCAGATTAGTTAGAAACATTTCTGTTGTTTGCCCTTTGGTCAAACACCCTCATCTTATCCAGCTGCCAACAAACTTGCTGATATTTCTTACCATGCAAAGACGTACAAGTTTCAGAGTTTCAATCCATGGTTTTTGTGCATATTTTAGATGCAGCTTGTCCATTAAAGCATTTATTGAAATAAGTTTCACAGGATCTGGAAAATATTTTGAAATTTTCTAACATGCAATACTGTATTTTACAGGTTACTTTATCAGTAAAAAGAAAATGGTTTGTTCATTATACTCATTCTACTTAAACTGTATAGATAAGTTCATAGATGTTGCACTTCAAGAAAGGAAACAAAGGAAAGATGGATTTGAATTTTGTATACAATAATTTAATCATAATAGGCAATGTTGAAATTTCTCAGGGTGCATTTCTGAGTGTTAGTTTTGTTTTTCTACATCTTTCAGGGGTTTGTGCAGGGAAATGTAGACTTCACTTCCATGTGGACAGAACCTCATGCCAACATGGAGCTCATTGAAGACTTAAGGCTTAATTAGCCTACAGAGATGGGCAAATGGGGCAGACCCTGTCTTGATCCCTGGCACAAGGGGCAGCAGCAGAGGGAGAAAGGCAGTCCCTGACAGAGAGGGAGAAGGGAAAACAAAAACCACCTCTCGGGGGCAGTCAATGGATAAGGAAAAAAGACAACCCCAGGGCCGGCAGTGACATGGGAAGAGGAAGGGATGGGAACTACAACAGGAACAGGATCAGGAACCAGACTGAGATCAGGGCCCCAGCAGCTAAGCCACCACAATGCTGCACCTCTTGACCAGGCATGGGGATCAAGGGATGGGTATAGGAAAGGGGTCCTCTATGAAGTCAGGCCGGGGTGCCAGGGTAGACTTGGCACCCTCAGTCTCTCCCCCCACTCTCCACAACAAAACAGCAGTCACCACCACAGGAGCAGAGAAGATACAATCACTCAGTCCAGTAATAGTACCCCCCTCCACAATGTCCTGCAGCAGCTCCACACACAGCTCCCCTTCTTCTTCCAGGACACCAGCAGCAGCCTCAGAAGCAGCTGCAGCCAGCCAACCAACTAGCCAGGAGACCCAAGGATGGTAGCAATGGTGGGGTGGGTCACTCCTCTCTGGAGAGCAGGCCACCAGGGCCCTGCAAACAACAGCCAGGGAGACAACAGGAGGGGTCTGACCAGGGGAGAAGCAGGGCAACAGAAGCTGCCCCAACTGAGAGCTGATACCTGACCCCACACTCTGATCACTTAAACATTAATTAGGTCCACCTGTATATTATGGAATGAGTATAGGAAGCATTCAACCTGGCTCCACCTCTCTGGCACTGGATGGGGATCAGTGGTGGGAAACAGAGCCCAGGCAGGAAGGTCCAGGAGCTATCCTGACAATAAATGTCACTTGGTGCAACCAGGAGCAATCCAACCACAAAAAGAATGTCCTTCCTCCCCCAAGAGTAAAAGTCACTCCCAACAGTTGGAGAGGGGAGTATCTTCCGATCATCCTAATTGATTGATCTCATAACCACATTGCAAACTTTCTGGAATAATATCAGAAGGGAGGAAATTCCTCTCCCTCCCCCAGCTCGCAGGTGGGGATAATAGAGGGGACACATTAGAGGGAAAGAGGGACTTTTTACACACAGCTTTCCTCGTTGTGCACGATGCCGCTGCGCACAGCTGCCTGCCCCCACTGCATTCAGTGCAAGCACACTACGCACGTGGGAGGGATTTGGGGCAGGGTGTGCAATGCACCCTCAGAACACAAGCGGCTCGCACTGGAGGGGGGTTGTTGGGGGACCCACCGGCAGCTTGAGAGGCTAGGGGCAAGCAGGAGCTCAGATCCCAAGTACTGAACATGTGGGAGCGGTTTGCGGGTAAACAGAGCAACCACATCTTCCCTGCCTACTCAGCTCCGCTGAGCGTGTAAACCCCCCAGCCTCAGGAGCGACCAGGGCCAGCACGCCCCCATTTACCAGCATCCTGGGACCCTGCCTCACTGCCGCAGGAACCTGGCTGGGGCCAGGAGCAGAGAGACACCTGCTCGCTCCTCTCCTTGGGACTGGGGAGAAGCTGCATCCTCTGCATCTCCAGGCTGTTTGCTGGGCTGGGTCCTTACTCCTCAGCCGCTGCCCCCCGGATACTTGCAGCAGCTGTGGCCCAGTCACTGGAAATGCTTCCTAATGAGCCGGAGCCACAGAGGGCACGTGAAGAGCCCGTGAGTCTCCCCCACACCCAGCGCAGCCCTCAGCCTGAGCAGGAACTTTCCCCCAAGCCGGGGGCTGCTGCTCTCTCCAGTAAGGCAGACACGGTGACCGAGGGAGATTTTAAATGTCTCATTCATACACAGTAAAACCCTATCCCCGCCCCTTCCCGAGAGAGAGCCTAACACACTGCAGATCTCCTCCCACTTACCTACTCCATCCTCAGAAGGGGGAAACGGAACCTCATGACAGCAAAATGCCCGCCCCTTAGCCCAGCCTCAGGAGAGGAGACACAAAGCAAAAGCTCATCCTTCATATTTTGTTCCATCCCCGAGATAACAGAGATTGCAACACCCCATCTCCCTCCCAATCAGGGATTGCCCTACACTCCTTCCCAGTTTAGTCATTTTCCAACCCCTCCCTGTAAATTTGAATATCCCCTCTAATTTCAATTCCCCAGGGAAAGTACTGTCTCCCATCCTTTTGTGCCCCAGGAGGGAGAATATATAAACACAGGGGGGAGGAATTCATAAAAAAGCAGTTAGGCTCCCACACCAGAGCTGCCCTTCCAGTCTAGGAGCTGGAGTAAAGGATGTAACCCTCCATGCCATTTGCATGGTGTCCAACTGCCATTGGATTTGGGGCCCAGTGGCTGTTCCCCAGGCCAGCTTCCACTATTTCTCTTCATACTTCCTCTGTGGGCCTCAACGACCCACACCACTCCCACATAGAGCACAAGGAATGGGCTGTGGTCCCCCAACACCAGGCTTAATCTCAAGCACTGTCCTTAAACTTCGTCCCCAAACGAAGGAGTTATGGAGTCTTTGCTCTGAAGGGCAGCCCAACACTGGAAGGAATGCAGTACTGCCTGAAGGTGTCTTGTCTACATCATATGGTACTGTTTAGATGTATGGTACTATTTGCCTTTGTTCTTTTGTTTGTTTTAAACAATGCCTTCACACCATTATCACCACTCATACTGTGAAGTCAGACTCATAACATATAAAGGTACTGGTCCTGCAAACACTTAAGTGCCTGAGTAGGATGTGAACAGTTCCATTGACTTCAGTAGGATAACTCCAAGTTACGCAGTAAGAGTTTGCAGGATCAGGGCCATGGGCCTAGTTTGGAGGTGGCAGGGGGGGTATTCCTCCCCCAAAACTGCAAGCATCGGGGAGGCTTGGAATTTGTCCCCACCCACATGTGGCTCCTTTGGCCTGACTGGAACTCCCCCCTCTCCCCTCCCAAATATAGAAGTCAAACTATGCCTATGATCAGGGCCTAATAGTCTTGTGAGAAGTGGGACAAACCTTTGACAATCAAGGCCTTATCCCACAAATACCGGGACGTGTGCCAGAATCACAGAATACAAACAAATGTATTTTAAGCATGCAGTAGGGTGAAGTTACATGCTTAAGTCACAGTTTGCAAAATGACAGGTTTCAGAGTAGCAGCCGTGTTAGTCTGTATCCCCAAAAACAATAGGAGTACTTGTGGCACCTTAGAGACTAACAAATTTATTAGAGCATAAGCTTTCGTTGACTACTGGGCTGTAGTCCACGAAAGCTTATGCTCTAATAAATTTGTTAGTCTCTAAGATGCCACAAGTACTCCTGTTTTTGCAAAATGAGGTGCTCATTTATGCTGAAGATGTAATTAAGTGAATGCCCAGCTGCTCAATTGTTTCTGTACTCTTATTAGGTATACTTTAGTCTCAGCCTCTGAAGAGCTACAGTTTGAAATTTTTTGAAGTGACTTCCAATATAATTGCCAGCTTTACCTGTGAAAAATAGGGCATCTGTTTGAAAATTTAGGCCAATTTTTTTTTTCAGCAATTCCAGAGAATCATTCTTTGGCTCAGATTTGTTTGAATTTCTTACTGAAAAACAGGCTTCCTACTAGTCAAGATCTGTTTGATGGCCTGAGTGAAATGAGTTGAAATCTCAGTCTAATTCTACTGAACATAAATGTACATCACATAATACACCATAACAATTGGCAGTACTGAGTACTTCAGTGATCATTTTCATCAGAGAGGCCAAGGCTCCTGGGCCTGATCCAAAGCCCACTGAAGTTAAAGAGTTTTTCCATTGACTTTGATGGGATTTGATCAGGCCTTGAATGAGCATGCAGAATGAATTGCCCTCTCACCCTACAAAAGAGAATGCCTTCAAAATATAGTGAGAAGTCTTGTGCTGCTTGCCTTCTCTGGTAGCAGCTGCTCTGAGAATAGAGGATTTAAGCCTCCAGTGCTCTCAATCTAGCACTGTTCATAAGCTTAAAATTCACTTTAGACATTTTTGTAAAAGAGGATAAAAGAATCTTTTCTACTGGGCTTGAATTTTCATCACTTTATTTAGATATTATATTTTGTGCTGCCTGAATATGGATGTTTTGTTGCCAACCCTTTGTAGGGATGCTGCTTGTCTCGGAACAGTGCTTCTCTGCTTGGCTACATAAAAATAATAATGTGCGCTATCATTATACACAAGTAAGGGGAGCTTATATATTGATTGAAAGCTCCTCACATAAAGCTATTGTTCAGACGTGTACAGAACTATTGTATCAAGTTATCATACGCGAGAGCAGAGTTAGAAATGTTAAATAATTAAAAAGAAGCCAGTTATAGAATTACAAAAAATGAAATGATTAAGCTGTGTCATTAAAAAAATTAAAGGCAGCAGGCCAAACTCTATTCTCAATACATGAGATGATTGGAATCGCCATACCAGATCAGAGCAGTAGGCCCTCATCTAGTCTAGCCTGTCTGTGACTGTGGTAGGTACCAGCAGCTTCTGATGAAGAAACCTTGCAGTGAGTAATTGTGGAATAATGTCCCCTCAGGGAAAGTGTCCTCCTAAATCTGAATAGTTAGAGGTTGGTTTATGCCCCAAAGCTTGTGGGTTTATATCTCTTCCAGAGCTCTTTTATAAATTAGTAATTACTATTATTACTCTGTTTGCTGTGTTGTTGTAGCCATGTTGGTCCCAGAATATGAGAGAGGTAAGGTTATTACTCTGGTTAGTCTTGTTATACTTTTCCAAATCCTGCTAAGTTCCTGGCCTCGATGATCTCTTGGGACAATGAGTTTCACAGGATAATTGTGCATCCAATGAAAAAGTACTTTCTTTTATCAGGTTTGAATGTATTACTGTAGTTTTCCCATTTCATTGAATGTTCCCTTGTTCTTGTTTTCTGCAAAAGGATCAATACACATTCTCAATCAATACACCAGCATGAATCCAAAATAACTACTGGCTTCAGTGAAGTTACTCCAGATTTATGATCATGCAATAGGGACAAAATTTGGCCCCTTGTTCACACTCAACAACATTTTTAATAAGAGCAATTTGGAAAAGGTTTGGAGATTTTGATTTTTTTTAATGTAATGTAGTGGATTGTTTGTTTTTCTATTAATAATATGCCCAATATAGAAACTTTGCATATGAATCTTACACGTAAACAATAAATCAGTAATACATTTCTTATCAGACTTGTTCAAATACTTTCTCAGTTCTTTTCCCAAGAGAGGAAAAAAGCCCTTTCTATATGTAAGTCCTCAGTTGGATAGTGGTGGATTGGAATACAACAGCTACGTAACAGCTCACAGTAACTTAACACAAATAATTTAGGACAGCAGGTAAAAGTCACAGTGTACATTTGAAACTGCAGAAGATATTTAGCTATGCAAAATATGATTGCCTGAACTGATATTTGGCCAGGACATAAAGGTTAACACCCTGTTCTTTCAAAAAGTTTAATGGAATATAAAATAATCTGAAATGGTTAGAACCTAGTTTTAAATCTCATTCAAAAGACAGAATAATGCCCTCTAGCATCTTGCTGGAGCACTGGTCAATAGCCACCAAAACTACTGAACAACCAACAGCATTTCCTAACATAGCCTGGCCAGTCTTCCATTTTAGCACTAGCTAAACTCACCCCTGCTTCCTAGACCTTTATGGCTAAAGGCCATGAACATTACACTGTAGCTTTTAATACTTCATTTACTCACTACCTCATATTTACAATTACAGTATAGTATTTTGTACATGAGAAAGGATTTTTTTCCCCAGTATCAAAATCTCAGTGCCTGTATTTCGCTTCACTAGAACTATATAGGCTGATTCAATTTCACTTCATAACTTATAGAATCAGCCTCTTAGCACTCTAAGTCTACAGTGTGAGCCACTTAACTCTGCTAAGCTTTGGCTGCTTTTCTCTCACCTATCATCGAGCGGCGAACAGCAGAGGCTAACAGAGGGAGTTTGCCTGGGATCTGTCCGAGAGGAGGTACGCTAAGTGCTGCATTGGGGTGCTGTGTTGGTGAGTATCTGAGTGTCTGTTGCTGGGACAGTTTGTCAGTTTGACCGTGTGCTTGATTGCTTGCTTGAAAAGTGTGAATTGGGAGTGCTTTGTTCCAGGTGGGCCTTGAGTGGGCCTGACTGGTATATAAGGGCAGTCAGCAGTGAGCCAGCTGAGTGGCGAACAGCAGAGGCTAATAGAGGGAGTTTGCCTGGGGAGAGCTCACTGAGGCTTTCATCTGCGGGTTTCTCTGAGTAGTTACTGCAACAGCTGAGGAAGCTCTTAAGAGGAAGATGATACGGAAGGTGAGCAATCAGCTGTTGTAACCTGCATAGGTTGTGCCATGTTTGTCTTTCTTCTACAGGACAGAAGCAACTTTGTCTGTACAAAGTGCAAGCTGGTCTCCATATTGGAAGAGAAGGTTCAAGGTCTGGAGAAACAAGTATCGACTCTGCGTTGCATAAAGAAAATGAAGATTTCCTGGGCAGGCGTCAGGAGATGCTTCTACAGCCACAACGTTCTGAAGATTCAGAGCAGGCGCAGCAGGGACAGAAGGATGGTGAAGAAGTTTGGCAGCATGTGACCTCCAGAAGGAGAAAGAGGAGTGTCCATGTACCAGCAATGGAGATACAGGTGAGCAATCGTTTCCATGTTCTCTCTACAGGTACTAATGCAGAGAGTGGACTAGATGACACAAGTCAGTGGCACTGCTATGGGTACCCGCATGGCCCCACAGTATGCCAACATGTTTATGGCTGACTTAGAACAACGCTTCCTCAGCGCTCGTCCCCTAGTGCCCCTCCTCTACTTGCGCTACATTGATGACATCTTCATCATATGGACCCATGGAAAGGAGGCCCTTGAAGAATTCCACCTGGACTTCAACAATTTCCACCCCACCATCAACCTCATCCTGGACCAGTCCACACAAGAGATCCACTTCCTGGACACTACAGTGCAAATAAGTGATGGTCACATAAACACCACCCTATACCGGAAACCTACTGACTGCTATACGTACCTACATGCTTCCAGCTTCCATCCAAGACACATCACACGATCCATTGTCTACAGCCAAGCCCTAAGATACAATCGAATTTGCTCCATCCCCTCAGACAGAGACAAACACCTACAAGATCTTTATCAAGCATTCGTAAAACTACAATACCCACCTGGGGAAGTGAGGAAACAGATTGACAGAGCAAGACGGATACCCAGAAATCACCTACTACAGGACAGGCCCAAAAAGGACAATAACAGAACACCACTGGCCATCACATACAGCCCCCAGCTAAAACCTCTCCAGCGCATTATCCACGATCTACAACTTATCCTGGAAAATGATCCCTCACTCTCACAGACCTTGGGAGGCAGGCCAGTCCTTGCTTACAGAAAACCCCCCAACCTGAAGCAAATACTCACCAGCAACTACACACCACACCACAGAAACACCAACCCAGGAACCAATCCCTGTAGCAAACCTCGTTGCCTACTCTGTCCCCATATCTACTCTGGCGACACCATCAGAGGACCCAACCACATCAGCAACACCATCAAGGGCTCATTCACCTGCACATCCACTAATGTTATATATGCCATCATGTGCCAGCAATGCCCCTCTGCCATGTACATTGGCCAAACCGGACAGTCCCGCCGCAAAAGAATAAATGGACACAAATCGGACATCAGGAATGGTAACATATATAAGCCAGTAAGTGAACACTTCAATCTTCCTGGTCATTCTATTACAGATT
Organism: Chrysemys picta bellii; assembly: GCF_011386835.1. Lineage (NCBI taxonomy): Eukaryota > Metazoa > Chordata > Testudines > Emydidae > Chrysemys > Chrysemys picta. Next base: position 96,371,953 of record NC_088792.1, read on the forward strand.
TAAAAGTCACTATCATTGAACAAAAAAATTTCAGAAACAGACTTCAAAGAGAAACAGCAGAACTAAAATTCATTTGCAAATTTAACACCATTAATCTGGGCCTGAATAGGGACTGGGAGTGGCTGGCTCATTACAGAAGCAGCTTTTCCTCTCCTGGAATTGACACCTTCTCATCTATTATTGGGAGTGGACTACATCCACCCTGATTGAATTGGCCCTGTCAACACTGGTTCTCCACTTGCGAAGTAACTCGCTGCTCTCCATGTGTCAGTATATAATGCCTGTATCTGTAACTTTCACTCTATGCATCCGAAGAAGTGAGGTTTTTACCCACGAAAGCTTATGCCCAAATAAATCTGTTAGTCTTTAAGGTGCCACCAGACTCCTTGTTGTTTTTGTAGATACAGACTAACATGGCTACCCCCTGATATCTGAGGGAAGGGAGCAGAAGGAGACTCCATCGATTGGAAGGCAAAAGATGCACTGTCCTAGAGATGGGGGTTCCACAACCACCACTCCCAAGAGGAGGAGGAGGGTGGTGGTGGTCGGGGACTCCCTCCTCAGGGGGACTGAGTCATCTATCTGCCGCCCCAACCGGGAAAACCAAGAGGTCTGCTGCTTGCCAGGAGCTAGGATACACGATGTGACAGAGAGACTGCCGAGACTCATCAAGCCCTCGGATCGCTACCCCTTCCTGCTTCTCCACGTGAGCACCAATGATACTGCCAAGAATGACCTTGAGCGGATCACTGTAGACTACGTGGCTCTGGGAAGAAGGATAAAGGAGTTTGAGGCGCAAGTGGTGTTCTTGTCCATCCTCCCTGTGCAAGGAAAAGGCCTGGGTAGAGACCGTCGAATCATGGAAGTCAACGAATGGCTATGCAGGTGGTGTCGGAGAGAAAGCTTTGGATTCTTCGACCATGGGATGGTGTTCCAAGAAGGAGTGCAAGGCAGAGACGGGCTCCACCTAATGAAGAGAGGGAAGGGCATCTTCGCAAGCAGGCTGGCTAACCTAGTGAGGAGGGCTTTAAACTAGGTTCACCGGGGGAAGGAGACCAAGTGGGGAAATGGGATCCTGGGAGGAAGCACGAGCAGGAGAGCGCAAGAGGGGAGGACTCCTGTCTCATACTGAGAAAGAGGGACGATCGATGAGTTATCTTAAGTGCCTATACACAAATGCAAGAAGCCTGAGAAACAAGCAGGGAGAACTGGAAGTTCTGGCACAGTCAGGGAACTATGATGTGATTGGAATAACAGAGACTTGGTGGGATAACTCACATGACTGGAGTACTATCATGGATGGATATAAACTGTTCAGGAAGGACAGGCAGGGCAGAAAAGGTGGGGGAGTTGCGTTGTATGTAAGAGAGGAGTATGACTGCTCAGAGCTCCGGTATGAAACTGCAGAAAAACCTGAGAGTCTCTGGATAAAAGTTGAGAAGTGTGAGCAGCAAGGGTGATGTCGTGGTCAGAGTCTGCTATAGACCACCAGACCAGGGGGATGAGGTGGATGAGGCTTTCTTCCAGCAACTAGCAGAAGTTGCTAGATCGCAGGCCCTGGTTCTCGTGGGAGACTTTAATCACCCTGATATCTGCTGGGAGAGCAATACAGCGGTGCACAGAGAATCCAGGAAGTTTTTGGAAAGTGTAGGGGACAATTTCCTGGTGCAAGTGCTGGAGGAACCAACTAGAGGCAGAGCTTTTCTTGACCTGCTGCTCACAAACAGGGAAAAATTAGTAAGGGAAGCAAAAGTGGATGGGAACCTGGGAGGCAGTGACCATGAGATGGTCGAGTTCAGGATCCTGACACAAGGAAAAAAGGAGAGCAGCAGAATACGGACCCTGGACTTCAGAAAAGCAGACTTTGACTCCCTCAGGGAACAAATGTGCAGGATCCCCTGGGAGAATAACATGAAGGGCAAAGGGGTCTAGGAGAGCTGGCTGTATTTTAAAGAATCCTTATTGCGGTTGCAGGAACAAACCATCCCAATGTGTAGAAAGAATAGTAAATATGGCAGGCGACCAGCTTGGCTAAACAGTGAAATCCTTGCTGATCTTAAACGCAAAAAAGAAGCTTACAAGAAGTGGAAGATTGGACAAATAACCAGGGAGGAGTATAAAAATATTGCTCAGGCATGCAGGAGTGAAATCAGGAAGGCCAAATCACACTTGGAGTTGCAGCTAGCAAGAGATGTTAAGAGTAACAAGAAGGGTTTCTTCAGGTATGTTAGCAACAAGAAGAAAGGAAAGTGTGGGCCCCTTACTGAATGAGGGAGGCAACCTAGTGTAAGGTGGATAGAAAGCTGGCTAGATCGTCGGGCTCAACGGGTAGTGATCAATGGCTCCATATCTAGTTGGCAGTCGGTTTCAAGCGGAGTGCCTCAAAGGTCGGTCCTGGGGCCGGTTTTGTTTAATATCTTTATTAATGACCTGGAGGATGGTGTGGACTGCACTCTCAGCAAGTTTGCAGATGACACTAAACTGGGAGGCGTGGTAGATACACTGGAGGGTAGGGATTGGATACAGAGGGACCTAGACAAATTAGAGGATTGGGCCAAAAAAAACCTGATGAGGTTCAACAAGGACAAGAGCAGAGTCCTGCACTTAGGACGGAAGAACCCTATGCACTGCTACAGACTAGGGACCGAATGGCTAGGTAGCAGTTCTGCAGAAAAGGACCTAGGAGTCACAGTGGACGAGAAGCTGGATATGAGTCAACAGTGTGCTCTTGTTGCCAAGAAGGCTAACGGCATTTTGGGCTGTATAAGTAGGGGCATTGCCAGCAGATCGAGGAACGTGATCGTTCCCCTTTATTCAACATTGGTGAGGCTTCATCTGGAGTACTGTGTCCAGTTTTGGGCCCACACTACAAGAAGGATGTGGAAAAATTGGAAAGAGTCCAGCAGAGGGCAACAAAAATGATTAGGGGTCTGGAGCACATGACTTATGAGGAGAGGCTGAGGGAACTGGGATTGTTTAGTCTCCAGAAGAGAAGAATGAGGGGGGATTTGATAGCTGCTTTCAACTACCTGAAGGGGTGTTCCAAAGAGGATGGAGCTCGGCTGTTCTCAGTGGTGGCAGATGACAGAACAAGGAGCAATGGTCTCAAGTTGCAGTGGGGGAGGTCTAGGTTGGATATTAGGAAACACTATTTCACTTGGAGGGTGGTGAAGCACTGGAATGTGTTACCTAGGGAGGTGGTGGAATCTCCTTCCTTGGAGGTTTTTAAGGCCCGGCTTGACAAAGCCCTGGCTGGGATGATTTAGTTGGGAATTGGTCCTGCTTTGAGCAGGGGGTTGGACTAGATGACCTCCTGAGGTCCCTTCCAACCCTGATATTCTATGATTCATTATCACACAATCCCATCTATTGGAAGGCTAAGGCTTTATAGACAGACATGGGACAAAAATAGTTTTGTGGCAAATGATCATGAATGTAAAAATGAAATTACCCTAGTTTATCTAATAGACATATTTTTCAATCTGGCAATAACTGGGAAGTGTCAAACATTCCTGCATGATGGCAGCATTGCTGTCCCCGAGTATTCATTGCTTGGATCGCCTTTTCCATGTTGAAGGGGAACAGCCATAATTCCTCTCCAGACCCTGGTGTGAATAACCTCATGAATGAACATGGCCAGGCTTCATAATATATATATATATATATATATATATATATATATATATATATATATATATACACACACATACAGTTTTATTTGACAAGGTTTTAGGGGCCACAGGAATGACTGATTACTGGTACAGGCAGGGCTGGCTCCAGGTTTTTTGCCTCCCAAGCAAAAAAAAAAAAAAAAAGAGCCGGAGTGCTGTGCCGCCCCAAAGGGCCAGAATGCCGCCCCTTGAAAAGTGCCGCCCAAGCACGTGCTTGGGACGCTGGTGGCTAGAGCCGTCCCTGGGTACAGGAACTATTTTCTGGCTCATCCCCCCCATCTCCAGTCCTTCTAACCTTTACTACAGAATTTTAATAATTAAGGGCCATATTCTACCACTTTTATTCATGTTGAGTAATACCTTATTCGGTTGAAATCAGTGGAACTACTCATAAATGGCCTGATCCAACACCCACTGAAGTCCATGGATTACCTCCAGTTGAATGCAATGGGCATGCAATCAGGCTCAGATTAAGGTATTCGTGCAGAACTGAGCAGAATTAAAATTACAAGGATTTATTTTAGGTCCAAATTGAAAATGTTACATCTGGAAGAGAAAATAAATGGGAGATCAAGGGACAGCTGAGATGGAAATTCAGGAAGGGCAATAGGTAGGAGGGATAAAGATCACTTGGGGGATAGAGGGAAGGAGCTAGGGTGGCGAGACACTTACAGATTAATAATACATAGCTCTTACATGGTGCTTTTCATCTGTAGCTTTCAAAGAGGTCAGTATCATTATCCCCATTTTACAGATGAGAAAATTGAGGCACAGGAGGGAAAAATGACTTGCACCAGAGGTAGGTCCTGAATCTAGCTTTTCTAAGATTAAATCCAGTATTCAATCCACTAGGCCACACTAGAATAGAGATAAGGTGAGGAAGACATGAAGGAAGAAAAAAGTAAGTCGCTGGTGAAAAATAATGGACTAACACAAGGGGAAAGGATGTAAAATAATTAGTGGTAGAGTGAAAACATGAATAGGCAGAAGAGGAAAAAATGGGGAATAGAGAGAAGAGAAAATACAGCTATAGAAAGGAATGAAAAAAGAAATAGCAAGAAAATACATACACATTTAAGAGCAGAAACATGTATCTATTTTATTTACCATATTTTTATGGTATTATCATGGTAGAAAAGGGACAGCTGAAAGGACAGAGGGTCTACTTTAAGCCTGTGGACTTAAGCTACTGTTGGGCCAATAGTGGGTTGGAAAAGAGTCTTCAGACTGAAATGTTCTGGGTGAACTTGACTAGGATCCTCTCTCTCTTTCTCTCTATATGCAGAGAAGAAGAGAAACTGTATGTGATGCGTATAAAAGTTTTATTGGTATAGTTTTGGGATGGACATATTATTCAGGCGTGATGATGCCATGAGTGAGTAATATAGGTCACTCCAAACCAGTGCCAGTAAAATCTTTATACCATACGTCACTGTCACATCATCCCTATGTGCTATAAACTTACAAAGTAACTATTAACTAATATCTTTCCAGAAACTCCTAACATTTTCTCAAATAGCTTTTATAGTCATAATAATGTTGCAATTTCTATGTTCTGATTTCTCAGTCTGTCAAGTGCTATATCCCATTGAAAGTAGAGCATTCCTGGCAGTCTAGTGAGATGAAACTACTCCTCCTAGCCCTGATGATTCATGAAATATCTGACTTTAAACCTGCCAATACTCCTCAACTAATTATTTTACACTGCATCTCAGGCTTCTGAGCTTCTCTATACACTCAAAGAAGAAAACATTTTGGGACAAGAAAAATGGCTTTTAAGTGTAATTGAAGTGTAATTTCAAGTGTAATTGAAGTTTTGGAATGCTAGAAGTTATACAGCAGAGAGAGATTATTGGGCAGAGTACAGGTGATAAATGCAATTTATCTCATTACCCTGCAATTTATTACAGTAATACCACATAGATTTGGGGTGTTCACAATCTGGACCTGAATTTTGCATCCTGAACATATCTAATCTTTATTATTTGTTTGCATATCAGTAGCACCCCAACTGATTGATCCCATTGTACCTGGTGCTGTGCAAAAGCATAAGAGATCATCCCTGCCCTAAAGGGCTTACACTTTAAATAGATAAGTCAGAGAAAGGGAGCTAAGGGAAACAGAAGCCCAGAGAGGTGAAGGCCAAGATCCTCTAAGGTATTCAGGTGCCTAACTCCTATTGATTTCAACAGGAGTTAGCCACCTAAAGACCTGTGAGGTTCTGGGCCGAAGTGACTTGTCAAGATCCCACATCCGAGCCAGATAACAGAAATGAGATCACTTGAGTTCCACTGTAGTGCATTATCCACTAGGCCATGTTGCCTCTCTCACTGTTACACTGTTAACAAATATTAAAATTTTCATACCTATACAAGCAATATTTTGATTTATTATTATTCATGCCTAATATTGGACAGAGGAAGTTGAAACTTTCTAGCCATTTACATTTTTCATTGGGTAAGACTGTTTCAGAACACACAGTCCTTGAGATTTGTGGTTTATTTCCTTCAATACTGTTGCTTAAGGTGTCAATTAATCTGCAAGCAAACCTCCTCCTACACGCTTATTACTTTAAATATAAAAGGCATGTTAAACTTAATATAATTGTGCACCATTCTTAAAAGAGGAAAAGCAATTCATGCATAGGAAATACTACCACCCCCATAGTGATTGCAGTTCAGCAATACCTTCCAGTGGAAATGCCTGCCCACCCACAGATACAGCAGATCCCCAGCATATACATTTTCTGCTGAAATAGGAGGTTGCTCTCAAAAGCACTCAGTGACTCTGTCCTCTTTCTATTTTTGCACCCTAGATAAATGGAATCTATTCAACCCTGATGGATTTATTGAAATCTTACAGGGAAAATTGGCATTTCTTGCATGGTAAAGCTGCACAGACTGCATTTTCTGATGAGAGTGGCTCATTCATGTATGTCACCAGAACCCTGAGCTAAAATTACAGTCTTAAATTATATATATTTTGTGTGTGTATATATACTGTGTATTATAATACAAAATAAATTGAAAGAGAAAAGTTTTTGCTGCTTTGGATTTCATACTCTGTACTGGAATATGCAACATCAGACCTGACAAATATAAAATTGTCTAAGTCTGTGGTTAGTAACACACTAAACATTTCCATGCATGTTTTGTATACATACTAGTACATGTGCTGGTAGACAAAAACAGACAATTGCCACATGCCTAGAAATCCTAGTTCACAGCTGTAAAGACAGGCAGGACCTGATTCTCACTGCCTTGCACCTTGTGTTTTAAACTGGTCCAGAGAATTTTAATAGACTTTCTCAGAAATATTTCTGTTGATTTGATGTTAGACAGCTTATTTTTACATTCCCCTAGCACAGGTGTAAATAATTACATAGGTGCAAAGTAAGGGAGAATCAGGCCCTTGATTTTATAGAAATAGGTTATACAAAACCTAGCATCAAGAGAAATATTTCCATGACATTTTTTTTTTTTAATCCCAATGGAACAATTTAACAAACAAACAACCCAATAAGTGTTCCACTGAAGCCTTTGCAATCCCATGTTTGCATGAGAACCTGAAAGTGAAATGTATTATTAAATGACTTTAAGCAAACATAAAATTGACTAATCTATTTTCATTTTATTAACTGAGTGAAATGCAAAAATTAAACAAATTATAAATAGTGAAAAAATATATTTGTTACGTAAGTAAAGAAGTTTGTTTTGTAAAAGCATACCAGGGCAGATTAATTGATATATAATTCTAGTTTAAAGTGGAATTGTAGTTTTAGAACTGGACGCTGAATTCAGTGGGAAATATTTTCCTTTAAGATTCTGTGTTTAAGAACTGCAGTAAACTCTTATCTTGTGTTTTGCATGCATCCCAATGTTTAATGAACCACAGAAGTACAATCACTGCTAATGTGTGACCAGATGGCAAGTTAGCTGTGCTCACATTTCCCACTTTTCAAAAATATTCAGTTTTAAATCAGAAGGGGGAAAAAGATATTGTGAAATAGGCTTTGTTACCATGAAATATAAAACCTTTTAGTTTGGGCTGCAGGATAAAAATGACATTTGTCATCTCAAATGATTGACAATTGGCAGAACTATGACTATATCTAACTGGAAAAAGAGTCAATAAAAATCATAGACATTTATTTAATGGGAAAATAGGTGCTTTTTTAGAAGTGATCCAATTCCCACTACAATCAATGAAAAGACTTCCACTGACTTAAATGGGATTTCCATTGACTTCAGTGGGAGAGGTCCCTTCTTTCTGTACAGTGGAAAGTGAAGGTGGATGATTACCCGTTAGGGGTATGTCTTCACTACCCGCCAGATCGGCGGGTAGCGATCAATCCAGCGGGGATCGATTTATCGCGTCTAGACGCGATAAATCGACCCCCGAGCGCTCTCCCATCAACTCCTGTACTCCAGCGCCACGAGAGGTGCAAGCAGAGTTGACGTGGGAGCAGCAGGAGATGACTCACTGCGGTGAAGACACCACGGTAAGTCGATCTAAGTATGTCGACTTCAGCTACGTTATTCAAGTAGCTGAAGTTGCGTAACTTAGATCGATCCCCCCAGAGGGGTAAGGGAACACAAAAGAAGGAGAACAGTTGCAGCGTACCATGGTGACTTACAGCCCTGCATTACTGGTAGTAGCCCCTTCACAGCAACAATGGACATTTGGAGCTCCATGGGATTTCAGGGTGTATGGCTGACTGGAAAGAGATGGTGAAACTAAGGGGCAGACATTCTAGGCAGCATTAACATCTGATTCACAGCATCTCCCAGCTTCATAACAGGAGGCAGTGCAAAGTTGCAGACCAGAGGACCAACAACAGCACAGCGCTGACTCAGTCACAGTTACATGTGAGAAGACCTTGGCTATATTGACAGAGACACAGTAGCGAATGCAGACAACAAACACAGAGATGCATTTTAAGTGGTGCACTGCAACTTTATTAAACTTAACACAGAGGAGGGGCGCTACTCACCCTGTCACCATACTCTTACCTCCCAGGCATGTTAAGTGGTTCTATTTCAGGGGTTACAAGACTCCCACCATATAACTTGGGGTAGATTCTCCTCATCATACCACTAAGACTCAGCTCACTATTCTGAGTCCTACTACCCACCACATGCCACTCCAGGAGGACAGAGAGTACTAATGTGGGGACCTCAGCCCCCAAAGACCATAAGATCTTCCCCTATCCCCTGAGGCCCACCAGTGAAATCCCAGGTCTTTTACTTCTGGGAACCATTCCTTTTAACCACACTAGAAACCGGCCACAAGCCGCAATGAACTAACATCCTTACCGAGTACTATCATTAATTATTAAATCTTATTCCTATTTAACTTAAACTGCACCTCCAGGATCTGGCGAGGAAAATGAAAAACTTCTTAGGCCTTTGCCAATTTGACCCAATGGGAAGAAAAAAGTTGTCTCCGACCCCAAAATAGGTGATCTGTAGAACACAGCTCTGAGGCTATCCATCCAGGGCAAGGAGGGTAGAGCTGCTGAAACAGAGCCAGAAGAGACTTTAGATGGCACTGTGCTAGGGTTTAAATTAATGAAAAAGGGCAGGGGACCAATCAGCTCTCTTCCTCCACAAGCTAGTGAATGGGTGGCTAGAGACTCTGAAGGGAAGGGACACCCTGCATCCCCTCTGCTTGTGTTCTTCTCCCTTGTTCAGCAGGGGCTGTCCCAAATGAAGCCAGTGCCATCAAGTTCCCCACCTGTTGAGGTGGGTGGCTGGCATTACCAAAGAGCAGGCATTCTATACAGATGCTCCAAGATCTGCAGGCTTGGGATCCCCTGCTATCCCTAGGCTGTGTCCAGATACAAGCTCATACTCCTATTCCTTCCATGCTGCTACTATTTCCACTCCTAAGAAGCAGCTAATGTATGAATTTCTCCCCAGGGTGACACATGCAGAATGTTTTGCATCTGTTTTCCTCTGTCTTCCATAATTTGGTGATATTTAGCCCCAGGTTATCAGATTTCTTTGATTTAGTTTTGTAGGGTCAAAGATAGGTCAGTTTGTGTGGATGAACATGCTCATAGAATTGAGCATTTTATTAGAATGACTTCATTGGAATGTTCCCATGTTGTGATATTGTACCATGCATTTTCTAAAGCTCTATGGGAGATGCAAAAATTAGCTCATAATAAACATGGAGGCCAAAGAAGCTACATCCCACGGAAAGATTGACCAAACACTGGCTAAATGCCTAGGATTTGACATTGTGGAGAAAAGTGAGCACAGAGAGCAGCATTAAATGATTATAAAATGTTCAACCAGCTCTACAGCTGGTCAAAATATTAAAAAAAAAAATTTTGCACATCCCCCCTCATTATTTTTGCACAAATCTCCCCCGCCATCACCATCCTCTGCATCCATTGTTGAAACAATGTTCAAAAATTTTCAGCCAGTTCTAATTACCAGTGATGTCCTGAACTGACTAGACTACTGAAGTGTTACAGTTTGATAAGCCAAACATGCAGACCAGGTACTCACTTTTGATAATATAACAGGGTTTACTGTTTATGTAATGGTACTAAATTGTGCTGTTCTTAATTTTGAAACAAATTTCTGTTTAAGTCAAGGGTTTATTAGTACAAGATATGGTTATTAAGGAGTTAACAAGGAGCTCCCCTGAGATATTGTTATAACACTGAAATGTGGTCTCCTCCTATTATCCCTGTGTTTCACGTGGTTACTGTAAATCATTCTGCTCTGACTGGGCACTGAGTGACCACAAAATATAGAACCATCTCAACTTCTGACTATCCCTTCCTTCTTACCTTGTCACTGCACCTAAATTCAGTCTTTTGAATATCTTTCCTCTGCTTCTCCTTCCCCTTGAGGAAAGCTCTGGTCTTTCTTGCCCTCACTAAAAATAATAATCTTTTTAAAATTAATGACACGTGCCCCAACCTGTTCCTCCCAGACACTAACACATACACTTCCAACCCCCACCAGATGTCAAAACGCACTCTAAACACACTTCTGTTCTCAACATCTTATGACAATCTAATGAAAGATTTCACCGGTTTTGGTTTAAAAACTGTGGTCTTCTCAGATATGACCCTTACCTTTTAAACAGAAGTTTATAGACAGACCATGGCAGTCTTGATTAACTGAAAAGCCTGTTCTGACCATAGTAGGATTTCTGGCTGATCATCAGAGTCAGGTGGGTATCTTAAAAAAATCCACCAGTACTCACTCTAATAGAAATCTAATTTAACTTTGAATGTGTAATATACAAAGAAATCAAGAGAGTTAGTTACTAATATTAACAGATGATGTAACCTCCAACATCTTAAATATGGAAGTATGTACACATAAAGGAAGTTTACATGCCTGCAGTTAAGAAAGTGATCCACTAATGGAACCAGAAGATTGCTGATGATATGCATCCTACACCTGATCAAGATGGCTGATGTCTCATGCTATATCTAGTATTTACAAGTTTTTCATTAGAAAATACAATCCAGCTCTGATATGAAATCTCATTTTGAAAACTAAGAAATAAATCCACTAGGCTGGTTTTGGCCTATAAATCCCTAAATGGCCTGGGTCCAGCCTCAAGGAGAGACGGCTTCTCTTTCTATGATAAACTGCCAAAGTTGTGATCAATGCAGTCACTGATGCTAGATACCTGTTGTTTTTGTTTTGTGTGCAATTGTCCAAGTTATTGCCATGTGTAAAGGGGAGGCTCGGTTAAGGGCAGACTGAAAATCAGGCTGTTATGTTCTAATCCAAAACTATGTTGCTGCTAGTTCACATCTGTGCTGACTTCCTGAGTACCTGCAGGAAATACTTTAAGAATGATTGGATTGGGAGCTTGGAATGCAGGCTTTTCCCAGTTTTCTTTTTTCCTCCATATTGTACTTTTTGCATTCTTACTATCTATCTTTTCTCATCTATCAACCTAACTTGGATATTTTTTTAACTGCTTCTTAAGTCAAGTGCCAATCAACAATTAAAGATAACACTGAGCATGCCCTAAATGTCCATATTCTCACAGTGAGAAGTCCCTTGTCCCAGTGTGCATACCTGGGGATTTCCTTCTTCCTCCCTCCTTTTATTATTGCCTTCTACTTTCTTCTGTTTAGGGCTATTTTCTAATAACTGCACAATCGCTTGTAAAGTCCTGTGTGTTGATCAGGTGTTAATACTTGTACTATTATATAATACATGCCAATTATTACCACTTCACAGATGTGATAATTATTATTTGTCTCTAATTAATTCGTGATATAGTCTGAAACCTTTAATAAAATTGAGATAAAAATAAATTAAAAACATACACAAAAATATGAAATTTGGGGCTCAAATTATACTTAGCAGTAGAGTGCACTCCCACCAGAGTTTGGGCAGAAAACCCTTTTGTGCAATTTAAATGATTCAGAAGTTGAAAGTTAGATTGGGGTGGGCAGAAAGTGTGGAACTTTGCTGATGCTCACCCACAGTAGTTTTTATATTCTGTTGAAAATATCAGGGGAAAATGAATTAATAACAGTGACATTACAACATGATACAATTATATTCCAGAAAAAAGAACAGGAGTACTTGTCTGGCACCTTAGAGACTAACAAATTTATTTGAACATCAAATTATGCTCAAATAAATTTGTTAGTCTCTAAGGTGCCACATGAACTCCTGTTCTTTTTGCGGATACAGACTAACACGGCTGCTACCCTGAAACCTGTCATTATATTCCAGAGTTAATGCTGCATTGAGCTGAATGGGGGCAGTCTACAAACTGTGGAGGGCTAGTTCGACAATCTGTCTGCAGAGCCAGGAAGGCAGCACTGAACTGGGGCATTTTTCTTTGCAAGAATTTATTAAAAGGCTGAAAACATTTTTTGGGGAGAGAGAGAGGAAGGGAGATGTGCGATTTCCTCCCATGCTTTCCTCTCACCCCACAGTTCAGTGTATAGGGCGAGAGTGTAAACACAAGCCACGCCCCTCCACTTCACAGCCACGCCCCTAGTCCCCCCACACCCTGGGTACGCTCCCTTCTTCCCAGCCCCTCCCAAACCCCGCCCCCGCCAAGCAGAATTAGCCCCTCCCCTTTCGGTCCGAGTCCCCCACTGAAGCCCCGCCCCTCACATAGCCCCGCCCCTCCGTTCCAGCCTATTAGAGACCGCGGCCTCACAGCTTATAGCACTAAGCGCTGTTGCCCCGTTTTCCCCGGAAGTCGCTGCCTGCCTGGCTCCGCCCCTACTCGGAAGCAGGTTCCACCCGGGCCCGGCCGGCCCCCGGAAGCAGCCCTGTGTGGCGGGTGCTGCTCTCAGCCCTGCGCGGAGCCAGAGTCTCTCCGGAGCTGGGCGGACGCTTCCCCCGCCCCCCTCAGCCCAGCGCGAAGCCGTCTCTGAGCGCGGCGGCGGCCGGAGGAGGCGGCGGTGGGCGCGAGACCCCCCCAGAAGAGCCGCCGCCACCACCACAGCCGCGCAGGTGAGCCCGGGCGGCGGGGGGGGGGGGCGGCGCCGCCGCCCTGTGGCTGTCCCCCCACACACACACAGCGGGGAGGGCTCGGTGACCCCGGGTAACTCGCTCCGGGGCTTCATCCCGCGCGGCCCCTCCCCGGAGACTCTGGCTGCGGCGCCTCAGGCGGTTCCCCCCCAGTCCCAGCCCGCTTGTGCCAGTGGGGCTGGGTGGGTCGGTGCCTCCCGCAGGGCGAGACCTGAATTTCCCGTCCCCTGAAGGTTAAAAGCTTCTCGCCGCCGGCGCCCTGCTCCTCCCTTCCCGGGGCCGGTCCCGCTACCCGCTGCGGCCGTGTCCGGCGCTGGCGCTGCCCCTGCTGGGGAGGCTCATTCATTCCCGCCGGTCGTCTCTCATTTGCCGTCCGGAGCTGGCCGCTCCCTGGCCAGCCTTGGCGTGAACGTGCCGGGCCGTCCGCTGCGGGAATGGGTGGGACCTTGTCCCAGAAACTCCTATCATTCATCTTGTTAGTTTGGCTTGTGCGTGTACTCGGATGAGGCTGGAAATGAGTTGCCTGAAATCATGGGTATTTGCTGTAATGTTTTAATAGTTTGATTCACTCGTTTTTAAAATGGCTTTAAGCCAAGCTTTTATTTGTAGATCAGCCACCTAGGTTACTCAAGTTTTATTGTTCTAGTGTTTGAACAGCGGCCCACACCTCTGCTGTAACAATGGCGCGCGCCTATTTTATCTATGTAGGAATGTTTTTTTTGGTTTGTTTGTTTGTTCTAAGTGTACTTCTGATGCAGTGTTAATTGTTTTCTAATATCTAGTCTTGACTTCAAAAAATGACCGAGATCTGTGAGAGCAACTGAATTCTTAGGGTATTGTGTTCATCACATTCTTAGGCTGCATTTAGGAGCCGTTTACTGCAAAAACTTAATTGCCGGTGGTTCTTTTGTGTGGTAGTTCATGTTCTATTACTCTTAATCTCCTTGGACTTAATTATAATGTCCTGCATAACAAAAACCATAGGAAGGAATACTAAGTAGGTATATTAATGCGTTTTCTAAATTCCTAAAACTTTACATTTACGTTGCTGGATTAGGCTAGTAATGATTCAGTCTTGTATCTATATATAGCCTTGCATGTATTTGAGAACTGATTTGCATAACTTCAGCCAAAAATACTGAGATTTTTATTTTTATTTTATATGTGAATCCCTGCAGAAATCCAATTCCAACAGCTTTGTAGTCCATGATTTACTGGTCGGGGATACATTCACTGTAGTGATCAAGTGTGCTAAGTGTGGGGGAGTTGGATGTACGTTAACCAACTCTGATGCTGAGCACTGCTTCTTATACTATAATATCCTGGCTTGCATGCAAGAATATGCATGTGTAGCAGTAACATTGAAATGCATTGGTAGGGATTGATCAACATTTATAGCTTCTGAGTTGGAAACTACCTCAAAATTTCATCATATCTCAATTTCTTTTCAACCAGGAAAATGATTACAGCAGGTGATGCCTTCACAAGAGGGTTGGGTAATATACAGCCCCTCCAATAGTCCTCTTTATACGGTGCTAAACATCAGTAGAAATGTTCACATCTGGCTTTCTGTACAAACATGTCAATCTAGCAGCCAAATGTGCTGTTAATATTTCTAGCTCTGTTTCCACAGCAACATTTCACATCTAGGTTTTTAAATCCGTCTGTGTGGGGTTAATCAAGGTTGAAATGCAAAGAGGGGTTTATCCAGAACAGTGAATTGCTTAATTTCAGGAGGAAGATGGTGGTTGAAAGAAATGCAGATACTACAGTAGTTTAACAAGGGCTATCATTAGACTGATTTTTTTTTTTAATCTATTATTAAAAGAAATGTAGATTTCTCTCCCCTTCCCCATTTCTTTCATTCATTGAACAGGAGGCACCTCAACAAATTTATATTAAACTTCTACAAAAGTCTGAGTAGTTCTAATAGAATGAGGAAATAGCTCTAATAGAATGAGGAAATATTGAGACTCCTGAGGATTTCCTTCTGGAAGTTTAACACATAGAGTCACAAGAGTGAAATATGAAGGAAAATTTCCGTTAAAGGTATCAATTTCCACCCTTTAGATTACTTTAGAAATATGTATTATCAGTGTTCGGGGCTTCTGTTTTCTGTCCCCCATTTTTATAGGGACAAATAATAGTGACTCCCTCCCACTCCTAAAAAATAAAACACCTGGCAAACAGAGCCAGTGGTAGAGTGAAATAACTGGATTATGCAAGACAAAACACTGAATTCTATTATTGACTCATCTGAACTTGCTTTCAATCAACTTGGGTTCTGCCTAATTGGGGAAAAGGATGCAGTTTCATGGTGCACCAATATGTCTTGAGAACTAGATATGTTTCAACAATGTCCACAAATAACAGATGAGAATATCCTAGTTAACTGTCTCTTTAATAAAAGAACCGATGCTGTTGCTTTGCTTTTTCCTTCACAAGAGATTTTGTCATCCACATGTCCAGTTTCACCAACAGAAGCAGCATTGGGGAGAGAACGATAAACCTAAGATGACTGTCACAAGCACATCTAATCATTTCATATGGTGTCACTATGCATAAACTCTATAGGGAATAAGAGGCAAGACCTCTTCATGGGGACATATGTACAAATAAACCTCTCACAAAATGGGGGGGGGAGGGAGAAAGTAATGATGGATAAAATCTATTAAGGAAAGGCAAGAGGAGCAACTAGGTGTTAGAAGAGATTGGAGATGGCTACAGCTAGGGTGACCAGATCACCAAAGACAAATATCGGGACGCGGGGGGGGAGGGGGGGGTGTGACGTGGGGGGGCGCGTGGGGGGGGGGCGGGGCCCAAAAAAAAAAAAAAAAAAACTTCCTCCGCAAGTGCTGGAGGGAGGCCCGGGAGACTCAGGGGAAGCGCGGGGCCGGGGTGAGTAAGAGTCCGGCCTGGTCCCGAGCAGGCAGGACTCAGTCGGGTGGTAGGGAGAGGAGGGGGGCGACCCGCGGGGCCAAGCGGCGGCTGTTCTCACCCCCGGGCAGCGGGACTCGGGAGCAGCCGCTGCTGCAGCTCCTACTGCCGCGGGGGAGGAAGCGGCCATGGCGCTCCGCGGCTGCAGCTCTGGCGCCCCCGAACCCCCCGAGCCGGGGCCTGCTGCGGGGACCCAGCAGCACGTACGCTGGGCCCAGCCCCTGGCCAGTCGCGTCTGGGCTGCTGCCCAGGTGGTGCTATCCCGCGGCGGCCCTGGGGTGGGGGCAGCAGGCCCCAGCCCCCCCGTCCCGCTCGGGTCCCGCAGGGGAACGAACGGGGCTGGGCTGCCGATGCCTCCGCCCCGGGGCCGCCGCGGGATAGCACCAGCTGGGCAGCCCAGACGTGCCTAGCCAGGGGCTGGGCCCAGCGTATGCGCTGCTGCAGGCCCCGGCTCGGGGGGTTCGGGGGCACCAGAGCCGCCGAGCGCCATGGCCGCTTCCTCCCCCGTCGCCTGGCCCCGCGGGCCGCCCCCCTCCTCTCCCAACCACCCAACTGAGTCCTGCCTGCACTGGGACAGGCCGGACTGTTACTCACCCCGGCCCCGCGCTTCCTCTGAGTCTCCCGGGCCTCCCTCCAGCACTTGTGGAGGGAGGGGGAATGGTGAGCCCGGGGAAGAGGCGGGGATTCGGGGAGGGAGCCAATCGGGGGAGGAGGGGGCGGAGTCGGGGCAGGGGGGGGGGGCGCGAGCACTTCCGGGCTCGAGGCTCGGGGCATTTCCTTGTTTGTCCGGTTGTCCCGACCGCACGTCGGTCGGGACGCGGGACAAACAAGGAAATATCGGGACGGTCCCGATAAAATCGGGACGTCTGGTCACCCTAGCTACAGCCCAAATTTTGCTCAAGTATTTATGTTCACTGCCATAAGAACAGTTTGTTTTTTAATGCCTCCTTGGTCTTCTGCTAGGTGTACTGCACTCAACATCCCTGAATATATTCTTAAATATGAAAATGCCCCCTCAATTGACTAAAATAACTTGCAAGACATGGGGTGCATTACATTTTCGTGTATGTGATTGTCTTTAAACATGTTACATGTTAGATATAAGATCTAAAATTACTGCTGGTGCAAAGGGCTGTTAGAAACTGAGGCATGACAAACTAATAAACTGAGGATTTAGCATGTTATGCTGTCATATGTGCTGAAAGTTGCTTATGAGGACCTTTTTGGCAACTTTCAGCATTCTTTTTCAGCAACCTCAGAATTCTAACAGAGGAAGCACAAAAATACAAAATTTAGTATAGAATCAATTAGTGACTGCTAACTTGGCAAAAGAGAAACTTTGGAATTTGGTCTGGGATAAGTAACTGTTAACACATCTAAAGAGCATCTACTAGCCAGCAAACTTGTATACTAATTCATGTGTTTATGGCAGACTTCTAGTACACCTCTAGTTCTCGGTGTCAAGCTATTAATTTGCTTTTAAAAATTTATTTTAAACCACATCAATTGGCTACGCTATAGCCAATATAATAGCCTACTCAATATTATGGAAGTATAATTATGTTGCATGTTTAGGAGGTGTATCACTTCTCCAAACTTAGGTTTCAGTGACAATATATTAACCAGAACAAAGGAAACTTGCATAACATTGTGGCAGATTTACTAAATGTAAATTGATAGCTTCCCCAAAACATCTCATACATTCTGATTTTCTTTGCTAGAATAATTAGCTATTTCATGATTACTCTGGCTCTTGGGGGCTTGGGGAAAATTTACTCTTGGTAAGTAGGAAAGTCTCATAAGCAAGTACTATTGGCTGCAGTCTAAATTTTCATTTAAATGTTTCTAGCCCCTTGGAGGAGAGAGAGGGGTAGAGGAGGGAAACCATAGCCTCTCTGGGGCTAACAGCTGGCTCTTACGCCTTTTACCAATGCTTCTGACTTTCCATAAGCCACAAGTGAACTGATCAGAGATGAGTTACTTTTCAGTTTCTCAAATCTCTGTGGCAGCAGTGAAACTGACAACAAAGTCAGTTTTCTACTGCAGAGTCTTGCAAAAGCTCAGAATAACAGCAGAAGCAGGTGTTGTGAATGAAAATCTCAAAAATGAAGTCAGGTGGGGGGGGATAGAATGTAAAATCAGCACCGCCTTTTTGTGGCATTAGATGTTGTAAAGAGGGTTGGTTGCATAGCACTCTACAAACATTTTTTAACTTCTGTTTTTGATCAACTATTTTATAGTTAACAACAAACACTCTTTATCAAATATATATATTGGATTAATATCAGTAGAATTCTCAGGAGATATCTTGCTCCCTGAACAGTCCTAGAGATCAGGTTTCTAGTTAACTTTTAAATAAAACTTATGTGACAATTATGGAATTATGAAGGTTGCTGGTAGTGACCTTATAGGTGGGGTTGCAAATGGAGGGTATAAAATGGCACATAGGGTTTAAAATGGAATATAAATACTATTAACAAGATAATCTGTTTTATTCTTCTAAATTGCAGGGGTGTAGTAGTAACTTGATTGGCAGGCATAAGTGTCAAGTATGCTTTTAAAGCATTGGTATTTGTTTCACTTACATTTTGCTGAGGGAAATGATGACTTTTCTGCACTGCTAATCTCAATCTCTGATTATGATTCTAGTCTTCAGCTCTTTGAGACTATCCACCTAAAAACCCCACATGTGCTCTTAACCATATAGGCAGAGACATGTATTCAAATAAATAACAGGGAGAACATAAGAATGGTCATAATGGGTCAGACCAAAGGTCCATTCAGCCCAGTATCCTGTCTGCTGACAGTGGCCAATGCCAGGTGCCCCGGAGGGAATGAACCTAACAGGTAATGATCAAGTGATCTCTCTCCTGCCATCCATCGTCCCCCTCTGACAAACAGAGGCTAGGGACACCATTCCTTACCTATCCTGGCTAATAGCCATTAATGGGCTTAACCTCCATGAATTTATCTAGTTCTTTTTAAACTCTTCTATACTCCTAGCCTTCACAACCTCCTCAGGCAAGGAGTTCTACAGGTTGACTGTGCGCTGTGTGAAGAACTTCCTTTTATTTGTTTTAAACCTGCTGCCCATTAATTTCATTTGGTGGCCCCTAGTTCTTATGGGAACAAATAACTTTTCCTTATTTACTTTCTCCACACCACTCAGAGGTATATAAAATCATATCATCTCTCCTCTTCTCTCCCCTGTCTCCTCTTTTCCAAGCTGAGAAGTCCTAACCTCTTTAATCTCTCCTCATATGGGACCTGTTCCAAACTCCTAATCATTTTAGTTGCCCATCTCTGAACCTTTTCTAATGTCAGTATCTTTTTTGAGATGAGGAGGCCACATCTGTATGTAGTATTCAAGATGTGGGCGTACCATGGATTTATATAAGGGCAATAATATATTCTGTCTTATTCTCCATTCCTTTTTTTAATGCTTCCTAACATCCTGTTTGCTTTTTTGACTGCCGCAGCACACTGCGTGGATGTCTTCGGAGAACTATCCACGATGACTCCAAGATCTTTCCTGATTAGTTGTAGCTAAATTAGCCCCCCATCAAATTGTATGTATAGTTGGGGTTTTTTCCAGTGTACATTATTTTACGTTTATCCACATTAAATTTCATTTGCCATTTTGGTGCCCAATCACTTAGTTTTGTGAGATCTTTTTGAAGTTCTTCAGTCTGCTTTGGTCTTAACTATCTTGAGCAGTTTAGTATCATCTGCAAACTTTGCCACCTCACTTTTTACCCCTTTCTCCAAATCATTTATGAATAAGTTGAATAGGATTGGCCCTAGGACTGACCCTTGGGGAACACTACTGGTTATTCCTCTCCATTCTGAAAATTTACCATTTATTCCTACCTTTTGTTCCCTGTCTTTTAACCAGTTCTCAATCCATGAAAGGATCTTCCCTCTTATCCCATGACAACTTCATTTATGTAAGAGCCTTTGGTGAGGGATCTTGTCAAAGGCTTTCTGGAAATCTAAGTACACTATGTCCACTGGATTCCCTTTGTCCACATGTTTGCTGACCCCTTCAAAGAACTCTAATAGATTAGTAAGACCTGATTTCCCATTACAGAAACCATGTTGACTTTTGCCCAACAATTTGTTCTATGTTTCTGACAATTTTCAGGGCTTTGGAGCAGAGCCTGGAGCAGTGGAGCTGCAGGTTTTTCCCAGAGCTGGAGCACAGCTCCAGAGCCCTGAATTTTATCTTTATTATTGTTTCAACTAATTTGCCTGGTACTGACGTTAAACTTACTGGTCTGTAACTCCCAGTATCACCTCTAGAGCCCTTTTTAAATACACCTCTACACCAATATAACGTGACCTGATATAACATGAATTCGGCTATAACGCGGTAAAGCAGCGCTCCGGGGGGATGGGGCTGCACACTCCAGCAGATCAAAGCAAGTTCAATATAACGCGGTTTCACCTATAACGTGGTAAGATTTTTTTTTTTTTTTTTTTTGGCTCCAGGGGACAGCGTTGTATTGGGGTAGAGGTGTATTGGCGTTACATTAGCTATCTTCCAGTCATTGGGTATAGAAGCTGATTTAAAGGACAGGTTACAAACCATAGTTAATAGTTCCACAATTTCACATTTGAGTTCTTTCAGAACTCTTGGGTGAATGCCATCTGGGGTCCTGATGACTTGTTACTGTTAAGTTTATCAATTAATTTCAAAACCACCTCTAATGACACTTCAGTCTCTGACAATTCCTCAGACTTGAGGAGCCTACAAAGGATGGCTCAGGTTTGGGAATCTCCCTAACATCCTCAGCTGTGAAGACCGAAGCAAAGAATTCATTTAGTTTCTCCGCAATGACTTTATGGTCTTTAAATGCTCCTCTTGTATCTCGATCATTCAGTGGCCCCACTGGTTGTTTAGCAGGCTTCCTGCTTCTGATGTACTTAAATATTTTGAGTTTTTGGCTAGCTGTTCTTCAAACTCCTTTTTGGCTTTTCTTATTATGTTTTTACACTTAATTTGGCAGTGTTTATGCTCCTTTCTCTTTACCTCACTAGAATTTGACTTCCACTTTTTAAAAGCTGCCTTTTTATGTCTCACTACTTCTTTTACATGGCTGTTAAGCCACGGTGGCTCTTCTTTTAGTTCTCTTACTGTTATTTTTAATTTGGGGTATATATTTAAGGTGGGCCTCTATTATGGTGTCTTTGAAAAGTGTCCATGCAGCTTGCAGGGATTTCACTCTAGTCACTGTACCTTTTTCATTTCTGTTTAACTAACTTCCTCCTTTTTGCATAGTTCCCTTTTATGAAATTAATCGCCACAGTGTTGGGCTGCTGAGGTGTTCTTCCCCCCAGAGGAACGTTAAATGTTGGTCACAATTTCCAAGCAGTCCTGTTATAGTTACCTCTTGGACCAGATCCTGCGCTCCACTCAGGACTAAATCGAGAATTGCCTCTCCCCTTGTGGGTTCCTGTACCAGTTGCTCCAAGAAGCAATCATTTAAAGTAGCAAGAAATTTTGTCTCTGCATTTTGTCCTGAGGTGACATGTACCCAGTCAGTATGGGGATAACTGAAATCCCCCACTATTGAGTTCTTTATTTTGATAGCCTCTTTAATCTCCCTTACCATTTCATCGTCCCTATCGCTGGCCTGGTCAGATGGTCGATAATAGATTCCTACTGTTCTTAATAGAGCATGGAATTACTATCCATAGAGATTCTATGGAACATGTGGGTTCATTTAAGATTTTTACTTCATTTGATTCTACATTTTCTTTCACATATAGTGCCACTCTCCTCCCCCCACCCTCCCCACATGACCTGTTCTGTCCTTATGATATATTTCGTACCCTGGAATGATTGTCCCATTGATTGTCCTCACTCCACCAGGCTTCTGTGATGCCGATTATATCAATATCCTCCTTTAACACAAGGCACTCTAGGTCACCTATCTTATTATTTAGACTTCTAGCATTTGTGTACTTGTCACTGTTTCTTTGTCTGCCCTTTTCCAATGTGTCATTCTTTTTTGTGAATTTTCTCATCTGATCTGGCCCATACTTTATCCTCTTCCATCCTCTCCTCCTGACTAAAACCTAGAGAATCTCTATTAATAGACTGTCCTCTAAGAGAAGTCTCTGTCTGATCCACAGGCTCCTCTGCAGCAATTGGCTTCCCCCATCTCTTAGTTTAAAAACTGCTCTATAACCTTTTTAATGTTAAGTGCCAGCAGTCTGGATCCACTTTGGTTTTGGTGGAGCCCATCCTTCCTGTATAGGCTCCCCCATCCCAAAAGTTTCCCCAGTTCCTAATAAATCTAAACCACTCCTCCCTACACCATTCTCATCCATGCATTGAGACTCTGAAGCTCTGCCTGCCTACCAGGCCCTGCGTGTGGAACTGGAAGCATTTTTGAGACTGAAATCCAGGGCCTCTATGGTGGCAGTCTCTTTCCTAGCAGCCTAAATTTGGCCTCCAGGACGTCTCTCCTACCCTTCCCTATGTCACTGGTACTGTTCCAAACCTGAGAGCTTTTATAAAAATATAACTGGAAAAGTATTGCACACTTACTGCCAGATTCTGCAATCTTATTTGCTTTGAGTAATCCCTTATTCTGTTAGTAACCCCATTCAAGCCAATGAGACTTCAGAGTAAGGCCAGGTCTATGCTTGGAAGGCTTTGCTAGTATAGCTATACCAGTGTCCTATACTGGCAAAGTGCTTATAGTTGCACATACAAAAACTGTACCTCTGCCAATATTTCATCCCTCAAGTGAAATTCTGTATTGAGAAAAGCAGTCTTGCTGGTATAACTTTGTTTACACTAGGGCACTTTGCTGGCGCAGCTGTCTGTTGCAAATTACATTTCAGACTACATAGCTATGCTGGTAGAAGTTTATAGTGTAGATGTGGCCTGAGGTACTATACAAACCAAGGCTGGCAGAATCTAGCCCTTAATCACTTTGCTGTCATTTGTTACTCAAGGCTATCAAAATGAGAGCACATTGGAAGTCAGATACTAAACAAATCAACCAGTGAGAATTATCTTGGCATGAAAATTATTAAAGGACATTTGTTCTAGCAAGTTATGTTAACAATGGAAAATTCTGATAATGCTAACATTCCACTTAAGTAATACATCACCTGAATCTTTGAAGCTTTGCTTTAAAAACTTTAAGCACAAAAACAACTCTTTAAATCCATGAAATTCCCTCTTTATGGCTGGCTTCTGTACGATCAAGTTTTGTAACCTGTAAACTGATCAGGGCAGAGATTCTTACTATGTAATTGCACAGACAATTACTATGTAATTGGCCTAGTGGGGCCCTGATGGTGACTGTGGTCTGAATACTACTGTAGTTCAAATCTTGACTTTTAATCAAGAGTGTAAACATGCAGTCAATAAGCTAACCCATGATCAGAACTGATGAGCGAAATATGCCCTTAAAGGTTGGAATCACAAGTCAAGTACACTAAATAAAAAGTGGTGTAAGCATACAAATCTGCTTGTTTATAGCTTCTAGTGCACTGCTGAGTTGCTTGTGCTGTTAAGTCTAAAGCTGACAATGTAAATCCTTGCTTTTTGTCTTATTGAACAGTTTTGTTCATGATAGAATATTCAGTACCGTTCATAGGAATGCCACCTACTTAATTGCTAGCACCTCTTAAGTTGTCACCTTGGATATTTGTGGAAGTCTCCTGTCAATGCACTAATCAAGCATAACTCAGCCTACTTTGAATGACCTGAGCTCACTGTCAAAGATGGTATAGAAGCAAGATATACTTGCTAAACAACACGGGTAGGCAACCTATGGCACGCATGCCGAAGGCAGCATGCGAGCTGATTTTCAGTGGCACTCGTACTGCCCAGGTCCTGGCCACTGGTCCGGGGGGGCTCTGCATTTTAATTCCATTTTAAGTTAAGCTTTTTAAACATTTAAAAAAAAATCTTTACCTACAACAATAGTTTAGTTGTCTATTATAGACTTATAGAAAGAGACCTTCTAAAAACGTTAAAATGTATGACTGGCACAAGAAACCTTAAATCAGAGTGAATAAATGAAGACTCAGCACACCACTTCTGAAAGGCTGTCGACCCCTGCTATACAAGGTAGCAAATAGAGACTGACATTTCACATCATATGTTTTATGGAAATATGCTTGAGTGTAAATATGTAACTGGAACATGCTTTATGCAAACAGTCTCTTGTAAGGTTTCATAACAAAGATTATAACCTACTGAATATATATTTCTAGCTTCAGATACAAAATGATACAAAGAGGAGGAATAAAGTAACTCTGGGGTCTTATTGTAATTATGCAAAGTGTATGCTGTTGATGGCTTAAAATTTTGATGGGTCCCATTGACTAGGACAATTTGGCTGTAAATGGCTGTTTACTTGCGAACCTTCCTGTGTTCATGTAAGCCAGCCCAGGAAGAATGGAGGCTGGGGTCTCACAGGACATGTGACCATGTCACATGATGCTGAAATCCATCTTAAATCTGGTCCTTCCCCATTTAGGAGGAGGGGTGGGGACCCAGAGAGACAAAAAATTCTCACCTTGGGCCAAAGCTATAAAAGTGGGGGGAACAGAACAGAGGTGGCTGCCACTCATGAGAACCCCTAGTTACCATCTGAGCTGGAACTAACGAACTGTACCGGGGAAAGGATTGAGTCCAGACTAAGGAGTCTAGTCTGTGAAAAGTTTATTGGAACATCTGAGGGTGAGATTTACCTGTAAACAGTTTCTTAATGTATTAGGCTTAGACTTGTGTGTTTTGTTTTGCTTGGGGAACTTTGTTTTTTGTTATTACTTGAAACTACTTAAATCCTACTTTTTATTCTTAATAAAATCATGTTTGTTTATTATTGAACCCAGAGTAAGTGACTAATACCTGGGGAAGCAAACAGCTGTGCATATCTTTGTTATAGAGGGCGGACAATTTGAGGTTACCCTGTATCTGTTTTACTCTCTATAAAGCTTATTTATTTGGGGTTTGGATCCCATTGGGAGCTGGGTTTTTGAGAGAGATGACCTTCTGAGCAGTTTTTGGCTAAAGTCTGCAGCTTTGGGGGTGTGGGCCAGACCTGGGTCTGTGTTGTCTGGCTAGCCTGTCTGGCTCAACAAGGCATGGTTCTGGAGTCCCAAGCTGGCAGGGAAAACCTGGCTCGGATGTCAGGTGTCAGTCCAAAGGGGGCCTCTGACCGAACCTGTCACAGAGACTAGGAAGAAAACTGAAGTGGAGATTATAAGGCACCTAGATGCACTTGATAAGAGGACTGAGCTCTATGATAAAAGTAGGCTTTAGGGTTTCTGAACATGTTGGGCCAAATAAATGGCTTCTTTCTGTTGAAGAAATTTGCCCTCTAAAAGGGGTCATTTTATTGGGGGCTAGAAAGGAGGAAAAAGTGCTCTACTTCTAAATATCAAGTCTTTTCCTAATGAATATTGTGCAGCACAAGAACAAGAGGAAATGTCACTATCATATTCAATACATCAGTAATTTACATCTAAATGCTATGGGGACTTCTGCAGTAGAGTGCTATTTCTTTCTTGATTGTCCTTTTCCTGGTAAATACTAAAACTGCAGTGTGTATGAATATAAATGGGTGGGGATAAGGAAGTTGTACCAGTGTGGATTTTCCTTCCTCTTTTATTGGCTTCTCAGTACTCATTTGGTTTATATTAACTACAGCATAACAGTGGAATAGCTGAATAGACTTGTCTGAAAAAGGTTGGGTTTTAAAAAGCGTTTTAAACTTATTCCTATCCTCTTTACTCAAAACATAGTCAGCTGATGTTAAAACACAAATATAGCAAGGTAAGATGCTAGCAACTTTGCAGAAAACAGGTTTTAAAATTCAGTAGTTTTTCCTAGAAACTTCAGCTTTGATCTTGTAATAGCTTCTGCCCAGGCAGATGTCGTCATTGCATTATCTGGGCCTAAGTTTCTAAATTAACTTCATGGTTTTAATGGGAAATAGTCTTTGGATACTTGCTGCTAAGTAACCCAGTGCAAGATGAAATCTTGGATAACTGACACGAGTTTGAATCTGTCCTAGGACCAACATGATCAGTACTCTTCATCCTTGTTATGATCGAGGAAAGGGAAGAACCTGTAACTGTTGGGAGACTTTGTAATATCAAATTGGCTTCTTCCTCTTCCTTGACATGTAAACTTGTATCTGATCCGTTAAAATGCCTTGTACTAATTGTCTTTTAAATTAAAACCAAAATTTTAACATACACATCTACAGAAAAATGTAAGTTTCATGACCCTTGAATTAGAGGAGAACTACACACACGACGGCGTAGTATGGTAACTCAAACTATGAAACTGAGTGAACCGATTCTTTCCAGATGTCAAATAAGACTAAATTGTGTCTTCAGAAAGGGAAATTTTTTCCCCCCCAGTGTGAGTCTAGTCGCATGGAAAACTTAAGCTAATTTGCTCCAGCATGTAAAACTTGTAAATACATATGAAGCTTCTGGGATCTACAGCTGCTGAAAATGTGCTTTAAAACTTTCTCCTTCACTGTAACAACTCCAGAACTGAAAATCTAACCAAAGATGACAACTAAAAGACTCTCTTCTAAAACTCAGATGAGCTCCGACATTTTTAAAGTTTTTTTTTTTTTTTTTCAACTGAGCTACAAGTGCAAGTTAAATGTTGATTGCAAGGAAAATTGTGACTGTTTTTCAACTTTATTTTAGCCATCTACTTCATGTTTGAGGAAACTGATAGCTGTAGTCAAATATCATAGAGTTAAGTGTCAGACATGTAAAACCTAGCATTCTTGTCTTACTGGATGTCAGGGTATACCCCCCCAAATCTGAACTCTGGGGTACCCACATGAAAGACCCACTAAGCTTATCTTCTACCAGCTTAGATTAAAACTCTTCCAAGGCACAATCTTCTGCCTTGGACAGATATTGTTGCCACCACCAAATTTTCACAAATATTCAGGGAAGGATCACTTGGAATCCCTATTTCCCTCCCTCCCCCACCCCTTTCCTGGGGAGACTTGAGAATAAAAAAAAAAAAAAAACCAGTTGCCTTAGCAATGTGAGCACAGACCAACCCCTTGTCTAAGGACTTTGGAATCAAAGGATTCTTTTTTTTTTAAAAAAAAGGTACACATCTGGAAACTCAGGCTTTAGGGATTAAACACCAAAAATAACTTTCTTGGGGTTCAGCTTAAAGGTTACAAGCAAAATAAAAGCACTTGGGGTTAGCACGGAGGAATCCACAAACCAAAAAGGTTCCTAATTGCATCTGTCTTGTCTTTTCCTGTGCTACTTACAATCTGGGGTTCCAAATGAGGGGTTTCTAGGTATGATGCGGATGATTTTCCATACCTGGTTTAAACCTTACAGCTTATTGCTGCCTTCCCCTCTCTCCAGCCCAAGAGACAAAGAAACCTCCCCCAGCGTTTTTTCCAATTTGAAAGGGTACAGCCTCCCTATTGGTTCCCTGGTCAGGTGCCAATTCAGGTTAAGCTTCTCTTAACTCTTTACAGTTAAGGCAATTAGGGTACAGCTGCTAAGGAGGATTCTTCTATAGCTACTGACTGGTGGCTGGGTGAGAGCTACCCCCGTCATTTATCACACTGGAAGTTAATGGAGTGCATTCCCAAGTAGAGAGGTGTCAGCACCCTGTCTCATTCTGTTGTGCTAGCAAAAGGAGGCAACACATGTGGGAGGAACTTGATTCAATTATAGACTGCAAACTGTAAAAAGGTTTGTTTTTAACTATGGAGTTCTTGAGTGCTTGCACAACCACTACTTTGTCATGACAGGTGCCTTAAATATTTATAGTAAATGGAATGTTACCTTGTGAATAGATTTATAAATTATAGCAAAGAGCATTGAACCTGGGTGTTAATGAGGTCGTTGCATATGTCAGTTAAGGGAGTGTGTTGAAATACATACTTTGCATGACCTTACTTAGTCTTCTCTTCAGGAATCTGTATTTTGCAAACTCATTTTCTACATCTGGAAATGCATGTGAGGGCAGGAATCAAATATACACTTGACTGTTACTCATGTAAATAAGCCTATTAAAAGTTGTGTATATGGCTTTTGGTCGGGATCGCTTTTCAAAGTGAGTGACATGCCTGAAGGTAAAATTGTCACGTCGGTGTCCAGATAGATTACAGTTTTGGCTTAAACATGATTGCTTCTCAAGCTCATCTGTCTGTGGCTGTACCTAAGTTAACTGATCCTTAGTGTTGTGTGACCGTCCTGTGGAGGATCCTGTTTGCTTTGTTGCCTCTAAGTATTTGCAGTGAAAGTATTATATCATTTTAATATACTGTCTCAATATGCTTTTTTTAAAAACTGACCAAAAGTTTAACATAGTCATGGAGTGAGACAGGACCTAATTTCTGACACCTATGAAAGTAAAGAATACTCATTTATGCTTTTCTCTGGTCCAAAACTAGGACAAGTTGGTAAGTCTTGCATTCAAAACCTGGGGTTGGCGGAGGATACCCTAGCAAAAGCACTCAGTTTTTGGAGCTAGCTGCAGGCTGGAGCTCAGCAGCATATCATGGCTTCAGTTTGGCATATTCTGAAGTGGATGCTAAAAGCCTATCTAAAATATAAATGCTCTCATTTGCAACTACAAAGTTTAAGGGTTAACTCTTGGAAAAACAGTTTTGTATTGTAACAGCCACTTATGTCTTTCAAATGGATTTTAACTGTAGTCTGAGCTGGAGTTTCTTGGTAAGGTTTCAGTAAGCAGGAGTCAATGTATTTGATGGAAAACATAATTTTCGATTGTGGGGAGGGGAAACTGAAGCAGAACTGATTCTACAAAAACGTATAGGTGTTTAAAACTATATACAGTAGAAAGACCAGAATTGGCATAAAGCCACTCTTCCTTGACTCTTTTCCACTAGTTTGAAATCAAACATACTTCAAGAAAACATGCCCCTTTTCTCACCAGAATGGAAAATCTGATTTGCTCATGGAAGTAGGTTTAATTGAAGCTAATATTTCCAAACTTCATGTAGGAGAGAGCCATTTTGCAGAAAAGGACATCCAATAAGCCCAGTCAGAAAACTGAAAAACTAGCTTTCAGCTAGGTGCAGTACTGGTTTAATACAAAGTCCCAGCACTTGGATGTATGGCATGTAAAAACCTAGCTAGAAATTCAACTCATGTTCATTCCGTCTCCTCCAGCACCAATACTTAAGATTCTGCAGATCCTATGGCCCCTATGTTATGCCTCTGAAACCCCATGAAAAGTATGAGGGTTGTACAGGTGTAAATGGTGGGCTTTTAGTAAATCTGTTGCATGAGAAGGAATAGAATTCAGCTTGCGTTTTGGTAGAGTTGGCTCCAGCACTAGCAGGATTAAAACAGTGGAAACATTTCCGTTAGTAGATGACTGAAGGATGGGCTTGTGTAAAAGGGTGGCATTTAAGTAATTTTCAGAGTAGAAATGCTTTTATAAAAATCTAATTTGGTCAGTGTCTAACGCAGCTTACTTTATGAATGGTTATGTTTTTGGGCAGAACAAAACGGGCATTTTCTAGTATTAACTATAACGCAAAGTTGGAGATGCTAGTCTAGTGATATGCACTAGGGTATCATGTCTGCTAGTGGTTTAACCCTCAACACTTAAAAGGTGATTTCTCAGAAGAATTCACTCCTCTTAAGCTTATGACCATCAACTTAATTGATAGCCGTTGCAGTTCTCTGCTTCATTGCTGGTGTGAGACTATCTGTGCTGTCATTCTGGTAGAGAGATGGAGCTGCTCCTTTTAAGTGTAACTTGTCTTTTAGTTTGCTTTCTTACTTAGAGTATAGAGTGGTCTGTTTGCAGGACTGT
The DNA here is from genome assembly GCF_011386835.1 of Chrysemys picta bellii. Taxonomy (NCBI): domain Eukaryota; kingdom Metazoa; phylum Chordata; order Testudines; family Emydidae; genus Chrysemys; species Chrysemys picta. The sequence continues at coordinate 96,401,868 of NC_088792.1, forward strand.
GTGATGAGCTGCACAGCCTGCTAGGCTAGACAGAGAGCTTACTAACAAGGCTCTTTTCTGCTATCCTTGGCTTTCTAACCCCTTTAGATTCTGATGGGGGGAGGGGGGGGGGGACACTAACTCAGAAAACATTGCTTTAAAAAGCCAGCTCCTAGACAATCAGAGGAGTTAAACAGGAGCATGTGAGGCAGTTGATGGGGAATTCAATGTTTAGAATACTCTAAACTTAAACCAAAATCACATCCCCCGACCCAAAAAAGAGGACCCTGCAAGAGTAAAAATAATGCAGGCAGAAGTCCAGCAGCAGTGCAGGCTTTCCTTTATATTACACTGAATGCAGCATGAAGGATTACCTGCCTTGTGGGCAGGTTGAGTATGTGTGCATATGGTAAAAACGGCTCATGGCGCTCAGACACAGTACAGGCTCTTGAGGCTAGAGTGTCTGAACTGAAGAAGCTAAGGGAGACAAAGTAGTAGAGAAGGCTTTCAGGGACAAAATAGAATGGTCCCATCCACAGTCTGGCAGCGTCTGTGCTGGTGAGGATTAAAGTCTGGGAGGAGACCATCAAGCTGGAGCAGAGGGAAATAAATCCATAGTTGGGAGCCTCCTTCCAGATACCCCTTCATGGAGACCCCTGTTACTAGGATGAGCCAGGTAATAATAATTGGATTTGTGATGACTGGAGAAAGGCATGGTAGATTGCCTGCTTGGTGTGAAGGTTGTAGACTTCACAAGACTTCTAGACAGACTTAGAGGCAGTGCTGGGGGGAAGCCTGTGGTTGTGGTACCCGTGGGTAAGAGATTGAAGTCCAGGACCTCCATAGTAGCTGTGATGCTGACAGACTCCTAGGCCTCACTGAACATTGACAGGTGTGTAGCTGAAAGCCATACTGGCTCACCTGTGTGTTAGCATTGTTAAAATAGATGTTAAGTTGACAAGAATGAGTATAGTGTTCAGACTTGATGAAATCCTTGTAGGATGCTCCATGTATTGATCTCCCTTACAACATCTGTAGCCCACAGTATAGAGATATATTGAGTGTTTGCATTGTAAACCTCTAATTGTGTAATTCACCAAACAGGAAAGAAGCATTAATAATGTAAAGTGCTGGTCCTGCTTACAACATGGCCTACTGAAACCAAATGAGCCATTGTGAAGCATCAAAGGAGAAAGACTTTGATTGCTCCCGCACAGCACCCACAAAGATAGGACCTGACATGCACATAAACTCATCCCCTCAACATGAACTCTGAGGGAGGGGGAATAACAATGTCTGACAAGAAGGAACTGTATCGCTATGCTGCTTGGAATTCAGAGTAGGTAATATTTTTAAGCATAAGCAAGGAATCCCCAAGCTGCTTAGTTTGGCTTAGCCATAAGGGACATATAAACCTTGCATGTATAGTAGCTACCTTTTGAAACCTAAAACTCATTTGTGTATTTACCTGCTTTAACCTTGTAAATTACTCCTAATTTCTTAAGAAATCTTTAGTTGATTACTGGCTATGTGTTATCTTGAGAGATCTGGGATGCAATTGACCTGGGTTAAGTGACTGGCCCTCTAGGACTGGGAGTAACCTGAATATTGTGAATGTTGGTGTAAGGGACCATGTATCACAAACGCAGGCTTGCCTGCATGGCAAGAAAGACCTCGGTGCCCAGGGGACTAGACTCCATGGTAAGGCTGTTGGGTTTGTGGAGTTGACATGTGTTACTAGATTGGTGAAATAATTATAAAACATAAAATCAATTTGTGGGGGGGGGTGCCCTTCTTGACAGTCTGCTCTGTGGTTGGCACTCACTGTCATGAGACTGCTTGACAGTAGCATTCTTTGAAATGCTTTCAGTTTTATGAAGACAGGGAGAACTGCAGGTTAATGTGTGAATGAGATGATGGTGTAGGAAGGAGAGCTTGAGATTTATTACAGGTTTCAGTGGTAGCTGTGTTAGTATGTATCAGCAAAAAAGTCCTTGTGGCACCTTTAGAGACTAACAAATTTATTTGGGCATAAGCTTTTGTGGGCTAGAACCCACTTTATCAGATTTACAAAGTAAAAGATACAGGAGCAGGTATAAATATATGAAAGGATGTGGGTTGCTTTACCAAGTGTTAAGTCCATCTAACGAGAGAAATCAACTAACAGCAGGATACCAAGGGAGGAGTAATCTCTTTTGAAGTGGTAAGAGTGGCCATTACAGACAGTTGACAAGAAGGTGTGAGTAACAGTAGGGAGAAATTAGTATTGGGGAAATTAAGTTTAGGTTTTGTAATGACCCAACCACTCCCAGTCTTCATTCAGGCCTAATCTGATGGAATCTAGTTTGCAAATTAATTCCACTTCTGCAGCTTCACGTTGGAGTCTGTTTTTTGAAGTTTTTTGTTGTTGAAGAATTGCCACTTTGAGGTCTGTTTTATTGAGTGACCAGAGAGATTGAAGTGTTCTCCTACTGGTTTTTGAATGTTAGGATTCCTGATGTCCGATTTGTGTCCATTTATTCTTTTGTGTAGAGGCTGTCCAGTTTGGCCAATGTACATGACAAAGGGGCATTGTTGGCACATGACGGCATATATCACATTGGTAGATGTGCAGGTGAATGAGTCCTTGATGGTGTGGCTGATGTGGTTGGGTCCTATGATGGTGTTCCTTGACTAGATATGGGGACAGAGTTGGCACCGGGGTTTGTAGCAGGGTTTGGTTCCTGGGTTCCTTCTTGTCAACTGTCTCCTCCCTTGGTATCCTCCTGTTAATTGATTTATCTTGTTAGACGGACTTAACACTTTATTTGAGATTTATTAGGAGCTGGGAAAGATGGGCTCCACCTAAACCAAGTGGAACAAGACTGCTGGCCTGTAAAGTGAAAAGTTGTAGAATTTCTTTAAACTAAGGATTGTTGGAAAGCACAGGTGTGAAAGAGCACATGTTGTAGGCAGAGACATTCCTTAGGGATGGAATTTATTAAAGAGGATAGGAAAGAAATTGGTAAAGGACAGGTAGGGGCTAAGGGGAAACAGTCCCATTTAAATACAACACATGAAGGCAAATGTGCAAGTGCTTAGAATTTAGACTTCTTGCATTTGTATATAAGATGAGTGAGCTAGATAGAGTACCTGGAATTAAATGAGGATATTGATCTAATAGGCATCACAGACACTTGGTGGAATGAGAATCAAAGGGATGGGGTTATACCAGGGTACTAAATATATAGGAATGACAGATTGTGCTGATGGGGGAGTAGCACTATGTAAAAGAAAGCTTTAATCAAATTGTACCATAGAATATCTATGGCTAGAAATTGCTTGAACAATAAGAGTATAGCAGGAGTAATATACTACAGACCACCTGACCAGGTTGGGGATAGTGACTGAAATGCTCGGCGAGATTAGAGAGGCTACAAAGGGAGAAAATGCAATAATAATGGGTGGTTTCAAATATCTTCATATTGACTGGGTATATGCTATCTCAGGCAGGGATGCAGAGAAATTCTAGACCTCATAAATGACTGTTCTTGGAGCAGCTTGTCCTGGAACCCACAAGGGGAGAGGCAATTTTCAGTAGTGTTTAACTTCAAAAAGGAGAACTGCACAAAAATGAGAGCTAATGAAATGGAAACTAAAAAATAGTCACAAGTGAAAGTCTCCAAGCAGTTTGCTGGCTTATTTTAAAACTCTGTAGTAGAGGCTCAAACTAATTATATCCCCACCCCCCAATAAAAAAAGGACCAAATAAATGACACCATGGCTAAATAGCAGAGTAAGAGGCATTTGGAGGCAAAAAAGCATCCTTTAAAAACTGGAAGTCATATGCTAGTGAGGAAAAAATCATGTAAAAGTGTAATAAGACAGGCCAAGAAAGAATTTGAAGAGCAGTTAGCTAAGGACATACAGCTCTCGCTCTTTTTAAATGTACATTAGATGCAGGAAGTCTGCCAGACAGGCAGTGGGGCCCCTGGACAATCCAGGTGCTAACAGAGCAATCAAGGAAGACAAGGCCATTGCAGAGAAACTAAATTATTTCTTTGCATTTGTCTTCTCTGCAGAGGATGTAGGGGAGATCACCCCACCCCCACCCCCACACACCCTGTCAAGCCATTCTTTTTAGACAGATCTGAGGAACTATTGCAAATTGTTCCAAAACTTCCTCTGACCTCAAATTGATAAATTAAACAGTAAATCACAGAGCAGATGGCATTCACCCAAGAGTTCTGAAGGAACTGAAATATGAACTTGCAGAACTAACTGGTACATACTCTATCGCTTAAATCCGCCTCTGTACCAGATGATTAGTTAATCTCCAATGTGATGCTGATTTTTCAATAAATGGTTTCACAGGCAATCCTGGCAATTTCAGATCTGTAAGCCTAACCTCAGTACCAGGCAAATTGATTGGAAACTATAGAAAAGAACAATTATCAGCTACATGTATATTGGGAAAGAGTCAACACCGCTTTTGAGATGGAAAATGTTTCACCAATACATTAGAATTTGGTGGTAGGGGGGAGGGTGTCAAATGTGTGGACAAGGGTGATCCAGTTCATGTAGTGTACTTGGGATTGCAGAAAGCGCCATTAAACAAGGTCCCTCATCAAAGGCTCTTAAGCAAAGTAAGCAGTCATGGATAAGGAAGTAACTGGTTAAAATAGGAAACAGAAGACAGGAATGAAATGATCAGTCTTCACAATGGAAATAGCAGGGTCCCCCAAGGATCTGTACTGGTTCCTGTCCAGTTTAACATTATTAATAAATGATGTGGGGAAAGGGGTGAACAGTGAGGTGGCAAAGTTGCAGACTACTAAATTACTCTAGATCATTAATCTAAAACTGAGAGTGCAAAGAGTTACAAAGGGATCTCCTGTGACTGGGTGACAAAATAGCAGATGACAGTGAGTGTTAAGTGCCAAGTTATGCATGTGGGGGGAGAAAAATCAACTTTATGTACAAAATGATGGGGTCTAAATTAGCTGTTATCACTCGAGATCTTGGCATCATCATGGATAGTTCTCTGAAAACATCTGCTCAGGGTGCAGCAGCAGTCAAAAAAGAATGTTAGGAACCATTAGGAAAGGGATAGATAATACAGAAAATATCAGTGCCACTATATAAATCCATGTTATTTCCACACCTTTAGAACAGCATACAGTATTCGTCATCCCATCTGGAAAAAAAATCGAATTGGAAACAGTGCCGAGAAGGGCAATAAAAATTATTAGGGCTACAAAACAGCTTACGTATCAGGAGAGGTTAGGAAGACTGGCACCATTATCTTAGAAAAGAGATGATTAAGGGTGGAAATGAGAGTGAGCTATTAAAATAATGAATGGTGTGGAGAAAGTGAATAGGGGAGTGTTTGTGTACTGTAAAGGGGCAAGAACCAGGGGGTCAGACATTAATTGGGTAACACAATGCACAGTCAACCTGTGGAACTCATTGTCAGGGGATGCTGTGAAAGCCAAAAGTACTACTGGGTTAAAAACAAAAATCAAGTTCAGGATGATAGGTCCATCAGTGGCTATTGGTCAAGGATGAAACCCCATGCTTTGGGTGTCCTTAAGCCTCTGACTGGCAGAAACTGGGTCAGGATAATGGGGGAAGGATCACTTGATTGCCCAGTTCCGTTCATTTTATCTAGTAAGGTAAAATTCAGTCTGATAGGGGTTAAACTTTCATTCAAGCAAAGTACAGATATTGGCATTAATATTTGTGATGGTCAGTAATTCACATCATTCCTGACTCTGGGGCATTTAGTTTATCTAACGGTTAATGTTCCAGCATATTACTCTGGAAAACTAAACCGTAATCGTGTTAAAACAATTGGGAGTCTTCAGAAGGAGTTTGATTGTCAGTGACATACCTTTTGTATGTATAGGAATGTGGAATAAAACTAGTTTCATGACGCTATGAAAATACTCTAACTTTGAGAAAATAATCAGATACTTGCACATGCCTCTACTTCCTGCCATTCAAATAGAGGGGAAGCAAAGCTTGGGCAACAAACGTGCAGGTCTTGATCTAGTTTAAGTATTCATCCCGGAAAACAAATGAGGCACTTATTTATATGCTCCTTGGTCTTTCCTCCTGCATCTAGGCATGATTAACGTCATGGCCACATGACTGTACTTCCATAATTCAAGATCAGATTCCCATGTGGTGTTTTGTGTGTGTTCTAGAGCTGTTGATTAATTGCAGTTAACTCAAACGATTAACTCAAATTAATTGCACTGGTAAACAATAGAATACCAATTTGAAATTTATTAAATACTTTTGGATGTTTTTCTACGTTTTCAATTTAATTTCAATTACAACACAGAATGCAAAATGTACAGTGCTCACTTTATATTTTTTATTACAAATACTTGCACTGTAAAAATGATAAAGGAAATAGTATTTTCCAATTTACCTCATATAAGTACTGTAGTGCAATTTCTTTATCATGAAAATGCAGCTTACACATGTTTTTTGTTACCTGACTGCACTCAAAAATAAAACAAGTCCACTCAGTCCTACTTGTTCTGCCAATCACAAAGAAACAAGTTGATTTACATTTACGGGAGATAATGCTTCCCACTTAACTACCATCTCACCTGAAAGTGAGAAAAGGTGTTTGCATAGCACTGTTGTAGCTGGCATAGCAAGATGTTTACGTGCCAGATGCGCTAAGGATTCATATACCTCTTTCCAGCCATGGTTCCAGAGGACATGCTTCCATGCTGATGACACTCATTTAAAAAAAGTTAATTTAAATTTGTGACAATTCTCCCCCAAGAAGTTCAGTATGTTTCCTGCTCTGCTTTACCCACATTCTGCCATATTTCATGTTATAGCTGTCTTGGGTGATGACCCAGCACATGTTCATTCTAAGAACATTTTCATTGCAAATTTGACAAAATGCAAAGATACCAATGTCAAGTTTCTAAAGATTGCTATAGCACTTGACCCAAGATTTAAGAATATGAAGTGCCTTCCAAAATCTGAGAAGGGTGAGGTGTGGAGCATGCTTTCAGAAGTCTTAGAAAAGCAGCACTCTGATGCAGAAACTACAGAACCCAAACCACCAAAAAAGAAAATCAAGCTTTTGCTGGTGGCATCTGCATCAGATGATGAAAATGGACACGTACCAGTCTACACTGCTTTGGATTGTTATCAAGCAGCACCCATCATCAGCATGGATGCAGGTCCTCTGGAATGGTGGTTGGAGCATCAAGGGACATATGAATTTTAGCTCATCTGGCATGTAAATATTTCGTGATGCTGGCTACAACAGTGCCATGCAAAGCCTGTTCTTGCTTTCAGATGACATTGTAAACAAGGAGGCAGCATTATCTTCTGCAAATGGTAACCAAATTTGTTTGAGTGATTGGCTGAACAAAAAGTAGGACTGATTGGACTGGTAGGCATTAAAGTTTTAAGTTTTTTGTTTTTGAATACAGGTTTTTTGTACATCTACATTTATAAGTTCAACTTTCATGATAAAGAGATTGCACTACAGTATTTGTATTAGATGAATTGAAAAATACTTTTTTTTACAGTGTAAATATTTGTAATAAAAATGTAAAGTGAGCACTGTTCAATTACGACACAGAATACAAAGTGTAATGAATATATTTGAAAATGTGGAAAACATCCAAAAGTATTTAAATGGTATTCTATTTAACAGTGTGATTAATCACACTATTGAGATTAATTTTATTAATCATGCTTAATTTTTTTAATTGTTTGACAGCCCTAGTTATTCACAAGATAGCCTTTGTGCTGTGCCTGATCAAGCATCAAATACAGGTGGTATACATGCAACTGTTCTTGAACTGACACTTCTGGCTGTGTTCATAGCACTGTTACTCTTCCTATGTGAAGTGGGAATTTTTTGTAATTTTCATACATGGTAATGACTTGATTAGGGATTGATACCCGGTGGATGCAAAAGAGTTAAGTTACTCTTTTGGTGCAGAACAGGAGACATTAGGTGGCTATGTCAAACTGGGGGGTGGGTATGAATGGGTCATTAAGGACTGGCTGAAACTGACCCATATTAATGGAGGATCTGGAAAGACATGAACCCCAAAGACTCTTTGACACCTAAAAATAGAAAACAATGTGAAGTCATCAGGAAGAACAATGGACCAAGAGGTAACAGGCTAAGAGTTGGCATTGAGAGACCATACTGCTCATCTGGGACAGAGATACACAGGACAGAACCAGAGGAAAGCAAAATGGTTCCAAGAGAGCCCTGGCTTGGTCTTAACCTTTGCTTCTTGTACTACTAACCTAAAATCTTCCCAAAGATGTGTTCCAGTTGACTTTATTCATTAAAATAAAAACCTACTGTTTTGAAAAGGCTGTCTGGTGTCCTGGCAGATAAGTGCATTGATCTCTGAAAAGGGTGCAATGTCCCTGAACAAGTGTTTTTCTGTTGGACTTATTGGTCAGAGCTCATGGTGTAAAAGGAATGCTGGAGCCCAGAGGCACAGTCTTAGAGCAGCAGTATGGCCATCTGGACTACTGTTTAGGGAGTAGTGGGACACCTTGTAGGGTCTGGCATGCTGAAGGGGGCCCAGGGATCTGTTTAAAAGCTAGGGCATAGCACAGATCCTGTGAATCATGTGATATGTTGTCACAGAACTACTTTATATTGAGAGTGCTTGTCTAAGAATTGGTTATGGTTCTCTAGAGAGCTGTTCTGCTCATTATGATGCCTCGCATATTTTCAGAGTTCTTCACTCTGGATTCTTCCGGTGTGATTATGCTTGTAAATTTGTAGGTCTGTGGCCTTAAAGCAAGCATAGACTTGCCCAGTCATTTTACTAGTAATTTTCAAATGCCTTAAAATTAGTATATGTTGAATTTGGCACTGTGCCACTCCCTAGGATGAATTCCTCCCTAGGGGAAGCTAGGACACAGCCAATATTCTTTAATTAGTATACTGATCTTTCGTGCACACAGATCCAAACACACGTTTACATGTTGCTAACTGTCACGTCTTAAGATACCTGGGTTTTGTTTTGTTTAAATTTGCCTGGGCTGCTAAAGTAACCTTGGTCCTGGAAGTAACCTTAGTCCTATCTTGTTTGACCTTTTTTCCATTTTAGTTCTTACCAACTTAGTTGCACAAAGTCTTGCAAATATGCCATAGAGTACTAGGAAAACTGGTTAGAAATCAGCATGAGTAGTCGGCTAGTGCTAACCTACAGTGAAACTATAGGAAAACAGTGCATGCAACAAAACCTCTACTTTTAGGACTCCTAGGATATGGTCCCCATTCCTTGTCATTTCAGGCCATTTCTTCACATTTGATGATTTTTAGGTTTTGTTCTAATCACTGCATAGCTCCATTATGAAATCACTATTACATTTTTTGGCATTTTATGGGGCACCTTGACAAGGTTGTGGTAAAACAATTGGCTTTATATCCATTGGGATGATACTTTCCATATTTACTATAGTATAAAATATAATGAAAAACTGCTAAAGCTTTTGAGATGCTGTGGTGACAAATCTGAAATGATCAAATGTAAGATTGACATCAAATCATAAGCATGTACAGACTAAATTTAAAATTAATAACTTAAAGGTACAGAATTTGGAACTTCAGTCCAAAATGTGGCAGTAATGGTTTGGGCTTAACTTCAAATGCACTAATATATATATTTTATTAAGCCTGATCTGCAAAGGCCTAGATGGCTGAAATATCCTTTGTGACCAGAGAACCCACCTTGTTAAACCTACAAGGAAGTTCATAAAGCAATGGGAGGCCAAAGGCTAACATCCTATACTTAACTTATTAACAATGGAAGAACTTGGAACCATATCTACGGTAGTTACTATAAATTTGAACATCTGAAGCAACTAGGAAATAAAGTTGTGAAGAACAAAACAGACAGTTACTAATGGGGGCATTGCTAACTATTGCATGAATAACTTACTAGTAAACGTAACTTATTTGCACCCTTTTCTGCACACTTAAGTTGAACATTTAGGTCTTAAGTTTTAGAACCTTAATGTCCATTCTGTGAAAGTTTGAACAGTCAGTAATTTTCCTGCTGTTTTAGATGGGACTGAGGAAGTAGCTTAATGAAACGTTTCCCAGAGATCTTCTCTTGCAGTATGCCAAGACTTTGTTTTTATTAGTTTAACAAAGCCTTGGTTCAATATCTTGGAAAAATACACCTACTTTCATTTAGGAAGTTGCTGCTTAATTCTAACTCTTGACTCCCCAAAGGAGTTGAAGTTAAAGGTACTCAACCAGCTGCATTACTAGGAAACATCCAGTAGAATGGGCACTTCAAAGTTACATGAACTTACCTCATCTCTGTTAATGCCTCAGTGATAGTGAGTTGTTGAGCTCTTAACTTTAAAGAACAGTAGAGCTGCAGGCACCAGTGGGAGCTTGTGAACTGTCACCCAGAGGTTGCCATTATCCTCTGCAGTGGAAGCTGCTTTAAACCCTAGAGAAGAATGATGCAGATAATCTTTGATCTTGGGCTGAGCATCTGACTTTTCAAGTCTTTTGGTAAGATGACAAGATAAATGACCGTATGTACCCGGGATTTGTATAGCCTTTCTCTGCATGGAAGGATGCAGTTTTTTTAAACTACATGTGAATTTAGACAATCTAAATTACTGCAAATCCCTATATGGACACTGATTGTGGTTTAAGTGTCTTATTTAGGTTTATTTTAAATTAATTAGGACCAGGATTAAGCTAAACCAAAAGGTTCCACACAGGGATTTGCACCAATTTAACTAAACTAGAACTAGTTGGTATATAGCTATCAACCCCAAGTATTCAAAAAGCCTGCCTCCAAAATTGAGTGGCTTAAATCAGAATGTTGGTTTCTGTAGGCTTATCTGAACCCAAACTGTACTTTTTAACTATCCTGACAAAACTGCCCAAAGTGGACACCGTTATCAGCATAAAGGTACTCTATACCAGTGTAGCTTATTACTGTGCAGGAAGGGAAATGAGCTAGATCAGTCATAAAGCATCTTTATATCAGTTGCTTCTGTAGGCTGAGCTCATGGCACTTCCCAGGGGCTCCTTCCATTCCTTCATCTCCTCAAAACCTCAGTGTCCCCAATGCTCATTAAGATGTGGTTGAAGCTGCTGGCTGGTAACTAGATTCAAGGGACTTAATGTTCCCAATTTCAATCTTCTGGCTTTGCCACCAAAATGAATAGGGTTGTACCTGTTGCAGCCTAGAACATTTCCTGAAATGTTCCATGTGGATGGATGAAGCATTCAAACTAACATATTAGATACAGAACTTGATGGAATCTAAAACATTGCATTGCTTGGACAACAATAGACAGTTTACCAGAAACTCAGGTAATTGTGAGGTAGAACTGGTTAAAGGACTGCATTCTGTAGCAGTGTAATTAACTCCTGCAGTGAATAAATGGGCTGTGTAATTTAATTTTTTTTTGTTTAGGTGTTATCCCAAAGCAAATTTGTTAATTGTTCTGTTAGAAAACTTATTCTATACAGTCTGGCAGCCAGTGTATACAAAGCTTGGGGGTGTTTTTTTTGTTTTGTTTTCCCCACTGCCTTTCTGAACTTTCATTCTAACTCTGATACCCAAAATGATCCAAAAACTTGTGGTGGTATCATTAGTCTGACTAGGATAGCAGGACATCAAACTTTACAGCTTGCTCATTGGGACATATGAAAAGCAAACTGGAAACTCCCTACAGAGCTGCTTTAATTCAGATGTTTGAATGATTTCCATTTCTCTCAATGTCATATAAATTACAAGTATTCTCAGGTCGCCAGCCCTGTTAATTTAGCAAATTCTATATTTTGAATATACTATGTTAAGATTTGAGATTCCTCTTTATGCACTGACAAGCCACCTGAATGTGTTACAGTAGCTGGAAATTAAACTCTCATACTAAAAATGTAATTTTCATCCACAACTTTCTGCAGTTACTGATCCCATAACTGCCTTTGTGATTTCCTGCACTTTATCTGCAGGGTTCAGAGAACCATGTTTTCTCAACTACAAACTGTCTAGGTTTGCTGCAAGACAGTCACAGCAAAGGAATTTTCATAATTTTTGGTTACTTCTAAACTATGCAGTGATCAGATAAATCCTTCTGTCACTGGAGAATTTGACATCAGTAGTCAAGTGTCCACAAACATGAATGCCTCAATTTCTAATCCCATCCTTTTGTACTACTATTTTAAAAAAAAAAATCTAGCCTTCAAGGAGCCAAAAGAAGATTAGCTATTGCATTAAGTAGGATAGGGACATCAAACTGAGGTTTTACTGTGTTGGTAGGCACGCAGAAGGGGAGTTCTGAGGTTCAGGCTTGAGAACACACCAGTACAACAACTTGAAAGTGCTTTCTGTTAAAATGTATTCTGGATTCAAGTTTATTATCCCAAAGTAGCTAACAGTTGTCAATTCGTTCTAGACATTTTCTTATTGAAATAAAGATGGAGAGCTTACTTGAGCAGAGGGAAAATGACATCACTACCATGAACAAAGGGGTTGCAGGTGGTCATGTCTCCTTTGTTTACATCTTCAGCAAGTAGAGAAAGGAACGAGGTCCTTGTAAAGAATGGGTGAGCCTAATTTCCTAGGAAGATAGTCCAAAAGGGAAGACTAATCTCAGCAGGTATAGGGCATTAAGAGACCTCAGAGGAAAGAAATAACTGAGCAAGTCATGTGAAAAAAATCCTACCAGAAATCCTTGTAAAAATTTGAATGTAAATTCACATTGTAATTTATCCCAATGGGTCAGATGCCCACATTTATAGCTAGTTCTATTTTTCCTGTTACTTTCTGAAACTTTTGTCCTACTTACTCTAGTCTAATACAAGGAATTTATTCCTACAAATAAGATTCTGAAACTAACAAGTGTGCATCATGCTTCAAAAAAGCTCCACTTACCCAACATTTTCTCCTAATGGACTTGTTGAACCTAAATTGGAACACACCATGCTGAGTGGGAGGACTTTTTCTGATAAGCTGCGAGGCATTTTTGGAGTCGGTGCCTCTTGCAAATTTGTCAGTGCAAGAATTAGGTATGCCTCGAAGAAGAGGCAAATATGCACTTTATAGTTTGTAAATTTTTCTGTAACTAATGCATTTAAGCAGGATAGGAATAGGTTCTAATAAAGCTTTAAACACCGTGTAGTCAGTCTCTTTAAATAGTCCCAATCAGACCCTTGTTTCTACCCGATAACTCCGAAGAGGGACATTTCCTGAAGACTTGCAGCATATGTCAGTGGTTACCAAACTTTTGTACTGGTGACCCCTTTCACATAGCAAGCCTTTGAGTGCACTCCCTATAAATTAAAAACACTTTTAAATATATTTAACACCATTAAATAAAGGTAAGCAAAGCATCTTGCAGCCTGCCAGGGGCTTACCCTGAACAAGTCTCAAACCAAGTTTGAGAACCCCCTGGTTTAGACAATGCCCTTTTCACTGTTCTCTGAACTCTGACCTGTTTTCCTGGTATTGAGGTGCATGGAACAGAACGTGGAGGTAGGATCTGAGAACCTGTAGGGAATAAGGAGATGACATTGTGCCTTTACACACAATGGGCATAGTGACATGGTACTACAGTACAACACTGTGAAGCAGTAATGGTTGCTACACAGGATACCTACTTCCACAAAAGGAAACTAAGTTAAGCCAATTGAGTTCTACTTTTTCAGCCACAAACACACCCCTTCCCAGTACCCCACACCACGACCATAAGTATTACTACTTTTCACCTTTCCTGCATATTACTAAATTTTTCTCCAAACACAGCCAGCTAGTACAGAGACCTACACCTAGCATTGGGAGGAAAAATATGGTAAAGGGCTCTGTGCAGAAGGGGGTAAGGGAAGGCAGATGTCCCTCAGATATACCCTATGTTGTATGGCTGTGGTGATAAACCAAGTGTTTTGCCTTAATTTCCTTGTTTTTTTGTAAGCTTATCAGGGATGCGTGGGTGTGACAACACTAAATGCTTCAAAATGAAGCTTTTTTTAATATCTTACTGGGTTTTTATTCATGGAGTAGGTGGCGAAGTGGACACAGTCAGCAACTGCATTATCGCCCTCAGAGGTCTACTTTCCAGCAGGGGCTGCTCATGAACGTGTCTCTGTTGTAGAATGAAATCAAGTGTAACTTATAATGATATGACTTTGTGTGCTCAGCCCTCATCAATCAGGCTTGTTTGCACAGTGTATAAGCTTTCAGTTAGTGTGGATAATAGCTAAAAGTGACCTGAATCAAACACTGAAACTACCCACTGCACCAGATCTAGTTGGGACAGACTTCTTTACCATGACTTGCGTAGATAACTTTTCTTTCTATGTCAACAAAAAGTAGGGCTGCCCAGAGAACACTTCAGCCAGAGCCCTGATTTTTATACTATTAGATGTATAAAAAACCAAACTACATGAATTCAAATGGAATTAAAAACTGAAACTTCATACCAGTTGGCCACCTACTTCTAGAGGAAACATCAGAAGTCCTCTGTCAAATGTGGTCAGAAGTATGGAGCTGCTACCAGGCACCTCCATAATTTGCTGTGGTTTCTCAAGTTTCTTCTAATATTGGTGCTTTTCAGCTTTGTCTCATGGAATGTTTGTTCCAGAATGGTGTTCAGCACATGCCAGTTTAGTTAGTTGCACTGTCTTCTGGATCACTAAGACCTTAATACAAAAACTGAATACTGACCTTGGAACTCTTCCCACAGCAAAATTTGATATCGTGTAATAGTATGACAATTTAAATTATCTCTAAGACTTAAACTCCATATAGCAAAACTTGTATCTAAGTTAATCTTGAACATCTCACCCATTTATAGGAATGCAATTCACTAGGACTTACTTGAAATACACTGCAATAACTAGGCTGATGGAGTGACTCAGACCACAGTGCTAATTGGTTAGCCAATCTGATTAAGTTTGCACCTATTTCCTTGATTCAAGCTGTTGTGCTTTTTTTTTTTTCCTGTAAAGAGACACTATCAAGGTTTTTGAAAATGACTGCGGGAGGGCTAGCTCAGTGGTTTGAGCATTGGCCTGCTAAACCCAGGGTTGTGAGTTCAATTCTTGAGGGGGCCACTTAGGGATCTGGGACAAAATCAGTACTTGGTCCTGCTAATGAAGGCAGGGAGCTGGGCTTGATGACCTTTCAAGGTCCCTTCCAGTTCTAGGAGATAGAATATCTCCATTAATTTTAAAACCTTGACAGTCCTTTTAATTGCAAATACTTTAAAATTTATACGCAAACAGAAAAATCCTTATGGCCTTTAAACGATAGACTGTAGAGGAAACAATGATTACAGACAAAGTACTATCACAAAGTAATGTGAAACTAACAATTTCTCTTCCTTCCAGGTATAGTACTCTTAAAGTAGTGTAGCTTTAGTAGATAACTTTTGGACAAATGTGAATTTCCTAGTTGACTGTCTCTTTAAAGTCTTGCAGATGCTTTCAAAGTCTAACAGTCAATCAGAAATTCCTAGGTATTGGTGTTAATTATGGCCTGCAGAAACATGAGCATGTCAGTAGCCCACTGAATTCAGCTGAACTACTCAGTGTCTGTAGGAAAGATTTTGTTTTTCTTAGACACATTAGCATGAAGTGTCCAGTCTTATTTGCTCTAAGATCACATCTACCCATACAGCACTGCAGCAGCGCAGCTGCACCCCATCTGGTGAAGACTCTCTCTATGGAAGAGCTCTCCCATGGCATAAAAACCCACTTCTGCAAATGGCAGAAGCTATGTTGACTGGAGAAATTCTCCTGATGACATGGTGCTGTGGACACTATCACTTAGGTTGGTGTAACTGTCGCTTAGGGGAGTGGCTTATTCACAGCCCTGAGTGACAGATTATGCTGTCATAAGCTACAACTGCACTACAGTGCAAGTGTCTTTATACTTTGTCAGGCTTTAAATGTATACATGTCTTCATCCAAAATTGACTCTGTAAACTGAAATATTGTCACTCTAGCTGAGGGATATTACAACAAAATGTCTAAGTTTTAAATAGTGAATGTGTTATGTCTTTTTAGAGTGTGTAAATCTTTCAAGTGGGAAGGGTAATTAATGCCTTAGTTGTGTAGATTAGCTGAATATATTTGCTATATATCTCTTTGCTGCATGTCTATAATTAGTACAGCAGCTTGCTCATACTTCATTCACTTAGATAACCTTTATGGATGAAACAATTTAAGCCACTTAATTTTCAATTGCATTTTCAGAATTCTTTGAGAACATAATGAATAGCGTTACTGATGTGATCCAGAGAAGATCTCAGATATTTTTTTTAAGACAGCCTGGGAATGAAGCTTCAGTTGACATTTTCCATATGACAATGGCATATTACATTTTTAATAACCTCAGTACATGGACTCAAACTGAAGAGTTCATATGCATTTATGAAAATTACTTTATACCTTAGCAGTTAAACTACTGGAATGTACTAATCCGCAAACAAAATGGCATTTCCACACTGAAAAACATAGTTGTAGTGTTATGAAGTCTTATTACTAAGACTTCATTATCTTTGTTAAATACACTTTCACAATATGGTTTTATGCAATATTGTCAAATACTAAACTATTTTGTCACATGAGTAAGTTCTTCGTAATTGTTTACCTTTGCTAGTTAGCAAAACTTTGTGATTCTTGTTAGGTTCCTAGTTAGTGTGAACTTGTAAAGTTCTAATGTGCTAGATCCCCTCCCTTCCCCTGAAGTGTAGCAGTCATTAATGCACTGTCTGAAGATGGGTTTGAGATTTGGTATTTTAATCCAAGGAGCAAAGGGGAGTGAAGGGATCAAAACACTAATATTTAGAAGGATGGGAATACCTCACTTCTATATAGTAGACTCACTCTTGTTTTAGGAGTGCACTGGCTTACTCTCTAAAGGGAACAGTCCAGTCTGCCAGGATGGTACTCACCTAAACCCTCAGGAAGGAACTGAACTAAAGGAGCACAAAGATCTACTGGAGTTTGAATGACCCCTTGCTGGCTTCCTATAATGAGTTTACTTGCTGTACACAGTTGTGCCCTAATCCTGCAACTGTCTGCATGGGCAGAATCCATTGAAGTCAGTGAGTTGCAGGGCGTCTACATGCATGCAACAAGATGCGGAATTGAGGCACGAATTGCAAATGTAGTACTTGAATGCACCATAATAGCATTTTGCATCATAAGGTCTGCAAGTTGATTTGGTTCTAAACCAAAATATACTTTCAGCTCTTCCACCTTTTGCCACAACTATGCCATTTGATGGTAAGGGGTTAAGTTGTATTCAGATCTGGGTTTTTCATTTTCCATTCAAAGACTACACTAACTGCACTCTTAGTTTACTAGGAGTATATCTTGAGTACTTATTATTGAACTTGTAAATTCCCACAAACCTCTCATTTCCTTCCTTTGATATAATACAGCTTTTCTTGTGTGATATTGACTTGTTTTTGTCAGAAGAGAAATCTTGTTTAAAGTATTGCTAGTTTGACAAACATACAAATGACTCTTACCACATTCAAGAAAACCTGCTGTACTCTACACGCAGGTGATATATTTTAATCTCTAACTTTTGGCTATTTTGCACTGCTGTTTCATGGAAGAGGGCTTTCCTTGCTATTTACGGATTACCTTTTTAAAAAAAAACTCTTCAGCATCATTGTAGTGAAAATAGTAGGAACCAGATAGACATGTGGCACATACCTTACCTTCACTAAAAGAAAACTAAGGGTAACAACTGAAACAAGTTCCTTGAATACATATGTCCCTGAAACTTTACCGGTAATCTCTTTAAACAGTACACAAGCATTAACTAATGGAAGTACTTTATTTCCCCTTCTAGATTCTGTTTACTTCTGGCAAATAGCTGCAACCCAAAGATGGCTGCAAATAAGCCCAAAGGTCAGAATTCTTTGGCTTTACACAAAGTAATCATGGTGGGAAGTGGTGGCGTAGGAAAATCTGCTTTAACACTGCAGTTCATGTATGATGAGGTAAGAATCCAACTTTACAATAAAAATGTTTTGCATCCTACTTAATTTTCAGAAAGAAATGATGAAATGGCTGAGTAGCATTAAGCTCATTGGTATGATCATTTTAAAACTAGTTCTTGAGTTCTAAATAAACTAGCTTGAAGAATTGAAAGGTTTATTATGTGACTTACCTATTAAATTGAATATAAATGTCTGGGATTTCTTGAACTCACACTTTCACTTGATTTATAATCTCAAAGGGCAGTAGATCAACTATTGTGCATTCTAATGACCTCCTTAGAACCCTGCAAATCTGCGTATATGTGTGGATGCATATTTTGTATCCGCACAGGGCTCTAAACAAGCTTTTTCAAGGAGACTTGGTTCAGAAGGGATCTGCACCCTATTGGGGGGGGTGCTGCTCAACCTCTTCTTTGAGAGAGGCTTGAAATAGGATTCCTGTTTTCCCTTACCACTTGTCAATGCAAAATACTACCATTGATTGGCTAAGTAGTCTTGGGGTACTTCTATAGTGTGCACCATTGGTGGCAGTGTAGGGTATGCATAGCTATACTCTACAGTGAAAAGCTAGCTGCATCCACAGTGCAGTGTGTAGCTACATTTGTTAGGGAAAGGCTTGGGAGGCAAGGGGACACTACACTGCTAAAGATAGCTCTGTAGACAGGGGCAGCGCTGCTTGAGCATATAGAAAGCCATGTAGAGTACATACCCAAGGATTCTGGCATCTGTTCATTGCTTAAGCAGTGCCTCATGGTCTATATTGCTTTTTATATACATGCTAAAGTGCAGTGTATGTATTCTAAATGCCACCATAAGGAGTGTACAGTGTAGACATACCCTTAAGTGACTTTAGAGTACTTGCAAGAAACAAACCAATGTTCTAACTGTGTTCAAAATCAGCTTGACATTCTGACATTACCCAAGACAACGCAAGTATGCTGCTGATGCTCTAAAATCCTATAGAAACTGAGACAAGAGGCCCTAAATTGTGTAAATTTTATTTTTGGGTAATAGCAGGAAGTGAGAACCTCTGGTGCCCGTACAGCTCACAAGAGCATCTTATTTTGCTGGCATGAGATGGGCTTGACTTAATTTTGTCAAGTCTTCGTATGACTATAATATAGGTACTCTTATGGCCTGAATAAATGAGCTATGTAGTTACTGACCCAGAAAAAGTATATCATCTTGTATTTACATTAAAAATCCAGATGGAGATGTTTGTGTATTTTCAGCATTTATTTGGGAATATTTAATATGGTTTTATCCTATATTCTTTTTTTTTTCCAGTTTGTGGAAGACTATGAACCTACCAAAGCAGACAGCTACAGAAAAAAGGTAGTTCTGGATGGGGAAGAGGTCCAAATAGACATATTGGATACAGCAGGCCAGGAGGACTATGCTGCAATTAGAGACAACTATTTCCGAAGTGGAGAGGGATTTCTGTGTGTCTTCTCTATCACAGAGCTGGAATCTTTTGCAGCTACAGCAGACTTCAGGTAAACTGATGGGGAAATTACACATTTAAATATATTTTAGTGAGTTCATAAAATAAGGTCTTGATCACCTGTCAGATTCCTCTTGTACAATAACTTTTTTATTGTAGTCTTTTGCTGTTTCATAGCTATGAAAGTTTGTAGAGATGTCAGACAATACACAGGGTGCAGTCTAAAGACTTAGAGCAGCCATGTGTGTTTTTCCTCTGCCGATCAGGTAATTTTGGCACAATGTCTTTAAGATGCTACAAAACAAAGATTTAGTAGTACTGTCAGAGCAGGTACTTGGCAGGGTTCAAAAGACTGCCTACCTATGTAATTCAGTGGCTTTTTGGCACCTGAACTGACTTGTAAACAGGCGCACTACCATCCAAACTGATGGGCCTGACCATAGTTACTGGTAGCAGTAAGTGCCAGACTGTCTTGTAGGCTGCACAGCAGCTGTGCAGTTTGGATCCCAAACTTCATATGTCCCAGGACTGTTAGTTTACTCTCTGCTTGTTCTACCCATTGTAGTTCTATACCATGTTTGTTTTTTGGTTCTCTTCTCTGTTTAACCTGTCAAGTACCAACAGGAGCAAACAGCAGCCAGATGTGCAATCACTCGCCTCTATGTGCTAGAATATATGTAGTGCAAAAGGTCACCTACTTAGTTTCTGTATGAAAACTGAGTATCCCGGAGAGCAGCATGTGGCAGGATTTATCCTCCAAATTCCTGGGCTCTGGCTAGCAAGCTTTCCATATGTAAAGAGTTGGTACTATTGGCTCTAACAATAGTTGCTGTTGGCAACATTACACAGCACTTCACAACCACCTTGTGAGGGTGGTTATTGATGTCTCTATTGATGTCCATGGTTGGATGAACAATATTCTAAGGATACTGAGATTACATAATAATAAAAGCATTTGAGTTGTTATAAATAAGTAGAAGGTACTGAAGTATAGTTGTTGATGCAATCTTGTTTAATCCTGTGGGCCCCAACATTTGGTGCTGCGAAGTATAAACAGTTGAGTTAAACATTTGCCTTCTGTTTTTGGAAATAAAGTGCCATCAAAAACCACTAAGTAGACATTCCATTTTAACCAGCTTCCTCAAAATAAACAAAACAAATTCCCCAATGCAATCTAGCAAGGCCAGGCCATGAAAAGGCGTAAATAGCTCTTCATAGCTATTTTGTTTTCTCTTGGAAGAGTGTCAAAATTCCAGGGGAAACTAAAGTAAGTCTCATGGGGAGACAGCCCACAAGGTTACAAACTGGTAATAGGGCAGAAGAAAATGCAAGGCACAAGCAGTCAATCTTTTGAAGCATCCTCTTTAAGTGAGGGGAAATGATCTGACTAGGAGTCTTTTTGGGTTGAGGATGAAACTAATGGATGATACTATTGCTAAAACAGTAATTAAGATGCTAAATATTAAAATTCTGCCCTAAAAGTCAAGAAAATACCTTCCTCTTCAGTTGTGCATATCACCATCCACTCAGTCTGAAAGGATGTGAATAAGCTGCATGAGGAATGTCCAGGCTAAAGCAATTTTAAAGAACAAGAAGCTTTCTTCAGTTCAGGATATGGCAGATAACACTACAACTTCAAGGCAGTTGCAGCAACATATTACAAATCTAAAGTTACTCTGTCAGAAGGGATTCACTCCCTCCCCTCCCTTCCCGCCCAAAAAAGACCATGCAGACAGAAAAACGGAGTCTTGTAATTTATGCAAATAGCATTAGGCTTCAGCAGTAGCTGCAGAAAACAAGTTCCTTACTACATGCTCGAACAGTGGTTCTCACTTTTTTCCGCAAACCAATTAAATTGCTGAGGGTCTCAGCGGATTAATGATCTTTCCAAATATTGTTTGTACTGTTAGAGAACTCTTGTAAAGCACTTTGGATAAAAGCCTTATACAGAAAACTTAATCTTTTTTTGTTCTACAAATAAAAAGCACACATCTCCTATTTTAATACCAGTAGTCTTACCTTTCTAATGCGATGGATGTGCCCTCTGTCCCCCACCATGGCAGCCCTCGAGCTGGGGCTGGGAAAAGTTGTCTTTCTCTGGCTGCCGCAGCCCTGTATGTTCCAAATTCCACCCCATCCCCTCTTCTCACCCCACTGTCCCCTCCCACCTGCCCCCTATTCCATCTAAGGCCACCACCTCACCTTACATGTGTGTCTTCTTCAGGGTCCAGGCACCTACCCTGTTTCCCCGAAAATAAGACATCCTCCGAAAATAAGGCCTACTTACAGTTTTGCCTCTCGTTGTAATATAAGGCATCCCCCCGATAATAAGACCTCCCCGATAATAAGGCATCCACAGATAATAAGGCATTTTTCATTTCTGAAAAATAAGACATCCCCTGAAAATAAGACCTAGCGCATCTTTGGGAGCAAAAATTAATATAAGACACTGTCTTATTTTCGGGGAAACAGGGTAATTAGTGGAGCCACGCCTGTGCAGCTCCATTAATTAGGTGGGTGGCCCTTCATTCTCTCGTGTGCGGCCACCCATGCGCGCACCTTAGAGGGAACTATCCACAAACCACCTGAACAGAGCTTGTGGACCACTGGTGGTCTGCAGACCATAGTTTGAGAACCTCTGCTCTAGAACTACTTCAGCTTGGTCTAATGAAACAAGAACCTGTTGCATCCCTATTTAGAATAAGAGTCCCCTCTTTTCATTAATCTGACACTAAATATACCTAAATTTTCCAGAACCCAGCTACAAATCTGGATAAGGCAACTCATTTTGTTGAAAGTAACTTATTTTAGAAGTGTTGAAGAAGCAAAAGCAATATAAATATATGCCTTTTATGTACCATATGAAACTTATATTAATTTAAGAATGCTCTTAGGCCTGCAGCACAATAAGAAACACTAAGTATGGGTGATGGGTTACATCAGTAGTAGTAATAGTGAAATGATAACTTTAGTATTAAATAGGCACTAGTAATTTATAGGTGCTCAGTTAAACTGGCAAGTCAAAGGTCAAAAACCTCTTTAAAGCATTTTAATGTTGTGAAAAGTGTCTGAAGCACTCAAGGGGAGCAGCAGAACTAGGTTGCCTATGTGTTGTGGTAGTGCCTAGGGGCCCAGTGTGCTAGGCACTATACAGATCATAAATGGTCTCTGGCTCAGCTTCCAGTCTGAGTTTAAGACGAGAGATGAGGAACAGGGTAACAGTTACACAGTAGGTGCCTACTAGACCGGTCTTCATGGGTCAAAACAAAATGAGTATTGGAAATCAGAATATATTAAGGAAAACTTTTTTTAAAGGTGGTGTGGAATGGAGGAGGGGATATGGATGTGTCCCTTCTTGCTGCTTTTGATGAGGCATGAATGGTTTTAAACTACTTTAAAATTTCAGATGTCTGCTGTGCAAAATTTACTAGAACTAGTGAAATGACACATGTTGAGCTCTATAGAGGAAGAAATTTAGTCATCAAAACAGTGTTAGTCATGTTAAATCGATATTACACTAACTTCAGACAAAGAATGTTTATTAAAGATTCAAAACCACTACCCTTTCAGCTAAAGTGAATTTGCAATATACATGCGGAAACACCCAGCAGAAACAGAAAAGACCAGCCCCTGATGTTTCTGATATTTAGTTTGGGCATGGAGGGGAGGGGTTGCAGGGTAGAAAACTTAATCCTTTTCCGCTCTTCTGTAACACAAAGAGTAGTCTATGGGAAAAAATCTCTAGAGCAGGTTTCACATTTTAATATTTATGCTAAAAGAATACTACCATGCCATGTTTGGGAGCTGTCTATATCTGAGCTCCTGGGCATTCCTGATCAATCTGAGGGAATGCAATTGAGCAGAACACCAAGGAAGGACATTGTGACAGGAAGTTTGGAAACTTGATTGCTTTTTCTGTAAAACTGTGGTTGGTCAGGGCACAGAGCTCTAACAGGGTAGTTTCCCCATAATGTTAGCTTACCAGTTCAGTTCCCTTTTTGCAGAAGCTGTATACACTTGTGCTATACATGTGGGCTTTTAGTGGTTGCTAGCAGGTTCTCGTCTGCTTTTTGTTCTTCGCTCAATTGAGTGGAGTCTGTTGTAGCAACTGGTATGCCTTAGTTATTAAAGGGAATATCCAATTTATCTAACATGCATAATAAGTCTTTGCTTTGAGGCATAGTTGAATTTCACACTTTAAAAAAAAAAATTCTGCTTGATGTCTTCATCTGGAAACGTATTGTTTAGAACTGTCTGCTTTCAGAGAGGATTTGAGCAGGATGCTGGCATGGTCTGTTTCTTGTAGGTTAACTCTTTAAACAGCTCAAGTACATGATGAAATTACTAGAAGGTGGGGCACAGAACTGATTGAAAGATCTTTGTTCAGAGTTCTCAGTGGCTCTGAACTGGGAAGGCATATCTAGTGAGGTCCTGTGGGGGTTTGTCCTGGGTCAGATACTATTAAATATTTTCATTAATGATTTGGCCAATGGAGTGGAGAGCACTTATAAAACTTGTGGATGAC
Source organism: Chrysemys picta bellii (assembly GCF_011386835.1). NCBI lineage: Eukaryota > Metazoa > Chordata > Testudines > Emydidae > Chrysemys > Chrysemys picta. Next base: position 96,425,807 of record NC_088792.1, read on the forward strand.
ACCAAGCAGGGAGGGATTGCAAGCATTTTGGAGAAAAGTATTAGAATTCAAAACCACCTTGACAAATTGAAGATTTGGTCTGTAATCAACAAGATGAAATTCAGTAAGGACAAGTGCCAAGTACCACACTTGAGAAGGAAAAATCAAATGCCCAACTACCCAAATGGGAATAACTGGCTACGTGGTTCGTACACCTCTACCCCGATATAACACTGTCCGCGGGAGCCAAAAAATCTTACCGTGTTATAAGTGAAACTGGGTTCTATTGAACTTGCTTTGATCCATTGGAGTGCACAGCCCTGCCCCCCGGAGCGCTGCTTTACTGCATTCTATCCGAATTCATGTTCTATTGGGCCGCGTTATATTGGGGTAGAGGTGTACTGCTGAAAAGATTATAGTGGATCATGGTTTGAGTGAACAATGATGCAGTTGCACACTGCACACCCTCTAAACTTTCTAAAAGGAGTAAATGAGCATTCACTGTAACAAGGTAAAACTAAAAATGCTACCCTTTTGTGGACTTTTCTGGGAATAATACCTCTGTAGATTTTAATGTTCTTTCTTTCCTCCTCCTCCAGGGAGCAGATTTTAAGAGTAAAAGAAGATGAGAACGTTCCCTTTCTGCTAGTTGGTAATAAATCAGATTTGGAAGATAAAAGGCAAGTTTCTGTAGAGGAAGCAAAGAACAGAGCTGATCAGTGGAACGTTAACTATGTGGAAACTTCTGCTAAAACGCGAGCTAATGTTGACAAGGTAATGACCTTTAAATACAAAACATTAAAAATCAAGGTTCTGTAAAAGCCCTAAATCTTTCTTAGATACTGCTTTCCATATCTACTTTTGTTTCATGAAAAGCTAAATTTAGCTTTTGTGAATAATTCTGGACCAACTGCTGTAGAGAACTGCATCTCCTTTAACCACTGAACAGGTACAACAATGATAGTGGAACTATAAGCTTCCCTGCATTGCCCCTTCAGTGTGCTTCAGCCATGTTCTAAAGGGGCATCCTCAAGTGTGTGATAACTGAGTTCTCAGTTTGGAACTGACCAGACCACCAGTTCAGCCTTTGGATGTGACCGTTTTAACAAACTTGGCTAGATTTTGAAGGGGTAGTTCAGGAGGCAACAGTCTGATTCTCATTACCAATCCCTTGAGACAGCCTATCTTGGCCTAGACATTTGTTTTTTCAATATTTTCCTAAATATGTTTGAATGTGACCAGGAGACTGGTAGCCTCTAGGAAGGGAACAATAGTGGCTGGACTGTTCATTGACACTTTGAATGGCTTTATAGGGGAAGGATTCTGACCTCCCTCAGTCAGATGATACCTGGGCATGGACAAGAGAGAGAATGAATGTTTCACAGCATAGAATGTACTGAGCTGCAGCAAGAGGATCAAGGGATACAGAAGCAGCCTTATTCAGAAATGGGCAAGAAAAGACCTGTGTGGTCACCATTTATTTTTGAGGCAAAAGCAAAGAGATGGGGGACAATGCTTGAATCTGGTCTCCAAAAGTAAGACTGGTTAAATTTCATGTTCAGAATTAAAATGTCTTGCACTCTAAATTTCAGTAACTCTTTTGGAAATCCATAGTATCTGGTTGCTAACAGTATTTTGCCTTGTGGAAAGCAAATATATTAAGAGACAAGGGGATTAAGTAGCTTAGATTAATGTGCTAACCTCTCCTTTCTGGTGACCTACATACAAATCGGATCATGCTCTTGAAAAATCCCCAGTGGAAATCATCATATCTAAGATGTCAGAAGTCAGGTCACCAGTTGCAACTTGATGGCCTAACACGGAAGGTGGACTGTTTTGGAATAATTGTCTACCATCAAGTTGTGGGGTTTTTTCTTTAATTCCTAACTAGAGCAACTGGTTCTGCAACAGTTTTTCAAATGGTAATTTTAGTCTTTGGGTCAGTGGCTAAGTGCAGTTCACTTACATGCAGCAAAACACAATCAGGTCACACTTCGGTAGACCAAGAACTAGTACATAGCAATTTCTGGTGCATGGAATTGCAGCTGGTATCAATGTATCGTAGCCTAACAAAATTGCCAATTCAGACACAATCTACTGGTGCATCTTTTTAATGACACACAATTTTATTTTAACACTCTAGCTCTCAAGTTCAACACATGCTCTGCAATAAAGGGAACTATCTCCAGCTCTATAAGCACTTAAACCGTGGCCGTTACAAGTTTGTGAAGATTTTCAGACCTAGTGGTGAAATGGCAACTAGCCCACAAAATGATAGTTTAAATTGCAAAATCCCTTGCAGTGGACAAATCAAAGGAATAGCTTGGTATCTGACACAAGGTTCTCTAGTCCTCCAAAGTCTGAGTGCTGCGGTCCAGAATTGAGATGTGTTGGCAGCTATACAACATGCCCGGAAGGCTCTTCACTCTTAAGTGCATTTGCAGAAGTAGGTTAAGTAGGTAGCTAAATACTGTATCATGTCACTCTCATAGCACAGATTTAGATACATGGGTAACTCAAGTCATAATTAGAAGTAAAGGCCATTTTATTTCTTAATGAAAATTTCATAGTGTATATAGTCGTACTGATTTTTGTCAAGGAAACCTAGATATTCTTTCCTCAAACACCTTAAGTGTAACACAGGTAACAGTCGTGCTCATTACGTTTTAATCATCACCTGGATCACATACTAATTTCTTAAATGTAATTCTATGTAGAACATAGCTATAGAACAAGAGTACTGTAGTGGGATATACAGAACTATGGTTTTCTAGCTCACTCTGTGCATCACTTCAGAAGAGACCACCTTACTCTCCTACAATATGGCTGTCAAAATGCTCTGTGGACTGCCAGCAAAGGCAGATCTCTAGTTGAGAATAGAGAACTTGTTGCCAAAAGGAAAACTGCATAGAATTGGGCAGTTTGTTGCTCTCCTACATCTACTGAAGTCAACTTGCAAAGATGAGAATAACATTGTAGTAGCACCTGGAAGCTGACTGCTTCAGTGTCCCTTTGTGCTTTGTGTCGGTGTTCATTTCAGAGTCTTCGAGAAGCAGAGTCTTACCAAAGCTTGAATTGACACTGAAGAATTGCATTCTGAGCTGAACCTGTAGAGGTCTCAAATTTCTCCAACATGCTATTCCATTCGCCTTCCGAAAGACTTGCTTTTGAGCTGTAACTTAAGGCTTAATTCTTTTAAAGACCGTTAACTTATCAAGCCTCAAGTCATCAGTTTGCATTGGATAATTAAGTTGTTTCTAGACTGGTGGTTTCTTATGAATAACTCTAGTCTCAGGGGACCATACTGGGTCCTCCATAATATGGGTATATCCAATCCTCAACAGAACTCAAATTGCATTTTTAGACTAAATGTGGATGGCCCCTGGAAAACAGACACTAAATGTTTTATTGTAAGTATCTAATATGACACTTTGCAAATTAGATGTTTAACGTCTGCTTGTCTTTATCATCTGTGTGGTATTCTAATGTGAAATGCAAAGGATTTTTTCTTCAGTCTGATTAGTATGAAATAGAAATAAACTTGAAACCTCATGCATGGGGGCATGGTATGGCAGTTATGCTTCAGGCTGGAAGTTCAGCTCTTATGGCGCTCATATAAGCATCTCAGGAGCACGTGCAGCTCAATGGTAAGGGGCAGCTAGCCTCACTCCCTCGTCAAAAAAACTGCATTTCCTTTGAAGACTAGAAAGAGTAGGATCCTTCTTGCAGAATTTGCTTAGGGCTAATTTATCCTAGACGTACTGTATTTAGCTGACTCTGAGCCACACACATGATTTCAAGTAGATCATATTTATGTAAAGTTATAACACGAACACATGCTAGTTTACACGTCAATGCACTTATCTAAATTAACTTTTATTTTCTTTTTAGGTGTTTTTTGATTTAATGAGAGAAATTAGAGCCAGAAAGATGGAAGACAGCAAAGAGAAGAATGGGAAGAAGAAAAGGAAAAGCCTAGCTAAGAGGATCAGAGAAAGATGTTGCATTTTATAATCAAAGACCCAACTCCTTTCCTTCCTTGACCATGCTAATAACCATAACTTATAAGCATGCCATCAAAGGCTTAAATGACTGAAATTTAACATTTTGGAAATCGTAATGTATCACTAAAAGCATGAATTGGAACTGCACAGAGTTAAATTCACTGAAAAAAAATTTAATGTGGCTTCAAGAGAAGCAAAGTTCAACCCATTTCATAATTGCCTACCATCACTGTTCTTCTGAATGTAGTATTTCATAGGCAGTCTTTCTTTAACAGTAAACAGAAGGAAGTATTACTTTCTGTGGTTTCTTGTAAAGCATAAATTTTGTATCACTAAATCTTCAACTTTGTCTTGTCTTCTACTGCCTTGCAAATTACAATTGTGAACATACCACCAAACAAACTGGTATACAGCTGTTTTGCCATTATGAGTTATGCAAATTATAGAAGAGAAAATGATTCAGGCAATGTATCTGCATACAGTTATATTGAGTCATTCCTATGTGGATCTGCATTACCTGATTAATTTAAAGTGGTGTAAATTATTAAATGGAAACATTTGAATATGCCTTAATTTAAAAACCTAGAAATAGCAGATTACATAGTTAAGGCTGTATTTCGATCTTGATGCATCGAGACTGATGCATCCCTATGCATCAATGTGGGAGAATATCCTTTAGTGTGGAGTGCGGTTATGTGAACGGTCTTGCTAACTAGCTGTCTGCTAGCAGTGTCTGATCTTAATGTGTGCCATACTCTGGATATTTTGAATAGCCCAGAGCATATTGTCACCTGTGATTTAGTAAACAATATGGTAGTTTAAAATTAAAGGGGTTGGAATCTACATGTACGGTTGAGGTTACAAGGTTGTATGGCAGTTAAGCCTGAAATGGGCACTTACCACTTAACATGCTGGCACTTTGAAACTACCGTTTTGCAAGTAGTTAATATCTGTAGGTGTTTGGATTTTTAAGTCCCTGAGTTGGGCAGAGTGGAGCTCATTCAGTAGAGCTAATATGTTTTGCATTAGGGTGTTTGGGGAATTCTGGTGTGTCATCAGTAACTTCTTCCTTTGTCCTCGTGATACTAAGCTATGGGAACATGATGTGGTTGTTTGGAAGCTACTTGCAGGTTTTGTACTGTTTAGTCTAGTTTGTGTTCATAATGGGGAGCATTGTAGCAACTTTTTCTAGTTTAATGTTATCAAGTATGCTTTGCAGTACAGAAACACTTACTATCCGCATCCAAATAAAATGTATTGCCTCAGCTGCTTCAGAAAACAAAAGAACACTAGCACCCTGCTAGTGTTCAGTATCTTCTGGCTAAAAATAAGCCAGAATTTGAGAAATTTGGACTCTCTTGAGTAGGAAGAGGTAGATTGATTCCACAAACTATTACTCTTTTTATACATGTGTAAAACCTATAACTGACAGTCCAAAATGCATTCAAGCAAACTAAGTAACAAATGTGTACTTTACACGCTAACAAATAGATACTGTAGAAACTCAGCTCTTTAAAAATTACTTATGTTAAATATTTATCCGTAAGGAATTTTGTATGTACACTTAGTAGACTACCATGTGCGGAATTAAAGTTACTCATGTAACTATAGCCAAGTAGGCCAGTCTTCATCTTTACTGTGTACTCATTTTCAGTCTATTTAACCAGGGAGTCTAACCACTAACATTGACTTTGCTTTGAGAACTGTGTACTGGGAACTGAGGTGTAATGAAGCTAATGGACACCGGAAATGTCACTTGTCTTAGGCTGATGCCTTACCCAATTCTTTTTATTTGCTATTTGAGCCATTGAAAGACAAATAAACTTCCATTTTTTAAGTACTTGTGCAATGTTAATTGATGTAAAAAAACAAGTTGTGTTCTAATATGGCCACTGATACCAGCGGTCATGGAGTCATAACTGAGTATTCTAGAAGTTTTTTCTACCATATGTAAACCAAACTGAATTCAATCTTAACGCTACATTAGTTAATCTGAGTAATGCACGTTTGAAAATGCTGGAGAACAAATCTAAATAGGTGCTGCATTTTGTGTAATACCAGTTTACCCCTTCTGGTGTCAGCAAAGGAATGCCAAGTAACGAGACCGTAAACTTGCTCTAAACTTAAGTAACACTGTACAAATAACACCAAAAAAACAGGATTTTCTACACTAGAGATCTGAGTAGACCATGTATGTTGGAATTGTGCCAATATTTCATAATTGTGGGGAAAGCTTCCTGAAGTTTAATTTTGTTCTCAAAATCAAGGGAGTGTATAGGCTTATGGCTAAGGCACAGGAGGATCTGAGACCTTTTCCTGGCTTTGCCACAGACCGTCTTTCCTTCAAGTAGCTTAACCTCTCTGTGCCTGTTCCAAGAGTGGTGTGTAACTGAAGATTTTCATGAATTGTGACCTTGTCTGCTGGAAGACACTACAGAAGGGCAAAGAGCTATAAAGTCGATTGTCCATTGGCTTTTAAACATCTATGGTCCCTTCCATTTCATTCCTATTCAGTACTCCATTGCAGCTAGTATGTAATCCTCCATCTACTAACTTAAGAAGCAATCCTGTATTCTAATAACTAATGCATTCTAATCTTCTAAAAGTTAAGCTTCAGTACTTTGATGCTAACACACTGCTAGCCCTCATGCCATCTATTTTGTTAGGGACCATCTGCCCCATGCATAGGGATATACTACAGCTTGTGATAACCGAGGCTTGAAAGTATCTAACTTCAGTGCTTTTAACAATCCCCCACCCACTATTCTACAGCACTTTTATGGATGGTGTGTTGAGGCAGAGCCCACTAAATATACAAATCCTGTCAATGGGCATGACTAAAATATGGACATCCATCACTTCCTAAGACCACTCTAGATCAGTTTCTTGTAAGAAGCACTTCCCCTCAAAATCCAAAAGTCCTGGGATTCTTTTGGAGACACCAGTCCCACAATGACTCTCCCTATGTTGAAAGTTGTGATTTAAGAATACCCCCCATTAAGGCCTGTGTTCAAAAACAAAGCAGCAAATAATGCAACCTGTACAGCTGTATTGTTATACGTTCCACCATAGCAATCTTAGTGGAAAACAATAACAGTCCTATTGCATTTGAGAATTCTTAAAGCAAAAGACCCATCAAACTGTCTGAATTTTACTTAGTCCCTCTTTGCTGGCTAATCTCAGATACCACTGTGTGATTGGCTAGCAAATTATACAGGTATTTGATTCTCAGTGGGAGGGAAGGAAAACTGCTTTCTCATTGCTAGTCTGACCAATATTAGCCAGTGGAAACACAAGGAGATGGAAGACTCAAACTTCTTGGAAAGACTGAAGTGTTACATCAGGAGCACCAGTGAGGTAGCTACTTATAGCTTGAACTCTCTCCTCCATAAGATTCACCCTGTCTTTAAATCACTTTTTCTCCATACAAAATATGAGCTGCAGCATTGTCACCTGATACAATACGCTTTTAAAAAAAGTTTTACTTTGTCCACAGCCCCTGGAGTCTCTGGGCAGCTACCAAAACTGAGGCAAGAAATCAGATTTTAGTGACCACCACTTAAAATTCAGAAAGTAAATTCCTGAACCCAGTTGTGGGAGCAGAGGGAAAGTCACAACAGGGAAATTATCTTGTGAAATACTTTATTTGTAGTTTTCAGTTCCCTCTGGAGGTTTGATGCCCCCTGCAAACAAACTTCTGGAATACACTAAGCTGGAGTGCTAGAGGATAATAGCAACCAGGTTTAGACTGACACAGATCTTGTCAGGTTCCAATCATCAATTTGGGTGCCTTGGCACCCCTACAATTTCTCCCTTTTCCTCCCTTCCGTCCCCCCCCAACAGAATTCATTTAACAATCTAGTCAGAACTCTACAGTATCAAACTAAACATAGGTTTGGGGCTTTTTTGCTTATAGCCAAACCAGATAGCCATGTGCAAAAATCATGCACTTGTATTCAGACAGTTAACACAGCACTGAACTGGTTAAGTTTTGCTGTTCCTGCAATAGGTTAGCTACAGCTTTTTCCAGAATTGACTCATGAAGCGACTTCCTGAAGTTTTGAAAACTAACCTTCCTACTCAAGCATTCTTATGGGAGGTCTACATTTGTGGCTCATGCTGAACAAAGAGGAACCACAGTGGCTAACCTTGAGGACAAGCTAATCTTTGGCCTCTGTGAAATTTTCTCAATTGTAAGTACTAGGGCTGGTGAGCACTTCCAGTTAGTGGGGGTGGGGTGTGTGTGTATGTGTAAATGCTGTTTAATGAAAGTCTAAATGTTTCACGGCAACATACCTGTTTTTGTTGGGAAGGTTTGAGGTCCAGGGTGGAATCTCACTTAGAGAGAACCGAAAACCTGGCCATCTTGAGACCATTTTGTTTTGTGGAAATGCTTGAAAGGGGTTTGTTCTTGTTCTAATGCAGAACAGAAAACTTTAGAAACCTTGACAGTTGTCATGATATGGAATTGAGTCTGGCCAGCTCTAAGTACTGCTTCTAGGAAGTCACTGCATTCAAATATTTCTAAGTTATTTCTTTGTCAAGGTATTTAATACATAGTGTGTGTTTAGATTTGGCCATTTGTGGGTCTGTTTTATAGAGGCAGGTAAGTACTCTGTTGCTTTTCAGATTGGGAAACAGAGGCTATATAGCTGGTTCAGTAAGCCAATTGCAGAGTTGTGAATAGCACTCCTGCCTCTCATTCTGACAAGGCAACTACGTTATGAGGCACCATGATGTATTAAGTGTTTTCCCTCTAACTTAATAGGGTTATTTGAATTAAATGTACAAAATCTGGAATTTACAGGTTTGTATTCTACACTTCAAGTCAGAAACACTTGGATGGAAGCCATCAGTTCCAGACCATGACAGAATGCACTCAGCCTTTCATCCTTTGTAGGCACTGCGCATCTTGTATGCGGGTCTCTTGTATGGCCATTAATAACTAACCGGTTCGGTCGGCTCTGGGAACACAAGATCCAATGTCACTTTTTGTAAGTGCATGTATTTGCCACAGTGTCCTTGATCAAAAATTTCTTACACCTTTCTCTCCCACAGTTCCCCAATGTACTGATGGGATACTACTCCCATCCAAAGCAGTATTTATTTAGGATCTGACTTGCTTTTTTCAGTGTGAACCTAGTTGCCATTTTAGTAGCTGTGTGTCTTTTGCTAGTATTTGTATGCTGCTGTTTGCCAGCATAACATAGAAGCTACTATTTATGGATGTAAAAAGGATCACCTTTCAAAGGTAGGCCTATAGTTCAGAATGAACAGCGCTTATCAGTGCAAGGTGATATAATAAGAATTAAACTGCTGGTGTGTAGTTTTTCAAAACCACCTGAGTTTCATTTTTTTTGCACCTTAAAACACAAGGCTGATTAGGATCCAGGTTCCACTTTTATTCAAACACCCAAAATTCAGAGGGATGAGGGTGATTAAGTGGTTTTGATTTGGGCCATCATTTTTGTTCTATAACATGTAATTTTAGAATACCTGAGGAAGGGGGGAGAGGAGGAAGAGGTTTAAGGATGCAACAGCCTGTTCATGAGTAAGCAGACGGAAGGGATTCTTCAAACTGTGTCCAAACACTCTGGAAAATGTTCTGTCACTTTGTTTCCACCACAGAACGTGTCTAGTCAGCTACACGTAAGCTTGGGAATGGGGGGAAAGGAGGATAAATTCTTTGAAGTGTTCCACCCCTGAAAAGTTCACAGAAATAATTTCAGAAGAAAGTGACCTTGGTTGGCTAAAGTCTACTACAAAATATTTGAAGTGACTGGAAACTATTGTATGAAGCAAGTTGTAAATTGTTGCTTTAGTTACCTGGAGAATTGAATTGCCTTTTAAATGGCTTGCTGTGAACTGAACCCAAAATTAAACCATTGATTTAAGCCCTGGTATTTAAAGATTAAATCTGGTTGTAATATTGTAACAATATAGCACTTGTTTCAAAGTGCTTTGAAAGGTGGATGGGTATCCCTGGCTTTACAAATGGGAAAACTGAGGCAGAGATTATTTGCCCAAGGTTAAAGCAAGTCAGTGTCAAATTGGGAATAGAATCCAGTCCTGTACCCTATCCGCTGGACCACATTGCTTCTCTGATATGGTGAAGTGCTGTCATTGATTTAAGCTATGACCATATAGGTGTGGCAGCAACTTCCTCAGTATAGTCTCAGATTAATGTATTTGTCTTAAAAGCACCCTTATCCCAGTTTGTCTAAATAATTTTAAATGCTTTAGTGTGTAACTAAATGCCGTAACCTCTGTTCCCTTCAGTTGCACATTGTAAATATTGAGTGTTCAAGTAAGTCTTCTACTTTTTGGCAAGAGAATCTCAGGACATGATTCTCCCTCCCCCTCCATGTTTTATGCCCCCTTGATACCTCCCCTCACCCCCCAAAAGTGCACCAGAATGGGAGGACAACCCAGTAGGCCCTTCAAAATACTGCCTTAAATTATTTCTTTCCTCTTTGGTGTCTGCTGTTGCTCTCCTCTGTTTCTTTGGCAGTATGGATAATTCACAAGAGCTTTGTGGCATAGTGCATCACTTCAAAATAGTGGCTGCAGTAAAAGCATAGGGACTTATTTTCATAGTTACTGAACAGCTGTGGCAGCCTGAAATTGTTCACAGGAGGGTTTCTGCAGCAAGCAACCTGCCATCTGCTGGCCATTACTAGCCAGCATAATACAACCCTGAAGCAAGTCTTTGGATGATCAGGATTACAGACACGAATGAGAGCTGCCTCAAACTATTTCTGTTGCCTCGTACCTCTTACTTTGGAAAGCGTAAAACTAAGCTTCTTCCAGATGTGACAATGTTACACATTACTCAGCTGGTAAATTCAGTTACCAGTCTGGACAATGGATGTCTCTTGAAAATATTTGGTGGCACAAACCTATAAAAGGGGAATGACTGTAGTGCAATTCGCCTAATCTGGCCTATCATGAGGGGAGGGAGAGCACTTCTGCAGTATTCTAGAGTAGTGATCCAAACACTACTGTTCACCATAGTGATACTTCAGGGTACTAGCCTTTTCCTATAAGAACACCATAATTATTACTAAGAATAGTGGTTAGAGCAAGGGAACATGGGCCTTACCAAACCCCTGCTCCATCTACTCCAGTATCCTGTTGCTAACCATGGGCCAGCACTAGATGCTGTGCAATCCTATTGTGCTAGGCATTGTGAAAACCGAGAATAGTCCGAACCTGGAGGAGTTTCATCTAAATGATGAGCCACATGTGCTCTCACACAACACGCAATTTCCTCCTTCCCACTCAAAACAATCCTCCTGTCCGGTTGACAGTCAAATTCCTTCACTGCCCTTATTTACCCTACCTGGGCCCCATCTCACTTTTTGAATGTTTGTGTCCCTGCTGTTTCCCATTCCACGTAGGAGAAACACCACTTGAGAGGTGATGTGTGGTGGTAGCTGTGTACACCCATGTATCAGTTGCACAAACCGAAAGGCACAACTTACTACCTGTCTGGATCAGAAGTCTCCTTTTCCCATTTAATGAGCTTGGTAGAGTTCAGAGCTTTTTAACTTTCTTTTTTTATTTGATTTTGATCCTATTTAGAGCCAGGAGATGTCAGAGGAGGCTGATTTGCTTTCTAGCCCACTGGGTTGGGAGGCAGCTGTACACTGGCAGCTTGTGCTGTGGAATGTGAGGGGAATAAAGGAGTCTGCCCTGTACTGACCACAGTGCTTCAGAGGGCATGGTTTTGGCACTCCCATTGGCCTGTAGATGAAAGGCAACTCTGAGATCTGGTTACACCTATAGAACAGGTGTAGCAACTGCTATTCTTACATGTATGCTCCCTCCCACCCCTGGGTGGGGAAGCCCAGCAACTCTTCCCCCCCCCCCCCCCCACACCCCACCTGTATTCTGGCCAGGCATTGTGGAAGCCTTGTGATGGCACATTGTCCCCTTCCCTCCCCACCCCCAATCATCCTGGGTATGGAGCAGGGAAATCTGGGGGGGCATTTCTCTGCTTCCTTAATCATCAGGCTGGAAGCAGGGATGCCTAGCAATAACTTGGTTCTAGCCTCACTTCTGGGCATGAAGGGCCAAGAAATGTAAAGGGTCGACCCAGAATCAGGGGGAGAGGGTGGCACTGCTCAGCACCACTGTTTTTAGTTTGGATTGCCCATCTTCTTCCCCACATTCTGGGAATGGATACTAATAAGATTGTAAAAACACCACATGAGTGAAATACATGAAGCTCTGAAATGCTTTACAAAAGGGGTTGTAGGTAACTGGTGGCTGGTAGTTTGGGCCATGTGCCCTTCATATTTCCAAATTTTAAACATGGTTTGTAAATTTTGATTTGTATTGTACATTGTAATGTTCTGAAATGTTTGTTGTACATTTTCACTTGGGGAGCAATTTCAAATCCCCACACCAGTGAAACAAAAGTGCAGAAGTCAGTCTTTCTGCTAATGTGATCCCTATTCTACTTATGGAATCGCAGAGATGTGAACAGTAAAGGTTGCTCAACTATCAGGTGCCTAGTTAACCAAACTTGTGCCTATTCGAATTCTCAAATTGGATACCCCAAAACTGAAGCGCACACTTACAAACATTGTGCTCAAAGTGACTGGCACAGTGTTATACAGTTATTCGACTGTAGTCAGAAACTGAACACTGACTTGCTACTTAAGGCCCTGACCTCAAATCTTCCTAAAGCATTTGTCAGACAGCACAGTAATGGTTCATAATTGAAACAATGTATTTGCAGATGTAATGGCTAGAAACATTTTTGTAAAAGAATCTTTAATTCTGTCAAGGGTTTATTTTTTGAATCCATGTGTGTTTGGGTGTTGTCTTCACTGCTCTTCCCTTCCCTCTACAGTACCATAAGTGGGGCAGGTTTAAGCACTTAGTTGCTTTCTCACTCACAGGATGTAGAATATAAACTGCAGCACACCAGTCAGTGTACGTGACCCTGAATAATAATAATAATAATTACCTGGCACTTAAGTAGCCGTCAGAATTCAATGCACTTGACAAAGGATGTAGGCATCATTATCCCTATTTTACTGATGGTGAAAACCTGAGACAGTTGTGAAGTGACTTGCCCAAGGTCTTACAGCTGGTCAATTGCTGTGCCAGGAAGAAGGTGGTATAGTCTTTAGCCCCAGCTAAATAGATCTCCAAAATAATTGGTTAGTTTTTGTTGAGTAGAACTTGGCTGATGTACATTTTGATATAATTTTTGCTTTTTTTGTTTCTGAAACCAAGAACTTACTGAGAGAGTTTGTGTGGAGTGGAGGATCCTGCAATCCCTTCTATTGGACTGACTCACTAAAGGATCTTGGTCAACCCAAACACAGATCCCAGAACAGGAGTCCTCCCATTCTGTCTCATCACTACTAGAATGGCTGTTGAAATGGTTACTGGATGTCTCAAATGCAGCAATTAAAAAGAACGAACCCCTCCTTTGATAGCTGTTGGCTGCGGGCTGCATAATCACGGAGTTTCAGAAGGGCTCCTTTGCTCAAGACTGACTTGAGGAAGCAGTCAGTAATAAAGAGGGCCAGGAGCCCTCCGCAAGCCTGTAATAGAACTTTATGGCACCTAATAATGTTAAGGAGGTTTGGGGGTGAGGGGATTCACATGCCACTTCGCTGCAAAGCTGGTTTGCATTTATTGAAATGAACTGACGACAAAAATAAGTGCAATAGCTTCCATGGGGGGGGGGTGTATTTAAACCAATAATATTTGGCTCTCCATTGTATCTCAAAACTTTACGTTTTAGTGCAACAGCACCCATAATCGATTATCTAAATCAGTGGTTCTTAAATTGTGGTTGGTGAACCACCGGTGGCTTAAGGAGCACTGTGCTGGTGACCTGGTTAGTCACGTAGTGTGGGCTCCTTTTTGTTTCATGGTTTCCAGCTGTTAAATAGTATTAAACTCAAAATCACTACTTTCCTAGTAAGACTTTTCCACTTAAAAAATTGTTCTAGTTGCCCCTGGGCTATTATGTAATCCTGGCTGAAAGGAGGGTGGTGGTCTCATGGCCAATCTCTTTATTAAACTGTGGTCCATAATATGAAAAAGCTCAAGAACTTGATTGAAACAAATGCTCACTAGCAATTTTATTTACAAATTAAAGACCATGCTGCAGCCCTGTGTCATGCGAGAACTCCCGTGACTATGGGTTGTAGAATAAAATGCTGATTTGGTTTACCTTAAACAGTTTATTTTGATGTTAAATCCTTGTGTATTTAATCTCCCTTCCCATGCAAAAGTATGTAATCTCATCACAACTGAATTAGATTAACCCTCTTTTGCTCAAATCATTTACCACAGTTACAATTAATTTTAAAATGAAAACAAGGAAAGAAACAAATGGGGGCAGGGGAGAGAAGCATGAAGAAACGATTGGATTTGCTCTCTGCCTATTAGCTTCCTTGATTCCTCCCCTCTTCCTTTGGACACTGTGAAAGGAGTGTATTCCTCCCTTAAGGGATAAGCTTGAGCCTACAGCTAGAACAGCTGGGTGTGTAATCAGAAGGCCCTGTCCCCCCACACCCTGTGCTGTCCTATATAAACAGGAAGAGGATGCTGAACAAGACACAGGGGAGTAGAAGCTATGTAGGCTGCAATGGGTGGTGGCTGTTTCCTCTCAAGCTGTAAGGAGGCTGCCCTAACTAGAGACTTTGAATTGTTAGTTTTGGGATCTGACCCCAAGCTCTAAGGTGAGGACCTTATGAACTGTTGTCTTCTCCTGGTGTGAAACCCTTTTGAAAGGTACATGCCATTTGTGAGTGTATGCTGGCTTCGCCTTGCTAATTAAAGTGAATCCCTTGCTGCCCTGACTGGGGATGTTAAGGTGGGCACAGCCACAGTACCACACAGATGTGCAAGGACTGGTCACACCTTGACAGGCACCAATTGAAGCAGCAGCCCTTGTGGCTGGGGATGGATAGGCTGCAGGGTCTAGTTAGCTTTTCATGTTTGCTGATATCAATTATTTTCTTCAGTTACAATGCCAGGCACTTGAATCTGCTGCAAAATTCATTAGTTCAGATATGTTTAATTTTGGATATAGCACCTGGATACAGTGGTTTGGTATATATTGGATGGATGGAGTATAAGGTCCAGTTCTGAGCTTTTATACCAGTGAAATGTATGGTGAATGCAGAGTTGATCACACAAATGTAAATCCACCACTAAATAATCAGATATTGTTCACTCAGATTTACAGTGATGTAACTCCACTACTGTCAGTGGAGTAACTCTGGATTTATACTGTTGTAATTGAGTAGAACTTTCACTTGGCGTTTACTATCAGTACTAACCTAGGATGTCTCAACCAGATGCTGTTCTCTGTTACACCACTGTAACTCCACTGACTCATTCTGGATTTACTCTGTCATTTAGATCAGAATTGTTTGCCTGTAAGAGAATGTTGCAATGACTCTAGGCTACAAGCCCAGCTTCCTTGTCAAAAAGGAAAATAGTGTCACACTGGGGAGAGGTCAGGAATGCAAAACAATAAACAAATGAGAGAGAACAGACTTGAGGTGCTTTGAGACCATACATATTCTTCAAAATATTTACAATTGCTTTCCCAGTTAAGGTGGATCCGACTTTATTTTAGTACATTAGTAACAACTAGGGGAACGTCCTTTTCTCAGTTTCTTCTGTTTACATCTGGAGACTTTCTCCTTTAGTCACAATCTATCAGAAATCCTTTCACTGGGGATAAATGATTCCTTGTAGGATCTTTGCATGAATCAGTCTGTGTCAAAGCAAAGGTTGGTTGGTTTTATTTAAGAAAATAAGTTTGACACACGTACCCTAGTTCAATATGAGCACAGGCTCAGACTGTAACTGTTAAAAAGGAGAAAATGTATTCTTAAAAAATGTTTAGTGTTAAAGGGCACTTTTTCTGAATTTTTATTTTGGATCCGAAGCAAGAAACCAGTTTGTACTGGTGCAGCCACAATTTAATGTTCTTGGCTTAAAGGGATTGCAGATGGCATACACCGGACCTTCCAAGACCTCCTGTTACAGCAGTTTTATCTTTCAGGTTCTTTACAACTGGGGGGAAAAGCATGCAGATAAATGTGAAACAACTACAAAGCAAGAAATTTTCCAGCATTTGTGAAAGGCTGTCAATTGTGAGAACAGGGAAACCTACATTATCATTGTGAATGCCTACTGCTTTTGAGAGAGAGCTAAAGAATTCCACTATGTATTGTCTGTTTGAGCCAGTGGGAAAAGGGAAGAAGCTAAAGATTGAAGTGTTTCAAGTTAATTTTTCCATGACATGTAAGATTCTAGGTAGTAGGACAGGACTGATTCTGCCAGTGCTCTACAGCTTTAATCATCCCTTATCTTTAATCTGTAAACCTTATCTTCGCCCTTATTGGAATGGGGGGAGGAGGAGAGCAACTGTTTGGGGGTACTGCAGGTGACAGACTCCACAGAGAGAAGGTAGGTTAGATAAAATATATATATTTTTTTTTGGACAAACTTCTGTTTAGTGAGAGAGACCAGCTTTCAAGCATACAAAGATGACTTCTCCACAGAAGCAACTGGCAAGAGTCGAACAACTGATAACTTATCTCAGCCCCACAGAAAGAGGAGATCCCCAAAAATATGGACAAGGAAGAAATATTTTGGTGAACAGTGCTGACTAGTTCTGTGAACAAGAAATTGTTTATGGATGAATTCTACAGCCTTTTTTACGTGAAGAAGTTTAAAAACCCTAAGTTTCAAAATACTGTGAAGGCATTTAACCCCATTCTGCAGATGGATAAACTGAGGAACAGAGGGTTTTGTTGGGTGTGTTAAAATGCCTCAGGTCAGACAGCTAGTTTCTGGAGACCCTGGGAGTCTACTCATCACAAGCGCCTGTCCTAAGCACAGGAGGACACCACTCAATCATTCAGTTGTACATCTGAAGGCCACACTCTTATCTCAGAATAGCAGCCGTGTTAGTCTGTATCCGCAAAAAGAACAGGAGTACAGCTGTAGCCCATGAAAGCTTATGCTCAAATTTGTTAGTCTCTAAGGTGCCACAAGTACTTCTGTTCTTTTTAGTCTTGTCTCAGATGCACTGGTGTAAATCCAAACCAACTCTGCTGAGGAAGTACCCGGGCTTTACACAGGTAAACGTGAGATTGGAACTTGACTGTTAGGGGCCACATTCAGAGTGATGTTGCTGTAAATGACACACCTAGTGAAAGTTGGTCAGAAAATTAGGGTGAATGGCAAAATAATGTAACCTTCACCAAAGGTGCATTCTCACTAGGTTTGTAAACTGTGTACCTTTTGCTGATCTGGTATTCTGTGGGGATTAAATTGAGCATTGGCATGTATGTGTGACTCCTATGAGTTTTTGCCAGAGCTTAATTTGTTCCCAGGAACATGGTGGCAGATACAGGCAAAGGAGAAAGTTAGGATGACTATCTTACACCCCCTGCTGTTGCTTTTGTTCTCATGAACCCATGCATACATGCTTCCACTCAATTGGTGCATAAATTGCTTTTGCACATTGGGGTGAGATCTATTGTATTGTCACTTACAGCTGCTTGTTGCTGAATGTGGCTGAAACCTCCACTGCAGTTGCACTTGCTTCTGAATCTTCAGGCTTCAATTGGTCCATGGTTTTGATAAATGGTGCCTGAAGTCAAAAGGGGTTTTTGCTGTAATGATGTTTGCCTACACCATTTAGCTTATTTTTATTTAAAACGAAATAGAAAAAAACTCCACTTCATCATGTTACATATCAAAGCTGCTGCTAAGTTATTCTACTCCAATGTTGATTTGTAGGCTTGTGTAGTGATCACCTTTGTATGAACTAGTGGCTCCATGTGAGAATCTTTTGCCTAGGTTTTCAAAAGTGGCCAGGGACTGTAGGTACTTCAGTTTTTAAGTGCCCAGTTTTTGAAGCAACTTAAATGGGGCTATCTTCTGAAAATCAGGCCCCCATGAAGCAGCTCAACCTGGACACCCAAAATTCACTTACCATGTTTGAAAATGTAGACCCTTATCCTACTTTCCAAAGGGCAAACAGAGGCACTAAGTAGAGTGAGTTGTCAAAGAGCAAGCATGAAGCTATAGTGCCTCTTGTCTTCCACTAGAGAAGTGGGTGCTCAGCATTTCTGAAAAACCAGGCCCCATACCTTCTGAGATCCAATACAGTCCCTTGATCACCGGCCCCTTTTACCTCTCTGGAGGTAAAGATACATTGTAAAGAAATGTTCAGATTCATCACCAGGGAGGGTCAGACATACTGATGTTTGTTTCAGCATCAACCGAAGTGTTAAAATTCCAAGAACAACTCCCTTTTGATAAAGGTGCAGGGACAATGAACTGGGCTTTTAGCACTTTCTTATGGAGGCTTAATGTCAGAGCTTCATGGTTGTTGCTCTACTGCCCTCTAGAGAACTGTTTCAGTAAAGCAGTTTTCAGAAACATTTTTATAAAGAACTCCATAACTTAAAATTAGTAACTGTACCTTTCCCACTCAGGCAGTGGGTCAGTGTTAACAGCACAGCATGGCTTTAGCTGAAGTTGCAAGCTGCCTGCTGTTGCCTCACTTGGCTGCAGCATGCTTGGGTGAGTTAGTCTTAGCACTCACAGTTACCAGAGACTGTGCATTGTCTTCAGCAACTGCATGCCCAGGGTGGCAGCTCAAAGGTGTTGGGGAAGGGAGAATGGGAAGGGCAAACTTTAAAGGAACTCTCCACTAAGACAATGTAGAGGAAGGTATATCTCCACATACCCAAATCAATACCCTTGAACTACGTCTGAGCTTAGAACTCATGAAACATGTCATCCTGCTACCTTGAGACATAAATAAAATCCTCTCTCCAAAGAGCAGGCTCAGTCTAAGTGGGGGCTGTGCAAGCTTCCCTTACCCATGGGCCTTTGCGGGAATATTCTGAGGGCTGCCGGGGTAGTTCTGTCTCCCTCTTCACACAGTTGTTTGCCTCTCTTCTCGGACAGCCGAACGGATGCTAGTTTCGTGATACAGTCCGAAGAAGGGTGTCAAAAAAAGACTGGGGCATGGAAAGATGGCCATGTGAGCGGAAATTTAAATGTGGACTATACAGCCTAAAGAGGAGACAAATCAGTGGTGACATAATAGAAATATTCACTAGCTTAAATAGTGATGCAATAATTAACTTAGAAAAAACACCAGGCGCTCTTGTTCCCCTCTCTCATAATTCTAGAACTAGAGGCTATTCAATGATATTAAAAGACAACACATTTCAAAATAAGACTATTTTGGCTTCTGACTATGTATCACTGTGACAGGACTAGCAGGGTGGAACCTGGAACTGTGGGACTGCTGTGCCCCCTTCACTCTCCACAATGTTTTGCCAGTGACAAGCAGCAACAACAACCCCTCCAGGTGCTGTTATCACTCAGCCACCAGCATGCAGAGGCACATCTAGTTAAGTTGCATGAAGGCTCCTCAAGCCTCTCATGACCCATACACAGGGAAACACCTGCAAATCTCCCAAGCCTTGCACCCCAGAAATACCATCTTACACTGCTCAAGACCTTCTCTTGAGCAGTGCAAATGTACTAATTAGTTCACCACTTCATCAAAGGGAAGTGGGCATGCCACCAGCCTTTGTAACCTGACCAGATTTCCCAAGCATGTTAGACAAACTGGATAAAACATTAAAGTAAGGCAGAAAGACAGATTAAGTGCTAGGCCTAAAAGTCAGAGATGCTTACCCACGAAAATAAAAAAAGCACTCAGTCTAAATACTAAACCTTATTAGGTCTTGTCTATACTATACTGTTTTGATAACAAAAGTCAGCTTTTTGTCAACAAAACAGTGGAGGTTTGCACACTAAAATGCTCCTCCTGCCAATGTAACTCCCCTGCTATGCTGACATCATAAAACCACCTGAGGTGTAGGACTTAGGTTGGTGTAGTTAGGATGGTGCAGTGCCTGTGCATCTGCTGTTGGCTCTTGTTCATGTCAATTTCACGGCTCGGCAGGAGCCATGAAATTGACAAAAATGCTGGCTCCTGGGCAGCTGCCCAGTCTCCACTCCAAACCAGGCTGTCACCCCCGGCTCCCAGTTTGGTGTGGCCCAGGCTCCCTGCTCCCCAGTGGGAGCATTGCAGCGGGGTGGATCTCCCTGTTAGAGGTGAGAAAACCCAGCCAGTAGCTGGGCCTCCGGTGGGGAGCTGCATGGAGCTAAAAGCCCTAGTTCTCAGTCCCCCAGACTGCCCCTCTTCAGTCAGTTGGAAGCGCTCTTGGTGAGGATGCACACCACTAACAGAAGGAGGGCAGTGTGGACATCAGCCACTGCAGCAATTAATACGGTGGCCATAAGTCAACCTAACATAGGTCGACTTTATCTTTGTAGTATGGATGTAACCTTAGTGTAAGCAGTATCTGGATCAAGCAGTTTTTCTTACCCCACTGGATGTTGCAGGTAGGTTACAGTCCTTAATACACAGGCTAACTTTCCTTCTCAGTTCAAGTCTTTGTCTTCCCAGCATTCTTGTTGCCTTCAGCATAGGTGGGGGAGTAGAGAGGTGATCACATGATGCTACTATCCCTTATTTTATAGTCTCAGTCTGGAAAATACTAGCCCAGATATGTCCTGGTGGGCCTTGCTGACTCAGAGTTAAGCAATCCCCATTGTGTCATGCTTGCACAACTCTTGTAAATTCTTTATTTATAGCTTCTTTGCTGATTAATAGTCATTTAACAGCCACCTTGATGTAGGTCACCTCCTTTGTCATCACTGGAGAATTAGCAGTAGGCAACTCCCAAACTTGTAGCATATTTCAATAACCATACAGCAAAATCTCATAACTTCATACAGACTACCACTATACATATTTTGACACAACAATGGGTTTCAGCAGATCATGACCTTTCACCTGATATCTTACATGGCATGCTTTGTATGAACCCATACATGAATGATGAATATGGGGGTTACAGGGTGCTACTTAAAGGTACAGTATGTCATAATCATTACTTGTGAAAGCTCCCTGTAACACATTTTAAAGGATGAGCACTTAGCAGGAACCAAAGGACTTAGACAAGGGTAAGGATAAGAATATTTACAGTTTAGCACCAGACCAAAAATAACTGATATTAACCATCCTATTTCAAAGCAAAACTGGAAGAGGGAGAAACGTCTATGTATAGGTAATCCCATTATCATCTGTTATGGGGTTTTTCCCCATATAATCTGATCACTGGTGGTGATAGGCTGTGGAACCAGTGTTTGATCTGTTATGGCAATTTTTACATTCTTGTATGTTAAAGTGGGAAAAGAGACCAAAGAGCGGTCAGATGGTAACCATTTTCAGTCACTACCAAGCAATTGCAGTGTGCAAGGTTCTATTACTAATCCTTTTAGCCATCTAGTTTACCATACCAATGTCCTCCTTGTACACCAAACTTTTCGGCATCACATCCCCTTTTTAATTTTCGAGAAACCCTCAGACCCCCCCTCTCCCCCCCCACCTCTGGAGCCTTGTCCCCTGACCACCACCTCCCAGGACTCTCCACCCCTAACAGTCCCCCTGGAACCCTACCACCTATCTAACGCCCCTGCTCCTTGTCCCCTGACCGCCCCTCTGCCCCATCCAACCGTTCCCTGTCCCGTGACTGCCCCTTATCCAACCCTCCCCTCCCCCCCACTCCCTTACCAGGCCCCTCAGAGCAGCAGGACTGGCTTATTGGAAAGCCAGGGAGGTGGGCGAGTGAAAGCTGCGCTGCCTGTGCAGCAGGGTGGCTGCAGGGGAAGGGGGACAGGGGCTAGCCTCCCAAGCTGGGAGCTCAAGGGCCAGGCAGCCTTGCGCCTGCCCCTTGGAATTTCTTTGTATCCCCCAGTTTGGGAACCAATGCTGTACACAGTATAGATATTACCATTGCTGCCAAATTCCCCTCTCCTGGTCCCCCCCCCCCCAAACTAAAAATTGTAATGTTTTAGATAAGATTTTCATTTAATTCCAGTAAATATCATAAACATGAGGCAGTAATACCCTGAATGAGAGTGCAAATGTACATCTTGGGAATAGAAAAGTAGAATTAAGAGGATATCTTAAATTCTTTAGAGAACAACGTATGATTGAGCTCCTGAGACCCTTTTGGCAATAGACTAAGAAAATCCTTCCTAGTATTATAGAACACTGCCTATTGCATGTCATAATACATAATGTTTCATACACATTACATAGATTTTCAGCTGTAGCTCTCAACATGATTTACAAAGGGTATGTCTACACTACGAAATTAGTTCGAATTTATAGAAGCCGGTTTTATAGAAATCGGTTGTATACAGCCGATTGTGTGTGTCCCCACATAAAATGCTCTAAGTGCTCTAGTCGGCGGACCGCGTCCACAGTACGAGGCTAGCGTCGACTTCCAGAGCATTGCACTATGGGTAGCTATCCCACAGCTATCCCACAGTTCCCGCAGTCTCCGCCGCCCCTTGGAATTCTGGGTTGAGATCCCAATGCCCGGATGATGCAAAACAGTGTCGCGGGCGGTTCTGGGTACATGTCGTCAGGCCCCTCCCCCCCCGTCACAGCAATGGCAGACAATAGATTCGCGCCTTTTTACCTGGGTTACCTGTGCAGACAACCTACCACGGCAAGCATGGAGCCCGCTCAGCTCAGCTGAGCTCACCGTCACCATATGTCCTCTGGGTACCGGCAGACGTGGGACTGCATTGCTACACAGCAGCAGCTGCTAACTGCCTTTTGGCGGTAGACGGTGTAGCATGAGTAATAGCCGTGGGGCTGGCAGCCGTAGGGCTGCATTGCACCAGCCCCTTGCCCTTTGGTAGGAGATGGTATATTATGACTGGTATCCGTCGTCGTCGTACTGCAGTGGCTGTCAATCATGGCCACCTGGGCAGACATGCTACTGTCTCGATGATGATGGCTACCAGTCGTAGTATAGTATTTTCTGCCAATTGCCCAGTATTGTCTGCTAAGCACCCAGAAGAGGCCGAGGGCAATCTGGGTGCTGGCGGACGTGGGGCTGGCAGACGTGGGGCTGCATTGCTACACAGCAGCAGCCCCTTGCCTTTTGGTAGACGATGGTATATTACGATTGGTAACCGTCGTCATCATACTGCAGAGGCTATCACTCATGCTGCACCGTCGGCTGCCAGCTTAAGATGTAAAAAATAGATTTGTTCTGTATTCATTTGCTTCCCCTTCCTCCGTGAAATCAACGGCCTGCTAAGCCCAGGGTTTTCAGTTTAATCTTTGGGGGGACCATTCTGTGTGACAGTTGTTCGTGTTTCTCCCTGATGCACAGCCACCTTTCTTGATTTTAATTCCCTGTTCCTGTACCTGTATGCCATGTCGTCACTCAGCCCTCCCTCCTTCTCCTGGTCCATCAGATACTAGTTTCGCGCCTTTTTTCTGACCAGGCGCCATAGCTAGCACTGGGATCATGGAGCCCGCTCAGATCACCGCGGCAATTATGAGCACTATGAACACCACGCGCATTGTCCTGGAGTATATGCAGAGCCAGGACATGCCAAGGCGAAACCCGGACCAGCCGAGGAGGCGATTGCAGCGCGGCGAAGAGAGTGATGAGGAAATTGACATGGACATAGACCTCTCACAAGGCACAGGCCCCAGCAATGTGGAAATCATGGTGTCACTGGGGCAGGTTCATGCCGTGGAACGCCGATTCTGGGCCCGGGAAACAAGCACAGACTGGTGGGACCGCATCGTGCTGCAGGTATGGGACGATTCCCAGTGGCTGCGAAACTTTCGCATGCGTAAGGGCACTTTCATGGAACTTTGACTTGCTTTCCCCTGCCCTGAAACGCCAGGATACCAAGATGAGAGCAGCCCTCAAAGTTCAGAAGCGAGTGGCGATAGCCCTGTGGAAGCTTGCAACGCCAGACAGCTACCGGTCAGTCGGGAATCAATTTGGAGTGGGCAAATCTACGGTGGGGGCTGCTGTGATCCAATTTGCCAGGGCAATGAAAGACCTGGTGATATCAAGGGTAGTGACTCTGGGCAACGTGCAGTCAATAGTGGATGGTTTTGCTGAAATGGGATTCCCAAACTGTGGCGGGGCCATAGACGGAACCCATATCCCTATCTTGTCACCGGAGCACCAATCCACCGACTACGTAAACCGCAAGGGGTACTTTTCAATGCTGCTGCAAGCCCTGGTGGATCACAAGGGACGTTTCACCAACATCAACGTGGGATGGCCGGGAAAGGTACATGATGCTCGCGTCTTCAGGAACTCTGGTCTGTTTCGAAAGTTGGAGGAAGGGACTTTCTTCCCGGACCAGAAAGTAACCGTTGGGGATGTTGAAATGCCTATCGTGATCCTTGGGGACCCAGCCTACCCCTTAATGCCATGGCTCATGAAGCCGTACACAGGCAGCCTGGACAGGAGTCAGGACCTGTTCAACTACAGGCTGAGCAAGTGCCGAATGGTGGTGGAATGTGCATTTGGATGTTTAAAAGCGCGCTGGCGCAGCTTACTGACTCGCTCAGACCTCAGCGAAAAGAATATCCCCATTGTTATTGCTGCTTGCTGTGCGCTCCACAATATCTGTGAGAGTAAGGGGGAGACCTTTATGGCGGGGTGGGAGGTTGAGGCAACTCGCCTGGCCGCTGATTACGCGCAGCCAGACACCAGGGCGGTTAGAGGAGCACAGCAGGGCGCGGTGCACATCAGAGAAGCTTTGAAAACGAGTTTTGTGACTGGCCAGGCTACTGTGTGAAACTTCTGTTTTTCTCCTTGATGAACCCTCCAAACCCCCCCCCCCCCGACCCGGTTCACTCTACTTCCCTGTAAACCAACCACCCCCACACTCCACCCTCCCCTCCCCAATTCGAGCACCGCTTGCAGAGGCAATAAAGTCATTGTTTTTTCACATTCATGCATTCTTTATTAGTTCCTCACAGAAGTAGGGGGATAATTGCCAAGGTAGCCTGGGATGGGTGGGGGAGGAGGGATGGAAAAGGACACACTGCATTTTAAAACTTTAAGTCTTATTGAAGGCCAGCCTTCTGATGCTTGGGCGATCATCTGGGGTGGAGTGACTGGGTGGACGGAGGCCCCCCCACCGTGTTCTTGGGCGTCTGGGTGAGGAGGCTATGGAACTTGGGGAGGAGGGCTGTTGGTTAAACAGGGGCTGTAGCGGCGGTCTCTGCTCCTGCTGCCTTTCCTGCAGCTCAACCATACGCTCGAGCATATCAGTTTGATGCTCCAGCAGACGGAGCATTGACTCTTGCCGTCTGTCTGCAAGCTGACGCCACCTATCGTCTTCATCCCGCCACTTGCTCTTTTCATCCCGCCATTCAGCCCGCCACCTCTCCTCTCGTTCATATTGTGCTTTTCTCATGTCAGACATTGACTGCCTCCACGCATTCTGCTGTGCTCTATCAGCGTGGGAGGACATCTGCAGCTCCGTGAACATATCGTCCCGCGTCCTACGTTTTCTCTTTCTAATGTTGACTAGCCTCTGCGAAGGAGAAACATTTGCAGCTGGTGGAGGAGAAGGGAGAGGCGGTTAAAAAAGACACATTTTAGAGAACAATGGGTACACTCTTTCATTACAAGGTCGCATATTTCGGCTTGCAGGCAGCCATGGTAGGCCACAGTGTTTTGGCTTTTTTAACCTTCTTAACATGCGGGAAAGGTTTCAAACAGCAGCGCATTTCCCATATCAAGGATGAATTGGGTTGTCCATTTAAAATGGGTTTTCAATGTAAAAGGAGGGGCTGCGGTTTCCCGGTTAACATGCGGCACAAACCCAAGTAAACCACTCCCCCCCCCCCCCACACACACACACACACACACATACGATTCTCTGGGATGATCACTTCACCCCTCCCCCCACCGCGTGGTTAACAGCGGGGAACATTTCTGTTCAGAAGAGCAGGAACGGGCGCCTCTGAATGTCCCCTTAATAAAATCACCCCATTTCAACCAGGTGACCGTGAATGATATCACTCTCCTGAGGATAACAAAGAGAGATAAGGAATGGATATTGTCTGCATGCCAGCAAACACCGGGACCATACGCTGCCATGCTTTGTTATGCAATGATTCCAGACTACGTGCTACTGGCCTGGAGTACATGAAGGAGAGCTTTCTGGAGATGTCCCTGGAGGATTTCCGCTCCATCCCCATACATGTTAACAGACTTTTCCAGTAGATGTACTGGCCACGATTGCCAGGGAAAATTAATCATTAAACACGCTTGCTTTTAAACCATGTGTAATGTTTACAAATATTTACAAAGGTACACTCACCAGAGGTCTCCTGTGTGCCCTGAGGGTCTTGGGTGAGTTCGGGGGTTACTGGTTCCAGGTCCAGGGTCACAAACATATCCTGGCTGTTGGGGAAACCGGTTTCTCCGCTTTCTTGCTGCTGTGAGCTACCTACAGTACCTCCATCCTCATCTTCCTCGTTCCCCGAACCGTCATCCCTGTGTGTTTCTCCATTGACTGAGTCATAGCACACGGTTGGGGTAGTGGTGGCTGCACCCCTGGAATGGCATGCAGCTCCGCGTAGAAGCGGCAAGTTTGTGGCTCTGCCCGGACCTTCCGTTTGCTTCTCTGGCTTTGTGGTAGGCTTGCCGTAGCTCCTTAATTTTCATGCGGCACTGCTGTGTGTCCCTGTTATGGCCTCGGTCCTTCATGGCCTTGGAGACCTTTTCTAATACTTTGCCATTTCTTTTACTGCTACGGAGTTCAGCTAGCACTGATTCATCTCCCCATATGGCGAGCAGATCCCGTACCTCCCGTTCGGTCCATGCTGGAGCTCTTTTGCGATCCTGGGACTCCATCACTGTTACCTGTGCTGATGAGCTCTGCGTGGTCACCTGTGCTCTCCACGCTGGGCAAACAGGAAATGAAATTCAAATGTTCGCGGGGCTTTTCCTGTCTACCTGGTCAGTGCATCTGAGTTGAGAGTGCTGTCCAGAACGGTCACAATGAAGCACTGTGGGATAGCTCCCGGAGGCCAATAACGTCGAATTCCGTCCACACTACCCCAATTCCGACCCGCAAAGGCCGGTTTTATCGCTAATCCCCTCGTCGGAGGTGGTGTAAAGAAACTGGTTTAAAGGCCCCTTTAAGTCGAAAGAAAGGGCTTCGTCGTGTGGACGTGTCCAGGCTTAATTCGATTTAACGCTGCTAAAGTCGACCTAAACCCGTAGTGTAGACCAGGCCAAAGGTAAGTGAAATTATTCCTATTATATAGAGGGAGTAACAGAAGCACTTAGGTTAAGTACCTTGAGTCAGGTCACGTAGCTAATAAGTTAGGAACAGCAATTCTCCTCATTCTCACCTCTCTGTTCACTCGGCTTGCTGTTTCTTGGAAGGGAAATACACTTACACTCACACACACACTCTCTCTCTGTGTGTGTGTGTGTGTGTGTGTGTGTGTGTGTGTGTGTGTCTGAGCCTCTGGTCCAGCTCCTCAAAGGCATTTAGACACCCAGCTCATGTTGCTCCCAATGGAAGTTGGGTGTCTACATATCTTTTGAGGATCTGTGCCTAACACAGTTTTCAGTAGATTATAGGATGGAGTAAACCTCAGAACTGCAGCTCTCAATCCTTCTGATGTGTGTATTCAGAAAACCACCACCACTCTCACAAAGAGCACCTTGATCGTTAAACAAGACAACAGTATCCTTCAGACATGAGCTGATCAATAAGAGATCATAGAAAATGACAATAGTGAAGATACAGTTGCCTTAGCCAGGCATCTCACCTACTAGCTTGCAAGAATGAACATTTTATAATAAATAAAACAATGATTTAGGAGCAAGTCTCAGTTCTGCTTCTAGATACATAGGCCTGTCTACTGTAATTATTTTGTAAAAGTGTTAAAGCACTTTCTGGATATGTGATTATGCAGCTTGCTTACGTATGCCTTAAACGTTTGCTCTTAGCATTTCATTTACTAAGTCTGTAGTGATGCACAAAACTTTATGGCTAAGGGGAGAGTAAAATTGGATACCTGAACTAGAACATGACCTCTCTGAGGAGAAGTCAAGAAATGATGCAAGAAGATTCAAAGAAAGAATGAAACTCTTACTTGATGTGATGACATTTCTCACTAATGCTTTTGCTACTTCGAACTATTCCACTACTTAATATTAATCAGAAAAGGAAAAAAAAAAACCCAGGGTGAAGTACAATTTGAAAAGACAGCACCTGGGCTGGATTAACAAGAGCCAATAGTGTCATAGCCTCAGACAGTTATTATGAAACATTTATTACTACTGTAAATTTACATAGTACTTGTTAGAGCTGGAACATGTT
Organism: Chrysemys picta bellii; assembly: GCF_011386835.1. Classification (NCBI taxonomy): domain Eukaryota; kingdom Metazoa; phylum Chordata; order Testudines; family Emydidae; genus Chrysemys; species Chrysemys picta. Next base: position 96,454,069 of record NC_088792.1, read on the forward strand.
TTATCTATATTCTATCTAAATATACCTTACCAAACAAGAAAAGACATAGACCAGCTTGTTTTAAGTCTGAGTAGGGAGTATAGTCACCAAAGGAAGGGAGAGGTGACAAATTCCGATTTCAACTAAATGTGGGGGACAACTAAAAACATAGCAGGGTGGCAGTAATATCACAAGTGTGAAATAAGGACATTGGAAGGGGACACAGAGGACATAATCCTAGCCCCACCCCTGCTGCTACAAAAAATTAGCAAGGGAGTCAGTGGCCACAGTCCAGAGGGACTCTGCTTGACTGTATACTCAAAAGAAAAGCCCCACTCTCACAGAGAACTTCCCCATCTTGATCACTGCTAGGAGGAGGTCCATGAGGTCTCAAGACTTTGTAGAGCTGTGAATAGGCTTATTTTGGGAGAGGTGGGCCTAGGCTCACCCAAAACTAAGGCCTGTCCTATCACCCAAGGGGAGGGACCATCAGGTCCAGAATACAACAGATTATGGAGGCCAACACATGAGAAAATAGGGATAGGAGTGAAGGTCAAAGGGTTAGGGATTCAGCAGGGGACACAGAGCAGGCTGCCCCACTCTCCAGGAAGGAGTCCAAGGAGCCAGTGGAAGCCTGTAGAGGAACTCTGTCCAGCTGTGTGAAGTAACAAGGGACCAAAAATAGGCCCTCACAATTGCAGAGCACCTCCCTGTCCAGATTTCTCCTCGTAGAGTGATGGATGGCCATCTTGAACAGGGCTGAGGAGGGCTATTGACTTTGTGGGGCCACAGATAGTCTGTACTGTTCACAACACTTGTTGAGATTTTGATTCCAAAAATGAAAAAGAGGAACTACAATCTTGCATGTTGAAGGTAAGAATGTGCCAGAGCCTTTCATGGGGATGTGGGAGGGAAAGGCAGGTGTTGGAGACATCAGTGAATTGCATCAACAATTATGCCCATATTCAAGATATGGGACAACAGTTCATAAGAGGGAACATTTGTAGGTATAAATTGGTGAAATCCTTACCCACATCCAATAAACTACACAGCCATAAAAACTGAACCCTCCTAAGGTCTAGTTTTATTAAGAGAGTAATTCAAACATAACATGATATAAATCCCAGTCTTTTAACCCTTCTCCCCAGGCACAGTTGCTCTTAAGGCTCTTTTGTTAGGGCTCCACCTCCCTTATATTCAGGTGGAGTTTAATGGGTCACACCTGCATCAATGAGTAAACAGTGATGAAGCTACAGTTCCGGCAGGATTCCAACACCCACAAACAGGGTGGGGCTGCAAAACAATCCTGTCATCCTTACAGGAGATTATTAATGAGGAAAAGAAAGAAAGGAGGGGTTTCCTGCAGAGGTGTATCTTAAAGATGCATTTGAAGGAGGAAACTGGGTGCTTAGAAAAGGACTGTGGCATAAGGCAAGCTTTAAAAAAAAAGGTGTGGAATCAGAGAAGGGAGAAATGAGGGAAAAAGTAAGGCATGTTGCTTAGGAAGAGTTTGTGGTGTGGAGAGGGTCCTGGTAAATAAGATCTGAGAAGTGGGTGTGAGATTGTGGTTGGGGCTTGAAGAGGGGAATGGAACTCTTTAATTTGGTGTAATAAAGACAGGAAGCCAATAGAGGGATTCAAGAACTGACGTGGCTGGAGCAGTGGGAGAGAGAGGTGACTCTAGTAGGGTGGTTTTTCACACCAATTTCAGATAGGAAAGGCGCACAGGTTAGTGAAATAGACGTTAGATAGGAAAGACAGTCAGAAGAGGGTTATAGTTAGTCAAGGATACAGGGATTAGGAGCAGTGTTCCCTCTAACTTTTTGTATATCCATGTGCGGAATGAATCTTGTTATGTGCACCAATATGGAGGTAATGTGTGGCGGGGATAGGGTTGAGGATTCGGAGTAGGGAGGGGGCTCAGGGCTGGGGCAGAGGGTTTGGGTGTGTGGGGGGGGTGAGGGCTCTGGCTGGGGGTGAAGGGTTTGGGGTGTGGGAGGGGACTCAGGGCTAGGGGGGAGAGTTGGGGTGCAGGGGGATGAGGGGTTTGGGGTTCAGGGTGTCCCAGGGCCAGAGAACTCCCCTCCCCACCCTGAGTGCAGAGAAGTAGAAGATACTGGAATAAATTATTAAATCAATTTGTAAGCCCCTAAAGGATAACAGGATTATAAGTAATAGCCAACATGGATTGTCAAGAACAAATCATGCCAAATCAGTCTAATTTTCTTCTCTGACTGGCCAAGTGGAAAAGGGGAAAGCTGTATATGTGATACATCTTGATTTTAGTAAGGTTTTTGACACACTCCCACAGGACATTCTCATAAACTAGGGAAACATGGCTCAGATAAAATTACTATAAAGAGGGTGCAGGGTTGGTGCAAGATCATACTAAAAGAGTAGTAATCAATGACTTACATTCCTCCCATTTTGGTAGCATCTAGTGCAGTGTTTTCCCCAGGAATTGAAATTAGGGGGGATGTTGGAATTTACGGGGGGGAGGGAGATCAGGGCTGATGAAGAATGAGACCGTGAGGGTGAAGGTGGGCTGTATAGCACCATAGTAAAAACTGAAAACTGTTTCATGACCATTAGATTTAACTCATGTTTTGAAATCATCACACAAATTAAAGTTGGCTATTCGAGCATTCTATGAAGCATGACATCTACATCCTCCTTGGTTTCTTGTTATAATTTGAACAACTCTGTTAATGAACTTCTTGAATGCAACGCGTTCATCTTTAGTGGCTTCTCATGTGTCCAGCACTTCCATTCCTTCAATTGATAGGCTCATTAGTTCATTCACATGATCAGACAGAAGGCGACTTCTTTCAGAACACAAAATTCTATTCAATGATGAAAAAGAACACTCAACTGTAGCTGTTGTAACTGGGAGTATCAAGAGCTGAATTCCTACTTCTTTCATCCCACGAAACATAGCATAAAGATCGGGTCGAGCCACTAGTGATGATAAAAAAGAAGCTGAAGTCAAATCTTCATTCATTCGTCGTATGAAATTCCACTCTGTCTTCAAATTTTCTATTCTGTCCTGAGCAGATGGCAGCCCCATTGCTGGTAGTGTCTCATTTCACTCAACTGTCAGTGTTTTATAGGACAGGCATCAGTAAAAGCTACGTAGAGGTTGAGTAGAATCTAGAAGACACTGTTGTAGATTTTTACGAATAAAGTCTGTGTACTTTTTCAGTTGTCTTAAACACTTCTTGTCCACTTCACTTAAGGATTCAATATAAATGCCTTCATTAGTCAACTTCTGGACTGAAGTCTTTGCTTCTTCCAGTACTTTTTCAATGGATAGCTCTCTGATTGATCCAAATGTAGCTTCTATTGCTGGACAAAGATCTACTACTGTTGCAGCAGATGCCTGAATGGCATTGTTTAATGACCCAAGTGGTTTCAACAGTAGACTTACAAGGGAGAGAACTGCAATAGTCTTCTCTGAACATAGTAGCAAAAGTAATCCACTAGCCTCACTACTTAGATTCATCCCATCTTGGTAGATACTTTCCAAAGCCAGTAATAATGGCTGGAGTAATTTTAAGACAACAGCCAAGGATCACTCATGAGAAAGCCAGAGGGTTTTCCCAAGTTGGACTAATTTGAACTTCAGTCCCAGTGTATCTTCTATATTTTCCAAGATATTCAGTCTTTTTGGACTCTTGCTGAAAAAAGAATATAATGAAGACATTAAATTTATAGCTTTTTAAATGTATTTTAAAGAGTCTGCAGCTTGTACTAGCGCTAGTTGGAGTAGATGGCCTCTGCAGTGTGTATAGGAGAGATTAGGATTACACTTTTCTCTGAGCAAAGCTTGTACTCCACCATGTCTTTCAGAGACGTTTGCAGCTCCATCAAATGCACAAGGAGCCATCTGTTTGGGGTCCAAGTCACAAGCATTTAACTCTTCTAAGATGTGGGTTGTCACAGATGCAGCCGATGTGTCTTCTATAACTTGAACATCTAGAAATGCATCTACTGGCCTACCACTGACATCAAGATAACTTACACAATGACTTAATACTTGCCCATTTGCATCGGTGAATTCATCAGCCATGTATGCACATTTTTTGAATGTGGTGAGAGAGTTCTTCACTTTTTCAACTGTTGAGTCTTTCACTGTTGCACCATATGCTTCTAGCCAGTCAGTTGAGTTTCTTGCAGAAAGATAGTGAGCATCTGCTGGTCTTGTTCGGAACCAGTGTTCAACTTCAGGATGAACAAGTGACAATGCACTTAACATTGGCCTCCAGTTTGTAGTGTGTGGTATCTCTTCCTTAAATAGAAAGTATGATGCCACACCCATGTTTGTTCGCATGTCTCTTGAGGTTCCAACCAGCTCACAGTGATTTCAGCTGAGCTCTCAGTGTGGGAACCTTGCTGCTAGTGCAGACTGGGGCCTCTCTTCCACTAAGGACTTGGCTACACTTGCAAGTTAGTGTGCAATAAAGGAGCCCCATGTGCACTAGCTCACTCCCCATCCACACTGGCAAGGCACTGCACCTCGACGAGTGGAATAATGTTTGCTGCGCCCCTGCTGGAATGCCGTGGCACCAGTGTGGACGACCTGTCCTGTTAATGCGCTCTGATTGGCCTCCAGAAGTGTTCCACAATGCCTGTTCTAGCCATTCTGGTCATGACTTTGAACTCTACTGCTCTGACCTCAGGTGACCAACCGTCAAACCCGCCCTTTAAATTCTCTGGGAATTTTGAAAATCCCCATCCTGTTTGCTCAGCCTGGCGTGGCGTGGAGTGCTATCAGCGAATCTTTCCAGGTGACCATGCCTCCACGCGCCAGGCAATCCCCAGTATGGAGCAACGGTGCGGTACTGGACCACATCAGTGTTTGGGGGGAGGAAGCTGTCCAGTCCCAGCTGTGCTCCAGCCGTAGGAATTACGATACCTTTGGGCAGATATCAAGGGACATGATGGAAAGGGGCCATGACCAGGATGCGCTCCGGTGCTGCCCCCATGACCTGCTGTTTCTACAAAGAGCTGGACGTGATACTTGGGGGCAACCCCACCTCCACTCCGAGTACCACCATAGACACTTCAGAGCCCAGTTCAACAAGGTAGGAGGAGGAGCAAAGTAGGAGTGAGTGTGCTGAGGCGGAGGAAGGCACCCCCGAATCCCTAGATGCATGCAGCCAGGAGCTGTTCTCAAGCCAGGAGGAAGGTAGCCAGTCGCGGCGGCTGGTGCTTGGGGAAGGACAAACACCACAGGAGGTTCCCGGTAAGTGGCTTTTATTTTGGAAGTTATTCAGTGCGGGCTCTTGGGGCGAGGAGGTTTAGGGCTGCATGCATTCCTAGATGCGGAATAGGATGTTGATGTGCTCTCTCATATCGCAGTAATCGGCCTCAGTGATCTCTTCAAAGGTCTCATCTAGAACTTGGGCAATGCGCTTGCGCAGGTTTCTCGGGAGAACCACTGTGGTTCTTGTTCCAGTAAGGCTAACTTGTCCGCACCACTGTGCCGTGAGGGACAGGAGGACCATTGCTGCACACAGGCAAGCTGCATATGGGCCAGGGCAGAAGCCGCATTGCAGTAGAAGACCCTCCCTTTCTTCCCAGGTCACCCTCAGCAGCGAGATATCTTCCAGGATGAACTCCTGTGGAAAATGTGGGGACAGTGTTCAGCATAGGAGCCCCCTGCTGCTGTTGGCTCTCCCCATGGCACAGAAACCCAGAGGACAGTACAGCCATGAAACAATAAGTCACGCTTGACCCTGTGCTTACTCACTATTTTGGGACTCCCATGGGTTATGTGCGCTTGCTTTGGGATGGGCAAATTATGCTACGTAGACTGTGCTTGCCCTTAAGTACGGGGGAATCATTGCTCTGTCTGGTGTGAACAATGCTGCCTCTGTTAAGTGTTGGATTTTGCCTTTACAGATGCAACCTTGAGATCTCAGGTGTCCATGTTATCACCGTCCGAAAGACTCCAAAGAATAAGAAAGAGGCCATATAGAAGCAAGGAAGACATGTTGCATGAAGTAATGCAGCATTCAAGTAATGAAAATCAAAAAGTGCAAGAGTGGCAGGAGAGTGGATGACATAGTGAATATGAGCCAACAGTGTGATGTAGTTGTGAAAACACTACTATTCTGTATTAACAGAAGTCTCATCTGTAAGACCTAGGGTAATTATCCTACACTACTCGGCACAGGTGAGGCCTCAGCCAGAGTACTGTGTCCAGTTCAGCAAAGATGTGGACAAATTGGCGGGTGTTCAGAGGAGAGCTGCAAAAATGATAAAACTTGGAAAACATGGCCTATGAAGAAAGGTAAAAAAAAGTAGGCATGTCTGGTCTTGAGAAAAGAAGACTGGGGGGGAGGGGGAATCTAATAACATTATTCAAATAGGTTAAGGGCTGTTATAATGAGGATGGGGATCAATCATTTACCGTGTCCACTGAAGGAAAGACAAGTAGTAATGGGCAGAATCTGCAGCAAGGGAGATTTAGATTATATATTAGGCAAAACTTTCTAACTATAAGGATAGTTAAACACTGGAATAGGTTTTCACGGGAGGTTGTGGAATCCCCATCACTGGAGGTTTTCAAGAACATGTTAGACAAACACCTATCAGGGTTAGTTTAGTTTAGGTGTACTTGGTCCTGCCTCAGTTCAGGGGGCTTGACTAGATGACCTCTCAAGGTACCCTCCAGCCCTACAATATTGTGATTCTGTGATTTGGGAACCATCAGCATAGGGGTGGTAGCTGAAGCCAGGAGAGTCAGTAAGATGATGAGACATAGACAGAGGAGGACAGGAAAACTAGAACAGTAAAGTGGGGTGGGGGAGGAAGAAAGACTGAGATTTCATTAAAGATGCTGAAAGTAGTGCTAGGAAAGCTTGGAGGAAAAAAGAGAACACGGAGATGAGAAACTGTCTGAAAGGGAGCAGCAGACATGCTTCACTTAAGTAAGTGCTTAATTCCCATTGAAACTTAAAGTTAAACATGTGATTAAGTGCTGTTCTGAAGAAGGATACTTTCCTGAACTGGGGACTTAATAGTTACACAATTAAGTAGTTAACTTAGTAGTTATACAATTGTCATCCATTTGTGATTATAATTTACAAGGATTTTGGTAGAAACCAACAGAAAATCGGTCTGGTCCTGGACTTATTTATTCCTGCATTTCTATTTTCTTCTTGTCACATCATGTGTCCAATTTTCCCAGGCAATAATTAATTTTAAACTGGATCACGGGGAATACTAAACTTTCTAAAAAACTAATACTGTTTATTTTTGCCAAACTCTCAAGTGGTTTTCAGCATTATTATAACAACATAGGCATAATGGGTCTGACAATGTTTGGTGCCCTCTGGCCACTTTCTGTTGTCATAGCTGGTCCCAAGCAGCTACAAAACAGCTATAAACCCCCTGGTATAGAGAGGGCCTCTTCCACCATGCACAGACCCAGCTCTACCCCTGCACCTAGGAGAAATGCCAGGGGTAGGCCTTGAGTGGAAGGATGTGTAGCCAGTGTTCTTACACTCCACGTATTTGCCAGCTGCTGCAAGGTCCTCAGAGGCCATGACAGCCAAGCTGCAAGTTAAGGTTGATCTAATATGTGCTGGGGACTTCACTAGCTCTCAGTAGCACCAGAATATAAGAAGTACAAGCCACCACCACCCTTAGTCCCTGTGCTGGCCTCTGCACTAGTACAAGGATGAATTAGGTCCAATGTTACTGAGAAGACAGCTAGACTTTTCATCTTCTGGTTGAATGTGTTTGCTTGTGTATTGGACTTTTTTGTTTGTTTTCTTGAATCTGGAAAACATGCAAACAAGAGACCATGTGCACTGCAATTTTATATGCTGACTGAGCAATGGGGAAGAATGAGCTGTGCTGGATCACAGAAAAAGGGCAAAGGTGGAATTAATAGACTGCACCTCTGCAGCTCATTGGTTTCAAAGTGACAACCCCAGATGGACAAAGTTATGAAAGGCAGTCTAATGGGAAAAATGGAAAAGTTCGTTATAAGCTGAATGTAGAGTCATAATCATAGATTCACAGATTCTAAGGCCAGAAGGAACCATTGTGATCATCTAGTCTGACCTATTTAATGAAGGTCATAGAATTTCCCCAAAATAATTCTCAGAGCATATCTTATCAAAAATTTTTTTTGTCAGTGATGGAGAATCCATCACAACCTTTGATAAGTTGTTCCAATGGCTAATTACCCTCACTATTAAAAACGTATGCCTTATTTCCAGTCAGAATTTGTCTAGCTTCAACTTCCAGCCATTGGGTTGTGTTATACCTTTCTCTGCTAGACTGAAGAGCCCATTATTAAATATTTGTTCCCCATATAGGTACTTATGGACTGTAATCAAGTCACCCCTTAATCTTTCTTTGTCAAGCTAAATTGATTGAGTTCCTTGACTCTGTAAGGCATGTTTTCTAATTGGTTAATCATTCTCATGGCTCTTCTCTGAACTCTCTCCAACTAAACAATATCCTTGAATTATAGACACCAGAACTGGATGCAGTATTCTAGCAGTGGTTGCACCAGTATCCATTCCAGAGGTAAAATAATCTTTTTACTCCTACTTGAGATTTCTATTTATGCATCCCCAAATGACATTTGTTTTGGCCACAGACTCACACAGGGAACTCATGTTCAGCTGATTATCTATCATGACCCTCAAATCTTTTCAAAGTCACGGCTTCCCAGGATAGAGTCCTTCATCCTGTAAGTATGACCTACATTCTTTGTTCCTAAATGTATACATTTATATTTAGCCATATTAAAATGCATATTGTTTGCATGAACCCATTATCAAGCAATTCAGATTGCTCTGTATCAGTAGCCTCCATCGTCTTAGGCCTTGTCTACACTACGAGAGTAGTTCGATTTTACTTGCATCGAATTTTTGTAATCGATATTGCAAAGTCGAACGTGTGTGTCCACACTAAGGACAGTAATTCGACTTTGTGCGTCCACACTAACGGTGAAAGCGTAGACATTCGAAGCGGTGCACTGTGGTCAGCTATCCCACAGTTCCCGCAGTCCCCTCTGCCCATTGGAATTCTGGGTGTAGCCGGCAATGCCTTCTGGGTAACGAAATGTGTCGAGGGTGCTTTTGGGTAACTGTCGTCATCCGTCCATCACTCCCGCCCTCCCTCCCTGAAAGCGCCGGCGGGAAATCATTTCGCGCACTTTTCCAGTCATTGACAGCGCGGACGCCACAGAACTGCGAGCATGGAGCACGCTGCGACCATCGCTGCAGTTGTGGCCGCTCTCAACGCCTCGCAGCTTATCATACAGGTTTCCCTGAGGCAGATGCAGAAAAGTCAGGCGAGGAGGCTACGGCACCGCGGTGATGTCCTGAAGTCTGAGAGTAGCACGGACCTGTCAGAAAGCAGGGGACCCAGCGCCGAGGACATCGCGGTGGCAATGGGTCATGTTGATGCCGTGGAACGGCGATTCTGGGCACGGAAAACAAGCACTGAGTGGTGGGACCGCATAGTGATGCAGGTCTGGGATGAATCCCAGTGGCTGCGAAACTTTCGCATGCGGAAGGGAACTTTCCTTGAACTTTGTGAGTTGCTGTCCCCTGCCCTGAAGCGCAGTGACACCCGGTTGCGAGCTGCACTGAGTGTACAGAAGCGAGTGGCCATAGCCCTCTGGAAGCTTGCAACGCCAGACAGCTACCGGTCAGTCGCGAACCAGTTTAGGGTGGGCAAATCTACCGTGGGGGTTGTTGTGATGCAAGTAGCCAAGGCAATCGTTGATGTACTGCTGCCAAAGGTAGTGACCCTGGGAAACGTGGAGGCGATCATAGATGGCTTCACAGCGATGGGATTCCCAAACTGCGGTGGGGCCATAGATGGAACTCACATCCCTATCCTGGCACCGGACCACCAGGCCACCCAGTACATTAACCGAAAGGGCTACTTTTCCATGGTGCTGCAAGCACTGGTGGACCACAGGGGACGTTTTACCAACATCTACGTGGGATGGCCGGGCAAGGTTCATGACGCTCGTGTTTTCAGGAACTCTGGTCTGTTTAGACTGCTGCAACAAGGTATTTACTTCCCGGACCACAAAATAACTGCTGGGGATGTGGAGATGCCTATAGTCATCCTCGGGGACCCAGCCTACCCGCTAATGCCCTGGCTCATGAAGCCCTATACTGGCGCCCTGGACACTGAAAAAGAACTCTTCAACTACCGGCTGAGCAAGTGCAGAATGGTGGTGGAGTGTGCTTTTGGCCGTCTCAAGGGGAGATGGAGAAGCTTACTGACTCGCTGTGATCTCAGCAAAACCAATATCCCCATTGTTATAGCAGCTTGCTGTGTGCTCCACAATCTCTGAGAGCAAGGGGGAGACCTTTATGGCGGGGTGGGAGGTTGAGGAAAATAGCCTGGCTGCTGATTACTCACAGCCAGACAGCCGGGCGATTAGAAGAGACCAGCGGGAAGCGCTGTGCATCCAGGAGGCTTTGAAAGCAAAGTTCCTGAGTGAGCAGGGTAACCTGTGACTTTAAAGTTTGTGTACTGAGAAGCTAAACCTGACCCCGTTTCTTTACCCAGTTAATGCTGACTATCCTATCCAGTTACATACCCCCTTCACCCCCCTTCCAACACACGTTTCGAAATAAAAATAGTTCAACTTTGTTAAAGCACACAGTTTTCTTTAATACTGTTTTCGCGGGAATTTTTTAAAACTGGGACGCAGACTGTGGTGCGGAGCGGGTGTAGTGTAGTGACAGGAATGCAGCTTCTAAACTCAAGGATTGACAGGCTCCGCTGCGGTGGGATGGTTGTTTCAACGGAGCCTGTCACCCCTCCTGATCGGGACTGTGTGTATGGGGGGGTCTATGTGACTTTGTGGCAGGGGGAGGACGGTTACAGATCCCCTGCTGTGTGGCTCTGTGATCCTGCCTAAGGACCGCCGCTTAAGATCTGTAACTGCCCTCCCCTGCCACAAAGTCACAGAGCAACCCACCCCCCACCACATAACATGAAAACAACCTCCCAGACTAACCAGGGTAACTAGTCACTGCATCACTGCACTGTGTATGTGCCCTGCTGCTGTGCCTGCCCCCGACTATGTACCCTGCCAAAGGTGACTGTCCTGTCCAATTACCAACCCCCTTTCCCATCCTCCTCCAAAAGAACATGATTGAAACAGTAGTTTACAGAAACTTATTTTTTATTATCAACTACACATGGCATTGGGAGGTAAAACTTGGACGGGGGCTTGTCAGGCGGGAAGGAAAGAACTTTTCAAATTTTGGGAAATGAGAGCCTTCTGCTACTAGAGCTCTCTGCAGGGGTGGAGTGAGAGTTAGCAGGGACTCTGCCGCCTCTCCTTCTTTGCACTTTGGGTGAGGTGGGTATGGGACTTGGTGGTAGGGGAGGGCGGTTAGAGATGGACTGCAGCGGGGCTCTGTCCTCCTGCCTCCGTTCCTGCAGAACATCCACAAGGCGCCGGAGCGTGTCCGTTTGCTCCCTCAGTAGTCCAAGCAGCGTTTGAGTCGCCTGCTGGTCTTCCTGCCGCCACCTCTCCTCCCGATCCATGTTGGCTTGGTGCATTCGGGTCAAGTTCTCCCGCCACTGGGTCTGCTGTGCTGCTTGGGCTTGGGAACAGGCCATAAGCTCAGAGAACATGTCCTCCCGTGTCCTCCTCTTCCTACGCCTAATCCGCGCTAGCCTCTGGGAGTGTGATTCCAGGCTAGGTTGTGAGACAGTCGCAGATGGGGCTGTGGAAATGGGAAAAAGGGAGTGAATTCCTCAGAAAGAAAAATGTAGTTGTGAACAAAGAACATAGTCTTTCTCTGTGAACAAGACCATGCACAGCACCTATCACATGCGCACTCAGCACAAGGTCGAATTTTCGGCCTTCGCATTCAGTGCCTGGGGTCTTGCACAGCACATTTGAGAAGCGGGGCAGGACAACGGAATTTCTGTTGCAGGCAGACATGGTAAGCCGTACACTTGTGGCAGTTTAAAACTTTTATATTACCACTGGCCTCATTTCACATTTAAAGCTATGTCAGTTCCTGCAGCCAGCAATCCGGCAAGCGGGAACTCTGCCCCTGTCCCACCCCCTCGCAGCTGTCCCCGGGAACGATCCCTTTCGGCTGCCCCTCTCCCGCCTCCACCGCGTGGCTACAAACCAGCGGTTACAGTTCTGTCAAGGAACGGGAAAGCAGTCCCAACACTAACATTCCCCTACCTAATTAAAAGCAGGTCACCATGGGCGACATCACCCTGATGAGGATCTCCGAGAGCGACAGACAGAGAATGCTCCGGGAAAGCCTCCAAAGACCAGGGCCGTATGCCGCCCTGCTATGCAGAGCAATGATTCCCGAGTACGTGATAGTCTCGTGGCGCGGCAACGTGTCGTACTTCGGAGGACCCAATAAGGCCGCTCTCCCCAGGAACCTCATGCAACGGCTTTCAAATTACCTCCAGGAGAGCTTCATCGAGATGTCCCAGGAGGATTACTGCTCTATCCCCAGACATATAGACCGCATTTTACTGTAGCTGCAGTAGCAGGGAATAAACAGTAGAGCGGCTTGTGCAGGACAATCACTGAAAACCGGACATTGCTAGATTTTTTTTCAAAACTTGCACTGCCCATGACTAAACCGTTAAGCGCATAGGGCACACTAATCATGAACAACCCATTCTTTTAATTGTTAATATTCCTGTTTTGTTAAAAATAAATGTTTAGATGTTTACAACACTTACTGGCTGATCCTTCACCAGATTCTGTGTCCGGGGTAACGGCTGGGGACGCTTCGTAGGGGATCTCTGTAAGGGTGATGAAGAGATCCTGGCTGTCGGGGAAATCAGCGTTGTGAGCGCTGCCGACTGCCTCGCCCTCCTCATCTCCTTCCTCATCTTCCCCGTCCCCTAACATGTCGGAGGAACCGGCCGTGGACACTATCCCATCCTCAGAGTCCACGGTCACTGGTGGGGTAGTGGTGGCGGCCGCACCGAGGATGGAATGCAGTGCCTCGTAGAAACGGGATGTCTGGGGATGGGATCCGGAGCGTCCGTTTGCCTCTTTGGTCTTCTGGTAGCCTTGTCTCAGCTCCTTGATTTTCACGCGGCACTGCGTTGCATCCCGGCTGTATCCTCTCTCTGCCATGTCTTTAGAGATCTTCTCGTAGATCTTTGCATTCCCTCTTTTGGATCGCAGCTCGGAAAGCACGGACTCATCGCCCCACACAGCGATGAGATCCAAGACTTCCCGATCAGTCCATGATGGGGCCCTCTTTCTATTCACAGACTGCACGGCCATCACTGCTGGAGAGCTCTGCATCGTTGCCAGTGCTGCTGTGCTCGCCACGATGTCCAGACAGGAAATGAGATTCAAACTGGCCAGACAGGAAAAGGAATTCCAATTCAAATTTTCCCGGGGCTTTTCCTGTGTGGCTGGTCAGAGCATCCGAGCTCGCACTGCTGTCCAGAGCGTCAGAGTGGTGCACTGTGGGATAGCTCCCGGAGCTATTAGCGTCGATTTCCATCCACACCTAGCCTAATTCGACATGGCCATGTCGAATTTGGCGCTACTCCCCTCGTCGGGGAGGAGTACAGAAGTCGAATTAAAGAGACCTCTATGTCGAACTAAATAGCATCGCAGTGTGGACGGGTGCAGGGTTAATTCAATGTAACGGCGCTAACTTCAACATAAACGCCTAGTGTAGACCAGGCCTAATTTACCACTTCCCTAATTTTTGTGTCATCTGCAAACTTTATAATTTTGTTTTCTCCCATGTCAATGTACCTACATTCTCCTATCACCTAAGCATTGGACAGATTGATAGATATTTGGTAGAGTTACTAAAACAGAATCTTATGTCGACCTGGCAGTTCAAATATGATCATGGCAAAGACACAAGAATTTCATTGTTTTTGTGTTAGCACCCAAAAGCCCCACTTAGGATCACCCTAAGTGTCTTACCCTCTTTTGGGGTTAACTGGCCCCTTAGGAAAGATCACTGCCGATGCAGGGATAGATTTTTCACCTTTATATAAAGCAGGAAATCATTCCTGACTTATTTGTGAGAGGTACATTAAATGCATGGTCATCAAGAATTCATAGGACTTGCTTTGATCGGGTTCTGTAGGGAAACTAGTAGCACTTGAGAGGTTAAATAAACTAGGAAGGTATATTGATGATGTAATATTTTTATCTAACTTACTCATTTCCTTAATATTAGTATACAAAGAAATATAGGACTTTGGGAAGGCATCTGGATTCAAACTAAATGAGGTCAAACCTGAAACCCTAGCTATAAATGTGCAAGAGTCTGAGAAGCCTTTCCTCTAGAAAACATTTGGGTACAAACGGGAAGCACAATCTATAAGATACCTGGGAATTCAATTCTCAACCTAGAAGAGTGCTATGAAATTAGATGTAAACTCCTACTTCAGCAAATTAAGAGAGATCTGCCATGGTGGAGAGAGTATGCAAATTTCTTGGTTACGAAGAATAGTCGCAGTCAAAAATATTTTGTCAAGGCTATCTTTCTTGTTTCTAAATCTTTCTGTGATTGTCTCAGATAAAATTCTAGCCGGAATACAGAAGATGGTGTTAGAATTTATATAGAATAAGGAAAGACCTAGACTGAGTGCAGATACTTTGTACATACCCATTAAGCAGGATGGACTAGCTGTTCCATATGTTATATCAATTCAACCATCTCAAAGCCGTAATGGATTGGAGCACTTTACCCAGCAAAACACAGCTTTATTGAACAAAATAATTATGGCAGTATAAATATTGCTAGGCTATTAGGGACTAATAAAAAATCATGCCCTCCAGAAGTCTGTACATAACCTTTAGCAAAAGCAACTCTAGGGTTTTGGGCTAGAACTTGACATAAGTTATTTTGCCTCACAAGTGATACCCATTACAAATAATTCACATCTTAACCCAAATCATGAACCAGAAAGTTTAAGATATTCGGAGAAACATGGCGTACATAGGGCTGGTCATTTATTCAGTGAAGAAGTTTTTCTAACTTTAACTGGCCCACTCTCCTATAAACCATTACAATCAAGTTATGCATTATTTTTCTCAACTTTCTAGGAAAGTTGCTTTATACAGAAAAGTGAACTTCAATAGAAGCGATGCCAGCTGGTCAAGTTCTGTTTTTTGTTTCTTTAATTATCAACTTTTGCAGACAACTTTCCTAACCCAACCCTCCCACCCCCCACAAAAAAAAAAAATTATAGGACACACTGGAAAAGGATCTGGACAGACAGATTATCTGAGAGGAATTGGATTTGATCTGGAAAAAGAGGTCCAGCTACCTCAGACTGTAGCATGATAAAAGAAAATATCTGTAAGATATTATTTCAGTGGTACCTCACACCAGTCAGGTTAAAATATGAATGGGGAAAGTGTTCGAGAAATTGTCGAAAGATTTTATGCATATACAGTGGAAGTGTCCAGAGTATTAGGATACAGTCTATAACTAAATATTACAAATTATTGCATAGTTATTACCAAATGATTCTTTGGTAATCCTCCTGGGGCTTCATGGTGGAAATGGCTACGCACACTGAAAGGAAAAATTAATCTCTCATCTGCTAGTAGCTGGTAGGCTACTGAGAACCTCTCATTGGAAAAAAAATAGTGCAACTCAGGATGGTTCAGAAAAATGTGAGATCGTGGAAAAATTAATGTACCAATTATGTATTGAGCAAAATAGAGGACAAATAAATACTTAGATATTGGTTTACCATTTTTTCAATAGTCAATCAAAGTACACTCACCTGCAAAACAAACCACCATACCTGTCCAATGTTTTTGAATATTAATGTTTGACAGACATGCTAGGTTTGTTAAGTGTGTAATTAGAGATTTCACTCCATTTAACAAAATCAGCAGAAACAGCAGGCTTTGGGTAACAGAATGATGCTCACTCCGTAATATGCAATGCCCTCTAAAATAGAGATCTGATGTTTATATTACTGTGTAATGCTTCTCTAAACAAAAGCTCACTATTGTAATAGTTATTGTTTTGTGTCTGTTATTTACAGGGCAAGGATTTGTAAATCTGTTAAAACTTACTAAATAAATAAATTCCCAATTTTTTAAAGGGGGGGCAGAACACACTTCCTTCCTACAGGATGTGTCACATCTATAGCTGTGTATCTTACTGTATTCCATACCTTCACAGCACCAAGAAATAGCCTCCCTAATACAAGAATCCTTCCTTTGGGGTGGGGGTGAGTGAGAATGTTTGGCTTTACTTGGTATTGTGTTATGAAACCTTGACAATGATAAAGGACTATTTGAGTTGGTTCACAGAATGAACAGAGCCCAGTGAATTAGTAAGGATGGCAGCAGGCAAGAGAACAGTGTGTGAGGTTTATTTAAAAGTGAACAATAGCAAGGTAGCGAGACACTGATAATCCTAATGGTGCCTGATTTCCTCTACTGTGAATGAAAAACAAAACCTGCCCATAACTGGTTTTCATTTTAATAAAATCAACTGTGCACCAGCAATTGAGGTTTACCTTGAATGGCAGCATTACACCCTCTCTCTGTGGAAAAAGTGAATGTTTCACCCCTCTCTTGTCAGCAAGTAGCACAAATTTAAAATTATCCCACCCTAATGCTAAATTTTTGCAAAAAAGATATTCTTCCTAGAGGAACTTCAGGGATTTATCCCATGTTTCTGTGCTGCTGCAAGTCCTTTAAACAGCTTTTCACACTCTTGCTCGTATGACACTTCTGACAAAAAAAAAAATGCATTTCTCCCTTCTGGCCCTGGAAACAATATACCAAAGGCAAGAAAAATATTATGAAAGAAACTTCTATGTGATCTATTCCATTGATGTGTTCAATCTTTGGAAACCACTTCATAGGGGTAGAGAAATCCTTACCAAATCAAGTTTTTTCCATCTTTTTTCTTATGCTATAGTGTAATGTAAATTCAATGCCTCATTGAACCTGACACTTCACAAGTGTCTTGTTCTACTTGACCGTGTGCTTTTTATTTCTATCTTTCTTTAGTCACTGCAGAAAATTAAACACTAAACTACAAATCCATTTTTAACAAGCTTTCAGTGACATCCTGATTATAAAGAACAGTACTCACAGAGGACTGATATGTTCACAACAGGAAGAACGCTTCATTGCAGTAACCTTGCAACTTTTTGAACGCATCATTAGATCCCGCCCCATTCTTAAAAGAAAAACAAGTAATTTGCAAATGACTGCAAACTTTTTGGGGTGGCAACTGCAAAGAAGTTATAATAATATAATATCTCTTCCATCTCTAACTGTTGTGATCCTGTGAAGTCTAAGAACTTGTCACTATTAGATTATATACATACACTCTAAACTAATTTCTTTGATTAAAAATCAGTCTTTACAGTGCCTAAACTGTTATAACTACCTATGATTTTTCATTTGATATTTACTTCATTATGATTATTTACCCATCAGCTGAAGTATAGTGATTCACTGACACCCTTGGACCGTCAAAAAAGCATAGGTCAACATTCTGGGCCTATTTTTTAAATGTCTTTTGTCATCTGACTTTTCAGCATCACAAGTTTATTATCCACTTAATTTTCAGATTTCCACATTGACTCTATCCTCTTACTGCTATTCTATCCTATCAAATCCTACCTAGTCAAGTGCAGCACACTTGTTTCCGGAGTTTAAAATAGTTGAGTTATTAGATGCCATCTTCTAAAACAGAAGTCCCCAAACTGTGGGGCGTGCCCCCCCAGGGGGTGTGTAGAGGAATGTTCAGGGGGAGAGGGTGGGCAGGACCAGCTCCCTCAGGGGACAGGGAGAAAGAACGGGCCACTCCGCCCCCAGCTCTGCTCCAGCCCCACCCCCAACTCCTGGTCCTGCACCTGACCCTGGCCTCAACACAGCTCCGCACTGGGAAAGGGTCCTGGCTGCTGGCCCCCACTGTGGCCAGGCGGTGGCTCTGCTCCCAGCCCCAGCCTGCAGCTCCATTCCTGGCCCAGGGCCCGGGCCCAGGCCGGGTGTGGGGGCAGGAACACAGCCACGCCCACCTGCAGGCCACTGCGGCTCCGTCCCTGGACCCAGACCCACTCCCAGCTGCAGACCCAGCCTTGGCCCCTTACCCCTATCCATGCCTCCACCTCCTGAGCCACGGCCCTGCTTCTGGCCCTGACTCCAAGGGGGTGCAGACAGGGGGGCATGGACAAAGGGGTAGGGGGCATAACCTTCAAAAGTTTGGGGACCACTGTTCCAAAAACTATTTGCTTTAAAGGTGCCCAGTGGTTAAGCCTGATATATGACTCAGCTGCCAGTTAGCTCAGAACTGTTGCTCTTCGGATCCAGGATGGAAGATCTTTCTGAGCATTTGTGCTCATGATCTCAAGGAAATTGTATTCCATAATCAAGTTTGAAATCTGGTCTGAACATCTCTTCTCTAATGGGATTTTAATCATTTTAACTTTAAATGCTAAGTTCATTACATTTGCTAGCCTTTCATTGTTGGCTTCTTCTACAATGAAGGTCATACCTTTCAGATGCTTCAATTTGTGTGGTGTGCATCAAACTTCTGCAAAAACACCTTTGTGTGTTGTATCTTTCTGCTTCTGAGCAGGTTTGTAAATGTATTTTAACATCAATAGCTGTTGCCTGTTTTTGTATGTAACAAAAAAAGTTTCTGCTTAACATTTTCAGTTCCATCTGTTATAAAACTATTACACGTAAAATGTTTTCTTAATCATTCTTCCATTTATGTTGCTATTTCTTTGTCAATGTAACAGTTCTGATATTAGGAAAAAGTTACTAAATATTCAACCATGATGATTACATCAACGAGGCCAACAGCCAACTCTCTGACACCACCTACTTTAAAGAACTCAGAAGACCTTGCACTACAATTCACACAAGAATTTCAGGATATCAAATCCTCCCCCCCCAACAAAGCCAAGAGAAACTCTACAATCACATTCCCCATGAACGCACTGCAGGGTCCTTCTACATGCTTCCCAAGATAAACAAACAAGGAAACCCAGGTATCGTATCTGATCATAGCACTCACCGCACAAAAGGCCAGTTTTCTCCAGGAAACAACTGACTTCTTCCAGAAATGCCACAACATTAACAACCTCCCTTAGAACACTATATACATCAACATCCTTCACTATGATGGCATCACTGCCTGCCTCAAATATCTACCAGACTATAGATAGCGGACAGATACCTGCCCCAAACACATTGCCAACCTCATCTATTGAATCCTCATCTATAACTATTTTACATTCAACAACAAACACTTTACCCAAACTCTGTGAACAGCCATGGGTGCTAGAATAGCTTCCCAATATGCCAGCATCTTCATGGGCCACCTCAAGGAAGAATTTCTGGATGAATGGACCAGGAAACCAATGATATACCTGTAATACATCGGTCATATTTTCACCCTCTGGACAGATGACCTAAACTCCTTCATAGATATCCATCACAACTTCAACCACCCATCCATCTCCCTCACCCATCAAACTCCCTCTAGAACACTCCCACCCCAGCATCAATTTCCAGGACTTCACAGTCAGCTTCAACAGTTGAATCCTACAGACAACTATACACAAGAAACCTGTGGTTAACCAATTATTGCCCAAGTGGCTAACTATGTGGGGAGATGGACTTTGTTAACCCTCAGTTTGAGGTAAAATTAATGAATGTCCGTCCCAGAATTTTGTTTGTCCTGAGGCGTCTCCCTATTTCTATTCCTCGAATTTATTTTTAAAAATTCGCTAATATTTTCAGAATGTTCTTTTGGGGTATAGGTAAGAAACTTAGACTGGCTCTGAACAAATTATAGCTCCCCCATCTCTGGGAGGATTTCATTTTCCCAACTTGGAAAATTAGATCTCCTTTTTGTTAAGCCAGGCATTTTGTGTGTTGAGATTGACCAAAAATTGATATACCCTCTCCCCCTTTCAGGCATTGTAGGATCAAATTATTATAGATTTGATGGCTCCAGAACATTGACAATAACAGCTGTGAAGCAAGCTTGGTCAAACTTGGGTGGAGAGTTCTGCTTCCATCCATTCTTCCACATTGAGGGGGCCCTATGGAATAATCCAGTCCTTAAAAGTGGTGGCAAAACCTTGATGTGGAGAGATTGAATGGACTGATGAATTATGACTGTGACCTAGCTAATCAACAATTTAAACCATTTGTAGATCTTCAGCAACAATTTGACTTTTCCTGCACCAGAGCATGGAAATATCTCCAGGAAAGCATTTACATATGAACGTCGTTGGACCAGATGCATTGAACTCCAGAACCTTTATTACTTTGGAGGAAAACTTCATGGATTTATTCAGCTTTTTTATTCTGTCCCCAAAAAAATCTGCCAAAGATTGATAACACTGCTCTACAGCCAAAATGCTTCTGAAATAAATGTAGTCAAACTTTACTAATTCTGGGTCACGGAGAACGAAAATGATGCTTAAAATTGTTGATTGGCTCTAGTTTTCAAGATATGCTATTGGGTCAGTATATACGACCCTTGACTTGGGAATGGCGGAGGATAAGTGAGTTATAAAGGGAAGGGATCTCAATTTAAACCAGAAATGACTAAAATACATCTTTGACTGGATCTATGAATAAATCTCTGACTGGGTTTGGACAGTACTTGCCTTTTAGGCAAAACAATGAATGATGCAATCTGAAGCTGGTATTGCATCATACATGATATGAATTGCATCATGTTATTTCCAGTGGTTGACCAGGAAAAGGAAATCTATGCCTTTTGCAGTGCCAATGATTTGGAGAGAGCCAACAGATCATACCAGCAATTGTTACTTCTGCATGGTGCCTCCAGTTGGGAAAGGTGTGTCAAAGAAGAAAAAGTGGACTGTGCATTATCCAAACTTTCCATCAGCTATACGCCCAGTACCCCACAGAGAAGGACTGCCGGTTCCTGATGCACCAGAATCATTCTCACTTGAGTCAGATGAGGAAGAGGACGAGGACGAAACTTCTGGTCCTGAACCATCAATGTCACGGGACCCACATTTTCTCCCATCCTCCTTCTCTGAACCACACCTCATAACACAAGGTGAACTGAATGAACTTGTCAGGGATTTGGAACTACCCAAGAGTAAGGCAGAGCTGTTGGGCTCCAGACTACAGCAGTGGAATCTCCTGGCAGGTGATGTTAGGGTTTCCATGTTCCGTGACCGTCAAAAGGATCTTGTCCCATTCTTCTTCATGGAAGGTGATCTTGTAGCCTGCAACGACATCGATGGTGTGATGGCAGCCCTCAACATCGTTCACGATCCAGATGAGTGGAGACTGTTCATTGATTCATCGAAGACGAGTCTTAAAGCTGTTTTACTGCATAATGGCAATGTTTTGCCATCAATTCCAGTTGGTCATGCAGTCCATATGAAGGAAACCTATGACAACATGAAACAACTTTTGAGGTGCATAAACTATGACCAACATCAGTGGCAGTTTTGTGGCGATTTGAAGGTTGTTGCTCTCTTGCTTGGTCTGCAGATTGGATACACAAAGTACTGTTGTTTTCTCTGCGAATGGGATAGTCGTGCAAGAGATTCCCACTACATCAAGAAAGATTGGCCACTCCGACAGTCATTGGAGCCTAGGAGGAAGTGTTCAGCATCCACCACTTGTTGAATCAAGGAAGATTTTGTTACCACCCTTACACATCAAGCTGGGTCTGATGAAGAACTTTGTCAAGGCCATAGACAAAACACAAGCAGCTTTCAAGTACCTCCGTGGAAAATTTCCAAGGTTAAGTGAAGCTCAGATAAAGGAAGGTGTCTTTTTTGGTCCTCAGATTCGTGAACTTCTTCGAGATGATGCATTTGACCATGCACTGTGTGGCAAGGAAAAGACGGCATGGAAAGCCTTCCAGTTAGTGGCAATAAATTTTCTCGGAAACAACAAGGCAGACAACTACAGGTTGTTGGTGGAAAACCTCCTCAAGGCATACAAAAGCCTTGGTTGCAACATGTCACTAAAGATACATTTTTTGCACTCTCATCTAGATTTTTTTCCACCGAACTGCGGAGCAGTGAGCGACTAGCACGGCGAGCGACTTCACCAGGACATTGCAACAATGGAGAAACGCTATCAGGGCAAATGGAGCCCATCAATGCTTGCAGACTATTACTAGACAGTGACAAGAGGTGCTCCATTTAATGAATACAAGAGACAAGCCAAGAAGCGCCGAGTAGACACTGAATAGGACTAAACTATGTACATAATAGTTTTGTGCCTTTTGTTTCATAATAAATTTTATTTATATAACCCTTTTGCTGATTTTTAAAGTGTTACATAAACAGGACAGGTGAAATATCATCATGTAAAGCAACCATAAACACACGAAAAGACCTAGGTTTACAATTTATGATTAAAACTCTACTATCTACACAATATACATAGACATAAAATGTAAAAACTTAAATATCTTAGAAACAGTAGCCAATCAGTTGTTTTAATTGTCATATTTGAATTCAGCACATCAAAATACATAACAAATAGCACATTTTATCTCTGAAGCAGATGACTTCTCAAAAATTGTAGACCAGTGTAATTTGAGACTTCCTTGGAATAGAGATTTGGATACACAACCATCTCCATCCTAATGGAATACAATTGTATCTAATGTTTAAAAAGCAACTATAGGTTAGAGAATGGCTTATTCACTGAAAGACACTTTGTCAAAAATACTGGTCCCCACATCGGGTAATGGGCAAATAAATGCTGACTGCTGTTGGAAATTTAACTCCCTCGGTGTTATATTAGCTTATATGTTTTGGGTTGCCCCGTATCAACAATTTCTGAAATGAGGTGGATCAAAAGACCAATTTAATATTTGATGCTAAGTTAGGGTTACCATAATTTAATTTAAAAAAAGGAGGACACTCCACGGAGCCCCGGCCCCGCCCCTTCCCCCACCACCAGCCCCACCCCAACTCCGCCCCTTCCCCAAAGTCTCCGCCCCAACTCTGCCCCCTCCCCTGAACGCTCCGCCCCCTGCTCCTTCCCCTCCCTTGCTTCCTGCGAATCAAATGTTCGTGGGGAGCCTGAAACGGAGACAGCAGGTAGGCTGGGGCTGGGGCGCGGCCTAGTCCAGTTGAGCGGCTCCCTCTGGCGGCCGGCCGGCCCAGGCCAAGAGGCTTGGGCCCCGGCGTCTCCCGCCCAGCTTGGCTCGGCTCAAGCCCTGGGGCGCCGGCTCCCAGCCGAGCAGCCCCGGCCCGGCCAAGTACCCCTAGCCCCGGCCGGCACCCAGCCCATCACCGCCGGCCCCCAGCCCCAGCTGAGCGCCTCCGGCCGAGCACCGCCGGCCCCTCCCTCCCTATTTTCCCCGACATGTCCGGCTTTTTGGGATTTCCTCCCGGACGGGGATTTGAGGCCCAAAAAGCCGGACATGTCCGGGAAAATCCGGACATATGGTAACCCTATGCTAAGTTGGAGCCCTCCCACTTAATGTTCACTCTTGGATATATTCCTGATACATGAAGATTATCTGATAATAAGGCAGTGTGGTTTCAATGTGCAGCTTTGGTTGCTTAAAAAAAAATCCTACAAAAATGGAAAAGTTGATCCCTACCAAATATTAATGTCTGGCTCAGTGATACAGCTGACCTTGCAGCTACTAAATGATTGGCATTATGCAGAAAAAGAATGCCTGAAAACAATTAAGCTGACCTTTTAGAGGTCTATGATTAACATGGACCCCGAGGATAGATGTTGTTTCCCTTCCCCTCCCTTTATCTACTTTGTATATTATAATGATTCTTATATTTTGGTATATTTGTTGTATTTGGGAAAATAAAAAAATTATTAATAAATCCCATTGATCACTAAACACTTCTCTTCACAGATTCAGTAATCATCCCAGACATACTAAGAAATCTGTTGTTTGCAATCAGGCACTCAAATACCACAGAATATGCTCTGAGGAAAAAATCCAGGAGACATACCTTAACACACTTAAAACCACCTTCACTACACCAGGATACTCCATCAGAGCAGCACACTGATTCACAGAATGGGTTCCCCAAATACTCCGCTTCAATACAGGGGAAAAACTACCTCCCGCACCCTTAGTTGTCACTCTCCACCCCACACTGGAACCCATATGGGCTATCATCAAACAAGTACAACCCATACTCAATAGGGACAACTTCCTGAAAAAAACAAAACAAAACACTAATATGTTTCTGCAATCCCCACATCTGGCCTCCAAACAACACCCCAGCCTTGCCAAGCTCATCATCAGAAGCAAGCTCCCTTCAGACCAAGACTCATCAAGTCAAAGCGGCATCAAACCTTGCCAGAACAACAGATGCAAAACCTGAAGCCATATCTCCAGTGCTACAGTGAGGAACATACCCCACAGCACACCTTTCACCACATGTGGTACC
The DNA here is from genome assembly GCF_011386835.1 of Chrysemys picta bellii. Taxonomy (NCBI): domain Eukaryota; kingdom Metazoa; phylum Chordata; order Testudines; family Emydidae; genus Chrysemys; species Chrysemys picta. The sequence goes on from NC_088792.1 coordinate 96,478,447, forward strand.
TCATCCAGTGCACTACATACCCCAATAACAACTATGTGGGTGAAACGAGACAATCACCATGCTCCTGAATGAACACTCAAGCTACATCTACATTACAGCTTATGTTGGCATAACTTGTCATTCAGAAGGGTGAATAAATCACCCCCTGAGAGACATAAGACATACCGAAACAAGCGACGGTGTGGACAGCACTACGTCCGGGTGAGAGTTCCTCCTGCAGACACAGCTACTGCTGCTCATGGGGGCTAAAGTAGTTAACTGACAGAAGAGCTCTCTCCCATCCGTTTAGAGTGGCTATATTAAAGAGCTTACAATAGCACAGCTGGACTGATGCAGCTGCACCACTGTTAAAGTCTCTAGTGGATTATGCTCAATACACTAACCCATTAAACCTCCTTTGTCCTATGACTGCATAGGTATTAACTGCCCACTTCGCCTTGAATGGTCTGTTCCACGTGTACTACCTCCTTATTAAGCTTAACAATCTGTCCCACCTTTGTATTTAGCAGTGACAGTTAAATGAGAGTATCTTTCTTAGAACTGAAAAAGAGCTTGGTGTATGCTCAAAACCTTGTCTCTCTCACCATCAGAAGCTGGTCCAATAAAATATATTTATTACCTCACCCACCTTGTCTCTCTAATATCTTGGGACAAACACCGCTACAAAAACACTGCATACATAAAACTGCTAGGACACTAAAGGCTGCCAGCTACTAAGAGCGGAAGGGAAATGCTTGACCTATATCTTCCACCAAACATGTTTTTTAAGCTTTGTTACTTGCATGTATATACCACCACAGCCTTGATTTCCAACAAAACTCTAGCACCATCAATATCTATTTTAGAAGTCAAGATTGCCATGCCCAAGTATTCCAAAATCATGAGGCAGTCCCCAGATTTAAGATTGGTTTAAAATCGTAAGAGTTTTAAAACTAATGCCTAATTCTACTTGTTTTCTGGTTTTCATGCCTTTAGGCCTTAAGTTTTCACCCCCCCACCCCCAACACAAAAGTTAAACAAATCTACTCTAAAGAACGCTAAGATACCACAGGACCTGAACAGTTGGTGAATAAAACAATCCCCAAATACTTGCAACAATCATGATAATCACCAGAGCTGGAAAAACTTAAGGAGCTTGTGTTTATATTTAAAATTTAAGTGCAGACATTTTTAATACAGAAAATTTAATGCCTCTGTTAGGTGGGGTCATCTCCCTGATTATGGTAATGAGAAATCATGTCCCCTGTCCCACTGAGCGAAAAAACAACTCAGCTGGTGCAGGATTTCTCCCCCGCAGTTTACCACAGTGAGTAGAGAGATGTGTAGGAGGAGGTCCGTGTGTAAATGCAGCCAGCGGGCCTGGGGCAGGGATTACAGCGCTGGCTACTCTCGGGCTGTTGGCCTCACCGCCTGAGTGCGCACGAGGCTCGGGGCTCGAGAACGCGACCCGCGTTGCGTTACCCCGAACCACCCACTGCTGCCGTTCAACACGTGGATGGACAACACGGCGCCCTCGCCCGGTAACCAGCGCCGTCACCGCCGCCTGCAGCCCGGGATGGGCGCCACAGGCCCGGGCCTGCCACAAGAACCACGGGGAGGGGAGGGGGAATCACTTTCCCTCCAAGGCGAATCCTCCTAGTGACCAGCAGCGATACCGCCCCCGCAACAGGAAACTCTTGGATGACCTTTCATCTCTCAAAGCGGAAGCTGCTGCCGTCGTCCCCGCGCTGTAGGCGGAGAAGCGGATTGGGCTGTAGACCCGGCCGGAACTCACGCATGAAACCTTCCGGTCGTGACGCTTAGGGGAGTCTCTCGCGTGGTGTCGATACTCTCCCGGCCGGCAGCGGGGAGAAAGCTCGCGCTAGTGAGCGCCTCTCCCCCCCCCCCCGGCCTGCTGTACGCGCGTGCGCAGTGTGCGCCGTGTCCCCTGTGTGTGTGTGTCAGTCGCACAGCGCGGAGGCCTCTCGATCGCTGCCCGGCTGCGAGTGACCGAGGCGCCGGGATCGAGCCGCCGGGAGTGCGCGTAGCTGGGACACCTACGGCGCGACATTGACCCTGGGACTCAAGGAGGAGCCGGGGGGGCAGCGAGGCCCGCAGGCGCCGCCGGAGGGGCCGAGAGAGGCGAGCAGCAGCCGCCGCCGGAGGAGGAGGCGGCGCGGGCCGGGATGGAGTGAGGAGGCCGCCGTGAGACTCTTCCGTGTTGCGGGGACAGTAGGAGGCCGGGCCTAAGAGCCTCCGGGCTCGTTGGAGACTGAGACCCCCCCAGCCCCACCCCCCGCTGCTGCCGGGCGGCCCGAGCGCGGGGGTCGCGCGGCCCGATGTGAGGCGCGGCCGGGCGGGCGGCGCGGTCTGTGAGGCGGGCTGCGGGGCCGGGGTCTGTCTGTGCGCGGCGCGGTGTCTCCATGGCGCCGGCAGCGCCCTGAAGGCGGCGGCGGCGGATTCGCAGGCCGCGTCCTAGTCCTCGGTCTTGAGTGATCTCGATGCCGAGCACCTCGGACGCGGCGCCAGCTGGAGGGAGCGGGGGAAGCCGGGGCTGGGGCGGCTCGGCAGCGGTGGAGGCGCCGGCGGACAAGAAGCGGCTACATCACCGGAGACGGAAGCGCTTCGCGGCCCAGCCGCAGCCTCCCGCTCCGCCGCCGCCGGCTCCTCACCCGCTGCTGTTTCCACTCCTGCAGCCGCCGCTCCTGCAGCCGCCGCTGCCGCCGCAGTCTCTGCTGTTCCTGGCGGCCACCAGCGCCTCCTCCTGCTGCGGGGACGGGGGGGAGCGGAAGCGGCCCCGGGGCAAGCGGCGCTCGGGGTCCCGGCACAAGCGGCGTCGGGGCCGCGGGGGAGGCGCAGGGGGCGGCGGCGGCGGCGCCCAGGACCCGGAGAAGCGACGCGGTAGCGGGGGGCTGAGCACTCTGGTGGAGGAGTACGACGACGTGAGCTCCCAGTCCGAGGGGCTGGTGGGAAGCGGAGCGGCCGGACCAGGCGGGGCGGGGAGCGGCGGGGGAAGCCCGGCCTCCTCCTCCGGCGGGGGGAGCCAGCGCCCCCGGGGGGAGTCGGAGCGGAGCAGTCGGCCGCGCCGGGAACATCGCGGCAGCAGCGGTCGCTCCAGAGAGCGGCACCGGGAGCACCGCAGGCGGGGGGAGGAGAAGCAGCAGGAGGGGACGGCGGTGGCCAGGGGGGGAGCCGAGGCCTCCTCTTCCTCCTCCAAGTCCCGCAGCCGCCACAATCAGACCGGGGGCCAGGACCGGGAGGGCCCCAAGAGCAGCAGTGGCGGCGGCAGCGACGCCCGCAGGAAGGGCCCGGCCGCCTCCCCCGGCAGTGGCAGGAAGGAGCGGGAGGGCAAAGCGCACAAGAGCCGGACTAAAGCGGCCAAAGAGCCGCCCTCGGCCTACAAGGACCCGCCGAAGGCTTATCGGGAGGATAAGGCAGAGCCTAGGGCCTACAGGCGGCAGCGATCGTCCCCCAGCCCCGGCCGGGACGACAGCCCCCCGTCGCACAGGGCCTCCCAGAGCCAGAGGAGCCGCAAATCGCCCAGCCCCATCGGCGGGCGCTCCCCCCTCAGCCCATACAGCCGCCGCCGATCCCCTAGCTACAGCCGGCACAGCTCGTACGAACGCGGCGGGGATGTGTCGCCCAGTCCCTACAGCAGCAGCTGGCGCCGCTCTCGGAGCCCCTACAGCCCCACTGTCAGGTGAGTTGGTGTTGGAGATATGATACTGTGTATATGTCTACGGAGAAGAGTGTTGGGGGCGGGAGGGGGTTATGTCCACGGGGAGGCTCTGTCCCGAATAACTTGGATGGGGAAACGGGGAGATTTATATCTAATTTAGGGGGAAAACGGGGTTTTCTGTTGTCCCATCCCATTGGGGAGAGGGAGGGGGAGAGACTGTGATATACTAAAATCATGCTCCTGCCTTGTCCCTGGAGCAGGGAAGAGACCCTAATGCAACAAAGTGGACCTGTCACCATCATCTCCTTTTTCTCTTGTAGAGAAGAGAGATTGTAAAGATAAAATCTCCCCTGTGTGGGGGGAGTGGTTATAAACTTACCATTATAATATTATCTGAAGTGGGAAATATCCTCAGTGGGGGATGGTGAAGACCTCTGGGGCACTATGTCTGTTAAATGTTATAATCAGCAGATTTCCCTCATAATCATCCTGTTCCTGTCTAACCCCAGAGATAGATAAATGTTAAGTTCTTTTTATAGCTTAGTTAATCTTTTAGCACTGAGTTAGTTAAAAATTAAATTGAATAAAATATGGGGCATTTAGTGTTTGTAATTGTGTAAATTATTAGTGCAAACTATTTGTTTTTTGTAGAAAAAGGCAATATTTAAATGCTGCAAAGGAATTATGCATGTTTCACTAAGTACTTAATTTTTTTAAAATTATGTTTAGGTCCTTATCCTGCAAAGATTTACCACTGTGTTTAAACTTCATGCACTGCAAGTAGTTCCATTGATTCTCTGTGAGCACTCATAGTTCAAAAAGTTAAGTGTGTTTTGGCAGGGTCAGGGTCTTTCTCTGATTAATGTATATGCTAACCTGATGGCTAAGTTCTGTTTTTTGTATATGCAGAAAAAAATGGCTTCAATAATGGCTGAGTATTGTCAGGTAGAGTTATCTACCTTTTGTATTTGTACTGCAAAGATATTTATTATTAACTGGATTTTTGAGAGGGCTGTGTTTGGCCTGTGCATATTTCCAAAAGAAGAACTATATTTGTAATAAAAAAATCTTGTGACGGTCTTGGGCCAATACTTGATTTATCTTAAAGTTGTTACAAACTGATGTGTAAAGTTATTCAGGTTCTAAAAATATTTGTATTTTTAAGTTTTACCACTCCATTGACAAGAATTCTGTAGGCTCCATGAAAAACAATTTCATGCTCCCTCTGATGGTTCTGTATCAGTTAACACTTTGGCCAGCGCTCATTGAAAATGGTGCATGTTCTCTGAGCCATCCTGGCATTCTACTGAGGCTTTCACTTTCTGGATGGGCACTAAACATTGAAGTGGTTGAGTAACTCAATTTGTATCCCGTATTATGTTGGGGGAATAAAACAAAGATGGTTTTTAAAAATAAGATGTATTCGAAGTTGCAGTTGTGAAACATCTTAGTAAACTTCAGAATGTTTCAAAACAGGAAAAAGTATTCATAATCTGAACAAGGACAATCATTAGGATGAAAACTATTTGTCATTTAAGAGTGTTATTGGTTAAAGAAACTTTTTTTTTAAATTATCATGATTTGGAAACAGTTGGATTTAGGAAATATTGATTGAATTCAGAATTGCTGAATTATGAGCTGATGTGTGCACTGAGTGGAATTCTTTGGCAGTATTCCAGTCATGAAGTGCAATAATATGCCATGGGGTTTCAACTAAGGAATTGCCATATCTGATACAATTAGTAGTTCATCTAGTCCAGTTTATTTTTCTTTACACAGCTGCCAGTAAGAAATGCTTTATAGGAAGGTGCATGAAACCGTGTAGTGGACCATTACAAAACAAAGTAGGCTTTTGGTTTGAAGCATGAGAGTTTCTATCCCTTAAATTAAAAAATTATCTAATTTGTCATACAAATGTCTGAATTGAAAATCTGGTGACTTGTTTTCCAGAATTTCTTTGCATTTTCTCCAGTTCATCTGTGATTTCTGTCCAGTCTCTTAGTCTATACAGAGATACTTCTATATTTACTAATTTCCCTAGCAGATGTCTTCTTTCTGACTTGCTGGAGGAGTTGGGGGCAGCCAGTGGGAGACTGCATTTATAGAGACATTGAGGGAGGAAGGGATGGCCTTCTGATTAGGGCTTTGGACTTAGAAGATCTGGGTTAAATTCCATGCCCTGCAGTTGACCTTGGCTGGGTCACGTATACTCTTTTTGACTGTTTCTTGTCTATAAAATGGGGATGATACTGCCTGAAGTGGCCGTGAAGATAAATTCATTAATGCTTGCACAGTGCTCAGATGCTCTGATGATAAAGGGCCATAGTTCTTGGGTATACTTGAGTCATCCTCAGCACCTGTCTGCTTTTCCATCAGTTTAACTAAGCCTCCCCAAAAGTATTAATTTTCTATAATGGGAGTTCTTTGCCTTTAACACACAATAGGTCTGTAACTTGAACACTGTCTTCAATTCATCCCTCTCTAAAATGTCGCATATAGGGCATGTCTAAATCTTTCAATTTCTCCCTGCATAGCATCTCTAATATCTGGCTTTTCCTTTTTGTCATTATTACTAAAACTCACATTCAGGCCTGCATTACTCATGTCTTCGCTCTTGCAACCTCCTCTCTGGCCTTGATAAATCCTATTTTGCCCTATTTATATGCATTCAGAATGCCGCTCTGAACATCATTTTCTTTGCCTGTTGCTGTCGAAGAATATAGTGGATTTTCCATGCTTCTGTTCTTAAATCTGTCCTTCATATTGAGGACAGCAGGAAGGATTAATGATGGCCAGCTTGGGATGGCCTTTTCTCACACATGGAATAGAGGTTTCAGTTTTGGTCTTATCTATACAAGAAAATTGAACCATTTTAAACTTTGTTTGTTAAGCCTCTGTGTAGACATCCTTATTTTACTTTGAGTGGCTTATTTCAATTTAATTTAAACTGATTCCTAATCAGCTAAATGGGAATAAGCCTGGTTTAAACCAAAATAAGTGTTCATATAAACTTCTGCACCAGTGTAACTAAATCAGTTTAAAATTGCATATTCCTTGTGTAGACAAAGTCTAAAAGTTTTACTGTCTTGGTCAAGGGGATAGGAGGCTTTTTAAGTTGCTTGCTGGAGCAGTTGGGCCAGCCAGTGGCAGAACAGGCCACAGTATTGATAGGGAGGTTTTAAGAGCTGTCTAATTTAGATGTTTCTAAAGCAGCTATTATTTAGGGCTGGGCTTTTCAAAAGGGACTATGGGAGTTAACCACCCAAATTGCCTTGAAAGATAGAAATTATCCATCCATTCCAGTGCCTTGTTGCTTTTGAGAGTACACCTTGAAGAGGTACATCAGTTACCAGTCCATCCCACCTCACAAATCTCTGGGAGTCTGTTCAGTGTCTCACTTGCTTTATGAGAAAAGGTATAAAGAGAAGTTTCACTGTTTTTGAAGGTTTTCCTGTTGTGGGCGTATCAGAAAATTCTGGGCAGTTTTCATCTGCCCCAATATAAATATTATGCACTAGTTTATATATATCCATTTTGTGGGGCATTTTTGGAATTATGTAAATAAAATTGAAGGTTATAATATGAATCTTGAATCAGTTAACGTTGTGCATTTCTTAGTCAGTTGCATAAATGAATGATGCTCTGCCAAATAAGTTGGAAGGGTTTGCTGCATAGTTTAGGCTATAGTTGAATGGGCAAGTGTAATGCTTTCATGACAGTAACAGCTTCTTAGGGCATGTACATCTTGACCTGTATGATATAAAGCAGTGGTTCTCAAATTTCATTGCACCGTGACCTCCTTTCTGACAACAAAAAATATTACATGACCCTAGGAGGGGAACTGAAGCCTGAGCGTAGGCCTGCTGCCCTGAGTGAGGGGCCTATAACCTGAGCTCCGCTGTCCAGGGCTGAAACCAAAGCCTGAGCCCCGCCACCCAGGGCTGAAGCCCTTGGGCTTTGGCTCTGGGTGGTGGGGCTGAGGGTTCGGGTTCGGCTTCGGGCCCTAGCACGTCTAACGCCAGCTGTGGTGACCCCATTAAAACAGGGTTGTGACCCACTTTAGGATCCTGACCCTCAGTTTGAGAACCGCTGGTATAAAGGCTTCATTCTGGGCTAGTGTCTAGGTGTAATGGTGTTATGATAATTGGCTTGTAGTCTGTTTCCTAACAATAATGCCTAGAACTGCACAAAATGTGCTTGCAGTAATGCTACATTGCTATCTGTCTCTAGCAATTTTGGTATCTAAGGAGGGTGAAAATGAAGATAAGGTGAATAAACTTTTACAGTGCTTTAGGTATTTTGTCTTCAAGGCTTGGAAAAAAGGATTACGTACGTTTTCAGCTAGATGACTGAACTTCCCAGCCGGAAGCTTTATATAAAATATTGGGGATGGAGAAGAAACTAATGAGGTCCAGGGACACAACAGCTCCAGTGACTTCGCTAGCTTATAACTTAAATAAGCAGCAGCAGGGTGAAACTGACATGATACTTATCAGGGGGTAGCCGTGTTAGTCTGTATCTACAAAAACAACAAGGAGTCTGGTGGCACCTTAAAGACTAACAGATTTATTTGGGCATAAGCTTTCGTGAGTAAAAACCTCACTTCTTCGGATCCGAAGAAGTGAGGTTTTTACTCACGAAAGCTTATGCCCAAATAAATCTGTTAGTCTTTAAGGTACCACCAGACTCCTTGTTGTTTTTGACATGATACTTGTCTGTTCAGAGTTCTGAATTGCACTTGTGAAATTGACTAGTGCAAGAGTTCTCAAACCGGGGTTAGGACCCCTCAGGGGGTCACGAGGTTATTACATGGGGGGTTGTGAAATGTATTAAAAAGTGTTTTTAATTTATATGGGGGGTCGCACTCAGAGGCTATGTGAAAGGTCACCAGTACAAAAGTTTGAGAACCACTGGACTAGTGTCTTGTCATTTTCAACCTGTTGCTGCTTGGAGGTGGGCTCTGAGCATCCGCAGACATTGGATCAGTTTACCTATGGTTCACATCTGGAAGTTTATCTTTGCAACCATAAGGGTTAGAATAGTTTTTCATTAAAAACCTTGAATTCTACAGGCACTGTTTAAGTTTAAGCTCCATCACTTGTCAGTGAAAACTTTCAACTCATTGCCAATGAGTAGGTGAATGGATTTTTCAAGACCTGTTGTGCTTGGTCTGAATGAGATCAGTTTTAGTGTTTCTTTGCTGGACTGGGAGACAAATGAACATCAGCTATTAAGATACTACTTGAAATAATTGGTAGTGTTGCCTATGTTTTTCTTTTGTCTATATTCACAGAGTTATTCTGTAGGAACAGATTGCATATTTAAGATAATAGAAGAATGAGGATATAAGGTATTTCTGTAGCAACTAGATTGAACTTTGAACACTCTAGTATAAAAATATAAAATATAACAAAACCATATTGCAACAAACTTTTCATATCTGTATTAGAGTATTTAAACTTTCTCTAGTAACTAATTCTGATGTGTTTTACAAAGCATGGAATTGTAAAACAAGATTAGGTAGCTTCCCATGACTTCATTCAGGTAATCCAGGTCATTGTAAACTGTGTGATCACAGGTTCAACTCACATAACCTAATATATTTGCTTTAATTTGTCTATACCCAGTGCAACACCAAAGGTCTTGTGCAACCACCTGTATGTAATTTTCCCAATATAAACGTCCATTTATTTTAATTGTATGAAATATTCAAACATATTAGTACCTCTGCCTATGTGTGAAATAAAACAATGTGACTTTTTTTTTTTTTAGCCGAGATGTTTTTCTATTTGAAGGATGGGGTATTCTAAAAATACTTGTTATTAAAGTTCTCTTTAGAACAAAGCTTTCCTTGAAAAACTTAAAATTTAGAACTTCAGTTTTTTAAGATAGGGAATGGAAGAGCTTTTAAAAATTCTGAATACTTGTTCTTTTACCTAATTTATATCTATCTGATGTATATCAAGGACCTCTGTCATTGTGGTGTGAGTTCTGAATTCAGAATTTAAGATTTACATTGGGAGTGGATCGGCCATTACACAAAGTAAAAATATTTCCCCATGCTTATTTCCCACTCCACCCCCTACAGTTCCTCACATCTCCTTGTCAATGGCTGGAAATGGGCCGTTTTCATTACCACTACAAACAGTTCTTTTTCTCTCCTGCTGATAATAGCTCACCTTAACTGATCACTCTCCTTATAGTGTGTATTTTAACATCCATTGTTTCATGTTCTCTGCGTGTGTGTGTGTGTGTGTGTGTGTATGTATATATATCTTCCTACTGTATTTTCCACTACATGCATATGATGAAGTGGGCTGTAGTCCACGAAAGCTTATGCTCAAATAAATTTGTTAGTCTCAAGTGCCTCAAGTACTCCTGTTCTTTTTGCGGATACAGACTAACATGGCTGCTACTCTGAAACATTTTTACTTGTAGTGGACTTAAGTTTTTACCTCTCCTTTGTTCAGTGGCTCTCTTCTTGTTCTTTTTCCTTATCTTGGGTTATTATGGGCTGGATTTTTGAAAAACAGTTAATTTTGCAAAGCATTCTGAAAACAGGCCTGAGGTCGGACTAATCTCTGTTGGTAAATAATTCCCTGAGCAAGGGTTCTCTACTGAGGACACATTAGTTATAAAATTAAATTAAGGAGAAAATAAAATTACTAAATTTCAAAGTTACCCAACATTCCTGATTTTTTTTTTTTTTTTTTTTTTTTTTTTTTAGATTTGCTAATGACTTCAAAATACTGAAGGAATAGAATTTGAATATCTGGATAAAATTAAGACATGTGGCACTTGCTCAAATAGCAGTACTAAATAGTTTTTATATATATAGCTGTGTGCAATGCAAATGTAGACATTGAACTAAAAACTGGACTAAAGGAAAAACATGATTAATGGTATATCACATGAGAGAAAATTTGTCCTATCATAGCTAAGGAGAATTAAGCAAATTTAAGATTAATGCACAGAGGGAATTTAGGCTAAAATTATAATTAACCAGAATGTCTTGTCATTGGTGGTTCAAATTACTGAGTGATCATATGGGTATATAGTGTCTTGGGAAACTTATGGTAAAAGTCAATTGATTAAATTTAGAGATCTGCCTTTTCAAATATTTTTAAAAGAACAGATAATTACAGTGGAAGACTATGGTGCTTATATACCATTTGCTAGGGTTGAGCTGTAGATTCCATTTTAACCTGCTCCCCTTGTTTCAGTTACTGATAACTTCCTCAAACATCTTCTTGTGATGATCTCTGAGGTGTTGCATCTTGGCCTAAAGATGAATATTTTATTAAGGAATTGGGAAAAATCAGTTCAGTTGTTCTTGAACTCTGCAAATATTGGGGAAAAAATCCTGATAAGTTCTGATTAAAATGTTTGCTGTTGCGTAATTCAAATGGCTGAAAGTCAACACTTCAAACTTGGCTTTCTCTTGAATGTCTAATTAAAAGGAAAAACCATAAAGGTTTAAACAAAATCTTGTAAATGTTTTAAAAGGTTATGAACAGCGAAAGCTAGCATTTTTTTGCTTGAGTTTAAATTTGTTTTTCTGACGTGCTACTAGTCTGTGTTAACAATGGTGATATGCCTCTAAAGTATTTAATCCTCTTTTTAATAAAAGGGGGTGGGGTGGGAAAGAGTGATGTAACAAAGAACTCAAGCACTTCAATCAAGAAATTCACAAACTTAAGATTCCAGCTATAAAATTCTCACTCGGTACATACACATGGTTATTTCTACGTAATATATTGCTGTTTTTTTCATTCTGTACCTTTTAAAATATTCAGATGATACAATGTAGCAATTAATGTTCCATTATAAACTAACTACTGGAGTTTTCTGACTTCAATGTGCTTGATTATTCAAATGTTACATTAACTTTTTGCATTAATTCTTAAATACACTAGGTTTTGATGCAACTTGTATAATTAACATTGAAGGTATGACAGAATCTTTGAATAACAGTTTTGTGATAGTTTTGAGGCATGCGTCTGACAAAATCCAGTATCCAAAGTAGTAGCTTGTTGTGAAAGCTCTCCAGTAATTAAGCAGAGATAAAGGGACAACCAATCTGCTTTGAAAAATGTAAGAAGTTAAGCAAAAGTTTTTTGTTAAATCATGCTTAAAAATACAGTGCTTTACCCTGTTTGCTAATCTGTGAAAGCATTACCCAAAACCATGCTGGATTTGGTTGTTTTGGAGAAAGCCCTCTACTATTATTCCTTTCTGTTTTTTAATATCTCTTGTCGTTTATGCTGTGTTTTGTGTCTTTCCCTTTTTCTGCTTTCCATTTGTGTCTAGCAGCAGTACTATACATTTAACCTATTTCAGAGAGAAACCAATATAACCTAGTTTCACTCCTAGTATGTTCTTCTGAAGCTGGCGCCAGAAAAACATGTGGTCAGGTGTCAAAAACTCCTAAGTTCTAGTTCTATCTCGTTTGTCTATGTTTCTCTCCATCTATAAAATAGGATTTGTAGTCCTTGTCTACTTCAGAAGTGTTGTATGAATTTTTGTAATGTTTTGAAAAGTATAGTGCTATATAAATGCTAAAAATTAGGTGTGAAGTGCTGCTGTGCTATAGCAATGCAGTGTTCCCTTTGTTAGGTAAATCAGTAAATATGACAGGTGCTTGTGTGTTGACAAACACCAAACAATGTCAGCGGCTGGGCATAAACATGGAAAGATTGAAACAGACTGATATAAAGCCAGGATTTTTTTAAATTGTTTTCCATCCACAGTTCCCTCTAAAAATCTAGCATTATGGCAACTTCCTTCAGTTGAGGAGGACTGGATGTGGTACTTAAGTCTTGTACTGCCTCTAGTCTCCCCAGATTGGGCAAAGATCCTTTTTATATTCTTCACTAGTTAATGCAACAGATATTTACAAAAATATAGTTCCTTAGGTAAAATAGAAAATAAATGTAGAAATTTATGACTAAGCACAAAGAATCTGGTGGCAAATACATGTAAGATGGGGCTATATATATATATGTCAGTAGTCTTTGAAGAACTGAGCAGACTTCTGATATAAGCACTGATAAGAAGTCAGGTGCCTGTCATGATGTCCACTAACTTTTACAGTACACAAATCTGATATTTACCATAAAGATTCTTTTAAAACAAGCACGTTATCTGGACAAAGTCTGGACATCATGTGTGAGACCATTTTTATAACTTTGTGACTTGATCTTTTTTTAAACTAAGGTGTAGCCTCTAAATAATGTTAAAACCAGTTGGTATATGCTTGAGACCAAATTCTTACCTCAGTTGGGAAAATGGAGTTCTGTACACTCATCTGAGGACAGACATTTTTTCCTGAAAGGTAACCTGTAAAGGGAAAAAAATTGTGCTTGTGCCCTCTTTCTTTCCTTTGGCATATCAGGAAGGTCTGAAGTTTTTTTTCCTTTTCTGCTTGTCTATTTTTTTATATATATTAAGCATTTGGGTCCAGTCTAGGCTGTTAGTCTGTTACGACTAGTAAACTAAGGAAATGATGAAATTACCTGCCAAAAGAGTAGAAGTTAAGTGTTTGAAAGAGGAAGAGTATTTTAGTCAGACTGTTTAAAAACTGTTTTTTGATTGGCACCTATGAAACTTGAATGACTAACACTTGGGGTAAAAGAAGGTTTCCTCAAAGATTCAGCATCCTGGCCCATTCAGTTAAGTGCTATAGTTCACAAACATCTCTGTGAGACCTCCATACAGTCTGTCAAGACTAAAGCCTTGTCTAAACACAAATGTTATACCACTTAAACTACTAATATTTAATGCTGTACATCCTTCCCCCTCCCCTTCTATGTTGATGCAGTTACATTGGTATAAAGATGCTCATAACAGTAAAGCTAGGGTTACCATATTTCAGCGAGCAAAAAAGAGGACGGGAGGAGCCCCGCCCTAGCCCCGCCCCTGCCCCTCCCACTTCCCGCCCCCCCCTGACCTCCCAACCCTCCCCCCGTTCCTTGTCCCCTGACTACCCCCTCCTGGGACCCCTGCCCCTAACTGCCCCCCAGGACTATCTAAGCCTCCCTGCCTCTTGTCCCCTGACTGCCCCAACCTTTATCCACACCCCCACCCCCAGACAGACCCCTGGGACTCCCACGCCCCATCCAACCACTCCCCACCCACTGACAGCCCCCCCCCAGAACTCCCAACCCATCTAAACCCCTCTGCTCCCTGTCCCCTGACTGCTCCGATCCCTCTCCGCACTCCTGCCCCCTGACAGCCCCCCCCAGAACTCCCAACCCATCTAAACCCCTCTGCTCCCTGTCCCCTGACTGCTCCGATCCCTCTCTCCACTCCTGCCCCCTGACAGCTCCCCCCCAGAACTCCCAGCCCCCTACCCCCCCCCGCTCCTTGTCCCCTAACTGCCCCCTCCTAAGACCCCCCCCAACTGCCCCCCAGGACCCTACCCCCTACCTGTACCCTGACTGCCCAAAACTTTCTCCACTCCCCCCAAAAAGCCCCCCCCGTTTCTTGACCTCCACCTCCAGAACCTTCCTGCCCCCTGACCTCCTTACCCTGCTGCTCAGAACAGAGTGTTGGGCTCTGTGCAGCCGAGCCGGACACGTGGCTGAGCTCCCCTGCACAACAAAACCCGGTCTGGCCCTGCACAACAAAACCCGGTCTGGCCCTGCACAGTGTTGCTGGACTGGGCTGCAAGGGAGCTGCTGGCTCAGAATGCAGGGCGGATCCGGCTCCTCTACAGCTGCTCCTGAGTCCAGCCCGGGACTTCCCTGCAGCCCTCCCAGCCACTCTCTGCTAATCCCGGACATTGTGAGTGCTTTACAAATTCCCCCCGGACGCTATTTTTAGCACACAAAAGGAGGACATGTCCGGGGAAATCCGGACGTATGGTAACCCTAAGTAAAGCTCTTTTCTATATGGGATGGGAAAAGAAGCTATAGCAACATAAGGCAACTTTGTACTGGTATAACTGTGTCCACACAATGAGTTGTACCAGTGTAATTATTTAAGAAAAAAAAATCTCACACTCCTAATTGAAATAGTTGTACCACTTTGAAAGCTTCATGTCAACTAGGCCTTGGAAAGTATTTTGGAACTTTTGGCGAATCATAGAATATCAGGGTTAGAAGGGACCTCAGGAGGTCATCTAGTCCAACCCCCTGCTCAAAGCAGGACCCATCCCCAGACAGATTTTTGCCCCAGATCCCTAAATGGCCCTCTCAAGGATTGAGCTCACAACCCTGGGTTTAGCAGGCCAATGCTCAAACCACTGAGCTATCCCATCCCCCAGTGTAGTTAATACATTTAACTAATATGTTTTAGAACCCCTAATGTAGATAGGGCCAAGTTTCATTTTAATACTTTAGCTGGGTGAGGTTGAAGGGTTTAGCTCCACCAGTTAGTTTTAAAATACTATTTGTGTTGTCTATGCTAGAGTTTTAAAACTCATGTTAGCCAACATGTTTTCAAACTACATCTTTCATTCTAGTGTAGGCAAGTTTCTAGAAGTCCTCCAGAAAAACTGGAGAATGCAAGACTTGACATAAATTTTCAGTAATAAGTTAGGGCACTTTGCTTATATTTTACTCAGAGCAGCCAATTTTTAACACCTGTGGTCTAAATTGGCAGTTTGTCTCTAGTAGTTTGCAACAAAAAACTAAATCAAAACTACTAGGCAAGTCGAAATATGGAATCTATTGAATTAGTAAAGTAAAAATGCATGTGAACTGGTATCTTTCCCAATGGCTTCAAACAATTGCTGAGCTTTCTCCATAACTACTAACATTTTCTCTTTTGGATATTTTTCTCTCCTGGGCACTTGTAAATGTGTGTCCTGTTCTGTTCTCTGCACATGTGCAGAAATCCAGATGATTGACATTCTTTTCTTCTCTCCCCTGTTGCTCTTCCTTTTCTGCAATGTAAATAAATAACATACGGTAGTATGACAGCTTGTCGGTTACATATGCTTGTGATGAGGTGCAGGGGATATGCAGGGAGAATTATCTGTCTAAAAAAAGTATGGACTGTCTTACAAAAATGCATTAATACAGCATTATGCTTGTATCATTATGTCCTCAGAAATGAAAGTTAAGATTGAATGTGTCTTTCAGTTTGCCTCTTTGTGCGCAGCTCACCACAATAGTTTCTAACTATGTATTCAGTAGTATTTCTCAAATATAAGATAATGATAAAAAGTTACTGCAACAATAGTTAACCAGATATTTTTAGAAGGCAGCAAATTCACAAATTAAGGTTCTTAAAGCAATATTACTTCAGCTTTATAAATAGTGTTTTCTCTTCCTCTTTTTCTTCTTTAAGTGTATAACTTAATATTTCAATTTGCTAAATATGTACTAGAAACATTAACAAGAGGTCCAAAATTGCAGAATTAACATTGCTGTAGTTCCATAACTTTTTTTCCTGTCAACACAGCAATTTTTTATCCTCATATTTATGTAGTTTTTAAAATGGTTGTTGCTTAGTATCAAGCTATTTCTATCAGCAAGCAAAGAACGGTTCTGACACCGAGGAAGGAAATGAACAGCTGATCAGAAGGCATGCAGTGTGTTTTCTGTGTGTTTATATTTTTGTGATTTCCTAATGACTTTTTACAAAGGAGCTCTGCTAAAAAAAGATTCATAATATAACCTGAGGTCCTGTGTGGTTATGTCTGTGCTATGGATATTGTATTCAGAGATAGTTCTCATTGTTTCTGAAAGTTTTTCCATATGCGTTTATTTAGACTCATGTTCACCCTTTAAACATAGTAATGGCAGTGACAGTGTTTGCAAAAGCTGCTCAGTAATAAGGAAGGCAGGTTAAATAAACAGACATTCTTTATTTTTAAGCCTAAATTGACCAAATCTTTACTGTTTTGAAGCAGGAGATCAGCAAAATCCCGAAGCAGAAGCCCTTACTCATCAAGACGCTCAAGGTCTCGCAGCAGGCACAGATTATCTAGGTCCAGAAGTCGCCACTCGAGTATTTCTCCTAGCACACTGACTCTGAAAAGTAGCCTGGCTGCTGAGTTGAATAAGAACAAAAAAGCTAGAGCTGCAGAAGCAGCCAAAGCCAATGCAAAAATTTCAAACACCTCTACGCCTACTAAGGGAAACACTGACACTGGTGTGAGTGTACCTCAAACAAACAATGTGAAGGATCTGAAGAAAATAAAAACTGAGCATACACCTTCTCCTACAAGTGGTGCAACTTTGAAAAATGACAAGACAAAAGCAAAGGTCTCTCTTCAGGAGACAAAGGTGGAAAATAATTTGATTGTAGACAAAGTGGTTAAACAGAAAGCAGCAGCAGCAGTAAAAGAGAATAAATCAGTTGTTGTAAAGCAGCAACCAGTCACTGTAAAAGAGAAAAACAAACCACATACACCAAATGTAGGAGCCAAGGAGAAAGATAGAAATGTTGCGCTACTAACCTCCACGCTGCCACCCTTGCCTTTCCCTCCCATGCTGCCTGAAGATATAGATACTGACAGGTGAGTATATACATTCACGTATATTTTTAAAGAAATAAAAACTTGCACAATTGCATAGGACTGATCAAAAGCTCCACTTTAGGCGGTTTGTTTCTGTTCTTCAGTTAACTTCGATTTAAGATGGTGGTTATTAGGAACTTAAAGGGGCAGAGACATTACTTATAAGTATAAATAATCTACTTGTATATTCCAGGAGTTAAGATGGGGGAAGGGTTTGTTCTAAGATAACTTTGTCAGTAAAAATTCTACTGGAGAAGGACAAGCTGAAAATTGGAGGTGGATTGAAAAGTTTTTTTTTTTTTTAATAATTTGCGCACACAAAAAATATTTAAGATCTCAAATCAGCTCATATAACTTCAGTTACATACAACTAGACTTATGAAAAAATGCATTTGATAACAATATTTGAGATTTACAGGTAGTTCCTCCGTAATTTACTTGCCAAGGCTTTGAGTTCAGGGTTCATTTTCCCTCTCTGCTAGTAACAGCACTGACCCCCTACAGCATTGTAATGAATGCAACTCCCTATTTCTTGAAGGGGGGTAGCAACATTGTAAGCACTGCAGTGGTAATGAGCACTGGTTTTAGCAAGTGAAGCAGCTAGCAGTTTGTCTTTGAAGTGAATATGAACTACAAAAATATTATGTCCATAGTGAAGTATTTCTAGGTCCTAAACCTAGACCATATTCAACTTTTTTTTACCTCTGAGATAGAAACCTTATCAGTATTAGAAAATGGTTAAATCGTAGCGTGTTGCTCTTTTCCTCTGATTTTTGAGCAATATAAAGTCTAGAGTGTGTATTATCAATACCACACTTTCATAGGCTATGGATTTTCAGTCTGCCCTTAGCTTGTAAATTAAAATTTTAAAAGATTAGTGCCAAAAAAAAGTCAACATGTGAAGGTATCCATCTTAATATTCCTAGCATTGAAGCTGCAGTGATAACATGATTTAAAGATTCCATGCAACTGTGTAAAGACACTGCTTTGACTTAAACCAATAGAGCAGGGGAGGGCAAACTATGGCCCGTGGGCTGGATCCGCCCCATCAGGGTTTTCAATCTGGCGCAGTGGGGCTAAGGCAGGCTCCCTGCCTGCCCTGGCCCCACACTGCTCCCGGAAGCAGTCGGCACCACATCCCTGGGGGTTGGGGGAGCAGAGGGCTCTGTGTGCTGCCCTCACCTGCAGGCACGGCCCCCGCAGCTCCCATTGGCCGGGAACGGGGAACCGTGGCCAATGGGAGCTTCGGGGGTGGTACCCACAGGTGCGGGCAGCATGTAGCGGAGCCGCCTGCCCCATCTCACCTCCAGGAGCCACTGCCGGACATGCTGGCCACTTCTGGGCATGGCGCAGGGCCAGGGCAGGCAGGGAGCCTGCCTTAGCCCCGCTGCCACCTGGGAGCTGCTCGAGGTAAGCAGTGCTGGGCCAGAGTCCGCATCCTGAACCCCTCCTGCACCCCCCTGCCTTGAGCCCCTTCCTGCACACCGCATCCCCTCCCACACCCCAACCCTCTGCCCCAGTCCTACATTCATGGCCCTGCATACAGTTTCCCCACCCAGATGTGGCCCTCAGGCCAAAAAGTTTGCCCACCTCTGCACTAGAGAGAAGCACAAAACTTTTATGTAGCATTGTAATAGTTCAAATTTAGCAGTGTTTACGCTTGTTTGGTCTGCTTTCCTTTATCATTTTAAACTGTGTAGTAGCAGCCCATGTGTGTCTTACCTGTAAATAAAAGTTGCTAGGAATTCAGACTTAAATGGATGGCTAAATATAAAAAACACAGGGTGTAATATGTGTTAAAGTACAAAGATTGTGAAAGAAATACAATTGAAATATCTGACAAACTTCCTGTGTTGTAGGAAAGAAATTGCTTCTTTTCCTCAGAAGTGCCAGCAGAATTCAATTCATTCCTCCAAGAATGATGGATTTGTGTAGTGAATATGGGAATGCATGGCTCAATCATACTCTCTTTGAAGATAGTGACAAAACTGCCTTTTGTTTTCATGAGAACAAGACTCTGGTTACAAATATCTACTGTAAATTACCTGGTCTAGAGCAGAGAGGAGGGCAAAAAATTAACCCCTAAAGGGCTTGGTCAGTTGAGCAGCATTTATTTATTGAGGTGTGAAAAAAGAAATTGCTTCCTGATCCCAGCTGATAAACAGCTTTTGCCTGAAATAGAATGCTAAATATGCATTGTAATATATCCTAGCCAGTTTAACTTCAGATTATATTTTTATTCAGAAATAGTTGAGTTACCAGTCTGAAAATTAGGGAGGGCCATGTGTACACAATATATTGCAAACTGGATTTTAGAAACTAGTTCTACCAATTGATTTTATCTTTGTAAATTAACATTCTAGTAGATAGGCAAATATTGTACCTTATGGACTACGTTACCAATCTAGAAATGATTATATCACATTGTAACAAGATGATCGGAGATCTTATTGAAATTCATAGGAAAAATACCTGGACTTCCACTTCTAATAGTCTAAGAGGAATTCAAGTCCAAGTATTTTAAAGGACACTGTCAATTCAAAATCAAAAGATTCTGTTTTTGAAAAAAGCTTTGGCTCCCTTTAGTAATGTTGTGGCTTTTATAGTAACATTTTTCTATTTAAACATGTTCTCTTCCCTGTTGTGTGAAAGACAAAGAGGAGAAATTGACTATATAAAAAATGCTGTCTAATATGTAAAGTAAAACGGGGGGTGTGGAGAGTTTTCCTTAGTCTTTCATTTACAGCAATCTGAGATGTTACCCACTATCTACTTGTAACACATTCAGATAGCTATGTGATCTCTTAAAAAGTTGGTATTCTGATGGCTCAAATGGTAACTAATACTCTAAAGCAATGGTAGAATTAAATTATACAAGTAGCTTATTTTTGTGTGTAACAAACATTATATAATTTTGTAAGAACATTTGAAGGGAAGGAACCTCCTGGGTTGTAAAGTCCAGCCTCCTGCTGTTGTAAGCAACCACATGATATAATCAGTTTCATGAACTTATCAAGCTCCATTTTAAAACCAGTTAGGTCTTTTATCTGCACTATTATTATTGGGAGGCAATTCTAGAGCCTGATGCCTTTGCTGGCTAGAAACTTTCTTTCCAGTGTTATGTTTTCAATTTCCATAAAATAAGGCAGTGCACTTAATAAAATTGCTGTTTTTAGAAAAATGTCTGATTCAAACTACTATGGTACTGACAGGGGGATGGGCGAACAGACTGTTTTGATCCAGTAACAGTCCCGGGATAAGTATTACATCCTTCTAGATTTAGAAGCAAATGAAGCAAAATAGCAGAAGGGACACAGTAAGGGAGAGTATGAAAAGACATAAGTGAATGAGAGGGAATATGATTGAAAGTTCTATATTAGACTATTCATATTATTTTAGTAGACCAATTTTGGGTTCAAATTGCTATCAGTGCAGTTTGAAAACTTTGAAGAATGGTGAGGCCTCCACACAAGATCAGTATTAAATCAATGTCAGAATGATTATTTATAGACCAGTTTTGCCAATGAAGAAATAATATAGTTATTGAAAAGGTCCACTGAAACAGTGGAAAAAGTCACCATAGTACTGTATTTTTAGAGAGCTTATTTTTAAAAATAGGCTAGTGAATAGCAGAGAGCCAAACGGTGACAGTCATATGGAGCAACAAGACGTGTGAGGCAATGTGGGACATGGAGTTAGACTCCCTGCCTCCATGTATGTGTTCATATGCTTCTTGTGCATCAGATTTTTTTTTTTTTAATGGAATGAAAAGAAAAAAAGTTTTTGTTCTTCTAACTGTGCCTTTCAAAATACTGTTGTAAGATGAGTAAGCATTATCCTCTCTTCACAGATGGGAAAATAGTAAAAGGCCAGACTAATTGAATTGCATGAGCTCACACGTGAAGTGTGTGGCAGAGACTTAGGCAGGTCTTCACTACCCGCCGGATCGGCGGGTAGAGATCGATCTATCAGGGATCGATTTATCGCATCTCGTCTAGACGCGGATAAATCAATCCCCGAACGCGCGCTCCCCGTCAACTCCGGAACTCCAGCTCACAAGAGGCGGAAGCGGAGTTGATGGGGGAGCGGCAGCGGTCGACTTGCCTCCGTCCTCACAGCCAGGTAAGTCAACCTAAGATACGCCGACTTCAGCTACGCGTATCTTAGGTTGACAAACGCCCCCCCCCCCCCCTTCTCTTCTCTCCCCCCCCTTCCCCCCAGTGTAGATCAGGGCTCAATCCAGGTTTCCTGACTACCTGTCCTGGCCTCTAATACGTGCTGTCATGACTAACTTTAACATTCACCAGGAAAAAACTAAAGGTATTCTTCATCTTAGTGCACAGCTTTTGCAGCAACTCAGCAGTCAGCTCTGTTGTTCTTAGATCACTCTGTTCAGTAGTCACATGTAAAACATAAACAAATGTCCTCCGGGCTGTAAAAGCAGAGACTGCTGCTAAAGCAGACTATATGAAATCATCACTTGTAGTGAATTCCACTGAGGTCTCACCCCCATTAGGTTTCCAGTCATGAAACAGAAAAGAATTTTAGTCCGTTTTAGCTGATTCTGTTTATCTTTATAGTTTGCGAGGGAATCTTTCAGTGAAGGCAGTTAAAAAGGAAGTGGAGAAGAAACTACGACATCTGCTTGCAGACTTGCCACTCCCACCAGAGTTGCCTGGAGGAGATGATTTATCCAAAAGTCCTGAAGAAAAGAAACCAGCAGTTCAGTCACACAGCAAAAGGAGGCCTAAGTATGTTTACTACTTCCTTTATTTATATTTATATATATATATATATATATATATATATATATATATATATATATATATATATATATATATATATATATATAAAAAAAAAACTGCATGTAAGACAAAGTGAGACACAAGTTTCTTCAAAATATAAAAATTTGAAATGTATATAATTTACCTGGCTTTTTATAATTATTCAACATAGGAAGTACTGGAAATAAGTTAATGCCTGCAGCAAATCTTGAATCAATCGATTTACTTCTGCTTTGTGCTATTTAAGCCTTTTTTTAACCATTAAATGACTCAGAATGTTTTATTTCTGAGAGTCTTCTAGACAGGCAAGGCGGTCCCTAGGTGCACTGGCACCATTTGAGAAGATGGAATTGTGTACTCCTGCCCACCATTTCCCTATTTGCCTCATTTGCACTAAGTTTCTCTGAACCCTATTCCCTTATTTATCCTCATCCTTTGGTCCCTCATCCTTCTGCCCTTCTGTGTGCAGTAATGATGAGGGACCAAATGAGCAGAAACTGCAGACAAAAATAAAGTGGTTTGGAATAGGCTTGTTGGTGAGTAACTGTGAAGGTCCTCTTTAGATGCAGAACTGAAAGTGCCCCACTCAACCCATGTTTAAGACTGTTACTTGGTTTTATATCCTCTTGCTTGTATACCCTCCCTTAAAGCACCACATTAAAAACTTTCCCTTGAAGTTCATTGTTGTGTAAACTATCCAGAAAGTGATTAATAGGTAAGGCTAGATGCTGTTCCTTTCTTTGCACCCATTCACCCTTTTACAATGAGGTTGCTGCAGCTGTAACACTTTGAAGAAGGTAGATACTGAATGAGATA
Organism: Chrysemys picta bellii; assembly: GCF_011386835.1. Classification (NCBI taxonomy): domain Eukaryota; kingdom Metazoa; phylum Chordata; order Testudines; family Emydidae; genus Chrysemys; species Chrysemys picta. The sequence continues at coordinate 96,501,173 of NC_088792.1, forward strand.
CCTTTTATGATAGTTAAATGTACTAACCTTTGGGTAGGCATCTTTTAATAGATTAGTGAAGTGTGTATGTATTGTTTTGGATGGACAGATGCAGAAACTGTTAAGTAAAATGTGACTCAAAATGTATCTTTCCTGAGACACAATAATTTTGCTTTTTTTATAAATTTCAGTGGAGAACATTTTTAAACAAACATTCCTTTGTGGTGTTTTCAATGCGAATAATGCAGTTTTGTGCTAGGGCAGGAGAAATGCAAAGCGATTGACTGGAAAGAGTCAGCAAATGAAACTGAAACTAACTAGTCTGTTTTCTTTGTCCAAGCTGAGAGAAATGAAAAGAACATAAGTGTTGAAAGTTGAATTCATTCAGTTCTCTCAGATCTGTTTTTCTAAGAAGTTAGTAATATGAAAAAGGTTACTTTTTACAGATAACTTATTTCAGAACATTTTGATATTTTTATGGATGTATTTTTAGAGCTAATTTTTATTTAATAGAATATGTGGACCACGCCATGGTGAAACAAAGGAAAAAGACATTGACTGGGGAAAACGCTGCGTGGATAAATTTGATATAATTGGCATTATTGGAGAAGGCACTTATGGGCAAGTTTACAAAGCCAGGGATAAGGATACGGGTAAGATCTAAAAATATATAATGAATGAGTGCTGTTAACTACAGAATTGCAGTATTACATGGATTTAATTTGGTATATTTTGTAAAATGCGTATGCTTTTCTGCCCTTCTCATCTTGGAAAATTCTTCAGAATTGTGTAGGGTTTCGATCCTGGTAGTTCTTCATAGTAGTAGTAATTTCTCTATGCTGCTTAAAATCATGTAACTGCAGGTTATTGCTAGAAGCATAGGGTGCAGGTATTTTTTGGCCAATTTCCTACTTCAGCTTTCATGCCTTGAAGACAGTTAGTGAGAAAGAAAAGAGAGAGGCACAGCAGTAATGCTTGTAGGAACTGTTGATGAAAGAAGCTGTTGAACAAAGGGTATATTCTGGAACTTTGCAGTTTTTCCTCCTTGCACCTTCATAGCTACTACCTGAAATAATATAAAGGGGGAGGGCCTCCTGTACAATGACACCCTGAAATATGATCTCTAAGGTTGCTTTTCCTATAGTAGTCAGATAATTCTCATTTATGGCATCATAGTTTAATTAAAAGCTGAAATGTTGCAAAACTTGTAACTGCCTATCTGTTTATTTTATGGCTTTCTTGGAACACCAACCATGGGGTATCAAAGGACATTTTGGTCAGCACCTTATAATAAGCAGTATTTTGAGATTAAGTTTCCTGATGTATGTTGTTTTATTTTCTTGTTTGATCATCTCACTTTACATTAGTATTCTTTGCTACATTACAAATGTGCTAGATGTATTGTTTATCAAAAGGAAAAGACGCAAGAAGGAACCTCCGTCTATTTCCCGACCTCAGGTGTCCTGAAATGTGAAATCTGCAGCATGCGTAGGCCTTTAAATGTAGAGACTCTGTTGACTCTCTCTTGTGTGTGGGCTTAGTGATTGGAAACCCAAGGAGGCAGATCCGATTGCAGATGAGAAAGAAGGAAGAAGGCTATTTAATAGTTGTGAGAAAGTTGTCTTATAGTTTCAGTTCTGCAAAAGATTTGGTGTCTGAGCTGTGAGTGTTTTGTTAACATGGACTTGAATTTACTTTTTTTATTTTATTTTTAGTGCAGGTGCACATACTGGAACATGAATGATAGACCTCTTTTTTTTAAATATTGTAATTCAAAAAGGATGTATTGAGTGACAGAAAAATCTGAACTTCATTTGTTTGAGTGCTATCCTTCATGTTTTTATATTTAAACCTTTTCATAGGAGAAATGGTGGCGCTAAAGAAAGTACGGCTGGATAATGAAAAGGAGGGTTTTCCAATTACAGCTATTCGGGAGATTAAGATTCTTCGACAGCTTAACCATCAAAGCATTATCAACATGAAGGAAATAGTGACAGATAAGGAAGATGCTTTGGATTTCAAGAAGGACAAAGGTATGTACACATGCACAGGGCAACTACTTCTCTGCAGTCCCATTCTTAAAGCAAATATTAATTCAGTATCTGCAAGTGGAGGTTTTACTTAAAAAGTGCATTTATAAGTAGTAAACTTTCAACAAGAAGTTGTAATGCTACTTGTTCTCTCTACAAGCCCTTTATTTAACAAACAGATAAATACCATTGCTTTTTGGAGTATTAATGTAAACATTCTCAGAACAGAATAAATGTAACTTTGTTTTACAGTGTTGGAGCAGATGTGAAGATGCTTGTTATATGTAGATTAAGCAGGATTAACAGAAAATGGGAAGATGTCACTTTGGAGTCCAATTTAGACTCCACTCTGCTCTCCTTGTTTTCTCCTGCCTCACTGGAATACTGCAGTCTCATTCCTTTAGGGAAAACGTTTTCCTTATAGGCCTAGGTTATTTTTGGCTTGTGATTTCATTTTTTGGAATCGGCATGAGCGCAGTTGACAGAAGGAAGCAAAAGGGAAAAATGATGTATAAATTGGCCTTCTTTGAAGGCCAAAGTACAGATGGATTTATTAGTAAGTAAGATGGATATGTTCTTGCATGTCAGAGGCCTACAAACTTTCATCATCTTTGTTCGCTCTTCTTGAGTTACAGCAACCTTCAAAGCGGAGAGCAGTAAGGCTACAGTAGGGAAATTTGTACAGGGCTGTTGTGTTGTGCTCTTTGCAAGTGTAAATCTGACAATAGAGCTGGTCATTCCATCTTTGGAGATGTCTTTCATGCAGTAATCTACCAGACTGTTCTCAGTAAACCCTGGCTTGTTTGGGTCTCCAAGCAATAGGTGTCTTTCTATTAAAATTTTTGGCTGAGAAAATGTCATTTTAGGGAATTTGGATACCTATGACATTGCCTTTCTCTCCCTAAATCTTAATGGGGAATATTAAGTAGATCCCGTCTGTTCTGTGCTAATTGAGCCAGGCCCCATAAAGGAGAATTTTCTTACCACCAATTCTTTTGTGTCCTAGATTCCTCTGGCGTAGACTCATCTCTATTGATTAGTTAGGAATCTATAAAAGATTCAGTGGAAAATGTGAGGCTTTTATACAGGCTACTAATCAAAACCAATTTTTTTTCCTACTTTGGAAGTACTGAGTGAGGAGAGAGTAGGACAAGTGAGTGGTGCTAAGCTAAATGACGTGTTGTAAAATGAGCTTTTCACTGGTTCCTCTCTGTCCTAATCTGCATGTGAGGAGGAACTACTTTTCTGTTCTGTGCCAGTAGAATCCTGAACCCAGGCCTTGGCTACACTTACCAGCTAGTTCGACGGCTGGAAATCGAAGTTCTGGGTTCGACTTATCGCGTCTAGTCTGGACGCGATAAGTCGAACCCGGAAGTGCTTGCCGTCGACTGCGGTACTCCAGCTCGGCGAGAGGAGTACCGCGGAGTCGACGGGGGAGCCTGCCTGCCGAGTGTGGACCAAGGTAAGTTCGAACTAAGGTACTTCGACTTCAGCTACGTTATTCACGTAGCTGAAGTTGCGTACCTTAGTTCGAATTAGGGGGGTAGTGTAGACCAAGCCCCAGAGAAGAAATTGGTAGTAAGAAAAGTTCCCTTTCTATATAGTTATTGAATATCAAAGAATCCCAGGGGCCTCTGAAAACTAAATCAATGAACATATAGTCACTTCATCCATCATCAAAATGCAGTCTCCTTTGAAAGGAATGTGGAAGTTGTTTAGTACAGTGCAGCAACACTGCACAATAGATCAGACAGGAAAAGATGAATATATTATGCAGCCAGTTGACACATTGGGTGACATTTTGTTTAGGCAGAAAGTAGTAGCATGAATTTGGTTATGATGCCAAGGTTAAAACCCGTACTCTTGCAAGATGTCCTGTAGGAGCAGTAATAACCCAAGACGCTGATTTTTGTGTGTCACCCAAAAGAGAGTACTTCCACCAGGGTTCGGTAGTGACTGTGGTTGTGAAGGGTGGTGCCCCAAACACATGCCATTTGTAGCAGGTAACTTAGATTTTCCATGTTTTTTTTTTCTATTCAGTTGTTAATCAGACCGATCCCTACTTAGCTCATGAAAACAGTTTGTGTGATCATTCAGCCTACTGTGCCTTGCACTACTGTTACTGTCTTATTGCTGAAAGTGTCTTTTCCTTCTCTCTCTTGTCACTTGTGCCACATCGAAACTTAGATTGTAAGCTTTTTAGGACAGAGACGGTTTCTTTTTGTAAAGTGCCTAATACACGTTTTGGTACTATTAAATTAATTAATCCTTTTTTTGGGCTGAGCTTGTACTTATGATACTGATTCCCTTTTTGAATTTGGTATTTATAACAAAGAGAACTGTTTTCATCTGTTGTTAAAATACTAATGTGAATTTGGACAGTCTTCCAATACTGCATTTCTGTGAAGTGTCTTAAACAGAATTAGTCTGACAACAACCTCTTCATAAACAGACAGTATTGGCAAAAGGGTATACAAGACTCTTACTGTTGCAGGCTGTGTGAGAAGAGGTTGCAGTCAGAAATTTGCTTTTTGGGTTACTGCTTCGCTCTGTTTCCCCATGGATTATAGTTTGAGATGAACTTTATTGGTGAGAAGTTGTAGCCACATCACAGTCCTAACTGAGCATGGAGCTAGAACAAGCACACTGTTCTTCAGTTTCCACGATACACTATCACAAACTGTATTTTTAACTTGGATTCTTAAATTTAAAAATAACCATTATTAAAGTTACTTTAAATTATGTATCCTGTTCAAGATATACAGCATAGCAGTTCTTGCAGTGAAGAGGCAGTTGAATTTGCTTTTCCAGCAATAGCCTTACTATCTTGATCTTCTAAAAATGTTTTGGGTTAAAGTTTGATTTAAAAAATAAAATAAAAAGAATAACCTAATGCTTAAAACTAACATTGTAAAAAAGTGAGGCACATGCAGATGTTTTTGAATGCTGTTATACCCTCTGATTTTAGTTTGCAGGTTTGGTTTTGAATGTGGTAGTGTGTCAAACTAGTGAAAATGCCAAACTATTAACTATTTATTGATAAAATTGAATCTTTGATTTTAAGAACAGGTAATTCTGTTTGATGGGAATATATAAAAATAATTCTTATATGTATTCATCTGTCTCTTTAGATCAAAAATTAACTCCACCCACTTGACATTTAAAGATTACATATGTATGAATAGCCCTATTTTAGACAGTATAGCCTTGAACGTAGATTTGGCTGACTCTTTCTGAAAGTCCATATGGTGAAGTGGGTGAGACTTGGGTCAGCTATATCAAAGATCAGAGTTCTGTTTCCTCCCTGTGTAACCTGACAGTGGAGCATGAGGCCTTGCTCAGTAATGATTGTGAAGGGCACCAAATTATTAACAGCAATTTAGAAGAAATGTAAAACTCATGGCTTCCTGGTTCCCAGCCCAGGTCACACTCCACCCCCCCAGGCAGTTGGGTGCTCAGACAGAGGGAGGAGAAATAAGAGGATACATTTTGTGTGTCTTGTCAAGAGTTACAGGTCTGTGTGGCATGCTGAAAGGAAATGGTGATGCATGAGCATTATTAATGGAATGTTAAGGAATTTTGATAGCAGGCTTTTAGCAAGTTGTACTGAGCAAAACACAGATGGAACAGGACCATTTCAGATCTTTTAACTGTGCCAAATCCAAATGGATTTTCATGGGAACAGCAAAAGCACTTCACTTACCCCAGGTCTGCCCCCTTGCCAAAATTCCAAGTGCTGCTGCAAATCATTGAATTACTAGAGCTCTTTTTTCTTTTTCTTTTTTTTTAAGTCAAATGTGTAATGGAAAGTATTAGACAAACTTAATACAGTATAAGGGTTGCTGCTGCCCCACTTATAAAACACATGCTGTTATCTAAACAAAGCAGGTCACAAATAGAAAGCTGAAAATACTTCACTTAATATGTGCATTTCTAATATGCCAATACTTGAGAAGGAAAAAAACATATTGGGAATCACTGGGTGAAGAAATCCTCAGAGGTGATATCTGGGGCATTAATAGGAAAAAGCTGCTCTGAGTTGGTTCAGCTTCTGAACTGGGACTGGGTCTTTTGAGGATTTGATCTATGCTCAAGGAGGGGAGAAAGATTAAAATACCTTTTCTAGACAAATAGGATTGGACGACTACAGATGTATATATTTTTCAGGGTGAGAGGGGTGGTGAAATTCTAATTTACTAAAAGAGATTTATCTGTTCTTACAAGGTACTCTGCTTTTAACAGGGTATAAAGCCACACTTCTCACGTGTGGAAGGTAATCTTTAGGTACTTTTTAGTACCTGAGCCTCTCAGCTGCCAAATCGTACTTCTTACATCTGAGACCCTCCATTATCTTATGTTGAAGACTTTGTCTTGTGACCAGCAGGCTACAGAAACTGTGGCTGTCTCAACCTCTAGTTACAGTAGAAGCAAATGGCTTTGACTGTGTGGGCCCTTGTGACAAACAGCATAACCAGCTCTCATCTTTGTATTTTTGGCTTCTCTCTTTGTGTTTGCCTGCTGCAGCCTGAGGGCAGTACTGCTTGCTGAAAGTGTAAATCTCTGCCCATGCCCCTTGACTGACTCTGAGGGCTTGTCTACACTGCTGATTAAACGACAAAACTTTTTTCGTTCACAGGTGCTTAAAAAAGCCCTTGGTAGCTAAAAGCTGTGTAGTGTGTAGACAGCCTGAGAGAGGGATATGCGTTCCAGAAACCGTTTACCTTTTGTTACCACTCTTTAGAGGTCATGGGTTTTTCTTGTCTTTGGGGATGTCTGTGTGAAATTACCTGTGCTGATGGGAGGAGTTCTCCCATTGGTGTAGGCAATCTACCTCACAGAGATGGCAGCTAGATTAACAGAAGAATTTTTCACAGTGCTGAGTGGCATAGCTAGGTGGACTTAAGTTTTCTAGTGTAGACCCAGCCCATAGCTTTGGTTACAGAGAAAATAGAGATCCTGTGTCTCTAAAAGGTACGTCTACTCTACAAGCTCTACGGTGATACAGTTGGATTATAGGTATACTGCTATACTGTAGACACTTGCTACAGCAATGGAAAGGGTTTTCCATCCCCTTGAGAGGCAGTAACTATGTTGAAAGAAGAATTCTTCCATTGACTGAGATTGGCTTAACTGTGCGTCTCAGGTGTGAATTTTTCAAACCCCTTAGCGATATAGCTAGATTTACCTAAGTTTTAGATATAGAGTAGGCTTAAAAAGCTCTTGCATATTCTGACATTCCCTAGTCAGTCAGCCCTAGTCATTTTCACTCAGCGAACTCTTCAAGACATGCCCTTTCTCCCCATCTAGGGCAGCCACTCCTAATTTTCAAACCAATTTTTTCTACATACTGCATACAATAGAGTTTTGAACAATCTGTGTTTTCTAGGAGATGGGCTGTTGAAAATACAAAAACCCTTTAATTAAATAGCTGACTTTCAAATGGCTAACCTAGCTATAATACTGCTCTTCTTGGTGCATATGCTTACTTTCCTTTTCTGCGAAACACGGTGGAGGGAGTTAGAGTGTGGTCTTTACTAAATGTCCTTAATTCAGCTGCCATGAAACACAAATTATTGCTTGACACATCTTCTGTTGTTATGGGGCCCTCCATCACAACCCAAAGTAACAACAATTAAGCCTGCATTTTTCATGTGATTCAGTTCAACACTGATGGTATCGGAGTGGTTTTCAGAAGCCTTCAGCTGTTAGAAAAAGTGTCCATATGAAGTGTTAAAGCTATGTATTTGCCAATGTGCATTTTGAGACAGGAGAGGGTATATGTTCTTGGTTCTTGCTAATCTGTTATAGGGTTACTGTCTGCTTAAGTTGGGAAAATTCACAGCCTTTAGATTTTTCCTTATTCCTTATCCTTATTCAGGAGTCACTTCTGATAATCTTGCTGGGCATTAGAAACTAGAAGACATGCTGATTTTGCAGCTAAACTACTTAAACTGCAAGAGGAATTAAGATTAAATAGTTGTGCAACACAATGATATCCCAAAAAGAGAGTGAATCCTGGTTTGAGAGATTTTGATGAGGAAGCAGATCTGACTGACAGATTCCTCGCTTCTGGAAACTCCATTTAGAAACGAGGCCGACGTGAAGAATATTGACTTCATGGTGGCACTGGACGTATTCCTGCTGCTACTTTGGCAAGGTAGTCAGTGACTATACTTCTGAAAGGGTTTTTACCTCTGTTCAGATTTTTTACTCACAGAACAAAGTCCCTATAAACTTTATTGTACGACTGGTTACTTCCTTCCAGCTATCAGGCAGTTCTGTAGTCTTTCTGAAAGTCTGTGAGGATTCCCTGACAGCAGTCATGCAGTCATCAGAGAATACTTCACTGCAGAGCTGTCTCTCTGTTCCCATTTTAAGTAACTTTACTCAGGCTTCCCAGGGCTAATGTGAAGTCTGTTAGGAACTGCAGAACTTAGTGAAGGCATGGTGTTCGAAGGGTCATGAGGAAAAGTGTTTTTTTGCAGCCTGGTCATTATATTGGCCATTTGGTGCTTCCCATAGTACTGGTAGTGGGAGTGGGCTAGCATAGAACAGATATAAGAGGTATTGATCTGTTCAGGTAATAAAGAACATCTCTTCCCTCTGCTTGCTCATCTGGGATCCTTGACAAGTTGAAATAGTGTAAGTGCTGGTGTAACTGGAAACTGAACGCTTGCACTGGTGACACATTTCAAGAAATATCTCTGGAAACAAGGAGACTTCCTCCCTAGAATAAGGTGTCAGCTATCAATTTTCTTTGGCTAGTCAGGTTTAATTTCTTGCTCTGATTTGACTTCTCCATTTTTATTGGCCAGATTGGTCATCCTCCTATGAGGAAGAGCTTTTATACAAAGTAAAAGCTTTGTTGCAGAATGGGGGGTGCTGATAAGTAAAAAAATTCCGGTTAACTAAGAGGGAGAGAGTTTCGGTGGGGTGGAGGGGCTAGCTGTTGGGGTGCAGGAGGGAGTGCGAGGCACAGGGGGTTGGGGTACAGGAGGGGGTGTGGGGTGCCGGATCTGGGCAGGCTTATCTTGGGTGACTCTGTGTGCTGCCTTCTCCCCGAGTGCTGGCTCCACAGCTTCCATTGGCTGGGAACCATGGCCAATGGGAGATGCGGGGACGCGCCTGTGGGCGGGGGAAGTGCGCAGAGCTGCCTAGCCGCGCCTCCGCCTAGGAGCAGCAGGGACATGTCACCGCTCCTGGGGAGCTCCCCGAGGTGAAAGGTGCCTGGATATGGCACCCCACACTGCGAACCCCTCATGGCCATTCCTCCACCTAGGAGCAGCAGGGACATATCACCACTTCCGGGGAGCCACACGGAGCCAGGTAGGAAACCTGCCAGCCCCACAACAACCGGACTATAACCTGGACTTTCAATGAAGATCAGAAATGCCGGCTTATAGAGCTTTCCGGTTGGTAAAGTGAAGGATAACACTACTTTTACTGTATATGTTTAATCTCAATAACCCGCTACGCCACTTCATCTACAGGAACACAACAGGAGGCTCCTCAATTAGGGCTGGGGAACATAATTAGGGTTGGAGAGCCTCCTGTTGTGTTCTTGTAGATGAGCTGGCATAGAGAGTTATTGAGATTAAACATGAAGGCTCCCAAATGCCATCTTCCCTAATAGGAAGACTTTCTAATCCGGTACAAATCTCTCTGCTCCCATGTCACCGCCACCTCCCACTTTGACAGCTCCAACTTTCTCCCTCCCATGTTAATTTGCCTACAAAGCAGCTTCCCGCTAGGACGTAGGCACTCTCTCCTATGACTGCATCTTGCAAGACCAAACCACCTACAAATCCAGAGACTCCACAGCCCTCTTGCATCTCTGAGTGTGAGATAGAAACCTCTCACTGAAATTATCCTCAGTCACACCAGGTAAAATGTCTGGAATGGTAGGGTTATTTACTTGAGGCAGATATTCCTTTTCTACGTTTAGGTTGGGCTCTGGCTCAGCATGGATGGGGGCCTACCCATTTGGCTATTCAACTCCCAGCTTGCCAGCTGTAATCCTATGTTAGAGCAACATGAGAAGCTCTGAGAGGTAGTGAGGACTCCTGATCTGCATTGTCTCAGTAACCCAAACCTAGAAGAGACCTTTGTATTTCTCATTCCATTGGGCAAATATCTGGTGCAATGGAGGCACCAAATATTTGGTAACTACTTCCAAGGACTAAGTAAGCTCTTGCAGTGACAGGTCTTTCACTTGAGAAGTATTTGGCCATGGAATTTGTTTGGAAACAAAGCAGTTTGAGACATCAGTCTGAGTGTACAGCATACAGAAATACAGGATTATTAGAAAACAAATTACAGGAGTGCGAATCTTGAAGAAATAGGAGATGAGTAAAGTATGATATGAAGTAGTATCACACAACAAGAATATAGTCATCTGTAGCTTATACGGAAGAAATAGGAAAACCTTAATAGAATGAGAAGATACTAACCAGGGGCTAAAGGGAATGAGGAGGACTCTTAGAAACAATTTAGGGTGAAAAGTACTAGAGAGAGAGAACAGTTTTAATGAAGGAATAAAATTGATTCATATGACTGAGCTATTGCACGTCTTGTTAAAATCGGTTTTAACAAGAATAATAAAATAGATTGTGTTGATTAGAAAGTAAATGTTTTTATAAGGAGCAACTGATTAAGAGACTATATGTGACACTTAAATGTACACAGCTGGATGGGAAAACATACATGTGAGAGCATTAGAAGAATTACATAACAAACTTCTTGTATGACTGACAGTACTTCTGAAATGTCTTTGACTACCATAGAGGTTATGGACAACTGGAGAAAAGAAATGGAGTTCTGGTGTTAAACAAATAAAATTTCTGACCATTACTATCCCAAAAGTCTAACTAGTATTTCTGTTTTTTAAAAGAGGAACAAATGTTAAGAAGAAAACACTAAATATCTAGAGGATTACAGAAATATAAGTAACAAGCAGCACCAATTTATGAAGAAATTATCAAACAAACTCAGTTGTTTTAGGCAGCATTTCAAAATGAATGAGTGAAAGGAAAGCAAAACATGTAATATTTAGTACAATTTTTAATGAAGTCATGAAATCTTATCTGAATTCATTTTGCAACTAGGCTTGTAAATGATCATTATTACATGGACTGAACATTGGCTGAAGGACCATAAAGAAAGCACAATAATAAATGGTAAAATATCAAATTGGGAGAAGATGCCTAAAAAGGTACTACAAATACTGGCAGTAGATCTAGCTTTAATTTGGAAGCACTAACTAAACTTAAAGTATTAATTTAGAAAGCATTGTGAGCACCAAGGGCAAAGAAATAATGCAAAGGGACTTAGAAACATGAGGATAGCACCACCTACCATTTAGGTTGCCCGACTCTTCCCATTATAAGACTCTGTTTTCAGTTGCCTATAATTTTGTTAGGCTTTAACCAGTTGGGATGCAATTTTCCTTGCTGGGTATCTGCCTTGGTTTGTTTTGTTTTGTTTTGTTTTGTTTTTTTTGTTTTAATTCCAGCCAAAATAGTTTACCTATTCCCAAGAATGAGGCTAGGAGAAAATACATGGTTTTTGCTGTATTACTTTTTGGCAGACTTTCCTTTGAACAGCTCTAGTACCGCCATGCTTTGGAGCAAGGACTCGGCAGGGTTGTGCCTTTTACGGTTCTCGTGAAAATCTGCCCAAAGTTGTAAGCCTTTGAAAAATCAGTTTGCACATGCTCAACAGAGGCTTCCTGAGATTTTAGCAGCTAAATTCCCAGGGCTGAGCAGCGCTTTTTTCGCAGCTGGGACTCTCTCTCTCCCCTGTGCTCTTAATGACTTCCCTGATGGGAAGAGGCAGCATGGGGGAGGAAACTGCCTGATTCAAATGCAGAAGGGACAAGAGGGAATAGATTATGATGAGTGGGGGATTACGACTGGGATTTAGGGTGGTCGGGGAGACTGATACTGGCTAAACAAGGGGACTGGGAGCTGTGACGGGACTGTGAATAGGTGGATAAGACAACTGGAGCTGGGAGGAAAATTTAGGGGTGGAGAACTGAGTTTGGATTCTATTGTATTCAGGTTTTATACCATGTTCAGCACCATATAGTAGCTCCTCACTTAACGTCGTCCCAGTTAACGTTGTTTCGTTGTTACGTTGCTGATCTATTAGAGAACATACTTATTTAAAGTTGCGCAATGTTTGCTTATAGCATTGTTTGGCCATGGGGGCTTGGAACCAGGGTGGGCCAGGAGCCCCCCATCAGCTCCCCTCCACCTCGTCCAGCGTCTCCCACCTGCCGGCGGCCCTGCGGATCAGCAACTCCCCCATCCTTCCCTGCACTTCCCACCTGTAGCAATCAGTTGTTTCGCAGCATTCAGGAGGCTCTGGAGGAGAGGCGGGAGGAGCCTCTCCCTTGCCCCTCTCCCCCCGAACCTCCTGAACGCTACAAAACAGCTGATTACTGCAGGAGGGAGGCGTGCAGTCTCCCCACTCCCTACCCATGCCTTCACGAAACAGCAGATGGCTGTAGGCGGGAGTTCAGGAGGCTGGGGAGTTGGGGACAGGGGGCGGGAAGAGGCAGGGCAGGGGTGGGGCCTTAGGGGAAGGGTGGAGTGAAGGTGGGCCTGGGGCAGAGCCGAGGGTTGAGCACCCCCGGTACTTTGAAAAGAAGAGCAAGAGAAGCAGCTGGACAATCCACCCTATTTCACCCTCTGACTCCACCATCTCAACCAAGCTTCACAATGGCCGGGATAGCTCAGTGGTTTGAGCATTGGCCTACTAAACCCAGGGTTGTGAGTTCAATCCTTAACAGGGTCATTTAGGGATCTGGGACAAAAATCTGTTTGGTCCAATAGGTCCTGCTTTGACCAGGGGGTTAGACTAGATGAGGTCCCTTCCCACCCTGATATTCTATGATTACATTGTTTAAAATTGTTTAAAAAGTATACTGTATATGTATAATATCTTTTGTCTAATGAAAAAATTTCCCTGGAACTTAACCCCCCCATTTACATTAATTCTTATGGGGAAATTGGATTCGCTTAACATCATTTTGCTTAAAGTAGCATTTTTCAATAACGTAACTACAGCGTTAAGCGAGGTGTTACTGTAATGTACAAGTGCCTTTTCAGTAGTGCATTAAGCAGCATTAACTACACTTCTGTCACATGTTGTTGGACCACCCCCTGGAGAACTTTCTGTCTCCCACACAAACAAGCTTTACTCTTATTGTTGAGAGTTCCATTGTGCCAGAGGAGTGACGTTTTCGACCATGCTCTTTGATCTGGTGTTTTAGGTTCTCTGGGGCTGGTCTTTTAGGTATTCTGGACAATGATTTGAAGATAAGGACCAAGACCTTGAAATTTGATTCGAAGTTCTATGGGAAGCCAATGTAGAGAGCGAGAACAGGTGTGATGTGCTCATGGTAGCTGAGGAGATGCGCTGTGGCATTTTGTACTTGGAGCTTCCCAGGTGTTGACGGTTTCATGCACAGTATGCCACATTGCTGTAATCTGGTTGAGGGCTGACAAAGGCATAAATAAGTGAGGCCAGGTCTTCATCCATCAGGATGGGAGGGAGTCTCTTAGCCAACTGGAGATAGAAGAAAGTATTACTCTCATCTGTTGCAATGTGAGAGCTTAGCATTGGATGAGAAACCTGGGGGAAAGGAGGAAATGGGGGTGGGGAGACAGGTCTGACAAGGAGTTGGGCGTGGGGGGAGAACTGGCACTGTCTGGGCAAATAGATTGGGATAGTGAGTTGGATTGGGGGAGAGAGCACTAAAACTTGAGATGAGAAGATTGAGACTGAGAGCCAGTGGGGATGAGGAACATGGGTAGTAGAAGAGGGCAAGTGATTGGAGGCTAAGGTGGGGGATGGAGGCATCCGATGTGGAGCCAGGCGGAGGTGGAGGGAAACTGGGTCTGGATGGGCAACAAGACAGAGTCTGATGAGAAGCCTGAGAAGTGGACACTGACACTGGATAGGTGAGGAGACAAGGAGCTTGGGTGGGAAAGGACTGGTTGGAGGGGACAGTGTTAAAGGAGTCACTTAAGGGAAACAGGCAGAAGAGTCTATGCCTGCTGGAGAATGTTCCCCTCCAGAGCCTGGACTGGAATCCAAGATCTCTGACTTACCATTCCTCTCCTCTCAGCATATATCTGTGAAACTCAAGAGCAAAGTTTTTCTCATCCACCTGTAGTGCTGGTCCATCTTCTCATTTACTCCATTTGCTCAAGTAGTAGAGGTCTGTACAGCTGATCTAAATACTCCAACCCTGCTGGTGATCAATGTGGGTGACTATGATGCCACAGCATGGAATTCCTGTGGGGTGGGGTGGATTTTTCAGTTTTCTTTTTAAAAAACCTAGGGAATTGCGCGCACAAAAAAAGAAAACCTTAAAAGGACATTATTAAGCTTGCAAAGTTAAGCGCTCCAAAGTTAGGAAATGCCAGAATTAAGTTTGTCTGTGCAACATTAATTCAGCTCCCTTGTGCCTGTGCATTTTGAGAGTTTTTAATTACATGATCCCATACTGTTTTTTCCCACAGGAGCCCTGCCATATTCAGTGCACAGCATAGACCTGCTCAGGGTTGTATAGTGAAGGAGATTATCTGCTTCATTTGTTGCAGAAGTTGGAAGATGTGAAGTGAATGAGGCAGGGGATCACAGGAAAAGAAAGGAGGGTGTCATGGTTAAAGCAGTTGAATGCTGCCATGGATTATTGGATTCTATCCCTGCCTCTGTCCCAGAGTTCCTGTGTAATGTTGGGCAAGTCGCTGAAACTAAACTTGTCATACACAGTCACGAATTGTGTGTTCCTCATTTCTGGGTACCTGACTTGAGATCCTGGTGTCTGATTTGCAGAAGTGCTGAGCCCTCGCAGCTGCAACCAGGGTGGATTGATTTAAGTCACTGATTTTAATGATAATGTAAATCACCAAGAAAGAAACCTTAATCTAAATCATTTGTACTTTTTAGTTAAAAGTTGGTTCTTGATTTACAACATATTGATTTACAATTCCACATAGACTTCACACTAAATTTGGTGCTTCTTTTTGTCAGCCAGAAGGAGATGCTGTAGCTATACACATTTATATAAGCAATCATGTGACTTAATTTACCTTTATTCAGATTCTGATTATTAGCATTGTTAGAAATGGTGAATGATGCGTTCTTATTTGCTAGATTAACTTTTTACTTGTAATTTGTGTCAAGCTCTATGTTGATGGAAATTCAAATTCAATTAAAAAGGCACAAAAATAGCATTTAGATTTTTTTAAAATCAGTAAACCTACCTTAAATGTGCTGGATACATAGGAGGAAAAATGCTTATCCAAAAGTTCATCGAACCATGTTTTACATTTTAAACTAACTGATTTATTAAATAAAGTATCTGCAGTTAGTGAATTTAACTGCTTTTTTTTTCTGGTCCCTGTGTTCTTCCAGATTTTAGAACTAATAGTTCTCATCCTCTTCCACTTAGATTTAAATTCATAGATTGGAAGAGGAAAACAAGTTTTCCGTCTTGTTCAACTTCTAGTTGGTTTCTTAGCTTTGAAGGAGTTAGTCATTGAACTGCATTAATTGAACAAACTGAAATGAAGAAAATATTCTCTCTGCACTTGCAGAAGAGGCTATTTCTATGAAAAGCTCGTTTTGTACTTCAGCAAACTCTGGGTGCTTAGCCAGTGACTTACACCAGTTGAGTGATTTGACTTTCTTTAAAACTCTGGCAGCAAATGTACTGCTGAATGTTATTTTTTTGTGTTTCCTTTAAAAGATTTTAATAGCTTAGTGAGTTCAGGCCACAACACTAGTTCTTAATTTCAAATTTAATTTTAAATTGATTTTTTAAAAATTAAACCTATCTGTATTTAATTTAAATAAGATTTAAATTATTATTATTATTTATTATTATTATTATTTATTTTTAATTATCTACCCTGACTGCAACTGAAGTTCATGGGAGTTGTCTTTTGAACTCAGAAGTGCTATATAGTTAGGCTTGGAAGGATGAGGTTTTTATCCGTAAATGTCAATTTCACCATACACAGAAACTGACGAAAAAATATTTCTATCAATAATAATAATAGAAATAAGAAAAATAATAGAAGCAATAATAATATAATAATAGAAATAAGAAAAATGCTTCTTGAGAACTCATTAGTTTGATTTAAGGCTATTTACTTTGTATATTGGACAAGTGATGCTGACAGTTTTTGTTTTTAATGGTTATAAAACTTTGACTTTTTGAATCTCAGCGTTTTCTGTCATTAAATAATTGTTTGACCCTTTCATAATTTCCCACAACTGTGAAAGTGTAAATCAGTAAAAATTGAAAAAAAAATGCGTTAAAATAACACACAAACATCAAAATTATACAACAATAAAAATTGAATTCTGCCAACCTATATATATTGTCAATTACTCTGAAAAATCAGGTCCTAGGCACCTCAGATTGGTCATCCAAAACTAGTGGATACTATTTGCCGTAATCTCTGTGTGTTTCCTCTCCCCATCAGTAAAATGAGGATAATCCCATTCCCTCATTTCAGAGGGCTGTTGTAAAGATAAATGAATATTTATAAAGCTGTCCAGTACTACACTGATGGAGCACCATAAAAAAGCCCACAAGGAAATTAATAATTCTGTTTTATTGCAAGATTTGAATAGTGTGCAGTAAATAAGATCTAGGGCCAAACATTAAACGATGAGGAGAAAATAAAAAATTGAATAGCTGAGCACTAGGTGAGAACTGTCCATTCTGTGGATGATGCAGGAGTCCTGGGGAAAAATATCAAAATGCATACATAGAAGGGGGCCGAACTAAGGTTGCACAAACTACCTTAATTCTGGTATTTTGTAATTTTTGAGTGCTTGACTTCTCAACCTTAATTTTTTTGTGTGTGTGTGTAGGCAGAAAGCAGGATAAGATTAACTTTGGGGAAAATATGAATTGCTGCATCTAGACAGTACAGTCCAAACCAGATATTTAGTGAGAGTTAAAAACTGAAAATAAAATTTCCGAAGGGAAGACGTGCAAGCTGTACTGTTTGGCTCATTAAAAAAATTAGACAGGGCAGTACACTAATAAATATATTACAGAGAACAATCCTGAACTTTCATAGGAACAAACTACATAGTCTAACAGTTTTTTTTCTTATTTAATTGCTATAGTTTGATTATGTTGATTGCATTTCCTCATCTTACTGATTTATTTATACATATAAACAAACCAACTAACCCAAACACTGCTGAACTGAATCTTACTCAGATTGAGTATAAATATTTCACAGTGTCACCCAAAAAATCCAGGACTAATCATTTGTTTATTTAGAAATTAACAAAACTATAAAAATATTGGTGGTTTTCAAGCAACTCAAGCTAGTGTTCTGTTTTGATTAGGATTTTAAACATAAATTTGAGAAACAAATTCACTGTGTAGTTCAGTGTAACTGAAATTGTTATATATATATATATATATATAAAATATACACAAATATGTACAGTTTGGGAAGGTGACACAGAAGGCTTGATTTTGAAGACAGGAGGTGACCTCTGATCAGGGTGATTTCTTGCAATGAAATTAAGTGAATACATGCCTCATGGATTTTTAAAAAGAACAGGAGTACTTGTGGCACCTTAGAGACTAACAAATTTATTTGAGAATAAGCTTTCGTGGGCTCCTGTTCTTTTTGCGGATACAGACTAACACGGCTGCTACTCTGAAACCATGGATTTTTAAATGTTTGTATGCCTTCTCAATTGAGTTGTAATCAGTATAATGAGAAAAAAAATGTAACCAAATTGTAATAAAATAAACAAAAGAAGTGATAAAGGAACTAACAAAAGCAAGCACCACAGTTTGCATCACCTTACACTCATTCCCATGGGAGTGAAGATTAGACCTACGTTTATCATCCCTGTCCCACAACCTGTTTTTTCAATGCTTGTAGGAAGGATTCTGACATCGTCTTATTTGGTACCTTTATTGTCCATAAAATGTCAACACCGGAAGTTCAAAAACTTTCCATATACCTGTTAATTCCATTAGACAGGATGTCATCCTAAGTGTGTGTGTTGGGGGAAGTTTGTGCTATATCTGTAGGGATATAGTATCAGTACTGTTTTAACATAGGCACTGCTTTCCTTCTTGTAATTGGCAGTCTTAAAGCAGGACCAGAAAAGTTCCCTTCTGTGTACAGTTTGTCTAATGTAACCTTAATAATAAATTTCATATGGTTCAGCCTGACTACTGTACTATACATTCTAATCAGCAGCTGTTGTTGGGCCTGCACTAGAGATGAGATTCCATCAGGAGAATGTCTTCCCTACTCTTCAGTTCCTAATTCTGTTTGTACGTTTCTTTACCACAGTTCCTTTTAGATTGGCTTGATAGAAGGGAGCCTTTCACAGCTGCTTTCTCCTGACCACAAAACTAACCATATCAAGGGAATTGATAATTACTTCTAGAAAGTAAAACTGCATTTGTTTATGTTGCTACCAGACCTCTTTGGGTGCATCTCCACTGCAGAATTAGTCTTGGCTCTTACTCAGCCATTGCCCCAACTTTCCTCCAGTCTGGACTGAAAACCATCTCTAACCTGGGTGGTGCATTCATGCTGGGCTAGCTGCCGAGGCTGGGGTGTGGGTTAGAGCCTGGGTTCACTTTCACGCAGTCTGATAACCCACCCATTTTGCAGTGAGGTTAAATCACTGGAGTGCTCGTAGTTGAGGGCTTTCTTGCAATTCCCCCAGTGTGCCGAGAAGGACAGACTAGTTATCTCATGGTTCACAGAGAGACAATTGGAGTGGCTCAGTTTACTGCAGCACAAAGAACCAGGGGATATGCTCCCAGAAGTCCTAATGTGTCCTAGTGACACACATGGATGGAGCATCAATGAGGATACAGCACTCTGACCAAGACTTTTCACACAGGTGAGGGTAATGGAGGTGCCATTCACCTGGGCTACCTCTGCAGAGAAGGCAGACATAGCTCTCTTCCCCCCTCCACCCCTCAACATGTCATCACTATGGGACAGAGGTGTCATGTTAGACTCTCTCTTTAAATGTACCGTTACTTGTCACAAAGGGAGAGGAATTAAGACAAATATTTTATTTCTGCATCATTTAAAACTCCTACAGGCTAAGTATAAAGAAAAAGAACAAAAAACCAGGAGTGGAAGTATGTATACATTTTGCTAGTAAAAATGCACTTTTTACATAAAGGAAAATCACTTTATCGAGAAATGTTTACAGGTTTTTGTCTAATCTAGTTTGTAAGAAAATGTTAGTAATAGACTCTGGTCTCTCCAGACCATTCACTCAGGAGATCTGATCTGTGTGTCTGATTAGATCTGAGTAATCCCCATTTTTCCCTTATAAAATACTGTTTCGTATTGGCTTAGTACTCTCAATTGTTTAGACTTTCAGCTTTCTCTAAGCACTACTTGCACCAATGAATGAGAGCACCATCTTCCATACTCTAGCAACAAATGCATGGTTTGGTGTCCAGGTTACGTCAGACCTCCCAAGTCAGTTACCCCAGTGTGTAAATAATAAATAAATAAATAAGCATAAATGTGTCCGTTTTGAAGATGCCTGGAGGACATCTTGCCAGGTTTTGCAGGTCCCAGGTGGATCCTTCCTACACTACAAACCACACTAGTGATATTTTTATAGTCACATCCATCTTGCATACACATCTTAGAGCATCATATTCCAGCTCAGTTGATTGGTAATAGGAACTTTTGCTTCTTACCATTGACAGAGCCCTTAGAATGGAACTAAAAAACAGGTGCTCTAAATATAAAAGAGCTAGAAAGTGAGATATCCTTCTAAGGATCAGCATCTCTTGAAAAATACTAGGTATGTCTATACTGCAATAAAACACCCTCAGGGCTCAGGCTGTGGGGCTATAAAATGGCAGTGTAGACATCCTGGCTGGGGCTGGAGACCAGGCTGTGGGACTCTCCTCCCAAACACTGCACTTTTATAGCTCTACAGCCCAGATCCGTGAGCCCATCAACTGACATGGGCCAGCTGCAGGTGTTTTATTGCAGTGTAGGCATACCCAGGGTCTAAAAAATGAGTTCCCCAGATGCTAATAAAAAGATTAAGACAAGGATTGTGTTTGTCCACCCAGGTCTCCTTTATATCGTGTATCTCCTTAATAGATTCAGTTACTATCTCTTATCTCATGTTCAAAACTGATCATTATTACCACTATCTAGCTGCTTCTCCATCAACTCCAAGTAATGTTGAGGAAGCTTATCTCAGAAGGAAGGGAGATGAGCTGCATGGTATTAGTGAAGGGAGTTGGGCAAAGACAAGTGAGTGCTCTCTTCCAGCATGTGGAAATGGACTGTTGGTTGCCTCCCTCCCTATAGGTACTTATGAAGCAGTTCAGGTCCTTAACATAGCAGGTGCTAAGTTGAGCAATGTATAAATTAAATAAGTAATTTGGTGTAACCAGTTTATTTGGATTTCATAAAATTTAGCGTAGCGGGACTTTTTGCTTCCATTGCACTGCCTCATGAAATATGTCTAATGGGGAAAGCTGGTGTGGAGGAATGGGTTATTTTGAAGTATAATGTAACTCCACAGTTCTTGAAATTCTTGGTCTTTAACTTGAAAGAGGAAAATAGGGTTCCCATGCCAGTTGGTGTTTCCTCATAAGAATGAGAATTATGTGGGATTTGTCTAGGTTACGCTTAAAGCCTGGTGCTGCTATGAACTGAGCTACCAAATCTTGTGGGTTATGGGGAGAAACTGGTTGTTGTGCAGTGAACAGGCTACTGTCCATCTAAAAGCCTCTTTTGTGTTTTCATTCTCCCCTTCCTTCCTCCCTCCCTGCCCCAATTACTGCCTTGAATATCAGGTCCATCCCCTGATGTATATGCAAAGGTAAGAAGCAGGGAAGATGGCAGGCTCCCTGCTTTGTCCCGCCACACAATATGACATGATCAGATAGCATAAATAACTTTTCTCTCACCATGAGATCACACCCACCTCATGAAAATAACCCTGCATTTGTTTTTATGAAGGAGTAAACAAAACACTTCATTTGGAGTGGTCTAATGCCTCTTGCAGTCGCAGACTAAAATTAGTTTGAGTAATACTGAAAATCAAATTTGTAATGACCTATTTATGATTATGGCAATATGAAATTGCAGTGTCACTCATCCTATGAATACAACAGAATATAATTGCTTAGTAATCTAGTTCTGGCAGTTTCCCTGTAGGCAAGAAAAAGAAAGTCAGATCAGCTTGACAGTTGAAACACTGTTAAATCTACATACAACATTGTATCTGATATTTAGTTTATTTTCTAAAGCATAAATCTGATGTTACATTCCATTTTCATTTGCACTAGTACAATCAGTAAAATGGGAATTTTACTATATTTGCTATACTCATCTTATGTTCATTATAAGAAATTGGAGTGAGAATCTGGTGTATTTAATCGGGAGAGTGTTAAAAACAATTTAACAGCACCAACCAAGTCCATATCTAATTCATATGCCGTTCTTCTTTTATTTCTCAGTGCTCCCACAGTAATTGTCATCCTTCTGAGATATCACCTATTGTGATGTGTTGTTTGAACAGTGTAGTGAAAGCAAAATCACCCAAAATGAGGGTCAGTCCGGGTGCTTGATCCCCTGTATAATAGGGTCTCTTCCAAGCTCTTTTCTGGGAGCAAGCACGTGGACCTCCTTCCTTGGAGGTTTTTAAGGCACGGCTTGACAAAGCCCTGGCTGGGATGATTTAGTTGGGAATTGGTCCTGCTTTGAGCAGGGGGTTGGACTAGATGACCTCTTGAGGTCCCTTCCAACCCTGATATTCTATGATTCTATGACTTTTGGTCTTTCTACTTTATTAACTTTTGTGAGAGGAAGAGGAAAGAAATGTGAGTTTTGTGTAGTTCTTTTGCTTAGATTTTTAAAAGGCACTAGTCCTGACTGGATAAGTTCACCGTGATAGCTCCAGTTATTCATTTTGCTATATGTTTAGAGATGAGATCTTGTTCTGTTTAACTGCATATATAATGGGCTTGTAGTCTTCTTTTATGCAAGGAAGGGGAAGTAGGCACTCAGATGATGGGGCACCAGCATTAGTACCCTCCATACACTCAGGAATACAAAATATTTCCCCAAGATTAGTGGTATTTGGCTTTGCAGAGTTGATGAACCATTTCATCAAATGTGATTAGAAAAAGTCACTAAATCATGAAATTTTAGTCTGATCCTGTGGTTTTTACATTGACAGTGCATTTTGTTGGGGGTGTGGGGTGGGTTCAAGCTTTGGGTGGTCTGCATTTTAAGTGTTTCATGTACCACCTTCCTTCTTATTTAAGGTCACAATATCCCTGTGGCAACTACAACAATTGGTTACATGGCAAGTAAGGAAAATTTTAACATTTTTATCTGTGTTTTAAATGAAGTCTAGCTTTTGGAAATGAGGAGCTAGCACCTTGTAACCAGCTAGCTTTCTACATACTTTTGTGTGAACCTCATCATTATGCAAACATTGCAACACAATGTCAGGAGACCTGTGGCTGTCTGCAGCTCCCTTTTAACATTGTCTTCCATCCTTTCCCTTCCTATCTTCCTCCCATCTTCTTGATGTGACAAGATCATATAATCACTGGTCCATTTGCTCAGCACTTCCCTTGCCCTCTGTAGATGTGTGACAACATGGGGGTTGAGGGGCTATCCTATAATCAGCACTCAGCTCCCTCTGCCTGAAATCAGGCAGAAAGAGGGGAGCTTAAGAAAAAGCCACAAATGCCAGGAGAGCCATGTGCCGTACCCAAAAGGGTCACTCTTCTAATTTGATCTCAAGTTTCTTAACATATTATTTTCTTTAGAGTAGGAGTAATCTCTTTTTGTCTGCTTAAATGCTAAGCAAAGGAGACTGTCTAAACTTCCATTTGCTGGTCAGGGCCCTTCACTTTTTTCCAATTTACGCATTTGGGTATTAACCTTATTTAAATGTGGCATATTGAGTGCCCGTTGCTGAACTACAGACTTTCATTAGCTTCTAAAGTGAGACCATTATTATATAGTGAGCCTAGGCTGTTGGGAATTCTTGTCTGGTGTAGATATTAATATTTTATAAAGGGGTGAGCTGCTGCTGACTTGTGGGCTTCCTCTTCTGACTTGTTCTGGTCTGTGTTATAGGCACTGCCAGTCTGAGTAGTAGGCTCATTCCTGACACAATTCCACAGTGCAAGCTTAAAAATAAATCAGAGGACGGTAACAGAGAAATACAGTGTTAACTCACCTCTACCCTAGATGTAGTTTTATTTCTGGATTTCACCACAAGGTTCATGTGAAGAAATACTAATCCAGCTAAACCATTTTGTGTAAAATTGGTATTTTGTAAAGGAGAAGCCACTGTAACTCTGTCCAGATATCCTCTATACAGTAGAATCTCAGAGTTATGAACCACCAGAGTTACGAACTGACCGGGCAACCACACACCTCTTTTGGAACCGGAAGTATGCAATCAGGCAGCAGCAGAGATTCGCCCCCCCCCCCCCCCCCGGAGGGGGGGAAAATCAAATTCAGTACAGTACTGTGTTAAACTCCCCCCCCCTTTTTTGTTGTTGTTTTTCTTCTGCATAGTAAAGTTTCAAACCTGTATTAAGTCAATGTTCAGTTGTCAATTTTTGACGGAACCATAACGTTTTGTTCAAAGTTACAAATGTTTCAGAGTTACGAACAACCTCCATTCTCGAGGTGTTTGGAACTTTGAGGTTCTACTGTATTAGCATTTTGTTCTTACTGTATCTCTGACAATTACAACAATTGCTTACATGGAAAAGTAATAGGAAAATATATTTTTAGCTGTGTTTAAATGCAGCTAAGCAGTTGGAAATAAGGTGCCCTCTCCAAGGTTATCCAGATTTTACAAAAATATGAACACTCTCTAATGTATGTGAAGAATACTAGACTGTACTTTTAAAAGTAGAGTAATAAGATATTTTGGAATATTATGAAATCTGTAATTTCCCCCCCTCTTTCTAGGTGCATTTTACCTGGTCTTTGAATATATGGACCATGACTTGATGGGACTCCTGGAATCTGGCTTGGTTCATTTTAATGAAAATCACATAAAGTCATTTATGAGACAGTTGATGGAGGGATTGGATTACTGCCATAAGAAGAACTTCCTGCACAGAGATATTAAATGTTCAAATATTCTACTAAATAATAGGTATGGATATAACCAACTTTAAAGTGTTCACAAAGTTATAAAGTAACAGCTTAACCAAAAAACCTTTGATTTAATTCTAGCAATTTGTGTCACTTTCTTCTATCGCTAGAAAAATAGACTTTAATTATTTAGGTTGCTTATTGCTACTTTTAAAACTAGCTTCAACTTTGAACCTAGTATCATTCAATTTAGGGTGTGAACCTGCTGTTTACTCATTACTTCACCTGTATGGAAACACCAAGATCAGGACTTAGGTTCATCAGCCAGCACTAAGAAATATAATTTCAGAGTTTAATCATTGAATCATATAGATCTGGAAGAGACCTCTAGGCCATCTAGTCTATCCCCTTGTGCTGAGGCAGAAAGGACCATGTGTATCTAGACCAGTGGGGGGCAACCTGCGGCCCATCGGGGTAATCTGATTGTGAGTCGTGAGACATTTTGCTGACATTGACTGTCTGCAGGCACGGCCCCCCGCAGCTCCTATTAGCCACAGTTTGCTGTTCCCGGCCAATGGGAGCTGTGGGAGAGCGGCAGATAGCACGTCCTTGTGGCCTGCTGCTTCCCACATCTCCCATTGGCTGGGAATGGTGAACCGGGGTCACTGGGAGCTGTGGGGGGGCTGTGCCTGCAACGGTCAACATCAGCAAAATGTCTCGCGGCCCGCAGTCAGATTACCCTGATGGGCTACATGCGGCCTGCAGGCCGCAGCTTGCCTACAACTGATCTAGACCATCCTTGGCAGGTATTTGTCTAATCTGTTCTTAAAAACTTCCTATGACAGGGATTCCACAACCTCCCTTGGAAACCTATTCCAATGCTTAACTCTACTTACAGTTAGAAAGTTTTCCTAATTATAACCTAAATCTCCCTTTTGTGCAGATTAAGCTGGTTACCTCTTGTCTAACTTTCAGTGGACACTGAAAACAGTTGATCACTGCCCTCTTTATAACAACCGTTAACATATTTGAAGACGGTTATAGGTGTCACTTCAGGCTTCTTTCCTCAAGACTAAACATACCCAGTTAAATTGACTAATGAGGAAAGGTTATTCTTCTTTTATCATTTCTGTTGCTCTCCTCTGGACTCTCCAATTTATCCACGTCTCTCCTAAAGTGTGGCACCCAAAACTGGACACAGTATTCCGACTGAGGGCTCACCAGTGCCAATTAAAGTGAATCAGTTACCTCCTCTCTCTTACATAAAACGCCCCTGTTATTAAACTACAGTATTTTAGCCTTTTTCGCATCTGCATCACATTGTTGACTCATATTCAAGTTATGATGCATTATAACCCCCAGATCATTTTCAGCAATACTACTGCCTGCTTTGATTTTTTCCTTCCTAAGTTTAGTACTTTGAACATTTATTTAATTTCATCTCGTTGATTGCAGACTAATTCTCCAAAATGTCAAGGTCATTTTGAATTCTAATCCTGTCCTCCAAAGTTTTTATAACCCCGCTAAGCTTGATATCATTAACAGATTTTATTAGCAGACTCTCCACTCCATTATCCAAGTCATTAACAAAAATAATGAATAGTACCGGATGCAGAACAGATCCCCGTGGGTCCCCACTTCATACATTCTCCCACTTAGGCAGTGAACCATTGATAACTACTCTTCAAGTATGGGTTTTCAACCAGTATGTGCCCAACTTTATAATTTTTTCTAGACCACATTTCCCTAGTTTGCTTATGAAAATATTATGTGGGATGGTCAAAAGTTGTACTAAAATTAAGATAAAACATATCTACTGCTTCCCTCCCCATAGTTCACTAAGCCAATAACCCTGTCAAAGGAGAAAATTAGCATAGTTTGGCATGATTTGTTCTTGACAAATCTATGTTGGCTATTATTTATTATCCTGTTATCTTCTAGGTGCTTACTAATTGATTCTTTAATAATTTGTTCCAATGTCTTTCCGGGTATTGAAGTTAGGCTGACTGGTCTAATTCCCCAGGTCTTCTTTGTTTCCCTTTTTAAAGATAGGTACTCTATTTGCCCTTCTCCAGTCCTCTGGGACCTCACCCATCCTCCATGAATTCAGAGATAATTGCTGGATTCCTAGTTCTTTAAGTACCATAAGGTGATTTCATCAGGCCGTGTTGACTTGAATACATCTAACTTATCTAAATATTCTTTAACCTGTTATTTTCCTATTTTGATTTACACTTAATATTAACAAGAGGGAAGGAATGTATTAAGTATCTGGTCTCAAAATTTTTTAGTGAAGACTGGAGCAAAATAGGTATTAAACACTTCAGTCTTCTTGGTGTCTGTTATTAGCCTTCCCTGCTAAGTAGTGGATCTACACTTTCTTCTTTTCCTTGTTCCTAATGTATTTCTAGAACCTTTTCTATCAATAGCCTTTTGTCCCTTGCTTGGTATAACTCATTTTGTGCCTTAGCCTCTCTGAATTTTGTCCCTATGTGCTATTCTTTTGTTCCCATCCATAGCAATTTGTCCTTATTTTCATTCTTGTAAGATTCCTTTTTGATTTGCAGCTCATTAAAGAGCTCCTGATGCAGTGGCTTCCTAGGTTTTTTTCCTTCCTTTCTTTCCTTTGCATCGGGATAGTTTGCCTTTAATATTTTGTCTCTGATAAATTGCAGCTCTTTTGAACTCCTTTTTCCCTTAGATTGTCTTCCTATGGGACCCTGACTCCCAATTCTCTGAGTTTATTGGTCTGCCTTTTTGGAGTCGCTCTCATTCCTTCCTTTCTAAGAATCATGAAGGCTATCCTTTTGTGATCACCTTCACCCAAATTGCCTTCAACCTTCAGATTCACAATCAGTTTCTCCCTGTTCACCAGAATGAAGTCTAAAATGGCTGCTTCCCCTGGTTTCTTCCTCCTCCTGAAACAGGTTGCCCCTAACATATTCCAATAATTGGACATTTTATGTTTTTCTGTATTATTTTTCCAACAGGTATCTGGATAGTTAAAGGCACCCATTACAACCAGGTCTTGTGTTTGGATATTTTTGTTAGTTGTATTTGTCATATTAAATTAGAATATGTGAAAGCATAGTTTCTGACCTGTGCTTTCTTGACTATCTGATCTTATAGTCAAATGCGCGTAGACTCATCTATCACATTGTATAATACTGAAGACCTCATCTTTCGGGAGTATAGAAGTACAGTGTTTCGATTTAAAAGAATATGCAACCAGGTGTGTTCAAACACATATTTTAGGTACACACTGATACTCTTGCTCACAAGTGCAGTGATAATCCATGTTTCACACATATGTATATAAACATAAGCCTCGGTGCATGTGTGGAACTGCCAACAGAAGTTGGTCCAATAAAAGGTATTGCCTCATCCCCCCCCCCCCCGCCCCCCCGTCTCTCTAATATCCTGGGATATAAATAAAAATATACAAATAAATCCTGGGATATAAATAAACTTAGTACATAACATTTAGAAATAAAGGATTTTTTAAAATCGACAAACTTTGTGAAAGCACCATGTCCTTTTCTTTCCTTATAGAAATGTATGAATGTCCTTTCTAGTGTAGGAGTACTTGTGGCTCCTTAGAGACTAACAAATTTATTAGAGCATAAGCTTTCATGGGCTACAACCCACTGAAACCTTTCTAGTGTAAGTCATCCAACCTTCCAGATTGGCATGGTATGTTGCCTGTTGAGTAGCAGCATCCTTTATACCTTTTGAATTATCACTCTTAAAATCCCAACTTTAGCCTTTGATACAAATGGAGTGTTTAGTTTTGTATGCTTCCCACAAGGAGGTGCAATTGCTGATAGTCACTTGCTATGCAAATACTTGATTTAATATTTTTTATGTACGTACAGTTACCAGTAAATAGGCCAATTTACCGAGTAAAACGTTACTGAAGTGTGAATTAGTAATCTCCACAGCCCTAAAGCCAGGCTTAAAATGTACAAAAATGACAGTCTCCCCTCTTCAAAGTTTTATCAACATAATAAGTACAGTCGTGTGTTATTAGTTGATTATTTTATAAAGTATACCCTGAATGTTCATTAGTATTCTTTGAAGTGTATATCTGCATTTGTCAAAAAGAAATACATCATTTCACAATCCCTTATGGTTTGTTTTTTAAAATTGCATTGGTTAGCATACTTATTAATTGAGAAGATGCAGTAACTTGTAATGGTTCTCCTGGTGACTAGTGTGAATTACTGAAGTTTAACTGTAGATGTGTTAGAGCATTTTAAACATCTGTTTGGTTTTTAAATCTGTTGACAAGATTAATCAGTAAAAATTCTTTACTCTTTCCACCAGAGGGCAGATTAAGCTTGCAGACTTCGGGCTTGCTCGACTGTATAGCTCAGAGGAGAGGTAAGACAACTCTGTTCTGTTAAATATATATATTTAAAGCATAGGTCTCTGTGATTATCAGAGCTAGGGATGCTTTTTTCTGTAGAGGGAAGTTTAAGTCAAATCACATTTTTAATATGGCATCCTCTTTTCTGATTAAATATCTGAAATGATAGAAGTAAAGGTTTGTAATGTGCAGCTATGCAGTGGTTTATGTTGGTATAGTGCAGTTATATTCATGCTTTAATTCAATTTTAGTTGAGATGTCAAAGTATAATAGCTGTATGTTGATAAACAATTGTCAGGCCATCTAACTAAACAACTAGCATAAAAAGTTGTGAAGCCCCAGAGGGAGGGAGGTCAGTCACCTGGTATGTGTGCACGGTAGTAAAACCACAAACATAAAACTCAAGTGTAAATGAATTATATGGAGTGGGAAAGAGGAACGCCTCTCATCCTGGTTCTTTAAAAGTACAAGGATTCTTTCTGCAATACCAAAGCTATAGTCTCTCCAGAATACCATGGACAAAGAACTTTGGGGAGATGGGAATCTGTTTATGCACTTTCCTTTCAAACTTTGAACTTCAGTTAAATATTTGGTGTTCTTTCTCCCTGATTGTATCATAAAAACTGTTAGAGAGGCTTGCTTCTTGAGTTAAAGGATAATCTCCATTAGCTGTAATAGCACAGATATAGATTATTTTTTTTAATAAAGAGCTCTGACTAGTGACATCACAATTAATACTTTCATTTTCAGTCTAAACTGACTGGAGATGAAGGATGCAGATTTACAGTTCGGATGTGGTCTGCTTAAACATTTCAATATTACTCCTGCTTCCATAAATTAACATGCATATTCTGCCTTTTTGGAGCAAATTGATAAATTAAACGTTAAGTCACCAGACCAGATGGTATTCACCCAAGAGTTCTGAAGGAACTCAAATGTGAAATTGCTGAACTACTAGCTGTGGTATGTAACCTTCTGTACCAGATGACTGGAGGATAGCTAATGTGACGCCAATTTTTTAAAAAGGCTCCAGAGGTGATCCTGGCAATCACAGGCCAGTAAGCCTTTTTTTGAGAAGGCTTTTGATAGCATTCACAGGACCAGCCTATAGTGCATTCTGGGGGCCTGTGGAATCCCTCTCCGTATAATCAACATCATCAAAAGCTTTTATTTCAACTTTACATGCAATGTTGATCCCAGTGAGCTCAGTTTTGGCATCTCATTCCTGATTCAATCTCTCATTGAGTACGTCTTCTCTTCAGTAATAGTAGGATTTAATGAACATTTAAGGATTGTACTGTAACAATTTTTCCACATTGTTGCTAACTGAACTATATTTTTTGACAATTGATTTACTGATCTGATTAAACAGAATTTAGAAGGATTTGGGACCTTGAAGCAGCAGAAGAAATTTCTTAAAGCATTACTTTAATGCTAGAATCACTGAAATATATTGTGTATCTCATTTATCAAAATTTGAAAAGTCTGAAAGCAAGCTTTTAAAAAATAAGCTGTATGCACTTGTAATTCTGTGCTTAACTTATGCATGCATAGATCTTGAGTGTACAAAGGGGGTAATTGTACATGCAAATGAATAATTATGGCCATTTTTGTACATATTTACCCAACTTCCACTCAGAGTTGTGGTAATTTCACTCACAATTGTGCATCTAACTTTAAAAAATCACTTCTGAATGTATAACACTTTCCAGCTAGAAGGTGTGACATATTACATAAGAACATACCTGTTGAAACAGAAAATAGTGTCTAGAAATCTTTAACAATTGAATATTAATAGGTTTGACTTTTTTTGTTACTGAGTTTCACTATCAAAATACTTCTGAAAATAATACTCTCTTCTGGAATAAATCTGGCAGATCTGTAGAGGGTGGAGTAAAATTTCCCACAAGAAGTCCCATTTTCAAAAGTGACTTAAGAGCGTAAGCCATTTAGGCACTTTTGAAAATGTTTCCAGTAGTGTGTGTGTGTTGAAAGTGTGTATGCTTGTGGGGCCACCAGAGGGGATTGTTTTAGTGTAAGGTTATCACCTGTATTTACTGAAGGGGGCATAAACAAGTCCACATTGTAGATCAGTGTGTTTAGTTGATTAGGAAGTTGCACTGAACATAACAGTGGTGTCATTTGCAATGTGGAATGTTCACCTGCTATGGAAGGCAGAAATTGCTTGTAACTTCATTTTATTTAAACACATATAAGTTATTCAAATACATTGCTTTATACCTATGTGTATTTGCAATTCAAACCTAATGCTTTATTAAAGATGACAGATGTGAAACGGTGCTTTTCAGTTATCCAAAAACTATACCTGGAAAGCTGGGCTAGGTAATTTCTGTTGTATTAGCTGCTGTCTTGAAAACTGTTAATACTGAAACATTGCTATTCACTGTCTAAAATATTGGAATCTCAGCTTTCAAATTGTGTAAAATGTTACAAAACCTCAAGTTACATAATATTAATGGCTAAAATCATACTGGTGATTGGGGGTGTGGTGACAGAAGATAACAATCTGCAACCATGTATTCTGTGGCAAGGGCTGCCGAAAACTGAATATTCGATTGCATCTCCTAAGGATATACAAAAATAGAGACTTCTACTGAAATAGATTTGGCAATAGCACGGTTTTATTTTGATACATTCCATTATTTTATTGTCCCCAAACTTTGTTTTCAGTCTGATAAAACTAAAGTAGATTGCCTCAAAACACTGCAGAAGTCTTTCAGTGGGAGCTGGAAGTTTTGATAGCTTGCGAATGTAAAGTCAGGGCTGTTGGAATCCAGGAAGATCTGGGAGTTTTGAAACCCAAGAGGCAGTTGAAACTTATGATAGTAGGGAACGGCTGCATCTATGCTTCTCTCCTTTGTGGAGAAGGGCAGCGGTGACTTGAATTTTTCCCCCCCACTGTTGAACGCTTTGTTCAGCACTTCAGCAACCAACTCCTTTGTGCCAGTAACTGCACCTAACAGCAGTGGATGGAGATATTAATGAAAGTCTTATTGCTAAAATGAATAGCAATTAAATAGCAGTATAGGTATTTAACTCTGAAGCCTGATGATATTTTTAATGCCCCATGAAGATGGTTATGTTTACTTATTTCTGAGATACTGTTTCAGGCTATCTTTTGGTAGATTTAAGTAATGACTTTCTATATAGTGGCAGCAGCCTCAGTATTGGTAAAAAGAGAATGAAAAAATGGAACATTCATAAAACAATATTGTAGTAGTGAAACCTCAAACTTTTATTAGTTCACTACAATCTCATTTTAAGAGAAATGTTGAATCTCTCTGTCTTCTTTTTTTCAGTCGACCATATACCAACAAAGTTATTACTTTATGGTACCGGCCTCCTGAACTTCTGCTTGGAGAGGAAAGATATACGCCAGCCATAGATGTCTGGAGCTGTGGGTAAGAAGTTTTAATACAAAAGTGTTAAGTGTAAATCATGAACTAAAATAAATCTCAAATACATTTATATAAAATGATATTGATGGAATTATATAAAACTTTATTTTACAGCTGTATCCTGGGTGAACTTTTTACTAAAAAACCAATATTTCAAGCAAATCAGGAACTTGCTCAGCTGGAACTAATAAGGTAATTTTTAGACTCCACGGTGTGGTTGGTGCTTTACAAAACCATAGACAGCACTTTTATTTTTCATGAGCATTCAAAAAAATGGAGTTACAATATTAACATTTAAAAGTTGTCAGAAGTTGCTTCTCAGAATAAAAATGGTAGTAGCTTTTGGGGAGATGTAAAACAAATTATTCAGAAGTGGAGAAGTGCTTAGTAGCTTTCCATGGCATAGGAATGCAGGTAGGTAGGTAGGATTTTTTACAGTGCAGCTGGAGTTACCCCTTACTGAAGCCCATCTCACAACAGGGCATTTGACTTGCTCACCTTTTTAAGCAGGTGAGACTGCAGCTTCCTTACTCCATTCTCACATCAGCAGGTTAAAAGGCCAACATGGAGAATAATGAATGACTGTTTTAAAGGGAGAGCTTTGCTCAAGGCTAGGTTCTCTGCATACTGCTGGCCCTATGCTGCTTTTTCATTCTCCCACGTCTGCAACTGGCTTGTGTCTGCTGCAGAAGGGAGTGTTTCTCCGCTTTCCCTCAAGACTTGCCAGATACCTTGGGGGAGGTAAAGGCTTTCTTCACCTTCCCACCCCAGTGGATCTTCTCAGGCAGTAGCTGTTTGAATTAGTAGAGTCAGAGCCTCTTTTCTCTATTCAGGTGGCAAATGCTGTCTCCTGCTTCTAATATCATAATCAACCTAGGCAGTGGGGTGGAATCTTCTTCCTACAAAAGAAAAAGAGGATGAGTCAGTGAATTGCTCCTTTATCTTGATCTCTCTTCACACGAGGTCAAATATTTGATTCTGAAAAGCAGTAAGTTACATGGGCTGTAAATGCTATATGTAACATGTAGGAAAGTTGGTCTGTACAAGTATAACAACCTTTTAGAAGGTGCAAAACATGGCGCTGGTCACCCTGTTGTCATTTTACACTACTGAAACAACTCATGTTGTGTGAATGTTTGTTGTTTTTCGCTTTAACCACAAGATGGCAGTGCAGCACTTAATTCCAGTTCTGGCTTTCTTTACCAAACTGGACATAGTTTTGTATAGCGTGAATTGATTTCATTTGTAAAATTTATTTTGATATCAAAAGGACACTGTCAACTAATTGTTCATAGTTTAATTTTTTTCTCTTTATTGATGCTGTACATTAAAAAATTTAATACATTAGGACTGTTCCCAGCACATTTTAACTGGAACCTAAACCACCTATAATGGAATAGTTCTTAGTCATATCATTGTCAATTTTTAACTTGCAAGCCACTTTTAATTAATTTTGATGCCTCTATCAACATCATAGGTGACCATCAATATTTTGTGAATTTTTTATTTTCCCCAATGGTTCTTTCCCCCAAATATTTCAAGACCACAGGAATCAGGAAAAAGTATTTGAATCAGGAAAAAGTCTAGAGGAAAAAGTAGCATTGTCTTAACTTATTTTTCAGAATATGCTTTAGATCATATAAATAGGCACAAAGGCGGCAGAGTGGTCTAAAGATGGTCTATAGATAAGTCTCTAGAAAATATTTCTAGTCTTCCGGGAACCCAAAGGCCATAAAAGGTGGTAGGCTCTTCTGCCCAAGACCACTCTATTTATAGGAAAAACTTGCTGTAGAAGTTGAAAACAAACATCTGCAAGGTTGCGAGCTGCAGCATCAACCAGACATTTATGCAAATTTAGCTTTCTGGCTGCGAGGCCCACAAAGTGTAAACCCTACTTTTCACACTTAGTGGCCTTGTCTAGACTAGGATGAAAGGGGTACTGTTAGAACATGTTACTAACACTTTTGATAAAGCCTAGTGTAGACGAGGCCCATTGCCTTCAACATGGGCTAAGATTTGTTGAGTTAAAGCCTGAGGAAAGCTTGGCTTTTAACTCCATCGGGTTTGCTTGTATTAAAGTCTACACTGCCTGGTGCACAACAGACTTTTGAAAAATGTGGTGGCTAACACATTGGAACACCCCATCTTTAAATCCTATTCTAGACAAAGCTAGTGGAAGGGACAGACTTGGGCAACCACATGTCGGGAGGTGGGCTGGCTCAGTGACCCTTTTCTTTGGCCAAAAGATGGTTTTAATTTTTTTAATTCAAGCCCCGGTCCTTTCTTAAATTTAAAAACCATCTCACCTCTGCCACCACCTTTGGTCCTCACAAGGCTCCTTCCTGTTCATTAGCAGATAACTAAATTCTTAGTCGGCAATGGAGTGGTGTTTACTCCAGTCATTTGTCAGAGTTCATTTCCACACCAAGAGTAAAAAAAAAAAAAAAAAAAAAAAAGAGAAACGTACTAGATTTAAATTTAATCCAAATTCACTCCTGCCCTTTAAATTTCTCTCCTGTCTAGAGAGAAATTCTAGTTTCTGGAAGAAACTGACCTTGCGTTAGGGTACATAGGATGCTACCTGAGCATGCTAAGTGGAGTCTTCTATCATTTTCAAGAACACAGTGATTGTTTATAAAGAGCCTCTACTTTGGAGAAGTGTGGGGGAGGTAACCGTTTTTCTAGTGCGGTATTCTTTGGCCTCTTAAGAGTGGATGTTTACCTACGCTGCTTCGCCAACTCTTGAAAAACTTCATGGCCATGGATCACAGGAGGCCTGTGAATATGTCCAAGGAGACTAGAATTTGTTTTCTTTGTATTAACAATGCCTGTGAGTATAAAATTGCAACTACACACTTTGTTGTGTTTGATTTCATACATTGATGGTTTTGTTTTGTTTGTTTGTTTGTTTTTGGTGTATAGCCGAATTTGTGGGAGTCCTTGTCCTGCAGTCTGGCCTGATGTAATAAAGTTAGCCTATTTCAACACCATGAAACCAAAGAAGCAGTATCGTCGAAAATTGAGAGAAGAGTTTGCTTTGTAAGGATGGAGACTTCATTTAACCATCTGTATTCCATTAATTTTTCTTAGGTCCTTTAAGAATTTCAGTATTTTTCAAAGATTTGTTTCTGGGTTCAGTCAAATGTAGAGAGAAGTGACCTGAAGTTCCTATCCTTCCCTTGATACACATGCCGAGCTATTATTGTTGTTAGTTAATGGGAGCTGTGTATATGTATCAAGGAAGGGGGAATTGACCCAAATATTTCAGCCACCTGTCAGCTTTGTACTTCGGAAATGGTTGCTCTTTGGGCCTGGGTGCACCTGCTCATTGTCCCTATGGCTAAAAGCAGCTCAGGATACTTAGTCACTTTTAATTATGATTGGCTAACATTAGGGACTTGTTAGTCATAAATTCAGTATATAAGACTAATTCTCCAAGCCATGTATCCTAAAATAATGCCACTGGAGTTGTCTCATGCAAATAACAAACATGAAAGTTACAGAAAACATCTGTAAGATTATTTTAAAAACTGCCTTTTCTCCTTCAACTATTTTGGGGTTTAGGAAAATGTATCATCCTGTTTATATTAGTGGAGCCTACTTGTGTAACTTTAAAGCAATAGCATTATTGTCTGTAGCCCAATTAAAAAGTATAAATCTCTTTGTGCTAAATTCCAAGTATATAGTAATATTAGACCCTTGTTAAAAGGAAAACGTTTAAAACAAATGTATTAATATAAGGCCCAAGTTTTAAATCATACAATTAAACTCTACTTGACAACATTAAAAAATACAAGTTTTATAGCACAAAGATGTGGCATCTGAAATAACACAAATGTGGACCCCCCCATTTCTCTCTCCTTCTTGCCAGTATTCCACCAGCTGCGTTAGATCTGTTTGATTATATGCTTGCTTTGGACCCTAGCAAGCGTTGCACAGCTGAACAGGCTCTTCAGTGTGAGTTTCTGCGAGATGTGGAACCTTCTAAAATGCCTCCTCCAGAGTAAGTTACTTCCTGTGGTAATGTCAGTGCTTACGTGATACAAAATGGGAGTATGTATTTAATGTTCATTGTGTAGTGGTGAAAACAAAGGTAGTACAAACATAATACCTAATGTGTCAGATATTAGTAACTGTTCCATTAAGAGAACTGCAAAGTTCAGTGGCTCGTACTAATGAATGAGAACTGTTCCCTAGTTCCATGTTTGATTTGTTAGTCATACGTTCTGTACATCTTTCTTAGAGTTAGTGACCTGCAAGTGTATTTAGAAGAATGAATGTCTCCAAACAACAAGGGTAAAAAAACAAAAACATTTATTCCCCTATTTTAATGCAAAAGTTCTGGATTACTGTTTAGAGGATTGCAGGTTGCTGAGTTCTTATACTAGAGCACCTTTCCTTTTTGTAAACTCTGTCAATCCAAGTAGACAGCATTGTCACGTTGAGAAAATAAATATACATTTTGTTCTGCCATGAGGACACTTGTTTATGAAATGAAGCCAACTGATAAACATTTTCAGCTAGGAAGCTCTTCTGAGATTATACTTGCATTACACACTTGTTATGAGTATGGATTCACAGAATCCCAACAGACTCACCTTTTCAGATCTTACGTTGTATATTGAGCATTTATTTTAATATTTTGTACAAAGAAAATACTGAATATTTACCATTCTTCTTTACAGCCTTCCTTTGTGGCAAGATTGTCATGAACTGTGGAGTAAGAAACGTAGACGGCAGAAGCAGATGGGCATGGCAGACGACACAACAGCAGCTAAAATTCCTAGGAAGGATTTGTCTTTAGGCCTGGATGATAGCAGAACCAACACCCCACAAGGCATGCAGACTTCTTCCAAACTCACAACTCAGGG
Source organism: Chrysemys picta bellii (assembly GCF_011386835.1). Classification (NCBI taxonomy): domain Eukaryota; kingdom Metazoa; phylum Chordata; order Testudines; family Emydidae; genus Chrysemys; species Chrysemys picta. Next base: position 96,537,983 of record NC_088792.1, read on the forward strand.
CAACTCTAGTGTAGCACTTGGTCAGTAATCTTTTTTGTCATTTTTAAATTGTCTATTACTTGCTGACTCTGCATTTAGAAATTTAGATGTTAATGCTTTCAAAATCTTGAAAGCTCTTGGAATTCTTAAGGGAAACAAAATAGTGTAAATTTAAAAAATGCTAAAGATTTATCTTGTCCTCAGCAGTCAGGCATTCCCAATATGACTTGCATAATGAGTTTTCACCTTGACCAGTGTCAAAGTTTTTAAATATTTTGACTTGCCTGGTAGTAATTTTAATTTTCGTGGGGGGGGTGTCTATTGTCCACCTCAGGGTTTATTAAACCCCACCCATGAGCAGCTGCTCTAACTCACATTGTACAACTCTTCATAGTCTAGAGCAACCTCACTGATCATGACATAAATTGAAGGGAAAGGTTTCATGTCAAACATCTTCACAACAAATAGATTCCTCCCCCATGTTAAATAATCTTCCCTCTCCCAAGTATATCTGCTTTAGCAAGTCTCTTCTAACTGGTATTGCTGAACTGAGATACTAGCTAATGAGGGAGCTTACTATATTATGACAAGAGAATTAGTGAACTACCTCTACAGTATTCCCAGCCCCACCCATTAAAGCAGAAAACCAAGCCTAGAGTGTCTTGCTTGGTGTTACAAAAAACTGCTTCGAAGCCAGTAGGAAGAAAATGTTAATTTATAATCATAATCAAATGGGGTGTCTCCTTATACAGGAGTTGGTACTACTGCCCTTACTATAAGCAAGGTGTTTTTTAACTTTCATTCTAAAGTATAGATTCTGTACGTCGTGTGTGGGGCAGCTGACAAAGGAACAGACAAGAATTTGACATAGACAGCTTTGTAATGCGGCAAGCGAGTATATGTAGTGTCACTAAAGTGGGAGTTCCAAGAATTGAAAGAGAGCGAATGTGTAGTGCATTCATTTAAATTCCGTATGGACAGTAATAATCTCAAATCAGCTAGCTCTCTCTTCAACAGTAGACCATAGCTCCAAGTATATGTTGCAGAGCTGTAATGATATAGTTCTCATGACCCGTGTAGTTTACCACCTCTTGCTCCTGGTCATCCTGTTTTTCATTTTAATCCAGCAGTGTATTTCTGCCACTCTTTTGCAACAGTAGCCTCAAGTCTTGGCAAGACTTTCAAATTCTGCTTATCCCCTAAAAATGTTATCCCACGTTGAAGATTAACAAATTTTATTAGAGTCCCAGTGGTTGGAGTTATTTCTTTATGCTGTTATAACACTGTCACCTCATGAAGTACTAACTGTATTAATCATTACTAATACAGTGTTAATAATACATATCTAATACCAAATTAACCAAAGAACTCAAGAATTAATTATTCAGCCCCATGTCATTCTTGGCACAAGTGTAAGTATAGAAGAAAATATGTACCAAGGTGGAGAAAGCAGGGTTTTAGTGTGTGGTGGAGTAGAGACAGTATTGTATAAAATTGAAAATGTCTGTGTTTGTCCTAAGACTTAGGAGTGTGTACATGCTGAATGAACAAATACACAAGGCCATGGGGCAAACTAAGGAGCTGACACACAAGTGCAGGTTTTATCCAAATTTAAATAAACTAAATCATTGCACATATGACAATGCACAAAGCACTAACATTTTTCATTTTGGGTAAAAAATAATTTGTCCTGAATTATTTGCTACTGTTCTGGTTCTTATGTGAAGCTCTTGTCATTGCATTTTATAACTTAACAGAGTGTGCGGAGCTTACTTATGATTTCCACCAAGAATTTGAATTCCCCTATGATATGGATGTCTTCTAAAATTTTGGGGTGGGTAGAAAGATGCTGCAATTTTCTTTGTCTCATTCATATTGTCTACTGGATTTTCAATTTTGGATTCTGAGAAATATCTTCTGTTCCTGGTCCTTGAACAGACCATTTTCAGATGTCACGTAATTTGCAGCAGGCTTGACATCTGTTATGTGGCTAATTAATACATCCAGAGAATGCAGTGCAAAGCGTCTGAGAGAGTAGAGTTCTGTGCATTGCCAAATAAAAATAAGTTAATTGTTTTTGAATTCCCCCTGTCTTCACGACATTTTAGCTGATAGCACCCCAGCGCACATCAACAAGCAGCCTGATTTAATTTTGCAACAACTGTCTGCTCACAACTGTGTCCGCTTTAGCGATGAGTCAAATGCTGAGGACAGAAAGTTTTAAAAATTCCAGCTGTCCAGACATTCTGGATGCTGCCAGAAGTTACATTACATTGGTAGCCTTCTAGTTTCCCATGTGAAAGTTCAATTTTTATATCGGATATTTGATATCAACCTGACAGAGGCACTGTTTACAAATAGGAAGACATGATGCCTTTGCTTCATTTTTCTATAAAGAAAGAAGTTTCCCCATTATAATTAAATAAGATGTTATCCTAGGCTTTTTACTGTGTTCACCAACTGGCAGATCTGGAATTGAAATTCGAATTATTAGGATTTTGTGCCATTCCAATTAACAACAGTTTTTTCTCTCACTGGTCATGCTGCTAGGTTTATGTGCTCTCTTTCATGATGAATCTGTAGGTGCATCCTGAATAAGGGATCCTGTTCCATTCCTGCTTCATATTTGAGTGTACCCTTGATCTGTTCTGTCTGTTTAAAGTTCATAAGTCTCATAACACAAATAACAAGCCTCACCATAAAGTGCCTTTGTGGGTTCTTTTAAACTTTAAAGCTAGCAATGAGTAGGTGACTTAAAACCCATGCTTCTGCTCTCGTGGCTGTCTCCCCACACCTCTGAAATCAACAGAACAGTCTTCTATCTTACTCAGCACTTTACTTGTCCTTCTCAGTAGTTTTGCACTTATGCCATTACCTTCAGATAGCTCATTAGCTTCTGGGTCAGTTCGTCTGGTCACCTTAGCAGGTGTCACAGCATACAAATTAAGCATCTGGAGGGTCAGGGTCTGACTGGAAATGTGTTTTATAGATGGCCACTTTTTAAGCAAAGGGATGTAATATGTCAAAGATAGGAGACTTTGGGGTGACTGGAAATCTTACAGCTGTCTAAGGCAGGTGGTCTTAAACCCTGGCTTCATTGTATTGTGGAAAATGGAGCTCAAACATGATGTTTCTCATCTGTCTTAGTGTGTGGGCGTGCCCTTTGTAAGTCATTTTCTCTGTATTGGATCATGCTATTCAATTTCCTATTAATACTCTTCCAAATGTAATTAATTTGTAAAAGCATTCCATTTCTGTGTTGTCAGAAACTGTACTTCGCCAAGATTATCAGCCATGGTATATTAAGCTCGATTTGGAGCCTCTGAAATGTGACCGTTCTAAATAACACTTTTAAAACTCTTTTGTCCTTAGTGAAAACGGGCACTGGACAGCAGTTAAACCAGAATGAAGTGGCAATCCTGCTAAATCTTCTACAGTCTAAATCAAGCGTTAGCATGGCCCATTTTGCCGAAGTGTTGAATATTAAGATAAATGCAGAGACTCAGCAGCAACTAGATAAAATAAACATCCCGGCTGGTATTTTGGCAGCAGGTGAAAAACAGCCAGAGCAACAGCCGCCTCCACCACCACCAGAACAGGAGCCTTTGCAACAGCCAGTGGTCACTCAGCCAGCTGTCCCCCCTGCTCAGCTGACTCAGCCTAAAATTGAGACTGATGCTGCCCAGGCAGCTGTGCAGAGCGCATTTGCTGTGTTGTTGTCTCAGTTAATAAAGACTCAGCAAACAAAGCAAAAAGAACTTGTACTAGAGGAGAAGGAGAATGGATCAGGAAATGAAATGTCGTTACAACTCAGGCAGCCTCCGGAGCCCTGCACTCCTGCATCTGATAACCAGGAGGACACGGAATCTCCAGCATCTGTTTACCCACATCTGATCAAATCATTATACTCATGTGCAGGTACTTACAGTTTTGAATGTTGATAAGTAGATATCTTGACCACCAGAGAGACTGACTTGGAGATAAACAGCTAACATCATGCTTTGTACCCCGGGTATGCATGGTTATGCCATACCCATTAGCAAAACATGCACAGGAGCGATGACACTGAGGACGTGAGAAGTAATTTCATTTCCTTTTGTCACTTACTATCTTTATAAAACTTTCATAGATAATTGATGGATTTTATTATACTGTACATACACCGCTTACTCTAAGGTGTAGACATGCAGTTATACTGGCTCTGGGTTGTTGTTCGTATTATTAGGGTAGCACCTATATGCCCACCCCCACCCCCCGTCTTTAAGTTAGCTGATCAGGTGTGCTTGCAGGAGGATCCTGGAACTCTCAGTTCTGAAGAACCTTTGAGGGTAGTGTCTTTTTGTGTCTCCAAAATGCCTTTTCTCAGATACTCTTAAATTTAATTAGTTGATTAACCTTTATTTTTTGTGAAGAAGTGCAGTAGCAAACTTTTGTGAATTTTTGCAAAGTGTTTTTTCTTCCCCCTTCTGGTATTGTAATTATTTGTCAAACGTAATTTCAGATCTTGTTCTAAGGCTCTTCTCCTTAATCCATTTAGGTCAAGATGATTTGGTTAGACAGCCTGAGATGAGGCTTCTAAACCAAACACCAGAACAAGAACGCCCTCGCATCTTGCCCCCAGACCAGCGTCCTCCTGAGCCACCAGAACCACCTCCTCTCACTGAAGAAGACGACCTAGATTATCGGACAGAAAACCAGCATTTGCCTATTTCTAGCTCTTCAGGAACGGATCCTCATGCTGGGGTGAAAGCTGCTCTTCTACAACTGCTTTCTCAGCATCAGGTTCAGCCAACTGAGGAACCAGTAACAACTAGTGTGGATTATCAGGCAAGAGACTCCTATGTAACTGACTACAAGGATAATTTTGGATCTTCTTTCTCTTCTGCCCATTATGGTGGTAGTGATGGAATAGGAAGTGGATCATCTGGGGCACTGGAAAGGAGAAGCTTCATTGGAAATTCAGATATTCAGTCTTTGGATAACTACAGTACTGCTTCATCTCACTCTGGTGGTGCACCTCAACCTCCTGCCTTTTCAGAACCATTTCCCAGCTCAGTAACTGGTTATGGAGACATTTACCTCAACACTGGTCCCCTGCTATTTAGTGGAGATAAGGACCATAGGTTTGAATATAGCCATGGCCCTATTGCAGTTCTGGGAAACAGTGGCGACACTTCCACAGGGTCAGAAAGTACTCATTCTTTGTCCACAAAGATGCACAACTATAGTTATGGAAGTAATTTACAAGAAAACCCTAGTGGCATTAGCCACATCCATGGACAAACTTGGACTTCTCCAGCCCAAGGACCTGGATATTCCCAAGGATACAGAGGACACATTAGCACATCAACAGTCAGAGGGCGAGGCAGAGGATTACCATACTGAGTATCTGTTTTTCCTCAGGCACATCATTTTTATCTGGAAAGACTTTTTTTCTAGCTGCAGTTTAAAGCAGCAATCCAATAGACTTGAATAATGTTAATTCAACAGCTTTATTTTTATGTGGAAAAGGGTCTTGCATACAGTAGGAAAATTTAAACTGCTTAAAACTCATGCTGTCTGAAAACTAGATCAATTGAGTGTACATGTTCACAAATTCTAGTTATGAATTTTATTTTGTATTTTGGCAGTTTTAAGTGGATGCTAAATTTAGGGACATCAGCTTTTTATGGCACTCTTTCAGATCTTCTGAACTATGCACATTTGTGCTTTTTTTGTAAGTTTGGACCAACTTTTATGTAAAAAATTTTACAACAATCAAAGCAGGGCACTGATTTATTTGGTATTTTTCTTTTTACAAAACTACCTTTAGTCAAAGGTCACTGTCAGTCTTTGCACTGCTTTCAGTGTTATTGTGGAAGGTGTACTTTGTGCTCATTTCAGATAATAAAACACAACCTTTCTCTTGATGCAACAATTTTATAAATATTTGGTCAATGTTATTTTTTTCTTTAAAAAAAAAAGGATGGTGTAGTAAAATGTTTCCCCATCTCCCAGACATGTTTGTATCAAAACTGTTTTACTTGAATGGTAAGTGCCTTAACGTGTAAGTTTAAGGTCTGCGAAAATTCTCACATTTTTCTTATAAAGGAAATTCCCTTTCTTTAAGGTTATTTTGTAGCTTGATTCAAAGATTAATACTTAAATATAGATACACTACATTAAAACAGAGATAATTATAGGCAACTTGGATAGAGTGCATTTTAAAGTGGCATATTTGCCATTTATGTCAGTTAAGCCAATTTAGTAGGTATACTAAGTTTTCTCTTCATTGAAATGACCTTCCCCAAACTGAATTTACTGAGAGAATGTCAATGTGAAGACGTTAAAAAAAGGTAGGTTTCCCTCAACTTTTCTCTAAAAGCTGTATTAACTTCTGTAGTCCCTCTGCCAAATAAGATCTACTTTATACTGAGCTATGGATGGTAAAATAGACTGTAAAGACAATGAGAGAAATCTTTTTCTTCAGTGTCATTGGTAATAGTTAATGAGTTTTGTGTGGAAAGCTGACACTGTCTCCTCTTTACCACATATAAAAGCATTATGGAAAGCCTCCAAGGTTAAAGACCAGTATTTAATGCAACATAGAACATTTAGCAGTTCAAATTTTCTGGAAACTGGGATTGTGCCAATTAATCCTTTCTATATTCAGCTATTCCATTGATCATTGTAATACTTGATTTGAACAACAAAAAAAATTACTGTAGCTAAAATTGCTACCAGAAACCACCACTCCAGTTTTATATTAGTTATACTTTCCAGCATGTTTTCCTCTGAGAACAGCAGTCTCTCTCTCTCCTGCAGAGAGGGGATATGGCTATATTTTCCACGTACTGAAAAGAATGTTTAATAGCCCATATTGGATACAATTTTCCAACTGATTATCCAGTTGATAAATTGATACATTATGTAAGAGTGTTTAATTACTTTTAAAAAGGTCAAATTTCTACTTACACTATTACCAGTAGAGTCATGTCAGTGACGTCTTGGATTTTCAGATTAGAAGCCAAAGTTGTCTATTTCATTTAAAATTCTAATTTATGACTAATTATTGCAGCATACGGTGTGAAGAACATTAAAATGTAGCTAAATAGTGTTCAAGTATCTGCAGTTGCATCATGGTGAGTCTTATCTCTTTAGACTTCCCTCTAAATCTCATAGTTATCCCAGTTCTCATCAGCCACACTAGAGAATCCTGCTGTCTGAAAATAAAAGCAGCTAAGCTGGAAACAAATATTTGTGACCTGAATAGCCTGTGTTTAAAAGAAATTAAACACTTTATATAAAATGACACTGTGTTTGAATAGTTTTTCTTGAGTTAAACACATCTTAGTATTTTTTGCAGGAGAGAATAAATGCAAGCAAAATAGTGTTAGTATTGTCGTGTTCAGCTATAGCGTCTTACCATTTTTATAAAAGTATGCTCAGATAAAACAAAAGCCAGGCTCAACAATAAAAATCTAGCAAAAGTTAGGTGTAAAATCTGGCAAAAGGCTTTCAAATCCATATACAACCTTTGTGGCAAGAAATGCATGGTCAAATATTAATGTGTACTGCACTTCAAAAAAAATAGCCTTGTGAAACTTCCCTAAGAAGCAGGTAAGTCCAAATGAAAAGTAGATGATAAAGAACAAATCAGGAATAAGTGATTTTGACTTTCAAAAATAAAATGTGAGGAAGAAATCATACCTCTTACAGCTTTCTGCATAGAGGTAAACTTTCAAGTCAGATGATACACTTATTTCACTAAAGTTTCTGTAAAAAGCCAGCCTCTCTTGTCCACATAAATAGTAATAGAGCAGTTTGATTTATGAACTGAAATACTGAGACAATTAAGGTGTTCCATGTAGTTAGAAACTTTGGCATGTTAATGTATTGGTTAATATCAAAACATCTGACTAATTTTAGACTTTGATCTTGACTGAATAAGAATAAAAGAGCAATTAGAAAAGGACACAAAGCTGATTTCCAAATGACAACAAATGCATTAAGATTTAGCAAGTCCATTCACATGCCATTGCTGGTATATGTATTGCACAGTGATTTTCTACTAATTTTAGTTCAAGCAATACTGGCCTAACATTTGAAAACCAATGGTCCACACTGTTCAAATAATTCAGAAAGTCAGGCTGAATTACTCAGCCACAATAATCTTGCCTCTTTTAAAACCCAGGCAATAGATTTCTCCCACTTCCAGCCCTTGTATGACATTTTGCTACCCTGCAAGGATCAGAACAATTTTAGGTTATGAGCCCTATGCCGCTCCCCTTACAAGCAGCCCAGATAAGGAGGTCATGTCTCCATAGTGTACAGTTCTTTAGCAATCCCAGGCTATGACTCAGCCCTCAGAAGGCTGCAAAACATGAGAGCAACACCCGTGGCTGCTCTAAGGGCTGGTCCCCACTTAGTCCGGACTTCGGACTAAGGTACGCAAATTCAGCTACGTTAATAACGTAGCTGAATTCGAAGTACCTTAGTCCGGACTTACCGCGGTCCAGACGCGGCCGGAAGTCTCCCCCCGTCGACGCCGCGTACTCCTCTCGGTGAGCTGGAGTACCGGCGCCGACTGTGAGCACTTCCGGGATCGATCCGGGATCGATTTATCGCGTCTTAACCAGACGCGATAAACCGATCCCAGAACATCGATGGCGTGCCGCCGGACCAGCCGGTAAGTGAAGACTAGGCCTAAGATGTGCCCAGAATATGGGCAGTGCAAAAATGGCTTAAAGTTACTTTGCCCCCTATCCCCTTGGGATTACATCTGTGCTGTACCTCCTAGAAGTACTGCAGAGAATTGGACCCAACATCAAAAAGTGTTTTTCTCTACCATCCAGATTAAAGTATTTGATCCTGGACCTATTCCACGGGTTGAATAGTTAATTTTGAATGAAGTGGTCTCCAACATTACCTGGAGTGAAAAAATTTAAAACACATAGTGCTAGTCTGACAGGCATAACAATTTGCACTAATACGATATTACATAACTTCAGCCAAATGAAAAGGAGAGAGAGACACTAACATAAAAACAAATTCATGATCCTAGGATAAAGTAATCCGGAGTAGAAGAAACAGGAGAAAAAGAAAAAACCTACAACATTTCCCCCCATCCAAGTAACTAAATCTGATCTTTAAATGCAAATGTAATTGCTAGAAAATTAAACTTATACATTTTAAAAATTGCATATTTATATTTTTCATACCTATTCAATACATATTTAATTACTATTACCTTTTATCATCCTAAGCATCAGATGCTTAACGAAAAACAGAGGTGGAAGGAGTTTTAATGTAAACTATTGATGCTTTGAGTTTGCTTTTCCTGTTATATTTATATCAGGAGTTAGTGCCAGTCTGAAGAAAGTTATTAAAGGCCCATCTGTTGCTGAGATTTATAAATAAGCTGTAAAACTAATTTTAAAACTAGCACGGGTAACTTTCATGCAATTGTTATTCAGACTAAAACTCCATTAGGTCCCAAACTACAAGATCTGGCCCCATGTTTCATTACCAGTAGAGGAAATAAATTTCAGCCAAACTTTTTGAATTTTTGTTTTAGATTGAAGAGAAAAATAAATCCCTTCCAAAGGATGAAAAGTCTCAGAATTGAATTATGTCGGTGGAAAAATCTTGATTAATGCTTAAAATTGTTTGAGGCAGTATTAATGTGTTCTCTGCAGTTAAGTATGCCATTAAATAAAAAAAATTGCCAGAAAATTGATTCAGATCTAAACTGTTTCATATTTAAAAATTAAGTGCTGGACTTAAATTCAAACTAATTTTCACTGAACAAGGTTAAGTATTCTTATCATAGGAATTATTTTAGGGCAACAAAATTTAAAATACTGAAACTGTTACTTCAGCTTACTTATTGTTGATATTTCTTTAAGCCATTTGTATATAAGATGTATCGAGTAGCCTGTAAATAAAATACCATGAGAACTTCAGCCTTTTTATCCTTGTTTTCCCTCCTTGAAAATCAAATAGCCTATCACAAAATTATTTTACATTTTATTATGATGGAATAGGTTGACTCACCATTCATTTTGGAATCCCACACCTTCAGTAGCGTTCAGTATATTAAAATCTGTAAGCCATCCATTGCTTTTCAAAGCCAGGCAGTCACCATACTCAATTTGTGTATCTAACATTCATAATTTGTGATAATGGGAATGGAATATTAGTACTGCAGTGCTGATGTCACTAACCCATTGTTCACAGGATACTTAAGACTTCAAAGCCAAGTGAAGTGTCACAACTACCAGAATAAAGATAACCTGATTTAATTTCATTTTTTTCCATGTATTTTACATAGTGAAACTGATCAAGAGTCAGTGGGGTCAGGTTAGTAAAAAGGGGAATTCTTTAGTTAGCAGGCCAAATGAGAAGATTTCAGTGTGATTTTTAACATAAGTTCAAATGGCATGAAGAGGTCTTGAATTATGCAGGGTTGGAATCTATTGTAGAACAAAGGGATACATTATTTTACACTTCAAAGCAAGAACATGGGAGAGGTGCAGATCTCTTCAGGGAATTAGGTGACTGGAGAACCTGCTGCCTGAGCTGTTGGTTGATCTCCTGGAACATAGGATATGTAGATCAGTGAGGTATTTTCGAGCCCGCTAAAAGGGAGGATCGATGCATAGGCCAAAATTGATAAAAGCTCCAAATCAGTAATCCAGACTTTTTTTAATTACTGGGTTATTTTCATACCATGGTTGAAGAGAAATGCACAAATCTGGCATGACTTCTAACAATAGCCCTTTCTACACTAGGATGACTTATGAAAAATATCCACTGTTCACATTTTTAATGTCATTGCTGTTACCAGCACTAGGACAACTGCTGCTGCAGCCGCTACAGTGTTAAGGATTTAGCCTTGCAGCTGTCCACCATCATTCTATCAAAGTTGCTAACACAATTGAAGCAGAACCAATGCAAGGAAATTGAAAAATGGATCTAATGTAGACAGTCTCAATAGGTCATTTTTACCCAGAGATTTTTTCTTTAACAAACTTCAACAGCATGACCATCTCTACAGGGTAGTGAGGTAGGAAAGTCTACAGACTAGGTTTCATTTTCCTTCTGAATAAATGCTAAGTATTATTCACAGTGTATTTAGATGGAGTACTTTCTTTCTCTGGTGAAGGGGGGCACGTGATGTACATGTGAGCTAGTCCAGCCCCCACACAGCTAGTCAGTAGAGAGGCAGGAAATGTGTGAATCACAACCTAAGGAAGCACCTGAGGTCAGGAAAAGGAAGCCTTGCTACCAACTATAGTGGAAACCTGAGTCTTCGGTCAAAGATTGAGACCGTTTCTTCTTCAACTGCTGAATGGAAATTGTATCAAGGCCTATGGGAGAGAAACAAGCAACAACAACATAGACTCCTTATTTCAGTACAGAGTTACAAAGGTTAGTAGTATAACAGGATGAAATCAGTTGACAAGAAACAAAGGCAAAGTAACTTGAGCTATAAACTGAAGCATTTTAGTTTTCAAAGAATCATTATGAACCACACAGATGTGCTTTCTTTTATAAGGAATAGTGCATGCAGTTATCCATACACTCATCATTTGAAGCATCTCTAGCAAACCATGAGCTTCTAAGGGTATGGTTACAGTGCATTGTAAACCTGGACTCAAGCTTCAGTTTAAACCTCCCCTTTCAATCTACATACAAATCTCTCAGCCTTGACCTAGGACCCTGTGGGTCTGGAGGGGCCAAGCCAAGCCAGGAACCAGGGTTCAAGACCTATTGAGTTGCAATGTCAACATAGTCCTGCTTGACTCGTGTCCTGGCAACTGGCCAAAAGTATCCCACAATCCCATGGGGCCACCTTCCTTAGTCCTCTCTATCCCAAGAATCCTCAATTGACTCCAATGGAATCGACGTCTCTTGGTGTACTGCAGCAGCTCAGTGAGCCAGCATTAACCCTTCCATTGGCTTCTGACTAGAGACCTGCAAATGCACCATCAGAAAGCTTTCAGCATTTGCAATAGAGACTGACCAGCCTTTTTTGCAAAGCCTGTTGCTTCATAGTCATGGAAACGCAGCCAGATTTTGATTAATCTCTGGTGCAAAGCCAGCAGAACCACAGTAAGCATACTGGAATGATCAAGCATTACCAGCAAATAGTGAAGAAGCTGGCAGCATTGCAAATATATCAGACTTGTAACCAGCGTAGGGAGTGGCTTAAACAGCTCAAGAGTGAGGACAGGAAAACCAGGGATCAGAACCACACAGTTGGCAACTCACCACTATTGTGCCCATTTTATGAGGCATTTCACCAGGTGCTGGGAACAGCCAATGGTGCAGGATGAACTGGTCAGCTGGGATGGCACCCTGCTGGCCTCAGAATCCAGAGTGAGGCCAGCAAAGTGACTCTGTTGCTGAAGAGAGTCCTGTGGGAGGTTTTGCCACAGGAGCAGCAGCACATCCTAGGGCCATATTCGGAGGAGCTGTTCGATGCCTCCCCTCCAAAGAACAGCCTGACTTGGAGCCTGCAGCCGACACGGGTCAGAAGCCATTCCAGAGCCTGGTAAGTTTCTGACTCCATTTAATACAGTAATGGGATGGATTTCCATTCTATGAACCAATGCAAAAGTTATTAGAAGTCCTGGCTAGAAGCATGTATCCACTAACAGGAGATTGTATCCCAGGGGCATGGTTCCCCACCTTCCTCTAACATGGAGTTCCAGATGGTGATTGGGAAATACAAACAGCAAAAATGCCTTGAAAGCGAAAAGGCAGATTTTTGCTAGGCCACTCCTGCTTCTTAAAAATACTAACCTTCCACTGCCATTCCTGTAAGTTTGCCACTCTGTAACCACTCAGCAGCGTAATGAGCCACCTGGAACAGTGAACGGTGTGGGGAGGAGGTAGAAATCCATTCACAAATCTAGTCCATTTAGGTAAAGGTAGTCCAGGCAGTCTATAGGTGACAAAATAATTTGCCTCAAATACGGCTGGGTTTGAAATGAGTCCAGAAATGTGCAGGGTGAGGGGGGAAGGCATGGCAGTGGAGTTACATGTGTTTGCATACAATCATATCTGGTTCAGCCAGGTGGAACCTAACACCAAATCCTGTTGATTCCCTCGTGAAGTCTGACCCAATCCCGTATGCTGACAGATGCAAACTCCTCCAGCAGCATGATCTCCAGATAAGTTGGTCACATTTTGGGGAAGGGCGTATGTTCCAGGGCCACTTCGGTAGGTGTCCAGGCCTTTCCACTCAGATGTGCTGTTCAGTCACTGTGCATTTGAATACACTGGATGCATACGCTGCAGTTTTCTCACCAGCAGGTTGAAATAACATCTTTTGCCAGTCGGGCACCACATGCCTGAAATGATTGGAAAAGCCTTTGTAACATGACCACTGACTGCCCACCTCCCATCCCCAGCACAAATAGTTCTGCAATTTTTAGAAAACAAAAACCAGTTTTGAATTTACAACTTACCATTGCATCTGCACCTTTGTTGCTGCGATTAACCAGGCTGTGTCCAGGGAGCTTCTGTGGTCTGAAGCATCCCTCTCACAATATACTGAGGTTCAGTATGGAAAAATAACATTTGATGTCCTCCTGCACTGGGCTATTTGAACCAACTCTTCTCGGTGTCTCAACCTCTAGTGGCTGCTGTGCCTCCACAGTTCAGTAAAAGCCTGGCCCAACATAGCTTTACAGATTGTTCCAAGAGGAAGTGTTTCCGTGATGAACCTATAGTTGAGGTCTGGCCGGGGCCACCAATCAGGTCCAGTACCAAAGACAGAGGGACGTATGGCTCGAGGAAAGGCTGAGGCTGGCTGTGGGGCTTGAGGACAGGCACTTGCTTTGAAGTTTCTGGAACAGGAATGGCAGCTAAGGGAGGAGGCCAAACCTCAGCAGAGAGAACTGTTTGAGCAGCTGATCTCAATAATGGCTACAAAAGTACCGGCTTCTGCTGCATCACTTTTTGTCCCCTGTAAGGTTCTGTTGTTACTGATGTGTTAGTGTAGTAATGGCAGCTGGCCTGCCTGGCAATGGGGGAACGTTGTACTTTTCTAAGACATATTTATAAATAAAGCTTTTTCTGTCCCCAAGAAAGTTTATTGCTATCACTGCATGGCATCAAACAATGTGTATTTAAAATGCTAAAAGGTAACCATATGATCAGGGACATCTAGGAATCCATTAGCAAACACCATTCCTCTATACAGTTAGGTACAGCAACCCACACTTCAATCACAATATGGATTCATATAAGGAAGTCAGTCACCTCCTGCCCCCATTTTGTAAGTGGTCATATCATTCATAAGTACCTTGCATGGCACTCAAGCCCCTATCCCTCCCCAAGCACTGAACCTCCACCCCAAATCCATGAGCCCATCTTCTATTGGGCCAAGCAAGTTTATAGTGAGGGAGCACAAAGCATCCCTGACTTCCATTGCCTGGGTGCATCCAGCTCCAGCAATGGTAGGGCACTTTCTGGCTGAGTGTATTGGTTCAGTGACCCCTCACTGGCATAGGTCCCCTGAAGAAAAGTCTCACAAAGCTTGTGAAGAGCACAGTAACGTGCACAGCATGATTGATCCTGGCATCCAAACAGGTCTGTAGACATTGCCAAGAGGATTTCAATCTGCCAAAAACACTCCAACAACCATTCTACACCCGCTGAGAGCACATTAAACCTTTTGCCAGGGCCTCTTAAGGTTCATATGTCAAGGCAAGAGGGGGCATGCAGTGTCCCCTAGACTAATGGTGGGGATAGTAATACTGTTCATGACAATGTCATTTGGTGGGAATAGTGTCCCAGCCTGTCCATGAATGTAGATTCCTGATCAGCAAAAAGCCCTGCCAACATGAAATTTCCAATGCAGCCCATACTGACATTCATAAATCAGCCTCTGTGTTCCATGAGGGCCCACATAACAATGGATAGTACCCTTTGTGGTTTACTCATGTGCTCCTTGAGGAGGGTAAACTACGGGCACATGAGTCCCAACAATGGCCCCAGTGCAGTTTGGAAACTCCATTCTCTCAAAGCCAGCCATTACTTCAGGAATATCTATTATGCCCGCCACTTTGGGTAAACCACATGCCTGATTGCCTCAGAAACCTCTGCCAACCACTCTACTCACAGTCTATTTCCCAACACCAAACTGGTTGGCCACGTCCTGTTGCAGTCTAGGGTAGCCAGCTTCCAGAGGCCTATAGCAATCCACTTCTGAAGTGGCATGGGTGCCTTCATGCGTGTCTTTGCACTGGAGGGTTGGGGCAAACTGCTCACAAAGCTCCAGAAATGTAGCTTTCTTCATGCAAAAGTTCTGGGCCCATTGTTTGTCATCCACATGATGCTGTGGACCTACCTGTGCTTGTCCTGCTCCAAAAGCGTTGATCTACGTAGGGAGCATCAGCAGCTATAGTGAGTGTAATGAGCAGCATCAGCCAGTTCAAGTCTGCCATGCCTGGGTACTTGTGGTGCTGCTGCCTCCTTTTCCTCCAGCTCCATTATAAAGTTAGACAGGTGCCCTTTGGTGGGTCAGAAAACGCTGCTGAAATGTCCACCAGCATCTCACAGAAGCTTTGCCTGTTCCCTGACACAGGAGTGAAAGCATAAGCAACAGAAGTTCTTCAAATGGTGCCTCCTCCATGTTGCTGTCTCTGGTAGTTGGGAGTGCACAGACCAAAATGATTGCTCAGTAGGCTGGGTTGGCAGGCTGTTCAAACTTCCTCTGATGTGCAGGGTGGACAGTCAAGTTTTCCCACAGTTCACTACAGTCTAAAGGCTAGAGCAGCTACAACACAAGAGGGCATTAGGGAGTCTCGGGACATGGCTGGTTTGACTGGGGTCTGCATGCTGCAGTGTGGACGTCATAGTCCCAAGTTCAAGCCCAGGTTAGAAAATTCTTAATGTAGGGTTGACAATGTGTAGATGCTCAAGCCCTGGATTCTGTAACCCAGGGTCAGCTGACTCGAGTCCTGCTAACATTGCAGTGGAGACATACCCTATATCTCTACATTTACTTTTGCCAGAACACATTTAGAATTTAGACTTTTTCCTCCGTGCAGACTTTCTGGCAGCTACAAGAAGTGTGTGGGAAGATAACTTCCCCCTCCAACTGCACCTGCTGGAAAAAGAGCAGCACAGCCCACAATTCAAAGCTGAAATGTCAGTGCTGCTGTTCCATACAGTCTGAGGGGTTGTGATGTTGAAGTTCATTAATTCACTTCTCATGACTGCTCAGTTCAGGCTTTTTGTAGCTGCCAGCTTAGGGAACCCCCCTAGGCTATAAGATGCATCTCAGTTTGTAAAGTAGTGGGAAATAGTCAAGGCACACATCACAAAGCTAGCTAAATTCTGTATGAACAATTCCTGTAAGTGTCAGGGATTGCACGGTGGGCTTAGTGCTGTTTCATTACAGGATGACTCTATGCAGTGCTCAGCCTAATGGGTCATTAGATGAGTGAGTGAATTTTTTGTAAACAAAATATTTTTAAATGTATCAAAACATGGAGAGTAAAAGAAGCCTTAGTGTGCAGTAAACAAAGTAGCTTTTAAACTCTAATCTTAGAGTTGCCTCTGCCTCAAATGTACTGCATTCATACAGTAAAAAATGGCTTTTCTAATTGCCAGTTTTGCAAACTCAACCTGCGACCTGAGAATCAAGTTTCTGTTCATGTATCATCACACATTGAGGATTCTGAAGGAAAAATTCTGTCCTCAGTATAATTGGGGGCAGAATTTGGCCTACAATTGGAACTTAACTAACAGTTCTGCTGATGTCTGAGCCTCTGATGCCATCTCGGTCGCTCTCTCACACTCAGAATAAAAACGTAGTCACTAGATTTTGTGTGTGTGTGTGTGTGTGTGTGTGTGTGAGAGAGAGGAGCAGATATGACTATGAATACAAAGTGTGCAGGTTTTGTATAGGAAGGAACCATTTTTATATAAGTAGAACCTCAATTTTATGAGCCTCAGTCTTGCAAGCAATTATACAAATAATTTTTCCCCAATGGAAAAAAAAAATCACATAATAAAAGTGACATCCCTACATATTCCAATGCCTCTGGCAATGCTTTGCACTGGTTTGAAGGATGAGAACAAAGTGATTCAGGGCACCATTCTGCAACTTTTGCGCTCTAGCTTCTGTAATCTTGTTGTTAAATTTTATGAACTCCTTGGTCCCCAAACAGTTTGTAAAATAGGGGTTCATCGGTTGCTTTACAGTTCAGTTTTAACATGTTTTGCATTATTTCTCCAATGTCTTTTCGCCATAAGATCCACTACTTTAGCCTTTACTTCTGCATACTCTGCTACTTCCACTGTTCTGAGGCATGTTCTAAAATATTTTTCCCACAACAAATGACACCCCACTCCCAGCTGCTGGAATGTCAACTACTCTACATGTATGTTCCACTTTGTCTCCACCCTGAGGTTCCTCTGACCTCTCCTTCCAGACAGGATTCTGCTGCGTCTTTCACTCACTTGCCGTAGCTCTGTAGCCATTCTGGTAGAGAAAGGGGCATTGCTAAGGATAACAGGGGCACCAGCGATTCCCTTGGCTTGGTCTGTTTCCCCCGTGCTCGGATCAAGACAGGGGGCTGGTATTTATAGCCCCTCCTCAACTTTGCAGCATTGCTGGAAAGAACTTTGGGTGCAGTTTCAAGGGCACAAGCGGTGTTTTTCAGGATTTCTTCAGTTTTGTGCCTCATTTATGCAGCACTGAGCATTTTCCAATTAAAATCTCAGCCTGTCTGTCCTCTCATGGATGCCCAGTCATCAGCTTGAGCTACACATGGGTAAAACAGAGCTCCTAATCTTCCCCCCACTTAAGCCCTCCCCACTACTTCCTTTCTTGATCACTGTGAATAACTCTGCCAGCCTGCCTGTCATTCTGGTCTGTAACCTGGGTGTCGTCTTCAACTCAAACCTCTCTTCAGGTCCTCACATTTAGGCAGAATCTAAATATTGCTGATTCTTTCTGCATGACATATCTAAAGGTGTCTACACTAGTATTGGAAGAGGTAAAAATTCCAGCTCGAAATTTTTTTTATTATTTATTTATTTATTAATTTTTATTTATTATTTATTTATTAACTTTATTATTTTATTTATTTAATTTTAGACCTGAGCTAGCATGCTAAAAATAGAGCGCAGCTGCAGTGGACCGAGCAGCAGCAGTGGCTAGCCACTCCAAGTACATACCTATGGTCTTGGATGGGATTGTACTCAGGTGGCTATCCCCTCCTGTTGTGCCACTGTAGCTACACTCTATTTTTAGCATGCTAGCTCCATCAGAGCTAGTGTGGGTATGTCTCCTTGCACTGGAATGTACATCTTCCAGCTCTAGTGTAGATATACAACAAGACACAGCATTTTTTATCCATCCGTCCAGCTAAAACTCTCATCCAAACTCTCAACATCCTGTGACTTGAGTACTGCAACATCCCTCTCTCTGGCCTTGACATTTGCAAGCTTGTCCTGCCTGGTCCCACCTATTCAGACTCCTGCTGTAAAGATCATTTTCCCAGCCCATTGTTTTGGCCATGTCATCCCTCTACTATTTCTCCCTTCTATATTTCATCATATATAAGCTGCTTGTCTTCACTTTCAACACCCTTCACAGTCAATCCCCCACTACTGATGGTCTCATTCTCTGTCGACACTCACCTCCGATTGGCCCATGCTGCCAGCTTCCATCGCCCACTTGTTAAATTTTCAAACAAGCACCTTCATGCCTTCTCCCATGCTGCTCCACACACTTGGGAGGAGCTCCCTGTAAACATCCACAAAGCCTCATTACCCTCTTCAAAACACTCCTTTCCCAAGATGCCTACAAAACACTCAACTGCAATTTAGGCTGTTGGTTTGCAGAGACCACTGCCTGCCAAGCTGACCAATAGTGTGATTGATTGTTTGCACTCTCTTGTCTGTACCCATCTTGTCTTATACTTGAGTTGTAAGCTCCTGGGACAGGGACTGACTTTTTGTTATGTTTGTACTGCGCCTACCACAATGGAGACCAGGTCCATGACTCGGGCTCCTAGGTACAATGCTAACAATGTAATTTGTAACTAATACAAATGTCTTCCAGGGAGCTCTTCCTGAAGGGTGAGTTGGAAGTAGCCTGGAGATTTCCCTTCTTTTAGCTTTTTCCTCCCCATGCTGAAATAATAGCAATGCCACCACTGTGACCTGGAAGGGCCTCTCTCACACCAGCCCGACAGCAGTCTAGGCCTTGACAAAGGATTGAAGCCAGGATCAAGGGCAACTCAGGTGCATTGGGCTGCTTTCTGTCAGTGGTTTCCCCCCCCCCCAATGCCTTATCCCTCCATTGGTGCTATAGCTACTTACAGTAGGACTTCAGAGCAAAGTTAGATTTACTCCCCTGCTCAAATGTGGCCAGATACATGAATATTGCCTAGAAGCTCAAAAGTCAAAAAGTTAATGGATGATCTACCTGCATCGTGGCTCCTTCTCTGCAGGAGACTGGAGAGGTTACCAGCCAGGGCAAGAAACATTTTGCACAGAATAAATTATCCAGCCATTTACCAAGAGCCCTAGTATCCATATCCACACACCTTCAGGATTCTGTCCACCTCACTATTGTCTGGGTATTCATGCAGATACCTTTCCTTTAAATGTGGTCTCCCTTGCCAAATTGGGGACCTCCATACCCGCCACCAAAAAGGGAAAAAAACCCTTTAAGTCTTATCCCATTCTTTTTTCACCAGGTTAAGTGATGTGACTGTTGGTTGGTACTATAGCAATACTGGGACTAGCCTTCTCATCCATTGTCTCAAATTCTTCCATATACCACCAGACTGGAGAGAAAGGGTCTGTGTAGCATACTTTCTGGAGCTCCTGCCCAAACCCCTTTCCTTGGTCCATTCACTGATGAAACTGTCATGCAGCAAGAAGGAAAGAAGCAACTAAAGAACGGGATCTGACATGGAGAACTTAGCTTTTGTGTGAAGGAGGATGTCAAATGGTTCAGAGTATCCACAGGGAAAACATCAAGCATCATCCAACCTTCCCCATCCTTCTAAAGAGAGGAAGGCTCAAAATTCTTCAACCAAGAAACCAATGAACATCTACCAGCATGTTTGCCACAGAGAGAATTTCGAACATAGCCAAAACAACCAGTTTTGCCCTTCCTCTCCAACTGATCCAGGAACGATCTTTCTGGTCCCATCCAACGAGATCATCAGACCACCTTTCCATCTTTCTCCACTGGACTGAAACCTAACGTGCCCTACAATTCCCTCTTCCAGGGAAAATAAATGAAAGTTTCACCTTCACACTCAATATAAAGATGCAAGAAATTTTTTTAAAAGTCTCCCCTTCACCTAACTCAGGATTTGGCACTTTCAGAGGAACTTATCTCCATGTTCCCATTGTTCTATTAGCAGTACTTCTTCCATCCCACAATCCAAACTGAATGCTCAGGGTACAGGAAAGGTCCCAGTGTTTTCGCTACAATCCTCAATAATCAAGTCCCTTCACAATTAGAGAGGGATCCTCTTAAGGATAAGCCTCTAGAGCAGATGCATCCTCTATCATCTTTTCTACAGAGAACATTTTAAGAGAAGCAGAACTTATGGTACTATGGAAATGGTCAAGAAGCAATAAAAAACAACAAAAAAACACCCCTTCTAGGGCCTTTAAGCAGTGTGGGGAAAAAGAACTGGGTAACCTTTTTGACAGCCAAAATAACATCAAAGGCCCAAAATCAGGCTTGAAAGAGGCTCAATATACTGACTGCCCTTACAAAAGGCAGTACAGGCCAGGGCCTGAACAAGACTAAGCTGTACAATTCCCTGCCAAATACGGTCAAGGGTTATGACCAGAGGAGGGAGGGGAGGGAGCAATGCGAAAGGCCTCAGCAACAGAGTAACCGCTTGTTTATGAAACATAATAGCTGCCTATATGAAGAAATCGCTTCTAGTAAAGGCCAACTTCTCCTGTAGTTCCAACTAACTGCCAAACTAGCCAATCATATATCTTCTTTGGGCATCCCGTGATAAACCCCTATGCCCTTAACCGTAAAACCCCGGAAAGATAATACGTACCTTAACAAGAAAAACCCTCCAACTGGTGCCAAGTACCACCCATGGCGGAAATCACCAAGAACCCCCCCACCGAATAGGCACCCAATTCTCGTAAAATAATGAGGAAGGTACCGGGAAAAAGGGACAGACCCCAACTCTTATTTCACACAAATGACGTATTATTTGTACTATGCTTGCGGTTTGACGGAATAAAAGCAGCCTGCTGTGCTAGGGGTGGTAGTTTTCGGACTGCTACCCCAACGCGTTGGTATGTATTGCAATAAACTGGCCTCAGGCTTGAGTCTGTGAACTAAAATCAATGCGTGGGTGACTTTTTCCATGACAGCAGTCATCAATGCCCTTGTGAAATTGTTCCATGAGATTCCCCTGAACATTATACCTATCTGTATGGAAAGAATAGGACAAGTATGACATATCAACTTGAATTTTTAATCCATCATAATCCTCTCCTAACAGTTTATGTTCTAGTTTGGTTAAACCTGCCAGCCAACTTGCTTAGCAGTAGGGGATTGAGTGCTCAGTGAGAAGTCTTTTTAATTTACTAGTGTCCATTTGGAGCCTGAAACATATTCCCCTCCCATTGATATTCACAAGCATGTGAGACAGGATGATTCTCTATTGTGGGCAGACCCGATGGTTTGTGAATATTGTCTTCATGGTCAAGAGGCAGGGAAGATCACATCAGAACAAGGCTTTTGTCAACCTGATTGCTCCATCCTGAGGCTCTGGTCCTGCAGATTACTACATATGTTGATGATATTTACTACATATTTTACTCCTGGGGGAATTCTGCGTCACTGTGTGTGCACAGAATTCATAGCCCCTGCAGATTTTTTTGCTTACCCGCAGAAAAATGACTTCTGACAGGGAAGCAAAGGGAAGCCACGAGGGTGGTCATGTGCTCAGTCCCTGGCAGTGCAGACAGATGGGTTTGGGCACCCAGAAAAGATGTAAATCACTGCCGGGGGGAGGGGGGGTAGTGGAGAGAAAGAGAAAGAGAGAGAGAGTGAGTGTGTCTGTGTGTAAGAGAGAGAGACACACTCTGTCCCTCTCACTCACTATTGCAGCACGCTTGGCATGGAGGGCTTTGGGGTATTTTTCAAGAGGTAGGCGTGGGGTAGGCTCTGCTCCCTCAGGCAGAGGAGAACATAGCAGCCTGCCTGCTTAGTGAATTATTCCCATTGTTCTTAGTGAATTCCCCCAGGAGTATAAAACAGATGTAGAAATGTTAAGGCTCCTTTATATTGCCAGGGTGGTGTAAAGGAGCCTTTATTGTAAAGGAGAGTATGGCCTTATAAATGCTTATGGTGCTTTAGTGATTACAACTGGTCTAAATTTTTGAACTGAAAAAATTCCCTGTCAAAATGTGCTTCATGAACTGTTTACTACTGACCTTTCTAGAGATGGGCAGTAGCCAGTATAAATTGTGAGTTTGAGTCCCCAGCCCTCACTTGCTCTTCAGTTGTCTATGATGTAACACTGAGCATATGGCTGCATATATTTGTTGACTAATAATTAGAAGTAAAGGATCAATACTAGCCACATTACTATTAGACAGAGGGGTTTGGTGATTTCCTCCAATGCTCCCCACTCCCATTTTCCATCCATTGTATTGTACTTTAAATAAATTACCAAAATAATTGAACTAGCTGGATTATATTGCATTATTTTGACAAAAAATACGCAGAATATTTAATTTGTTTGGTGCAGAATTCTCCCAGGAGTAATATTTGCGGATTCTGAAACTGAAGTCCATTCACCAAGCTCCTCAGTCATCCAGAGCTCCACAGGCTGAGGCTTATAACCATGTATGGAGAGTGTTATTCAGACAGGAATACTCTAGGAGGCTGGTTGACCTCCTTTGTAAACCCAAAGGTTTGTGCTATACTGACTATTGAGCAATATTTGGAGACTGTAGTTCTCATGGTCATCCTACCTCATTGGTACCGATCATTCTTTTATCTAGGAAGAAATTGTTTTGAGTCTGAGGATTTCACAAATTCTGCTTCAAGCTTCCATTACCTATGGACCTTCATAATTTATTATTCCCTAATTTTGAAGATGTTTGGACTCTGCTGGCAACCTCCTAGATATAATATCCATACTAGTGGATCTTATAAAGGGGAAAGGTCAAATTAATTTTCTTACATGTCATTTTCTACAAGTAGGATCTGCTACTCTGGCCACGTCCACCCTATTAGCTCTGTTGATGACTACTTAGCAGTCATGAATTACATTGTGGAAAGAGAAATGTTAGTATGGATTTAAAAAACAAAACAAAAAACCCTCTACCCCACATCTTCAATTTAGTGTATGTTCACATGTTCCAGTCTTGTATCTCTTTGGAAGCCTCCACTAGAGTTACACAGGCAGTGTAGTAAATGTGCCAGCAAGAGGAACTGGTGATTTCTAAAGACAGGAGGAGGAACAGGAACTCTTAGTACCTGCTTCGGAGATTCAGTAGAAGTGGCAGAATAGCCAGAATAATGGATCTCACTTTTAAAAAGTAAAATTATAGGCAAGAAAACCAGGTCAACTTAAGCATTTATTATTCCACCCAAAAAGTTACACTGAGAATATTAGGGATGCCGTTAAGCACGCCAAAATTAGGAAATGGCTAAGTCTGCACATGCCCTGTTGTGTTGATGCATTACGATAGTCTTTGCACGATCATACACTATTGCTCAAAAAATAAAATTTAACAGATTTATGTGCAAGTGTAGCATCTTGTAATGTTTTCTTCATTAATTTTATAGTTATTATGGTCCAATACATCTATTGACTTAGAGTATAGTCTTCAAAGGTGCTCAGCATTTGGCAATGATCACTGAATTCACACCATGAAAGTCAATGTGAAGACATCCTATGACTTCAGCAGGCTTTGGATCAGGCCCTAACTGATCAGTTCTCTTCTCTCAACACGCTATTGCAGTGGTTTCCCTCCATCACCACATTAGGAGGATTTTGTTCTTTTCTAGATGTCCCTCTTAATACTGTATGTAGCTGGAGTTTTTTTTTAATTCAACAGAAACACATATACACCACTGCATTAACATTTGTTTGATTTTCTTGTTTAACACTCTTAACAAAGTATCACTTCTCTGTAGTTTTCATGTGACCTATCCTCAAACTTTCCTAAGGAAGTTAATTACTTTATCCAAGTACTAGATGCATGTTCTTTAATATAATGTCTTTTTAATGAGCGAGAATTTCTTTGTAGAATTTTGTCCTTATATATTATTTTTTCAAATCTTACCATTATATTTCTAAGTAAATCAAAAACTGAATTTTTCCATAAGTATCTGTTTTCCCTCCTAGGTGTGAAATACCTCATATTGTTATGTAGTAAGTACTTTTTAAAATACCAAGAAGTATTTTCTTGAAATGTTGCTGAATGCTACAGTGAATGAAAGTTAATGTAATTTTAAACCATATAAATGGCAGGACACCTTTCTCCTAGTCTTATATTTCACCAACAGTATATTGTGCAGCCTCTTTGAATATGTGATAGTACAAGGTGGCACATCTACTTATGCAAATGTTGGAAAGGTAGGAAACGTTATATATTTGAGACAGAATATAATCATGTAATTTGCTGAACGATAATGCATGTACAGTGTTAGCTGGGGTCCTTGGGCTCAGAATAACATACAGTCTCAACAGGAGCTCTTGCCAGAACCCTAGCACAGGTGACTAGACAGTTCACTGTGAAGGTGACAGTGTTGGGTATGCACATCTTGATCAGCCTTCCTTAGGGTCACACAATAATCTTAATGAATGTATCTACTGTATATGCTCCTAACCAGACTTTCAAATGTACAGACGTTAGTGGATCAAAGAACTTCCTCAGGAATAAGGCTGTGCACCTCTGAGATGATGATTTAATGTCAAAGCCTCAGCAGTCAAACCTCAGGTGATTTTCCTACAAGAAGGTTCAAAAGACGCAAAAGATTTTATTTTATATTATAGCAAGAAACATTTTTCTCGCTTTTTTACAGATCCAACAATGGCTGAATCAATTTTACTCAAACCAAATCAAACCCCCTTCAAGCAGAGACCAAATATCAGCACAAAAGTAATGACCGCTCAGACCTTTCTGACACAAGAATGATCAAGGCCCTATTTTAGCTAATTAAATATTATGCTTAGGGCTGTAAACACTTGGATGAGGAGAACATGATTGAACCATTTATCCCAGAGGTAGTTTGGAACAGGAGCAAACCACATGGCCTGAAAAGCAGGGTGGAGATTCAGGAGCCAAATCTGTCTGCTAGGCATTCACTCAGTATCAGCCAGTATCAGCCTCACGGGTGGTTCAGCTGTTTTATGCTGCATTAGATTCCTGCAATTAGCTGTGACCCTCTGGTGGTATGTAAATGGGCAAGTTAATGCTGACTTCTTCCTTTGTAACGTTTAAGATGACTATTTATTTTAATGCCATGTTGTAGGAGAACATGCTTTTTACAGCATCATTTCTCCACATCCTTCTCTCTTCTGTCTAGCTGTTAGCCCTGGGTAATGCATACTGTGGGGTGGTGGCAGACTAATACACATGGTAGCCCCATTACCTTCTCATGCCTTCCTAACCTCTTTAGGGTGTGGATTGTACCCCTCTAATTCCAACAGCAGAGCTTAGAGGGAAGAGAGAGAGAAAACAATTTCAGCCTTCAACTGGTATACAGATTAACAGGTCCAACTTGCTTAGGCAAGAAGTGCTACTGCTGAGTTATCTGGTCTCAAACTACTGGCAGGAGGTCACAGACTTTGGAGGCAAAAGAGCAGAAGCAAGTACGCTGGTAAAATGTTCACATAGTGGAGTAGAGTGTGAAGACAAGGTTTCCTGTAAATCTGGCTTTCTGTACAGATCCCAAAGTCTAAAGCTCTGAGTTCCAGGTCTCCCTGATCTATACATGTCATTTCTTTTAGGCAGAGGCATTGGTTACTTTCCAGATTTTCTTGCAGTGTATTTCCTTGTGAATCACAAGATTGTAGCAAATGTCTTAGTTGTTGTCTCGAGGGGACTGATAGACATCAACCAAACCAGGAGATACTTGAGAAAAATAGAGTATCTATGGCCTGGTCTACATTAGGGGTGGGGATCGATCTAAGTTATGCAACTTCAGCTATGTGAATAATGTAGCTGAAGTCGATGTACTTAGATCGACTTGTCTTCACTGCAGTGAGTCGACTGCTGCTGCTCCCCCGTCGACTCTGCCTGCATCTCTTGCGGCGGTGGAGTACAGGAATCGATGGGAGAGCGCTCGGAGGTTGATTTAAATCAACCCCCACTGGATCGATCGCTGCCCGCCGATACGGCGGGTAGTGTAGCCATACCCTATGTGACCCTGATCACCACAGTATCCGAATGCCTCACAAATCTTTAATCTATTCACCCTCACAATAGTTCAGAGAGAGAGAGAAGTGCTACTACTTTCATTTTGCAGCTGAGGAAATGAGGTACAGGGAGACTATGATGTATCCAAGGTCAATGCAGTCTGTGGCAAAGCAGAGAACTGAACACAGGCTTCCTAAGTCAGAGTCTAGCACCTAAAGGATGGTGCAGTGGTTACTTTGCCTGTGTCATGAGACTGAATGCAGGGATGAGCAGTTGCGTGTGTTCCTTACATTTCTCCTGATGAAGCATCTGTACAGCACTGATTAATTTGTTCTTAATTTTTAACAGCTGAGGCAAAACATTAGTCTTTTCCCTGGGGATTGTCTTTTCCCAGTGATTCTAAAAAAGCTGGTTCTCTACTACTTCTTCTAAGCCAATAACCTTGACATTTCTGTGTCCAAATTATATTGTAAAGTGACTTGCTCCAGGTCACAGAGTGAGTCAGCATTACCAAACTCGTCATTTTATACTTTGATCTTGTTATTCCTTTTGAAGTGTTGGGCATTCAACAATTTCTATTCCCTATACCAGACTAATATGAAGACATTTCTCATGTAGAAGAAAGGATGATCCGGTGGTTAGGGCATTAGCCTGGGATTTGGAAGACCTTCATTCAATTCCTTGCTCTGTCACGATCGTATGACCTTGGGTAATGCAGTGTTGGGTAAATCACTTAAGCCTAAATCCCTTTTGAGGTTGTGAGGTCTAGTCTCTCAGGGCCTCAGTTCCCCATCTGTAAAATGGGGATAATAGTTCCCTATTTAACAGGAGGGTTGAGGGGATAAATACATGAAAAGACTGTGAGGTGCTCAGATACTACGGTAATGGGGGCACACAAGTATCTAAGATACACAGAATCTGCTGAACTTCAGTTCCACTAAGGATTGGACCTTCTTTACAGGTGACATTCTTCCTCATTTTGGTTTTCCCCCCATTTGGATTCATTGTATAGTCAACTGATCCAACATGCAAAGAAACCACATGAAAGGAACTGTCCAACTCTATGATCTCAAACTACTATTTATGGTTAAGATGTTAGGACTCAAGACAGAGAAGTGGCCACTAATTCTGATTGGGTTTCATACCTAAATCAAGTTCTAGCTACATTACTACTGGAACATGATATGCAGCATGAGCTATCCTACTAATTACAAAACTAAATTAATCACAAATTAGTCCATTACCTTAATTGTTAAACAAAGACACCACTGGTCTGGAAAACTGCTGCTTTTTATTACTTACTTTTATGATTGTAAATAACTTTAAATTTTGTCTTACCCCCCACAAAAGAGAGACAAAATACCTAAACAGAATTTTTATTTCGTAAATTTAGTATTTAATTCTTTCACAGTGAAAGATGTCTGACTAGTTCAGCCTTCTTTCCATTCTGATCTTAGTTTTACTGGTATTCTATTGCCATTTAGACAGTGGTTCTCAACCCTTTGGGGCTCAGGATCCATTTTTAAACCTCGATGGCCTGTCCCAACCCAGTAAATAGTGTAATGCTTAAAAAAACAAAACAAAACCTGGCTTACTAAATATTTCTTACCTAATGTATTATATCTACATTAACATATGTACTAAATAAGTACACCATGCATACCATAGCAGCAACTTCAGAGCTCTTGTCCCAGGGGACTGACCAGGCACTGTGCTCCCTACTCTGGCTTCAAAGCGCAACTCACCCAAATTTGTGAGTAGCATTGCGGTTGCACCACCATTCACCCAGCATGGGGACAGCTAGGCCAAACCTGAGCAGTGCTAAAACCCAATGCCCGGAGTGGGGAGCCAAGCCCAGGCAGCTTCCTGGGACTTGGGCCACAGGAGCTGCTGCTGTGGGGTGAGTGCAGAGTGGGCTCTGCAACACTCCTGGCCAAGGCCTTCTTCCTCCACCATGGGCAGGACCTGACTCTTCCCTCTCTTCCCTCCCCCCCCCCCCCCCGCCCAAGATCCTCACAGCCTACTAGGAGCAAGACCAGAATCCTGTCCCACCCCTTCCCAGGCCTCCCACATTCTGGGACCCTGTTACACATTCTGGTCATCTACTTTTCATCTGCAACCCCGTGAGTTGAGAAACTCTGATTTAGATCATATAGCAGTCAAACAGCAAAATCCAGAGGGTGCTAGAAGCACAGTGAAAGTGCAAAAAAGGTTATCCCTCCCCACTCTACAAGTCAGATTCTCCATTAGCTAGGAGCACTTCTTCTCAACTGGCCACTTAATTGGGTAGCCTGGTGAGAGGCAGTGCTTTTATAAGGCTGCCTGCATGGGGGAAACCTCCCCTATATCTAGGCCACAAGGAAGCAAATGGTTTAGAGGTTAATTAAGATTAACAAGCTCTTTGTGGTAGGGAACCTGTCTCTGTCACTCTGCAAGTGCTAAGCAAACAACAGCCGTGAGAATTCTTCTGATCTATGTTCCCAAAAAGTGCACGTCAAAAAATAAAAACAATGAATATATATTTTTTAAAAGTGAGCTTTCAGGTTATTTGGTTATACCGTAGCAGCAAGGGTAAGAATGGCACTTGACATATACTAAATTTTGTTGTGTGTAGAAAACAACTTACCTTTATTATTTTTCTTTCTAGATCCCTTTTGTAATTGTGGATTGCAGATTCCTTCTCTGAGATGTCCAAGCACACACTATGTTTGCTTTGTCACAGCCAGCATAGATCAGCACAGGACACTGGAGTAAAGCCACAGGACAGGCAAGTTGGAAGGGGTTTTATTTTTTTTTAAATTGACACATTTGCAATTAAAATTATTTTATGCCTTTTGATAACATGAAAACAAATTTTGCAAACTGTATTTCTTTGCATTAAAAGTTCATCCTTTGTTCAGCCTCCATCATAAGGTAAAAAGGTGGAAGTTTGCTTCCTTTCTGAGTTAGCTGATTTCATTAAATGTGAATAGGAGAGGCTAGAAAGGCCATTAAGAGAGAGCGTGAGAGAAAGCATCCTAGTGTTTTGCTCCAAAAGAGAGAATGAAAGCACCGCCGTGTCCGGAATTGTATAAAATGGAAACCAAGTATGACAGCTGTCTTGCTAGACCAATGAAAGAGGATGACTGAGGCAAAAGAGAATCATTGATTTGCTTTGCTGATTGTAATGTAAAGCAACATATGGCCTTTTTCCACACGAGGAATTTTTTTAACTATGTAGCTGGACTTTTAACTGGAAACTTATATTAACTACTATTTATACCACTACTTCAACTAGCTATCAGTGTATGCTTCCAAAGTGTTTGTATAAGGAATTCCATATGGTAATAAAGGGAAAAGAGAGATGCAGTTTTGAGGAAAGATCTGGATAGCCATGCTCTATTACTAAGTGTTCCTGGAAAAGGATAAAAAGGAATTGAGTACACAGAACAAGAAAGTTGGCAAACATCCAGACAGGGAAGTAAGGGATAGTGTGGATGGATAACTGGTGGAACATTACCATTTATGTTGACACACACTTCTGATGTTGATGGAAGCATGGAAAAGGGCAATTTACCATACTCTTTGATGGGGAGAAATATCACCAGAGGGAAAAATCCCAAACTACAAAATATTTCTTGGTGAGACAGCCAGATTTTTTCCTTGAAAACTTGTTAGCTTTAGAGAAGAGAAAAATCATACTACTAATTATCCTCCCAGATTTTTAAAAAACAAGTTTGACCTTGATCCTGCAAACACTTTAAATATGTGAGTACCTTTGTTGGCTTCAGTGAGACTATGTGTGCTTAAACTTATGTCAGAAATTTCCGAGTGCTATTCAGTCAGAATAGAGAAGGGGTTTTCTTGTCTCTGGCTGCTGAAGTCTTTTGAAAGACTAGCGCGCCCCTTTCTAAAAATATTGTTTCATGTTCTTGGGAATTGGTTTAGTTTAGGCGTTCTCAAACTTTATTGCACTGCGACCCCGATAACATAAATTACTACACGACCCCAGGAGAGGGGACCAAAACCTGAGTCTGCCTTAGTCCCACCGCTCCAGGGCAGGGTGCCAAAGCCCAAAAGGCGTCAGCCCCAGACAGGGGGCCTGTAGCCTGAGCTCTGCTGCCCATGGGCCCCAGCAAGTCTAATGCCAGCCCTGGCAACCCCATTAAAATAGGGTTGCAACCCACTTTGGGGTCCTGACCCACAGTTTGAGAACTGCTGGTAGTTGATAGGTGGAAATTACTTACAAAAAGAATTTTCGGATTTCAAATCCAGGTGCTTTTCTGGTACTATTAAAGCCAGGGATGAGTGGCTGTAGGGCTAGAGGATACAATTTAAAGTATCCAAGGGGCATTTCATTTTGCAAAGGGGACCAATATGTACTGAGGCACAAATGAGAGTTCTGTGACTGAGTGAGGAAAGTTGTACATGCAACTATTTTTGTGTGCCCAACAGTGTAATATATGTAGGAAAATTCAAAGCCAACCCATTCCTGTAGAGTGACAAGACATGAGTAACCACTCTAGCTATAGTCCCAATAGAAGAAATCAAATAATTCATACATGGAATAAGAAGACAGCGTCACACTTTAATCAATCAGCATACTATGTGCATGCCAGCAAAGGAAAAAATATTGAAAGAGAAAATAAAAACTCTTTTTACTGTTAAGTGATCTCCTGTAGCTGTAAGATGTCATTATATACACCGCTACCTTGATATAATGCAACCCGATATAACACGAATTCGAATATAATGCGGTAAAACAGTGCTCCGGGGAGGCGGGGCTGCGCGCTCCGGTGGATCAAAGCAGGTTCAATATAATGCCGTTTCACCTATAATGCAGTAAGATTTTTTGGCTCCTGAGGACAGCATTATATCGAGGTAGAGGTATACTTGATGCAGGAACTGACAACATTCAAACCCCACAGCAATATTCAGTTAAAACATTTCAACTAAGGCTAGTTTACCAATGCAAAACCTATTGTTCTTAAGTAAGATCAGTAATTAAGGCTTTGTTGCTGCTGCCGCCAATGAGATACATGAGAAATTTCAGATGAAGAATGCATATTGTAATTGAACTGAGAATTTTAACAAGGCAGAATCAACATTAGTAACATAAACAGTAAGTTTTAATTCTTCTTGGTCCCAGGATATTAGAGACACAAGGTGGGGGAAGATATTTTATTGAACCAACTCCTGTTGGTGAAAACAACAAGGTTTCGAACGTACACAGAGCTATTCTTCAGATATTACCTCACCCACCTTCTCTCTCCAAGTTTTAATTCTGACAAAGAGATTGTTTAAGTCACTCAAATCAATCCAAGATTTCATTCAATAGAGCAGCATTGGTTTGCTGTCATGTTGTAGGATTCCATAGGCTGGAGAGAAACAGATCCAGCGCTCACATTCCGAGAAATTATTCCTTTAGGCTCCAAATCAGTTAGGTACATAAGCATGTGAGTAGTCCTCTGGACATGAATTATGGCTTTAATTAGGAATTTTAGTAATTACAATTAGTAGGGTTTTTGTTTTTAAATGAGAGCTTCAACAGCAGGTGGTTTGCATTTCTCTTTCTTGAAGTTCCTCTTTAAATACATCATTAAATTAGAAAAAACAAGTCCAATTCAGTGCAACATTATGGCTGCACAATCAGTCACTAAAAGGCAAAAAATGAAATAATTAAGGTTCCAACAGTAACGTTAACTTGGCTTCATTACACCTACTGTATGTCTTATGATATATATCTTTTTATATCATACATAACTGGAAAACAGTTGTAAAATAGAATACACAGATGCAACATCTATGTTCATGTTGTTTTTGGAACCTTGAATTCTGCACTTCCTGACTTTAGGTGACTTTAAGCAAACAACCTTAATAGTGCATTAAGTAATTTTTTCACTTTATTTCTGAATTTTTTCTAAAGAAAAGAAAAAATCTAAGGTAGGGTTAATGCTTAAGTTGTTGATGTATGCTGACATCTGTAAACTCTTTCAAGAGCTTAAGCCACATATAATACAGTTTACTCTAAAAACAACTGGTCTAAAGCTTACATTGCGAGGTTGCATGTTTGTTTCTCAATAACATGTAAAATTTTGCTCCGTTTACAAGATTTTTTTTTTTTTAAATCCAATCCTCCCATCTGAAACCCTGCCAGGCTTGCAAACTCAACTTGTGATCTGAAAGTCAAGCTGTTTTTCTTTCCATCTTGTTAACTATGGTCAATAATGAATTGTGCAGAACAATTTTGGTCCTGTTACATCTGTGCAACTCCAATGTTATCTTCTACTTTCTTTCACCCTTGACAAATTCCTTTGACCTCAATAGGGTGAGACTATAACCTTGCAACTCTCACTTTTAACAATTCCGTTGATTATGCCCCAACCCAGTATGGAATCCAGCCAATTCTTCTATAGCTCTAGTGATTCTGCAGTATTGACAGGAATAAAAAGTACTACAAGTTTCTCTTTCTAAATTAAGTAGATATTACTGAAAAAGACATGGACCAAGTCCATTGAGTAAGAGAGGACAATTTTTACAGAGTTACTCTTGAGACTAGAGCCTCATATTAGGGGCATCTAGCCCTCGAAATACACTGAAAAGTGTACATGTAAAACAAAACAGTACACTTAAAAACAAAACAAAAAATATGCATGCAAGGTGTTATAACCTTAAATATAGCACCTATCTAGTGCTTGTTATCAATTTTTATGTTTATTATATAATGAAAGTGGAATGCAGGTGATTTACAATTTAGACTAGATTGTTAGTTATGCATGTAATTAATATGACTGGATAAGAATTGTGTGTACAATTTTGCATGTGCAACTGCTTGTGTGCACTTCTAAAAATGTGGGCCTTAATATTTTCTAAAATGTTAATGTACATGTATTGTAAATTCCTTTGAATTGGCTTGCAGAGAGTAACATGGCAACAATTTATTGTTTACATTACTTCCATACATGTATCATTTAAATCAAAGGACTGGTGACCAGAGGAAAAAGAAACTGTACCCTTTTTTGTTTTTATTTTGAATCAATTTTGTATATTTAAGCTGTATACTCTTACTGTTATGACATGGGGGGAAAAGTGTGCTCCAGTATAAAATAACATCCTGCTAAAAACTTTTAATGCAACAATTCATGGTAAATTTGGCCACTGTAAATCACATTTGACGTGTTCAGTCTATCTCAGGGGTAGGCAACCTATGGCATGCGTGCCAAAAGTGGCACGGGAGCTGATTTTCAGTGGCACTCTCACTGCCCGGGTCCTGGCCACCGGTCCTGGGGGCTCTGCATTTTAATTTAATGTTAAATGAAGCTTCTTAAACATTTTAAAAACCTTATTTACTTTACATACAATAGTTTAGTTATATGTTATATACTTACAGAAAGAGACCTTCTAAAAATGTTAACATGTATTACTGGCACCCAAAACCTTAAATTAGAGTGAATAAATGAAGACTCGGCACACCACTTCTGAAAGGTTGCCAACCCCTGATCTATCTTCAGACAAAGGCTTTCCTATAGAAAAATGTCCAAAAGTCATATAGTAAATATTAACTTGAGCAACTAAGGAGTACAGAGAACAGTTATTTTAGAAAGGTCTCACTGCCAAGAAAACGGTTAACAACAAACTGTAATCAAACTATATTGCTGGAATGTTATAAAAATTTTCATATATGCCAAATAAACACTCAGGACTATGGAATATATTAGAAAACACTCAGATTTTGCTTTCAGGCTAATGGAAAATAAGAACGCAATGATTTTTTCCATAAGACAGAGCAACTGGTTGGCTACACTATAGATTTCTTCAGTTATAAAACTTCTGCTTATAAAGAGAAAAAAAAAGCCCCTTGAAATTAATGACTAATACTGCTAATGACTGTCTTATTCAGTGCTAATTGCTTGGGAATCCTCCAGTGGAAACTACAATAATTAAACAGATTGCTGACTAAATCATTTCCAGGTGCAGTAAAATTTACTAGTACAAGTATTCCAGTTCTTATTTTTGAGAAAGTTATGGGGCAACCTAAACTTTTGCACTTTCCTCCATGCAAAATTAACAAAAGAAGTCTTATTACACTAATGTAACATTTAGTTCCTGCACAGACTTTAAAAATGGGTACTAAGGATGAAATCCTGGCTCTAATGAAGGCAATGGGAGTTTTATCGTTGACTTCAGTGGGGCCAGAATTTCACTTTATATCTTTTAATTTTATTTAAAAGAAACAAAATTCCATTTATCCAGCACAATAGGTAAATAGTTGTTTTTACTCTCTGTATTTCAAGAAACTTATTTTTACCCAAATTTCCTAAAATGATGAGTGGTACAGATATGTAGACAAGTATTGCACATTTTAGTAAAGAAATCATGAAGATTCTCAATGGTTTTAAACTGTTGCATGCTAGCAATGTGAGAAACCTCCACTGGATTTATTTTGCAAAAAGATAAGATTGCCTGAGGGCATCTACAAGCTCTTTGTAGCAGAAATGGCGGTCACTTACTAGAAAGATACCCCACGAAAATAAATGAAAGCAGCTATGCAGGCTTGGACAAGGCTATAGGATACAATTAATGAGCAATTACATTAGGGAGGGTGCTATGTAGATGCCCACAGCAGAATCAGATATCACCGGTTACAGCTGGTATTTTTGTGGAAAAAACGTATTAAAAAAGCTACCAGATTAAAAACCAAACAAACCCTGAAATCAGAAGCAATGTCTAGTAATTAGAGGATGGGACTGAAGTTCAATAACTCAAGTCTTATTCCCCGTTCTGCCACTGAATATCAGAGAAACCTTGGAACAAAGGCTAGAGTCAGAGAGATTGTCTACATTGCAATTAAAAACCCATGGCTGGCCCCTGCCAACTAGCTCAGGCTCATGGGACTGTTTAATTGCGGTGTAGACATTTGGGCTCAGGCTGAGACCCTGCGAAGGGAAAGACCAGCCAAGGGCATCTAACTGCAGTGGGACTTAGGCATGTAACTGCCTCTTTAAAAATTGCAGCTAGGTGACCACAGATTGAGAATTTTGTGCATGTCTTGTGGGAAACCCAATTTCAAATCCCTCTCCTACCCGATTTGAAGCAGGGACTTGAACCTAACTTTTCCACATCCCAGGTGAGTACCCTAACCACTGGGCTATAGAGTCACTCTCTCTCTCTGGCCCAATGATTTAGAGAAAGTGGAAAAGTTTCACCATGAGAGATTGAGGAGCACTGCCAACAGTCTATCCATTAGTGTGCTCAACTGGGAGGTGGAGACCTGGGGTCAAGTCCAAATCAGATGGAGGAAGGATGTGAAAATGTCTCCATCTCCGGTAAGTGCCTTAAACACTAGGCTACTAGATGGACAGACACGCATGAAATTCCAAAGCTGTCTTTTGTGCAGAACCCAATCCTGTAAGCGTGCTCAGAGAACACCTCTGAAATTGGGTTCTGCCGGTAAGAGACAAGGGAATGCCTAGTTTGAGAATGCCACTGGGGCTTAGATATGAGCTAGGGCTCTGAGCAGTTAGTTTGCTGTGAGGTGGCACCAGCATTTAGGAAGACTTGTGCCTGCCTACTGGCAGAAACTTATGCACTATGGGGACTTTAGGCACCTACAGGGTTAGGTAGCAGCTGAGCAGTGGTTTTGAGAATGTCAGTGGCACCTAAATGTTGGACGTAGGTACCTAAAGAGGCAGCTAGGCACTTAGATCTTTGTGGATCTAGCCCCTACCCTTTCTGTTTCCCCATCTGTAAAATGGTGGAATAAGATTGACCTGTCTTAAAAGGACTGTGTGATGCTTAAAGTATTAAAACATTCTGGCTACCTTTGGATGAAAGGTTATATACATAAAGTGAATTTATAGTTAAGAATGCAAGGGTAAGATTAAAACTACTTCTAGTGCTACACAGGATTTCTCCCTCATTTGTGAGAACCTTTGATATTATCCTTCTTGCACTAGCTAGCCAAAGGTGACAAAAAATCATTGTCTTGAGATTATTGATTCTACTTTTGCAGCTTAGGGCAGAAATTCCATAGTTCATCACTCATTCACGGGGGAGAAGTACCTCATACAAGATTTTAAATCTGTAATTCACGGAGGAACAAAGACATTGGTAGCCCACATGCCTGAGATATCTCCTCTAGTAGATGGTTTGCTTAAGCGGTGCTTTTTGAGTATCAACTGAAGAATTAAACTAAAATTTCTTGACACTAGTCAGCTTATCTAATTGGTGCTTCTAAAAAAAAAAATGTATCTTGGCAGGTGCTGAAGGCTTCTGGCAATGGACCCAGTATGGTTTCACCATGCAAGGGAAGGCAAAATATTTCAGGTGGTAAGAGAGCCAGCATGGACCATGCACACTCTGCATCCAGCTCAGCTTTGTGGAGGTGCTTTGGTGCAAGCTGATGAAGGAATGGGGTTGGAGTAGCCTCCAGAGAACAACTTAACAGGTTGGTGGTGGAAGTCTTCTTCCCTCTTGATCTACTCCAGCTCCCTTGCCTCTGATGACCAATCTGTATAGTTTAACAAGCAAGAACTTGAGCCATATAAGAACCTTCCAAAGGGAGAACAGAGAGCAGTTCATTTTCTGTCACTGCCTATTAGCATGGAAGTAGACCAGACAGGGAATCAGAAATGGTGTGCTGGCTTGTGGTTAGGGGGGTTGTGTGCAGTAACAAAAGTCCCCTGGAAGAATTGGATCCTATATGAATTTACAGGCATAAGGTCCACCATATCTGCAAGAAAGTAAGTTTTGGGGAGACTGAGTTGAGATACAAACAAGAGCAACCTTTTCCTGTCTATTACAGCAATCTCTAATGAATATTCAGAGGATGAACAGGGCATCCATCCTATAATGGGGAAATAGATGTGGCCAGCATCTAGTTGGGCTCTCACACTGAAGGGTAACATAAGATGTGGTTTCCAACTGTGGTTGAAAGTTTAGTTAGAGAATGATAGAGGTCAGGAGGAAGGAAAAAAGCATTGAGAGTGATGCTCCTATTTAAGAATTCCTGACACCTTAGTTTTTGTTTCCACCATGTTCTCTGTTCAGAACTTTCGAACTATTGTAATAAAAATATTCTACATGTTGTAAATTAAATATTTATCATACCATCAAGAGAGTTTTTCATGTGGAACCACAAACTGAGCTTCTTGCCCACTGAAAAGGCAAGGAAAACCAGAACCTTACCTGTAAGCATAGGCGCCGACTCCATGGCTGCTCTGGGGCTCAAGCACCCATCAAAAAAAAAAAAAGGGGGGGGTACTCAGCACCTGCAGAGCCAGATTAAGCTTTTATGGGCCCCACCCCCATTCGGCCTCTTCCTCCCAAAGCCCCACCAACTGCTCTGTCCTGAAGGCCTGGCTGCTGCTCGCACGGAGGGAGCACCCACTGGCAAAAACATGAGTCAGAGCCTGTACCTGTAAGTCAGGTTTCTAGTATACCACTCTAGACATCTGGTTTGTCAGTGTATTTTATGCTCTGCAGGCAGATGTCACTGATTAGCATGGTAAATTTTCTGGCCCCATTCCAAAGCACATGCTATTTCTGTCATTCCCTCAAGTTCCTATGATGATTAGGTTATCGGACAAACTAGACAAATTTTCCTAAACAGACTAATTTATACATCCCCCAACAAAACAAAAAAAAGGGGGGGGGGGGAAGGAGCAAATATAAAACTGACTGAACAAGTATTTCCAGGTGAGTTTTGCAAAAGCCCTGGGTTATATCCAAGGACTACGGCTGGGATTTTTGAAAGTGGGTGAGTTAGGCATAGAAAGCTAATGGGAGTTGTGTGTTTAATTCCTGTAGGCACATTTGAAAAACTCCACCCTAAGTTTCCAATTTCTATACCAATTTAGAGCAGCAGTGCATATAAAATAAATCCATATAGCACAAAAATGGACTTAAGTGTCACTTGTTCTGTAAGACCTCTAAGAGCCATACAGCTATATCACCTGAAGTCCTAACATCTAATTTGTAATAATGGTTACTGAGTAGTGAATAAATTTTCATGTAATTATCTTACTCATTCTTGAAGAGGCAGATTTTTTTCAGCCCACTGATCTAGCTGAATGGTCTTCACATCAACCTCTACTATAGGCTTCCTTAATGCATGAAGTAGTCAGTTAGCTCTGGAGTCTTGAATGATTTCACTTGTATTATATTTTGAAACAATTTTTTTTTCCAGACTGAACTTTCATTCTAATTGAATCTGAATTTTAAAACTTCTCTTTATCAGAAGGAAGAGGAGAACAAAGTGAGGGTAAGCAGATGTTCTTGTTTATACATTGTTTTTACAGAGTGAACTCTGGGATTGGTTTGATCTCTACCTTGTCACTGAATTGAGATGAAAGGAAATTTGCATCAAAGAACTACTAATTGCTCCAAACCCTCTGCTGCGGAGATGGATATTATAAATGCTACTTGCCAGAACAAAAATTGTATGGACAGCAGAGAAACAGTAGCTAAAGACTCAAAAAGAGGAGGGCCAATTCCATTAGCAACTTTGTTCCATGGAATATTGGTCTTTATTTTGGATGCTATCCTGAACAACATCTTACGAGCTAGATGAGTAAAATAGTCAAACAGGGGAACCGTAAAGCTGGGTTTTAATACACTCAAATGCAAGGCCATATCTAGGAACAAAGAATGTAGGTCACACAAGACAGGAGCCAGTATCCTGCAGTGGAGTGACATTGAAAAGGATTTAGGAGTTATGATAAACTGAACATGAGTTACCAGTGTGATGCTGTGACTAAGAGGGTCAATATGATCCTTGGATGCAAAGGCAGAAAAATGTCAAATAGGAGTATGGAGGTGATATTTACCTTAGCATTAGTATGCTGCACTGGTGAGATCATTACTGGAATAATGGGTCTAGTTCTGGTGTCACATCTCAAAAGAAATGTTAAAAAATGGGAGGTTTAGAAAAAAAGCTCCAAAAATGATTTGAGGTCTGGAAAATATGCATCAGTGAGACTTAAGAACCTGTATTTAGGTTACTGAAAAGCAGCTGAAGGGGTAAACTTGATCACCATCTACAAGTACCTACACACGGAAGAGATTTCTGATAGTAGATGGCTCTTTCATCTAGCAGAAAAATGTATAACACGATCCAATGGTTGAAATCAGAAGCTAGACAAATTCAGGCTAGTAATAAGGTGCACATTTTAAACAGTGAAGCTAACTGACTGCAACACCTTCAGTTGGGATGGTGGATTCTCCATCACTTGAAATCTTTAAATGAAGACTGGATATCTCCCCTAATGATTTGTATCCATATCTTTTAACACATTTTTATTCTTAGTAAAACCTTTACATAGCCTAGATTTAGGCCCTAAATTGAAAGTGATCCTCTCAAAATTACTGCCTACTTTCTTAGTTTACTGAATTTAATGTATAAAGAACAAGCCTAGCAATATCTGCTGCTAAGGAATATGCTAATACAGAATAATTTATATTGGAATGGAATCCCAGCTCAGTTGCTGTTTCTATCATTGACAGCACTCAGTACATAATTTGGTTTTGGAGGTTAAATGTTCTACAGGTAAAAAAGGTTTACTGAATTACATGAGTCTGTTTTGAAGTAAACGGAAACTTTGCTTGAATAAGGAGCACACGATGAGGCTGAAATTTTAAAATAGGACAAGTACACTTCTACCCGATATAATGCTGTACTCGGGAGCCAAAAAATCTTACCGTGTTATAGGTGAAACCGCATTATATTGAACTTCCTTTGATCCGCCAGAGCGCGCAGCCCCCCACCTCCCGAGCGCTGCTTTACCGCATGATATCCGAATTCGTGTTATACGGGGTAGAGGTGTACTATTATACACATTTTAGTTGATTTGTACTTAAGGCAGCCATTAAACCTCTTACTTGTGTGTAAGTAAGAGAGTTCATCCTTCCCTATCTTGCAACACTAGCTCAAGAATTTTTCTGCAGTTATAAGTAAATCTGGTAATTTGAGGAACTGAAATATTTAAAAGTTACCCCTTTGGAGGGGTGGGGGAATAGTCTAACCTTTTTGAACTCTAAGAGGGATTTTTGGTGCTTGAAAGTTGAATATTGACTTGCTTTTAGAATCTACAAGTAAGACATTCTGTTTTTAAACTAAGAAAATATTAGCTGTTGATTCAAGTTGTAGTCAGTCATTTTCCATATACAGCAAATATTACAGTGGAAAACTGGTTTAACTTTAGCATGCCACTACTCAATGTAAAATAAAATAATTAATCCATTATTTTTGCTGAAGAGATCATACAATAAATTTGATGGTTTCAACTTAGGAGAAGCAGAGAAAACATTTTTCATCCAAAAGGACAGCCTTACAGCTATCAGTTATAAAGTTCACTATTTCACCAGTTGAACTGTGAGCAAGAAGCAACGCCTAGAACTTGTCTCAGACTGTGGGAAGTCTGCAGGAGAACTCCATGCCTCCGTGGTGTTTTAGGAAATGAGCTGCTCTCCTGGCTCCCTTACAAGCCTTGTGGAAAGCCCTTTGGCTAGTGATCCCTGTATTCTTATCTCCTCCCTCCCCAAAAAGTTAGTATTCAATTTCAAGGATAGGATTGTCAAAAGCACTTGTATCAGCCTAATTCTGCTCCCATTAAAGTATACAGTAAAATTTCTATTGGCTTTATTAGGAGCAGAATTAGGCCAATGCGTGTTATTTTGAAAATGTCACCCCTGAACTGTAACAGAATAAATCTGGATGTGTGCAAAAGTTTCACAGATTACCAAGAACAATTTATATCAGTATAAAACTTGTGCTTATAGATTGCATGAACACTGACAGGCAATGCAGGAGTCACCTGCCTAGGATCTATTGAAGGGGAAGAAAATTGGCCAAGGATTTCAGGAGTGGAGTTAGTTAGGACTAGGGAAACAATTCACTGCTTTAACCACCACCTTCCTGCCCATTCCTTACCCCCCCCCCCAATAAACCCCCACCAAACTGTACACTTCTGGTGGAGAAGTCTAACTGCTGTTCACGTTCTCTTGCCCACAATGTTAATATAACAATATATGGTCAAGATATGATATTTTGCTTAATATAGTTAATTCTGCATCAAGATGCCCCAACCCCATTTCCAACCCTTGGACTTTTGCTTCCACATTTACATTTTTTTTAAAAACACAAATATTAGTGAAATGTATATTCATAACAAAAATTACATGCAAAAATTAAGGTCAGGCAATTTTACGTACACTGAAGGAAAGAATATTGTTAAATTGAAAGAAAGTTCGTGTAGTTGATTTTTATTCTGGAGCGGATTGGAGAATGATTTTGGGCATGAATCTTGCTATAGTTTAAGATTTCCTTGCCTTAGTGGTCATGTTGTAAGAAAACAAACTCAACTGGCCTACCTTAAATAAAGTAGCTGAGTTTGTGAGAATTGTATCTAAACAAAAACAAATGGGCATAAAATACAACAAATGAGTCTTTATAATACAGTGGACCCCTCCACCCCCAAAGACAGCATGAAAGGGAACTGCTGGAGTTAGGAGTAAGAAGAACAGGACTCACTTAAATATACATTTGGAGAAAGATAAGAAGTCAGTTTAATTTGATTCTAGGCAGCCCTATCTAATTCATGATCTTTTAAATGTTTTGTATTTGAATCCAGAACAACTGTTACTATTACTATTAAATTT
This sequence comes from Chrysemys picta bellii, assembly GCF_011386835.1. Taxonomy (NCBI): domain Eukaryota; kingdom Metazoa; phylum Chordata; order Testudines; family Emydidae; genus Chrysemys; species Chrysemys picta. The sequence continues at coordinate 96,579,983 of NC_088792.1, forward strand.
TATTTGCTGGAAAAATAAGAGAAAAAGCCAGCTAGCTAATAGTGTTTGAACACAGGTGAGTGGCACAACTTCCAAACCTAGATCCCAGGGAATTACACACATGCTTAAGGTTTACTCATATAAGTAATCCCTTTGGAGGTCAATGAGTCTATTCACATATGTAAAGAAGTTAACCACACAGATGCCTTTTCAGAATCAAGGCCTTAAGATTATTATTGGGGGAAAAACAACTTCAGTTAGCCATGTTCTGAGTGTTTAAGTGTTCTCAAAAATTGTAACTGACAAGAAGTTTTGTATATTCTGTCTCATTTCCTTCTACAGGATATCCTTTTAATAAAAGAAAAAATAGGATCAGGCCCATCAGGGTAATTCACTGGCAGGCCGCTAGACGGTTTGTTTGCATTTGTAGGGCTCCTTGCAGCTCCCAGTGGCCACGGTTCGCCATTCCTGGTCAATGGGAGTTGCGGAAAGTGGCGGCCAGCACGTCAGCAGCAGGTTGCCCACCACTGGCATAGTTAATATATTTCATTACTCACTCATGGTTAAACAATAACTTTGACAAAGAGAAGAGTAAATTAAATAGCCACTTTCTGATGATCTCACAATGAACATGAAATGAATTCAACACTGAAAATTGCTTAACATTTTGGGTGCTACTTTAACAAGTTTATTAATAAAATGTAACCCAAAATAATGACAAGTGAAGAATATTCTAAAATAAACTAATTATTCACATAAAATCAAAACCTGAATTACTTTCACAATAGCTAAGTAACATACACCCTTTGGGTCAGATCTTCAATTGGTGTAAATTGTCATAATTCCATTCAATGGCAGCGATAATTTAAACCAGCTGGGGATCTGTACCTAAATTCCCTGTAAGCTGCACAGCCATGAGGCAGCCTATTTAGTGCCGCGCAGTGCTCCTGGGGTGGGGACAGGTGCCTCTCCCCCCAGCCCAGGTGCTGCTGTGGAGAGAGAGCACTGGGGGAGTCCTCGCTTCCCACCATAGCCCCAGAGCACCCCCCTGCACCCCAAACCCCATATCTCCAGCCCCACCCCAGAGCCTGCATCCCTTGCACCCCAACCCTCTGTTCCAGCCCTGAGTCCCCTCCCACAGAACCCTTCGGCCCCAACCCCACCACATGAATTTGGTTATGTGCACCAATATGAATGCGACATGCCACACATCATCTCCATATTGGTGCACATAACAAAATTCATTCCGCACATGGGTGGGGAAAAATTAGATGGAATACTGATCTGTACCATATGCTAGTGAGAGCAATAACAATTTAAATTTAATGAGTTAAAATAGTGAATACTAATGTGTCAGATTAGATATTTGCTTCAGAGCTTGTCAAAAGTAATTGCACTACTCTGGAGTTATGCAAAACTTGAAAAACTGAGTTAACAGAAAAGCTCCATGAACAAAGGACTGAAGGCAAACACAGTAGGGTAGATAAATAATTTATCAATCCAACCTAAATAAAAACAGACCTAAACATAACTTACCTTAAAATGTCTGAAGTCTGCTAGGGAACAAACCTTCCCCATATCCTCATTTTTTCCTTAAAGGAAGAGTCCACTCCTCAACAAAACACAGGCACCATTTTTACAGCGCTCACAAAGAGGGGAAGCCCGGGTGCATTGTCTATCAACTAGTATTCTCAGAGCCATTCTGATATCATGCATAAGCTTCATAAACAAATAAGGAAGTCATGTATTCCAGCCCCATTAGAAGCAGGTAAAGAAGGAATGTTTGCCACATGGAAAAATGGCAAAATCGGTGGTGAAACAAGTGTTTTCAAGCTATAGAAAATAAGTCAAAGCTGAAAATTGGCTTTAAGTACATTGTATTTACAGTTATGAACAAGAATTCATGCATTTTAGTCACAGCTATTTAATAATGACATTTTGAAACACTGATCAGTTTATTGTAGAGTAAGACCACCAAACTATTCACATTGTAAGTGCTTGGTGGAGTTTGAGGAGTTTAGCAAAAGATTGTTTACATTTATATTCCTTGCCAATTCTTGGCTGAATTATTTGAGTCTGGCAGTTTGATGTACTTTATCATAAATATAGGTCCAAATCCTGACATGCACAGGAGCAGCAGCATAATAGATGGCATTGTTGAAGGCCTGTATTAGTTTAACAATACTTCAAGATATTTTCCTGAAAATTTCTTGTTCTGGAAAAGTATCTACCTTCTCTGAAGTCTGAGACCCAAATCCAGAGGTAGCTGGCGTGAACTGTAAAGCCAAAGTGAAAGAAATGCATCTTTACGCAGTACAATGGCAGCTGATGTTGGGCTATTGTAAAGTAGTCCCACCTCTTACAGTGTCTTCTGTTATGAACCCTTTCCCTTCCCAAACCCAGTTTCTTCTCATATCTGTAACTGGGAACATTTATAATTTGAGTCTCTGAAGAGTATCAGATATCACCAAATCTGTTTCTCAAGAGCATAAAACATGTTATTAAAAAGAAACTGCACTGAATTATATATGGAACAGTAAAAGAAAGTTGACTCAGTAAAGCATCTCATTGCTTTTTGTTTGAGCTTTACAGCCCCCGTCAGATAAAAAAAGCAAAGCTTAATATTTCATGTTTCATGATGGGTACATTTCACTGTTTTTAGTTCTATAAAACTTTCCATGGTTTATTCTTAAGTCATCTCAGTACTGCTGGTATGCACGGTGGATAAAAACAAGGACAGTCTAATGATACATTACAAATAGCTGGTTAACCAAGAACCAATTTTGATTCTGGACTGAGGGTTTAAATATTCTTGACATCAAGCAGACAGAATGGAAGAATTCTGCAAACATTTAAGGGCTATTTCACATTCCTCATTCAAGTAAAACTCCGATATTTGAGAGCTACAACTTAGCAAGGTGTATTGAGTAGTGTCCTAAGCAGACATCCATGGATGCAATGCGTGCACACACACAAAAATCTTAGAGTATGTGATTCTTACAACTACCAAGGTCATTCTTCTGAAATGTTATGAAGCACCCAAACTTAGTATCACAATTTAAAATTGACCTCAGACTTCCTTTACTTTAGTAAGTTCTCACCCATAATCTATATTTAAAATCCAGCATAACAAAGGTCAAAAACAAATACTGATATTTTCAACCATAACATCTCAGGTATTTTGACAGTTTTTAGACATTATTACAAGCATAACAAGTCATAGAAAGGGCTTGTTTAAACATGATTTTATTTCCTATTTATTCTGGAAATAAGAGCATCCACACATGGCGTTAATCAGGGATAACTCCAAGTGTAGATAAGCCCTAAACAAAGCTTTCATGTAACTTAGACACATTACCCATCAGGAGACAAAAAATGGTAAAAAGGCTCTTGTAGGCAGATATGTTAATCTAGTTTCTCTATCCAAGTCAGAAGAGAGTTATAAATGTTAATGGACAATTTAAGAGTGAAATGTTATGGTATGTACTGAACTCAATTATCTAATCATACAAACGGAGTTTGATTCATCACCAGATCTACACTATTCTAAAAATTAGAGCAAGACGACATCTTTGTATTCTTTAATTATCTAATGTTTATGTGCAGGTTAATCTTTACTTGCCAGAAGACAAATTTGTTTGCTATAATCCATAAATTTCTATTTTGTTTTCCAATATGAATCCTTTAAAATGCAACCAAAAACAAACAAACAAAAAAACAAAAAACAAAACAAAAAAAACCACAACCCAAACATGATTACAGACGTTTATCATTCAAGAGCTGGTTTAACAAATTAAACTTTTCAAATACAATACATTGGTTTCCTGAGATGGCTAAAACTCATGTTTCACTTATTTTACACTAGAATTAACAAAAAATTGTGCACAAAATCAAAATTTAACCACAGAATATAAGCATTATATTTACAGAATATAACTAATTACTTCTTTGCCAAGTACACCTTAACAAAAAAGTCCTAAAATAATTTTTTTACATTACAAACCAAGGATTTACAAAGGTTTTTGTTTTTTGTATTTCCACACTTCATTTTAAAAACGTTGAAACATAAAAAAATACCACTTCCTAAAGGAGTTAACAATAAAAGTTAGGGTAACAATCTGGCATGGAAGAGGTAAATAAATGGAAACCTGTTTTAACAGACACAAATCAATCGCTGGTGATTAAAGAACACTTTGTTCTTCAAAGCTGGTAGGCACTTCCATGTAGCCAGAAATGTATATTATCCACCACTACTTTCCCCTCCCCGATACATAAAAATATCCAATGCAGTAAAAAGAAGTCAGATAAAAGGGTGGACATTTGTTCAAATAAAAGCATTAGCTAGGGTCTTGATTACTGTTCATTTTGTGTAGGTTTAAAGATTTTGTCCCAAAGTTTTCCTGACAGATGGAGTTATTTGGCTTTTAGAAATGTTAACTGAAATACCTCCCTTTTTTACCAGTATATGTTGTTTGCTCACTGCTGTATTGTTGGTTTATGTCTGTAACAGAAACTGGCTCTAGGCCAGCCCATGGGTCCTCAAGCATTGAAGGTCTGTAATAGTTTTCCACATCATTAGACACTCTTTTCCCTCTGCCATGCGCTGTACCAAATGGAGTAGATGTCCTGGGTGATCCCTTTGGAAGAAAACCATCAGGTAAAGAAACATTTAATAGACTAATTAAAACGAAAAAAGTTTTCCTCTAATGTAGCAGACCTTTCAAATTCCATCTGCTAGTGATAATTACCACTGCCCTAGAGTATCTTCCTCAGAAGAGTTTAGTTTATGTATCAAGGTTCATCACAATATTTTCTTGGGAACGGTGATGTACCATTATACAAGAGTAAGCTTGTCTAAAGTAAATGTTCACTTCATACCTGTATGTAACTGCAGAAAAAAACAACCGAGACTACTTTTAAATAAACTACACAGTCCTGAAACAGGTCTAATTTAAAAGCTAGGCAACAAAACAAAGAATAGATTAAGCTTGGAAAGAGTTTACAAAGAACCATTTACAAACAGCAAAATCTAGACACCACAAAGTATTTAAGGGCTGAGGGTTTAATCTGTGCTGTACAAAGCAAAGACACAGTTAACCCAAAACACTTACAGTAAAGAACATTGTATTTGGGTTAAACCAGTTGTTTTTCAAGTTCTACATAAAAGATTCCCTTCTTTAGATAACCAAATGTGGGTATTGTTGCTATATAAATCTGTTAATTAAATGCAGCACAAACTGTTTACAATGGACTAATTATTTGTCTGTTGGTGCTTTTGAGACTTGAATTTTGTCAAAGCAGAGACAAGTTACGTTAATTATTCTCAGTGACTACTGTTGCAAGTACATAACCTAAGAGAACTATAACAAAGATTATACTTTGTGAATCTGACAGCATGGGTATTGTTAATTTCATACTTTCCTCTGTAAACTTAGTTTCCTTTTGTATAAATGTAGGTCCTTCACACAGCAACAGATAAGATTTTAAACTCTCAAATTTGGCAGGAAAAACTTGGAACCAGACAAACTGCTCAGGGATGGTCTAAAACAGGGATCGGCAACGTTTGGCACGCGGCTCGCCAGGGTAAGCCCCCTGGAGGGCCGGGCTGGTTTGTTTACCTGCTGCGTCCGCAGGTTTGGCCGATCACGGTTCCCACAGGCTGTGGTTTGCTGTCCCAGGCCAATGGGGGCTGCGGGAAGCGGCGCGGGCCGAGGGATGTGCTGGTCGCTGCTTCCCACAGCCCCCACTGGCCTGGAGCAGCGGACCACGAACAGTGGGAGCTGCGATCGGCCAAACCTGCGGACATGGCAGGTAAACAAACCGGCCCGGCCCGCCAGGGGGCTTACCCTGGCGCGCCACGTGCCCAAGGTTGCCAATCCTTGGTCTAAACAATGGCACAGAAATTATGTATCTAAAGATACCAGACAGCAACAAGTTTTCCTTCCATACAGAGATGGTCCCTACACCTAGCCTCCGAGGAGGAAGAACTGAGGATGTTGGGGACCATCCATCCTCTCCAAACCTCAATTATAAAAATCTGGTGGTGCAAAGGGGTGCACAATAGGTAAGTTTTTTTCCAGAGAGCACCTGAAGTTTTATGGCACTGGAGGTACATCCCACAAATGGGAATATGCAGAAGCCACCTTGATTTTTTTCACCCCAATTATTCCTCCATGTCATCACAATTAAATTATATGGATATGACTAGGATCTCACAAACAGAAGAATGACTACAAGTAGAGAAGTAGAAAAACAGTGATGCCACAATTTTCATCTCAGTGTACCCAAGTCATAAGAAAAAGAATATATAAACACAAGAACACCTGTTATATTTCACAAAGCCTTCCATGAGACATTAGTAGATTTACAAGTGTTTCCTAGACCAAGCCAATAAAAACTAGCAAAAAAGACTGGCATTAAGAGACACTCATTTAAGCATGCATATTAAAAAGCAAAGCTGTGTATTCTAGACTTCAGAAGACTGATCAAAGAAAGAGATGCTTCACTTCACTAAAATGTTGTAATCTAATTTAGTGGTTATAACACTGCTCCCAATCACCACACTCGGGAAATCTTTATTCTTTTTGTAACATTCTACTTATAATTTTCAGCATTCAGAAGACAATTAATTTATCCAAACTCAAAAACTCTGACACTGGATTTGTAGTAAATATTTTGAAGAGATGATTGCATTGGAGTAGTGTATTTAAAATTCTAACGGGCTCATTTAGACATGAAACTCAATTTGGAATAAGGTGGGCTGTGAAGTTAGAAGGCATTAGTTATTCCTGCCTAACTCCATGTGTTGATGCTTTTTTGGAATAAGAATCCCGTTTTGAAGTAAGCTCATTTGGAATAAAGCACTCATTCTGGAAGAGGAGTTTCCACACATTGTTAATCACAAATCACTATTCTGAAATAACTCCCTATATATGTAGATGTTCATATCTTAAAATATTAACCATGACAAGTATCTCCAAACCCAAAAAAGTGTTAATTCTTAATTTTATTACTGAGAAAGTGCGGGGAAAGGGAGACAAATTTCAGAACACTTAACATTATAGTGAAGCTATTCTCACATCAATCCTCCTTTGAATAGAAAACCTAAGGCTCTGTCTACACAAGGAAAACTGTCTCTAGCTGATGTGGTTTAATACCATGATTTTAAATGTGGCAATAATGCCTAGAAAGATAGCAATGGTCACTCCCATTCCCAATTTCCTCTGTTAATGCTGAAAAGGTTTAGGTGCCAGCTCAGAGGAGCCAAGGGTTTTCAACCCTTTATAGAAAGCATGATAGGATACCATTTTACCAGATTTTGCACTTCCTGTAATAATGCTGACATTTTTTGTCCCATCTCCACATTTTTCCAGCCTCCACTGATGGGGGAATCAGGGTTACCACCACTGTCAGCAATGGGACATTTCCCTGTTGGAGATGGAGCCTCTGTATTCAAAAGTCTTACTAGTCACTACTATGTCCAAACGGTTAATTAAGTTAGCATAAAAAGGTGATAATGGAAGTAGAAATACTTATGGCAGAAAACTAAGTCAAAGCTAAGTAAAGAGAAAGTCCTATAGTTAGATAGGGACAGGCATTTATTCAAACTGTTTTGAAAATTAATATAATTATAACAAATCTATACTTAATACTATTTCCCGTTACGCTTTTTTTAAAAAAAGGTTATGGTAACTGAGGGTGCAAATTCAACTGTCCTCATTTTTAGTGCTTGAAAAGCACAATATTAGGTGTTAAGTAAAAAAATCTAACAAACACTGTTAATAAGAATTGCCTTTTCTAAGTCCTGTTTCCAGACAAAAGATTTTAGATGGTTTTTCTAGGTCCCTAAACTTGAGGATATCAGTAGTATTACAAACTTTAGAGATTTTTATGTGTATGAGCAATGATGGGTTTACAGGAAGGAGAGAGAGAGAGAGAATATTAGTCTCTCCAATGGTAACACAAACTTTTGAACAGACAATGGAATCAAACTGCTCAGTACTCGTCATTTTCTTCCCAGAAATCATTATGAAATAGCTTTCTCCTGAATGCAGGGGTCTTATCTATTAGAGACTAAGTTGTAGGGACACAGTCATGAGTAGTTACACTTTGCCACAATATAACTTCTTTCCCATGTCTATTTATGTACTCTGTACTTGTGCAACTCAAAGAACAGTTAAATTTAGTTACGGTACTTTTCTAAATATTTTTAGTATCTATCAGTATGAAGTTTAAGATCAATTGTTAACTGTCCCCTCCATACCTTTTACTCATGTTAGATTTCAATCCCTTCCTCCACTGCAAATTCCTACCTTTTATTCATTTACTCCACAAAGAATACATGGTGAACAAAATAACTTGACCAACAATTTTACAGAAATTCAACAAACTATCCATAGTTTCCAATGCTGTAAGCATAGTCCCATGTCAATAACCACTCTGAAAAGGCAAAACCAGAGTGATTTAGCATGAAGACCCATGCACAGCTTATCAGGCACTTTTAGTAGGAATAGAAATAGGTTTTCCAACTGAGCTGAAAACAAATACTAATTTCAGTAGTTACTGGGAACTGTATTTTGTATGGCTTTAACACTGTTCACTTTCTACCTGATTAAGTTGATAAAAAAAAAAAAGTAGTAAACCACTGTTTGGTGGAGTGTTCTCTATACCTACATATCAGCTATTGGGACTATGACTGTAGCATTTCTATAGTGCATGTGCGTTCTGATAAAGTTAGTTCTGTATCCCCCCCAACTTTTGTTTTTAAAGACAAAGCTTAAGTTATGAACTACAAAAGTTATGACATTGCTAGGTAAGAAATATTTCACCTGCACAGGTGTTACTTTAACTATTAGCCCCATACAGAAACTAACTACAATTCAGAGATTAGCATAGTGATTCATCACTTTAAAATTGGAAGTTGAAAACCACAAAGCATTATTGAGACAGTATTTCACGTCTCTATTTTAAAGTTCCTTTTGTAACTAGGAAAGATTTTCAACTCTGTTTGAAAACAATTTTTTTAGTCATTTTAGCAGCAACCTATGCTTGACTGTACCCAATCTCCCAATTATGTCAACTCCTCAAGTAAGAGGTCCCGGCCAAAGTTACAAACATTCAAATTCATCTTAGCTCTTAAAAAACAAACTAAAAACAACTTGGTAAAGTTGAGACCGGGGAAAAAGCTAACTTAAGGAAGGAGAGAGATGAGTTTGAATGCTTTCTTATCCCGCCCCCTCAAATGCCAGGGCAGGAGGGGAGAGAATGTTCCTGGGGTTCTTGTCTCTTTCCCAGCCCCAAAGGGCCTGGAAGTGGATTCTGCTTTGCGTCAGTTTCCCTCCCTTTCAGAAAATGTGGAAAGCGTTGGCTGTGTGAATCAGTCTCTCTCCTCCCTCTAGTACAGAATGAAATGCATCCCCACCCTGTATTACACTAGTCCCTCTTTTCTGGGATCTGGGGAGGGAGCCTAAGGGGGGGCGGAAATTGGGGAGGGGGGGGCTGCTGCGTGTTTCAATCCGCCATTAATCTCCTTCCCACACGCGCACGGCGCCCACGCACCGAGGCACACAGCAGCCCCTCCCGCTGTCCAGGGCAGCTCCCCCTCCCATACCTGGTAGTATCTCTGGGAGCCCCGCGGCGAGGACTTGTATTGCTGCGGATGATGCGGCGGACGCTGCTGGGCCGCGGCCGGGGGGATGCTGCCGTAGGGAGCCGAGTACCTGGGGCTGGCACTCTGCGGCCTGCGCGGGCTTTGACCCCCCGGGGACGGGCTCCCGAACCGCCCGCCGCCGCCGTGGAAGTTGTGGCCTCGGGGCGAGTAGGGCCGGTGGCCGTACGGCGGTGTGTGGTGGGGGCTCCCGTAGCCCCGCGGGGAGGGCGGCATAGGGCCCCCGCCGGAGGGAGGGCTCCGAAACCCGCCGCCCCAGGGCCCCCCGCCCGGGTACGGGGGCGTGGGGGGGCGGAAGCTCTGTCGGTGCATGGCCCCGTTCCGGCTCCCGCTGCGGCCTCCGAACCCCGAGCCGGGAAACGAACGAAAAGTGCGCAACCGCCCCTCCTAACCGCCAGAGACACACGGCGCGTGCGCGCGCGGCGTGCTGCGTTGCTGCTAGCTGGGGCCCGACGCGCCCTGTGCCGCGGCCAGGAGGTTCCGGGTTCGGAGGTTCCGGCGAGGCAGAGAGGGAGGGGGGAACAGAATGCACCACACCAGCGTTTCCCCCAGCATCAGGGCACTCCGGGCACCGCGGTCCCTGGGGAGGAGGCGGCAGCAGCTGCCAGGGAGGAGGCACCCAGCAGGGTGGGTGGGCAAGGTTTGGCTGAAGACACCGAAGGTGAAGCTCTCCTCTTAGGAGAGGGCCCCTCGTGTTCTCACTGCTGGCTCCGCATGGACGGTGACGTCCCATCCCCAAGCAGACTGTAGCCATTAACCCACCTTGGGTTCCAGGCAGGGTAGTGCCTTGTGGCTGGGCCTACCCAAACAGCTGTGTTTTATCAATTTGACTAAATATAAACATCAGAGGCACTCAGATCAACCCCTGTTTTGAACAGATTTAGGAAGGAAAAAGGACCAGAGGGAGAGCTCCCTGGCTTGGGTAGGCATCGCCACTCCGGCTTCTCCTTGGCTGGTGCACTAAGAGCTTCCCCCCTCCTGTTTCAATCTACTTTAACCACTGGTTCAAAATAAGATCCCCTCTGCCCTAGTGGGTTTCCTCAGGCTTGGTTCCACTTGATGGAAGTTCAGTGCCCCTGGCTCTTCCAGATTACTTTCTCCTAGTAGGGCTCAGGTACCCTCCTCTCTGGTCTTTTGGCTGCACAGATCAGCTTGTTGTTTTTTAAAGTGATAGTCTTACCAGTGCAACCCAATCTTCACAGTATTTATCCTTGTCCTTTCAGACATGCTTTGATCAGTGAAATAGTTAACAATATTGATATTTAAATTATCACTGGGAATCTGAGGTGTGAACTACCCTACTGAGTTGAATGGGGCTGCTCCCATATCAGAGCTATTGTTTCAGGCTCTGCAGATTCAGGGCCTGTCTACACTTGAAATGCTACAGCTGCACTGCTGAAGCACTTCAGTGTAGACACTATTCTTATATTGAAGGGAGGAGCTCTCCCATCTGTTGGCAATCCACCTCCCCCAGAGGGGGAAGCTAGGTCAAAGAATTCTTTTGTTGAGCTACCATGGTCTATATTCGGGGTTAGGTCAGTTTAACTACGTCATAAAATCATAGGGTTAGACGGGACTGCGTCCACAAGGGTCATCTAGTCTAACCCCCATCCAAGACATAACTTCATTTCAGTGTTATGGTGGCTCTTTAATGTAGGTTAAATTAATGGAGAAGTGTAGCCCTTTTATATAAACTGTCCAAGATTCTAGCATTGCTTTGAGAACTAGGCCTCAATGCTGTGCTCTGTGTGGGTGGACCAACGCATAGCCCCATTTCTACTTCAGCACGAGCACCTATAACTTTTTTATTACCTGTCATTTAGGTGTTAAAATTTGCAATGTTGAAGTTAATTTAATCTTTTGCATTTTTTAAAAGAGCTAAGCAAAAAGAAATTACAAATACAAGCCATAAATTGCTGCATTTTATAAACCAACCGTGCAGAATACCATTTCAAACCAAAAAAAAGTAACATAACCTGTTTACCTCAATGAAGTTTAAATTATGCTCCACATGAAAGAGGTCCTAACTTTACAACCTAGTTGAGACTGTATTAAACTAATGCCTTGTTGATTAATTTCCCCCCAAATAGCTCAAATTATTGATTTCCAACAAAATACTTGTGGGAATCTGCAGCAGATATGTTCTGTGACAGGTTTACCTACCTATTTATGTGTCTACCAACATACTTATATGGTTTCATCACTGTAATACTTGAATGCCTCTCAAATACGTAAAAGTACAAATAACAGTAACAAACTTTGTTTCCCACCCTGTACAAGAAGCTCTGAAAGTTGCTCAACAAAAGTATGCTAGAGTTTAAACTTGGTAAATTTTCTCTGGAAAAAAATAAGATACATCTCTTAAATGCTAATTAAGTGCAACTGGTGGAACTCTCCTCTTATTATCCTCTGGCAACATATCCCAGAGGATGATCATCAGTTTCTAGGGCAGTAAGGAATTTCCTTCCTTACTGGGGGAAAAGTATAATACATTTGTGAGCTATATATTGTAAAGGACACTCTGGTAACCTTATGATGGATGCCTTACAAATGCATGGGATGAATATGCCAACTCTAGTTTTACACCAAGTAAATTAGTACAAGAGGGATTCTCCCCAACTATTTGCTCAACCAGGCAGAATAAAACTTCACAGCATGGGGCAAAATTTATGCCACTCTGGGTTTACGTGAAGCAGCAGTGCTCAGTCTGAAAAGGATTTAGCAGAGGGGTAATACAGAACAAAAATTGCTCCCCTGGGAGCAAAATGTACTAGAAAGCCACCTACGTCCCCATCTTCCCTAGAAGAGTAAAGCAATAAACCATAGTGAAACAAAGGCTGAGAACTCCCTGACCGTGACTGAGGTTGAGAGTTTTCCCCACAAGCCTGAACCCTAGTCTCCCACTCCTGAACTTCCCACTACCACAAGGAAAGGTGGTCTCATTGTCGCACTCACAGAGAAGGCACCAGGAGACATTTAGCGTCGCGCTTGCGTATTCCACATAGCTGGGAACATTTTCACTCTCCGAGAAAAAATGGGAGAGACATTGAGAACTACGCCTGCGCGGTGCGAAAGGGTGGGAGAATTTCCGTGTGGAAAGGGTAGACTGGAAGCAGCGTAGCACTGCGCCTGCGCAGTATACGGGACTGGGCACATTTTTCACACACACAGAGGTGGGAAGGGGCCGAGTCAAATCGGACCCTGACGCGCCTCCTCCAGTCCTTTTCCCCGAGTGCCTGCGGCTCTGATAGCGGTCGCTATTGCTCGCAGTGAGTCAGTCCTGTGCCTCGGTACGTAGCCTACGGTGCCTCTGAGACGTGTGATTGTCCCGGCTCGGGCTGACAGCCGCAGCAATGCTGAGCGCTGTGCTGCGAAGAAGGAGTTGCTCCTGTGTCAGGCGCAGGAGGAGTCTGTGCCCCACTCTCCCTAGCAGCAGTGGCTACCTTGTCTCGCCCCTCTGCCCTAGCCCTCTGAGAATCCTCTCCTCACCTAGCAGCAGCAGAGGGGTGCAGGGAAGCTCTCTCCAGCCAGGTAGTCACTTCTTTTAAACTCTTAATTTAATAAACCACTTGTTTTATCTGGCCTGGACACCGTGGATCGTGTGTATCATGTAACACGTGCGCAGGGCGGTGGAAATGAATCAAAGTCCAGGAGAAGTTTTACTTAAAAGTATCTCAGAGCAAGCGTCTCTTCATACTATTATTATTTATGTGTACAGGTGAGAGATCTTTGCCAAACAACCAACATGTTTCCTGCCCCAGCTATCTTAGTTTAGAAAAACACAAGAAAAACACAGCCAGAGCTGGATGATAAGGGACAAGCCAACATAAATATTTGCTTGGTTGAGAATTACGCTATACGTGTGATGTGCTATAATAATGTCGTTCATTCCCCAAAGGCGCTGAGAGCGCCACACACACAAACACTGAAATGCAACTGCCTCTAGGGCTGCAGATAGCGAGGGAAACTTCTGCTCTTATGAAAAATATGATGGGATATTTTAATGTCCATGCAGGGCATGAGAATATGACACTAATAATATCTGTCAACGATAGCAGACTGAATTCACATAGATTTCTAGATCGTTTTCTTTGTCCCCTAGCATTTTAAGGATTTTTTTTTAAAGTTTATCTGAAATTGGACTTGACTCTACACTCGTGCTGCAGCATTACTAAAACCATAACTGTCCTGATTGCAAATGATTATTTTTTTCTAAATGAAAATGTACATCTGGCTTTGGGGTATAATTTTCCACAGTGGCTGAGGAAGAACTCAAAAGGTTCTGATTCTAATGCAGACTTTCCAGGGTGGTCAATGAATGTATGCAGGTGGCAAAAAAATAAAGGGAGAATCATGGGGCGGGGCTGGAGCCCAAGAAGAACTAATTATCAGACTACTAACAGCAATATATAGAGAATGTGTTATGCTTTTTAGTTCACTTACAAAAGCTGTTTGTTTCCATTTTATGGGCAAACAACCCATTTTGTGAGCCTCTTATTATTTAACAAAACTTTTCACTGTTTGCTGATTTCATAATGGATTCACTCTCTCCTTTCCTGCAAGCTCTATTTTTATCTTTAATTAAAAAAGCCTACTTTCTGGTGGCCATTTAATAAGCAGAATTGATTTGCTCATTTTCTAATCCGTTTCAAATACCAAATACAAATATAAGCAGCTGAACTGGAATGATCACGCCACAGCAGTAGCTTGTACTTTCACTATTCATCCAAATTGATTGCTGGTGTAAGTGTGTGCATTGATGCTGCATCTACTTACACAATGAGTAAATGTGGCCACTGGAGGCAGTCTGCATGAATGAGAGAATATATCTACTTTGCAATTCGGTAGAGGAGGGCTTGATTCTCCTCACTTGCCCAGATATAAATTAGAAGTAATTTAATTGAAGACAGTGGAGCAGCATTGGTGTAAAAGTGATGTGAGAGAAGAATCAGGCCTACAGAATGCTTCCTTTTGTCCCCTTTCTCCTATATTTGCCTCTGTTTTAAAATATAAAAGAAAACTTTAAGATTTTCAGGATTAAAAGTAGTACAAATCAATTCTACCATGAAATAAATTCTGTTTTTTTTTGTTAATGTTGTTATAAGCTACGTTAACACACCTGACACGATCCTGCCTGTGTAAAGTGTACTAAATGTAATGTGGGAGACTCTTCAGTTTAAAATACCCTCAGAGTCTACAAAGTTTGAGTGGGCCTGATTATTTTTTTCTCAATCAGAGCTACTTGTAATAGAGGTCCATGTGTTTGTCCAGTTTATTATAGGAATAAACAATCTGCAAATATGGTATAGCTACACCTGAGAGAGAGGAATTCTTGCACTAGTTGAGCTATAGGCTTAGTTCAATAAAAGGCAAAGTTGGTACTATTTGATTTACTTAAGAAATCAATAACTGTCACAGGAGAGGATGAAGATGAGGGATGATACTGGGATAGTAGGACTCGGAATGATTTTGGCAGTGTTCACATGACTAGTGTATTAGAACTATTATTTCTCTGGTGATCAAGTGGGTATAGATCGAGTGTATCATGTAAAATCAGTCTGCAGCTCATTGGCTTACTATCAGAAACCAAAACTGAGGCATCATGTAAATTCATAGATGATTAGGCAAGAGTAGTTCCGCTCACTGGCATTGCTTCTGAAACTTTCTGAACCAAGCTTTTGATCTACCTTCCACAGACCTTCCCCTTGCCTCTATTTCTCTGTCATTGGGACAACACCCCTATTCAACTTCCCGTATCTATTGTCCAACAGACCGCTTTTCCCAGAAACACCTCTGCACTTTCTCCTATGCTGACCCCTACTCCAGTGGGGCCATGGTCATTGATTGGGGTTCCATATTAATACCGTAATATGAATGATATGATAATAATGGGGACTCATTCTCTTGTTAATTATGGCTTTGTGTAAATGCATATTTTAACAGGTGAAATCTAAATACTTTGCAGACTTCCCTTAGAGAGTCTGAGGGGACTCCTAAAGGACTGTCAACTACAGCTGCAGAACTTTTTGAGTCTGGAAGTGCCTTTAATTGGGAAACTACTGTTGCTGTGGTAGTGTATGTATGAGAAAGGGAGAAAATCAGGCTCCATATGGTCTGTGGCATAGTGAAGAGATTGCGAGTTTTAGAGAGGATGGAAAGAAAGGCAGACTTTTTGTCATCTGCAGATGCTCTAATAAAGTTCTGTTCTTCTGTAATGCCCTGATTCAGCACTTAAAACACACTTAAACATATGCTTACCGTTAAGCACGAGAGTAGTCAGTCTTAATGTAGTAAATAGGACAACTTACCTGCTTAAAGTTAAGCATATGGTTAAATTCTTATCATCTGGGGCCTAAGTGAGTTTACAGATGGAGGGCTGATTAAGCGTCATCAAGCTATGTGTGGCTTTATTGAGGTTGTCCCACCAAGTATTTTATATTGATATCCAGCATAATTACTAGTAAACTATTTTGCAACCTCTCCAGTATTTACAGTGAAATACAACAGTACTAAACATGTGTACCTGACTTCCTGTGTTTAAGATGAGCAAAACAACTATGAGGCAAATATTTAGACAGACATTTTTTTTGTAAATGCTGACTAGTCTGCATATCACACTTCCTCATGGCAACAACAACAGTAACAACAAAAAAACAAACCACCCAAATCCCTCTGGAGAGATTTGTAATAACTGAGGAAAATGTCTTACAATTGAAGACACTATTTTTTCATTGAGTGCATTGTGATGAATTAAAATATTTGAGCAGGGGCCTTAAATTCCCAGTCCATCCTAATACTCTGTGTGCATGCTTTGTAACTGAGGGCTAGAGAGAAAGTGAGACTGTCTTACAATACTTTGTCTTTTCCTCTTGTTTGAACAAGTACATGAGTAAAGATGAGTTCCTCCTGGCTAATGCTATGTAACCTTTCTTGTTTTAACAGAGGTCTGATTTTTATTTATTTATTGAAATTGCTATGGCATTTATCACTATAGTAGCTGAACATCTCACTGATATTAATGAATACACCTCACAACATCCCTATGAGGTAGTGAAATATTATCTCCCATTTTACAGACGAGTTAAGTGATGTGCCCAAGATCACCCAGAAGATCTGTAACACCTGTGACCTAGACTGCATGTCCCCTTGGGGTTTAATATCCTTCATATAGTTTTCAGCGATGGTCATGGTTGGAAGGAAAAATATGTGTGAATAAATTTCTTGAGCATATATTTACCATCATGAGTGCTATCAGACAGAACAAATATTTTCTTGGTTTGTGCTCATCTGCTTCAGTTTTCAAGTGCCTTTTAAAATGTGAAGACACACTTTTTGTGTGTGTTGTAAGTGCTGACCCTACTTTTGATTGTCAGCATAGGTCAAACAACTCTGCAGCTGGGGAGTCATTACTTCATGTCAGTCTGTTATCCATTAGTTTTAATTCATATATCTTCTTGACACTGACTGCTATGAGTTTATTGAATCTTTCTACACAGGCTGCTGCTTATCAGCTTAATGTCTATGTATGTAACAGGCACTTTTAAAAATAACAAAATAACAGTATATTGTAGTGTTCTAAGGGATTTAAAATAGGCTCTACAATACTATTTTATATCATGCTTTACAAACAACTGATTTTATATATCTGAAGCTGCTGTTATCCCTATTTTATGCAATGTGGGTAACAAGGCAGAGTGTGATACAGCAGATATTTCAGACTTCCACGGAGAGACATTAGTCTCCTTAAAAAAAGAGGTTCACAAATAAAATATTGTTTTCTCTTTCTTACCAGGTGCTAATAAGGTGAAGCCGCTAGAAGGTGTGAGAATTCTTGATCTAACAAGGTTTGTGTTTGCTGTTTGTAGTTCAGAATAGTTTTCTGAGATTCAAATGCTGTGATAGAACAACTACGAAAACCCACTGCTTTTTAATATTGCAGGGTACTTGCAGGACCCTTTGCAACAATGAATTTAGGAGATCTAGGAGCAGAAGTTATTAAAGTGGAAAGACCAGGTAAGGTTTCTTAATATAATCAGACTGAGGATCAGTTTAATCATTAGTTGTCTATGTACTTTTGAATATTTTTTTCCCTCTGTGCTGTTTTAAGGGGTGCCCTGCAATCCTTGGAGGCACTTTGATTTATAGTCAAGGCCCATTAGGGGTTTGGGGAGCACAGTCTGGGCTGAACATATAAAATGCAATTCCCTTGCCTGCTTTTCTCCCCCTCCCACCCTGCGGAAGTGAGGAGAAAGAAAATGCTGGTGTGTGTCTGTCTAGGCCCTTGGAAAACTTTAATTTGTTAGCTATTACTTTGCAGCCTATAGGTTTTGACTCTTTTTTGGGGCCCTGTGGATATCATTCTATTTCCAGTTTCCTTCAGACTCACAGGTGGAGAACTAGTTGCTGGCATACTTGCTGGTCTAGTTACTGGAGCTTCTCCTGTCAGTTTATTCTAAAAACTGTAATTTAGTGGTAAGTGTAGATAAGTTTTTTGTTCAGAAGTAACTTATGGCCTTAAGTCTTCTAGGAAGGATAAGGGCATGAGAAGTCTGAAGTTCTAAGATCAAGTCCTTTTTGGGTTATGAATTCAGAAAATAATGTTAATCCACTTAGCAAAAGACTTCAGACATGAAATGTACATTATCTGTGACTCGAAATTTAGATTGTTTTCTTTTAAATTATTTAGAAAGATTCTCCTTTGGCCTCAGACTAAGTATTTTTGGCCTAGGGAGTTTTCTTTATCACATGAAAAGGCTTTTAAAATAGGGTTTAGGGAAAAAGTGCTGCAGTCTGAACTATAATGTCATGACAAACAGCATTCTTCCAGAAATTATCTATTATTTTTATGATTTATTTTTATTACAGGAGTACCTAGAGGCCCCAGTCAGGGAGCAGAGCCTCACTGTGCTAGGTGCTGTACACACATTTAATGACAAGATTGTCCCTGCCCCAAGAAGTTTATAATCTCATTATAGGACAAGAAATATAGTTATTTCTAATTGTTTTTTCTATACTGTTATGACCCTTACATATTGTTGGTGGCTTCAGAGGATAGCTGCAGGCTACTAGTTAAAACACATGCTTTGCTCTACCTGCAAAGCCAATTGTGAATAAGGCAGCTTATTTAAAACAGACAGACAAAAAAAAGGTAAAAATTAGTACAAGAGTCAGGAGGTTTGGGGCCAGTGTATGCGAAATGGTTGGGGCCTATCATGCTAAATGGAATTGTTTTGAATCCAGAATAGGTTTTGTACCTAGAGATGTATAACTGAACTGATGTTATCACTGATATATGGCAACATATTACACTTTATGTGGTGACCTTGTTAGATCTCATAAACTGATGGCCCTGAGATTAGTTGTTCTATATTACCACATGAAAGACCTTTGATTGATTTCCTGGTCTCATCACTTGCTTCTTAGGCAAGGGTTGGGAATGCTGCAGAAGCACTCCCATTCTGTTTGACCCCTGGAAATAAAATACACCATCTGCTTTTACAGCTGGATTTAGTGAATCATTTGCCTCTGGCATATTAATCAGACATCTGTTACTGATTGAAACACCAGGTTTCTAACTGGTCATTCTGGGCTCTTTTCTCCCATCAGTACACAGAGGATTTCCAAGAGTAACTGCCATTAATGCAATAGAAATTTATGGGTTTGTATAAAACTTTAGTATTCGGTTCCTGATACTATGAAAATAGAATTTTTATTTTGAGATACAGTCTGATCTGCTGTTGCTACAATTATCAGTGTATAGGAGTGGCACAGCATTGTTACAGTGGTGGTGCCAAACTAGGGATGCAATAAAAGGCATTGCATAATGCCTTGTTAGCATAAATTGATGCAACTAGGCCCCAAGATGATGCTATGAACTTAGGACTCTTTTATTGACTTCTGAAAGGTGAATGCACCAATGCTTCTTTCCTCTCTGACCCTGTACATCTAGAGGGAACAGTGATTATGACTCTCATTACAAAAAATTCTCCAATAGGTGAAAGCTTCTGTAAAACATTGACAGTATATGAAATTATAATTCTACAAAGGAGAAATATGACTGGTATTAATTATTTTGGGTAGACATTTTTTGGGAGCGGGAAGATTGTGTCCTTTCCAAATGTAACTAAATATAGCCATATTTGCCTGGATATAGCTGGTGTTCCAAAAGAAGGCAACAAAATAGATACCAGTGTTTTCAGGGTTCAGATCCATGCGTGTGATTTTGCTGAGTTGCAGATCTCTTTCTATTCCTGTCCAGGCTCTCCCACTATATCCCCAGTACAAGTGATTTAGGCTGGCCCACCTCTCTGCAGGATTCCCAAACCCTGAAGGCCATGACTGCTGCTGCAGCTCTGAGTTCTTGTTCCTTCTGCCCCTCCTTTCCAAGGAAGAGAGGGGGAGCCAACTGCCCAGGAGCTGGCCTTATTTTTCACCAGCTGATAGGTGCCAGTATAAGAATCTGGATAGCCTGATGGAAATGAGTACAATTGTAAGTTTAGGAGCACCTAGATTAGGAATAGGAACTTTTAGTCTTGTTCCTATTGATTGTAAATAGCATGTGATTGCAGAATGGATTTCTGTGAAATGCATATGTAATGGGGGGCAAACCATAGAATCATAGAATATCAGAGTTGGAAGGGACCTCAAGAGGTCATCTAGTCCAACCCCCTGCTCAAAGCAGGACCAATTCCCAGCTAAATCATCCCAGCCAGGGCTTTGTCAAGCCGGGCCTTAAAAACCTCCAAGGAAGGAGACTCCACCACCTCCCTAGGTAACGCATTCCAGTGTTTCACCACCCTCCTAGTGAAATAGTTTTTCCTGATATCCAACCTGGACCTCCCCCACCGCAACTTGAGACCATTGCTCCTTGTTCTGTCATCTGCCACCACTGAGAACAGCCGAGCTCCATCCTCTTTGGAACCCCCCTTCAGGTAGTTGAAGGCTGCTATCAAATCCCCCCTCATTCTTCTCTTCTGGAGACTAAACAATCCCAGTTCTCTCAGCCTCTCCTCATAAGTCATGTGCTCCAGACCCCTAATCATTTTTGTTGCCCTCCGCTGGACTCTTTCCAATTTTTCCACATCCTTCTTGTAGTGTGGGGCCCAAAACTGGACACAGTATTCCAGATGAGGCCTCACCAATGTCGAATAAAGGGGAACGATCACGTTCCTCGATCTGCTGGCAATGCCCCTACTTATACAGCCCAAAATGCCGTTAGCCTTCTTGGCAACAAGAGCACACTGTTGACTCATATCCAGCTTCTCGTCCACTGTGACCCCTAGGTCCTTTTCAGCAGAACTGCTACCTAGCCATTCGGTCCCTAGTCTGTAGCAGTGCATGGGATTCTTCCGTCCTAAGTGCAGGACTCTGCACTTGTCCTTGTTGAACCTCATCAGGTTTTTTTCTGCCCAATCCTCTAATTTGTCTAGGTCCCTCTGTATCCGATCCCTACCCTCTAGTATATCTACCACGCCTCCTAGTTTAGTGTCATCTGCAAACTTGCTGAGAGTGCAGTCCACACCATCCTCCAGATCATTAATAAAGATATTAAACAAAACCGGCCCCAGGACCGACCCTTGGGGCACTCCACTTGAAACCGGCTGCCAACTAGACATGGAGCCATTGATCACTACCCGTTGAGCCCGACGATCTAGCCAGCTTTCTATCCACCTTACAGTCCATTCATCCAGCCCATACTTCTTTAACTTGGTGGCAAGAATACTGTGGGAGACAGTATCAAAAGCTTTGCTAAAGTCAAGAAATAACACATCCACTGCTTTCCCCTCATCCACAGAGCCAGTTATCTCATCATAGAAGGCAATTAGGTTAGTCAGGCACGACTTCCCCTTCGTGAATCCATGCTGACTGTTCCTGATCACTTTCCTTTCCTCTAAATGTTTCATAATTGATTCCTTGAGGACCTGCTCCATAATTTTTCCAGGGACTGAGGTGAGGCTGACTGGCCTGTAGTTCCCCGGATCCTCCTTCTTCCCTTTTTTAAAGATGGGCACTACATTAGCCTTTTTCCAGTCATCTGGGACCTCCCCCGATCGCCATGAGTTTTCAAAAATAATGGCTAATGGCTCTGCAATCTCACTCGCCAACTCCTTTAGCACCCTCGGATGCAGCGCATCCGGCCCCATGGACTTGTGCACGTCCAGTTTTTCTAAATAGTCCCGAACCACTTCTTTCTCCACAGAGGGCTGGTCACCTTCTCCCCATGCTGTACTGCCCAGTGCAGCAATCTGGGAGCTGACCTTGTGCGTGAAGACAGAGGCAAAAAAATCATTGAGTACATTAGCTTTTTCCACATCCTCGGTCACTAGGTTGCCTCCCTCATTCAGAGGCAGAACTGAAACATCCATAGAAAATATGTCATTCATTCAAATAACATATAGGGAAATACATAATGGTAAATTGAACAAAACTGGCTTAAACTCTGTGAGTTGGCGGAGATCTAAGTAGGTGTAGGACATGATGTTATAGGTATATTTCCTAAGAACAATGATTTTAGCAGGAGCCATGTGAAAATTTCTTAACTGAATGTGCATCACAGCTCTGTATGGAAGGGATGGAAATTGTATGGTTATTAGGCTCTGTAGGTGGATTTTAAAGAGGAATTGCCAATTTAAAAATCATATTTTATGCAAACTCTTCCTTCATTATGTTATTTATTGTGACAGAGTGCTGAGATCTAATAGAGGGTCAGCACTCTGATCACTGTGGCCTCAATTAGCTTCCCCAGTGATGGCTGATTGAGGAAATAAGGAGGAAGTAGTTAATCTGACAAGGAAGTTGTGTGATTTAAGGAATTAATTGGCCCATCAGCTGATTATCTTGATAAAAGGTAGAAAGGAAGTGCTAGAGCATGGAGTACAGGGCTAGCTGAGCCCAGATTGAAGGAAATTCCAAGGAAGGGAGATCTCATTTCCTCCCTGGTCCCTGATGAACAGGAGCTGAAGGTCATAGAGATTAGGACTGTTGTGTTGCACTGTACAGGTGTTAGTGGAGGGGACTTGAATAAATTATACAGCGTGGACACTAAAATAAGAAAGTTAAAGCCATTCCTGGGGTAGCTGGGGGGGTATAGGGGAGGAATGCATGCCCTTTCACAAATAAAAGCCTAGATGATCAAAGTTGAAGGATTTAAAACAGTTGCTTAAACTGTTTATGTTGTTTGCCCACTTCTTTGAATTTGCTTCAGTTTGGATAGGTTCTTAGTGCTGCAATGTTTGGATTGCAAATGCTGAAGGGGAATGTTAGCTTGTGTTTAGAAAGATTTCTAATTAATTTTTTTAAAAATCTACAGTTTGGGCAATGTTTGAGTTAACATTCTCTTTTAAAAAATGTGTCCTGAATGAAAATTAGGTAAGCATATAAAATTAGGAATACCTTATCCCACCAAGGAAATAATATAGATCCGTGGTTCTCAACCTATTTACCATTATGGGTCGCATATGCGGGTCGCATATGCAGCTCTCTGTTTTATGTAGGCCACATCCACACAATATATATACTATCTGTATGGCTCTGAGGATGTCACATGGGCTGCAAGTGTCCTGCGGGTTGAGACCCACTGATGTAGATTCATATTGCATTAGTCGGACATTGTGAATTTTAAGTGTATTTTGCACTGTACCAGAGTAAACACCCATAGGACACATCCCATACCAGGAAACAAGCAGGTGTTTTCCCATCACTGTATTATGTTTCAGTAGTTCAATATGCCCTGAGCTAAAGCTTTTCTGTGTGAACTTAAGCTGGAGTACATTTTGTTGCACAGAGGTAGAATACTGAGCAAATTACTTGCCTCTTGAGGTTGGCCACAATTAGGCACATAAGTCGGAGATATTGAAGTAGAATTGAACAGATTGGTATGGCAAGAAACAAGAGACTAGAGCTTCAGTTAAAAAAAATTAAAATGTCTAGATTACAGTAACTATTTTCTTTCCTTTTTGTTGTTGTTACACATGTCTTGAAATGGGGATTACAAGCACTTGGATTCATTGATTAAAAGGTGTCTTTGCCCACTGATTCATCTTCCTGAGGCTGATTCTAATATTCCAAATCACTGAGCAGTTTCAAGTATCTGACTTAAAAAACAACCTGCTAGAGAAATGTTTCCTTCTCTTTCCCCTAAATGTAAATTCAATTTTGTACCAGTGAAAGATTTTTTGTGTATAAAATTGTTACAACCTTAAATTCCAATATTTTGTATCCGGCCATGAATAGAAATGGGTTCTTTATTCCATTGGAAAGGGAGATTCTCAGCTTCCCACAGAACATTCACTTCTAGCTCTGGAAATGTCCGAGGTTAACAGACTTCAGGAGTGAATTTTTAGATAACCAAACAAACATTTTAGCATTTTTTTTTATGGCTCCCTCTGAGCATGGTAGTTATGGCCTGAATTTATCTCTGTTTTGTAGGATCACAGCAAGCTGCTACTTTTGTATATTTCACTTTATTACAACTGATTTCTCTTCCCAATCTATGCAGGTATTTTTTAGATTTGAAGAAGTTTTCTTAAGAACTTCCTTGTTTTAGATACTAATAACAAGTGCTTTGTCCTAGTGTAATAACTACATTTCTTAAATTTTGCAGATTTTATTTGTTTAGTTGAGCTCCTCTTAAAATTATACAAGTAGAATAACAAACTCCAGGGAGTGCAGTTCTTTCAGAGGTATTTCCACATTTGGCCTCCAGTCTTGTGCCTCACTACGCACTTGAGGCATGCAGATATGTCATAACAGCTGCACATTATGTCATGTGTTTTTCCTTACATAAGTTTCCGGCCATTTAAAAAAAAAAAGTCTCTTCTCTTTTTATTATTTGAAAAAAAACCCCACTAAAGTCAAACTACACACTCATTTATTATACTTAAATCGGAAAGCTATCCACAATGAACACCTAAGAAAAAGATTCTACCACTTCAGCCAACAAATCAGCCTCTGAGACTTGCTCCTGCAACTTTGTTTACTAGGGTTTTAAATTTGTTTAATTTTGGAAAGCTCACAGTCCCATACCAATAAGTGAAACTGAAAACTAGGATTCAAAATATAATGGGTATAGGGAGGAAGCAGGGTCTTGTGGTTAAAGTACAAACCTAAGATTTGGGAGACCTGCATTTTATTCTTAGCTCTGTCACGTTCAGATCTCGGAGGAGTCATTTAACCTCTCAGTGTCTGCTTCCCACATCTGTAAAGTGGGTTCATAAACTTATCCTGTGACAAAAGCCCTACTTCATAGGGATGTTACTAGACTTACTGCATTATTGGTGTTAGTAATCCACTTTGAGATCCTTATAGGAAGGTACTGTAGAAATGTATTGATGGCATGGCTTGAACTGGATGAGTGTAGAAAAAAGTGTAATGATACTTTCCGAAACTCCACCCACAAACCAAGCTCCTCCCCTCTGAGACACCAAAATGTGGAGTTCTTGGTAACTGTAATTTTTTATATGTTTGTACAATGCCTAGCACAATGATGTTCAGCCTGGCTGTTGCCTTTACGTGCTACTGCAATATAAATGTGAAATAATAATATATGCTGCTTTAAGCTCTGCTGGGTTACTCAAGCTTGGTTCCCCCTTCCATAGGGTTCATATTCATTCATGGACAGGGAGGGGTTAAAGTCTAAGCACAGTAGGTACATGCCTAGGGCTGTGGCTCCCATAGTCACGTGATTACATCTGAATCAAAATTTTCATTTTAAAATATGTATTTCTAGCCCTCGTGATTGAAGAAAAGCTTCAAAATTGAACCCAGGCATAACGGGTGCCGTGATACCTGTCTGAGGCTGCAGACATTCTCTAGTAGAGGGAGGAGGAGCAGCCATTGGAATGAGAGAGGAAGCTGCCTGGTCTCACATGTACTGCCAGAGCAGACCAAGCCCACGCTACTCTGAGGGAATCTGGGCTTTTTGGGGTTGTTGTATGTCTTGCTGGGCTTTTCAGGATTGCCCCAGCCCCTATTGATGAGATTTATTGGGCCCCCCTGATTTCTACTCCTCTCTGCTGGGGAAAAAAAATGGTGATACTCTTCCAAGCACCTCCCACTTGTGGCATCAAAGTAAAATGTCACTCACAGTAGATTGTGCATATCTTTGTACTATAATCGTCCCTTTCTTTTTTTTATTCATACAGGTTCTGGTCACCAGTGAAATAGTTAATAATGTTGGCATTTAAATTATTGTGATTGGACATCTAAGTTACAGATAAGCAGGACATTTTATTCTTTTGATAGCTGTTTCAGGCTGTCTACAAACTCATTATAACATTGGTTATGCTTGGTTCACAGTTTGAAGTTTTTTTTTCACAATCATAAAGGCTAGAGATTGACTTTCTTAATTTTTGGTGAAATTGGGAGTGTGGAGGACAAGAAGTCAACCCAAAAGAGATACTGGATTGCCAACTCAGTGCAACACAGTCCAATTCAAATTATTTATTTTCAAGCATGTTAACAGTTAATATTGCTTTTGAAGTGAGCTGTTTTTATATTCATATCATCCCTTCTTATTCTGTACTTTTTGTCTTTGAATGCAATAAAAATATTTTTCAAATAGTCACAGCAGTGGCAAAAACAAGCCTGTTTTGCTTAATCAGGTTTCGGAGCTTTTCTTTACAGATAACAAAAAAATATCTAAAATATGTATGATTCTAAACCATTGTCTACCAATGGTGATTAAAGGAGATGTTTTGGCTGTCCTAGCTGATGCTTAAACCATTTTAAAGGTAAACTGGGAGAAGAACAGAGTGTTCATTTTCTGCATATTTGTCAGTGTATTTGGTGCAGCATAATACTGGACAGATACAAAAATGTGACATTCTTATTTTCAGGAGTTGGTGATGACACAAGAGCCTGGGGACCACCTTTTGTTGGAACAGAAAGCATTTATTTTCTCAGTGTAAATCGAAATAAAAAGGTAAACAGAAGCTCCTCTATTGTGCATTGTGGTTTGGGTTTTTCTGTGACAAGGAACTCAGAACAAACTTTATAAAAAATTTTTCTTTTATGTTCTTTAGATAATATTTGCAGTAGTACTAGAGACTGGATTATATTGAACAGAAGCAATTTTTTTTGACAAATTAGATAACTGTAACAATTGGGGAGAAACCAGTAACTAACAAAGCGAGAATTCTAATTGTCTGTTTTTTCTTAAGCATGCTTTATGGGGTACAAACCTCAAATACTGTAGTTTACAATTGTGTAATCCTTACTATATGTAAATGTGGTAAGATTAAAATTAGCATTAAATTGGAACTGGATAGTTCCTTTAAAGAACCAGAATGAGTATTTTGAACAATTAAGGATGTATAACTTGTTACATTTGGAAGAAGAAAACAGGGTGAGTGACACGGACTTTCACATAACGAACAATATTGTATTTTTTGTTACCAGAGTATAGCTGTCAATATGAAAAATCCAAAAGGAGCAAAGATGATCAGAGAGGTATGTTCTGGTACAATGTAAATAATGCATTTTACATTGTTTTCAGCATAATAGCAAAGAATAAACATTAATATAATGGCCGATTAACTATATTACCCTGTTTTTAATGATTAATGTGTATCACCTGTATAGTTGTGTTAAACAGCAATACACTCATTTTCTTTTATACACGTAAACATTTATCTTAATGACTCAATATACAGTGCAACTCAGTTACACTGTACAGTGAGTTTGGATAGTGTGAAATCCTCTTTAAAGTGGATTTCACACGAAGTCCCAAATTGTTTCAGTGCATTGCAATGAGAAATTACACTTTCATTTATAGTGCTTAAAGTAAAGCTTTTATGTGGAAAAATTGACTTCATGTTTAAGAGTATTTCACTGTATTAGGAATGGTGAACCATCTGTTCATCTATATTTTCAATATTGTATAGCAAATGTTTGCATATGTCTACTTTGCTCACTGCCCAATGAAGTCTGTGGGAGCAGGCTTGGGCCCCAGTATTTGAAGTGTTTTTCGTGTGTTTACTGTTGATCAGCTCCTATGAATAGCAAAGCTGCCTCAATGTCTGTTCGCTTGCCAGATCAGGCTTCATATTTCTGTTCTGTCTCTCTTTCAGTTTTTCATTTTAGAACATAAAATGTGGTTTTATTCTCAGAAGTAACTATGTAAAAATGGCACGTCGTATTCAATAGAGCTATTCCTTATTTATGTCTCACCTGTTTAATTTAGTGACAGACAAGATTTGCTACTTGTTACTCCTGTTAACCCTGCAGAACCAACACAGCAAAGAACAATTTTTTGCTGGCGATGATATATAAAATGATGTATTCCAATTTGAGTTTGTTTTTTTCACTTATGCAGAATATGGAAATCATTTGGAGACCTTAAACCAAGAATCCTATAATGTCATTTTCATAGACAGACCTCAGAATAGAACTGAAAGGCAATATTGATTGTTACTTAACTTCATAGGTTTCCTATGGATGGTTTGGAAAAATTATACAAATAAAATAAGCGTGCTTAATATAAAATTGATGTATTTTAGCAGCTTCCTTCCCGTCATCTGCCACCCCACAATATCCACACCTAACACCTCAGCAGAAAAACACATGGGCAGCTTGGCACTGAGCCAAAATTTACTGTGCATCCAGAAGATGGCCTGTTAGTGGTATAGCTTAGTGGGAGAGCTCAACTAGCACCCATAGTAAGTACAGCCATCTGCCAAGAAATACACAGATTCCAGGAAACGGTAAACTCTTCAAGTAAGGAGTGGCAGTGCAAGGATCCATCAAGTCCCATAACCGAGAAGGAGGTTGGAGACCCCCATCCTACCACTTCTCAACTTCTTCCTCTGTCCAGCACATTCTCCTGATACTCTCCAGGGCTGCCCTTGATGACTATGACAATGGTGTTTCTTTCTGTTCTGTTTATCAAGATTAGCTTGGGGCTAGGTAACTAAACATGCTAACTAACCTCAACCTAACCACAATGATTTCCCTCATGTAGACACAGGTTATGGCAGGAGTCGCAGGACTTCACCTTAACCACCTTTCCTAATATAGGCAAACCCCAAGTGACTCTGTTGCCCAGAGAGCATTTAGGTAAAATATGGGTCATTTCTGAGGTCTCCTCCCCTAGTGATTTTACTGAAAGGCCAAAAGCTAAAAAGGAAAAAGATAAGTAGGGCTAATTTCTGTCCCTCTTCCCCCAAGCTAATTGATTATTCCTCAGGCAAGGGTTACAAAATACCTAGAAAAACTGAAAAGCCAAAAGTCATATGCTCAGGAAACATGTGGCTTCATCCTTTTTAGTGTCCTACTTGTCTGTAGATTCCTCATTCCTTGGAGGAGGGAGCCTCTTCATTCTGAGTCAGACAAATTTAAGTAGGCTCCCCAAACCAGGTTTTTCCCTCAGGAGTATTTCAACTGCATTGTTTAGTCATCCTGACTCTCTTGGCCTGGGAACAGTAGTTTGAGGAAGCCAAACAAGCCCCTACAAGCAAATAGTTTCCCACTGGCAGCAAAAAATAGTTAGATTTTTCCCTCAGTGCTGCTGTAGTGAAGTAAATAGGTCTGAATGGAAACAGTATTCCAACAGCAGATGCCTTAATAGGCAAATCCTGATACTGTAGAAGATCTAAAAGGAGAACCAACCAATAGTTTAGATGCCTGAAATTGACACGAGAATGACTGTGGAAATGAAGGAGACCATCATTCCAGCGGAGGCTGATTTCTCCCCCACAAAAAAAACTGAAAATCGAAGCCTAACAGAGAAGAAATTACAAAGCAAATTTAGGATTTGTGCAATCATTCACTTCAGATTTAAAGAGCAAGCGTTCAGGCCTTACTGACTCTGATTTCCCATAGCCCCCATCCTTTATGGAAGATGCAGTCATAAATGTAACTTTTTTTCTCTTCAATCAATGGCAACCAAAGCAGTGGTGTTGTAGTAACAGTAGAGATGGACTAAGGAGGTGTGTTTTGGTTCTGGAATAGATTTAGGCAGTTTCTGGACTGGGGCTAACAGGTTGGTGGTTTTGGATTATATGGTGCTAAAATCTTCCAGATTTATTTTTGTGAGACTATAGTTGGACCGAAATTGGAACCAGGAGATGGGACCTTCCCAGTGCTGGATTTGACCAAATGGGTGTGCATGAATGGATACTTTTTTCTTTAGTGGCAGATTTATAACTGGTGGTTATCTTAGTGGTCAGTACATCTGGTGCACACTCAATGCTGAATCCTGAGCCTTATCTGGTATTATATGTTCCATACAGAAAAAAGTTGTGTTAAATACCATGAGGAAATTCATGAATAAGAGAAGTTCAGGTCTTGGGAAATAATCTATCCTTAACTTACGTCCTGATCCCAAGCACCAGAAAGAAGTGGTTGTGTACTCTAGCTAGAGGTTATGTGGATATTAAAATTTTATATACAGAGTACTGAACACTTCAGAAAATCAATTGTCTTATTTCCTAAATTTCCATCTTGGATACGGGAAAGAAGGCATGCAAATAAATGTTCACTACATGTATCGATAGCTGTGTTAAAGAGAAAAGCCAAAAGACTAGTAGTCTCAAAGAACCTTCAGGCGCATTCCACAGATGCAGCCAAAACAACTTGGTTAGAAGAGGCTTGCAAGTCAGCAGGAGAAATCTGTAAATCAGCAGTCTGGTCTATTTTTCATCCTTTTACAAAGCAATAGAAGATGGGTTTCCAGACATCTGCTGTCACATAATTAGTCACAAGGTTATTTCACCCTTTGGTACCCCAGTAACTCATGCTGCTCTTCCTTAGTCTACTTAGCTCATATCACTGTTTGCCCTTTCTAATATTTTCGGTCACTGCTGGCTGCTTCCTAAGAATGTGATGGATAAGTGGATATGCAGCTCAGTAGAGAGAAATCTAATCTTATCTGTCATTTCCTCTCTTCTAAAAGTAGTCCACTTATCTGACATCCTATCACCCTTTTGTGTTGATATGTCTGAGTATATTTTTTACAGCCCTACTTACCAATTCATCAAAACTCTCTCTGAGGATAAGTCTGTAGGATATATTTCTGCTGTGCATTTACTGTAAATAATTTTGTAGTGGTTCTTACATAAAATTGATATTAGTTACCATAGTTTTGGGAAAACTCTCTGGGAAATGAATGGGCAGGCCCTTTTCTCTTCTGCTGTCCTTGACTGACAGCTCTAGCTGCCTCTGTCTCTGAAGTCAGCAGATCCATCCCACACATTCATGCCTATGTCAGAGAAGAGAAATTGATAAGTTGTATCCCATCGCACCTATCTTTATGGAATTCTTTTAAAAGTTCTCCCCAAAAGGATAAATTGGCAATATTAATACTACTTTCTAAAAATTTTCTTTTTAATAAAATAGTATCTGTTTTTAGTATTGGTGTTTTCCAAATAATGAGTGCAATTATGAGAGAGAGAGAGAAAAACAGAAATTATCTATATTTTTTGTACTTATACCACCACTTTTTACTAAGATATAAAGTTGAACAAAATAGTGTACTAGCTGTATTAGTACAATTCCAGTGCATGCGCCTTTTTGTTCCCATTCATTATCGGAGACCAAAATAAGAAAGCTAGACTTTGTATTCAGAGATCTAAAGTGGGGAATGACCAGTGGAATTTGATTGCTATTAAGTCACAGCCCTATGTCAGGGTTAGGGTGATCTGATTGCACCAGCAAGGCATCAGGGTGAGACCAAGCCTCGTAGAGCTCCCGAGTAGTATAGTTAGTGCAGCACCTTTGGCTGATCGGCCTTAGTCTAGCCCAGGTGCGAGCAGTCACATTGCAAAGCCAAACCTGAGTTACTGCATCCTCACTGATGGTGCATTCCCCTCTGTGTGTCACTAGACTTCTGGGGGCATTTTCCATGGTTCTTTGTGCTGCAGTAAACTGAGTTGCTTTGATATTTTCCTGGTGAGTTGTGGGATAACTTGTGTCTCCTTCTGGGCACTTTGGGGTGAGAGAGGGAGGAAATTGTGGGAAAGCATTGGAGGACTATCAGCAATTGAAAGGGTTAGCCTATGTCTTCACTACAAAGTGGGCGAGTTACCAGCCTGAGTGAAAGTGGTACCTGAGCTCTAGCCTGTATCCCCAGCTGGGCCAGCCACCCTGTGTCTGAAGTACAACCAAACTCTGGTGAGATGTTTTTGTTTGTGGACAAGAGTGGGTTGGGGAAACAACATAGTAAGAGCCTGCATTAATTCTACAGTGAAGACACCCTTAAAAAGTATTCAAAGTGTGCTCCCCATCTTACCTGACTGGTTTTGCTAGCCTGTGCAGAGAGGTTGGAGGGCTATGGTCCTACCTTCTCCCGTCTTCCAGGCTAGCGCTGACAGTGGCACTAGCTCTGTGGAACCCTTGTTCTCCCAGAGAGACAGGACTCCTCCCATGCCAGTCACACACTTTTTGTAGCTTCCACAAAATAGTGTGCATTTAATTTCTCAGCAATGGAATGGTGAATTAAACAACAATCAATCCTCCCCCATTAAAATTCAACAATGTTTATTAAAAATCTAGAGACGATTCCACAAAAGGCTTTAAATAATTTTAAACCAGTCACGTTGTAGTCCTGGATTTTCTTGATACTGTCCCTTGACATTAAAATGCCTTATGTCGAATTTATAGAATATCTGTGGATGTTATTAGTGTCTCCTCCATGCAGCCAATCCAATCATTCATAAGTTGCATGCCTTGTTGTCTGGATGAGAATCAGTTTCTGTCTGCCCGGTTAAATGTTTGCTGGCTTAGCTTTTTCTTTGGCCTTAGATACAGTAAAATAGCCTACATGCTAGAACAATAATGGTTGTGATTGCTGATTATGATGGCACTAGTTTGTGGAAACTGTTCCAATGTACTGTACATAGTAATCAGCCAGACACATGATAGCTCTAGAAAGTAGAACTCTGGTCAACTTGAAATAATCTAAAACAGTTTGCTTTTGCACAAAGCCTGTGCTTAATTAATGTATGTGTCAGTGGATTGTTTCTCAAATTCCTTTAAATGACCACCACCATCTTCTCAGGTATAAGCCTATTTCTCCAGAGGTTCATAATTAACTTTGTTCGCATGACCTAACCATTTATAAATATGTCCAGATATAACTTCCCATTTGTGGGGATGAATGAAGATATGATTTAGGCTCCGATTCAAAGTCTATTAAAATCATTAGGAGTCTTTCAATTGATTTCAGTAGGCTTTGGATCAGACTATATAACTCTACAATAACTAAATAGATATTTCCTATATTGTGCAACAGAGGGTTGGTTTACATAAAAACTTACACTGAAATACAAGGCGTGAATTCAGACTGATTTAGGGCTGGTCTATACAGACAATTGTAGTGGTTTAAATATAAAGGTGTGTGTTTTAATTCTGATTCAACTAGTGCAACTTAGTGTGGATGCTGATCTATTAAATTATATTGTGTAATTTAAGTTGGTAAATTTACATGCAGAAGCTAAATCAGTATAAATGTATTTAACTAATTTTAAACCTATATCCACACATGAAAGTTACACCAATTTAACTAAATTGATTTAAGATAAATTAATGTGTAGGCAAGTTGACAATAATCAATTTTAGGATACTGGTTTAGTTTAATTGATGCAAAGGTTCTTTATGTGGAAATATATAAAGTATAAAGGAAATGTTGATAACCAAGCATTAGCCTTTGAGTATTTACTCATATTAAATCCTTTCCCCTCATTGAACAGGTGACAATAATAAGAGAGATCTCTGTATCTTTAACCTTTAAGTTGCCTTTCTTGGCAAAAGCCCTTGGGGTCAACTATAAAAGCATATGGAGAATATATCCAGATCAAAAGCTTTAGTTGCAGAGTGTAAGAAATAGATACACTTGAGAAAAGGGTGGTCGTCTTTTGTTTGCTATGTTGAGAAACAGTCCATTGACATGGAGTTTTCTAGGTTTAGAAAGCAGCTGCATCCTATCACATTGTTTATAAGCATTGTCATTTCTGCTATGATACAGAAAGTCAGGCTCCAGGACTGGATATTCTATTCCTGAAGCCTTTAGGATTTTCATGTAACATAATCAGATAGTTATATGTAAAAAAAAATAGCACCAGGCCCATGAAATATATTAAAAGATACTATATGTGAAATTGATAGTTTGGAAATTAAAAACACTGTTGCCAAAAGCATCTGTTTCTGCCACAGAAAAAACAGCAATGGATGAAGGGTGCTTCCTCTTCTCCCTACTCGTTCCCAAAAGGAAAGACAAATATAATGTCAGTGTTTGTCCTGTTAAATGTAGACAGCCCTTGGCCAATTGCCATGATGACAACATATAACAACATATATGGTACATTCAAGATTTTAATAGTGAATCCATTCTAGGCAGGCAACACTTCTAGTATGTAACTGACCAGAGTAGAGAAGCCATTTGTTCAGAATAACAAGTTTATTTAAGCCAGTCACAATTACCTTGTGACTTCTGTACTGTAGGAAAGCCAGGAACTATCTTGTTTACTGAAATTTTAAATTAAGTTATGTGGGGAACTTGTTGAACTTTCAGAAGTTGATTAAGAAGTCTGACTCATCTTTGTCTTTTCTTTCAGCTTGCAGCTGTGTCTGACGTTTTTGTGGAAAATTATGTCCCTGGGAAACTGGCTGAAATGGGCCTGGGGTACGAAGACATTAACAAGATTGCTCCTCACATTGTGTACTGTTCAATAACAGGTATTTTAACTTTGTAGACTTGTGCAAAAGCTCATAATTTCATGTATTCTTTCCAAAATTCTGCAGCAGAAGGCATGCCATTTTATACAAACCTTCCTAGTTCGTTTATGCTCATTCAGATTAATGGAGTGATATTTCTGGAGACTGACATTTTCTATGTATCTAGAAAACAGGTGTAGGGAAAATAGCAGTTGGCACCCATGCAAAGTGCTTTACGATAACTTGCTTGATATAGGCATGCTTATAGTGGATCAGACCTGTGGTCCATCAAGTCCGGTATCCTGTCTCTGGCAGTGGCAGTACCAGAGGGAGGGTGCAAGGCACCCCACAATAGTCAGATGTGGAATAATAGTCTATCCCACATAAAGCTCTCATTCGTATATCTAATAGTTAGGAATTGGTTTAAATCCTGAACCATGTGGTTTTATATTCTTCACAGCCTTCTGTCGTGAGTTTGGGGTTGAGATGAGAGGCACTTACTACTGCTATTTGACCTTGATCTTTAATTTGGCAAGTTATAGTCTTTATCCTGATTTTATAGTATTAATTGGAGTTTGTAAAGAGAATTGTGTTAGGATATAATTCTTAATGTATTAATTTTTTAAAATGCAGAAATACCACCCTAGGCCCTGATCCTGCAAACATTTATGTGTATGCTCACCTTTATTTATGTGAATAGTTCAATGTTCCACACGTGTAAGTGTTGGCAGGATCAGGGCCTGAGGTGTAATTTAAAAAATTTACAATATTAAAAGGTGTTACATTAAAAAACCAGGCCTAATATGGTAAGGTCAACATTTGATAGCTAAAGGTTCTTTAGATCTGCTATAAGAAGAACAGGAGGACTTGTGGCACCTTAGAGACTAACAAATTTATTAGAGCATAAGCTTTCGTGGACTATAGCCCACTTCTTCGGATGCATCCGAAGAAGTGGGCTATAGTCCACGAAAGCTTATGCTCTAATAAATTTGTTAGTCTCTAAGGTGCCACAAGTCCTCCTGTTCTTCTTTTTGCGGATACAGACTAACACGGCTGCTACTCTGAAACCTTAGATCTGCTATGTATACTCTGATGTTTAGAGTTATGGTAGAAATGAGATTTCTGCTTTAAATTCCTATTTTAAATAAATTATAACTTAAACAAATATACTGTTCAGAATGTACTTTTAACAACTTCGCTCAATCCAGAAGGAAAACAAATCACGAAAACACATCTAGCCATTTTTGAATTTTCTGACTGTACAAATTAGTTGTTCATCTCTGAAGAATTTTTTTCACATATGCACTTATACAATTAGAAACAAATACCTCTTTTTCATACTTACCATGCATAAAGAAATGTGGTTTTGAAATAACAAAGACAGAGATGTTTGGAAATAGTGTACGGTGTATATTCAATACATTATTTTATTTTAGAAAGTGCATCTACGTCAGGGGGCCAACCTGAGCCTGAGAAGGAGCCAGACTTTAACAATGTACATTGCCAAAGAGCCACAGTCATACGTCAGCAGCCCCCCAGCAGCTCACCCAGAGCCTCCCACCCACCGGCAGCCCCTTCAATCAGTGCCTCCCCCTCCCTTCCCTGCACCTCCCGATCAGTTGTTTTGCAGCATCCAGGAGGCTCTGGGAGGGGGGAAGAGTGAGGGCATGGCAGGCTCAGGAGTAGGGGCGGGAAGGGGTGGAGTGGGGGCAGGGCATGTGGCAGAGCCAGGGTTGAGCAGTGAGCACCTCACGGCACATTGGAAAGTTGGTGCCTGTAGCTCCAGCCCCGGAGTCAGTGCCTATACAAGGAGCCGCATATTAACTTCTGAACAGCCGCATGTGGCTCCGGAGCCACAGGTTGGCCACTCCTGATCTACATGAATTTACAGAGGGGGGCTGAGGTGACCTTTTGACATATTATACTGCATTTTCATCAATGACCTGAATTTTAGGAGTGCTGAGCATCCATGTCTCCCATTGAAGTGTATGCAAAGTGAATATATATATCCCAGTTCTGGTTTTTCATAACATGTTCCGATGTCCAAAATGTCTCTTGAGACACCTGAACTGTCCCCCTTTTTTGTTTCATCACTCAAAACGCTTGGATTTTTTTATAACTACAAAATGTTTTTTCAAGAATTATGGCTATCCTGAGTAGAATTTGCATTGTGTTTACTGAGACAGACAAGTGAAATGAACATCAGGAGAGAAGAGCAGGTTTTGGAGTGAAGATAAAAGTCAATGCTGTTCTTTTGTTCAAAGTAAATGTTAATAACACTTGTTCAGTTTAATTATAAACTAGTTCAGACCCTAAGTTACTGGGGGGGGGGGGGGGGGGAAATCCTGCAGTCCAAGAAATATCCAGAAGCTGGCAGTGTTGATACCAGCACACATTTTTAAAAAGAAGTGTACTTTAGCTTTGTGTGACTACTTCAGGTCCCTAAATAGTGTTGCCACAATAGTACCCAGTTTTGGATTTTGCAAGTATGCTCACCCCAAGACTATGGGCTCATTGGAAAATTTCAGTTGAAACATTTTTAACAGGAAATTGGGTTTCTGATGAAACAATTTTTTCACAGAAAGTTTCTGCTTCCTTTGGAAAGTTTTTGTCAAAAAAATGGAATGTCCCAAAAACCCAAATATTTTGGCGGAAATAAAAGTTTTTTGTACCTGTATTTCTGTTGAATTTTTTTCCCTGTTAAATTTAGACAAAAATTAAAATTTACCTTGTCATCAAAATTTTCCGTTTAAGAAAATAAGTTTTTTTTTAACCAGCTCTACTATGGAATTCTCAGTCCCTCCGAAAATGAGATTCATAGTTTCCAGAGGTGACATTTGGGGCGGGGGCAGGCGGGAGGAGGAAGCAGGGTCACATTCCCCCCCCCCCCCCCCCGGCCCCGGATTTGCTGCTTGGCTTGGACTGAGCATGCTCGGTAACACTCCTGAAGCTGGCTGCCTTCACAGTTCCCCCACTATTGGCAGGCACAGGTCACCTCTGATAGTTTCTAAATAGTCTGCATATTTTACTTAGATCGACACTATTTTCCTACCACAGTAACTGTCTTAATCTTTTCTATTTATCTCCTGTGCAGTGGATTAAAACATTTTGAAGCCACTAGTAAAACAAACTCAGTGATGTACCTGGGTGGTAGGGCTCGGATTTTTGGCTTCAGCCCCAAGCGCCAGCAACACCATTAACACCAGCCCTGGCAACCCCATTAAAATGGCGTTGCGACCCACTGTGGGGTCCTGACCCACAGTTTGAGAACCGCTGTCTTAGAGAAACCACCAGTCTGGCTTGTAACTGAACTGCTGTAGAATATGCACCTCAGAGTGAAAACTATTATGAAAAAAATTTCTCGGTATATTGCTGTATTACACTTAAGTAGAAATCAAAAACTAAGGAAAAGTTATTCTGCTGTAACAGGTTTCTCTCTTCTTATAAACATGTGACAAAGGTCTTATCTAGACTAGGAAAAAATGCACTTCTATTTAGGACTTTCAAAGTTGTTTAGGGATCCCTTTTTGATAGGGTTTTGTCCATAGTGAACAGACCTTGTATCTTTTTGTTTACGTGCTCTCATGTCTTTGGTTTAGTCGCCTGCACCCCTGATAGGTGCAAGTGTGTTGAATGAGACCCATGTTCCAAGATGTTTCTGATATTTTGTCTTTAAGTGAGGAAAATGTGTATTTCCATGCCTGTAGCATGATGTGTTGTTTGACTTAGCTTTTTAGTTTCAAACTTGGATTGTTTTGCCATCCTCCAAGGAGGATTCTAATCATGCCAAGCTTGATCATTTTTGGAGTGATGAAGGTCTAAACAACATTGGTCTGCACATCTGCAAGAGGACATTCTCTATGAGTTTTCTTAAGGATCCTAGGATGCTGGTGGTGCTTTGAGCAACTTTAGCTGAAAGTGTCCTTAACTGGGTAAGGCCCTGTGAGGTAATCATTTTGCCAATGCTTTTTCTCTTAAAAAAAAAAATGTAGTGCAAGGACTTAATGTTAAATCCACATTAAAATTTAGAAATTGTAAGAACATAAGAACAACATTGGTCTGCATATCTGCAAGAGGTCATGCTCTGTCCCTTGTCACGCCCTTGGACATACTAAACTGTAAAGGGTGGATCCTTCAACTTGTTGAACATGGAGCCCAGTTGCAGTCAACTGCATTGGGCACAGGAGTCCACCTGAATGCTGGAAGTTGCAGAATTGGGGCCTTAGGATCTTGTATATTGCTGACAAAGTTCTGTTAGATCCCTGAGAGCTCAGAACTGTTTCAAGTGGAGAGAGAGAGAGAGAACCTGTTAATCTCCTAGATTTGTGTGTTTATAAAATGCTGGAGATTTGGAAAGAGCCTGGGTTGAGGAAGATCAAAAGATAAGGTATTCTTCAAATGAATGGAGTCTTGGTGGTCCAAAATATAGAAAGGCAGCCTGTCCCTTTAATCCACCAAACTTGGATAATGTTTGAGACAAATTCAGTGAAAACAGTGTTTGTGTAAATGGGAGAGATGCTGGGATTTCACCTATTATGTAACATCCAGACCAGAGCTCTAAATGGCAGATTATTCCCCATTTGCTTTCTGATTTGTGACTCTGACGTGAAGGATAATTGATGTATGATATACCATGAGTTGTTACAGCCCCAGATGCCCTGTGTGAACTTGGGTAAGTTGGTGCCTCAGTTCCCCCTCTGTATGACGGAGATAACTGCCGAAGATAAATACATTTCCCTTCCAGGGAAGGTGCTGGTGCTCAGCCAGCTGGTCCTGTCCAGGCTCTGAGACTAGTGCCTCCCCCTGAGCCTGCCCACAGGAAACCTGGCCAGCCTCCATAAAAATATCCTGGAGTTTTTCTGGCCAGGACTTCACTGGATTGATGCTGGTGTCCTGAGCCTCCCCTTGTGGGTGGGCAGACAGGGGCTGGTCTACATCTGCAGCTAGGTCCATGCTTTTCACTTCCAGGTTCTGCAGAGACTCCTTTACAGTGCAGGTAGCCTGGCACCTGTCTTCCTCCGCCAACTCTGAGAGCTCCAACATGACCAGCAGTTCTGTTATCTCCACCCAAGAGGTCTCACCTGCTGGTTTTTTATCAGGATCTCATCAGGATCTGGAATCTAGTGGCTGCTGAGGGGGGACCTCTGCATGGAACTGCTACTACACAGCTTCCATCTTCTCATGCAGGTGGTGGAGTCCTCCTTGGTGTGTTGGAGGTTGTACCTGGCTGGTACCACCAGACTAGGAGACCTCCTGGACTATGATCAGAAGGATTAGGGTGGAGCACACATGGGGCTGTCCACTATGCGTATGCTCCAGGAGGTGAGGGCAGCCTTACCTCCTGCTCCCCTCGCTTACCTTCTCCTGGAGTAATGGATGGCCATCTTGGCCAGTGCCAGCAAGAGATTGATGGTGAGGTACTGCAACTTTGTGGGGCCAAGGATGGAATGTGCTAGAATCAGAAGCTGCAGGGAAAAGTACACAACTCTTGTGGGAGGGTGATCCCTGTCCACCCCTCACCCATGGCCTTCCAGAACTTGTCATCTGGCCCCCTCACCCTGCTATTCTCCAACCTGCCACCTGAGTCAGCTGAATGACGACATGCCGGTCTGCTTCTGAGCTGCATCCAGAAAACATGTACATATTCATGTTTCATACCATCCACTTCCTTGCACTTGTGTCCTTCCCCGACACTGTGGTGGGTCCTGTGCCACCACTGGAGGGCAAGGAACCACAGTGGGCCAGTCTGTACTCTGCTGTGATTCCATGGCCTGCCAGGGTTATTACCCTGTTTCCCCAAAAATAAGACATCCTCCGAAAATAAGGCCTACTTACAGTTTTGCCTCTCGTTGTAATATAAGGCATCCCCCCGATAATAAGACCTCCCCGATAATAAGGCATCCACCGATAATAAGGCATTTTTCATTTCTGAAAAATAAGACATCCCCTGAAAATAAGACCTAGCGCATCTTTGGGAGCAAAAATTAATATAAGACACTGTCTTATTTTCGGGGAAACAGGGTAGTTGGTGGTTCCTCCTTGGTGCCATGAGCACGGTTGTGTTCCTGGTACTGTTCACAAAGTCCTCCAGCTCCTGTCCCTTTTGTGGCAATCTCCAATCATCTTGCCCAGCCAGTCCCAGTTCCCTCCTCATTACTCCTCATCCAGTCTGTCTCTTCTCACCCTCCTCCAGTCTCTCTAGCCATCATCCCTCACTCCCACTCTCCCCTCCACAGTTGTTCCCAGTTCCAGTCTCTCTCTTCCTGGGCTCCTTTTCTAGTCTGTGTCCCCCTCACCCTGGTCCTTGTACTAGACTCTTTGCCAATCAGCCTGCCTCAGTTCTTCCTCCACACCCTGCCCCTTGTCAGATCTGTCTCTCCCCCCCACCTCATCCCCAGTCCTAGTCTCCTTGCTCAGCCAGTTCCAATCTTCCCCCCCACTCCTCATCTTCTCACCATTATTAGTCTTTCTCCCTGTTGTTTCCTTCCTTGGTTCCCAATCCCAATCCTGCTTCATCTCAGCTCCTTGTCCCAATCTACTCCTTCCCACACCTGATCCACTCCTTATCCTCTCTGCATTTGAGTCAGGCCCCTTCCTCATCCACACTGACTGGTGCCAATAAGCCGAGGTCATTGAGAGCACAGGAGCGACAGGCTCCCTACTCTTAGTTCTGATGCTTGGCCCCACCCTGATCCATAGCAACCATGAGCAACAACTGCAAGGAGAGTCTAGCTTGTGCACCTGTAGCCCTGGGCTGGAGCATGCTCAATTGCTCTGTAGGGTTGGCAGTCGCAGATAGAAGCTGTGAGGGGATGGAGTGTGATCAGTGCTGCTGGAATCTTTTGAGATTCCACACCTTGCCCCAGTTCAAGTCTGTTACAAAGAATTGGTGTGGTAGACCTTCTCAACAAAACAGTTGAAAGTGTGTGTGTGTGTGTGTGTGTGTGTGTGTGTGTATTTTGCATGGCAAAACATTCCCCCCCACTTTTTCTTGGAAATGGTTGAACTGTTTTGACGGAAGCTTTTCAAAAAATTCTGCAGGAGGCAAACATCCAATATGGAAATCTTCATCCCAAATGATTAAAGTTTGTTGGGAAACCTTAATAGGTGCTGCAAGCACCACCTCAAATTTAGGACCTGATCTAAAGACTATTGAAATCAATGAAGATTCTGTTGACTTCAGTGTGCTTTGGATCAGGTAGTTCAGGAACTATTTTGTTGATCTTTGTAACACATTTGCATTTAGTTTAACAGTGGGGTAATAGTTAATCAGCCAGTTAATGGTTGCACTGAAAAACTTGTGCATTTGGAACCTTCCTCAACTACCTCCTTTCTCATAAAGCTTTGTTTATAAAAAGTGTTGCTAAAAAGTTAGTGGTGAGAAAACGAATTTTACATTCAGGTCTGAAACCTGCAATTGCTTAAGCTCACATGTAACTTTACCCTTTTGGATAGTCATTGAAGTCATTGATATCTAAACAAGTCTGATTTGAAGTCAGTGGGACTATCCATGTGAGTAAAGTTGCTTCAGGGTTTGCAGAATCAGGCCCTTAGTAATGTAAATGATATATGTTAAATGAATATGTATGTATGGTGGTTGGCTCAGCCAGAAGTTATGTACCAGTTTTACAGAATTTCCTGTAGAATGCTGCTATCCAGTATTTTTATTAAAAATCATACCAATTGGACATATTAATCAACACTTGTCCCTGCTGAGTGGCTGCAGTGCTGTTTTTCCAGTATCGTAAATAAATTGATCAGTGCAAAAAATTAAGTGTTAAAATGTATTCAGAATTATCCTCAAAACATTATATTATTATTCCAGTTTGGCAGTGGTCCCCATAAGAATCACCTTATTTGGCCCTAGGACAGTAGAAACATGAAGAGAATACACAAGGTGACACTGTAGACAAGCCAGGAGATGTGAAAGAGCAACTCTATACATTAATAAGATGTATTGTATCTAGACTTTGGTTACTGCAGTCTTTTACACAAAAGCAATACTATTTTGGAACTGCCTCTTTTTAAATTTTGGATTGCTGTGCTTAAAGTAGCAATTGTTAAGCTACTTGTCTCAAACTGTTATCAGAAAGCCAGGGACATGCACGGTGAAGAGTTTACACATAGGTAAGCCAAATGCTAACTCCTTTTTGGAATTTTGGAACTTGTGATTAGTAAATTGAGTTTCTTATCTAAACAAGTCTGATTGAATGTATGTAGCAATGCGCTGGCTGTTGCCATGGTGCTAGAATCTTTGATATTTCCCAACATTCCTCCTGTTTTCTGAGCACTCTTGAGCCCCCTAGATTGTCTGTTCTCACTCACAAGTTGGCTTCATTGCTAATTAGAGTAATCTTAAACTAGTTCTAACTCTAATATAATCTGACAGATCTGTGGTTGAGATTGGTTTAAGTTTATGAAAACTGGCCAGTTAAAGTAAACCATGCATGTGCTGGTCACAGAGGAGTGACCATTTGATGCTACTGGTATGGACTTGTTTAGCACTTTGTTATAACTATGAGAAAGTTAATTAGGACCTCTTTCTGAACAGTAGGGGGCAGTATTTAAAAGGACAACACTCGCCTCCGAGTATTACTTCCAAATCAAAGAGCTGGGATTTTTTAATTTTTTTTTAAACTCAGAACTCTGTGGGGAAAAATTTGCTTGTGTTTTATGAGATTGAGTTTGATTTTTGGTTGGTCTTTGAATGATAACACTCATTCCTCCCATAATTACCTGACTATTAATTTAAAAAGAGTTTGTCTATATTTTAGATTTTTAGTTTGCTTTTAGCTGACTTTTTCTCTTGTGTAAAGGTACACCTTTAAAGGAATAAAGCTTTCCTTATTTTCTGCCTTCCCATTGCCTTTTTTTAAATCCTTTTAGAAAAAGAGTAGATACATTCATTGCATCATATATAGGTAGTTTCTCTACTGTCTTAGTGGCGGTATGAGAGCTCTTTCAAGTGTCCCCTTTTTTAGTGACCATAGCTCCATTGATACTTCTGGGAGATCCTAGTATGGTAACAGTCAGGATTTATTATTATTAGTTAATTATTTGTATTCTAGTTGTAGATAAGATGTATTAAGTACTGTGC
This sequence comes from Chrysemys picta bellii, assembly GCF_011386835.1. NCBI lineage: Eukaryota > Metazoa > Chordata > Testudines > Emydidae > Chrysemys > Chrysemys picta. The sequence continues at coordinate 96,623,374 of NC_088792.1, forward strand.
AGACATATAGGAAAATACTCTGCCCAAAACCGCTTACAGTTTAAGGTCCTGATCCTGCAAACAGTTATGTATGATAGTCACCTTACAGAGTATGACACTGCTCATATGATCAAAGTTATTCATGTGAATAATTGTTGGCAAGGTTGTGGCCTGAAAAGACAAAAAAAAAAAAAAAAAAAAAAAAAAGACAGACTGGGGGAAAGGGAAACAACTTATGAGCAGTGGTGGATTTAGAGTTAGTGGAGCCTTCATTTTCAGGGCCCCCCCCCCTTCGGGCCCCAGCCAAGAAAAAGAACATTCTCATCTCCCCGCCCCGTTTTCATTCTTTTTTCCTTCATCCTCCTCCTATATTATAAGTAATGGGAAGTAAATGAAAATAAAGTGAGTTACCTGGATTGGGGCAGGGGGTTGGGGTGCAGGAGTTGCGGAGGGGGTGGGCTCTGGGAGGAAGTTTGGGCGCTGGGTGTGGGCTCTGGGCTGGGTCAGGAGGTTGGGGTGTGGGAGGAGGTCAGGGGGGTGGCTCTTACCTTGGGTGGTGCAGCTCCCAAAGTGACCGGCGCACACATCCCTCCGGCAGCAGCTCCTAGGGGGGCAGGGGGTCTCTGCATGCCGCTGGCCACAGGCACTGCCCCTGCAGCTCCCATTGGCCACAGTTCCCGGCCAACGGGAGCTGCAGAGTCAGCACTCGCGGCGGGAGAAGCGCACAGAGACCCTCTGCCCTCCCCCCCCCCAGGGGCCACGGTAACATGCTGGCTGCTTCTGGGAGCGAAGCAGCACGAAGGGAGGCAGAGTGGGCAGGGAGCCACCTTAGCCCTGCTGCTGGCATGTCTCTGTGCAACCCTTGCGGGGAGGGAGCAGTGGGTCTCTGTGCGCTGCATGGAGCTGCCCCCCCCCCCCCACCAGGGGCATGCAGAGAGGTGCCAGCAGCTGGCCACTTCCGAGAGCAGAGTGGGGCCACCAGACACAGCGTGCAGGCAGCTTGGCTTCCTGAGCCCTGCTGCGCTGCCAGCTGGGGTGTGGACCCCCGGTTGAGAACCACTGTTCTAATACATCCTGTAGTGTTTTAATAAATGACAACTGTTCCGTATGAATGTCCTGTTTCATCTCTAGTATTTTCCCAACAGAAAAAACAACCACAATAATCTTTGGGCTGTTGCAGCAACTCCTTGAAAAGTGTTCTTAGAATCCTCTAGTTCATTAACTAACTGTGGTGGCATATGTGGAATTGCTTCAGATTAGAGCCAGTTTGTAACAGCCTCCTCCTTATCAGAAGATGCTGGTTTATGCAATGGTACATAACCTGTTGTTCCTAGGCTTTTTTTCTGGTGATCTTGTTATTTCTAGATAGCCAGGTAGGGGTTGATCTGCAGCTGGTGCACACTTGCAAAGCTCTTTTGTTAAGTTCTTGCCCCTTCTCTATGGGGCCAGACTAGATGGCACCAGCAACAGGCAGCTTTAAGAGGCAACAGCATCTAATATAATAATGGGTGACTTTCCCCACCTACACATGAACGAGCCCATTTTCACTACAGTGCACCATTTAGAGAAGTAATTCCTTGACACCTTCAGTGATTATTTCTTGGAACAGCTAGTTAAGGAACACACAAGACAGGAACCTACTCTTGATTTAGTCCTAAGTCAAATACTGAAGATGGTTCAAGCAACAACTATAATTGAGCAACTAAATAAACGTGGCCACAAAAAATTTAAGTTGATTGGGATTGTACCAAAACGAGCATGATGACCTTAAACTATAGAAAGAGGAATATTTTTCAACATAAGGAAGTAAGTCAAAAAGGCCCTAAAGCTATAAAACATAAAATTAAAATCCCTAGCATTTATGCTACTTAAGCATACCATAAATGCCACTCACTCATATCAATGGGTGAGGGAAATTGATGGGACTGGTGGTGCAAGGGGACAGTTCCAGTAGTGAGGGAGGGAGACACTTGCCAAGGAACAAATGGGTAGCTCTTCCCCATGGGAGTCTCTGGCACCCATTGGCCAGCTGGGAGAGATGGGTGCTGATTGGCCAGCTCCCAGGATTTAGCTGAGTACAGGGTCCATGTGGAGCCTCTTTTGGCTCTGTTCCAGAAGCCCACCTTACCCAGGAATGGGAACCTGGCCTGGCAGATGCTGTGGGTCTAGCTGATCTTCTGTTCAGGGGGTCACAAAGGAATTTTTCTCCCATGGGCCAATTGGCAGAGGACCAGGGTGGTGGTGTTTTTTGTTTTCATCTTCCTAGCAGCATCTTCAAGCCCCAGTGGGTTAAATAGAAAGACCTTAGTACCTAACTGAGGTACTGGAGTGGTGGTGTTTATTCATCATAACTTGCAGCTGGTTTCCAATGTGGTTAAGAGAATAAAATGAACAGTTCCCAGAGGTAAAAAGCCTTGGAGTTTGGTGATCAGTCTTGGGCTTATGTGGTAGGGTGAAGTGGAGAGAGCAAATACACCGCTACCGCGATATAACGCCACCCGATATAACACGAATTCGGATATTTTGCGGAAAGCAGTGCTCCGGGGGGGGGGGGGGGGGGGGGGGGGAGGGGGCTGTGCACTCCGGGGGATCAAAGCAAGTTCAATATTACGCGGTTTCACCTATAACGCGGTAAGATTTTTTTGGCTCCTGAGGACAGCGTTATATCAAGGTAGAGGTGTATTATATCTATCTTTTAAACCAGATCTTAGGGATTACAGGCCAGGGAGCCTTACTTACTCAAAGACCAGGTAAATTGGTTGAAACAAAAGCCAAAGATATAAAACACTGAGATGCTCTGGATGTGATAGGGAAAATCAGTACAGCTTTTGGGAAGGAAAATCATGCCTTTCTAATCAATTAGAATTCTTTGAGTATGTCAGTAAAATAGTGGTTAAAAGAGAAATGGATGAGAATTCATTTGGACTGTCAAAGATTATCATGAGAGACTATTAAGGAAAATAAGTAGCCTTGAGGTGAGAGGTAAAGTACTACTATGCATTAGAAACTCATTAGAGGACCAGAAAAAAAAAAAAAGTGGGAATATGATCTAAACATTCCAAAAGGTTACACTAGGACCAGTATTTGTTAATGCACATTGAAAGGAATAATTTGAACTCCTATAAATTGCTTGGTCCTGAATTAACTGTTACCACACAGTGAGAAGACGGGGGTCAATTTATAGAATTATTCATAGTTTTTAACATCAGAAGGAATCATTGTTATGTAGTCTGACCTCTTGCATAACAGACCATAGACCCAATATTTCCTGAATCCGACTTCTGTTAGGATGCGAATGGCTTAGTTAAAACTTCTATTCAGTGTATAGAAGTAACCAAAAAGCAAATAAATGTTTGGATATATGAAAAAGTGTATATGATGTGTCATGCTATATATCAATAGTATACCTTTGTCTGGACTACATATTCAGTTCTAGTCACCCCATCAAAAAAAACCCCAGTGCATCTAGTAGAAAATAGAAGGGTTTTAGAGATGGGTAATGAAAATGAATGGAGGTACAGAAGAGTTTCATGGGAGTGTGAAAGATAAAGCTGTTTTAGTGTAGAAAGGAGAAAAAAAATTGTAGATGCAATAAAAGTATATACAATAAAGAATGGTAAATTGGATACTCCTACTTACCTGTTTTCATAACAGAAGAAGAAAGGGACATTCCATGAAACAGAAAGGTCATACATTTGAAATGGATGAAAGGAAATATTTTTTTCCACAACACCTAATTAACCTGTTGGAACTCACTTCCACAATGTGTCACTGAAGGGAAAAAGCTCAGTAGGATTTAAAAAAAAATTAGACATTCAGATAGATGAGATCATGCACAGTTATAAAGATTGGCTCCTATCTAATGTAAGAAATCTTTCTATTGGGCTTTAGATTAAGCCCATAGATGACCACTTTTTGCCTGAAGTACCAGACTTGATGGGCTAGTGTCATTGGGGTAGCCAGATAGCCAGTGTGAAAAATCGGGACAGAGGGTAGGGGGTAATATGTGCCTATATAAGAAAAAGCCTCCAAAACCAGGACTGTCTTATAAAATCAGGACGTCTGGTCATCCTATTCCTGTGTTCCTTTGTACATTATGGGATCAACATATTGAAAAGCTTTACTAGCATACTGAAGTTAAAGGAGATGGGCAGGAAGCCTTATACACCTGTCTAGAATAGATGTGAGAGACTAATTTAAAAATAGAATGCACATTAGGTAAAAACAAAGTTTCAAAATTCACTTGTCAACGCACAAGAATTCAGTGTAGCATGCAGCATCAGTTTATAAGGAGAATTGCAGCCCTATTTAGAGAACAGCCAGAAAACAAAATCACTCGTGTATCCAGAACAAAGAATAGTGTACCATTTATTTTCAAAAGTTCAGAAGACACCGTACTTCTAAATTTTAAATAAACGTTCTTTAGTGGGAATAAAATGAAATTAACTCGGAATCACATCATGCTGCTTTTCTTCCCTGCATTGGAGTGCTCCTTTACAATTCTAAATTAAACCACACATGTGGGAACGTACATTGGCACAGCTAGATAAACACAGTTCCTGTAGGAGTTAAGGGCTAACTTGTTTGGCATGCAGCAGTGGATTTAGAAATATGTGATACTGCTCACACTAAGTAGAAACCAGAGAATGTTGGGCCACAGTTTGTTTCCAAAATATTAAAGTATTTCTGATAATAAATGGGCCACTTATTACATTTGATACCTGAATCAGTAAGGTTTTCTTTGTCTTGGCAATGCATTTATTCCAAATGCCTGTTTTTCAGGAGAAAAAAGTCTAGTAACCCTCATTGTGCATTTCAGAATTTCTGGAAATAAAACTTTAATTTGCACTGCAGCATGACCAAAAATTTAGGGCCATATTCAAAGCCATCATAAAGCAGTTAGACAAAATAAATTATGGTTACATTTACTGTTTGGTGTAAATCAAGGCCAAGGGACAAGTTTGTTTGTTTACTGCCAGGAAATAATAGTTTCAAAGCCCTTGATACTTTTTGGGTTCAGCAAATGCAAAAGTAGAAAATTGAAGTGATCCTGACCCTTGTACATATTTTGCCTCTGTTCATAAACAACATTTTAATTAATTGCACAAAGCCTTGGAAGGGGTAGAATTTGAAGCATCTCCTAGTGCGTGTCCCTGAAATCCGTTACTCATTGAGTAGCTCTTAGTGACGTGAGGATTCCAGTTATGTCAGCAGGACTACTCGAGTGGGTGAGGATTATTTCATTTCTATAAAGCATGGCATAAACACAGTTTTGGTTAGGGGTGCAAATCTTACTTTTTACCAGAATAGTTATAGTGACATACCTCTACTATGGATGTATTTGCACTAGCACAAAGTTGCTTATACCAATGTATTTTATTCCCCTTCCCACACATTGGCATAAATCACCTTTGTACCGATATAACTATATTCACACTATGGGATTGTACTATTTTAACTATATTGATATAGTTGAAGTGGTATGACTTTTGAGTGTAGACAAGTCCTGTGTATCCAGGATTGTGATCATAACCACTATTTCACCCAGGTCTGAATAAACAGAATATAAGGAAGTAGAGGGAATATTTCTTAATACATAGTGAAGTCAGGGCTTTGTATTGCAAGTCTAGCTACTGTGACAAAGTTCCTCCTCTATCTTGGTGGGTTCTGCGCTTATTGGCAGATTTTCTGGCTTCACAGATTCACCATGTGGGTTGGGGGAACAGCCCAGAGACCTTCCCTTCTGGGAGAACCCATAGTCCAGGTCAATTGGGAGGTTTTGGGGAGAACCCGGGCCCACCCTCTACTCCAGGGCCCTGTGGACTGCAGCTGTCTGTAGTGCCTCCTGTAACAGCTACATGACAGCTACAACTTCCTGAGCTACTTCCTCATGGCCTCCTCCAAACACCTTCCTTATTCTCACCACAGGACCTTCCTCCTGGTGTCTGATAACACTTGTGCTCCTCAGTCCTCCAGCAGCACACCCTCTCAGCTCCTTGCACCTCTTGCTCCCAGCTCCTCACACTCCCACCACAAACTGAAGTGAGCTCCTTTTTAAAACCCAGGTGCCCTGATTAGCCTGCCTTAATTGATTCTAGAAGCTGCTTCTTAATTGGCTCCAGGTGTCCTAATTAGCCTGCCTGCCTTAACTGGTTCTAGCAAGTTCCTGATTACTCTAGTGCAGCCCCTTCTCTGGTCACTCAGGGAACAGAAAACTACGCATCCAGTGACCAGTATATTTGCCCTCTACCAGACTCCTGTACCCCACTGGCTTGGGTCTGTCACACTACATAAACTTTCCAGGGACTCTTTTTGCTAATACTTTATTTTGAGGGCAAAATCGTGTCCTGACTTGCTTGGCTGCATAGGAGAGTAAGAGTGCTCCTCTGAGTGGGCTGCCTGTATTGTGGAATAGTTATGTAGGGTGGGGAGCAGTGATTGTGGAGCCAATGTGTCCTCCCCGTGCATGTGGCAGCAGGTGGCAGGGGATGGGCAGAGTCTTGGCTCTCCCATACACGATGTGTCAGCCATCATAGCTGTCCGGGCAGTTGGGAATGTATGGTGCACTAGCTATAGATGTGGCCCTGGGAACTCACTCTGTAGAAGCATGGGGAAAACTGGAAGACTGATTGTGACTGCAAGAAACACAGACCGTCTTCTGGTCTGCTCCTAAGGAAATGCCACAGGGTGCTGGCCCTTGCTTTGGGCTAGTGGCAAAACTACGATTTAGCTCTGAGTAATTAAACAGAAGTTAATATTTTTATGGTGAAAAGTTGTAATGCCATGCAAGTCTAAGGGTATGTCTGCACTTTTAGCAGGGGGTATGATTCCCAGCTTGTGTAGATATACCTGTGCTAGCTATCTCTAAGTAACACGTTAAAAATAGCAGTATAGCTGGAGTGATATGGGCAGTGGCTCAGACTAGCCACCCCAAATATGTACCTGCCTGGATAGGGTTGCCAGACATCTAGTTTTCAACCAGAATCCAGTCAAAAAGGGACCCAGGCGGCACCAGTCACACTGCCAACCGGGCTGTTGAAAGTCTGGTTGGCGGCACAGCGGGGGCCCGGAGCTAAGGCAGGCTCCCTACCTGCCCGGGTTCCGCGCTGCTTCCGAAAGCAGCCGCCAGGTCCCTGCAGCCCTGAGGTGCTAGGGCCACCAGGGGCTGGGAGCCTCCACACACTGCCCCACCCTGAGTACTGGCTCCATTGCTCCCATTGGCTGGGAACCACGGCCGATGGGAGCTATGTGGGGCGGTGCCTGTGGGCGTGAAGGCAGTGCACACCGCGCAGAGCCACCTGGCCATGACTCTACCTAGAGGCCGCAGGGACCTGGCGGCCATTCTTCAGAGCCGCAGTAAGTGCCGCCAGGACCCCGCACCCTCCTCCCCTGCATCCCAACTCCCTGGCCCAGCCCAGAGCTCCCCACCTCAACCCCCTGTGCCACTGCCTGCATTACACTGCTATTCTTAGTATGCTAGTTTGAGCAGAGATGGGGGGTAGGTCTATATGAACTAGGAAGCATGCTCCCAGCTCCAAATATAGATGTAGCCTAAGAGTCATGATGTGAAAGCTCTCATTGTGTCAAGTCAGTTTTTAAGGGTGGTTAGATGATTTTAAGGGCTTGCATACAGGGTGAAGTTAGCTATAGCAGTATAATTATACTGCAGATCTGCAGATCGGTTTCCCTGCTTGGCCACCTCGAGGTTCCTTTGTATTGCAAAGCAGCTGGACAAAAGGAGGACCAATGCCCAGACTCCCCTTTCAAGGCCATGTGGTCTTAGGTGAATAGCTTTGGGGTTGAGGGAGGAGAAGGGAACAGTGTGTTTAAGTGGAGAGATTCCCAGAGTCCAAGAGAGAAAGATCCGTAGTGCTTTCTCTGTAAGTGGAAGTTGGCTGCGTGCAGTTTGTGGCCACTCCATTGAAGGACTCATATACAGTTTGTAAGTAAACACTAAGAAAATGTACCCCAATTTAGCATCACTGTTTTCTCCTTTGATGGAAGCTGAGCTGGCCCACAGTGTCAGAACTGGGACTCTGGTGGCCCTATAATAATCTTTCTTCCCCCCAGTAAAATTATTAGTAATAATAAAACCCAACCGAATAGCCTAATTATGTGAAATAGTTTTACCTTATCAGTTTACTGTTAACTTAAGTAACCACAATTAAATGATGGGAAAGAAAGCAAAAAGCCTTAAAAGTAAAACTGAATTGTATTCTTTAGAGATTGTCACTGTCTTAATTGGAAAAAGTGAAGGAGGCGTAAGTTTTATTTTTTTATTTTATTTTTTTAAAATTCATTCTCAACCAGTGGTGTTAATTGTTTCCCAGTTGAAACAGTAGCTACACAACCTGGATGCTCCTTCTGCTGCACATGGATCTTGATCTTCTCTTCTGCTCTTTAGGCAGATTTTCCTTCCCATCTGTTTCATATCTTGGATGATCCATCTGGAAGCAGGCTGTCACCTTCCCTTGAGTCATCTTTATGAAAAATACCGTGTGCATGCTATTAGATGTACTAGTTTCAATGTTGCCAACTGTCATGATTTTAATGCAAATCTCACACTATTTGGTGCTTTTCCTAAATGCAATTTTTTGGGGATGGGGAGTGGGCAAGAATTTCAGCTTTCACTTGAAAAAAAGTTTCTAGCCTTTGCAAGTGTGGAGAATAGTGGTAAAGCATGACCCACGTGTGACCTAAAGGCTCAGAAACCCGAAGGCAAATAATCAAACCCTACATTTATTTAAAAAAAAAATCATGATTGTCATATTTGGGGTCATGACTCATATTTGAAGAGTTGGCGTGGGGTTGGCAGTACTGTAGTCTTACAAAGTTTCCGTCAATGTTTTGTAATTAAACATGAGGAAGATGCTGTCTTAATCTGTACACCTGAAATGTGTACAGGTTTTCTACATACTGTAGTAGGAAAGGTCTGAGCACTCTCATTTGAAACCAGCATGTTGTACTCTAAAAACAGACCATGTACAAATGGAACCTGAAGAGCAGAATGTGAAAGCAGTGGGACTGTAGAGGTGCAAATGAGGGTGCAATTTAGTTTGTAGAAATCGAAACTTTGTTGTTCTAGATAATGAAGAAGTGGGAAGACTCAAACTTGACTTTGAGAGTCCGTGTTGTGTATGCAGGAAAGAAAAAGCATCTTGATGTTTGTAAACTGAACACATTTGAATTAGACGTCACTGAAGCACAATAAACTGGAACTCCACAACGTCAATTTTACAGAGTCTCTTTCCAGAGTAAAACCAAACCTTAAGAGAATTTATCCCTTGGAACAGAACTAATGGCATTATGATGCTTTGTCAGAGTGCACATAAGGAGTACTTCCTGTCTGAAGTAAATTCATGTTAGGTGAATTTTTTGTTTGGATTTTGATCTTGCAAAGTTACAGTTAGCTTTACAGGATCCAAGACCAATCTACTCAGATCAGGATACTCCTGTGAAGTTCAGCATGGTGAAAATCTTTGGCAACTGAACTTGAGTCTCTCACATGTGCTGATAATGCAAAGTACCAGAAATTACAGGCCAAACTCTGTCTGATCTCTGTAATGTTATGCTAGTGTAAGGAGGTTGCACCCTACTTGAACTGCTGCATAGAGGCTGGCCAGAATCCTGTTGGGTAGGGCTACCATACGTCCGGATTTCCCTGGACATGTCCGGCTTTTCGATCTATAAATAGCCGTCTGGGGGGGATTTCTAAATATCTAAAAATGTCCGAGATTTCCCCCGGTTGGCTATTTATAGACCGAAAAGCAGCGGCCAAGCGCCGCTCGGCAGCCAAAGCCCCTCCCCGGCTCCCCCCATCCCCTGCAGCCTTAGCACGCCGTCCGGCCTGGCAGCTGTCTTCCCCCTCCTCCCCTTCCCTGAACGCTCTGCCCCCCTGATCCTCCCCCTCCCCTGCTTCCCGTGAATCAGATGTTCGCGGGAAGCCTGAAAAGAAGCAGGGGCAGGCGGGCAGCAGCAGGTAAGCTGGGATGTGGGGGGGGAGACACGAGGAGGAGGGCTCCGGGGAGGTGCGGCGCGGCTCCCTCCGGCCCCAGCGGCTTCGGCCTGGCTCGGCTCGGGCCCCGGGACACCGGCCGAGCACGCCGGCTCGGCCCCAGCCGAGCGGCACCGGCCGAGCACCCCCGGCCTGGCCCCAGCAGCTCTGGCCCCAGTGGTTCGGGCCCCAGGGCGGCGGCCCCAGTTCCAGCGGAGCGCGCCGGCCCTGGCCCCAGCGGCTCCGGCCCGGCTCGGGCCCCAGGGCAGCAGCCCCGTTCCGGCCGAGCGCGCCGGCCCTGGCCCTGGCCCCAGCGGCTCGGGCCCCAGGGTGGCGGCCCCGGTTCCGGCCCAGCACGCCAGCCCCAGCGGCTCTGGCCCAGCCCCGGCCGAGCACCTCCGGCCCGGCCCCAAGCCCCGCGACCCCGACAGGAGCTCCGGGGGGGTTGGGTGGGTCGGGAGTTCTGGGGGTCCTGTCAGGGGGCGGGGAGCAATTGGATAGGGCATGGGAGTCTGTCTGGGGGTAGGGATGTGAATATGGGGTGGGGGTGTGGATAAGGGTCGGGGCAGTCAGGGGACAGGTAGGGTCCTGGGGGGGCAGTTAGGGTGGGGGGTTCTCAGGAGGGGGCAGTCAGGGACCAGAAGCAGGGAGGCTTAGATAGGGGGTGGGGTCCCAGGAGGGGGAAGTCAGGGGACAAGGAGCGGGGGGGGGGGTTGGGGGTTTTGAGGGGGGCAGTCAGGGGGTGGGGAGTGGATGGGGGCGGGGCAGGGGCAGGGCTAGAGCGGGGCTCCTCCCCCCCGTCCTCTTTTTTGATTGTGGAAATATGGTAACCCTACCGTTGGGGTGTGTAATCCCGGCTCCCTCCCATGGCTTCAGTGGGTGCAAGCTGTCTAAAAGGAGGCAAGGAGGAACAGAGCTGGCTGGAAGCAGAACAGGGAGCACAGTGCACCCTCGCCATGGGCAGCAGAGCTGATGTTCTGCTGTGAATCGGTCTGGCATGTGCATGCACAACCCCCAGGAGGAATTCTGCCTGAATGGCTCCAACTGCAGTGTGACTTTTCTGCAACTTTATGCCTAACACACCATCAGCATGCAGGGCAGGCACATCTTTATCCTAAGCCACTGAGCTAGCTTTTAAACTTGCATTTAATATTCTGTCCCAGGAAAGCAATGGCGTTTTCCCCCTTCTGTTCTTGTTCAGCCCCATCTATCACATAGTCTGAACAGCAAAAGAGGTGGAAGTGAGTTTAGGAATAAGAAACAACAGAGAATTTGTGCAGCTTTGATATATAGCTCATTGTCAGCACTCTCATTCCTTGTTGAGTATAAAGTATATACAAAGTTTAATGAGAATGTCATAACTCTTTCTTCCATTAAAATTCAATATTTACTTTCAAACACACATAGAGACGCTAGTTTTTCAAGGTTTCAGTCACAGCTTGACCTTCCATCTAAATATCAGTGACCTGTAGCGAGCACTATTTGATATAAAATCTGAAGTTGTAGGCTCCTGGCTCCAGTCCTAATGAAGAATACCATAGCAGACAGATGCCTGTGAGTGGTAAAATCTGACATTGGTGTAGTTTACAGTGAATGAAACCAGATTAGACTACTGAAGTTATGGATATGAACAACATAGCAACCAGTACAATTATGGAGACACTTACTGATGGTTTAATGTTTATTTTTCAGTAGCTATTTTACTTGGACTAGTGCCTACTTACATTAACAAAAATAAAGCTGAAAGATTTTAGGCAGCTTTCAAAGCCTTGCAATAAATTTTGTGAAACAGCTTTTATTGTCCTTCGGTTTTAGTAGTTTCTTATAGAAATAACTCAAGAAAAGATGAACAAACATTTGAATCCCTATTACCATTCCTTGGGGGACCAGAAACAAAATCTTCCTTTTCTGGGAGCAAGATCTCATGATAACTTCCTGATTATTTTATATGTCTAAGATACTCATGCTCTCTTGTGTGATAGAATTGTACAGTGTGGGGGTGGGAAGCTTTTAAGTTTTAAATAGCAAATTTTTCAACTTGTGCTGATCATTTGTTGATAAATCTGAGTTATCAAAATGGATTTGTGGTGCAATGTTCATGATAAGTCCATGTACTATATTTCTGCAGTATATTAAATTAGTAGGAATGCTGTATGAAGCTTGTCTTGACCTGAAAATGTAAACCAATGGGCATATGGTCTGCATTAATTCTCTGTATTTAAAATAACGTGGTAAAATAAAACATTTCTCTAGTACAAAAAAAAGTTTTGGGTGCGGGAGAAAGACAGTGATTACTAAAGACCTCCATTTTATCATTTATGGACGTGAAAATGATGGAAGTGTCTGGCATTTTGCCCCTTGTTTGAACATTAAAAGCATTATATATCCCAGTGTGGAGAAAATTTTGTCATTAAAAGTTGTGGGGTTTGCTGCAAAATAAGGTTTTAATAAGAACAGGTTTGTGGATATGCTGCAGAGTTAGTAGTAACTCTGATAGCTTTTTGTTTTCCATTATATTTAAAATGGGTCAGATTGAGATATTCTATAAATAAGGAGGAGAATCCAGGCACCAGATAGAGTGTATTCTCAGTGAATGTATTCAACATCCTTGTCTGGATGTTTATTCATTGACGTTTATTCATTGTATTCACCAATCATAGTGTAATTGTTTTTGCAATAAACCGTACCCTGTGTTTGAAGAAAGTACTAATTCATAATATCTTTTAAGGGTACATTTTAAAAGGATTGTATAATGCTCTTGCTACAGGACATTTACTGACTTGAAAATGTCATCCCATACAGCAAATTTAATCAAGAGAGGCAGCAGAGAAACTGGTCACATTCATCTGTGGTGTAACAGGTTATCCCAGGACAGAGTTCAGCTCCTTATTGTTAATGGGATTTTTGAAAAGAATTGAGTCATATTGTGGTAAAGTTGTTTATAAACGTCGCAGAAAAGGATTACTGTAGCCTGTTCTGGGGAAAATTAGTATTGTAGTTTGGATGAAGAAATCCCATTTAATAAAAAGGTATAACACTGATAACTTTGATCAGTGTTTTTGTCCTTAGAATTAAAGTCATAGCCTTACGATATCCTGAGTGGCTTCTGTGAGGTATCCCTAACCATTTTTAATGTAAGAACTTGAATAAAATAAAAGCCATTCTTTGGGAATTAAGGAACTAAATCCTCAACTGGGGTAAGTTGTAGCTCCACTGACTTAAATTAAACTATGGCAATTTACAAAAACCGAGGATCTGTCCCAAGGTCACTCATAACCTTGTCAGATCAAGGCCTTATTAGTTAGCAGTGATTTCAAACACCAGTTTTTTTCTTTTCTTTTTCAGTCTTGTCATGTCTTTTGTTAAATGGGATTTGTTCACTCAAACCATGTGAGGAGTTAGTGAAAATTAATGGAGCTCATTATCTTATCAGAGGTCTTCACTACTCAAGACTGTACCAGTCAGAGAATGTGACTGAGGATAAAATAAGTATTTTTAAGAATACCATTATGAAAAAGGAACAGTTGAGAATGTGGAATGACAGTTGTATCTGCTACAGACAGTGTTCGTCAAAGATTCGTTCTGCTTATGCGCTGCTTGGGAAGTTTATTTGTACTGTGCAAGGTTTGTGTTGTTTTAGGTGGTCTGTGGTGTGAAGCAGTAGGTGGTACAGTTGGGCACTAGGGGATCATATTCTACTTTGTGCCCCCTTGTGCCCTCATATACTTTTGAGATTTTTGCTTGTTTTAAATGCACTCCAACAGGAGTAGAAAATGAATAAATGGGATAAGGGAAGGTTTAAAACCAGCAGAATTGAAGCTAACACTAAGCATGTTTAATAAACTTATTGAGGCTGAGAACCATTCAAAGCTTATCCATTATGTACCCCACACGATCTGTGAAATATGATGTATTTTGCGAGCGGGTCCACTGACTAAATTTGTGATAGAAAAATTGCATAAAATTGGAGAGTTTCAGCCATCAGTTATTAAGGTTGACTATTTTCATAAATAAGATGCACGTACCATTTTAATATCACTGTGCATGTCATACCTTTGTAAACAATAAATGAACAATACTTTAAGTACTTAGTATTGCATGATGAGGGCAGCTGTTCACACCAGGCATACATATATTCACTTAATTTACGACTGATTTTTAAACTCTCCCTAAAATGCTTCTTGGCTCTTACATCCTGGGAAGACGCTCCAGATTTGCACTTGTGTCTGGTCTTGTGGCAGTTCATTGCAACTTCAGACATAGATTTATATCTTCACCATAACAGGTGAAACATTAATGTTAGTTGGCCACTTTAAATGAAATCTAGTTTAGAGTTCAGCGGGCCAAAAATGTGAGGTAGTGTGCTCATCCTTTGAGCTTTGAGATTTAAAAAAAAAAAGTATTTATTTATACAACCATGAGTGGAAAAAATATTTCCAATGTATCTTTAAAAAAATCCATGATAATACTAAGTCTAACCTCTGCCAAGTATTTCTTTTTAAGATCATATTTTTTTTCAGAAGATAGACCACTAAATCTCACTACTTTTCTAAGGTCATGTAGTAGAGCTACTCCAAGTCAAGATACAAGCAGCTTCCCAGACTGAGATTCAATATGTAACTGATTAAAATGCATGCTGACTGAGGGATAAAGGCTAATATTAGCATAAGCGCTCTTATCCTTGTAGATCATTGCACCCTAGACTTTGCAATTATTGCAGGTCTGCTGAGTAGCCAAAATTCATGATCTGGAAGGCCATAAGGTCTGATTCAAAGCATATTGAAATCAATGGAAATATTCCTATTGTCTTTAATGGCTTTGGTTCAAGCCCAGAACTGAGGTTGGGGTTTTCAAAGGAGCCTAACGACACTGGGTGCCTCAATCCCATTAAAAGTAAGTGGACTTGGAGTGCTTAATTGGCATATGTCCCTTTGAAAAATCTCTCTTGAGCCTTTAGGTAGCTAAAACACAGTAAAATTATAATTGTATTCTTGAATGCCGTTTACTCATATTATTTTATCTTTGCAGATAGATTTATAACACAAAGCAATGCTATTTATAAGAGGGACCTACAGCATTTCAGTTAACATGTATAGAAGGAATAAAGTAATTGCTGTATTAATAATATTTATTTGTATTACAGTAGTGTCTAGGAACCCTAGTCATGGACTAGGGCCCCATTGTGCTAGGCACTGTACAAACACAGAACAAAAAACCCCCCAACAGTCCCTGCCCCAAAGAGTTTACAATCTAAGACTACAAATGGCAGATGGATACAGACTGGGTATACATACCCAGAATTATCAGTTGGGAGATGAAATGTAGTGAGTTTTATTTGCAAGATTGTCAGTCAGAGTTTTATATTTGCTGTCACGGGTTTACTTTTTGCTCTTTCATCTCTTCTGACAATTTGCTCTGGGTTCACCTTTTTCATATCGGTTCTGATCTGCTTTAAGTATGCCGACCCAGGAAGCTGTACTTCCTTTTCTTCTGAGCAACACATGGCAGGCATTTTCCGAAAGTCATTATTTGTTCTGCTAACATATCTGGCAGCTCTGACATTACAAAGATTCATATAATGTGTCTCTTACATTTTGGCTTTTCTCATAATAGAGATTGCTTGTGTTCTTCTGCTTGTTTCATTAATCTTTATTAAATAAAGATGTAGGCTGTATTTAATTGAATGTTTTCTTTTGGCAGTAGAACAAGTCTAAAGGTGTTTCTCATTAATTTGTTATTCAGTAGGGATATCCATCTATCTGGATTGAATTTGTGACATACTTAGTTCTTATTTGTAGAAATGCCTGTGTTGAACACATTTTCTGTGTTTTGCCCAGAATATCCTATACAGACTGACATTATGTCATTTGTCATGTGGGAATCTAACTACAGGGAATTGGTCTTTGTTGACAGCATGTCTCCATTTTGCTTCCCTTCCCCCCCCATACAATGTGTTTTATATTTAATCTTATAAAATATTATCTTGCTAGTGGATTGTGAAGAAGTGCAGAAGCAGTGGTTTTGTTTTTGTTTAGCATATTAATATTTTGGACAATATTTTGGCATAAGAAATGCTGACATTCATTTTTATAGGAATGTCCAATTTAGAGTTTCCTTTGGCAATTAATTAAAGGGACATCAATTTGAAAGCCAGTCTTTTTTTTTTTTTTTAAAAGGCTCAAACTGTTTAAATGACTGACCCTGCTTGGGAAACAGTGAAACTTGACAAAACAAAGAGTTGTGAAAGGCATGAAACAAAACAAAACAGAAAAATCATGGAAAGTGTGTTTTCAGTAATCTCTCTATCATATTTGTAGATGTTATTTTTAACAATAGTAGGTTGAGAATAAACTCCAGCAGATGTGATTTTTAAGTTGGTGTCCCTTTAAATGACAGTGTTGCAAAAACATTTTACTTTACTGGTATCTGTTTGCCCTTAGTGCTTACATACAACTCGTAGGCAAAGAGTACTGTTTTTTATACATCTGTAAGGAATTCTGTCATCTTACCATTGGGAACCCTTAAATAAGCAAACAAAGAGTGGCTAAATACGGTTGCAGTACCTATGCGG
The DNA here is from genome assembly GCF_011386835.1 of Chrysemys picta bellii. NCBI lineage: Eukaryota > Metazoa > Chordata > Testudines > Emydidae > Chrysemys > Chrysemys picta. Next base: position 96,639,918 of record NC_088792.1, read on the forward strand.
GAACAGCACAAAATCATAAATGTTAAGAAATTATGACACATGGGGGCTTTTTAGGGGGCAAACATCTTCATTTGGTTTGTCAGATTTCTTAACATTTATGAAGAGTCTGTCTGTTATAAGTCTAGCAAAAAAATACCACTTTCATTTGATGCAAAAGGAAAAACTATTTCATGGCTAACGTGGCATTATAAATCTAGAGATGGAAAAGACATACATAACATCTTTACCGTACCAGTGCAGAAGTGTTCTCTACTGTAGAAAGTATTTTCTAGCTTCATGTGTAGTTAATTTTAAATATTTCAAACATCAGACCTTTGACAACTTCACCTGTGACACTACTCTGTAGTTCTAATAACGTTCACTGTTATGAAGTGTTTCTTGATTTTTTTTTCAGCCTAAATTTTTCCCTTCCTAATATTCTGTCTTGTTAGTCATAATTTTACCCTTTTGGATACCCTAAAGGATTCCTTTACTTCGTTAACAGAATTGTGCTTAAAAAAAAAAAGTCTGTCTTGGGTGACAAAAGTCCTCAAGCAGTTTTGGGATTTGACTTGTGTGGCAATACTTAGAACATTTTGTGTCTGTGGACTCTTAATAGTAGCTTGCTTTGCAAAACTTTTTTGCTCTTATATTTGCAAATGTTGTTATCCTTTTATCTCTTGTGATATGTTTCAAGATGAGCACCTTTCATTAGGATAGGTCAGATGGGATTTCTCCTGTGTCCCTGACTGATTGACCCCCATCTCATATGAGCAGGAATGCCACCCCATCTAGGCAGAATTAGTTTACATGTGGTTTTTCACACAAGAGCTGCTGTATTTTGATTGAGTTCTGTGATCCATATCTCCATCTGAGTTCTGATCACCATATTTGGGGTCAGAAAGGAATTTTCCTCCAGGGCAGATTGGCAGAGGCCCTGGGTTTTTTTTGCCTTCCTCTGCAGCGTGGGGCACTGGTCACTTGCTGGAAGACTCTCTGCACCTTGAAGTCTTTAAACCATGATTTGAGGACGTCAGTGGCTCAGACACAGGTTTGATACAGGAGTGGGTGGGTGAGATTCTGTAGCCTGCGTTGTGCAGGAGGTCAGACTAGATGATCATAATGGTCCCTTCTGACCTTAAAGTCTATGATTCTATGATGCAACTCATAGACTTTAAGGTCAGAAGGGATCATTGTGATCATCTAGTCTGACTTCCTGCACATTGCAGGCCACAGAACGTCACCCCCTCCTGTAATAGATCCCTAGCCTCTAGCTGAGTTACCGAAGTCCTCAAGTCATGGTTTAAAGACTTCAAGTTACAGAGACTCCACCATTTACACTAGTTTATACCTGCAAGTGACCCGTTCCCCATGCTGCTGAGGAAGGTGAAAACCCCCCAGTGCCTCTGCCAATCTGACCGGGAAGAAAATTCCTTTCCGACCCCAAATATGGTGATCAGTTAGACCCTGAACATGTGGGCAAGACCCATCAGGCAGATACCTGGGAAAGAATTCTCTGTACTAATTCAGTTGGAAAAATCTGGGAGAAGAAATATTTTCTCTCAGTCCTTGTGTCTGTCAGGAAGTGTCATAGTGCATTCTCCAGGTGAAACTTTCTCTGATATAAGTTCACTTTTGTTACATCGGATTGAAACTTTGTCCTGGACAAAGGCTGTCTCATACAGTCGCTTCTGCAATAATTCCTCCAGCTTGTGGGAAGTGCACTAATTTTATCCTGACATAATTGTTATCTTTCAGTTTGGCTAGGAGAATTTTCTTTTGACAACTGCATTCTCTTTTGTTGCTCTGTACTGAAATATTGTCCTGTACTCACCCCTAAGCTTCTAGTATTAGTAACGTCTGGAATTCTGTCAACTATGACTGTGAACTGCTTTATTATTTCGTATTAGCCTCGTCTTCATCTCATCCTCCTATCATATGTCACTTTCAGCATAATGGCTCCTCACAACTTAAAGAAAATCAGACTCAGGAACAGCAGCATCCTGCGCATGGTATAGTTGGCATATGTAGTTTTGAACACTCTCACACTGTATGCAGTTGTTTGCATAAATCAAAAGAGAAAGATGGATGGTTGACTGTGTCCTCTCTCACCCCGGCTTCATATCCTGGAGATAATGGGAATGTTGCATGTGGTAAGCAGTTTAGTTATATACTCTGCGTTGCTTGCTGCATAAATGTAATTGTGCAGGACTTTCTGAAAAACAGCGTGCTAATTGTAGCCAGTAAAGATCTATGCCTTTCTCCACCTGAGTTTGGCCCATCACATCTGGAGGGAGCTGGGATTGCTGGAGTAATACCATGGAGTTCACTATGTATATAGAAGTGTAGGGTTGGAAAGGACTTCAAGAAGTTATCTAGTCCATCCCCAGCTGAGGCAGGATGTAAGCTGTGCCAGACTTTTTAAGCATGCTACATGTGGTGCAAGATGGATGCCGGCCTGCATTTGACGCCAGCAGACTAGTGAACTTGTTCTTCGATACTTGTTTCATACCATGTCTCTTTTCCTGCTCATGGGAGAGGAAGGACAATAAATTAATAACAGGGCTCCTCAGTGGATAGAGGATGGCTTGTCAGCATGAATCAGGACAGTGGCAGCTGTAGCCTGGGGAGAGGAAATTGTGGCCAGCACTGACATAAATGGCTGTGTTGAATATACAAGCTGTTCTCCAGTGCGCGTTCAGAGTTTGTGTTCAGTGCAGCGTAAGACAGTTGGTATGTACTGTACAAATCATATTCAATAATGTTTTGGCAGTGACAACTGTGGGACAGTACTTGGGGACTAGACTGGCAGCGGTTGCTGCTTCTCTGTTGACTTTCTTGTCACCATGTTGATGATGTGACTGACTGACTGCTTTGAAGTGTGTGAATGAAACAAATATGGCCTATAACGGCAGGGTCCTGAAAGGCACTGAGCTTCCTTTGGGAAGTGAGAACGGAGGATGTGCAGTGCCTGAGAGGATCAGGCCCTACAGCTGTAACCTGTGGGGTGGAGATTTGGAATTGTGGAACATCCTTCCCCCATTTATTTAGAAATTCCACTTGACAGGACTCTAAGGACTCCCATGGTTTTAAAGCAAAATCAGTAGAGAAATAAATCCTTCAGCAATTGCACATCTAACAATTATTTCTTAAATTTATGTAAAGCTGAGAATTCCCTAAATCATGATATTTAATTTAACCTCCTCCAAACAAAGCAATACCCACGAACAAAATAAAAACAAACTTAGTGAATTTGTTAAATGCCTAGAACAAATGTAACGTTGTGTCTAAACTTTGTCCATTCAAGACTGTATGTAATATTAGCATGGAACCTATTTTCAGAAGTAAGCATGTGCAATTGCGTGCATACATATATGTGTATTGACTTTATGAGTGGAAACACAAGGCCAAACTGATTATGTGCGTAGTAAACATCTATTTTTATTCACAACACATTTGTTACTTGCATGCATATGCTGCGAGGTCTGCTCAGATGTATGCCCCGACTTTGAAAAATAGGCCCTACACATTTTAAAAAACAAAATTTCCTGTATAGGCACATGCTCAGACATACGCACATTCATTCACGCTTGTGGCTAAATCCTTATTTGTTTGTGATCTGTGCAGTTAACTAGGACAAAACCATGTATCCTTTTGTCTCTTGTCTGTCTAGAGAGGGACGATTAGATCTTTTAACCTTACAATTAGTTATTCATCCCTTAACTCTTAAGGTTGGATAGCCATCTCTTTTCCAGGCAGTTTCCAACCCCATATTTCCTGTGACTAGGCAAACCAAAAGTGGATTTTGGCCCCGTACTGGCTTTACCAGTTCAGAATCCAAGTCCAAAATATAATTCTGTACTCACATCCCTTTTTTATTATATCTTTCTACTAGTTAAACTTTGCATGGCACCAGCTGGTTTTAACCTTGCAGCTGGCACATAGCAATGAGCAATGTTTTGAAATCAAATGATAGGTGTAAAAAAATCATTGGGAGAACTTCAAAATATATATTCTAACATATGAAGGCTCTTAGAAAACTTTAAAAAAACTTTGCTGGTCATCTTTAAAAGTATAGAATGAGTATTTTGAGGGATGGTTATTTGTCCTCATCAGAATAGTATTGTAAGGAGTTTTTATGGTTGTTCTACATCCTAAATGTTTAATTTTCAGATGTTTCCTGTTTGTGAAAACATTTGTATGAATAGACATGTTGAGATGTCTGTCCTCTGTTAATAATTGAGGCCGATGCTTTTTGATCTTCATAATTTCTCACTTATTTTCAGTGTGTTTCACTGTCCAGTCAGTTGTTTTGACTGTTTTTCTTTTGTTTTTGAAGTGGACCCAAACACATTGAAATGATTTTGGTGCTACTGTTCAGAAGATAACAGCACATATTGTTGGAGCCTGTCGTAGCATTTTTGGGTTGATTTTTGAAAATTTGTGTGTCCTTATGTCCAGAAAGTAAATGATTATTTTTCTTAAATAAAAGTGTTTTGCTTTTTTTTGAGGGGAGAGGTTGGAGAGAGTGAGCGGGCTGCCCAGCTTTTTATGTCATGCTAGTCTTCTGCTGCAGGAAAACTGCTTATGCTGGCATCTATGCATAGATACAAACATTAAAAAATATTTTTTTCAAGGCACAATTCAAATGAAATGAATGTTGTGTACATTCTGATGAATTTTAGCATGCATGTAGGTCTTGGAAAAGGCTATCTAATGCCATTTTACTGATGTGGAAACTAAGATAGAAAGGTTGTGACTTGATTAAGGCCACAAATGGAATTGGTGCTAGAGATGGGATTGGAACAGAGGAGCCCCCAATGTGATTCTCCAGACCAGGCTGCTTCTCTGCTACGGACTTGCTTCATTATGGCTAGAGGACATAGCAGCAGCTCAGCAGAGGAGCTAATGTATCTGGAAGAAGCTGGTTGTGAGGGAGCTTATAGAAGTCCTAATGTCATCAGTGGCAATTTAGGCTGCTCCAGAGATTAGTCTGGGATCTTCCCTCAGCATTTATGGAAGGGACAATTCATTTTGGTCTACCCACAGTTTTTGTACCACTATAACTATGTTTGTTGGGGCGTGTTTGTGTGAATTTTTTATTGATAGAACTATAAAGGGACTGTATACAGATTCAGTTTGTGAAGACCTTGGCTTGGCACCTAGAAATGTAGATGTAAAAGGCATAATTGTAGACATTTAAAGGAAGTATTTCTCTTGCAGCAACACAAGTATCTCATCGTATTATGTTCTAACAATAGGATATAATCACAATTTATGGTAAAATGAAAACAAAGTCATATAATGGAGTGTCAGGCAACCTTAATATATGTATATATATATCTCCTATAATAAATGCTTCCTTTCTAATGTCTGATACTATAGTGAGGTCTGTTCTAAAAGAAGGAAAGGGTAGGTAAAGATAGTCTTCAGATGTGCTACCTCTTTAAGAGCTTGTTTAGACGAACAGTCAATTTTATCTCTCACTAGCCTGCTGCTCTTTGGCTGTCTGTGTGGACCCTGCTGCCTTGTGCTAAATGTTCCCTAGAGCACTTTGATCTACCTTGCTTTGAAACTGGAGTAGCTTAAAAGTGCACTAGAATGTTTAGTGCACAGCAGCAGGGTCCAATGGACAGTTGGTGTGCAGCAGGCCAGTATGAGCGATAGTGGAAGATTCTGTGATTGTTGCTAAGAGGAGAAGTTGTGGGGTAAGCAGAGCCAAGGAGGAAATCAGCGTGTGTCTTCTCTCTGCTGCTTCTAAAGATAAGTAATACCGAAGTGTTCGTTAATGATTTATAATTATTGATAGAGTTGAGGAAAAATTGTTGTTTTTCAAAAATGCATTGTGACAATGAATGGTAGGTTTTCTTTCTAAGGGGTCAGTTTTGTCACCCTTAATCACATCAAACAGTATCTTACTCTGTGAGTCGCCCAGTGAAATCAGTTGGAGTAAAGTACCACTGTGAAGTAAGGTTGGAAGAATTAGGCCCATAGTGAATAGCACAGGAGTGTTGCAGTCGAATTAAGTGGGGCCTGGATTTCACCATATAGTTAAAATTCTTCCCGTCAAGATATCCAGAGACACGTTGACCTAGAGAGCACATTATTGACCTCCTGGAATAGAAAACACCATTCAGTCTAAAGAAGGGCAGTATGTGTAAATATAAGACTGCAGTATTTATTTGTTTCTTGTCTGCATAACCTAGAGAACACATGTATAGAAACAGATGAGAAATTTAATTTTATGCATTCTTTCTTTCCCAAAGTAGTAAACTTTATCTCCTTGGTATGTGTAATGGTTTGCATTTTAAATAGTTCTTTCTGTTTTTAGGTTATGGTCAGACTGGTCCAGCGTTTCAGCGAGCAGGTTATGACTCTGTTGCAGCGGCTGTTTCTGGTCTTATGCATATCACAGGGCCGGAGGTACTTAACTTTATTGTAAATTTAGTAAAGACCTTTTTCCGTGCACTGAAGCTTTGTGCTGTACTTAATAAAATGGCTTGTAGAAATAAAAAGAATTAAGGAGGTTGGTATCTGGAAAAATGAAATATAAGCTTTGATTTAAGATGGAAGAATGAGTCAGCAATGCAAGTCTCTTGAAGAAGTGTTCTCCCACAACAGGACAATATTGGCAAAAGCCTGGAATTTAGAATTAGCTTATAATAAAATAATAGATTCTAGAAACAAGCTAGAAAGTGACCTTGGTTCTTGGTGGGTGCGTATATGGAGTGCATACAGCTAGAAAAGCATTCTGGAATGAAGAGTCTTAAATGTCATATTCAAAATCTTAAAATAAACAAAATGAAGGCATTTAAGTAATCTAGCTAAAGTATTTCTAAGGTTCTGTCCCTTGGTATTTAAATGTATAATATGTGTGAAAAGGGACATTGAAAGATCCAGTAATCAGCATGAGTTTGAATAAATTGTCAGTGGCTTAGTGTGGCAGAGCTCCGACCTTGTCCCTGTGGGTCCCACGCTTCTAGGTGGTGTATGCTAGCCTCAGTGGCTCACTGCGACCCTCCACGTAGCCCTTCTCTCTCTAGGGCCAGGGTTACAGTCTACTGAGCCCTTTTCATCATAAGCCAGCAAGGAGGTTGTTGTGAGAACTCCCACAGTCTTTGTTGTCCCTAGGGGCTTGTTTCAGAACAGTTTAGCCTCCTGTCCTGACAGGGGCCTGACTTCCCCTCCCAAGAGGTGTTCCTGTCAGGGCTGGCTCCAGCATTTCTGCCGCCCCAAGCAAAAAAAAAAAAAAGCCGCGATAGGCAGCAGCAGTTCAGTGGCAGGTCCTTCACTCCTAGAGGGAGTGAGGGACCTGCCGCCCCCGAATTGCCACAGGTGCCGCCCCTCTCGCTTGGCCGCCCCAAGCACCTGCCTGTTAAGCTGGTGCCGGCCCTGGTTCCTGTAGTGGTGGGTTGGGGGGAACCCGGGCCCACCCTCTACTCCAGGTTCCAGCCCACGGACCCTAATGGTAGCAGCTGTTGGCAGCCAACCTTTCATTGCCAGAGTTGCTACATTTCCCTGGGCCACTTCCCCACAGCTCTCCTGCTTCTCCACCCTTACCAATCACTTGAGGGTGTCTTTATTAACCAGCCCTTAAGCCACACTTCCTCTCCTCTGGCTCCCTGGTTCTTCTCTGCCTGACTGAAGTGAGCCCTTTTATAGTATCAGAGAGGTCTTAATTAGAGTCATGTGGTCACATTAGCTTAATGCCTCACCTGACTCTTTGCAGGTTAATTGGAGTCAGGTGTTCTCATTCGCCTGGAGCAGCCCCTGCTCTGGTCAGTCAGGGAACAGAAAACTGTTAATCCAGTGGCCAGTATATCTGCCTTCTGCTACTCTGCTGTACCCAACTGGCCTGGGTCTATCACACTTAGTACCACAGATTAAGTGGTGAATAAAATATCCTATACAAATGCTGTGTTTTTGTTAATTATGACGTAACAGAAGTAGGGAAGGAACAGCCAGGCATCTCCTGCCCACACAAGCTCTCTGGCAGGATAAATGAAGAGCAATTCCCAGACAAATGGCTGTAAAAGGCAGAGGAGACATGAAGAAGATATTACCACTAACCCTCTCCTGCAAAATCTGGGAATCAAGACCAAGAAAGCTACAGATTCCCTTCCTCCTCCAAACCTTTTTCTCCTGCCATAGATGAAGGTTTAAGTGAAGGGTGCCTCTTTCTGCACCTGACATTGAAACCCTCCCTATGCTGCACAGCAGGGGTTTCTGCCCATGCCTCGCTGCTACGGTAACTTAGTTAACCTGTACTGGGCACATGCTGTATGGTTGTGACAAATAAGTATCACTACTGTAATACTCCCTCCCTAGCCAAATCTCCTGTGTGCTCCGAGGAAGGGAAAACCCCACCCCTCTAGTTGCCAATTTGCAATGTGCAAGTGTGATTGGTGGGAACTAAGGGTCCCCGAGCTCTGCCCAAGCCCTACTCCTGCATGAGGCTGTTTTTACAGATGGGGCACCACTGTTCCTCATGCTAGCTAAGGTCCCAGAGGTATCTATCCCCAGCTGTCCAGCCATATCTCAAGAGCTCTCTCCTCCACTTTCCCAGCGAGTGAGGGGGATGGCTGGTATTTGGGTAACATAGATGCTCTTAACCCCTGAAGTTTAATAAAAGGAATAATCCAACCATCAAGAACCTGGGAATGCCCCCAATATTTTGTGCTAGTCATTAAGAGGCCTGGATTTTGTATGTATGTAGTAAATAAAATCAATAAGACTGTATGGAATTAATACAAGGATGAAATGACCAATTTCAAAATTACAATAATAAATTATAAGTAAGTTCCCTGCCATAGGGAGCAGTGAAATTTGAGAAGAATTTGACTTGGAAATAGAGGCTCAGAATTAAAAATAGATGTTCAATAAGGAAGGGTTTGACAGCCAATCAGAGATGTCGGTCATGAAATGAGAACTATGAAGACCAAAAGCCTCTGAAAATACAGAAAAAGAAGTGTCTGTTTGAAAGTTTGCCAGAGAGCAGGGGTATGAAGCCTTGTGAACCTGTAATGATTTGGTGGACCTGGAGTGGCAGCAAGAAAAGTGCTGTAGCAGGAAAAGCAACTAACAAGAATATGGGAGAGGGGGCCTGTTGTCTCAGAGACATGATTTCAGCAGAAACTCTAAGTTAAATTGAAAATTTATTGCCTTGTGTGTGGAGTTCATGAATGACTTTTGACATTTGTATATGAAAGTTGACATTATTTAAAGTTATTTCCCCCACTATTTAATAAGCAATTTATTCAGCTGTGATTGCTCTCTGATATCCTCTAAATCCAAATGTGAATGTGCACAAACTTTCCATTTTTGGGAAAGTGAGAAGGGAAGAGTAATAGGTGAGAGGGGTGGTGGCCTTGAGGTTAAGGCATTGGACTGTGGCTCAGGAAACCTGGGTTCAGTTCCTTTTTATGCCACAGACTTCCTGTGTGATTGTGGGAAAACCTCTTTATACCTTATTTGCTCATCTGTAAAATAAGGATAATCTTTCATTTCTCTTCCACCTTTTGCCTGTCATGTCTATTTAAAATGTAAGCTCTTTGGGGCCGTGACCGTGTCCTACTATGTGTATGTAAAGCAAATTGCGCTGTGAGTCCTTGTTCTTGGTTGGGGCCTCTAGATGCCACTCGAATACAAATAACTTGTATTAGATAGGCAGTAGAGAGCAAATGCTGCCCAAGGACTTGTATTGGGCTTGTTTGGCAAGGAACAGGTCACAGAATTGAAAAGAAACAAGGTGGTGGAATAAATACTGAAAGGCACCCTGAAAACTAATTTTGTTTTAGTTCATGTAATGGTGATGATGGTGACGACATGTCTTGTTGTTCCATTCTTGTTGTATAATACATACAGTATGTGGAATAGATCACCTGGCTGTGAGGTTCTCCTTCGAGTATGTTTCAGTCAGGATCCCACTGTAGGTGCACATATGCCTTGTGCCTGTGAGATTGGATTTTTTTTTAATAGCAGTGTTCATTGGGGCAGCTCATGAACCTCGTGTCACCTCATGCTTCTGTGTGAGGGCATAAAGGACAGACCAGGTGAAACTCTCCCTCAGTTCCCTCTTACCACCCATGGCAGTGAGGTGGAACCCACTGAGTGTCCCACCTGCTATTTTTCTCTGAGGTTTAAACTCGTCTTCTAGATTAGTTTGTGAAGAAATACTTCACCCATCGTACCTTTGTTAATTTTTTTAATTTGGATTCCTTAAAAAAGCCATCTAAACAGAAATACATCTCCCTGTGAAACGGGGCAAGGTGCCTCGTGCCAACCTCCATGGTGGACTCTAAACCTTAAGGGTTTAACCCTGTACGACCTCCGATGGGCTCTTTCTCCTGGTTGATGGGCCTAGCTGATGCCTTTTCAGTCTGGGGGAGAGCCACATCCCTGAAAAGTGCTTTTGTGTGTAAATCCTTCATGGCAAGGGCTGCAAGTGGAGGGATGTACAGTTGAAATTGCACTTACTGGAGCAATTGATGTGTATCACTTCAGACCCAGAGGAGACATGCACCTCCAAGGAACCAAAAGGGTTGTCCGTGAGGATGACTTCATAGGGTGCCAGTCTAGTTAGGGTCCAGCAGCAAAAAGAAGTCAGGGAAGAAAACTCAGTTGAAATTGATTTCTGGTCACATTGACACTGATCACCCTGGCACCAGGGCATTCAGCACTAGTGCTGGCAACCACTTCAGCACCAGAACACTTGGCACTGACCATGTGTCATTGGAGCCAGCACTCCCCCCCACCCCCCGAATCTAGTGACAATGGCAAGAGGAAGGGCTGAATGAAGACCAGAGGCGGCTCCGAGCATAGAGAGGCCCTGCCTCTGAGAGAGGAAAAGAGGCATCACTTCTCTAAGGATAGGTGTCTACATCCAATGCCAAAGGAGTGGTGCAAAGTATGCTGACACTGCTGGCATCAGCACCGCTAAAGATATCAGCACCAACCTTCAGTTTGCTCCAGTTGTGGGATCAAGGTATCCCCTAACAAAACTGTCAAGATCCCTGCTGGGGACAGCATTGGCATGGGAACTGGAGCAATGATATCGAGACATCATACTCAAGGAGACACCCATCATCTATTTCCTGTGTCACCCATGCTTGACTGTCATCCAATTGGGAGCCAGGCTTTGGTAGCTACCTTGCCCCTTTCCATCAGGCTTGGTCCGATATCTCCTCAGAAAATGGTTGTTTGACCATAGTTGCCCACAGATGTTCCAGTCATTCCCACAATCTTCTCTCTACCTAATCCCTTTCCCTATCTCTTCAGAGACCCTTCTTACAAGAAACTATTACAAAAAGAAGTGGGCTTGTTGCTTCATCTAGGATGTTGCTCAGGAGTACAGGGAAGAGGCTTCCACTTGTAATATTTTTTTCCCTGAAGATGAAAGGAGATCTTCATCCTATCCTAGACCTGAGAAGACCAAACAAATATATATACCACCTCAGATTCAAGTGGTAGTGCTTGCCTCCCTCATTGCATCTCTGTAGGCTCAAGACTGGTTTGTGTCGTTTGACGTACAATATATATGACTTCATATAGTCATCCACCTGGCTTGCAGGAAACACTTGACATTCATGATGGGATCAAATCATTACCAGTACAAGGTACTGCCATTTGGACTCTTCATGGCACCAAGGGTTTTTATGAAATGCCTAGCAGTGGTGGCAGCCCACCTGAGAAGTCAGGGCATTCATCATACTTGGCTGTTGAGGGCAGATTGTAGTAGGAAATGGTGGCAAGCTAGAATGTATGTTTGTCTTATTCACCCATCTGGGCCTAGTGAACTGCAAAAAATTGTCACTCACACCATCCGAGATGATAGAGTTCATAGGGACTGTGATTGACTCCAGATTGGAAAAGGCACACCTTCCCAATTTAGTGCTCCTGAGGCTCATGGAGCCTGTGTTCAAACTGCTCTCAGAATGTTCTTTTCATCACCTTACTCTGAAGTCAGTCTTCTTAGTGACTATCACTTCAGCAAGGAGAGTGAGTGAGCTTCAGGCATTTCTAGCCTGAAGGACAGGGTAGTGCTGGAACCCCACCCAAAGCTCATTCCTAAAGAGGTCTCAGATTTTCATCAGAACCAGTCAAATCAGCCTACTTTCCTTTTTCCAGAGACACAATCAGCACGAGGAAAAAAGAAATTACACACACTAATTATATCCAGGACTTTGCTTTATTATAGTGACAGGACTACATCATTCAGTGTGTTGCCCTGTCTGTTTATAGCTATAGCCAGACATTCTAAAAATCAAACCACTTCCTTGCAAAGAGTATCAAAATGTATAGCACCGTGTATCTTGATGTGTTATCATCTGGCTGGCGTTCCTGTCCCACTGAACATCACAGCTCATTCTGCCAGAGCATGAGCAACAACCTCCCCCCACTTCAGGAATATCAGAGATCTGTAATGCAGTGTCGTGGACTAACCCACTGATTTTTGTCAAGCACTATCCTTGGACTTAGCTGCAAGGTCAGATGCCAAGTTCAGGAGAACAGTACTTCAATCACTGTTTGACTAATGCAGCTTTCCTCCTCATTCCCACCATTCAGAGGGGATGTTACTTGCCAGTTACCTACCGGGGTTCATACAAACATGTACTCAAAGAAGAAAGAAATACGGTAACTGTGGTTCTTCAAGATGTTATAGTCAATGTGGAGCTCAAACCCGCCCTCCGTCCCCCTTTTTGGAGTCTTCAGCCACCATGGGCTTTGAATTATGAGGGAATGCCCTTGTGTGGGAGTATAAGGAGGCACAGGTTGCATGCATTGCCTTGAGAGACCTTGCTATTCAAAGAAAATCCAATCATGTGAGGCACATATGCACCTACAATGGGATCTACACTGAGAGCAACATCTCAAAGAACTACAGTTTCTGTAGGGAAAGTAACCATTCCTTACATTCTGATCCAGTGCCTGTGAAGTGAAGAGCATTGCTTCCATTACAACAGGAGAAGTTGCGCGCACACAACTTCCTGAGCTGAAAATTTGCCAGCTAAATTCCATGGAAATAATAACTGTTACAAAGGGGCAAATGTTGTTAATACTGAGTTAAAGGAAACATATTTAAAAGGTTAAACTTTAACAAAATAGAACTCTAATAAAACTTTTCAATGATATGTGAATGACAGAATGCACAAGTGTTACACTGAATAATTGGACGTAAGTTGTATTATGGGAGTAATATTCCTCAGTGGCCATTATGAAGATGGATTTTATTAAAAGGTTATGTTAAGATCTACACTGGAAACCCAGATGTTCACATCACCTCACCACTACTTCAGGCAGTGTAATCATTAGAATCATTTAATCATTGTTGCTAACAGCTCTGTGTATTCACCACGGGCTTTTAACAATTCATTCTGACTCATTCTCTTGCCTGATTAAAATAAACATGCTAACTTTTAACTCTTATTTCTCTTCATCTCAAGTTTTTGGTTCATATTTTATTCCATAAGGGCTCCCCAAACACACATTCTCTCATGTGCAAAGGGCCAGTGCAGTGCCTAAGTGCTACTTAAGTCCTATTTTGAAGACTTAAGTGGTGCATAGGCCTTGTGCTTAGGGATGAATTTCGTAGCCCCTAGGACATAGATGTACCTTTAGCTGTTGCAATGAAAATCCATTCTGAATTGGTTTAATAATAATAATAATAATTAATAATAAATAATGATACCTAGCTATTATCTAGAGCTTTTTCATCAACAGTTCTCAAAAGGATGTCAATATTATTATCCCCATTTTCATATGGGGAAATTATGGTTTAAAGTAGTGGTTTAGAATTGTACTTCATGCATGCCTGAAAATTTACTACTGATGATATGCTGTTCTTTAAAATAAATCTCCCAAAGTTCCAATGGCAGTTTATGGATAAGTAATAGTTATGTTGAATTTTGAACAACATTAAAAACAAAGTGGAAAAACCTGTCTCATTCAATGTGGGGGTAGGTGTGCAGAGGCCTGCTTTGTTCTATAAGGTTGTGATAGTATTATCAGCTGTGTGTATACTATAGATAAAAATTACGGTGTTAAAAATACATAATCGGGTAGGGTACACACACACCCACCCACACAAATTCTTGTGTTCTCTTTTCCCCTCTCCCTTTTGGATATGTATTGTTTAATTAGAATGTAAAGTTTTCAGGGAAGAGACTGCCACGTGTGACATAGACTAAAGCAAAATCAAAATAGTAGCTTATATACAATACTTGAATCAGAATAAAACATTTGCTGGCACATTCAGAGACTCTGGGTAGGTCTATACTTACCTCCGGGTCCGGCAGTAAGCAATCGATCTTCTGGGATCGATTTATCGCGTCTTGTCTAGACGTGATAAATCGATCCCAGATCGATCCCGGAAGTGCTCGCTGTCGACGCCGGTACTCCTGCTCGGTGAGAGGAGTATGCGGCATCGATGGGGAAGCCTGCCTGCCGCTTCTGGACCCGCGGTAAGTTCGAACTAAGGTACTTCGACTTCAGCTACGTTATTCACGTAGCTGAAGTTGCGTATCTTAGTTCGAAGTGGGGGGTTAGTGTGGACCAGGCCTCTGATAAACCCAGAAAAGAAAATGACTTACTGGTTGTAATTCTGCTTCTCTGAAGTTTATCATTCTGACAGGATTCTCACTTTTTTACATCTTGTGTTAGGAAATAAGAGTGAGAATCCCTGGTGGATAGTATCTTTAATGACACTTGAATGATAGAGATTAAGGTTTTTTTACCCATGATTTTTTTTATGTTGAGTTAATTGATTGCCAAATAACTCACTGTAATTAATACTTCTGTAAAGAACGGCCAGTCTGGACACTCCCCAAACATTTGTTTCAGGCCGTGAACATTGAGGAACAGCCTCAGGATAAACTACAAATATTTATATTCTGGCTATAAAAATATTCTAATGAGGGTGAGATATGAGGGGAGATGGGGCCTCTTTATTATGCAATATCATATCCACAGAAAATCACTGTGTGACTATACAGTGGAATCCTAATTTGCCAAAAGTTCTGGTCAACAGGTCATTGAGTGTGCTCTAGGGACACCACTGGAGATTTTATTCTGCTGAAGGAGTATACAAATTAGAATTAATTTTAGGAACATCCACATAATATCTAGAACCACTTGAAAATTGTTCAGTTTTAAAGCTGCATTAACGCTTCCAGTTTCTGACCTAAGCCATTTTAATAATACAGTACATTTCAGAAGTTGTATTCAGAACTCTGGAATGTTTCTGAAGCAGGGATGGAATTAATAACAAAAGTTGTACTCCCACTCAGCCCACAGGGACTTCCTTATGTACCTCATATAGTCAATTTTAATTCACTCCAACAGTCTAGTTGCTGACTTGATGTTCCAGAATAAAAATATTTTACCAGTACAGTTGATCTGGAACTTTGCTGTGCTCTGAACAGCAGCTTTGGTGCCTGAGTTAGTGAACTGTTTCTTGTTATTGGATCATGAAATCTATGGCTTAAACAGCAGGGAAGTTTGAGCAAAACCTAAGCCTTAATTAAGGCTTTTTGTCCCTTGTGTAACATTGCTTTTCACCGTATACTCACATTTCTTGTAAAATTATAATTTTGAGGGAGTGAGGGGGCGGCAGTGAGGGAGATAGAAGTCTAAGGTAAAATTTAATGCACACGTTTTTTCCAGTCTTTTTATTAAGGAAATAGTGATACAAGTATCGTAGGAGGAAAAAAGGTAATACAAAATTGTAATGCATCAAAGATACAGTACAATATCATATTTGGCTGCACAATAGGAGATGGAAAAAGAAGGGAATTGAAAAGGAGAGAAGATCATACATCGGGCACATGACATTTCAAAATCTTTGAATCCTCAGAAAATACCTGTTTTTTGAAGAAATCCTGAAGGTTTTCAGTAAGAAATGTCTGCCTTTTGAAATGACTTAGTGCTTCATGCTGAGTGTTTTGAAATAGTCTCCAGGAAATTTGAGCTCCAATTGTTGAAGATGCTAAATTGTACTATAGTATTACAAATGCACACGAAATATTGGTAAGGCTCTCACTGATTGCACAGAAACAGACATTCAGTGTTAAGGATGAAATGTTATCCTTGGACCATATTGCCATGCTTAGATTCTGAACCACAAGTGGAATTTGGGGTCCCACACTTTCATTAGATCACCTCAGTATTAGGAATAAAGGATGCTAACTATGGAGTTCTGGATTTACTTCTCTTGGGGTAGTATTTTCACTATGTATTTATAGAATATAGCAAACAATGGAAAGGAGTCTGGTTTTGTCTAAATCTGTACCACAAAGCCTTTCTGTCTTTAATGTAGATACCTCTGGCCAGATTCTGTTTTTCTTTGTATACATTTAAAACATGCTAAAAGGACCTAGTTTACATGGATGACATTTTTATTGTCTTCAAAGACATAATTAATAGAAACTCACCACATTCAAGTCGCGTATTTGGGGAACAAAAAACTTGATGTACCCAGATGCAGCAGTGCCAGATGAATGTTCCTTTGATGGAATTTTCTTTGACTCATTAAGGCAATAATTTGAGTGTAATTTCAAAACCAATTCAGATAAGAGTTCTCTTAGTGAATCATTACATACAATTTGGATATTAAGAGAATCTTTGTAGTGGTGTGTCTATTCACTAGGCATTCTTTGTTACTGAAGAAACATTTTGTTTTATTGAATTAAAGACAGTCAAGCGTGATTGGGATCTACAGTACCAGAGGGGCCATCATCCTTCAGATTAAAAACAAACAAAACACAAGCTCATCAAAAGGCTACACATGATATATTGCTGAAAACTAGCCATGATTGTTTCCCATTAGCTTTGGCAACTTATTTCCCATCCTTTGCCTGTTCAAAGCAGTTTAAAGATTACTGGAATTAAAGTGTTTTATTAAGCATGTCATTTAACAGAATGATTTCTATTTTGAACTGATTATTCTTATATTGCCAATGTAAATTTGGATTGACCACAAAGAAGCAGTATGTCAGGACGTAGGAAGCTGCTGATCATTCACTCGGGTGAATAAGGTTCTAGAAAACCGCGTTCAATGTGGGCATCTCAGTGCCAAAAAGATGTTGATTTAGAAAAAAGCAACAAAAATGAGTTAGTGGAAACTGGTGGAATGGCTGAGCAGTAACAGACAGGAAGGTCCATTTCAGCAGGCGAGAACCTTTTATAAATACAAATCAAAACAAGTTAACATAAGCAAAAAAGAGAAATAAACAACCACCTAAACATGGGGATCAACCCAGCCTCAGAGCCTGGAAGGAAAAGCCTTAGGCATTCTCAATCTGAGCAAGTCTACACTTAAAACTTTTGTTGTTTGGGGCTGTGAGTATATTTTCATTACATTTTTATAATGGCAAAAACCATAGGATAGAAGTTTATTTTATTAAGAGAGTTGATCTATGAGGAGGGAAAAGGAAGATGAAATTAACTCCTCATATACTAGTAATAACTACACATCCTGTCACAGATAGACAAGTTTATGAGGAATGATGAAAATTAAACAGTATAGGCAAAATTACCCAAACAGTATAGGGTAAGAGCTGCTTAAGGGGACAGGGCGAACGCTTACAACAATCTACAAAAGCTTGGTGTAAACACCGAAGAAGGAAAGGAGTTACTTGGGCTGATAAAAAATATATAACTTGGAATACGGGGATGAAATTAGGTAAACCAAACTTTAATGTTAACATCAGAAAAAAATGGATTAACAACTGTCTAGCTCTCTTAACTGTGGCGTATTCATCCAAAGACAGTGTTGGAAACATTTTAGAACTAGAAAATTAAATTGTACGGAATTATTTTATACTGGCATAGGATGTAATAGGTGGACTTTTCCGTCTTTAATTTACATCCCCAAATCAAAACAATTTACGGGCAGAGTTAAGTTTGAAAATGTACCTTTGAATAATGTTTCATATCTCATAAATTGCTTGTTTGAGCCTCCCCAAACCTTGTCATAAACTTTTTGGCTGGCAGACAAAAGTTTCAAGGGACAAGGAGCTTTTTAGTTGAAGTTATGGAAGAGGAGGGACAAGATCAACATTGTAATGGAAAGTACAGACTGTTACATGCTTCTCTGTGGAGATGCTGCCTTTGATTCTGTGCTAAGAAGGAAGGAAACCCCGAATTTTAATTCACTGGTTGGTTTCAGGAGCAACGTTGACACCATGGCGTGATGGTCTATGTTAAAAAAAGATATCTATTTTCAGTCTTATTGCCTCGCTATTGCAAGACCATAATAATTAAGTTTGTGTCAAAATTTTCTGTTTTACTGTGTCTATACTTCGTCTCAACTTTTGTTCATAACCCTTTTTTGTAAACATCAGGGGGGATTTGAACCAGATTTTGGCCACTCATTAATGTGTGTGGAATGATTTCCAATATGAATTTTCTCTTTGCATGTTGGATTCTTTTTTTTTTTTTTAGAAAACTTAAGAACACTGGAGTACCTGATTTTCCTCCACACACAGTGCATGTTTGATGCTCCCTGTTGCTGCCTGAACAGTAACATTGTGATATCAGAGATAATCAGTCACTCATTGCTCACTCTGTCCAGTTCATTAGCATATTTGCAGAGAGTTATGATTGCCCTGGTTGTTATGGCAATGTCTGCTTTTGCTAGCTGATATACCGCAGATGACCCATTATTACAAAGAAGGGTCACAGGAGAAACTGTAATGGAAGCAGAATGGGTTTGGATAAGCACCTGCTGTGCTCCTTTGAGTTTGTGCTGTGGTAAGTTATACTGGTTCTTTTCAAAGAGCAATTGTTTATTCTCCTCAAAAAGGGTTGCATGAAAATAAGGTACAAAACTACAGCTCCTTTTCATGTATATTATCTGCTTGTTACAAATTGGAGATTATGATCTTCTGTTTTTAAAAAAAGGTGGGAAAAGATGAGTCCTTACTCAGTTTTCTGTTCTACAGTTAGAAAAAAGGTAATTTAAAAGTTGCATTAAAACTGAAATTGCAAACAAGTTTTTGTTTGAATACAGTTTAGTTTAATTATTTTCAATACGTTGCTT
This sequence comes from Chrysemys picta bellii, assembly GCF_011386835.1. Classification (NCBI taxonomy): domain Eukaryota; kingdom Metazoa; phylum Chordata; order Testudines; family Emydidae; genus Chrysemys; species Chrysemys picta. Next base: position 96,658,933 of record NC_088792.1, read on the forward strand.
GACATGGTACTTGTGTGGTGAAATATTGAGCTTCAGAAGATAACAATGGAAATAAAATATACACTGAAGACAACAAATGTGTTAATGTTATATAAATACCACATAAAATTCTAAAGAAATTTATGAACAAAAACCTTGAAGATTAGTTATGGTTGGTCTCATAAAAAAACAGGAGGTACAAACTTAAGAATTAGAAAGGATTAAAAAGCTGGAAAAGTCAAGCACTCTCAAGTTAGGATTAACTAAGGTTTGTAACCTGTCCTTTAAATCGGCTTCTGTACCCAATGACTGGAAGTTAGCTAATGTAACACCAATATTTAAAAAGGGCTCTAGAGGTGATCCCGGCAATTACAGACCGGTAAGTCTAATGTTGGTACCGGGCAAATTAGTCGAAACATTAGTTAAGAATAAAATTGTCAGACACATAGAAAAACATAAACTGTTGAGCAATAGTCAACATGGTTTCTGTAAAGGGAAATCGTCTTACTAATCTATTAAAGTTCTTTGAAGGGGTCAACAAACATGGACAAGGGGGATCCAGAGGACATAGTGTACTTAGATTTCCAGAAAGCCTTTGACAAGGTCCCTCACCAAAGGCTCTTACTTAAATTAAGCTGTCATGGGATAAAAGGAAAGGTCCTTTCATGGATTGAGAACTGGTTAAAAGACAGGGAACAAAGGGTAGGAATTAATGGTAAATTCTCAGAATGGAGAGGGGTAACTAGTGGTGTTCCCCAAGGGTCAGTCCTCGGACCAATCCTATTCAACTTATTCATAAATGATCTGGAGAAAGGGGTAAACAGTGATGTGGCAAAGTTTGCAGATGATCCTAAACTGCTCAAGATAGTTAAGACCAAAGCAGACAGTGACAAACTTCAAAAAGATCTCACAAAACTAAAATGGCAACAAAATGGCAAATGAAATTTAATGTGGATAAATGTAAAGTAATGCACATTGGAAAAAATAACCCCAACTATACATACAATATGATGGGGGCTAATTTAGCTACAAGAAGTCAGGAAAAAGATCTTGGAGTCATTGTGGATAGTTCTCTGAAGATGTCCACGCAGTGTGCAGAGGCGGTCAAAAAAGCAAACAGGATGTTAGGAATCATTAAAAAGGGTATAGAGAATACGACTGAGAATATATTATTGCCCTTAAATAAATCGATGGTACGCCAACATCTCGAATACTGTGTACAGATGTGGTCTCCTCATCTCAAAAAAAATATACTGGCACTAGAAAAAGTTCAGAAAAGGGCAGCTAAAATGGTTAGGGGTTTGGAACGGGTCCCATATGAGGAGAGATTTAAAGAGGTTAGGACTCTTCAGCTTGGAAAAGAGGTGACTAAGGGAAGGATATGATAGAGGTATATAAAATCATGAGTGATGTGGAGAAAGTGGATAAGGAAATGTTATTTACTTATTCCCATAATACAAAAACTAGGGGTCACCAAATGAAATTAATAGGCAGCAGGTTTAAAACAAATACAAGGAAGTTCTTCATGCAGCGCACAGTCAACCTGTGGAACTCCTTACCTGAGGAGGTTGTGAAGGCTAGGACTTCAGCGTTTATGTTTTCTATCTTTTAACCAATTACCAATCCATGAGAGGACCTTCCCTCTTATTCCATGACTGCTTATTTTGCTTGAGAGCCTTTGGTGGTGGACCTTGTCAAAAGCTTTCTGAATGTCCAAGTACGCTGTATCCACCCGATCATCCATGTCCACATGATTATTGACATCCTCAAAGAATTCTTATAGATTGATGAGACATGTTTTCCCTTTACAAAAGCCATTTTGACTCTTTCCCAACATATTGTATTAATCTATGTGACAATTCTGTTCTTTACTATGGTTTCAACCAATTTGCCTAGAAGTTAGACTTACTGGCATGTAATTACCAAAGTCACTTATGGAGCCTTTCTTAAAAATTGGTGTTTAAATTAGCTATTCTCCAGTCATCTGGTACTGGGGTGACCAGATGTCCCTATTTTATAGGGACAGTCCTGATTTTTGGGTCTTTTTCTTATATAGGCTCCTGTTACCCCCCACTCCCTGTCTCGATTTTTCACATTTGCTGTCTGTTCCCCTATCTGGTACAGAGGCTGATTTAAGCGATAGATTACACAGTTAGTTCTGCAGTTTCATATTTGAGTTCCTTCAGAACTCTTGGGTGAATACCATCTGGTCCTGGTGACTTATTACTGTTTAATTTATCTATTTGTTCCAAATCTCTTCTACTGACACATCAATCTGGGACAGGTCCTCAGATTTGTCACCTAAAAAGAATGGCTCAGGTGTGGGAATCTCTTTCATGTCCTCTGTAGTGAAGATCAATGCAAAGAATTCATTTAGCTTCTCTGCAATGGCCTTTTCTTCCCTCCTTTAGCACCTTGATTGTCCAGTGGCCCCACTGATTGTTTGGCAGGCTTCCTGCTTTTGATATACTTAACTTTTTTTTGCTGTTAGTTTTTGTGCCTTTTGCTAGTTGCTCTTGAAATTTTTGGCCTGCCTAATTATACTTTTACACATGACTTGGCAGAGTTCATGCTCCTTTCTATTTTCCTCACTGGCATTTGACTTCCAATTTTTAAAGGATGCCCTTTTGCTTCTAACTGCCTCTTTTATTCTGCTGTTTAGCCATGGTGGCATTTTTTGGTCCTCTTATTTTTTATTTTTTTTATTTGGGGTATACATTTAGTTTGAGTCTCCATTATGGTGTTTATAAATAGTTTCCATGCAGCTTTCAGGCATTTCACTCTTGTGAATCTTTCTTTTAATTTCCACTTAACTAGCTTCCTCCTTTTGTTGTTGTTGTTGTTCGTTGTTCCCCTTTTTGAAGTTAAATGCTACTGTGTTGGGTTTCTTTGGTATTTTCTCCCCTGCAAGGATGTTAAAGTTAATTTCATTATGGTTGCTATTGCCAAGTGGTTCAGTTGTATTCATATCTTGGACCAGATGCTGTGCTCCACTTAGAACTAAATCAAGAATTGCCTCTCCCCTTGTGGCTTCCAGGACTAGCTACTCCAATAAGCAGTTGTTATAGTGTTTAGAAATTTTATCTCTGGATCTCATCCTGAGGTGAAATGTATCCAGTCATTATGGGGATAGTTGAAATCCCCATTATTACTGGGCTTTCTGTTTTTGTAACCTCTCTAATTTCCCTGAGCATTTCACAATCACTGTCCTGGTCAGGTGGTCAGTAGTATATTTCTGCTATTATAGTCTTATTATTCATAGAATTTCTATACATATAGGATTCATTTAAGATTTTTATATATTTGACTATGCTTTGTATCACATATAGTGCCACTCCCCCACCAGCGTGACTTGTATATTTTATACCCTGATATTACCATGTACCAATGATTATCATCATTCCACCAAGTTTCTGTGATGCCTATTATATCAATATCATCATTTAATATCGGGCACTCAAGTTCACCCATTTTAGTATTTAGACTTCTAGAGAGACAAGGTGGGTGAGGTAATATCTTTTATTGGACTAATCTTTATAAAAGATATTTCCTCACCTACCTCTTCTTTCTAATATCCTGGAACCAAAATGTCTACAATAGCACTGCATAGTTAGAGTTATAGCATTTTTATACAAGCACTTATAAAATTTGTCATTACTATATTTATTTGTCTGCCTTCATGTGATGTAATTGAATGGGATGCTTTTTTGTTTGATTGTTTCTATTCAGTTCCTACCTGTGCTTTATCAATTTCTGTCCTCTCCTGTCTCCTAGGATATAGAGCAGAGGTGGCCAAACCGTAGCTCATGAGCTGCGTGCGGCTCTTTTACAGTTAAAGTGTGGCTCACGGCGCCTCCCATATTCTCACCACATTCTGCACCTACCAGACTGGGGTGGGGGGAGCTCAGGGCTTCTGCCCTGCGGCACGGTGGTGGGGTTGGGGCTTCTGTCCTGTGGTGGTAGGGGGGGTCTTGGGCCTTCAGCCCTGTGGGAAGTTTCCCCTTTAAAGAATCCCCTGCAAGAGATGTCTTTATCTGAGCTATGTGCTCCTCCTCATGAGTCAGCTTTCTCCCAGTCCTTAGTTTAAAAACTCCTCTATGACTTTTTTAATTTTACATGCCAGCAATCTGGTTCTGTTTTGGTTTAAGTGGAGCCCGTCCTTCCTGTATAGGCTTCTCCCTTCCCAAAGGTTTCCAAGTTCCTAATAAATAAATAAACTCCTCCCAAAACCATCGTCTCAGCCACACATTGAGACCCTGCAGTTCTGCCTGTCTAACTGACCCTGCTTGTGGAACTGGAAGCATTTCAGAGAATGCTACCAGGGAGGTCCTTGACTTCAATCTCTTACCTAGCAGCCTAAATTTGGCCTCCAGGACCTTTCTCCTATCTTTCTTTGTGTCACCGGTACCTACATGTATCATGACCACCAGCTCCTCCTCAGCACTGCACATTAGTCTATCTAGATGTTTTGAGAAGTCTGCAAACCTCACCGAGCAGGCAATTCACCATGCGGTTCTCCTGGTCATCGCAAACCCATCTATATTTCTAATAATTGAATCTCCCATTACTATTACCTGTTTCTTCCTAATAACAGAGGGGCATCTCCAGTGCGAGAGGATACCATGACATCTGGAAGGAGGGTTGCAATGGTGGGTTTGTTTCTGTCTGCTCCAGCTTGATGCTATCATTCCCTCAGACTTTCTTCTTTCTCACCAGCACAGAGGCTGTCAGACTCGGGATGGGACTGCTCTACTGTGTCTCTGAAAGCTCCTCTGTATGCCTCTCTGTCTCCCTGAGAGCTTCCATTTCAGCCACTATGATTTTAAGAGCCTGATCTGAGGGCCACGAACTGCTTACACCATATGCACACGTATGCAACCTGCTCATAAGGCAGGTAATTGTATTTGTTGCGTTTAGTTCAATAAACTGGATAGCCCCTCACTCTGCTGTGGGACATCTGACTGCATTATTTTAACTCTTGCAAGGTTTTTTCTGTTTGGTGATGAAGTGGGATATTGGTTTAAGTTTAGAATGTGTTTGTTAGATGTGTCTGCCACTTGCACGCCTTCTCTAAATTCCCTTGCAAAACTGCCCTGTTCACTAGCTCCTCTGGTTGCCTCTGAGCTGGCTTTTTAAACTTCTGTTCTCTGTGAGTTAGCCCCACCCCCTTCTCATGGTATCCTAAAGGGATTAGGGATTGAAGAGTAGCAGGCTAGAGCCTTGTTAGTAAGCTCTCAGCCTAGTTTAGCAGACTGCTTGGCTCAGTACATAGGCCCCAAAACAGACTGCCCTATAAACTTCAAGCAAGCAAGCATACAACAACAAGCTAACAAACAACAAACTCACCCCAAGGATCACTTAGTTGCTCCTGTTTGGTAGCTCCCCTGCCTTGTTCACTACAAACTTCCCAATTTCTGCAACAAATGAGGCATGGGTCCTATAGACAACGGACTCCTTCATTACTCACCCTCTGTTCATGCCCTGAATGAACCAGGGATGCTCTTTTTGGAAGGGTCACATAATTAAAGGCTGTATCATAATGCATATGCACAAGTGGGCTGAACTAAGGCATCCTGGCATTTTCTGATTTGGGCGTGCTTGATTTTGCAACCCTTTAATCTTTAATTTAGGAAATACAAATTCTTTTATGGTTTGATTTATTGATGAGATCAATCTTAAGTAACGTTCAACAAAGTTTTTTCTTTGTGAATCATAGATCAAGAATTGTGCATTAACCATGTACAGAGACAAAGGAAATCTACTTGAGGAGGAGAAGATACAGTCTTATTAAGCAAAAACTGGAAGATGGTGTACTTGATGGGGCAGATGTTGGTACCAAGATCCAAGAGAGAAGTTCATGTGATACAGTATCTGCTGAAATCGTCCCTGTCATTATCATCTCACATTTGTAATTTTCTCCATCAGGGCTGAGATTGATGTCTTTTTAAACCAGTGGAGATTGTTTTCAATCTCCGAATGTTGCTGCCTCATTTATTTGCAAGCTGGTGAAATTTAGAATTATGCCCTTTCTGTCTCTGCCCCTACCGCGCTTCTTGGTTATGATTAAGATGGATACATTTTGCTTCACGTACTGAAGGCTTTCACTAGATATAGGGTAAAGGTTTTGTTTGATCTTCACTATGAAACAGCTTAGGGTAGATAGTATCTTGACTACATGATAGAATAGGGAAATAAAAAATATCCCTTATGCACCAATGCAATTCTACCCAGCTTTTGGCCATTGGACCCACACGCACAGAAGTAAGCATGAAAACTCGCCTGCTTGCTTCCTCCCCAAAGCAGGTGGTGGGGAGGGGAATGAGGGGAGCCTTGGCTCCATCCCCTTTACTTACTAGCCAAAATAACATAGCCAGCATGGGGTGAGTGGGGGGGTTCTAATACATTGCTAATGTAGGCCTCTATAAGCAGGGGATTTATTGTTACTAAGAGGTATCTGTGAGTCATAGTGCCACCAAGAGTTCTGTAACTTTCACACCAGCCCCTGCTTGGGGTTGTGCCTAAAGTAGCAGAAGACTAGTTGTTCATGCACTTTTAATGCTGATTTTCAAGAGTTCTTTAATTTCTACTTTGTCTCTTTTTAACTTTTCAATTGACAATTTTAAAATATAATGAATAAAGTAGTAGTTCTTGCCATCATATATAGAAGCTTAATTTCCTGCAATTTTTTATCCTCAAATTGATTTCTTAGTGCATTTTACAGTGCAGTATTACCTTACTGATAAAAACAAAATCCCATTTAAATGACTCATAGATAGCTACTTATCGAATTTATATACGCAACTTACTTTGCTAAAAACAGAATAGGAAAACAGTATTTGACTTTAAGGACAGCTTTTTATTTTCTTGAGTGAAACCAAGTTCTTTTAAAAGAGTCGGAATTATAATTCTTTTGTAGTCCTAAAAAGTAATTAGATTTAGCAATGTAAACTGAGAAGTAGTTAAAGTGACTCTACAAATTTGAGTCTTATTGAATGTCTGCCAGAATTGCTTAAAGGTGTCTTGTCTGTGTGCCATTTGACAAAACACTGCTCTCTTTTATGAGATGCAACCTTCATACTTACCTTTTTCATATTGATTTTGGGCCAAATTCTGATACCCTTTCTCATGATGATGAGTACCTTACTCCAAGAGTAGTCTCATTGACTTCAGTGCCACTACGTGTGGAATAAGGAACTATTCAATGCAAGTAATGGCATCAGAATCTGAGCTTTTAACTTTCCTAGAGTAAAAAGTATTATAGCTTCTGAAGTAATGGTTGTCTCATCTTTTCTGTTTGTAGACTTATTCATTCCCTAGCTGATATTTATGACTAGTCTGTGATATTGGAAAATCTTTGCCTTTTGCTCAGACAACAAAAATAAAATGCAGCAAAGTGAGAGAACTTCTTGGATGCAGTAATCTTAAACTTCTGGGGTGAAATCCTGGCCCGGACGAAGTCAATGGGAGTGTTGCCATTGATTTCAGTGCGACACGATTTCATGCCTGAAATATGAGCGTTCAGGACACTATAAACCTTGTTGGGAAAGAAATAATTTCTAGCACAATCCTGAAGCACATGGTGGAAGATCAAAACAATTCTTCAACCATAATCAGCATTATGGTTAGTCGATTAAAAAAAGAGGATTGAGTCCCAGTTTCCTAATGACATTGGATGGAATGCTCAGGAATTTCTCCACATTTGGGTAATCTTATGGTCAAAGCACTGGACTGGCACTCAAAAGACCTTGGTTCAATTCCTCGGTTTGCCACACATTTCCTGAATGACCTTGGACAAGAAACTTTATCTGTCTGTGCCTTAGTTTCCCATCTGTAAAATGGAGATAGGTCTTCCCTAGCTTACATGGATGCTGTGAGGATGAATGCATTCGTTTTTGGGTTACATTCAGATATACTGTGATGGGGGCCACAGAAGTACCTAGATTGATTCAATTACTATGAATGCATTGAAATTTGCATTGAACCTATGGAGAACTTTGGTCAAAACATAGCACTTACTTTGGACAAGGAACTCTATAGAGAAGCACTAAATTTACAAAAGCAATTGAAGATTTCAGAGGGATTTGAAGATTACAGGCCGATGACATTACTGTCACACTCGCAATGGAAATCTGGCATGCTTTTGTGTGGTTCTAGTTCTTTATTATTAATTGGGACACAATTGAAAAACGATTCAGAGAAGCTATGAAATCTTTGTTACTTCGTTAGATTGGCTGATCTCAAATACTGAACCTTAAACAGTGAGAAAAGGCTGAAGCGTGACTGATGGAACCTAATCCTGATTTTGTTCCTTCTATTTTAGTATTTACAATGGAAGATCCAGGTTTTTGTCCCAAATACATGTTTGCAAAGAGAAGTTGTTACACTTCATTGCATCACATTGCATGTTACAGGAAAATCATGGAGGACTGGACAGTTGGATTCAGAATTTTGAATATTTTTAAAGCCCCTGCACTTCCAGCCAGTCAGCTCAAAATTGGCACTTTTAGATTGGTTTGGTTGTAATTTTGCAATATGTTAGCTGATGAGAAAGCAAACATTGGTAAAAGTGTGTTTGTATTGAAGGGCAGATACAAAACACTAGTAGGCCTAACTAATAGCTGTATGGGTCTCTTATTATGTTCTTACATTTTAGTAACAGAATCACAAGATTTTCATTTTGTGTATATATGTTTTTTATGTTTGAGGATTAAACATGCTTACAAAGTGAGTCTCAAATTGTGTCTCATTTCATAAAACCTTCGTGAATTCCCACTGGCATTTCAAGGCTTCCTTTTATAAAGCAATCTTTTCTATTGGAAATGGGTGACAAATGTTTTAAGATATAGCAAGAAAATTAATAGGGGGGCAGTTTGCCTTCCTCCTCAGTCAGACATGTGCCACTGACAACCTGTATGACAAGTCCTACAATACCTTGTTTTCCAGGTATATTAAATTGTGCTTTCCGTTTGAATAATTTTGCCTCTAACAATTTCTTATTTTTAAAAGACATTTTGAAACTATTGAATGAAAGCGATAGTGTAGATAGAAGGTAGAGTAGCACAACAATTCTTTCCCAATTTACCACTGTTTGTAGGGGAGAGCACTGTAAAGTTACAGAATTGCTAGGAGCAGATTATCTGCAGATACTTGTGAGAATGTATATTTTTCAGTGGCAGGCTTTTCAACTTAATTCACTCAGAAGATATTTTAGCTTCTTAGCATGTTTCTGTAATGCGTACTAGGAAAATATTTTTAACCCTTGTCTTGTATGGAATGTACCATAACAAAGTATTAATTCTTCCCTGTACCCATTTTTTCTCTTCTGCTAGGATGGTGATCCAGTTAGGCCAGGAGTAGCCATGACAGACCTTGCTACAGGGCTGTACACGTATGGAGCAATCATGGCCGGTCTGCTTCAAAGATATAAAACTGGGAAGGGACTTCACATTGACTGCAATCTATTGTCATCTCAGGTACAGGTTTAAAGAATGTTTTACTTAGCTTGTTGATGTAGATTTACTTATTGTTTTTGTGCATTGGGCCAAGTGCATCCCTGATATAATGACATTGAAAGCAATACTAGAGACAGATTTCCTAGTTTATATTTCTGTATTAGTGGTTGATTTATTTTGATTGATGACTATTACTACAGCACTTCTGTCTGCCACCTAAATACCATCTTTTACTGAGGGTCTCAAAGCACTTTGAGGCTTGATTAATTAGTGTTTTTAACGTCCCTGTGATGTATGGATCAATGCAGCTGATGAAATCACCCTAGTATAGTGCGGTCTTAACACTGGGGTTTATTTCTTCCACACAGCTAAGGGCTGAATGCGCAAAAGGAGTTAGACTCCTAACTTCTATTTAGGGTGCTAACTTCCATTGAAATTAATGGAAGTTAGAAGCCTAACTCCTTTTGAGCATTCAGCCCTAAGTAACTTGCCCATGTTAACTTGAATATCAGAGTCAGTATATAATCTGGGGGTATGTCTACACTGCAGTTAAAAACCTGCAGCTGGCCCATGCCAGCTGGCTCGGGCTAAGGAGTTGCAGTGTAGAAAATTTAGGCTGTTAATTTCAAAGATAGCATTTGTTTCCTTGTAGCTGTATCCTGAATAATGGTTAAATCCTTAGGGCCTTACTCAGCGAAGCTCTCAGTTGGATTCAGATGTGAATATTGTCTGAGTAAGGGCTTCAGAATTTGGCCTTAAAATAGCAATCCCAAAACAGACTGACGACGATAAATTTCGTTCCAACCTGACTCAAGCTAGAGTTTAGTAATTCTTCTATTGTGAAGGGAGCGATCACTTCTCCTGGATGGCAAACCAAATGCGTTCTTGAAGGACACTCTTACTAAAGTTGTTATGGCAACAGTGACCTTTATGGAGAACTTTTTGCATCCAAATGTTACACTTTCTGGCATTGAGCTAACATTGCAGCCTGTTTATACTTTTTCTTCCTTCCTCAGCCTTGCCTTATTTAAAATACCTACCTTTCCATTCAACAGAAACAGTATTTAAGGATATGAAGTTGGAGGCAGGGCTACACTACATCTGTAAGAGAACAGTATTGCCTTCTTTTTCATTCACTGTACTCAAGATAAAATGTGTGGGATCTTTGTGTAAGAACATGAAGAATCAGAGCTATTTAAATACCTGAAATAATTTGAAAGTGCTGACAAATAGTATTTGGTTTGTATTATCCATTCTCCCCCCCAAATCTGTACATTCCAACATTTAAGCTTCCATCATTATCCTCAGATGTCATTCTTATGCTTTTCTTAAAGCCATGCAAGAGGCCTTTTTTTTCCCAGGTCACCTTAATATTAAACTTTCTGCACAGATCTGTCAGTGACGGTAACAAGGCAACATTGAACTGAAATTCAGCTGCCCATGAAAAAGACCAAAGCCTGATATATAACGTGATGATCAGGAAGCATATTTTCTAATTTTAGCTCTGCTATGTATAGATGACGAATGTCTGCTAGTAAAATAGAATGTCATTGTGACCTAGCATCCTGTAAAAGAGACCTCCGATTCTGTGTCTCCACCAAATTACACTGTAGCAGAATAGTAGCTGATTATTAACTGGTGAAGATTTCTTTTCCCACAACAAAACAAAATTCAAGGATTTTATTGAAGAGAGACAGGATGACTGCTAGATGTAGTTTTTGCAGTGGGCATTAACTTTCTGTAGTCTCTCAGCTATAAACTTTTAACCCTTGTCATAAGGTTCTTTTGAAAATGTTCCCCCCATAGATGATTTATAGTTGTCAACTCCAGACCTTTTAGCATCAGCATCTAAATAGTGTCCTTTAGCTGATGCTAGTAAATAAGAAGGAAGTGGGTTTTGGATTTGGCTCCAATTATGCAACTGCGCCTATTCTTCTGTTGTGGTTTGAAAAAAAAATCTCTTGGAAGTTTTAATATCCTTCCTGTATTTAATTGCAACCAGGCACAAAAATAAATAAATTAAAAAAAATACTGTAGTGAGCTAGTTTCTTTTGGACTGAAATACTGCAAGAAGCGTTATACTTCTTTAACATTTAACAATTTTTATTATGTATTGTCTCAGATTCCACAGACAGGATAATGTGGTTAATATTGTTTGTAATATATGATTGTTCTCAAGTCACTTCTCTGCTTCTAATTACTCAGTTTCCGTTTATATTTGTTATAAAGATACACAATATATTCTCATAATTGTTAAATGACTCTAGAAAAATCTAGCAAATTAGAAGACATTGTTTTCTTCATTCATATCTTTATTGGTAAATGTGTTTTAAATTGCAGGATAGCTTATGGGATTAGCAGTGAGCTTTAGAAACTTTTGCCTTTTAGGTGTCCAGTTCAAATCCAGCCCACATTGATAGTGTCTAATGGTTGTCTTTGTGAGATGATATAGTGGTCTCAGTTCAGGTCTTCAGGTATCACACAAACCATAACCATACACTGATGATGATAATACTTTTGTGTTTGAATAGTACCTTTCATTCTGTTATCTCCAAGCACTTAACAAAAGTTGTAAGCCTCATCCCCATTTTACAAATAGGGAAACTGAGACACAGAAAGTTTGTGATTTGCCCCAGGTCACATGATGTATATCAGTGGCAGAATTAAGAATGAAATCCAGGTCCCCTGACTCTCTGCTTACTGCTATAACTCCTAGGCAATGCTTCCTCTCTGCTAGGCCATGTTGTGTTGTCTGTGTATGTCAAGGCTGCTTCCCCATGCTGAACTTTAGGGTACAAATGTGGGGGCCTGCATGAAACTTCTAAGCTTAACTACCAGCTTAGATCTGGTCCGCTGCCATCACTCCCAAAGTGCTAATTCCCTTCCCTGGGTAGCCTTGAGAGACTTCATCAATTCCCTGGTGAATACAGATCCAAACCCTTTGGATCTTAAAACAAGGAGAAATTAACTATCCCCCCTCCTACCTCCCACCAACTCCTGGTGGATCAAGTTCCAACCCCCTTGGATCTTAAAACAAGAAAAAATCAAACAGGTTCTTAAAAAGAAGGCTTTTAATGAAAGAAAAAGGTAAAAATCATCTCTGTAAAATCAGGATGGGAAATAACTTTACAGGGTAATCAAACTTAAAGAGCCCAGAGGACTCCCCTGTAGCCTTAGGTTCAAAGTTACAGCAAACAGAGATAAACACTCTAGCAAAAAGGTACATTTACAAGTTGAGAAAACAAAGATAAAAACTAACATGCCTTGCCTGGCTGTTTACTTACAAGTTTGAAATATGAGAGACTTGTTCAGAAAGATTTGGAGAGCATGGATCGATGTCTGGTCCCTCTTAGTCCCAAGAGCGAACAACCCCAAACAAAGAGCACAAACAAAAGCCTTCCCCCCACCAAGATTTGAAAGTATCATGTCCCCTTATTGGTCCTTTGGGTCAGGTGTCCACCAGGTTACCTGAGCTTCTTAACCCTTTACAGGTAAAAGGATTTTGGAGTCTCTGGCCAGGAGGGATTTTATAGTATTGTACGCAGGAGGGCTGTTATCCTTCCCTTTATAGTTATGACAGTGTGTTAATTGGAGAGATCATGGTTTGAATGGACATAGAGGGTGAACCTATCCTATCTATAGGTGGTTACTGCTGCTGAGAGTTGAGGCACATTGGTAGGGCAGGATATAGGAATCTCATACAGTTATCCGTGTTTTATCTAGCCTGTGGATGAACAAGGAAGTTTGTCTCCAAGGCTATTTAGCACCAGCTTTCCAAACCACTAAATTCTCCCTCTGTCTTTTGCACATGATTAAAAAAGTGTAGTGCACACACTACATAGAGAAATGTGTTTTCTCTTTCACTATGTATCTTCGAGGTAGCAAAAATGAATGCTAAGTTACTTTTAATTGTTCTCAAAAATATGGGTCAAATACTACTCTTTGTTACAAGGGTATAACTTTTGAATCATTCCACTGAGTTTATCAGCATAAGAGACAGCAGAATTTGGCACGGTATGCTGCTGCTTGAGCTATACCAGGGGTGGGCAAGCTTTTTGGCCCGAGGGCCACATCTGGGTATGGAAATTGTATGGAGGGGCAGTAATGCTCATGAAATTGTGGGTTGGGGTGCAGGAGGGGGTAAGGCCTCCAGCAGGGGTCTGCGGGCTCTGGGGTGAGGCCAGAAATGAGGAGTTCAGGGTGCAGGAGGGGGCTCCGGGCTGGGGTCGGGGGGTGAGGGCACTGGTTGGGGGTGTGGGCTCTGGGGTGGGGATGAGGGTTCAGGGGGTGCTCCGGGCTGGGACTGAGGGGTTTGGAGGGCGGGAGGGGGATCAGGGCTGGGGCAGGGGTTGGGGCATGGGACGGGGTTGGGGTGCAGGCTCTGAACTGTGCTTGCCTCAAGCAGCACCCAAAAGCAGCGGCATGTCCCCCCTACGGCTCCTAATCAGAGGCGCAGCCAGGAAGCTTTGCGCGCTGCCCTGTCTGGGGCAGTGTGCGGAGCCCTCTGGCTCCCTCTACGCGTAGGAGCCGGAGGGAAAACATGCCACTGCTTCTGGGAGCCACGTGGAGTGGGGCAAGCCCCGGACCCCGCTCGCCAGCGGGAGCTCGAGGGCCGGATTAAAACGTCCGGAGGGCCGGATGCAGCCCCTGGACCGTAGTTTGCCTACCCCTGAGCTATAAAATTTTTTAAAGAGCAATATTAATGTGTTTGAAAGAAAAGCTGAGTTTGGCCTCAGAGATTACGTAGTTTCTGCTATTTCGAATCATTAGTAATACATAAAGTCATTGGTAGATTATGCTCCATCTAGGCCTTGGATTGAATGGGTTCACGAGTTGTACTAATGATAGTTGAAGAAGATTTATTAGCTAGGGAAAGGAGTGAAGGAGAAACCCATCTTTTCTAAAAAGTATAGGAAACATATTAAAACATAGCAATAGGCTAGAGCAGGGAAAGGAGAGAGCTTGACGATGAAGATAGACATTAGTTCCAGTCAATACAGTGAGTTTATTATGGTCTTTGAATTATGTACATGACTCTGGATATGAAACTGAAAGTTTTACTATGGTTTGTTACCAATGTACAATATATCAGAATCACTTTATGGATTAGAAGAAAAAGTGCAACCCCCAAAACTGGAAAGTAAGAGTTCAGGCTAACAGATGTAAAGAAGTGAAAAAATGAAAAAGTATGAGTAACCAACAGGGCAATAAACAAATTTTTAGTGCTCTCCTGATCCAAACTCCATGAGGTCAATGGGAATCTTTCCATTGACTGGAATGAGCTTTGAAGAAGGCCTATAGGTCCTCTGTATGACATAGTAATTTATATAAACAATGAGAGAATAGACTATAACGTGATGGAGGAAGGTGCCAAGGTCAAGTTACAGTAAGTGAGTAAAAGACCTGAATTCTGTGTGGTGCTGAAGTTCTGGAGGTCTAATAACCCCCACAAGCTTGTCCTATTGGAGATGCTGATGGAATGCTGGCAGGACTGGAACAGTGACTATTATAGTAGATCCGTAGCATCAATGTTGCTCTGATTAGAATGTGTCCCATAGGAGTAATTTCAAGAGGGGTGAAGGAAGAATGTGATGCTGAAACATCATGTTCTGATTACTTTGATCTGATGAAGTAATTACATAGTGACCATATGCCACTCTGTGTTTGTATTATTCTGTATTGCATTGTTTCCAGCACAGCAGTTAAATTATAAATGCCTCACAGACCTGCAGTTTGGTACAAATTCAGTTAAAGTACAATACTGTATAAATAACAATGATCAGAATGTGTTAGATGGTTAAAAACAAAATCAAATGTACGTACAAAAAGAAGACTAAAGTGTAGGTTGCAGTTTATCATAAAAGAGCCTAAAGTTTTTGAAAGATTATTAACCAAATTAGACTCCTCTGATTAAAACTAGACTACAATTGTGTATCATTCTGTTTCTTGTTGAATAACTTCAGCTGTAACTCAGTTCTGGATCTATCTAAGAAAATCATTATTATGTAGAGAACCATACACCTGCATTTTGTATTCATTCAAATTCTTCCTTAGTTAATTAAAAATCATTTGTCAAAAGTCTTTTAACTTTAGAGTCAAAATCAATTATATTTTGGATTCCTTCATTTTCCAGTGCTGAGAGTCAAGAAATTTTGGGGCAAGCTAGAAATGCAAAATGAATCACCAGCAAGAAATGCCATATCTTGACTCCAGGCATCCAGATGGTTAATACAAACCCATTTATTTCCCAAATCAAACAGAACTTTGGACCACATTTTTCTTTTGAGCTGTACACTTTGACACCTCACTAGAGGAACCCCCATTTATACTGAAGACAACATAAAGAGTTCAAAGAAGGTACAATGGATGAATGAACGGTGGGTGTTCATTAATGTTACAGAGACACAGATGTAATCTAGCACTGTTAAAGTGTGTGCCATTTCAAACATGTCACTCACCTGCAGAGGTTTGTTTCGTATGTCATTCCCAGAGTGCATTAGCACCAAAGAGCTTAATGGGCTATTTCCAAAGGCTTTTTAGCCTTACAACTACTTCAGTGTTCTTCCATTGAGATAACACCATGCAGGACTGTCTCTTACTCTCTTTATCTCACTCTTTTTCTGGTATACGAACCAGGAGTTTGTGTTACTGCAGCCTATGCCAAAGCAGTTGAAAGCAGGCCTTTCTCCTAAAAGTGCTTTTTGTAAGATTTACCTAAGAAGATATTACTAGTAAAATAAAATGACCCTTTGCTGTTTGATGAAGTTCAGTTCTCCCTGCTATCAGAAAAACTCTTTGCCTTCACTGAACAACAAAGCTCCTGGGTAGATATAACCACTTGTTGTGTAGAAATTCTGATTGCACATTTTCTTAATCTCTGTAAACTCGTTTTGCTATAGTAAATGGATATTTTAAGTTACAAGATCATAAATAAGAATATAGGAATGGCCATACTGGGTCAGACCAATGGTGCATCT
Source organism: Chrysemys picta bellii (assembly GCF_011386835.1). Lineage (NCBI taxonomy): Eukaryota > Metazoa > Chordata > Testudines > Emydidae > Chrysemys > Chrysemys picta. The sequence continues at coordinate 96,675,341 of NC_088792.1, forward strand.
AGCCCAGCATTCTGTCTTCCAACAGTGGTTAGTGACAGATTCTTTGTTTAGAGCAGGGATAGGCAACCTTTGGCCTGCCATGTCCGCAGGTTCGGCCAATCGCAGCTCCCACTGGCTGCGGTTCGCCGCTCCAGGCCAATGGGGGCGGTGGGAAGTGGCAGCCAGCACATCCTTTGGCCCGCGCCGCTTCCCACAGTCCTTATATGCCTGGGACGGCGAATCGCAGCCAGTGGGAGCCGCGATTGGCCGAACCTGCGGACGTGGCAGGTAAACTGGTCCGGCCCGCCAGGGTGCTTACCCTGGCAGGCCGCGTGCCAAAGGTTGCCAATCCCTGGTTTAGAGGGAATGAACAGAATAGGACAGTTAGTGAGGGCTGAATCCCCTGTTGTCCAGTCCCAGTTTCTGTCAGTCAGGGGTTTAGGGCGCCCAGAATGTGGGGTTGCATTTCTGACCATCTTGACTAATAGCCGTTGATGGACCTGTCCTCCATGAACTTATCTAATTCGTTTTTGAACCAAGTTATACTTTTGGCCTTTACAACATCCACTGGCAATGAGTCCCACAGGTTAACTGTGCACTGTGTGAAGAAATACTTCCTGTTGTTTGTTTTAAACCTGCTGCCTGTTAATTTCATTGGGTGACCCCTGGTTCTTGTGTTATGTGAAGGGATATATAACACTTTCCTATTCACTTTCTCCACACCATTCATGATTTTATAGATCTCTATTATATCTCCCCTTAGTCATTTGTTTTCTAAGCTTAACAGTCCCAGTCTTTTCTCTCCTCATATGGAAGCTGTTCCATACCCCAATCATTTTTGTTGCCCTTCTGTGTATTTTTCAATTCTAATATATCTTTTCTGAGGTGGAGAGACCAGAACTGTAGACAGTATTCAATGTGTGGATCATGGCATCATGATATTTTCTGTCTTATTATCTATTCCTTTTTCTAATGGTTCCTAACTTTCTGTTTAGCTTTTTTTGACTGCCATTGCACATTGAGCAGATGTTTCAGAGAACTATCCACGATGATTCCAAGATCTCTTTCTTAAATTATAACAGCTAATTTAGAACCCATCATTTTATATATATATATATATATATATATTTGGGATAACTTTTTCCAGTGTGCATTACTTTGCACTTATCAGCATTGAACTTCATCTGCCATTTTGTTGCCCAGGCATCTGGTTTAGTGAGGTCCCTTTGCAACTCTTCATAGTATTAGGAGTTAACGATCTTGAGTAATTTAGTATTGTCTGAAACTTTGCCTCCTCACAGTTTATGCCTTTTTCCAGATCATACCACAGTAGTTCTACAATTTCATGTTTGAGTTCCTTCAGAACTCTGGGGTGAATACCATCTGGTTCTGGTGACTTATTACTGTTAAATTTATTATTTATTTATGGACAAGTCCCATCATATCATCAAACACACCCCTTTGCAAAGGGAAGCTGCAAAAGATGTTGTATGTATCAAAAATATCAGGGTTATGGATTCTGTAGATTTCTACTCACCACCTATTTTGTTACCACTCACCTTGGAGGTAATTTTGCTAAAAATGTTGTGTGTTTTGCTGAACATTTTCTGTGCTGCCCTATGAGATGAGAGCACCAATAGCGTTAGTAAATATTATTTTAGAAGTGTAAATGCTGTAGTAGGGACTCCTGGAGGATAGTTCATGGGAATTCACAAGTGTCCTGCTGAAAATGAATGAGTGTGTTGTAAAATCTCACTATCTTTTCCATGAGTTAATAGTTGGTTTTTCATCAGTCCGGCTGTAATGGATTCATACAACTCATTTAACACTTTTTTCTTCGTTGCTAAAAATAGCTGCTTATCAGTTCAACCCGAAACTCACTAAAATGTGTAAACTTTCTACACCCATATACTTGTACATTGCTGTGTATGCTAATTTAATTATTTTAAAAAACCTTTAATATAGCACGACCCCTTTCTTTTAAAGACTGATGTCCCATATTACTGATATATTGCCAATATTTTAATTGGAAGATCCCCTTTAAGATCTGACAGTAAACACAGTCCATTTCCATTTCCACTTCCAGAACAAATCTGGTCATCAGATGACCATAGTGTCCGAGTGGTTTCTAACTTTGCTTTTTATTGCTAGGGATTATTGTTTCCAAATAGGACATTTATTTCTGAAGAGGATGATTATATGGATGTTGAACACCACCAGTTCCGACCAGTGTTAATGGCATTGGCTACATTAGGATATTTTCCCTAAAAATTCCTACTGTTGCTAGAACATCCAGCTCATCTGGTGGAAGCAACAGTGGGAGTCCTCCTGTAGTCAAGGCCCCAGGCAGCTACCAGCATTTTAAACACTGTGCTGTGTAGACATACTCTGACCTGGTCTGAATGATGTAGTACTTAAGAGACTGATGGCCATCAGAAGCCTCCATGAATAACTACACACACGCTTGCCATGGCCAGTGGAGAAGCAGCTGTGACAGCAATGATGGGAAAAATTCTAGCACCCCACTACCCCAACCCTTATACGCTCCACATCTTGCCAGAGGTGCATAGCCGTTTATAGGACCAGGGCCAGCTCTAACTTTTTTGCCGCCCTAGGCAAAAAAGAAGAGCGCTGCCCCGCCGCCCAACCTCCCCCACCCCGAAGCGCTGGGCAGGGCCGGGCTGCCCAAACCCCGAGCGCTGTGCCATGCCGGGCCACCCAAACCCTGAGCGGCACGCCAGGCTGCACAAACCCCTGCCCCGAGCGCCGCGCCGGGCCACCCAAACCCCCAGAGTGCCGCGCCGCGCCGGTCAACCCCCCGCCCCCTCCCGAGCGCTGGGCTGGGCCGCCCAAACTCCCGCCCTCCCCCCCCAGTGCCAGGCCGGGCCGCCGAAGCCCCCCCGGCCCCCAGCGCCATGCCGCCGCCGAAACACTCCCCACGCTGCCCGGACGAAACAAAAAAAAAAACCTCGAGTGCCGCCCCGCCGAACAAACAAAAAAACAAAAACACCGTGAGTGCCCTCCCCACCCCAACATTGGCCGCCCCTTCAAAGGTGCCGCCCCAAGCACGTGCTTGGTCGGCTTGTGCCTGGAGCCGGCCCTGTATAGGACAGAGACCTAAGAGTTCTTCTCATCCTGCTGCTTATTCCTAACCTGAAAGCACAAACCTCTGGCAGAACTGTAAGTTGTTGCAAAGGTATGATGATCTTCTCAAAGAGAGGGTGAGAGTAATGAGCAGGTGCAGATGAATTCTTAAGAAAGAAAGAAAAATTCTGTTTTCTGCAAAAATGCAAGGATTAAAAAGTAAAGTGGTTAAAGTTTTCAAAAGCATCTAAGTGATTTACTAGCCTAGCTCCCATTTTCAAAAGTGTCTTAGGGTATATCTGCACAGCAATTGAACACCCACGGCTGGCCCGGGTCAGTTGACTTGAGCTTGTGGACTTGGGCTGTTGGGCTGTAAAAATGTGGTGTAGACGCTTGGGCTGGTGCCCGAGCTCTGGGACCCTGCCAAGAGGAGGGTCCCGGAGTCTGGGCTCCAGCCCGAGTCTGAATCTCTACACCATGATCTACTTCTGTTTCAGAGCAGAGCAAATCAAAATTAGGGAACTTTTAGAATACAGCAGCCGAATCCACATGGACAGTTAGCATGCGGCAGGCTAGTGAGGAGTAGATTTACACCCTAGCTTGCCATGCATTGTTTGCGTAGACAAGCCCTAAAAAAGCCTAGACAGTCAATAGGATGCAGGCTTCTAAATCACTTGGGCACTTTTTTGAAAATTTTACCCGGAGTGTATATTTTATAATGTAAATGGCATTGTTTCTAAACAGAGGACCAAAACTGAAAGGGACCCTACCTTAGTTTCCATTTGTGTGTGTGCAACTTTGCATGGAAAAATACCTGTGTCAGATCTGGGGCAGGGTCTGTCTTTATGATGTGTGTGGCACAGCACCTAGTACAATGGGGCCCTAATCCCTGACTGGAGCCTTCAGGCAATACTGTAATGCCAGCGATACTACTATTAATACATGCTTTAACGCCAGTGCTTGCACACGATAACATTTTCATGAACAGAATCTCTTTGTCTGAGTTTGGTATGAATAGATTCTGTTACCTGTGTGCTCAACTGTCAAGTTCAGGCACTCCTGTGTGCTCATGTTAGTGCTCTAGAAATATACGTGCAGGTGTTTGCACACACGGCTGGATTATGTGAAAGAAATGGAATCCACTTTTTGAAAATTTAGCCCACATTATTTTCTAAATTGTCAATGGCACACAATAAGCTGTCTTTAAAAATAGTCCAAAGAATAGAAAATAAGACCCAGCATAAAAGTTCTAATTCATATTTTGTTGACAAGAACATCTTCTGATGAGAAAATACTTTTTATATACAGAAAAATAGCTATTTGAATATAAACTGAAGAAGAAAAAATTCTCGTGCAGAGTTAAACATTTGACAAAACTATATAAATGAAGGCAGGAATGTTGATATTTGCACTGGTGGCTTTTTTACCTTAAACAGAAGCAATCTTAAACAAATCATTGTAGGTGGAGCTGATAGCACCACAGATAACTAAGGCTGCCTACCACTTTTCATTTTAAGACCCTGTTTTCAGATGCTTATAGCTTTGCCAGTCTTCAACAGTTTTGGCTGAAATTTTCCATGCCAGGTGTCTGCCACTGGCTGAACAATTAATTCTTTAATTAATTTTTTTATTCATTTATTTATAATTTCAGCTAAAATGGTTCAGCTGTGTTCAGGAATGAGGCTAGGGAAAAATACATTGTTTTGCCCTCTAAAAAGAATGCTTATATCTATTTGATTGTTTTGGAGCAGTGGCTTGAAATTTGGCAGGAGGGTTGGGCTGGTGTCAGGGATGTGCCTTTTGGGAGGATCAGAAGGAGACAGGAGGAGGTAAGAGGAAATAGGGGTGCGGGGGGAGAGGGGGAGTCAGGAGCTGGTTTCTGGGTAGTGTGTAGATAGGAGCATAGAAGGAAAGGGCTGACAGGATGGAGGGCAAGAGATGGGGAGGGGAGTGGTCAGGGATGCCTGAGGTCACATATTGAATGAGATGGATAAAAGGAAATATTGAATAAGTACCCATTCACTGAATGAGACAGTGATCCTGTTGAAAAAATAGTATGTGATTGTGTAATTAAAAACTGAATCATAATACTTATGCACAAGGTGGCCACTTTAAGATTGCCCTGGCAACCTTAGTTCTGGCATTTCCTAACTTTCAAGTGCTTGAGTTTGCAACCTTAATAATGTTCTTTTAAGGTAGGGTTTTTAAATATTATTTAGGATATTGAGGGCATACTAGTGACTTATTTAAGCCATCCAGTGATGGCTCTGTTGCTCCATAATCTTCATTTTAAAAAAAGCATGTACAATTGAATTTACCTTAGTTTTAGATAGAGCTCATTGGAAAGAAATCAGTTCTGATTTATTTCATGAAACAGAGCAGTCATGTCAAACAGGGAACCAGAAATCAGCACAATAATATACTCATGTAACAAAAAGTTATGGTTTAAGTAACTTTCAGATTTCAAAAAGAAGCTAGGACCGATGACCAACCTGGACATATCATATCATATGCTTCTGTATGAGGTGCTGAGTGGACCCCTCCATTTGATGATGCAACTGGATAAATAAAAGGAGGATCAGTTCTGACTTTACATTTCTTTGAGGTGTTGCTTTTTTACAGCCTTAAGTTGAAATCTGTATTTGGCTATATACATTTTTTGTATTCAGTTGTAACATTTGTATTTAAATTTTTTAAACTTTTCTTGGAAACAAACTTAAGTACTGTCTCATAGAAGATAGAGATGAAAAAGACCTTTTAGGTCACCTAGTTACTTTCCCTGCCAAATGTGTTCCCTGTATAGCACATTTTCTAATACTTTGTCCAGTCTATTTTTAAATGGGACTGTCAATAGGAGTTGAATCCCTAACTCCCTTAGTCTCATTTGAAGATCCCAACAAGACTGAATTAATTTTTTGAGTTCTATTTTATCAAGCTGCTGAATAGATATCCCTTGAGACCAAAATCCTTTATGCATAGAACAGGTACTGTACAGGTATCAGCACTGCAAGTTTCCCTTCTCCTGCCCCTCCAGTTTTCCCTATGCTATGTTCTGGAAGGATAGTCTGCAGGGTTGAGAGGCTAGCTCAGTCTCCATACCACTAAAGCTCTTGATCTCTGCAGAGATAGCTAGCAGTGCTGCCAATTTTGAGGGTGCTTTTTATGATGTAAGCTCCTTTTCAGTAAGAACTGGACTGAGCCCACTAACTGATTTCACACAGGTTGCCAAGCAGTCATTAGGTGGCAACAGCGTTCAGTCACCTCCAACCTGCCTCAAACCCTTTTATTTACTTTGGGATAGTTTTCATTATGGCTTGTGAATTCCCAGTAGTGTCTTCTAGGTTTATTGGTATCCAGATTGATTGAGAGGTAAAATTTCCTCTTACAAGTGTCAGTTATATTTTTGTTAGAGCGGTTGAAAAACAGCCAAGAAATAAACAAACAAAACAAAAAACAAAACACATCCCCTTGCAACATTTTGTCACTTTTTTGTTGAAAATTTTCATCAAAGATTTTCTACAAATTCCGGGGCAGGAATCACTGTTAATGAGTTTACCATCTTGAGAAGAGTGCCTCTGTGGTGGGGACCATTTCTTGTTTGCAGGAGGCAATTCAGTGCCAAAATCTATCAGCCTTGCAGTGTGGATAAGTCCACACGAACTGGATATCTTTATTATGAGAAATGAACCTTATAGGCAAGAATACATTCCTTCTTTAGAGTAATATGACAGTGTTAAGCAGGTGTACTGTACGTGAAAGCAGTGGAATGAAAGCAGTATTTTAAAGGTCTTCTCCTGCTCTCATTGAATTCAGTGGCAAAAACTCTCATTGTCTTAAGTGGGTTCAGGATCTTCTAAGTGAATTTTTTTTTTAATATACCAACCGAAGGAATCTTTTTTTACACAACTAAGCACAACTGAGACTCAGAAAAGCGATAAGAAAAAAGAATGAACCCTTCCTCCTTCCTCTCCTTCAAACCGCCCTCCCCAGAAAAATCAAGTCTGTATGTTAGTTTGGGTTTATGGAGCTATGTTGATTTACACTGGCTGAGGATCAGGCCCTTAATTGGACGTTTTTTAGTAGCCTTTTAGGAAGTGAGAGGAAGATACTTTTTCACAGAGCAGTACAGTAAAGGCATAAGCAGAGTGTCTAGCATTTTAGCACTGCAACACATTGAAACAATTCAGGGCTCTTGTTCTACAATGCTATAAATTAAAATCTGAGTATTCTATAAGCAGGTTTCACAGTAGGAAGTGCCTTAATAAAACTTATAAGGTATTATATGGATTTTTGTACCTTGTATCAAAGTTTCTATAAAGCAGTCTACATTTCCCCCCAACAACTCCAAAGGCTGAGAGAAAATAAAATTAACTTGGATATGACTCAAAGCCTGATAAGGATGTATGAAAATAAAATAGACACTACTTTGGAAGGATAAGAAAGGAAACAGTCTAACGGAAAATGTTGTTTTTTTCATCTTTCTACTTACTCATCACATTTTTCTGTTTTTCCTGCCCACTTATTGAGCTCACACATAAATGATTGATTGAGTCAGTGAACTCGTAATAAATTTTGTTTGATGTGCTGTCTTAAAAAAATATCTTTTGAAACTCTGTCTCTTTTCGCTGTCTGCTCTTCCCTTCTGGCATTTAATATCCAGTTTCCTCATCTGTCTGATTGTCTCTGACTGAATATAGTTTTTCAAACCTTAATGCAGCTCTCTTTTTGTTCTGGTTTAGGTAGGTATGTAAAGTAAACATATGATTTGACCATCATTAGTAATTTTGCAAAGGAATGTAAATGTGTGTGTTCCCTTCACTGAGTTTAAAAAAAATAAAAAGAATAGTCTGTGTATAGACACTTGATAATATACATTTACAGTAGGTAGATCTGTCTGTGCAGGCAAATGAATACAGAGATTACTTTATCATTGAATTACATCTGGTTTAGTGTTTACAGGTACAGAAGTTGCTCTTGTGGGTTTGTTCCTTATTAAAATTCAAACAGGCCTGTAGTATTTTAAGAAAACAGCTTTAAGTACAGACTAAACAAAAATACTTAATTTTATACATATATAAAGATCCTTTCATCCTAAAGGGTTGCAGAGCATTTTACAAACTGATACTTCTGGGGGCATGAAGCATCTATAGCATCTAATCTCCACACAAAATACTTCAACAACATACAGTAAAGGTAACTACAGTAGTATAGTGTTTATACAAAACATATAAAACTGAAAGTTAAAATGTATGGAAATGTAGAGTTAAGGTAATTTTAAATAATTATTCCATTACGCTTACAGTTCATCATTTGGCTAACAATAATATAGATGAGGAAATCCACTTTATGTACTTAGTAACAGCCTTAACTTTGATCAACAAGATAAATGGTATACTGTTTCAACCTAATTATATGCTTTACATAAATCATATATTAGCAATGTATATTCTGAAAGACTTTGTGAGTGTGTCTTGTTGGTCAGAGTTAACTTATGGAAGGTGGGGAGAGAGAGAGAGAGATGAAGAAAAGTCAGATAGCCTGGGGACCATGCAAAGCATAGCAGCTTCATAAGATGGTGGAATGGCTGATCTATGAGGAAAGGTTTAAAAAAATGGGCATGTTCAGTCTTGAGAAAAGAAGAATATGGGGTGGGGGCTGATAACAATATTCAAATATGTTAGGGGCTGTTATGAAGAGGATGGGGACCAGTTGTTCTCCTTGTCCACTGAAGGTAGGCTAGGAAGTAATGGTCTTAATCTGCAAGGGAGATTAAGATTAGATATTAGGAGAAACTTTCCAACTATAAGGCGAGTTAAGCTCTGGAATTGGTTTCCAAGGGAGGTTGTGGAATCCCCATCACTGGAGGCTTTTGAGAACAGGTTAGAGGGCCGGCTGTAAGTGAAAATGGCACCCTGGGCAAACTTGTATTTTGGCACCCCAGGCCCTGTGGGTGTGGTGCCCCCCATTGCCCTTGGCCTCCATAAACTCCCCAGGTTCCCCAAACCCTGCAATCCCCTCCTTCAGCCCAGCCCCTGCACTATGCCCCCTTTGCCCGAATCCCCACACTCCCCTCCTGCACCCCTAACCTCTGTCCCCTCCTGTGCCCTAATCCCTCCACTGTACCCCCTGTACCCCTAGCCCCTCCCCTGTGCCCCTAACCCCTCCGCTGTGGCCCTTGCGCCCCAACCCCTGCACTTCCTGCCTGTGCCCAGGTGGGGAAACTGATGTGGATGCATGGAGCGGCTGGCATTGCTGCTCGCTTCCCCCCTCCAGTGCTGCTCCTCCATGCACCCCTAGGGGGCTGTGAGGTGGGGAGTGAGAAGCGACGTCAGGGGCTCCCTGCATCCTGCTCACTTCCCCAACCTGGGCTGCGTATGGGGAGGACAGCAGAGCAGCAGCTCCTGATGTTGGCCTCACAGCACAGCCCAGGTGGGGAAAGTGACCTGTACGCATGGAGTGCTTGGTGTTGCTCCTTTCTCCCTCCTTCCCAGCCCCCTAGGGGGGTGCGGAGGAATGTTGGGGGGGGGGCAAGCAGTATCTGTGCATTGCCGCTCGCCCCTCCCCACCCCCATTCCTCCGTCAGGAGGAAGCAGGCAGAAATCTGGGCACCCCCCCCACTCCCTGTGGCACTTCCCTGCCAGCCAGGAGCAATTTCTGACTTCATACCGGCAGTGCGCATTTCTGCGCTGTTGCCCTCTTGACCATGGCGCCCCTGGGCGGTTACTCGGGTGGCCCACCCTAAGGCCGGCCCTGACACCTGTCAGGGATGGTCTGGATTTACTTGATCCTACCTCAGCATGGGGGGCTGGAATTGATGGCCGTTCAAGGTCCCTTCTAGCCCCACCTATCTATGATTCTGAGAGAGGAGTAGCTTTTAAGTCTAATGAATTCGTTAAAGATGTATGATTGAAGTAGCAAAGTGGCTAGGCGCTCACCCAGTTAAACACTTCACATTTATTGCATAAAACATAAAGCATTGAAGAGCTAAATTGGATTTCTTCTAAGCCAGCGTTGTTTGTATAATCATGAAACTTTCAACTGGGATTTTCAAAGGGGCCTGGGGGAGTTAGGTGCCCAACTCATATTGAAAGTCAATGGGAGATGAGCACCTAACTCCCATATGTCCCATTTGAAAATCCCAATCTCGAGTAATTCAAGCCCCATTTCAGCAAAGTATTTGGGCATTTGTGCAACTTTAACCCTAAAAGTAGTTTATTGAGTTAAGTGGGTTTATTCATGTGTTAAAAATTATGCATGTGCTTAAGTACCTTGCTGGATCGGGGCCTCAGCTGGCATGGGGGCAACGTCTAGTTCCAAGTGCATTGAGGCTCTACTAAGCTGCACAGGGTTCCTGTCTCCCCCTTGGAGTCGTTGCCTGTTGTTGCTGATACAAACGTCTTTGCCCAGCAGCTTTGCTGGTGGAGATCCAGTCAGTACTGAGGAAGATTGTCAATAATCCTTCTTGTGTTTCAGATTTCTTTTTCTTCTCCATTGTAGTGAGCACAAGTGCCTGTGGACATGTGTGAGTGTGAATTTGCTAGTGCTAGAACAGTTGTATTAATCTGTTAGAATCTTAGAATTGTATGTCCGGAAGGGACCTTGAGAGATCTTCTAGTCCAGTCCCGTGCACTTTATGGCAGGGCTAAGTATTATTTAGACCAGTGGTTCTCAAAGCCAGTCTGCTGCTTGTTCAGGGAAAGCCCCTGGCAGGCCGGGCCGGTTTATTTACCTGCCGCGCCCGCAGGTTCGGCCGATCTCGGCTCCCACTGGCTGCAGTTCGCCGCTATAGGCCAACGGGGGCTGCAGGAAGCGGTGTGGGCCGAGGGATGTGCTGGTCGCCTTTCCCGCAGCCCCCCATTGGCCTGGAGCGGTGGGAGCCGCGATTGGCCAAACCTGCGGACGGGGCAGGTAAACAAACCGGTCCGGCTTGCCAGGAGCTTTCCCTGAACAAGCGGCGGACCGGCTTTGAGAACCACTGATTTAGACCATCCTTGACAAGTGTTTGCCTAACCTGCTCTTAAAAATCTCCAATGATGGAGATTCCACAACTTCCCAAGGGTTATTATTCCAGTTCTTAACTATCCTGATTGTTAGGAAGTTTTTCCTAAAGTCCAACCTAAACTGCCCTTGCTGCAATGTAAGACCATTGTTTCTTGTCCTATGTTCAGAGGTTAATGAGAATAATTTACCTCCTTCCTGCCTGTAACAACTCTTTATGTACTTGAAAACTGTTATCATGTCCCCTCTCAGTCTTCTCTTCTCCAGACTAAACAAATCCAATTTTTTCAATCTTCCCTCATAGATCATGTTTTCTGGACCTTTGATTATTTTGATTGCTCTTCTCTAGACTTTCTTCAGTTTGTCCACATCTTTCCTGAAATGTGGCACCCAGAACTGGACACAGTATTCCAGTTGAGTCCTAATCAGTGCAGAGTAGAGCGGAAGAATTATTTCTTGTGTCTTGCTTACAACACTCTTGCTAATGCATCCCAGAATGATTGCTTTTTTTTGCAACAGTGTTACACTCATATTTAGCTTGTGATCCAGTCTGACCCCCAGATCCCGTTCTGCCGTACTCTTCCCTAGGCAGTCATTTCCCATTTTGAATGTGTGCAACTGATTGTTCCCTTCTAAGTGGAGTACTTTGCATTTGTCCTTATTGAATTTCATCCTCTTTACTTCAGACCATTTCTTCAGTTTGTTCAGATCATTTTGAATTTTAATCCTATCCTCCAAAGCTCTTGCAACCCCTCCCAGCTTGATATCATCTACAGACTTTATAAGTGTACTCTCTATGCCATTATCTAAATCCTTGATGAAGGTATTGAACAGAACTTGACCCAGAACTGATCCCTGTGAGACACCATTCGTTATGCCCTTCCAGCTTGACACTGCACCGCTGATAACTAGTCTCTAGGAATGGTTTTTCAGCCAGTTATGCACCGGTCTTATAGTAGTTCCATCTAGGTTGTATTTCCCTAGTTTGTTTATGAGAAGGTCATGCAAGACAGTATCAAAAGCCTTACTAAAGTCAAGTATACCACATCTGTACTGCTTCCCTCCTATCCACAAGGCTTGTTACCCTGTCAAAAAAAGCTATTAGATTGGTTTGACATGATTTATTCTTGACAAATCCATGCTGATTGTTACTTATTACCTTATTATCTTCTAGTTATTTTGCAAATTGATTGCTTAGTTATTATCTTTCTAGGTACAGAAGTTAAGCTGACTGATCTGTAATTGCCCGGGTTGTTCTTATTCCCCTTTTTATAGTTTACCCTTTTCCGATCCTTTGGAATCTCTCCTGTTTTCCATGACTTTTCAAAGATAATTGCTAATGGATCAGATATCTCCTCAGTCAGCTCCTTGAATATTCTAGGATGCATTTCATCAGGTCCTGGTGACTTGAAGACATCTAACTTGTCTAAGTAATTTTTAACTTGTTCTTTCCCTATTTTAGCCTCTGATCTTACCTCATTTTCACTGACATTCACTATGTTAGAAGCCAATTGCTATTAATCTCTAATGGGAGACTGGGAAAAATTGGAAGACACTGTAAATTTTTTTAAAAGCACACACACTCTCTCTCTCTCTTTCTCTCTCTCTCTCTTTTATAACTTCCAATACTTGAAAAATATTTGTTCTATGAAACTGATATTTGGGGTGGGGAATTGAAATCCTGGACCCATTAAAGTCAAAGGCAGAATCCCCAACGACTTCAGCAGGGCCAGGATTTAACCCAGAATGTCCTACCTAGAATTCAACAAGATAGTTTCCAGAGGGAAATATTAGTCCTGTGAGAAGTTAAATATGTGTGTGTAAAATAAGTCTTGGTTGCAAGCTTAATTGTCGTGGCCTGTATTATACATCTCACCTACAACTGACATGCAGACTCCTCTCGGGGTGAAACACTGCAAAAGTCTAACTTTGTACCATAACAGAACAAAACACTTTGGGACAGGAATATGGCAAGAATTCCATAATCATTTGCAATTGTAGGTGGAATTTTGCGAGGGAAATCGGAAAATGTCCAGAACACAGGGGCTAAAATACCTACTTTTCACAAGTCCTCAGAACATTGGTTTTATGTCTCATCCAAAAGACATTTGTAACAACACAGTGTTTCTTCACATGTTGTTGGGACATGAGTTGTGAACCAGAGGGAGGAGTACCACCTACTGAATCACCAGTGTCAATTCGTGCATCACCTAGGTTTTCCATGTGGGGAAGAGGGTCTCCCCTGTTGAAATACTGCTAGGTTTTGTTTACCTTTTAGACGTGTTGAGGGCACAGTCAGATGTAGTATGTTGCAGCTGAAATCTAGTTATGGTATCCTTTCTGGACAGCACATGGGTAATAAATACACAGTCTTTTACAAAATGTATAGAGAATTGTATTGTATTTGTAGCTGGATTTATGTGAGTGACCAAAGCTTTTTGGCAGGTAACTGAACACTCAGCCAGTTTATATTTTCCTATGTTTTCTGCTGGGCTGCATTATGAGCGAATTAGGGCTGTGTATCTCGCCTGGGCTGCAATTTCACCATTCTGTTGCTTCTCTTTAAATATAAAAGGACAAATACTAACTGTCCTTTCAGGGTGTGTGGGAAAAGAGGCAACTAGAAGGGTAACTGGGGAGAGAGTTGTGGCATCTTGCATCCAGGCACTCTATAATTCATGGTATTGCATAACATTATATTGGGTGGAGCTTGAGGTAAATACCATGGACTATGTGCTTTAGTGCAGACCATACCAATCCATTTGCAGCCCCTTTACACACCCTTCCTGTTTCTTCTCTTAGCTGTAATTTGTATGCGTAGTTGCAGAGGGCTCCTTGTCATTGGAATACAGACTCAAAATATATATAACCATTTTGAAAACAGTATTAATTTGCACATATCTGGGGAAGAAATCTGAAGAAAATCAAAATTTGGCCCAAAGAATATTATGCTCTATTGTCTAAAGTAAACAGTTGCTGTTAAAATGACTCATTATTAGTAATTTAAAGAGTATTTTTTGAAAAAGTTAGTCTAAAATTACATAGCCTTCACATTACCTTGATGAAAGTAATGTTCTAATGTATTGTTTGGATTGCAGACATATAGTTACAAACTTAATAGTCACATCCTGCATTCTTCCAATTAGTGGCAAATCTGCCATTAATTGCAAGAGAACCTCTGATTTTCAGGCAAGACCACATCATAGATGTTAACCTTCTCCCCCCTCCCCGCTAAAATACACTTTTGCTGTTATAAAGTGCAGATTACTTTCAGATTCACCCCCTCAGATTCTGGTCACTAAATTTAGCATGCCATATTTTTCAACTTTCTCTTTGAGTAACAACTTGATAAATCTTCTCATCATCCGATGGCAAATGATTTATTGAGGTTTGCTGCATAATTAATATTACAGCTCATGTGGTGAGTGGTAGAATCCTGAAATATCTTCTGTGGCTTAGCCTGTATAGTAGAAGGAGAAGGTTGGGGAAGAGAAAAGGATAATCCAGTGATAGGGAAAGGATAGTTTTGTGACTTAAGCATAGGAATGAGAGTCAGGAAATGTGGGTTTTATTCCCAGCTCTGTCACTGCTTCCTGTCTGGCTTTGGGCAAGTCATTGCAGCTTTCTTTGCCTCAGTTGATCATGCTGTAAAATAGTCATGATAATACTTCCTGACCTCACCGGGTTGTGTGATGCTTAGTTTGCCCAGGCTTTTAAATTACTTTGAAGTGCTATAGAAGCGCCAACAGTTGTTTATTGGAATTAATGGACACTGGTTACTTTGCCTGTTCATTGAGTAGCACTTACTCACACAAGTCATACTATTGGATATATGGAATCTATAAGAAATGAGAATTAAAGTAAGATGACAGTTGTCTGACAGACTGAAAAAAAAACAAAGAAAATGCCAGGAAAGATTGATGTCTCCCTGAATATTTGTCTTTTACCTCTTCTTGCAGGTTGCATGTCTTACCCATATAGCAGCTAATTACCTTAATTGCAAAATGGAAGCAAAGCGGTGGGGTACTGCTCATGGCAGTATTGTTCCTTATCAGGTAAGCAGATAACAGAGGATGTATTTTGTGCTTGTAATCTGTGGTTTTGTATAATATGGCATTGGGAAATGATTTACTCTTGCTGTGACAGTGTTCTGTAATGCATCAGTATCCGGATAGAACAAGGCTTTGTTGTTCATTTTAGATTTTGCATATTTCTTCATCAGTAGTAGATTAGTAACAGGACACTGAAAAAGATCAAAGGTGTCTGCTGAAATTGTATGACTTTAAAGCTTGATTGTTTTTCACCTGAGAGAGGCACTGAGTACAGCTATTTAAAAAGAAAAAAAAAGATGATTTGTATTGCTTGCTAATTATTGAACCAAACTTTATCACCACTGAATGCCAGTATCTTTTCCTTGTGTCTCTGTATGAGTGATATGAATGGGTTAGGTGGTCTAAAGGTCCCACAACATTTAGGTAGCTTCCACTGACTTTGCTAATAGCTTCTCTTATCTTGTGTATGTTTTGGGGGGCTGGGGGAAGAGGAATAAAAGCCCACGTGTGGCATTTTTTTTATTGGGAGTTCAGAAGCTGCTGGTATTTTGCTAGTGGTTGAAGATATTTGGAATAACACGATGCCATTTACATAAATGAGCACACTCTGATCTTTTTAAGAATTGCATCTGTCCAGTGCTGAGAACTCTGCCAGTAATCACAGAATAACCATTTGCTAGCAGATCGTTTACTTGTAGGGTGACCAGATGTCCCGATTTTATAGGGACAGTCCCGATTTTTGTGTCTTTTTCTTATATAGGCTCCTATTACCCTCCCACCCCTGTCCCGATTTTTCACATTTGCTGTCTGGTCACCCTATTTACTTGTCTTGGTGGCAGTACTAATGTGAAGATCAGCACTTAAATTTAATAAAAAGGATCTGCTGTCTAGGAACAAATTCTGTGGTTAAAGTGTGACTGTAGATGCGCACTGAGTGCTTGTGTGGGCTTGAATGGTAAGACTTTTCCCTGCACTCATCCACTGCAAATGGAAAATTTAAAAATAGAAATACAGGGATTTTTTTTTATGGATAAATCAACCTATCCATATATCAGTACAGCATTAGTACATCCATCTGTATTTTATAGAGTTAGGCCAAACCTGTAACTTTTGATCCAACTTGTTCTGAACTTCAGTTCATTTTGCTATGGGTTGGGTTAAACCTCATCGATACTGGGCAGTGTAACTATCACCCTTCATTTAGGATAGTTGTAAGAAGCCAATAAGCTCCTTTAGGTAACCAGGTAGCTGAAATAGTAGAGGCTTCCATTCTCAAAGACGGGCATATATCACAGCCTAAAACAAAGGCATGTGCAAGGCACAGATGGGTGGAGAGGTTTTGCTGGCTATTGTGAAGGTGGTATGTCTGTGAGAGGAATGGTAGAAAGAGCAGAGATGCTGAGAGACAAGGTAGCATCAGATGAAGCCTGAACGAGCACTGGGAGTATGGACCTGAGAAAAGCTAAGAGAGGGAGCTTTTGGGTAGAGTTCTGGTGAAAACGGGCTTAGAGCCATGAGTAAAGAAATGGTCTTTTGTTGTTTGATTTCTTTTGTGTTCAGGAAAACAGGACCTCGTACATTCTTTTAAAATAAAAAGTATCACATCAAAGAAACACCTGACTCCATCATCATTTTCTCCTCCTAACTGGAAAAAAACTTGCAAAACCCAAGCTAATTGGGTCAAAGGGGGCAGCAGTTAAAAACAAAAACCTGATCCAAACGACACTGGGTTTACTTAAGTAAAACCAAAACCTGACTATCTAAAACATTTTCTTTACCCTCCTGAGCTGGGATACTTTGGATAAAATGGAACTTGGATCCATTCACCTAGTTTTGCTCTTGCCTTTGCACAACCAAAACCTAACAGATCTTGAAAAAGAAACACACAAACATGGCTACAGAGCATAAAGACTTAAGAGAAGTTTTATTACCCCTCTTCACTTATGAGCACAGAGTTAATCTATTTAGGATGCAGTGATCATAGGATAAATATGGATTTTGTTTAAATCTAGTCTAAAATATTAGTGGAAGAGTTATATTCTGGTCTACTTTCAGTTTTTAAAAAGTATTTGGGGAATGTTCTTGTGGATTGACTGTATAATTATAAATAATATAATATTATAAGAAATCTTAATCTAATTAGAGTTCTCTATTTTTTGAGCTAGTAATTTTGGTGGGAGTGCTGTGGTTTTCCAGTGCTTTGGATGGATCATCTGCTAACTTTCCATTAGTGAACAACTATGGTTGTAACCATGAGAATTTTTACTTTCTAGAACTTTCCTTTGCATTTATATGGCTCCTTCCAGCCAAGGACTTCAAAGTGCTTTAGAAATATTAATTAATTATGCTTCTCAGCACTGCTGTGAGGTAAATTTTATTGCATATTATTTACAGATGGATACACTGAGACACAGGGAGGTTAAGTGACCCAGATTACACAGGTAATTAGAGCAGAGCTTAGAGTAGAACGCCAGAACCTGGATTTTTGATCCCCAGTCTTAACTATTAGAAATATTGCCTTTCACTTCCTAGAATAATATGCAAAGTTTTGAAATGTTAATCCTGCCAGAGAAATGTTTGTTTTCAAACATTTTGAGCTAATTAAATATAACTTGGTCAAATAATAAAAAGGCCATTTCAGAAAATTTCATTCTGTTTCAGAAAATCTGTTTTTTTTTTCTCAGAAAATCTGTTGTTATTTTTTTTCCCTTGGGACAGTGGACTTTTTAAAAAGATTTGGCATATGTGAGTCTTCAGACAGGCAGTAAATTACAAGTTTGAAGTGATGTGGCGTTTGCTACAGTACTTTAAAAATGTCAAAATGTTGTTAAATCATGGCAGATTAGGTAACCTTGGGAGTTTCTCTTTCAACAGATGTTGAGGATTTTAAAAAGCCAAAATGTAAACAATTTACAACATCTGCATCTCTATGCGTGACAGAATTCTGACCACAGTCACATCACAGTAATGACCAAAGCAAGCAGTATTTAATTAGAACATTTGAACGTGCATGTAATTAGCAAGTGTATTTGTGTTAATTGATGCCTGTGTATTCTAGGGCTTCTTCGATGAATGCATTCAGCTGTGTGTATCAAGTGTCCTCTTGATTCCTATTTCATTAGCCTGAAATCTCATGATTTTGGCCAGAGTATTCTTTGTCAGTGGTTTATTTGTTCCTATGTAGAGGGCCAAATTTTACTCTGAGTATGCCTGTGCAATCCTACTTCATTCAGAAGGGTGCTGAATTGTAACTCAGACCATAATTTGACCCCAAATGTGTGGTTTAAAAAAAAACAATCTTTCCCAATTATAATATATGGATAGACAATATTGTGTTATAATGTATGGTCTTCTAATTCTCAAACACAAGCTTCTTATAAATTTCTTCATAGTTCAATTCAATACAATTGAATGATTCACTTATTAATGACAGTGCTCATTAGCATACATCAAAATTATTCCTGGGAGCTAAAGAAGCGAGAGGCTTAGCTTTTCTCTTCTAAGCATGTTTTATCATTAGGAGTAGTTTGAGTGGGAAATATCTGGTAGGTCTTGATGGGTATAATATAGGAAATAGAGGTGAAAAGGAAAGGCATGCTATGTTAAATTTCAGAGCATTAACTCTCACACCTCCTTTCAGCCACTAATGAGATTTGGATGTTGATAGAAATGCTCCTGTAGTTCAAAAGGCAAAATGGTCTCTATTAAGGACAAGATAGTTCAGGCAGTGAGAGGTTTTTAAAACCACAGGTCACCCCCAAAGCTGAAAATAAAGGGCCCAGTCCTCATGTGATTTGATCCAGAGGTTTTTGTTTAGAGCCTTACAAGAAACTATGTTTGGCTTCTGAATGATTAACTTAATTTGTTTAAGTTTTCGTTTACCAAAGAGGAAGAGGGAGCAAAGGTGTTGGGAGGTAGGAAATATCAGCTGGATTTTTTTTTTTAAGTTGTATGTTTAAAACAATACATAAAATTTTTCAAAAATGATCTTAAGGTTCAAAAATCATTTTTATCTAATGAAACTATGGTTACATTTTACATTTTTTGTTGTGAATAAAGAATCCTTTCATGTTTTTTACTTGCATTAATGATCAACTAGGTAGAAAAGTGGGTGGCATCCAAAATTTGCTCCCTTCCTGGACTTTTTTTTTTCTTTTGTGGGTTTTTGTTCGTTTGTTTTAAATGTCCTATTAAAAATAAGCTATCCTATAGCAAGAGCTATAACATTTTTGAAGTCCCAGTTCCCAGATTGGGCCACAAATCTATAACAAAACAGAGGGCAAGAATGTTGCCACTTTTCTGAGTGGACATTGGTCAGTCTAAATGGGATTTTACTTGCATAGTTTGCACAGACAACAAGTGACCAATACAAGTGCACAGTTTGAGGGCAAACACATGTTGCCTTAAGGTTCCTCAGTTATTGTGTCCCTTTTGAGACCAGTTTGAGTATCTAAGCTCCGTCTTGCTTGCTTGCTGTCTACCGGCATCTTCATGGAATGGCTCTCTGAGCTCCTCTTCTGCTAACGGTCCCTCTCAAGGTGTCAGTGAGGCTCTCAATTATGTTTATTTAAATACTGATTTTATAATGCTAATCTGGAACCCTAGTTTCTCCACAGCTATTGA
Source organism: Chrysemys picta bellii (assembly GCF_011386835.1). Classification (NCBI taxonomy): domain Eukaryota; kingdom Metazoa; phylum Chordata; order Testudines; family Emydidae; genus Chrysemys; species Chrysemys picta. The sequence continues at coordinate 96,695,077 of NC_088792.1, forward strand.
AGTGACTATACTGCAGACAAAAATTAAGATAATGACCAAGCTTATGGTGCTGCCAACACTCCAGTATTAGTATAAAGCCAGCAGACAATCCAAATAATAATCTTGAATCAAACCCTTCATTTGCTGCCCTTGATCCACTTTAACAGCTTGCAAAATGAGGTGCATTTTGCAGTGTACCAGGAAGACTAAAAAAATGCAGGCTCTAGTTGACCAAGGAGGGAAGTGAATTCCAAAGTTGTGAGAGCCCTTCCTGGGGAATGCTTTGCCATGAGCCCTCTCCCATTTAGACTGATGGGGTTCCAATTTGAACACCTCCATTGATCAGTACTGCAATAATATTTTATGGAGAGAGACTGTCTCTCAGCTGACCAGGTTCTAAGCCAGTGGTGGGCTACCTGTGGCCCATCATGGTAATCTGATTGCGGGCCGCGAGACATTTTGCTGACAATGACCATCTGCAGTCATGACTCCTTGCAGCTCCCAGTGGCTGCAGTTCACCATTCCCGCCCAAAGGGAGCTGCAGGACGTGGCAGCCAGCACTTCCCAAGGCCTGCCGCGTCCAGCTCCCATTGGCCGGGAATGGGAGCCACTGGGAGCTGCAGGGGGCCGTGCCTGCGGACGGTCAATGTCAGCAAAATGTCTCGCAGCCCGCAATCAGATTACCCTGATGGGCCGCAGTTTGCCCACCATTCTTCTAAGCTGTTGACGCTTTTATATGTTAAAGCCAAAACCTTGAATTCTATCCTGACACACTTAATGGCAACCAGTGCAGTTTCTGGGGCACTGATGTGATGTGTTCCCTGAATGAAGCAAATTTCAATATTTAGGCAGTTGCATTTTACACTAGCTCCAGTTTCCAAATTGTTTCACCATGTAGCATCATCATCATCATTATTATTATTATCTTTGTTACCATAGCACCTAGAAACTCTAGCTATGGACCAGGACCCCATTGTGCTAGGCACTATACAAACTGAAAATAAAAAGCCAGTGCTTGCCCCAAAGAGCTTACAATCTAAGTATAAGACAAGAGACAATTATGGATACAGACAGACCAATGTGGGAGTACAAGGAAGTAGGTCAGCATGTTAGACAGTCATATAGCCTCCTGATGTAGCATCAGCATTACGGTAATCTAATGTCAAAGGGGCAAAGACGTAGCTAATTGTAGCAATGGCTGTATCCAAAAAGAAAAGGCACACTCTTCTAGCCAATCTCAGATGGAAATGTGCCCTCGACCAGACATGTTACCAGAGTAGCCAGGAGTAACCAAGGATCTTAATAAAGCACCCAGATTTTGAATTTTTGTTGAAATGTATGAACTTTCTCCCCCAGTCAAGGTGAAAGATTTTTGCCGGTTCTAGCTGCTTTACCAAACTAATAATATTATCTAAGTCTTGTCTGGATTACACCTGAGATGTAGCCCACCACTGGGTCATTTGTTCCAAAGCACCTGCCAGGACAGATATGATGGAGATCTAAAGAAGCATGATATAAGTATTTAAATGATGCCTTTTAGCATACTTGTCAGCACTCCAATGGACCAGTGGTCACTCCAACTCTAACACTCATAGCACTCTGGCTAAAATCCTCATCCATAGGGAAACTTTCAGTGAAATATAGGCTCATTGTTCATGCCTTTATTGGTAAATGTCTCTGGAGTACCATTTGATCAAGTCCTTAAAGCTCTCCCAAAAAATTTAAAAAACAAACGAAAGAAATAACCCTCCACTACTAGATCTTATTTCCATCCCAAACCTGTCTTTAGATATTGTTATGTTTTCATTGTACAAACCAGGAAGAAGAGCAGCTTTTCGTTGCTACAAGACAAGGGAATCAGTAAGAGTATAAAGTAACAGAGGGTCCTGTGGCACCTTTAAGACTAACAGAAGTATTGGGAGCATAAGCTTTCGTGGGTAAGAACCTCACTTCTTCAGATGCAAGTCAGATGGAAATGTGCCCTCGACCAGACTGTAAACATTGTAAGAGTATGTTTACAATGAAGTGTAAGTCCAGAGTTTGAGCTCTGGCTCAAGCCTAACCATCCTTCTGTCTACACACAAATTGTGTTAACGTAGGGTTTGGACCCAGGATCCCACCGAGGTGGAGGGTCCGTGTCTGAGTCCAGCTGGGACCCAGGCTTCAAGGCCTATTGCATTGCAGTGTAGATGCAGCCTTGCTGGCTTCATGCTCTGGGAGTCCACCAAAAGTATTCCACAGTCCCATGGGCTGACTTTTTTTGACACCTGGACAGTCAACTTTGGTGGACAGTCAAGTTTTCCCACACTGAACCATAAACAAAGGACTAGAGCAGCCACATTTTAGGATGGCACTAGGAAGTTTGGGATATGGGTGGTTGGACTTGGGCCCACATAATGCAATGTAGAGAGTGGAAACCCAGGTTGGGAGCCAAGGTTCAACAATTCCTAACTTGGGGTTACAAGAGTGCAAATGCTCAAACCCTAAGTTAACAAACACACAGTCTGCTAACTCAGGTTTTACTGGCTCTGGTCTTACCCTACTGTCTAGACATACCATTAGAAGCCAGGGTTGCAGGGTGCTGTCACACACATATAGAGACTATTGCAGTCACTTTCATAGAATCATAGAATGTCAGGGTTGGAAGAGACCTTAGGAGGTCATCTAGTCCAACCCCCTGCTCAAAGCAGGACCAACCCCAACTAAATCATCCCAGCGAAAGCTTTGTCAAGCCGGGCCTTAAAAACCTCTAAGGATGGAGATTCCACCAGCTCCCTAGGTAACCCATTCCAGTGCTTCACCACCCTCCTAGTGAAACTATGTTTCCTAATATCCAACCTAGACCTCCCCCACTGCAACTTGAGACCATTGCTCCTTGTTCTGTCATCTCCCACCACTGAGAACAGCCTAGCTCCATCCTCTTTGGAACCCCCCTTCAGGTAGTTGAAGACTGCTATCAAATCCCACCTCATTCTTCTCTTCTGCAGACTAAATAAGCCCAGTTCCCTCAGCCTCTCCTCATAAGTCATGTGCCCCAGCCCCCTAATCATTTTTGTTGCCCTCTGCTGGACTCTCTCCAATTTGTCCGCAGCCTTTCTATAGTGGGGCGCCCAAAAATGGACACAATATTCCAGATGTGGCCTCACCAGTGCCGAATAGAGGGGAATAATCCCTCGATCTGCTGACAGGGCTGGCTCCAGGTTTTGCCACCCCAAGGGGGAAAAAAAAAAGCCAGAGTGCTGCCGCCGAAGCGCAAAAAAAAACACAAAAAAAAGGGCTGCCCCCAAAGGGTTGGAATGCCATCCCTTGAGAAGTGCCGCCCCAAGCACATGCTTGGAACGCTAGTGCCTAGAGCCGGCCCTGTCTGCTGGCAGTGCTCCTAGTAATGCAGCCGAATATGCTGTTAGCCTTCTTGGCAACAAGGGCATACTGTTGACTCCTATCCAGCTTCTCATCCACTGTAATCCCCAGGTCCTTTTCTGCAGAACTGCTGCTTAGCCAGTTGGTCCCCAGGCTGTAGCAGTGCATGGGATTCTTCTGTTCTAAGTGCAGGACTCTGCACTTGTCCTTGTTGAACCTCATCAGATTTCTTTTGGTCCAATCCTCCAATTTGTCTAGGTCACTCTGGACCCTATCTCTACCCTCCAGCGTACTTACTTCTCCTCCCAGCTTAGTGTCATCTGCGAACTTGCTGAGGGTGCAGTCCATCCCATCATGCAGATCATTAATGAAGATGTTGAACAAAACTGGCCCCAGGACAGACCCTTGGGGCGCTTCACTTAATACCGGGTGCCAACTAGACATTGAACCGTTGCCCACTACCCTTTGTTAATCAGTAAACCCAGTTTCACTTTTAAATCCAGAGGAGCATTCTCTCTTTAGTTTGTTGTTTAAGATCCATTTTCACGAGCAGTTACTACATAGATTTCCTCCAATTTCCCTTTACTCTATATTGTTCATTCATCTGTCTTTCTACATAGTTGCAGTCAAGCAGCTCCTTACAAGGCTACCAGTAACATCATTTACCTCAGATAGAAGAGTCATAGAACCTTTTCAATCTATATCAATTTTCAGAGCACTTTGAATGGTCCCACCCATTGTGTCAGCCTCAGGATGTTCCATCTGCCTTAGGGTTTGGTCAGTTATTGTGTCTGTTGTTTCACAAAATTACTTGCCCTTTATGGATCTGAAAGCTGTTTCTTTGTGCATTCTGATCACTCTTCAAGACCAAAATTATTAATATTTGTATTGCAGTAACACTCAGTGGCCCCAGTTAGGGATTGGAGCTCCATTGTGCTAGGCATTGTAAACACCCAAAAAAGAAGAGTCCCTGCCCCAAAGAGCTCACAATCTAAGTATATTTTGAGAGACAACAGATGGACAACAAACAGATGGAAGGTGCACAACGATAACAACGAGACTATTATGATCAGCATAATAAGCAGCTGTCACCATATACCGGCCATCTAACCAACAGCATTGCTACATTTTCCTTGGCAACTGCATCTCCGGTTCTGTGCTATGGAATGTTTTACATCTCAGAGAGCTTACAAAACGCACGTCAATTGTACTGTAGTCGCACTCCACAAGAAACAGGGATCAAAGTAATCCCCTACTTCATTGACAGCTAAATCTAGGTTAGACTCATCCCTAGAACTTTGTTTATCTGGAGATCTGTTTTTTGCACTTGGCTTGGCTTTCCTCTGTAGGCAGGACAACCAAAGTAATGTCAACCATTCAGAAATTTCAAACTGTGCAGCACTGCTTGCTTCACCGGAGAATGCAGCCATGCAGCTGTTTTCTATTCTGCTTTGAGCTGGTCTTCTCTGGGATCACTTCCATCCTGTGACCCTACAGTTTTTACTACTTTGAGCCAGAATCAGAAAAGACCAGAACTTAGACAATCTGATAAGTTTCCTTCTTTGGGTAAACTTTTCTTCCTTTTGGTGGTTCTGGACATTCATTCTGTTAAAGGGCACCTCTTTTTCAGATCCTCAGTGGACTATTCTAACAAAAGATGTGACTCGGTCTGGTACGAATAGAATTTGTCAGAGGAATTTGTCTAAGTCCTGCTTAGAGTCAAAGCAACATATAAGTGTTCTAGATCTAGGAAACACAAGAAAAGTCCTCTTAGTTGTACAGGGCTTCTCTTAGGCAACCTTGTGCTAGTCCAGATAGTTACTCAGTTGCAGGCTATTTAAACTACCACTGGAGACCAACAGTCCCTCATTCCTCTTCAGATGTTCTTCTGGGCAGTGAAAAACCTCACTGCTCTAAGAGCTGCCCATTTTACATTAAAAATAAATTTTAGGCTCAGATGGACTGAGTACAAACTTTGTTCCCCTAGGAAAATGTGGTCTCTTCACCGTGATTATTTCAGTCCCTAATGAACAGGTTGGGTATCCTCAACATGTGTCTCCTCTTGTTCTGTGAATGCTCAGCTTCCCAGGTTTTGCTCCAGATACTTCAGTTGCCTAGCTTGTCTTCTTGATCTGCAGGTACCAGGGTCTTTTTATTCTTTTCCATCCCCTTCCTTGGAGGATGGTCAGAAAGATAGAAGACACAAAGGCATAAAACATCCTCCTGGATTCTGCATGACCAAAAAGGATCTCATTTGCAGACTGGATCTAATTGTGCATAGAAATAAGGGTCCTTTTGGGGGTATCTAGTTATATAACTCTGTGTCATTCCTTCATCAAGATATTCAGATCCTTACCCTGATTATTTGCATGTAAAGACTAACCCTTGACTACAAGAGGATTTCAGATATTCATTGAGACCCTCTTAATATCTAGAATTGAAATCCTGGCCCCATTGAAGTAAATATCCTAAAAGTTGTTCTTCTGTACACATCAGCTATTATGTGATCTGGAAGATAATCCAACTGTGGTAAAAGAAGTCACCTAAGTTGGCAAAAGATTCCTCCCAGGAAAATGGTAGATATTTTTTTCATCCATGCTTTGATTGAAGGCATTGTTAGCAGTGCTCAAAGGCAAAAAGTCCTGGGAGAAGGAAGGGGATAATCCTGCAGCATGGTAAGGTTAGCACATATTGGTCAAACAATTTTTAGTAAAAGTTAAACCTCCTGTTAAGTAAATGATCCATACCCAAAAGCTGAATCTAGGAGTTACAGAAACTTCCCAGAGAAAGACCTTTACCTCCAAGATGGAGGAGGGATAATCACAAAGTTTCTATGTGGTCCTTATACAGGCTTGTGTAGATATTCTAGAGCAAGCTCGCAGCAGTTGCAGCTGGTGACAGAACCTCCCATCTCTTCTTGAGAAGTAATTTCACCATAGTGTGTATAGAGGTTGTTACAACCTGCCCTATTACCCCTCTCTACTCACGCCAATCTGTTGCAATTGAACCCCTTCAAGGAGTCCCACATGCTTCCAAGTGAACTGGGTCTCGGTAGTGTCTAGTCACCGTTTTTAGCTCTGGTAGGGTGACCAGGTATCTGGTTTTTGACCCAGTCAAAAAGGAATCCTGGCAGCTCTGGTCAGCACCACTGAGTGGGCCATTGACTGTCTGGTTGGCGGTGCCGCGCAGCAGGACTGGCAGGGTCCCTGCTAGCTGCCGTGCCGCACGGCTCCTGGGAAGCAGTCGGCATGTCCGGCTCCTGGGCTTAGGGGCGGCCAGGGTGTGTGTGTGCTGCGTGTTGCCCCATTACGATCTCCGAGTGCTGAGAATGGAGCTGCACCCCCAACCCACTCACTGTATGTTGTTGACTAGTAATTGCAGAAGAGCCAATGTATAATACATTTCTCCCCACCTTTGTCTAGCTACATTATAAACACTTTGTTGCAGACTCTCTCTCTATATGTGTATGTCCAGCATCTACCATCCTGGAGCCCTGATCTTAATTGGGGTCTCTAGGCACTAAATAGCAATTGTAATAATAAATTATGTGGAAGTATATGTGTTAGTGCATGCTAGATGTGTACACATGAATACACATGTGTAGCTGCATTTAGGTGTGGGAGTCAGTTTCTTACTGATTTATTTAGATAGGAATATGCATAGGTGTACATTTCTGTGGTTGTGCTCTATTGATTTGTATTTGGGCTTCAGGAGTGGGCCTTTAATGGACCCATTGCAGCTGTGATAATGTATGGTCCCAATGCCACACATAAAATTACTAGGGCTGTCAAGCGATTAAAAAAATGAATTGCGGTTAATCACACTGTTAAACAATAATAGAATACCATTTATTTAAGTATTTTTGAATGTTTTCTACATTTTCTAATATACCGCTACCTCGATATAATGCCACCCGATATAACACGAATTCGGATATAAGACGGTAAAGCAGTGCTCCGGGGGGGGAGGGGGCGGGGCTGTGCACTCGGGTGGATCAAAGCAAGTTCAATATAACACAGTTTCACCTATAACACGGTAAGATTTTTTGGCTCCCAAGGACAGCGTTATATCGAGGTAGAGGTGTATTTTGATTTCAATTACAACACAGAATACAAAGTGTACAGTGCTCACTTTATATTTATTTTTGATTACAAATATTTGCACTGCAAAAACAAAAAGAAATAGTATATTTCAATTCAACAAATACCAGTACTGTAGTGCAATCTCTTTATAATGAAAATTGAACTTACAAATGTAGAATTATGTACAAAAAATAACTGCATTCAAAAATAAAACAATGTAAAACTTTAGAACCTACAAGTCCACTCAGTCCTACTTCAGCCAATCGCTCAAACAGATACGTTTGGTTACAATTTGCAGGAGATAATGTTGCCCACGTCTTGTTTACAATGTCATCTGAAAGTGAGAACAGGTGTTCGCATGGCACTGTTGTAGCTGCATTGCAAGATATTTACGTGCCAGATGCGCTAAAGATTCATATGTCCCTTCATGCTTCAACCACCATTCCAGAAGATGTGTCCTTGCTGGTGAAGGGTTCTGCTTGATAACAATCCAAAGCAGAGCGGACTGATGCATGTTCATTTTCATCATCTGAGTCAGAAGCCACCAGTAGAAGGTTGATTTTCTTTTTTGGTGGTTCGGGTTCTGTAGTTTCCGCATTGGACTGTTGCTGTTTTAACACATCTGAAGCATGCTCCACCCCCATCTGGCCCAGATTTTGGAAGGCACTTCAGATTCCTAAACCTTGGGTAGAGTGCAGTATCTATTCTTAGAAATCTCACATTGGTACCTTCTTTGTGTTTTGTCAAATCTGCTGTGAAAGTGTTCTTAAAACAAACGTGCTGGGTCATCATCCGAGACTGTTATAACATGAAATATATGGCAGAATGTGGGTAAAACAGAACAAGAGACATACAGTTCTCCCCTAAGGAGTTCAGTCACAAATTTAATTAGCACATTTTTTTTTAACGAGCCTCATCAGCATGGAAGCATGTTCTCGGAATGGTGGCCGAAGCATGAAGGGGCATATGAATGTTTAGCATATCTGGCATGTAAATATCTTGCAACACCGGCTACAAATGTGTCATGCGAATGCCTGTTCTCACTTTCAGGTGACCTAAATAAGAAGCAGTCAGCAGTATCTCCTGTAAATGTAAACAAACTTGTTTGTCTTAACAATTAGCTGAACAAGAAGTAGGACTGAGTGGACTTGTAGGCTCTAAAGTTTTACACTGTTTTGTTTTTGAGTGCAGTTATGTAACAAAAAAAATTATATTTGTAAGTTACACTTTCACGATGAAGAGATTGCACTACAGTACTTGTATTAGGTGAATTGAAAAATACTGTTTCTTTTATCATTTTTACAGTGCAAATATTTGTAATAAAAATAATAATATAAAGTGAGCACAGTACACTTTGTATTCTGTGTTGTAATAGAAATATATTTCAGTATATTTGAAGATGTAGAAAAATATCTAAAAATATTTAATACATTTCAATTGGTATTCTATTGTTTAACGGTGCGATTAATCTTGATTAATTTTTTTGAGTTAATTGCGAGAGTTAACTGCGATTAATCAATAGCCCTAAAAATTACAATAGTGAACAAAAAACATGGAGCTGGTTACAAAAAATGGGAAGAGGAGAGGGAAAGAATCATTAAAACCTTTGTGAAATTTTTTTTTAAAGGTTTCAGAGTAGCAGCCGTGTTAGTCTGTATCCGCAAAAAGAACAGGAGTACTTGTGGCACCTTAGAGACTAACACATTTATTAGAGCATAAGTGGAACAGTCTATATGCATCCGAAGAAGTGGGCTGTAGTCCACGAAAGCTTATGCTCTAATAAATTTGTTAGTCTCTAAGGTGCCACAAATACTCCCGTTCTTTTTTTTTAAAATTACCCTTTTTGACTATTTTGCTGTCCGCTCTAGCGTCCTGTAGCAAATAAAACCTGAAATTAGGATAGTACATCTGTCAAAACAATAAATATGCCTGTTTGGGCCTTGCAGTGAAAATGAGCATGAGTGTGTGGGTGGGGGAGAGCAAGCGATGGAGGGAGAAGGGATGGAGTGAGTAGGGAAGGGGCAGGGCAAGGGTGTTCAGTTTTCTGGAATTAGAAATTTGGCAGCCCTAACCTCTAAGTCTATAGGCAACATCCCTGGTCTAGAACCTTTTGTCTGATTCCCTTCCTTGGAACATGGAACTCTGCAGTCCAAACGCCCTAGACTCTGAAACCAGTGCTTCAGATTTCTTCAAACTCTCAAATCACTTTCATATGCTCCCCCAGAGCTCTCCGGAGGTTGTGGGCTCTCTGGGCTTCTAGTTTAACTCCTTTGGGGATGATGTGGTAGGTAAGCAAGGAATACAGGTTTAGCAAAGGAATTTCTTGACCACAGAAACTTTACTCTGAGAAAGCACTTGAGAGTTACAGATCCTTAAAAAATAACATAGTCCCGAGTCTTCCCCACTGCATGTCTGATCTCACCCCTTCTGTGAGTCTGAGGCTTGTCAGCATTTCAAGCTGTGTAGAGTGCCTCCTGCCTTCTCTCTCCTGCACATCCTGCTTACAAGTGGCAATGGTTGGCCCCTCCCTCAGAGCAACGCCTCCTTTTATATTGTAAGTGGTATATCATTCATAGTTTCATCCACATTGTTCCATCAGTAGGGTGAAGGACAGGGTTTATATTGTGTCGCCCCACATGCACACACCCATGGAAGACAGCCACGTGCTTGGCTTCCAAATCTGAAGATCTTGGAGCTCTCCCAGAGGCACAGGGCTGCCTGCATGCAGGCCCTGTGCAACCACATCAGTTTATGGCCCCCCCGTTGCTCTCCCCAGCTCCATTATATAGGTATATATACATAAAATCACTTCATTTTCTATTCCTCTCATGATTGTGGCGGGTTTTGGTGGAATGGCCTGGTGCACATCCCTTTGACCCTGGCCCTTCCTACATGTGGTCCTCTGGACTCATGGAGGAATTTCTGCAGTGACTAGGGGATGGGATGCTGGGGAGAGAGTACTGCTGCAGATGTGGCTGACTCTCCTCTGCTTGCAGGCAGAGGAGAACAAATCCATGCACAGATCATCCCCTCCACGTGCAGCTCAACAGGGACCTATAATGGCTTAAAGTTCCTTATCATTTTTTTTATGGTACGTGTAATCAGTGAGAAATGAGAGAGTTCTGATATTTTGTTATCCCTTCTTTTGACACCAGTGCCCTGTTGCCCTTCTCTTGAATGGTAACACGTGAGCGGGGCCTCACAAGTAACTAACAGCAACACAGCATGTCTTCCTAAGAGTCAAATCTTGCTCAAACGCTAGGAGAAAAGAACTTGGAAGAACACTACTGAATAAAATAAAGATGAGATACTGAAATGAATATAAACTGATGCATCGCAAAGTCTGAGAACACACACAGTTGTGGAAACATTTTTTTTTATTATATTCAGTTTTGATAAGAATGTAAGGAGCTGGTAACGCTGTGATTTGTGGCCAATATCTCTCCATTTTAGGGTAGAGAGGAATGGTAGATGTCTGCATAGTGATATTGAGTTTGTCAGAAAGGAAAAATTTAAAATAATAATGAATAATAGGAAAATTTGCTCTGACCTCAGTTTAATTGTTGTTCAGGTGCTTGCTTTCTGAGCATGAAGACAGAAAAGTTTGTCTAGAAGCTCTTAATAGTTATGAAAAGATCTGTCCACTAGATGTCATTCACGTAATCTAGTAATGTTGCAGCATGTATTTCTGAGCTGCTGTTTAGGGTGAATGATGTAAATTATCAGAATTATAAGCTGCTTTTTCATATAAATGATATCCAGTATATATGGCACTTTGCAAAGTAACATCCCGTTATTCTGTGTGTAATTTTTTTTTGTCTAATAAACTCTTTTCTTTTAATGTTTTTACCTGTAACTACCCTGTTGCTTGAGCTCACTGGTTATATAACTGCACCCAACTGGACTCTGTATATCCTCTAATTTTACTGGTGGGCAGCTGGGTGTAGAAACAACGACAGTGCATTTTGATCTGTACAGTGACTATCAAGCACAGCATGAAGGCCAAATTACACTGTAATTAATATCTACCATTCTTTTCTGAACTCTTCATACTTCTTAAGGGAGGATTTTTTAAAAAGTGGCATGCATTACCATTTAGAAAAAGCACGAAAAATTCCATAAATTTACAGAAATAATCGCTACCAATATAAGGGCCTTATAATTGCATCCATGCTAGGAGCTTGTACTATATCGGTGTATATATAGCACTTACAAAGGTGTTAAGCAATTTGAGTTTGAGTAACAACAGGAGCTAAAACTCTAACCTAGGCATACCCCTAGGGCTAGATCCTCACCTTGTGTAAATTGTTATAGCAGTTGAGGTCAGAGGAGCTAATACACTTTACTTTAGCTGGGGATCTGGCCCCTGTTAGTTTAAATGCAGTTTTAACACCTTTGCAAGGAGGCAGCATAGGGTCAACCCCAACCAACTAACATGATTGTCAAGGTAAACTGCATCTAGGCATAATGGCGGGTGGTGTTTCTAATTGGTTAGCTAACTTGATTTTTTTTAAAAAAGTCTCTTCCTAGTCTAGACATTTCCGATGTGCCCTAACTTTTTAGAGCTTGCTATTGGAGAGAGCTTAGTATTGCAAGACCTGAGAGAGAACAACAAATAGTTAGGAAAGGGAGACAGCCTTATTTTAAAAAAAAATAAAAATTCCTTAAAAAACTTACATTTGAATCTAATCCTTAGTTTGGGAGTTAACTGCTCTTGTGTTTTCACATACACAGATTACACTGATATAAGATACGTTGAGGCAGTGTTACCTAGTGAATAGAATACTGCACTGGGAGACATGGCTTCTATTCCTGGCTCTTTCACTAGCTTGCTGGGTGCTGTTCGGTAAGTCAGGTCACTGCTCTGTGCCTCAGTTTCCCCATCTGTAAAATGGGGATAATGATACTGACCTCCTTTGTAAAGTGCTTTGAGAGCTACTAGTGAAAAACACTAGATAAAAGCTAGGTTTTATCATTATAAAATAACAGTAGTCTTACTCCACCATAGGTATATTCATATTAGAATGGGATCATTAAGGAATCTTACAGGTGAGCTACAAAGGGGAAAGAAATAGTTTGTGTCTCTTCTGTTTCTTTAAACTGTATAAAGAAAGCCTGAAAGATTTTTGTCACCATAAAGTTTTTTTTTTCTGCCTTTTTTTTTTAAATTAAAAATCCAGGTTCTATCGACCTTGAAAGACTTTATGGTGACTGGAAAACTGTGAAATGAGGACACCCCGAGAGTCAAAAGACTGAACACTGAGCCCTTGAGAGAGGATGGGATTTTTTTAGTCAAATTAGAAAACCATTTTTGTTTATAACAAATTTACTCCAGAGCATAATGCATGTTTGGGATGGTTTTGTTAAATACCCCTCCATCTTCAGTGAAAATGTGAGACTTGCACATCTCTGAGACACCCAAGAGGTCCTCCAGCAAAATTATGGAAGACCAGGCTTGATATTCATGGTATTTCTGAGGTTTAACATCAGTCTGGTTAAAAAACATAACAGGTTCCTTAAAAAAACAACAACAAAAAAACAGGCCTTTTAAGTATATCATAAATAAAAATGGGCATAAACTCAACCTTTAATTGACTCTCCGTTGTAATGGTTCTGTAATGAGTTGTTGTTCAATGTGATTCTGCATTGTAACAATCCTCTGCTATGTATATTAGCCACAATATAAACAAACAACAAGGTGATCTAGTGTTAGGTAGAGAAGCATCAGCTGAGTTGTAATGCATTTTCAAATGTAGCATCAAGACAAGGAATATAAAATATTGTGCATGCCAAAGTCATCCTGTCTGATAATGTTTCATACAAATAGAGAGAATTCTTCTGACCTTGTCAAATTTATCCTTGGGCAGTGTGGTTATGATAGTGATTACAGAGTTCTGGCCATGAATAATAATTTTAACAAAACAACCTTTTCTTTTTGTAGTATACAAGTAATTAAATTTGCTCTTTGAGGAAGGGGGCTGCCTTTTAATTTTGTACAGTGCCTAGCACAGTGGAGCCTGATTCTGATCTAGCACCTTTGAGCTCTACTGGAAGACAAATAATACATAATAATGAATTATATTTTTCTCTTTGTATACCCCCTGTTTCTTTCTGTAATATAAGATTGTAGTATTTTAAAATGATTATAGGATTTGATTTGGTGCTTTTCTTATATAAAGACAACTCAGTTTAAGTTCACATCCTTGTCAAATGAAGTTGCGGGGGGGGGACATTAAAATTATAATAGCATTTCTAAGTGAATCATGAAAGATTGAAGTTTATTCACTGTATATAATGGTGTGTGTGTGTGTGTGTGTGTGTGTGTGTATAAGCAAGCGAGAGAGAGAATCTAGTCAGGAAACCAAATTTACATTCTGCAACGACTTGAGTTTTTTGAAATCAGTTTCATGACCACTATTCACTGGTGTATAGCAGTGAAACTGACAAAAATTATGTCACTTTCAGTCAACTTGGGTGGAAATTTACTGATGGAACATTTTTCCATCAGAAAATGCTGATTTGGCAAAACCTTGTACATCTCTGAGAGCTAAGAAGGAGAGGAACTAAAGAGAGAGGAAGAGATGGTTTTGTGGTTAAGGGACTCGATTGGAATTCAGGAGATATTGGCTCAAATCCCATATCTATTCCAGACTCTCTGTGTGACCTTGGGTAAGTCACTTTAGTTTCTCTTTATGCCTTAGCTTTCAATCTGTTAATTGGGGCTAATAATTCCATTCTCTTACCTTAGCCTATCTTGTCTGTTTAGATTCTAAGCTCTTCAGGATAGGGACTGTACTGATCCACTTGTACAGTGCCCCACACAGTGGAGCCTGTAAGCACTATTTGAATACAAATAATAAGAAATTATTACAGTAATACCTCTGTGAGACAGTTCTTGGGGTACCCTCTCCACCCTAGCATGAGGGAGTCTTGCTTGTGCTTAACTGGGTGCCAGCTCCTTGACACCACCAGCCTGTTGGCCACCCATGCACTCTGGCCTCTGTCAGCCCTTACTTTGCTTTGCAGGTTAACAATAGATATACTCCAGTCCCCATGCTCCTTTGAACCATTCCCCTGTAGAGTCCAGTTCCTTATCCACTGAACGATCACAGAAATACCAGGTTTGCTGTTCCCAGAGGAACAGCATACACATGAGCTTGTATGATTCAACTCAGGATCAGCAACTTGCTTAATATCACAGCACTTAGATATATTTATAGTGAAAACCAGAATAAGTTTATCAAAGGTTCAAGTGGTAGCGAGTAAGAATATTAGAAACAAATGGCTACATGTAAAACAAAATCACAACATGCTTTCTAGAGACTAAACTTAACTATCAGTTTAACTTCCTGCCTAAAGAAGTTTATCTCACCCCCAAAGTCCTCTGCAGTATAGCAACCAAAATTGGCTGAGATCCCATGAATGTAAACACATTGCCTGTTTACTTTAAGAAATTGTCGTCTTTGCTTTCAACGTATACTCTCCAAAGCTCATTGTCTATACTCAGAGACAGGATAACCACCCATGGCTTATTTTTCCTGCTTCCCTGTTAACTTCACATCTCTTCGTTGACTTCATATACAAATGGGCATCCAGTGTGTTAGCTTACAGTGCTTAACCTCCCAACAGAGAGACAGGTGAATAAATATATCTTATCTTACAGAACACCTGTTTTTTCACTTCTTGTGGCAACTCACCCCTTCATGCAGGCACTGAGAACATATTTTCAGTATATATACCTAGCTCTTTAAATAGTACTTGTACAAACATTGCACAATGATATTAATGAGAACTGTGACCCCGGCTTTCATTTAAGACCTCATGTGACATGCTTTGGTGAACTAGAATGTACATACCAGGATCAGGACATTGCTGTCTGGTATAAAGGGGTTATTGGGTCAGACTCTGTGCTTGTCAGAAACCAAATGGGACCTCTAGGCCCTGATCTGTGTGGATATTTGCTTATTATTCTGCACCTGAAGTCATAATATCTGTTTGTGATAATACAATCAATTGCTGTTATTTATTATTATATTTGAATTGCTATAATGCCTAGATTCCTCAGTTAGGGGATGAGGGCCCCATTGTGCTAGGTGACGTACAAATGATTAAAGGACAGAACCTGTCCCAGAGAGCTCATGGATGTTCATATGATGTACCAGATAGAGAATTAGGAAGTCATTTGGGGTGGAATTGACTCTCCAGGAGAAAGGCTTTACAAGGCTTTTAATTCACCACTCAAGTCCCATTTAAGACTTTAAAACAAGACCTTAGTGTAACTTCATACCATGTAAGGTCTTGAGTGTCACAGAGGTGAATTTCATAAAGAATAAGAAGTAGCGACACATGTTCTCCTAAGAAATATTTGGGTCTTTCAGTTTGTCTACTACCGTAGGTGCTGACACTGGGGGTGCTCCAGGGTGCTTATCTCCCACTGGCAGCCAGCTCCCCCCTCACTCCCCTAGTGCCTCCCGTCCACCAGCGGCCTCGCCGATCAACTCCTCCCCCTTCCTCCCAGCACCTCCCGCCCACTGCGATCAACTGTTTTGTGGCATGGGGGAGGGAAGGAGTGGGGACGGGGTGTGCTTGAGGAGGGGGCAGAACTGGGTGGGAAGAGGCAGAGCAGTGGGTTGGGAGAAAGGGTGGGACCTGAGGCGGAGCAGGGGCAAGAAGAGGCAGGGTGGGGGTGGGGGTGGAGGTTTGGGGGAAGAGTTTGGGTCGGGGTGGGGCCTGGGGCGGAGTGGGGTTTGAGCACCTCCGGGACCTGGAGGAAGCCGGCACCTGTGTCTTCTGCTACTAAAGCTTTGGGGGGATGGTGTCAAATTTTCAAGTTTTTCCCCACAACTAAGAGGGCTAGAAAGTTACTTTTAAAAAGAATAATGAAAGCTGAAATTCTTATGTAATCATCCCCGGAGTTGGGGCTTTAAATACATTTCCAAATATTGTGAGATTTGTGATAAAATTGTGAGTGTTGGCAACACTGCTGCTTTCATGTTTTCTTAGCTTTGCCCATTCTTATAAAATCTAACATGAATAGTGTTCTTGTACCTGTGGTTTCAAAGGGACTTTTCGTACTGTAATGATAAAAAGAACAAAAATAAAGATGGGACACATTCACCACAAATTAGTTTCTGGTCTCTAAGAACTTAATCCTACATACAAGATTCCACCAGTTTAATTTAAGGTGTGATTTTAAACCTGGGCAGACACCCATGTGGATTTATATCAGTTTAAATTTGGTTTATATTGGTTTATCTTGCACCTGTAATTTAGGGCTCGCCTGCACACAAAAACTACGCAACTTTAATTACACCACTATAATTAAAGTGGTATACTCTCTTTAGCGTGGTTGCAGTTATACCAGTATAGTTTATGCCTGTAAAGGAAGGGAAATAAACTGTCTTGGTATATGGCACTTTTATACCAAAGCAAAACTAAATAATTAAAAAATAGTTCATAGTGAAATTCAACTATCCAAACATCTGAAACAATTAAGGGTCCACATTTACTGTGCAGAAGCAAGCAATTTCACAGCTGAAATTACTATTCCATCCTTAAACTCTCTGTCTAGTCCTTGGGTATCCTACTGTGAATCCCTTTGGACATGTGAAGCCATACAACTCAAGTTGCAGTATTTCATAATAGCTCCTGCTCCTTCTGAGATCACTAATAGAGGAATATATGAGCTATAACACCTTATTGTGATTGGTTGAACTGAGGTCAGACCTGCAATCTGAATGTTTTTGTTTGGTGGTTTTAGATGTATCCCCTAATATTAAGTAAAATGTGTGTGTGTTTGCTTTCTCTTTCAACTGTGTGGCCACAACGGAAGCATTTACCATATGCTACAATGTACACCACATTTATTTGTTTTTGTATTGCTGTAGCATCCATCTAGTGTTCTGTGCACCGTTAAAAACAAACAAACACAAAAAATCAGTGCAATTGCAAGTCAAAAGACTGGAGATTATTAATCAGACTTTGCACCCCATCTACAGCAGATTGTTCCCATAGTTTACTATAATTCCAGCAACAGAAGGTTCATTTTCCATCCCAGCTGCTCAGGATCCCCATCATCCCCCCAATCACTGCTCCCCAGGAAAAACGTAGCTAAATAGGCAATGTGTGGCAAGTGTCATATTCACTCTATCTCAGCAATTTTTTGTTTAAATCCATTTGTTTGTCATGCAGATGTTTTAAAATAAATATGTAAGAATAGTTGTCATAATAATAAAAATAACGCAGACTGGGTGTCTCCACACCATTGTGAAAGTGAATGCAATATAACTGACTGCAGTGGATGATTAGTTAAATTAATGGCATAATGGCATCCTTCGCTCAGACAGGGGCTATGCGGTGCTTGCCACATGTGAGTTAATGTAATGCTGCTTTTCAGCTTCACTCTTAGGGGGATTATCACAGTTTTTAAAAAAAATTTTGAAGTGTAAGACAAGGATAGTGGATCAACCCATATTGCAGACAGCTGCTGTACAAGCTGATGAATTCAAAATCTACCATTTCTGGGAAGCATCAGATCTGGAATTATAACATTGAATGTGACAGGGCTTTTAATGTTTCAGGTGAAAATGCTGACCTCCAAACAATCAAACAAAAAGTGTGTGTGTGTGTGTGTGTGTGTGTGTGTGTGTGTGTTATGGGGAAAGGATGAGACTGGAAAGTCTGTGTGCCATTTGGGCAAGACTTTCGTGATCAGCGGTGGTTTGTACTGTATCCCCCTCTTTCATTTAATGTTGTTCCCCAGCCATGAGCATTAGCCACAAACAAACAGAAAATGGGATGGGAAAATGGATTAAAGGAAGAGCAAGTCTGGAAACAATAACCTAAAAAAGATGAAATAAGTCAAGAATTTGTTTTCAGCCATTCTAGTTGTAAAGTATATATTTTTTCCTAATGATATATGTACCAAAAATTAGAGCAAACATGAAAAACAAACCTTATGGTTTTCTCTAATTCTGTAACATCACTGAAACTAATGTTTGATACTCTCTTTAAGAACACATCTCTGTAAACAAATGTTAAAAAATAATGGTTCCAGTGTCTGGAAAAGTATATCCCATTACACTATCTAGACAAATTACTCATTTGTTATACCTTTTACTTTTAAAAAACCTAAATCTGTCATTTTTTTTTTAAATCCAAAAAAGCTGTTCATTTAGCTGTATATCTGTTTGGATGTTTTATCAAATTATACAGCTACATTGAGAGATATCCCAGTTATATGTTAAAATGAAAGAAAAAAATGAAAGGAAGTCAGTATTGTATTGTCAGTTTTGTTAACGAAGAATACCAACTTGCTAAAATGGAGCATTTTTATGCAGACTCTTAGCTGCACACACAAATCTGTCTTTCTACTGACATGAGCCAGGGGGAGAATTAAAAACTAAGATTTGTCTAGCTAGAATGCAGTTCTCTTAAATCAAGACTATCATGATCAGAAAGAGAGACTGGATATGGGTATAATCTACGACTTGACATTCAGTATATGCTCCTGTGTAATTTACTTGCCTCTGCTGGTCATCTGACTGAAGACATTAAGTGGGCCACAGGGTGAGCCAGGAAATTCAGCTTTCTGCTTTCCAAATGCAAAGCTCTGTAGCTTCTCCCCACCCCCTTTTTTTTTCACAGCTGGTCAGCACATGCACAATAATTGTTTAGGCCAGGTAAGGGCTGATGTGGAAAGAAGCACATACAAATCAGTGCTAAATTTCTGGAATGCAGCAACTGAGTAAAGTTAATGTAGAGCAAGATTTCCTTTATGTTTAAATTTTCTAAAACTAATAATAAAAAAAGACAACAAATTCCCTTTATTGCCTTTCTTTTTCTCTACTACTGCTAACTGAGCAGGTTTGGGATCTTGCCAAAATATTACACATTGCTCAAGAAGATTACAAAGAAATCCCAGACATGCACTGGAGAGTCATTAAATGTAACGTTTCTAAAAGATATTTTCAACAGCTAAATACATGTATGAGCACTGCTTTCCCCAACATTTTTAATTGCCATGGCTCAGTCACAGATAAGAACTCCCAGTTTTTAAATTGATATTTAAATTGAGTTTAAAACCAAATCCACTACATTTCCTGTGGTAAAGGAAACAAAGAATCTTCAGATTGGTTTGTCCCTAATTTGAAAATCATGTTCTCAGGAAATCCTGCATAATTATTTTAAGTAAACAGAAAAAGTAATTATTTGCGCGCGCGTGTGTGTGTGCGCGCGCGCACGCGTTAAAATCACGTCGGTTGAGGAACTCAATGCGTTAATAAAAAGATTATAGAATACAGGAAAATGTGTTTCAAATAAGGCATATTTCTTTTTGGTCATGGTCTGAATAGTCAGAGTCTTTTTAAAAGCTTGTTTTTGGTGTTTGTTTTTTTTTGACGTCCTTCCTGTTTTCTGTCGAGTTCAATGATGGAAGCAAGACTTGAAGAGATGGCAGATTCACAGTGATGATGTCTTTGTAATATCCTCTATCAGGTGTTCTTGCCTTGTCTGTAAACTCACTAGAAGTCATCTGGAAGCGAACAAACTAGATGGAACTATTGCAAAAAATACTGCAGGATCTCAGCTCTCACATCCTTCCCTTCACTTACCCCCCCCCCCCACCTCTGAATTTATTTCTGCCATTTGTAATAGTTCAGCTAAAGGTTGAACTTCCCCTCCTGCTCCTTACTAGCTTTTTCATATTTCACTTACTTTTTAATGAAGATATATTGAACTTCTTTGTTTTCTCTGGAGTTAATATAAACTCTACACTTCTTCATGTTGTTGATTTGTTTCTGTGTTGGAAAACAGCATTACAAATGTTTGTTTTAAGTCTAAGTTGTGCAGTAAGGCTGGTGTATGTGTTATGTGTGGGTTTGTTTAGAAAGAAATCTGCAGAGGTATTCAGAGAAGTGAACCATGTTTAGCTGTAAAATTTTGGAAATAAAAACCCTGAGATTTTTTGAGTACCATTAGTTGAATTAAAAAAACCCCAAAAAACAAAACAAAAAATCCCACAACCAAACAGGATGTGATTCAGACTAATAGCTAACAAGAGAACAAGACAACTTCACCGAATACGTAGAAGAAGCATTAGGTTTCGGAGCAGGTGCATACTAACTTTATTTGGATTAGTCTGTGGAGTTGTGGCATTTTCATAAAAGTTTGAAGTTCAGTATGTCCTTCTAACAAACTGTGGCCATGAACAATCATAGCTGGAGGGGAAAATTGGAAGCAATGATTGTCTTAGCAGAAATGTTAACACTAAAGTTATTAGGAGAAGATAGTTTCAAGTGGAAAATTAGGTTAGTTTCCTCCCTTAATTTATCTACGGGAGAACTGAGAGTTAATAATAATGGAAATGGTAGGCATTTCTCTGCATTCCAGTTGGAGCAAAGTTAATGAATAATCATTTAAAAAGAAATTTACTAGCATGTAAACCCGGAATTTTATTTATTGTGTGTCCATAGGTTACGCTAGGTACAGACCTTATACTCTATCCTTTTTTATATATCTACATCTAGGGGAGTTGGCAGTGGGAGACTATTCTCATGAGAGTGGAATACAGTTTGAAGCTTAAGCATGGTGAAGTCATATTTGAGTTAGATTAGTAACACATTTACCTACCTGAGGACACATTGTTATGGGTGAACAGGTTAAGCTACCACAGAGTGATCTGTAATTTGTTTTTCGTATTGCATTCATTTTGGAAGTGGAGGTTCCTGTAACTGTAAGTGCATGTGTTTCCACCCTTCCTGGCTGGCAGATGGGTGGGGTTTGTAGTCTGCCTTTAAATCCCAATGACCCTTGTTAACTTGAAGTCAGTGGCAGTCATACTCATCTACATCTAAGGGCAGATCAAGACCCTTAGTGTTCTCTACTTTCTCTTTTGTGACCAGTTCTATTCTCAATTAAGTCAATGGGAGCTTTGCTGATGATTTCAGTGGGAACAGGACTAGGCCTTTTAGTTACAAACTGGTCTGTTTGCTCTTTAGTTACATCTACACTGTACACCACTGGTGCGGGTGTGCAGGGTAGGTGTAGCTACATGCCACTGTGAAAAGCAGGCTGTACTCACACTTTGGTGTGTGCCAATATGTGGCAGTGAAAGGCTCTGGCAGAGGAGAGCTGTTGGAGCCTTTCCCCATTGCCTCCCCATTGCCGGAGTCTTTCCCTGCGGTGGGGAAAGGAATTGGCAGCTCCCTGCAGTGGAGCTTTTCCTCGCCTCTTCTGCTGGAGCCGCTCCTCACTGCCAGAACCTTTCCCTGCAGCAAAAGACTCTGGCAGTGGAACACTGCACTGTCAAAAATAGCAGTGGAGATGGGGAAGGCACTGCTTGGCTGTGTAGGGAGCTGTGTAAAGTCTATACCCTGGAATGTTCTGCTCAGGACACCCAGAACTGTAAACTGCTGTGTTACCCTCTGCCTCAGTAAGTGAGTGTTTTGCTGTGGCTAAGCTGTGTCAGCTCCCTGACACTCCAGCCTGTCTGCCTTGCCAGCAAACTATTTGAGACTCTGCCAGTCTAAAAAATGTTGCCTTGCAGATGACAGTCAGTGAATCCCTGGACACTCACAAAAATTAAGATCCCTGCCTCCAAAGAGACAGAGCACACACTACTGTATTAAGTTAGTTGAAAACTCTCACTTCACTTTAATACACAGTACTGAGATGGTTTTGTAATAAAACAAGAATAAGTTTATTATTAAGGAAGAGATGTAAGTGATATAAGCAAGAGAAAAGAGGAAGATATGGTTACAAACAAAACAAAATAAAACACACTTTCTAGTGTCTAAAGCTTAACAGATTACGGTCTTGGTTTCACGCAACTTCTCACCCATGTCAGATCCCAGAGTCTTCAACACACATGGTTGAAGGATCCATCTTTCACAGATTCCAAGAGCTTTGGCCTTTTTTGTCTCTTATTGATGGATAATTTAATGTCTTTTTGCTCCCCATTGGCTTTGTCTCAAGGGCCAGAAAGGCATCTGGTGGTGCAGACTCTGTCCCCCAGTCTCCTCCACTGCTTGTTCGCTTGATTGCTTTGTGTAACTTCTATGTAAATGTACTTTCACTGTCTTTTTCCTTTAGACAAGCTGGTCAGACAGGAAAATCCACATTCCTTTGCCTAGGGCAGGCTGGTTTTATGCACTGCCTCCCAAACACAGTTTAAGAACATATTTCCAGTGCACATATATAACTCTTTGAACACAACCCACATGTACATCGCACAGTGATTTTTCAGGACCAGTGTGTTACCAGTTTACATATGTTAACATACATGCCACCTTTTTGATACATATTATGACAACAGTGTATTGGGGGTAGTGAGTACGTCAGGCCTGATATGAATTATGGTGTGGTGGGCCCTCTGCTGGCGTTAAAGGGCTCCCAGGGTCAGATACCCTAAGGCAGTGGTGGGCAACCTGCGGCCCATCAGGGTAATCTGATTGCAGGCCGCAAGACATTTTGCTGATGTTGACCATCCACAGGCATGGTCCCACGCAGCTCCCAGTGGCCGCGGTTTGCCATTCCTGGCCAATAGGAGCTGCAGGAAGCAGCGGGCCACAGGGACGTGCTGACCACCGCTTCCTGCAGTTCCCATTGGCTGGGAACGGCGAACCGTGGCCACTGGGAGCTGCAAGGGACCGTGCCTGCAGATGGTCAACATCAGCAAAACCTCTCGCGGCCCGCAATCAGATTACCCAGATGGTCGCAGGTTGTCCACCACTGCCCTAAGGATTCAGGCATGTCTTTACTCACCTGAGCAGTGCCTCACTGTCTACACTGCTATTTTTACCCATGCTAGGGGAGTGGCAGTGTATATATTCTACATGCTGCCATAAGAAGTGTAGTGTAGTAAGCAGTGTAGACCTACCTTCTATGTAGAGCAACGATAATACCTGTATCTTTTTTTCTGCACGTAAATCCATCCATGAAAAGTCATTTTATTCATGGACCTTGGCTATGCTGTACAGAATGAACTAGCATGTAAAACTGCACATAGGCGTAAATATAGAGCCAAGTATACCCATGAGTAACAATTAAAACCAGTGGAATTTCCAGGGATGAATGTAGACCATAACCATTTTGCCCTCAGATTTTATATTGACGTGCCAAGAAAAGGCAGGCGGAGAAGGAAAATCCAGTGACTTCCTAGAAGTCTGCATGAAGGAATGTTTTTGTTAGGGATGACAGGAGTAAGAATTCCCTTTCTAAAAATTTATGTCAGGAGAAAACAAACGGGAAGGGAGGCTAATGTAACTGTGGTTCTAGCATGATTGTTGGTCCTCGGGTGTTTTTCCAGATAATTTCACTTCAGAATCCTCAGTGTTTTTGATTCATGAGTTCTTGTTTGTTTCTAGGCATTTTAATCAGTTTCATGTTCCATGATGTCTTTCCTCTGCGTTTCTCCATTACTAACACACCACTTTTGCCAGCAATAGATTGTCTTGATGATTCTTGATGGGCTATGCTAATAGCTCATATGGGATGACAGGCTATACCTTGGAGGCTCTCTCCTGACTGCTACTGCGATAATCTCCCTCATGCAGATTGTCCCAACAATAGCTGGAGAGCAGCATCCCTTTTGTCTGCTGAGTCCTCGGGCTGGTCTACACTGGGGGGGGAGGGAGAATCGATCTAAGATACGCAATTTCAGCTATGAGAATAGCGTAGCTGAAGTCGATGTATCTTAAATCGACTTACCTCCTGCCCTCACGGTGCGGGATCAATGGTCGCATCTCCCCCGTCGACTCCACTTCCGCGCCTCGCCCTGGTGGAGTTCCGGAGTCGATGGGGAGTGCGTTTGGGGATCAATTTATTGCGTCTAGATGAGATACGATAAATTGATCCCCGATAGATCGATTGCTACCAGCCAATCCGGTGGGTAGTGAAGACGTACCCTTAGGTCAGATCAGGCAGTAAGATTGTGCCTTGTGATATTAAAGGAGATGGAGTTTCTTTAGGTTCTGCTTAAAAAAAAGTAATATCAGCAGATCTAGGAGATTTAGGCATGGCTACACTAGAGAGTTTACAGTGGTGTAGCTGCACTGCTGTAAGCTCTCTAATGTAGCCATTCTAAGCCGATGGTAGAGAGCTCTCCCATCTGCTTAATTATTCCAGCCTCCGCGAACAGTGGTTGCTGTGTTGGTGGGAGAAGTTATGCTGATGTAACCTGTAGTGTAGACATAGCCTTATTTTACAAGGATTTTATTCTAGTCCTATGTTTGGTAATAGGGTGATTTCTTTTTAATACTCCTTTGATTTGCTTTAACGTCTTACCTGTTATGTTTAGAAGCCATTAAAAAATTAACTCTTAGCAAGTACCCTCTGAACTTGTATTTCCCCAATGCAAGAAAGATGTTAATCACCAGGGAGGGCTAAGGGCCTGATCCATCTCCTACTGAAGTCACTGAGACTCTTGCCACAGACCTCATTAGGAGTTGGGTCAAACCCAAGGGCCTAATCCTGCAGGCACCACTTGATATAGATTTTCCTGCCTTGAAAACCCCCTTAGAAATCAAAATTCTGTTTCTGTTCTTTTCGTTTATTTCTTATACTGCATCCATCAAATCATGGCAATAACCAGTATGCTCAGTATCAAGTGTTTGAAGAATTAGACCCTTTGTGTCCTTGCCAAGTTTCAGTCTCCAGCAAGTTTTCTGTATTAATTAAACAGAAAAAAAGGAAAATATATCAAAAACCTTATTTTAGTGTATATCCATAATTCTCTTTTTTTCTCTCTTATTCTCTATAAAGTCCTCATATAAAACCAGGGGCCCTATGGAAACTTGAGTATAAATAAAGCCCTACAGAATTTGAGTGAGAAACACAGAAAGGTGGAGTCAAGATAACTTCTGCTGTGATGCACGCATTATAGTATGTTTTCACTGGCAAAAACTGCTTTTTTACTTGCAGCAAAATTGGCGAAAACAGCTGTAGGCAATTATAGGTCTCAGTTCATCAAGGCATTTAAGCACATGCTTAATTACCTTGCTGCATCAGAGCCAGAGTGACTATTTTTATAGAACAGTAGAAACCTATTAAACAAGTTTAACCTGCACTCAGATTCTATTTCTTTAACAGCTCTGGTTTTTTAAATAATATTTTGTAGAATATACATTTTCAAACCTTTGTAAGTGCACTTTTGTGTCAGTTGCAAAATTTGTTGTTCATGATACATAGTGGTTATGCACATAAAGGGCCAATCATTCTTAAAGACATGGATCCAATTTGAAGAGAGGGATGTTATGACTTCAGTCATGGCGGTTTGATGTATTTGATAAATCATAGTTTTATTTTATGGGACAGCAGTCCAGGGGTAGGAGTACTGTAAATTTCCTGCCAACATATCATGTTAAATTTGCTAATTTGATTTACAGGAACAATACATACCATAATCATTTTGCATCACGTGACATGTATTTTTCTTCTGTAGCACAAAGAGCCTTCCTACACATTATATATTTCTTATAGACATATGGTGTGTCTGTGTGTATGTAAAAGTATTTTTCCCTTTCTGAGTCTTTAGGCTTATATTAATTTAGATACATATTGCACTCGTTACACTAGTCTCCTTCAAACGTTTCTGCTTAGGTGTTATAATGAAGATGATCGGAATTAGTGTTTTAGATCATTTTATTGTTATTTTTTGTTAATCTGGTGCTTATGAGTGACAGTACTCTGCAAGTGTTGGTCTGATATACCACCGGCAGTTTGCTAAACCAGAGTTCGCAGCTGGTGGACTGGCTATTGCTTGCTGGCTGAATGCCTTTAGGGGCAAAAGGAGAACATATATTTTGGGGCCAGGCTGGAAAAATGGTTGTTAAAAACTGACATTTTCATCAATGTTTAAATGGCTTGAAAACCTAGGTCCTTGTCTTCATGTGTGAAAAGGGTGTGTTTTTAAATGTTTTAGCTTAGTCAGGTTAGCTTTTATCAGATAAAGAAATCAGAGGGAGACTAGAGATGATTCTAGTAGTTCCATTATAGTGCCATTCTATCCACTGATCTTATTTTATAAACAAAGGTTTATGTATTGACTCGTCTACAGAGACAATTAGGTGCTGTTCTGACCAGCAAAAAGGGCGTGTTTCTGTGGCTTCAGACTGCATTTTGACAGAGCTTTTCAATCCTGTTAAGCTAATTTGATTGAATTAATGTTATTGAAAATATCATTTTTTTGTTCTAGTTGTCTCTGTAGAAGAAGCATTATTTAAAACCTTGTATATAATGTAATGTCATTTGATAGGAGAGTGGCAGTTTAATCTAACTCTGTTTGTTCTACCCTGATTTCCTTATCTGATCAATTATGATTCTCTCTCTCTCTCTCTCTCTCTCTCTCTCTCTCTCTCTGTGTCCAAATATCAGGAGAGTATTTTACAGTGTGTCCTGACTTTTTAGGAATACTGATATTAATATGGACTGCTAATCAAGTACTTGGAGGTCCCAGTGTTGCTCCATAGAGCAGTAACTTGAGTGATGTCTAATGACTTTTTAACCCTTTAAGGCACTGGACAGCATGTTTTGTAACATGAAATTTATTTCTGGTTGTGGCATTCTGGGATCTAGAGGAAATAAACGGATACTTTCCAACCTTTCCATTAGGCTGAGATGGTGACTGATTGCTTGATGATTTTCACCATTATATATAAGTCCTGTAATAAGAAATTGCATTGATGTGTCTTCTTTGAGTTCTATGACTTCCTTTGAAACTTTGGTTGTTGTAATCATAGCAAGACAGATGATGCTAGGTAATCTGATGTAAATGAAATACAAAGTGGGCACTAGTCTGTCATTTGTCTTGAGGATAGATTGAAGGAGTCATTGAAGCAGCCAGTAGAAGCTAAAAGGAGTCATGAATATTGGCCTTATGTAAAGGGGATTTTTGTCATGCTACGACTGCAGCTGTAGTCTCTGGAGCTATAAAAAGAAAAATCTTTGTTTTGTTTTTTTTAATTGTGAAGTAGAAAGGAAGGAATATTTTAGAGTGGAAGTGAGTTTATCCATCTTCTTAGCTGACCCCTGGAGAGGTCATCAGACTGAACGACTTGGCACTTTCACTTTTGTTTATTGGATAGGAAGAATTTATAAGTCAGCAGTTCTAGTCATTTTTTCTCTGTTAATGAGGGGAATATGACCCAGGTGTACAGGAAGGAACAAATGAAGGGAAAGTGGACAAGCTTTATATATCAGGTCTGGGTAAAAGATGTGAGATAGCTATCATTATATCAGTCATTTCACTTATGACATCATAATTCCTATTGCAATGTCAAAGACTAAAGGATGCAAAATGGAAAATACACTTAACATAACTGTGTGAATAAGGAGTAAAAAGAGAACTATGAATATTAGTTATAGCCATCTCTTAAAATATTTGCTCAGACATGACCAACATATTATTTTCCCAAGTTCCTGGGTGGGCTGCAGAACTAAAACAGGCTACAGATACTGCTTGACAGGAAGCCTCTTTATTCTGTTAGTCAAGTGTTATGACATTATAAAATAGACACTTTATCAGAGTTTGATATATTCTATTTAAAGAATTTATTAAACAATGACATTTCTAAGCACATTATTTATCATAAAATTCATTTAAAATTGCTAGTTATTTGTGCATAAAAAGAAAAATAAAGGGAATCAGTAGAAACTTTCTCCTGCTCTGTGTCCTGTAATTCTTTGTTCTATTTCAGATGCAATCATTGTTAGCTCTCTGCTTGTAACATTGGAGTTCACTAAAAGCAAGATTTAGTAGTGGGACATAGTTGTTTACATATTTGTAACAGGTGTACCGGTCCTTTAAGGAGGAAACTCTCCTGGCCCAGCACTATCCTTTTAAAAGAACAAGTCCTCTGAGCCAGGGGATGCTGTCACTGAAAGAAAGCAAGTGGTCTCAGGTAGGCGGTTTGGGGAACATCCATGCTGCTGACTGTTTTTAGTGGGAGAGACCAGAGTTCTATGTGGAGTATGGGCTGGAACTCTTCTTTCCCCTCCATAGTGAGGGACAAGGCTGGGTCAGGGAAGTTCCCAACCCTTTTTCTCCCTGAGATCCAGGAGAGCTGAGGTTGTTGGGAAATTTAGTCCATCCTAGCAGGCATAATTGTAGTCCTGGGGCAAGACTGATGGGAAATATGGTAGGGTATATAACCATCACCCTTCATACTGACTAGGGAGAACTGAAAGGTGTCAGAGGTCTCTCCAGGAAGCTATGGGCAAATAAATCTACTTTCTTTTTCCCTTTCTTTTCTTTATGCAATTCTGATTTATTTTGTAAGGACTTGTAAGGAAATAAAGCCCTGGTCAGCAGAATTTTTTTTTAAATTTTCATTAGGAACTCCATGGGCCTGGCTTTTGTTTTTGACTTGCTTGATAATTATTAATTAGTAATTATTAATATTCATATTTAAGTATGTAGAGAAAAATGTATTGAGAGAAATGTAGGCCAATATGAATTACAAGAGCATAAGTACAGTGACTTTAATAAACCACAAAAGCAAAATATGGTAATTATACAGCATAAGCAAGCAGAATATATTTACGTTCATATGGCGTTAGTGCTGTTCTCCTACTGCAGATTATCAATAATAACAATAATAAGGTCAAGTATAGGTAGGATCTCTTTTAATCTCTTAGAAAGATGGCTATAAGCTTGTCCAAACCCCAAGTTGTTCTTGCACAGGGCAGTTTAGTTGGCTTTAAATGCCGATGTATGGCCTAGTAGCAGGGCCGGCTCCAGGCACCAGCCTGGCAAGCAGGTGCTTGGGGCAGCCGCTCCGGAGAGGGGCGGCAGCTGTTCGGGGGACGGTCCCTCACTCCCGCTCGGAGCGAAGGACCTTCTGCTGAATTGCCGCCGCAGATCGCGATTGCGGCTTTTTTTTGTTTGGCTGCTTGGGGCGGCCAAAACCCTGGAGCCGGCCCTGCCTAGCAGAAAACAAAACATTCTTACTGAAGAAAATATGAAGGTTAGATAATATGGCACCAAAAGTGTTGCATATAGCCAGGCTCATTCTACTAATGGGTGGGAGTCCAAAAATCATTATTTTGGGTAGATCTCTCTGGAAACAGGTGCTTACACAAGGTTTATTGGCTGCAAAAGTAAAACTAAAAGGAGAAGTTGAAATCCAATCATTCGTGTTAGGTTCCCATTCACAAAAAGCTCTCTGTAGGAGGAAACGAGCATTTTTTGTATATCTCAGAGAGCCTGCTCATTTCTTCACAAAATAAAGAAAGAGGTGATTCATAGGCTGATGTTTAAGTTATTCTAAAAGTAGAACATTCTGTGGGCCTGATCCTGCACTCCTTACTCAGACCAAACTCTGATTTCACCGGGACTTCTGCCAAGAAATGTATGATTGAGCCCTGTAACAATGCAAAACACAAGGTGGAGCATACAGGCCAACAACAAGATTTTGTGAATGTATGTTATTAAAATCTCTAACGATAGCCTTTTATACACACCACTGTACATAGGTTTGGATTTAATATTTAAGATTGGACACTGTTGTTGAACCCTTCTAATACCTAAAGGATAGAGATCTGAATAAAAAACATTGGCTTTCATTTTGGATTAAATTGTATATATATATTTTTTTAAAAAAACTTACTTAAATTGCACTTGAGATGCTGTCTATGAAATCCCCCTTTTTCTAGTGGAATCATTAGCTCTTAAGATGAAGGAGCCACAGTGATCTCAGTGGTACTTAACCTGCAGCTTATTCAGGAAACATACCACAAAGACTCCAATAGGTCAATTACATGCTGTTTGGGTCATTGCATACAATGTATACTTTCAGGCTTTGTCTTCACTGACACAAATGGTTGCTTTTTTACAGCATGATAACAAACACCTCATAGTGATCTTGCTGCAAAATCCTAAGCGGAAACAAGGCACTTGTGTTTATTGCCCCGTAGTGAAGCAAAGTCAGCTAACCCTTACCCTTGGTTGACCTTGCCTAGTTTACCTTGCAGTAAAACTATGGTGACTTGTCTCCATGAAGATTTTACAGGGGGATAGCTGATGCATGTTAGTTATTCTGAGGTAAAAACCGACCTCTTTTGTCATTGAAGACATAGCCTCACAGACTGATGGGCTAACCTGGGGAGGTACTAACCCCTCGTGTTAATTGCTGTTCAAGCTCTTACTTGGTTTCATTGAGATGGCAGATGAGTCAAAGAGCTAGACAGGGTAGAAGGCACACTTAACCTAGTGCGAATCTGCACAATAAGGTGTATTAGACACTTATGGGAAAAATAATTGCTATAGACGGTCAACAGTCTTTGTACATCTGCCTATCATCACTATTTAAGTGTTTTAATACACAAAGGCTTTTAGTACACATTCTGTGCTGACTTACATCCTGTGCAACCCATTTGACTTCACTGAGATTTCATGGGGACTGAACCAACACAAATAATCCACATTAAGAATTGCTTTATTTTGTTGTTCATTCTTTGGTTTAATTTTTGTTTGTTCTTTAAAAAAAAGTAAATCAAACAGGAAGGGGTATAAATCAAAGCTATTTTAAGTTACAAGAGCCCAAAAATGAAATCATAAACCTTTTTTTTGTTTACCCTTTATAACTTAAAAAGACTAATTTAAACCAAATTAAACAAAAAAAATTGCTTTTGGGCTGAAACTTTTGAAGGCCAAGTTTCAGCCTGGAGTAGGGGTTTTATGTCTGAATTACATACTTTTGAAAAGTGTGGTTTATAATGGACTAATTGCAGTTCTTTAAGGCAGTGATAGTGGACTCTGTTGTAAGGCAGTGGTTTTCAACGTGTGGTCCGCTGACCTCTGGAGGTCCACAGATTGTGTCTAAGATTTCAAAGGATCCGCACCTCCATTCAAATATTTTTAGGAGTCCACAAATGAAAAAAGGTTGAAACCCACTGTTGTAAGGCAAACTATCTGTTTGTATGTATGGATAACAAGTGTCTAATATGCTGTAATAAGGAAGTGAAGGAAGTGAAATAAGGAAGCATTGAACTGACCACTGTTAAAAATTACTTTTAAAAGCAACAAAATAATGTTATATTTCAGTATGGCACTGGTTAATGATTTATAAAATTTAATATCCATTTTCAAGCACAAATTTGATTTTATTTAGCTGTAATTGTATAGTAAAATTAAAATTGTGCGTTGCTGGATTGTTTGTCATCAAGCCAGGCTGATGTGGTCCAAAGTAATGTAGATTTCCTGCCCCAAATCAGGTACATTCCTATTTTTCATGAAGTAGTTGTAACATGCTCAGATGCTACCCATAATGAGGGCAGCACAAATGTCTGTAAAGATAAAATTTGAAGCCCAGAGTTTGCACTCTAAGGTTCTGATCCTACAAACGTTTATGTACATTGTCTTGAATAAATTACACATATAAGGAAAGTAACACAATGTTTAAGAACATAAGAATGGCGATACTAGGTCAAACCAAAGGCCAATGCCAGGTGCTCTAGAGGGAATGAATAGAACAGGTAATCATCAAGTGATCCATCCCGTGTCACCCATTCCCAGCTTCTGGCAAACAGAGGTTAAGGACACCATCCCTGCCCATCCTGGCTAATAGCCATTGATGGATTTATCCTCTGTGAACTTATCAAGTTATTTTTTGTTATAGTCTTGGCATTCACAACATCCTCTGGCAAGGAGTTCCACAGGTTGACTTCCCTTTGTTTGTTTTAAACCTGCTGCCTAATAATTTCATTTGTTGACCCCCTAGTTCTTGTATTATGAGAAGAGTAAATAACACTTCCTGATTTACTTTCTCCACACCAGTCATGATTTTATAGACCTCTATCATATCCCCCCTTAGTCATCTCTTTTCCAAGCTGAAAAGTTCCAGTCTTATTAATCTCCCCTCATATGGTAGCCGTTCCAGACCCCTAATTATTTTTGTTGTCCTTTTCTGAACCTTTTCCAATATAAATATAAATCCAATTCCAATATATCTTTTTTGAGATGGGACGACCACATCTGCATGCAGTATTCAAGTTGTGGGCATACCATGGATTTATATAGAGGCAATATGATATTTTCTGTTTTATTATCTATCCCTTTCCTAATAATTCCCAACATTCTGTTAGCTTTTTTGACTGCCAGTGCACATTGAGAGGGTGTTTTCAGAGAACTATTCACAATGACTCCAAGATCTCTTTCTTGAGTGGTAATAGCTAATTTAGACCCCATCATTTTATATGTATAGTTGGGATTATGTTTTCCAATGTGCTTTACTTTGCATTTATCAACATTGAATTTCATCTGCCATTTTGTTGCCCAGTCATCCAGTTTTGTGAGATCCTTTTGTAACTGCTTGGGACTTGGGACTTAACTATCTTGAGTAGTTTTGTATCATCTGCAAATTTTGGCACCTCACTGTTTACCCCTTTTTCCAGATCATTTATGAATATGTTGAATAGGACTGGTCCCAGTACAGACCCCTCGGGATCACTACTACTTAGCTCTCTCCATTCTGAAACTGACCATGATTCCTACCCTTTGTTTCCTAGCTTTTAACCAACTACCAATCCATGAGAGGACCTTCCCTCTTATCCCATGACATCTTACTTTGTTTAAAAGCCTTTGGTGAGGGACCTTGTCAAAGGATTTCTGAAAATCTAAGTACAGCACTCTATATCCACTGGATCCCCCTTGTCCACATGCTTGTTGACCTCTTTAAAGAATTCTAGTACATTGGTGAGGCATGATTTCCCTTTATAAAAACCGTGTTGATTCATCCCCAACAAATTATTTTCATCTAGATGTCTGACAGTTTTGTTCTTTACTATTGTTTCAACCAGTTTGCCCAGTATGGAAGTCAGGCTTACTGGCTTGTAATTGCTGGGATCACCTCTGGAGCCCTTTTTAAAAATTGGCATCACGTTAGGTATCCTCCAGTCATTTGGTACTTTTTGAGTCTTTGCCTAGTTGTTCTTCAAATTCTTTTATGGCCTTCCTAATTATATTTTTACATTTCATTTGCCAGAGTTTAGGCTCCTTTCTATTTTCCTCACTAGGATTTAACTTCCACTTTTTAAGGATGCCTTTTTATGTCTCACTGCTTTTTTTACTTTGTTGTTTAGCCACAGTGACACTTTTTTGGTTCTCTTACTATGTTTTTTTAATTTGGGATATACATTTAAGTTGAGCTTCTGTTATGGTGTCTTTAAAAAGTTTCCATGCAGCTTGCAGGGATTTCACTTTTTGCACTGTACCTTTTAATTTCTGTTTAACTAAACTTCCTCATTTTTGTGTAGTCCTCCTTTCTGAAATTACATGCTACAGTTTTGGGCCACTGTAGTGTTTTCCCCACCACAGGAATGTTAAATTTAATTATATTATGGTCACTATTACCAAGTAGTTCAGCTATATTCACCTCTTGGACCAGATCCTTGGATCTTGCTCCACTTAGGACTAAATCAAGAATTGCCTCTCCTCTTGTGGGTTCTAGGACTAGCTGCTCCAAGAAGCAGTCATTTAAGGTTTCAAGAAACTTTATCTCTGCATCCCATCTGAGGTGAGGGGGGAGGGATAGCTCAGTGGTTTGAGCACTGGCCTGCTAAACCCAGGGTTGTGAGTTCAATCCTTGAGGGGCCATTTAGGGATCTGGGGCAAAAATCTGCCTAGGGATTCGTCCTGTTTTGAGTAGTGGGTTGGACTAGATAACCTCCTGAGGTCCCTTCCAACCCTGATATTCTATGATTCTACCCAGTCAATAAGGGGATAATTAAAATCCCCCATTATTATTGAGTTTTTTATTTTTATAGCCGCTCTAATCTGAGCATTTCACAGTCACGGTCACCATCCTGGTCAGGTAATAAGTCCCTACTGCTATATTCTTATTATTAGAGCATGGAATTACTATCCATAGAGATTCTATGATACAGTTTGCATGATTGGGGCCTAAAAGAAATTGAAGTACAATACTGATAGAGAGTACGTATGCATGCATACAATTTTTTCCTCCATCTGAATTAATTTGTGCACCTGTATGTTTGAACATTTTTCAAAGTATTTTCCTTGGTGAATTTGTGTTCCCAAGAGCTGAAAATAGTTTTGTTGGATGCCTGTATTTCCTTTTTGGCCTCTGTGGTCCTGAAAATTAGTAATTGAGAAACTTGTGTTCAGTTTATTAACATGTATGAATGGAGAAGATTAATTTCTGAGCTTTTCACTCATAAGCCACTGCTGACATGTAAATATGATGTGTGTGCATGCATTCTGAACTGAATGTGCTCCAATAGAAAATAATCTAAAAAAATTATTCCTTCTATGGTATAAAGAAGGTTGAATTGCCAATTAGAAAATTCTTTGAAAAATGGGAGCACATCAGGCCTGATTCAAGAAAGTATCCCTATTCAGGAGATATAAGTACTTGCTTAACCGTAAGTTTGTACTAGAGTCCCATTGAAATCATTAGGGATGAACTTAAGCATGTGCTGTAGTGCTATCTTAAACCGGGGCCTTCTATTGTTAATAAATAGTAAAGTTTCCTACAGTAGTTAGAATAATAAGATGCTGATGGAGTCCATAATCTTCTTAAAACAGAAAAAATACTTCAGTAGTAATGAATTTAAATTATTTTTGAAAGGATTCTTAAAAGCAAAGAAGGCCCCAATCCTGCAAATCATATGTACATACTTAAAACGTGTGAGTAGTTTGATTTCCATGGGACTATCGTGTGCTCATAGTTAAGCATTCGCATAAGCTTTTGCAGAATTGGGGCCCAAGTGAGAATACAGAGAGGTTACCCTGTTTAGCTTTGCTAACTATGTCACAGATAAGTACTTGGCATGTTCAGAAGATAAACTTAGTCCAAACTTTGTAGTGGACCATATGTTTTTCCATCAGTTCAGAAGTTATTTTTTTTTCCATTTTAGAGACAAACCAATTTTGATCCCGCTGTTCGTCTTCTTTTGATAGCAGGAGCAATTTCTACTTTTGAATAATCAGAAGCTGGTGTTTGGGTGCCTTCTGCTCCATTCACATCAGTGTGAGTTGAGGACTTTCAGATCCTTAAGAAACAGCTCCAAAGCTTGCAAGGGTAGGTCTCATTTTAGGCTCTGATCCCATGATGAGCTTTGTGTGGGTGCAAGGGCTATGGCATCAAGCTTATTGGAGGATCAGGGCCTTAGATTTAGCATTCTTCTTTGACTATAATATACAGTAATAGAAATTGACCTTTATAAGTAGTAGACGTCTATGAAAAAGGATTTTATTTTGAGTGACACCATATTTTTTCAAAGTTTTCCCAATGGTATTGAAATGCAGATTCTCCTTTGTAAAATGTCCTCTTATGGCATTCTAATCCCTCGGGTTTCGGGAATAGCATGTAATACTGTAATGTGACTGGATAATAGCTATGAAACCTATAAACTTCATATGGCAGACAATGGGAGATTTGATTTAAACTGTTATGGGCTTGTCTGCATAGTGTTTTAATGTTCAACCGCTTGTGTGTAAATTCTAGTGTATACCAGCATGTGGCATACTGATTGTCCATGTGGACCCTGCTGGCAGACACTAAAAGTTCCCAATTGTAAATTGACATAGTACTATTTGAAATGGGGCTATGTCAATGCACATTAGGGACTTTTATGTGTACCAGAAGGGTCCTCATGGACTGTTAGCATTTGATGTGCTGGTGCAAACTAGAATTTACATCCCAGTTGATGCACACTAACTCGCCGTGTAGACAAGCTCTATGTAAACTTGCCTAATGTTATTCTGCTTTTGTCATGTCATTTCTAGATTTCTAAATCAACAAGTGGACAGAAGGCTATTGAGATAATGCTGCTGTAATATATTAGCATCTTGTATAATTTTTACTCACATCTCAGTCCCCTAGTATAGTAGATTGTGACAGAATTTGGGAAAGAATTCCCAGCTTTCTGTGACGCATCAGATATTGGTCACTGCTGGAGGGAATTCATTCAGGTGACAGGTCTATAGGTAAATGGTTTTACCTGGCCCAGAAAGTCATATATTCGTAAGTACAATGAATGGGGTGTTTTAATTTTGCAAGGCGTTCTGTAGTCAAAATGTACATGTTATTTTAGGTGTCAAAAAGTTTTACTTTTTTAGCCACAAAGGTCACTTTACAGTCAGAGCACATCCCTCTAATAAGGAGGCAGTGTGGCATAGCGGATAGAGTATTGGGCTGGGACTTGAGAGACCTGGATTTTATTCTTGGCTTCGCCACCGGCCTGATGGGTGACCTTGGGCAAGCTACTTATCTGCTCTGTGCCTCAGTTTCCCCATCTGTAAAATAGGAATAAAGTTACTGACTTCTTTTGTAAAGAACTTTCAGATCTATGGATGAAAAGCACTAAGAGCTAAGTATTGTGTGTTAAATTAATAATAACTTAATATTTGAGTTTAGTATTTGATTTACATGGATATATTTTATTTGTATTTGCTAGACCAGTGAATTAGTTCTGAATTGTTCAACCAAATGAATCTTAGAAATACTTATCCATCGAAAATCATCTGGAAAGTGTTTGATTTGTAAGTATATTCCAACTATGGGTATACAGAAGCATTTTTAAAAAAAATTTCTAAGTTAAAATGATATTCATCACCATAAAAACAATCCAGTTATTGTAAAAGTCGTGGACAAATTGGCTTCAATCCAAAGAGTCAGAGAGATTCCTTGTACATCTACTAATGCTATCGCTTTGTGTTGCTGCCCCATGAACTGCTGCCTTTGATGGTGTAAATCGGTACCTCTGTGAGACACACTTCGGCTGTTAGTCTAGAGTCTTTCTAGATTGTCTTGTGATAAGGAGAGGAAAATAAATGTAAATGCCTAAACTTGGGAAATTCTGGGCATTACTAAACATTACCATTTCCTCTACTAAATCTTGAAAAGGAGTCATCACATAAAATATGGGGTTTCACTACAATCCTGTATCAGAGGGGTAGCCGTATTAGTCTGGATCTGTAAAAAGCAACAGAGTCTCCTGTGGCACCTTTGAGACTATAATCCTGTACACTCTCTGTGTTATTGTAAGAAAGGCAAAGGAAACTTGGGCACAAGTGGAGACTGGTATTTCTGTTGCAATAATCACAATATACCTGTTCATGCCATAGAAAGAATTGTGACAGGCCTTATCTATTTCATTTTTATCTCTCCCTTTCTAGATGAGTATATCTGCTTGCCCAAATTTAACGTGACCTGAGCTGAGTTTAGCATTACTGAGATTTTAATTTGAGAGATTCTCGTTTATGCTACCCTCTCTTAAAATCTGCAGAACCTGGGAGTTTGTTGGAGTCAATAGTGTTCTACATGCAAGCCAAAGCCTATTTTGTCTCTGCCTGGAGTGAAATAGCTTTGCTTGAATTCTGTATTTCCTAAAACAATTTAAAAATTTGTTAAGACAAATCAGGCTATTTTAGGTTAAGCACTTTACTTTGTTTATACAGGTTGAATGAAGGGCTGAGCAATACACTTAAAAGGACAACCGTTTAACTCTGTATTTCCTTTGGCGTCATGGATTGCCAAAATACTGATGTATTTCTCTGGTTCGCCATGTTCTATGTAGAAATAAAATAGAACACTTATGGCACTGTTTGCTCTCCATTTCCTAACACAGAATTTAGAATCTCCAATCTGTCAACCTCTAAGCAGAGGAAGCTGTTAAATGCTCCCTTTTATTTAACTCCACTTATAACTTAAGGCCAAATTGTGGCTCTTGTGAGCTGGGGGAAAGTGTCTTCAATGTCCAGACACTAGGAAAAGAGGCACAATGCTATCTTGGGCTCTGGTAGGAGTTTGACAGGCAATAATTGCTACCTCTTCACAGCAGGTATTTTATGCCCTTTCTTGAATGTTGTCCATATGGTGATCCCAGCACACCTAAGACTCCCTCTTTGGGACATGCGTAATCAGTGCATAGGCAGCATTAGGATTGCCCCTTGTGTAGCTATGCTGAGGGGGGAGATGAAGAGGCATGCTTCACCTTGCTATCTCCTAACACACCTGTTAAGCTGTTATAATAAAGCTGTTAGCATACAGAACTTCTGTTAGATCAATTCATTAAACTCAACTTCTTTAGCCTTTCCAAGTAGCAAATATTCTTGAAAACCAAAATCATATTCAGTATGTGCTGCTTACAAGTTCTCGATGATTCAGCTCCATTCAGCAGCTTTTTTCACTTACTCCCATATTTGCATGAATATATCAAAAATACCCTTCCCTATTCCACCTAATAATATATGTCCAGGTTCACTGATTATTTGAGTTTTCCTGTGGTTTCCTGTTAACCCACAAGAAAAGAGCTTGAAAGATAGGTAGTGGTTTTCAGTCAAGGTATTTTTTTCACCATGACTTCAGCATGACACCTGAACAACCCATATATTGTTAGTTAGTCTCTAGACCAATACAGTAGATGCAGAATGTGTAAATTTGAGAAGTACTCTGTTCTTTTAATATTCTGTTTGTTTGCCACATTAATACATGGTTTGGTCTGAGCTATTGTTGTGATTTGTGCTTTGCATTTGTTATCCACTAATTACAAGGAATTTCTCAATATGGTTTTCATTACTTAATATAAGCATATTCAGTAAATTTTGCTGGAATAGACTTTGCCTTCCTTTGATGATGGGATCCTTTGGATAATTTTTGTTGTAGAAAAGATCCAATTTTAAAAATATTTCAACAGCTTTTTATTTATTGGGGGTTGTTGGCATTTTTTCAATCCAAATATAAATAATTTAACAATACCGTGCAATGAGAGAGAATTCCTTTCTTACTACAACTATTATTTTATTCATGTTCTAAGAAACCTCCATAAAACACATGGAAAAATCATATGATTTATAATAGATTTTTTTTGTTGGCATTCATCAGAAAACAACTGCAACACTAAACTTTAGTCCTACAGTGACACACACACAAAAAAATGCTCTACTTATGAAGTCTTTTGATTGATTTGTCACATAATTTTCTGAACATTCCCCCCCCCCATTTGTATACCTATTTCAGTCATCTTTCTTTATACTAAGAAACAAGTGTTGTTTTTATCAGCCTAATAAAAGATGTGTGGCAACTACACTGATGAAATAAAGTTCTTACTGTCGAACTCCATGTCATGGTTGCACCTGGATGACAAGCACTGTAGAAAGAATACAGAATACAAAGAATGCTCAGTTTTACAATGTACACAGTAATGGTCTAAGGTTACTTCTATTATTTTGGGCATCTGTAGTAGATGTCAGGATCCTTTGAAGCAGATGTTCCACTGCCAAACTGAAGCATTTGAACTCAAAATGAAACAGTTCCTTTAAATCTTGACATTAAGACTTAACAGTTTCACTTCCCAATTGCATGGGGCATGCAGAAGGTAAATAATAGAACTGTAGTAGGATAAATTGTATATTCTCCTATGAGGTGGGGAAGAAAAACGTGTTTAGCATTTGCTTTGCAATTTTATTTGTTCGAGGTCATTTCCCTCTTATGCTAGCATATATATATACAGTTCCAGGCACATGTTTAAAGCAGTAACTAGTGCTTGGCTGGAGCCCTGTGTCTTTCCTTTCCCCTTCCACGTCTTTCTGGGCTTCCCTTCCAAGTTTCCTTAGATTCACTCTGCTCCTCCACCATTTTCTCTTGGGAAACACTTATCCAAATGTTCTCACTTGTCCCAATTCTATCCATTTAATCAAACTGATCAGTTTTTAGGAATGATACAACCAACCTTTTCAGATGTGAGTACCACATTTATGCGGTGTAATAAAACTGGCCTGATTTTCAGAGATCCTGAGCACCTGCAGCTGCCACTGACGTCTCTGGAGCATGGGTATTAAAAGCCTGTGAAAATCAGGCCACCTTTGTTTAGATGCCCAACTGTAGTTTGAAAATGATGGGCTACAGTTTCTATCTTTGTTCTCTCACGAACATCTTTCATGACAGTAGGTTCCATCTGATGTTTTAGTTATCTTATTAGCTGGATCCGTATGTTTTCCTAGTGTAACTCAAAATATATGCAGGCCTGCAGCTGTACCTCCTTTGCTATGAACCTGCCAGATCCCACAATCTAAGCAGGGTGAAGCTGAGTCCTCACTATTTGGATGAGACACCTCTGAAGAACACAGAGGTGGTATAGCGTGGGGAATGGAGTTGATGATTCAGTGGGTGGTGCTCTTTACTTTGCACCATTATTCAGTCAGGATGCCAGCACAGTGCAGGAGAATTATTGTGATGTTGGGGAGGGGGTGCATTCCCTTTACGTGAGAGATAAAATTATGAGCCTCAACACTTTTGCTTATTAAAAAGCTACTACCGCACTTTTTTAAGAGTAGGGGAGCTAACTCTGGTGACCTGGATAATTTGTCTGGCCTAACTATATTTCTTCTTGCATTTCAGTTAGGTGCCATACAATATTCTTCTCTTTCTGTCAGTAATGTTGGTAGCATTTCTGTGATTTGTTAAATATTTGAAATATTTCACTGCAGTGGTAGCTGCATATCCGTTGTGGATGGTGTGATGCCTATGTGTAGTTCACATGCAAGTTTAAATTTGTAAAGCAATTTGTGCTTTTTGGGGATGAAAAATGCAGTAAGTTGTTATGCAGCACACATTCTCACATGCAGTAGATGTTCCTTAGAGGTAAGTTATTTGTGTACTGTAATAAGGTTTGGGCAACATAAATGGTATAGAAGCCATACAGTGCAGTTCACTAGATTTTTTTGAACCAGAGTATATAATCCCATTCTGGTGTTAACCTTATAAATAGGGCCTTACCAAATTCAAGGACATGAAAAATGTGTCATGGACCATGAAATCGGATCTCCCCTGTGAAATCTGGCTAGTGTAAGGGAGGGGCAGGGCTGGGGGCTCTTACCGTGCGCTGGTCTCCAGATGCTAGTCCCAGCTGGGCTGGGGGGGGATGGGACTTCCTCTTCCCCTGCAGGGGCTGCTCCTGGGGCCGGGTCAGACCCATCTCTGGAAACCTCCTGGGTATACAGGAAACCCGTCTCTGAAGGCAGCACTGCCATCAGCAAAAGCACAGAAGTAAGGGTGGTAATACTGCGACCCCCCTACAATAACCTTGTGACTCTCCCTATGGCTGGTCCCCTTTTGTGTCGGGACCCCCATAGTTACAACACTATGAAATTTCAGATTTAAATATCTGAAACCGTGAAATGAATTATTTTTAAAATCCTATGACCGTGAAATTGACCAAAATGGACTGTGCATTTGGTAGGGCTCTACTTCTAAAACAGTATGTTATAGTGAAGGAACAGTGTTTGTGTCTTCTTTATAGAATCTCACACTGATTCTATGCTAAATGTTCTGGTAGTGTTTCATTTGCTCCATTTCATCATTCGGTATTTTGACTGCTTTATTTGGCTTCTAGCTGATACCTTGGTTGTCAGTCTGGAAACAAATGTTTTTTATATATGGGTGTAAAGTGGTTAACATTTTCTTTAGATCATCATAAGCTTAACCCCCTGCAGGGTAAAAACTTGCCTTGCACTGTACCTGTTCATCATGCTGAAGGGTTTGACCAGAAGTCTGACACTTCACTTAAAATGTCAGCAGTCAGCATGGTGACATTATTCACGATGTTGGTTTTAAAATACCTGTTTAACACACACATTTTTAAGGATGGATTCATGCACAGGAATGCTGATTCTCCTTATTTTCAGTGGTACTGAAACCTAAAGAACAACAATGAAGAATTCTAGAATCCCTTGGGTTCTTCCAGGGTAGGAGGAATGAAAAGGGATTTGGTTTGCTGCTAATGTGTGGGCAGGCTTATTCTTAAGGCCTTCACAATTTCATCTCATTCAGGAGGGATTTGAGGTTGGAAAAATATCTAGCTCCTACTGACAAGATTTATTCAGAGGCCATTTCATACAGGGGTGACCACAGCTGTGCTGGAATCTCATGAATATGTGAGTATACATTTTTATTTATTGTTATTACTGTAGTAATATAATACATAGCTCTTATACAGCACTTTTCATCAGTTGATCTCAAAGCACTTTACAAAGGAGGTCAGCATCATTATCCCCATTTTACAAATAGGGAAACAGAGGCACAGTGGCTTGCTAAAGGTCACTCAGCAGTGCTGGAAATAGAATCCAGGTCTCCGACCAGTGTTCTGCCCACGAGAAACACTGTCTCCCATATGGTGCTGTAGATTTTCCTGGAACTTTACAGTACAGGTAAAGATGAATTCTTTGCCTTAAGGAGCTTGCAATCTAAGATCTTTATCCTACCGCAGGGTCTTCGGAGGCCTGTATGTTTTCATGGAGTCCCACCAAAGTCATGGATAAAAGGTGTTCCTGTGCAGGTCCTATCATAGGATTGGAGATTTAATTAAAATGAGAGTAAACAAGGGGAGATAACAGCACATGGAGGGGTAGGAGAAAGGAAAGATGCTTGAGACGGCCATTATGAAGAGGGAGACAGTGGGATTATATTTGTATACGCGGAAGGCTAAAGCCAGCACCCTAAAAGATAAATTTTTTAATCTACATTTTATTTTTGTAATTTTATTTATCAACAAATCCATGTAGGAATACAAGATATAGAAAAAAATGATATTTATAATTCGAGGATGGAATACTGTTATCCAAAAGAGATGAGTGATTTGATGCCAGGTTGCTTTGGTGCACAGGAATTGGGCTGAAATCTGTTGGGTTGTAAGGAATGCACTTATTTGATAACTTAATAGAGTCACGTACCTGAATAAATATCTGTTTCATATTTATTCCTAACAGTGTATGCTGGATCTTGCCAGCAGTGGTTACATTTTGTTACTGAGGATAGTTCTGGATGCCAAAATCTTTACTATTAGGTTATATCTACACTATGAGGTAGGGGAGTGATTCCCCTGCTCAGATACACATTCTTGCACTAGCTCTGAGTACAGGTAGCAGCAAGGGAGGCATGTCTGAGCCGAGCCAAGTACGTGCCCAGTGGCTTGAGCAAGTGTGCAAGCATGTGTATGAGAGCACAAGAATCACATCCTTAGCTCATAGTATAGTCATGGCCTGAGAGACCAGGAGGAGAGCTGGGGCGGGGGGAAGGGGGAGATTATCCCACATTTGTCACTGCAGGGTTCTTATATCTGCCTCTGAAACATTTGGTGCAAGCCACTGTTGGAGACAGGATATATTGGACTAGATAGGCTTTGGATCTGATCTGATCTGGTAGTTCCAATGTTGTTAAGATTCCTTTGTGTAAAAGGAAAATAGTTGGCCCAGTTGTACAGGGACCAGAACTGGTCTGACCTATTACGGGAGAGCAGCTTTTGCATGAGTTGTGGTGATA
Organism: Chrysemys picta bellii; assembly: GCF_011386835.1. Lineage (NCBI taxonomy): Eukaryota > Metazoa > Chordata > Testudines > Emydidae > Chrysemys > Chrysemys picta. The sequence goes on from NC_088792.1 coordinate 96,738,776, forward strand.
GCGTAAAGCTGGTTCTGGTATCCTCCTAATTAGAATGATGTTTTCATGCTGCGCGAAGAAAGTTGGTAATGGCCTATTCTAGTCAACAGTGAGCTCTACTATGGCTGTTCCTGAAAATGTATAGCAATTAACTATACAATAATATTTCTACTCAGAACTGATCCAAGGCGAGCTTTGTAAACGTCTTTAAATGTGTTTCCTAAATAAAGTTACGGCCTTCGGGGTTTCCATGACAATGCTGCAGTAATGCACTTTTGGGTGGAGGCTTTATAGAGAACAAATGGGAAATAATGGTGACTCCTGCCCTTTGGAAAAAATGCAGTAAAGTGGAAAGATCAGTTTTTACATGAGGTGTGAGCCAGGCTGCTGCTCCTGTGTAGCTGTGCATCCTGGTTGAACGTACAATGATTGAGGGCCATTAGTATAGTGGTGATGGATGTTGCAGGGACACTGTGATTCCACTGTGTAATGAGGGCAGGCTGTACAAGGTAATACCACAATCCCTGTGCACCTTAGAGCTGTTCGTGTCGTCCTTCTCTGAAACAGCCTAGAGGGAGGGCTTGGTGTTGTGGTAGGAGTGGACTGGTAGAGAGGGAGGTGAATTGCAAGCAGTTCCACCCACTTGTCTAAACTGCCATGTAGGGGATCTTCAGGGGCTATGCAGTTATTCCGTATGCAGTTTCCAGGTTGTGGGAGACCGTTTTATGTCTTTTGCCCAAAGCCCGTTTACTTGGGTTTTGCACAAGAGGTTGTTTTAACAGCATTTGACCGGTAGGAGATAACCATTTATGAATAATGCAGTGTGGGTACCAGATGGGAGTTTGTGGGAGTTTAACAATTTTGAAATTTCTTCCGTTCCAGAATAGAACTAACTAACTAAATATATTTCCCACAAACCCAAATGCCAAAAAATTCCATATTGAGTTGATTGAAACATCTAGTGTGGACAAAACTGAAATGTTTTGTTCCAATTTTGACATTTTTTTCATTTTATATTCTATTTTATCATAGATCTGTATTACAACAAATGAAATGAAAAGTCTTGTCCAAATGGAAAATCAGAACGATGTTCCAAAAAAGGCAAAATGGAACATTTTGACCTTATCAAAACACTTTTTGTTTTGAAATAATTTTTTGTTGAAGGCGGGATATTTCCAAAAACACATTTTGCTGTTGACAGTTGGCATTTTCTGACAGAAAAACATTGTCAGAAAATTTCAGACCACTTTGACTTATGAGTATATGCATCAGGTGATTGTTACTGTAGAACTGTGCACGTAGCCAGAAATAGGAAGTAAACTGTATAATTTGGGGAGAAAATTATCCAAGAGTAACAACGTGACTTTGACAGCAAGATTATAAACCCCAACACCAATCCCTAGTGAAACAAGCAGTTGGTTTTAACTTGTTTCCAGCCATTGAAACAATGAGCTTTATTTTCCAGCTATAGGTCTCTTACTGTCACACACATGTTTCATTTTCTAGTTAAAATACCATTTTACAAGTGCATCTGGCTTTTGTCTATTAGCCTAAAACATCTCAAATAGAAAAAATATATAGATACAGTTTATTAATAGCTATGATAAATGATTGTGGAAAGGAGAGTAAGTAGAGCTGAAAGCACAAGTCCATTTTGGGGTTTTTAGTTAAAAAAAAAATGACCGGCTGTAAAAGTTCTCCATGTTGATTCACCCTCATCTGACACAACCCACCCTCTTCAGGGTGAGAGGAAGTTCAATTTCCAAGCAGCTTAAGACCTGGTCTCTCCTGAACAAGGACTGCCAATTTTCTGAATTATATGTGGTTTTAGTGATGAGGACTACTGTCTTCTAGGGACTGAGGTGAGAACACCACAGTCTTTCCACTTGAGACCTTAGGTTGGACTTCAACCACTTTCCAATAGGTCAGAGGCAACTATATTCAAGGAAGCTGCAGCCCAAGAAATGCTTGTGTTCACAAATCATGTATCTGGTCTGTATGTCTGTGTAACTTATTCATTTTTTTAATATACTACTTCTTGTTGTGCCTTGTGGCCTGCATTTTTTGTTACATACATTTTCCCATTTTCCTTTTTCCCTTTGGGCTGTGCTAGACTATAAAATACATTTTAAATGCATTAATTTTCTCTTCGCTGTCATTTTCCATAATTTTATTAGGTTTTGTACAAAAGTGCAAGTCCTTTAGCTGCTGACCTGGCAGAAAATGTAAAGATGTGGATAAGCCAAACAACATTAAAACCCTTCTGTCTAAAATTAGGAAGTCCCATGCAAGGTTTTTTCACTAATAAATAAAATAGGACCTGTCAGCTTGAACAAAACTGTGTGTGGACCTTTATCCGGTATATTATGGTGCAATTTATTAAAAATATGTACTGTATGGTGAAGTAAAATCTCCATGCAAAACTCTGATTTTATCTGAAGCAATTGAATTAATTAGGTTATGTTTAGAACATCTGAGGTCAGAAAGTAGATTAACTTTTGGAATTTATTGTCAAGTAACTTCTATGCCATTACAACACACACGAGAGATGAAGAAAAACATGAGTCAATGTTCAAAATATAAAAAAAATTAAATTTAAGGAAGAATATTTACCAATTAGTATAGAAAATGTTTACTTGGAAGATAGAAGCTATTTCAGCTTTTTTGTTTAAAGGATTTCCTAGCAAATCTCATGCATAACATTGCTTTCAGACAAGTTCTCTTTTAAATCTGAACAACTATATCTTTTCTTGTTTTCCTTTACATTCCCCCACCCCCAAACTCTACATACTTTTGCCTCATAATACATTTCAGTTTAAATAGCAAGGAAAAAGAGCCAAGCTAAAACTAATCAGGGTCACTGCTGAATATTCCTGGGGTGAAGGTACACTGTATTATGTAGGGTGAAATCCTAGGGGCTATGGAATTTCCTTGACTGTTATGTGAAAAGGCCTCACAGGACATCTGGCTCCATGGATATGCAGCCCAATACGCGTAATTGTATAGTTATGTTCTACTCAATGGAAACATTAGAGCATCTGTTTTACAGGGGTGCAATTTGGTCCCACCTATGGCACACAATAGTTTAGTCTCCTGAGGGCTGTGCTACTTTAGTCTATCCAGGTCTTTGGGCTCAGTCCAGGGGTGATTGGTGGGGTTTGTTGGCCTGTGGTGTGAAGGAGGTCAGATTAGATGATCCTTTCTGGTCCTTTCTGGCCTTGAACTTTGACTGTACAATAATGATTCAAAACACTCTACCTCTCAAGAGTGCTAATGCATCAGTTCGAGTGATTATCTTATACTACTGCAGAGTTGGTTCTGGGGTTGTTGTTTTTTGTAATAAAAGGAATTCAGAGAAAATATTTGTCTTCTTTTCAAAACATATTTACATATATTTATGAATTTACTTGGTGAATGATGATGACTCCAGGAGAAATGATTAGATCTGATGCTGAAATGTCATTGTTACAGTCGTGGATGAGTCCCCTAATAGACCCCCCTAACACATAGGAATGTGTTAATCAAACTCAGCCTTTGGATTCCATGTGCATAGAAGCCAGCTGAATCTGGGAAGGGTCCAGTCACTGAGGCCTGGTCTACACTACGATTTTAGGTCGAATTTAGCAGCGTTAGATCAATTTAACCCTGCACCCGTCCACATGACGAAGCCCTTTTTTTTTTACTTAAAGGGCTCTTAAAATCGATTTCTTTACTCCACCTCCGACAGGGGGATTAGCACTGAAATTGACCTTGCCGGGTCGAATTTGGGGTAGTGTGGATGCAATTCAACAGTATTGGCCTCCGGGAGCTATCCCAGAGTATTCCATTGTGACCGCTCTGGACAGCGCTCTCAACTCAGGTGCACTGGTCAGGTAGACAGGAAAAGTCCCGCGAACTTTTGAATTTCATTTCCTGTTTGGCCAGTGTTGCGAGCTGATCAGCACAGGTGACCATGCAGAGCTCATCAGCAGAGGTGACCATGGAGTCCCAGAATCTCAAAAGAGCTCCAGCATGGACCGAACGGGAGGTACAGGATCTGATCGCTGTATGGGGAGACGAATCCGTGCTAGCTGAACTCCATTCCAGTAAACGAAATGCCAAAACATTTGAAAAAATCTCCAAGGGCATGAAGGACGGAGGCTATAACAAGGACTTGCAGCAGTGCCGCATGAAAATTAAGGAGCTCAGGCAAGCCTACCAAAAAAACAGAGAGGCAAACGGCCGCTCCGGGTCACAGCCCCAAACATGCCGCTTCTATGAGCAGCTGCATGCCATTCTAGGGGGTGCAGCCACCAGTACCCCAACCCTGTGCTTTGACTCCGTCAATGGAGTAGGATGCAACACCGAAGCGGGTTTTGGGGACGAGGAAGATAGCTCACAGCAAGGAAGTGGAGAAACTGGTTTCCCCAACAGCCAGGAACTGTTTCTCACCCTGGACCTGGAGCCAGTAACCCCCGAACCCACCCAAGGCGGGCTCCCGGACCCTGAAGGTGGAGAAGGGACCTCTGGTGAGTGTACCTTTGTAAATATTAGATATGGTTTAAAAGCAAGTGTGTTTAATGATTAATTTGCCCTGGCATTCACGGCCAGTACAGCTACTGGAAAATTCTGTTAACGTGTCTGGGGATAGAGTGGAAATCCTCCAGGGACATCTCCATAAAGCTCTCCTGCATATACTCCCAAAGCCTTTGCAAAAGGTTTCTGGGGAGGGCAGCCTTATTCCGTCCTCCATGGTAGGACACTTTACCACGCCAGGCCAGTAGCACGTCGTAGTTGGGAATCCTTGCAGAACAAAGCATTGCAGCGTATGGTCCTGGTGTTTGCTGGCATTCAAACAACATCCGTTCTTTATCTCTCTGTGTTATCCTCAGGAGAGTGATATCATTCATGGTCACCTGGTTGAAATAGGGTGGTTTTATTAAGCGGACATTCAGAGGTGCCCGTTCCTGCTGGGCTGTTTGCCTGTGGCTGAACAGAAATGTTCCCCACTGTTAGCCACATGGAGGGAGGACGGATGAAGCCATCAAAATGCAACCTTGTAACGAAAGCACATGTGCTATGTAATGTTAACAGCAAGGTTTACTATGAAAGAGTGTACCCATTGTTCTATAAAATGTCTTTTTAACTACCACTCTGCCTTTTTTTCCTCCACCAGCTGCATATGTTTCTCCTTCCCAGAGGCTAGCGAAGATTAGAAGGCGAAAAAAACGCACTCGGAATGAAATGTTCTCTGAGCCCATGTTGTCCTCCCACACTGACAGAGCACAGCAGAATGCGTGGAGGCAGACAATGTCAGAGTGCAGGAAAGCATAATATGAATGTGAGGAGAGGTGGCGGGCTGAAGAGAGTAAATTGCCGGCTGAAGATGCTAGGTGGTGTCAGTTTGCTGACAGAAGGCAGGAGTCAATGCTCAGGCTGCTGGAACATCAAACTTATATGCTCCAGCATATGGTTGAGCTGCAGGAAAGGCAGCAGGAGCACAGACCACGGCTACAGCCCCTGTGTAACCAACTGCCCTCCTCCCCAAGTTCCATAGCCTCCTCACCCAGGAAGACAGTGGGGCGGCCTCTGGCCACCCAGCCACTCCACCCCAGAGGATTGCCCAAGCAACAGAAGGCTGGAATTCAATAAGTTTTAAAGTGCAGTTTGGCCTTGTCCTTCCCTCCTCCCCCACCCCTCCCGGGCTACCTTGGCAGTTATCCCCCTATTTGTATGATGAATTAATAAAGAATGCATGAATGTGAAGCAACAATGACTTTATTGCCTCTGCAAGCGGTGATCAAAGGGGGGAGGGTGGTTAGCTTACAGCGAAGAAGAGTGAACTAAGGGGGGGTGGTGTTCATCAAGGAGAAACAAACAGAACTTTCACTCCGTAGCTTGGCTAATCACGAAACTTGTTTTCCAAACTTCTCTGATGCGAACCGCACCCTCCTGTACTTTTCTAACCGCCCTGGTGTCTGGCTGCGCGTAATCAGCAGCCAGGCAATTTTCCTCAACCTCCCACCCTGCCATAAACATCTCCCCCTTACTCTCACAGATATTGTGGAGTGCACAGCAAGCAGTAATAACAATGGGAATATTGGTTTAGCTGAGGTCTATCCGAGTCAGTAAACTACGCCAACGCGCTTTTAAACGTCCAAATGCACATTCTACCACCATTCTGCACTTGCTCAGCCTATAGTTGAACAGCTCCTGACTACTGTCCAGGCTGCCTGTGTATGGCTTAATGAGCCATGGCATTAACGGGTAGGCTGGGTCCCCAAGGATAGCTATAGGCATTTCAACATCCCCAACGGTTATTTTGTGGTCTGGGAAGAAAGTCCCTTCCTGCAGCTTTTGAAACAGACCAGAGTTCCTGAAGATGCGAGCGTCATGTACCTTTCCCAGCCATCCCACGTTGATGTTGGTGAAACATCACCATTGAAAAGTACCCCTTTTGGTTTATGTACTCGCTGGCTTGGTGCTCCAGTGCCAAGATAGGGATATGGGTTCCGTCTATCGCCCCACCACAGTTAGGGAATCCCATTGCAGCAACTATGGCCTGCACATTTCCCAGAGTCACAGCCCTTAATATCACTGTCTTTGATTGCGTTGGCTACTTGGATCACAGCAGCCCCCACAGTAGATTTGCTCACTCCAAATTGATGCCCGACTCACCGTAGCTGTCTGGCATTGCAAGCTTCCACAGGGCTATCGCCACTCACTTCTCAACTGTGAGGGCTGCTCTCATCTTGGTTTTCTGGCACTTCAGGGCAAGGGAAAGCAAGTCACAAAGTTCCATGAAAGTGCCCTTACGCATGAGAAAGTTTCGCAGCCACTGGGAATTGTCCCAGACCTGCAACACTATGCGGTCCCACCAGTCTGTGCTTGTATCTCGGGCCCAGAATTCGCATTCCATGGCATGAACCTGCCCCATTAACACCATGATGTACACATTGCCGGGGCCTGTACTTTCTGAGAAGTCTATGTCCATGTCTATGTCCTCATCACTCTCGTCACCGTGCTGCCGTCGCCGCCTCGCCTGGTTTCGCTTTTGCAGGTTCTGGTTCTGCGTGTACTGCAGGATAATACACGTGGTGTTTACAGTGCTCATAATTGCCATGGTGATGTGAGCAGGCTCCATGTTCCCAGTGCTATGGCGTCTGTGCTGAAAAAAGGCACAAAACGATTGTCTGCCGTTGCTCTGATGGAGGGAGGGACGACTGATGACCTGGCTTACAGGGAATTAAAATCAACAAAGGGGGTGGCTTTGCATCAAGGAGAAACACAAACAACTGTCACACAGAATGGCCCCCTCAAGGGTTGAACTCAAAACCCTGGGTTTAGCAGGCCGTTGATTTCATGGAGGGAAGGGGGGAGCAAATGAATACAAAACAAATCTGGTTTATTTCTTGTTTTGATCCATTCCATCTATCGTGTACATCTTAGGCTGGCAGCAGACGGTGCAGTACAACTGCTAGCCATCGTCGTCTCCTGGGTGCTCGCCAGAAGATGGTGCAGTACAGCTGCTAGCCATCATCATCTCCTGGCTGCTCACCAGGGCCTGGTCTACACTAGGAGATTATGTTGAATTTAGCAGCGTTATTTCGAATTAACCCTGCACCCGTCCACACAACAAAGCTATTTAGTTCGACATAGAGGTCTCTTTAAATCGATTTCTGTACTCCTCCCCGACGAGGGGAGTAGCGCTAAATTCGACATGGCCATGTCGAATTAGGGTTAGTGTGGATGGAATTCGACGCTAATAGCTCCGGGAGCTGTCCCACAGTGCACCACTCTGCTGACACTCTGGACAGCAGTCCAAGCTCAGATGCTCTGACCAGCCACACAGGAAAAGCCCCGGGAAAATTTGGAATTCCTTTTCCTGTCTGGCCAGTTTGAATCTCATTTCCTGTTTGGATATCGTGGCGAGCTCAGCAGCACTGGCAACGATGCAGAGCTCTCCAGCAGAGGTGACCATGCAATCGCTGAATAGAAAGAGGGCCCCAGCATGGACTGATCGGGAAGTCTTGGATCTGATCGCTGTGTGGGGCGTAGAGTCCGTGCTTTCGGAGCTGCGATCGAAAAGACGGAATGCGAAGATCTACGAGAAGATCTCCAAAGCCATGACGGAGAGAGGATACAGCTGGGATGCAATGCAGTGCCACGTGAAAATCAGGGAGCTGAGACCAAGCGTACCAGAAGAACAAAGAGTCAAACGGATGCTCCGGATCCCAGCCCCAGACATGCCGTTTCTACAAGGCACTGCATTCCATTCTAGGTGCAGCCGCCACCACTACCCCACCACTGTCCATGGACTCTGACGATGGGGTATTGTCGATGGCCGCTTCCTCGGAGCTGTTCGCGGACGGGTAAGATGAGGAAGGAGATGAGGAGGAAGAGGCAGTCGACAGCGCTTTCAACGCTGATTTCCCCGACAGCCAGGATTTCTTCATCACCCTCATGGAGATCCCCTACCAACCCCCCCCCCCCAAGGCGGTAACCCGGACCGTGAATCGGGGAAACATCAGTAGGTAAGTGTTTTAAACATTTATTTTGAATAGAATAGGCATGGTATGTTAGCGATGGGTTTTTAATGATTAGTTTGCCCTAGGTGCTTAACTTTTTAGTTCTTGCCAGTGCAGCTACTGGAAAAGTCTGTTAACATTTCTGGGGATAGAGTAGAAATCCTCCAGGGACATCTCCACGAAGCTCTCCTGGAGGTAGTGTGAAAGCCTTTGCATCAGTTTCCTGGGGAGAGCGGCCTTATTGCCTCCTCAATGGTAGGAAACTTTTCCGTGCCAGGCTAGCAGCAAGTACTCCGGTATCATTGCCTGGCAAAGCATGGCGGCATACAGCCCTGGTGTTTGCTGGCATTCACGCAGCATGCAGTCTTTCTCTGCCTCTGTAATCCTCATCAGAGTGATATCACTCATGGTGACCTGCTTTGAATTAGGGGAATTTTAGTATGGGGACTGATTGCCTGTTCCTTTAAATAACTGTAACCGGCGGTTTACAGCCATGCGGTGGGGGCGAGGAGGCGAACCGTTCTTCCTGAGCGGTTCGCCAGCAGCATGCAGGGATCTTTCCCGGGGACAGCCACGTGGTGGGGGCGGGGAGGCGAATTGTTCCTGCTGAGCGGTTCACCGGCAACGTGCAGGGATCTTTCCCGGGGATAGCCACGTGGTGGGGCCGGGGAGGCGAACCGTTCCTGCTGAGCGGTTCGCTGGCAGCGTGCAGGGATCTTTCCCAGGGACATCCGCGACGGGGGTAGGACGGGTAGAGTTCATGCCAGCCGGATCACCGGCAGCAGGAACTGGCCAACGCTAGGAGCATTGCTTGGAACGTGAAAGGAGGGCACTGCTGTAAATTAAGCTTACAGTAAATTCTGCTAGCAGAATTCCGTTGTCCGGCCCCGCTTGTGTGATCTGTACAGCAAGACCCCAGGCACTCAAGGTGAAGACAGCAAATTCGACTTTGTACTGAGTGCACATGTGATAGGTACTGTGCATGGTCTTATTCACAGAGAAAGACTATATTCATTTTTTGCAAGAATGTATCTTTTTGAGGAATTCACTCCCTTTTTCCCATCCCGCAGCTGCGAGTGTCTCCCAAGCTACCCCGGCATCCCCCTCCCAGAGGCTGGCGCCGAAAGAAAAGGACACGGGACGAGATGTTCTCAGAACTTATGGTCTGTTCCCGAGTCGAGGTGGCGCAGCAGACCCAGTGGAGGGAGAACATGTCGCAATACCAGTGATCACACAGCGAATGGGAGGACAGGTGGTGGCAGGAAGACCAGCAGGCGACTCAAACGCTGCTTGGACTAATGAGGGAGCAAACGGACACGCTCCGGCGACTTGTAGATGTTCTGCAGGACCGGAGGCAGGAGGACAGAGCCCCGCTGCATTCTATCTCTAACCGCCCTCCCCCGCCACAAAGTCCCATCCCCCCCTCACCCAAAGTCCCAAGAAGGAGGGGCGGCAGGGGCCATGAAAACAGTCACTCCACCCCTGCAGACTGCTCAAATTGCAGAAGGCTCTCATTCCCAAAGATTTGATACGTCCATTCCTTCCCTCCAAATGCACCTCACCCAAGCCCCCGGCCCAGTTTCATCCCCAACTGTGTAGTTCTTAATAAAAAATACGTTTCTGTTAATTATTGTTTCCGTCATGTTCTTTTAGAGGACAGTGTATTTGAAGGGGGGGCAGGGGGTTGGTAATTGGAGAGCACAGTCACCTTTACCAGGGTACAGACAGAAGGTCACACACACATTGCAGTCACTAGGCACACTGGTCAGTCTGGGAGGTGGTTTTCATGTTCTGTGGGGGGGCGGCTAGGTGAGTTTGTAGCGGGGGAGGGCGGTTACAGATCTTATGCAGTGGTCCTTAGACTGGATGACAGAGCCACACAGCAGGGGATCTGTAACAGCCCTCCCCTGCCACAAAGTCACATATCCCCCACACACACAGTCCCGAAAAGGAGGGGTGGCAGGCTCCATTGAAACAACCAGTCCACCACTGCAGACCGCTCTAGGAGCAGGAGCCTGTCATTCCTCGAGTTTAGAAGCATCCTTTCCATCACTACACCCGCTCCCCACCACAGTCTGCATCCCAGTTTCAACCCTTTACCGCGAAATCCTTAATAAAGAAAACAGTGTTAATGAACAAAGTTTCATTTATTTTATTTTTAAAGGTGTGTTGGAAGTGGGGGAAGGGGTTGGTAACTGGAGAGGATAGTCAACATTAACTGGGTAAAGAAATGGGGGCAGGTTCAGCTTCTGTTTAAACAAACGTAATAGTCACAGGTTACCCTGGTCACTCTGGAACCTAGCTTTCAAAGCTTCCCGGATGCACAGCACGTCCTGCTGGGCTCTTCTAATCGCCCTGGGTGTCTGGTTGGGTGTAATCAGCAGCCAGGCGATTTGCCTCAACCTCCCACCCCACCATAAACGTCTCCCCCTTGCTCTCACAGAGATTGTGGAGCACACAGCAAGCTGCAATAACAATGGGGATATTGGTTTCGCTGAGATCAGAGCGAGTCAGTAAGCTTCTCTATGTCCCCTTCAGACGTCCAAAAGCACACTCCACCACCATTCTGCACTTGCTCAGCCGGTAGTTGAAGAGTTCTTTTTCACTGTCCAGGGCGCCTGTATAGGGCTTCATGAGCCAGGGCATTAGTGGGTAGGCTGGATCCCTGAGAATCACTCCACATCCCGAACATCCCCAACAGTTATTTTGTGGTCCGGGAAGTAAATACCTTCCTGCAGCCGTCTAAACAGACCAGAGTTCCTGAAAACGCGAGCGTCATGAACCTTGCCCGGCCATCCGACGTTGATGTTGGTAAAACGTCTCCTATGGTCCACCAGTGCTTGCAGCACCATTGAAAAGTAGCCCTTTCGGTTAATGTACTGGCTGGCTGGTGGTCCGGTCCCAGGATAGGGATGTGAGTTCCATCTATATCCCCACCGCAGTTTGGGAATCCCATCGCAGCGAAGCCATCTATGATCACCTGCACATTTCCCAGGCCACTTGCTTCTGGACAGTCAGGGCTGCTCGCATCCGGGTGTCCTTGCGCTTCAGGGCAGGGGACAGCAACTCACAAAGTTCCAGGAAAGTTCCCTTACGCATGCGAAAGTTTCGCAGCCACTGTGATTCATCCCAGACCTGCAGCGCTATGCGGTCCCACCAGTCCGTGCTTGTTTCCCGGGCCCAGAATCGCCGTTCCACAGCATCAACATGACCCATTGCCACCATGATGTCCACGGCGCGGGGTCCCGTGCGTTGCGAGAGGTCTGTGCCCCTCTCAGACTTAATGTCCTCACCGCGCTGCCGTAGCCTCCTCGCCCGATTTCTCAGCATCTGCCTCTGAAAAAGGTGGATGATAAGGCGCGAGGTGTTGACAATGGCCATAACTGCAGCGATGATTGCAGCGGGCTCCATGCTCGCGGTGCTGTGGCGTCCGCACTGTCAATCACCAGAAAAGTGCGTGAACTGATTGCCTGCTGGCGATTTTACGGAGGGAGGGTGGGAATGAGGGTTGAATGACGACAGTTACCCCAAACCACCCTCAACACATTTTTTTGCCTCAGCAGGCATTGGGGGCTCGACCCAGAATTCCAATGGGCAGCAGGGACTGCGGGAACTGTGGGATAGCTACCCACAGTGCACCGCTTCCAATGTCGACGCTTGCCCCATTAGTGTGGACTCACAAAGTCGAATTACTGTTCTTAGTGTGGATACACATGTTCGACTTTGTAATATCGGTTCCACAAATTCGCTTTAAGTAAAATCTAACTACTCTCGTAGTGTAGACATACCCCAGAAGATGGTGCAGTACGACTTCTGGCAGGACTGAGTCTCCAGGAGACGAAACTTGAAAAGGGAATGACCTGGCTGAGTCAGTCCCATGTCTGCCCAGGCGCCCCGACCGACCTCACCGAGGTCGGCTAAAAGAGCACCCAGGAGTACAATGACTATGGCTACCAATCGTAATGCACTGTCTTCTGCCAAAAGGCAATGAGCTGCTGCTGTGTAGCAATGCAGTCCCACGTCTGCCAGCACCCAGGAGACGTACGGTGATGGTGAGCTGAGCGGGTTCCATGCTTGCCGTGGTATGGTGTCTGCACAGGTAACCCAGGAAAAAAGGCGCGAAACGATTGTCTGCCGTTGCTTTCATGGAGGGATGGAGGGAGAGGGGGGCCTGACGACATGTACCCAGAACCACCCGCGACACTGTTTTTGCCCCATGAGGCATTGGGATCTCAACCCAGAATTCCAATGGGTGGTGGAGACTGCGGGAACTGTGGGATAGCTACCCACAACTACCCACAGTGCAACGCTCCGGAAGTTGACGCTAGCCTCGGTACTGTGGACGCAGTCCGCCGAGTTAATTCACTTAGAGCATTTTGTGTGGGGGGACACACAATCGACTGTATAAAAACGATTTCTAAAACGACTTCTATAAATTCGACCTAATTTCATAATGCAGACATATCCTGATTCTGTCTCTAGGCCTCCAACACATGCTCTGGGGATGCAGACTCCCTGACTGGCCCCCTTCCTTAGGAGGTGGGAGCCTGCAGTCCAACTTCCTGACACCCTAAAACTAGAGTTGAACTTTTCAAGTCTCCCCATTTGCTTGTACGTGCTCCCCCAGAGTTTCCCCCTTCTGTGGATCCTACTTTACAGTTCATCTCTTTGGGGTCACATGGCAAGCACACGCTTTTCTCATAGGCTTGGTCTACACTAACCCCCCAAATCGAACTAAGGTACGCAACTTCAGCTACGTGAATAACGTAGCTGAAGTTCGAAGTACCTTAGTTCGATCTTACCTCGGTCCACACGTGGCAGGCAGGCTCCCCCGTCGACTCCGCGGTACTCCTCTCGTCTAGCTGAAGTACCGCAGTCGACGGCGAGCACTTCCGGGTTCGACTTATCGCGTTCAAACAAGACGCGATAAGTCGAACCCAGAAGTTCGATTGCCAGCCGCCGAACTAGCGGCTGGGTATAGACGTACCCTTAGACAGCAAAGAAGAGTTACAGATCTATGTAAAACAATACACGCCTGAACACTATCTCCCTCTTCCCGCCATTCCCCCCCGCTGAGTCCTCTTCATTCCTGAAAGTCCTTGGGTTTGGTCAGTGCCACTGGGGGAAGGCAAAGACTCTCCTCCCCACTGCTTCAGAATGTCTCTTGTTTCAGTGTTGTAATGGCTCCCCTTGCTTAGAAGAGCATGTCCCTTCCAAGAGCAGTCTTTGACACCTTTTTCTGCTTCTCTTCTGCTGGTGATTTTTCAATGCTCCAACCCCATATGGGATTGTTGAGCATACAGTCTGTAAAAGTCAGTGGTTCTGCCAACCGCAACTTCGTTGTTCTACCTGGGTAGAACCAAGTGGCCGTTGATGACTCCCTCAGGCCCCTGTTTTTGCTACAACATGGAGGTTGTAATCTACATTGAAGGTCACAATCATAAATGATGTTTCACAAAACAAAAAGGAATTAATAAGTTGAAGAAATATTCCCTAAGCTATCACAGCCATACATGTCTGTTGCCATTTGACGTTTTTCCTGCAGGCCAACTTGGGTCAGCATGGTGGTTGTAAGCAACATCCTGGGGTCAGGTAGTGTAATGACATTTCCAAAAACACATGCATGGTGTCATTTAACTTCATGACCTCTGTACTATATCACATCACTACGCAACATCACGTCCTGATAACGCTTTGCTGTTTGCTGGGTGGCAGCTCTAGGTTTTGCGGGTAGGCTCTGATAGGGCCTGATCCTAAGACTTTCCGAGACTCCACTGAAGTCAAACTCAGGCCCATGGTGAGTGAATGAATGGTTTTCAGAATGCATAGGCACAAGGCAGTGCATTCAGAAAAAGGTTTCAGGCTGAATTCTGCATTTCTTGGCTTTTGTTTAATTTAGAATTTTAACAGAGAGGTTCTGTGGTTTAATTTTACTATTGAAGTTTCTCTAGGAATACAGGAACTAGCATGAAAAAAAGCTTCTGCCCTTCCCTCCGCACCTTCCCCTCCCACATACACACTTCTAATTTCCTAGTAACAGTATGTCATAGCCACCATATTACGGGAAATCGTGGAAGCAGCATATGTGAAGCCAATGGAAACATTCATAGGAAAGATCTGCACACACAGATAAATGTTGCTAGTTTCTGACCTTTCTGTATTTATTACAAACCGGCTATGTGCAGCTGTAGACAGTTTATTTTACTTTTGTATTGAGCAATTCCCACTCCTTCCATATCTGACACATGTTGAAGGGAAAAAACACTCAGAATATTTTCCACCAAGGTTGGTGCAAATGCGTAAACCAGAGTTTTCCCCAGACTACACTTGCACTCCGTTAGTGAATAAAGAGGACCAGGAATTGCAACTGTGTAATGCACCCTAATGAAGCCAGTGTTTTTTGTTTTTAAACTGCTGGCCGATATGATAAGCCTTCTGTATACTGGTGGGTAATTATAATACGGGAACAAAGTGTAATGAAATTCAACAAGATGAAACACACATTGCAACTCTTAATTTACTTAGATTAAAACTGTCCCAATATGAAACACATATACATTTGTTGTAAAGTCAGGATATTTGGAATCATGAAATTAATACAAGCCAGGAACGGTTGGCTCAAATGTTCTTGTAATTAATGCAAACAAGACGTTTTAATATCTTTTACAAGACACAACCTAATTCCCATTTACCCAATGTGATGAAAATGAGACAACGTGTTCATCTGACTATTGTCCCATGCATCTTGTGTGCTATTTTCTTACAATTGATAAACAGGTGACTTGAGTTGAGAGACTTTTAATAACTTTTCCATCTCACCAGAACAGTCACATTGCATGGGGATCTGGAAAATATGGTCTTTACAGTCGCATCACAAACTCAGCCTAGTCTATATTTAAGTTTTGCTGACATAGGAGTTTGATGGATCGAAATTTGAAAATGTACAGCCCTAATTGACAGAGCTATGTCCTCAAAAACCTTACTGTAGAAACAGTTACACTGGCAAAAACTTCTTCCAGGTATAGTTTATTTCATTCAGGGAACTGGTATAAGCTATACCGATAATAGAGCTCTCCACTAGGATTTTTGCCAGATTTTCATTGGCAAACCTTTTCTAGTGTAGACAAGGCCCTAGTCTGTTCTGTTATGCTAACTATGGAACAGAAGCACAGTGAGAGAGATCCTCAGATGGTGTAAACTGGCATACGAATATTGACTTCAGTGGGCCAACACTGTTTTCCACCAACTGAGAATCTGGCCCTGTATCTTAAATAGTATTATTATTAGTAAATATTATTAGTTAATATTTATATTATGGCAATGGGAAAAGGCCCCATTCAAACATAGAAAAGAGACAATACCTGCCTTGTAACTCTTACAATCTAAAGAACAGAAATTTCCTCCCCTTTGCCCCCAAAGTATTTTTAGCATCTTGGTACTCACAATCTTAAAATTTTAATTGAAGACAGTAATTTTTAAAAAAAAATAATGATTTAAGTGGTTCTGATGAAGGCTATACAGGATATAAAATGCTTATTAGCAGAAACTGATTTTAAAAGAATTTTGAAGTGACTTTTCCCCTAGATATTTTTCTTCATTCTGACCACCAAGTGTTCATGGCCCCATTTATCTTAATAAAGAGAATAGTTTTAGGTTTTCCTGCCAATTTTTTGTATTACCACATGTACCATTGGTTATGCCTGTTAGGAAAAATGACTGAGCGAAGCTTATCCTGAAGTGGGTTTCAGTAAGAGAGAGGCTGTGTTAGATTAGAATTTATTGCTGAGAGTTGATCCGCCTTCTATTTAACCATCTTTTGTTTGTTTAATATATTTTAAGAGGGTTCTTGGAATAACAATGAAATCTAATCATGGAAAGTATTGAATTTTAAGTGAGAACTCCAACATCTTACAAAATACTTGATTACACTAAAGACAATCTGAAATGTGGTAGAATGTTCATCATTCTTAGGTCACCACTTGAAAATGGACGTAGGTTAGTTATTGCTACTGACAGCTGCTCAGATGGTGAAAAAAGTTGGTGGTCTCAGAGCCGTTCTTAGTGGTCAAGTGATAACCTCACAAACATCATTACCTCTGTTGGTGCCCTTGTTAGTAGTCTTAATAGCATGCCCAAAGATTTATGGAAACTGAACTGCCATCTCAATCCTAGAAATGATACAACCAGAGGTTGGCTGAGGCATATTAGTGTGGGAAAGCTATCAGTGTTACAGCCTATTTGACATCTGCTCTATAGACATAAAGAGGATTTCAATTCCGGGGCTGCGGTTTGGCGCTTTTCATAAACACAGAAGTCACTTTATAAAATACTAAAGGCCAAGCAAAAATGAATATATGTTCTTACGTGTATTGGAAAGGACGAAATAGCCACAATATGTAACTTTTATAAGTGCGTGTCAAAATCATCCTGATTAACAAAACAGTTCTTTCCATGAAGAATGTTTCAAGTACAATAAAAACCAACTAAATAGATGATCCTAATGATATGGCCTGTACATTCATCTGGCTACAAAACAAAGAAATACTCATCTTAATTAAGGGCCTGATTGTGATACCTTTAAGTCACATAGGACTACTCAAGGAGTTAAGTCTGCTGCTCACAGTGAATATGGGTATCAGATCTGACCCTTAGCCGCTTTAACTGTGTTTCAATGATGGGAAGCTGCTCCCAAGTTATTAATAGGTGTACTTATAAGACACAGAGAGAGAGAGAACATGCTGTTGAAGACCGCTGGCAGTTTGGTTCCAAATCCATAAGACAAGAGGGCATTGCCAAGAATAAGGAAACTTACAGTCCATCATACACGCGTTCGAAAGAGTATGGGGAACAGTTTCAATAGATCTAATGTATGTAATAAAAAGAGGAAGAAATAGTATAGTACTATCTGCTAAAGCTGCCATGTAGTTAATGGTTTGTTAGTATTTCCATCATAAAATTTTATTTTCAGAGGTCTGTTTCTTGGCCATTAATGTTTCCTGAAGGTGAAACTGGGCATGTCTCAAGAAGGGAGTTCTTCTACACCTCTCACCCCTGCAGCCAAAAATTTGAAAAGAAAAGTCATCAAGTTTTTATTCAGCCTCCCTCCAAAAAATTTGCTTTTCCAAGTCTCTCTTGCAAATGTAATTCTAAAACCCTGTTGATTGACATACTCAACACCGATAGCTGATTAGATTATATCTTAGTTTAACCTTTGTTAATTTTATTTGTACTTACTTTTTAAGTACTAATAATGAGTTTGGTTGTAGAAAACACAGAAGATGACATGGGGCCAGCTACTCAAATGGTGTAAATTGGTTTTGCTCCATTAAAGTCAACTATATCTTCAAGTATTAATATGCAAATTCAGTGGCGCTAAGCCATGTAAACACTTAAATGATAACATTAACTTCAGTGGAGTGAAACCAGTTTACACTAGCTGAGGACCTGGCCCACAGTCCCTGCCCCTAAGAACTTACAATATTTATAAAATGGCAAAGCCAAACAAACTGGATGATGTTGAGGACGATTCTCTCAGAGATTTACTCTCTCCCTTCATTTGACAATAACTTAAAATAAGCAAGGGAAACCACATTTTAAATTCTAGTCATAAAAGTTTTCATGCAATCTTTTCTGCTGTAGCATGTGACATGTTTTTTTTGTTTAAAATCCCACTTCCTTGCTGTGGATTCTGTATTGTAATTCCATGTGAAAACTTTGATTATTCAACCTAAAATGATGATATAGCATGTGTGGTAAACAGCTGGAATTGGTGTTACTTTGTGCCATACTCAATGTTGTATGTAAACACTTAAAGTCCAAAGAATTTCACAAAAGGCAAGATTAAAATACAACTGTTGTTCTCTGGCTTAAGATCATACAAGCAAGGAAATTCATAACTAAGGATCCAAACCTCAAATATCTGGGCACAGTGTAGTGCCAACCTTAATTTTACACAACTGTACCCTGTTGTGAGTAGATATTGGAGGTTTGATCCTGAACTATGTGTTTCATTGCTGGTATGAGTGTAAGCCAGAGCAATAATTTTATTTTAATGTTTGCCTTTGTTTGGTGAATAGACTTTTTGGAATGATTTTAGTGTTTCCTTCACGTTTTCTCACCAACTGAAATGAAACACATCCCTAATAAATAAGACTTTCAAAAAATTACTCTTCAAGCTCTGTGCTATGCAAGATTTTGTCATAATGGAAATAGGAAATTGTAAAGAGTACCCACTGTCATACTTGGACTTCAGGAGTGTTCAAAAGTTCTAAGCGTTTTGTAAGAGCCTTGATACTGCAAACAATTGCAGGCAAAACCCCCCAACATGTTAGTGAAATTGAGTAACTGACACTACTGCTGATTTTTGGATGATGAAAGCAACATAAGTGTCTTAGATATGTTATGAATCTATTTCCCCATGTTAAGTATCCTCACACCTTCTTGTCAACTGTCTAAAATGGGCCATCTTGATTATCACTACAAAAGTTTTTTTTCTCCTGCTGATAATAGCTCGTCTTAATTAATTAGCCTCTTACAGTTGGTATGGCTGCTTCCACTTTTTCATGTTCTCTGTATGTGTATATCTTCTTACTATATGTTCCATTCTATGCATCTGATGAAGTGGGCTGTAGCCCACGAAAGCTTATGCTCAAATAAATTTGTTAGTCTCTAAGGTGCCACAAGTACTCCTGTTCTTTTTGCAGATACAGACTAACATGGCTGCTACGCTGAAACCTTAGATATGTCTGTAACTAATTGAAGTTCTGTCTCGCTTTGCTTAAAGAATTCAATTTCATTATTCAAAATCACCCAGTTCTTCGAAATTTTAATGAGGGTAGCAGAAATGCTACGTCCAATGTTACAACAGATTGTCATTGCAAAATGCAGAGGAGGACTGGCAGTAATATCTTTTACCCAAAGGACATTAGAGCAAGGAATCCAAAGGGAAGGGATCAACATGTCTTTGCCTCTGCTAGTCTCCAGGTCAAGTCAGGGGAAGGTCTTCACCACTCAAAAATCCTGAATTGACCTGCCAAGCAATAAAATCGAATGTTTGAAAATCTGAGACTGTCTTGAGAAGAGCATAGTTGCCGTTTTCCCAGTTGTGTTTTTGGCTCTTTTAAAAAAAGAAAACAAAACCAAGTGTCTAAGTCAATGGCAACCTTTTTATCTTAACTGAGAAAGAGAAGGATGCACTGGGAAAGGGAGAGAGAGCATGAGACAAAGCATTGATATTACAAAGATTTATGCTGCTTCTCTGTAACAGATGGAGACCTATCCAGTTGTGAATAGTAGTTAGAATTCCCTCATGAATAGTGGTGATATTATCTTAGTAGAGGTTGTTGAAGGTATGGGAAACTCAGATTCCAGATAAACTAGTCCCATGGGGGTCGCAGTGAAACTGAAAGGTCCCTGACCCATAGTCTGCAAAATTCTAGCCAAAGAGACAGAGAGAGCCTAAGTGTTCAATAATAAATCTTTCACTCTGCCGTCTGACTGAATGTGTCATTAAAGGAGATTTACAGATGAAATTGAAACGTCTGGATGAGTTTAAAAAGAGGAAAAAAAAGAGGAGAGAGAACAATTTTACATTGTACATATGTGTGTAGAGTGAATCATGGGGGCTGTGGATGGCCCACAGCACTGTTCATCCACCATGGTTTTGCTATGAAGAATTGCTGGAATTAGGAATGGTTGTGCCGGGAATTTCACAGCTCCCTCTGCACCTTGGAGCCAAGCTTTCCTGCAGCCCACTCAATGAAGCGTAGATTGGGTAGTCCAGGGGTGTTTCCCTTTGAGTGAAGGGCCTTGGGAAAGTATGCCTTCTCTTGCCACAATTCCCTCCCCACTCTGCCCTGGTAATAATTCTCAAGTGTTTCTTCATGTGAATGTGTGCCATTCAGGCTTATCCTTTTCCTTCATCTAATCCTAAATTCCAGGACTTTCCAGGGATTTCCCTCTATTTGTCTGCTACACTCTCCCATTCATATCAGAATGGTCTCTTCTGTGCTTTCACTGCTGGGTCTGCCTGTCAAGGTATTTCTTGTCCAATCACTGTATTAATTGGTTTACTTTATTATTATGGAGACAGGCAAGGGCCTGTTAACTCTCTTTGGTATGTCTTCACTGTAGAGTTAACTTGGGTCTGGGTATCTGGGTATTGGAACCCAGACTACCTGAACCCATGCTGCTGAACCATACTTGAGTTATACCCATCTAGCTATGTCTCCACTAGAGCTGCACTAGCCCAGATTAGACACTAGGATATCTGTGGCCTTATCCCATGGTGGTTAGTGCTGCACTAAGTTGTGCCATCAAGGCCTCAGGATGGCTTTCCAAGTGGCCTTTGTGACAAATATGGCCATTTCCTGCAATATCCTTGGGAGACCTTACTGAATTAAGTTTAAGTACCTTTGGATCCAATGTATTAAAAGAATGGTTTATGTATTATTGTATGTAACCTCAAGGGCAGAGATGTGACAGATGTGAGACCCCAGGGGTTCAGTGGACTATATTGAACAATGTGCAAGGCAAGAGTGGACTTTTGGAAGGAAAGGTGTCAAGCAGGTTTCTTGGAGAATATCTAGAAGGAGATGATTGCAAATTCCCCACCTCCAGTTATACAAAACCTCAGCCTTTTGAAGCTATGTCCTGAGAAGGGGCCCTTTGTTTGCTGATCACTTGTTACGTGAGGCCAAGGTCAAAGGCTCACATTATGTAAAGGAAAAACTGAACTATTCATGGTTGTTCTGATTCTGAATCTCAGACAGTTATTTATCCAAGGGGAAAACCCAGTTGTGGGTTTTGAAGGACTGACACATACCAGAGGCTGGAGTTGGGGGTGCCCTCTGGTAAGCTTTTTAGCATGCGTGTAGGTTCCTATATTGTTTTTAACATGTTTAATAAGGTAAAATGCATTCACCTTAAGAATAAATGTACTTGCTTAGAAAGCTTTTTGGTAACTTGTAACAGCAGAGTCATTACACTGTTTTATTATCTTTGGAGAGAAAGCAAAGTGCAGACACTGGCCTTTTAGGCGGTCTGGCTTGCTGGGGACATTATGGTATAGGCAACCTAAAATAGCCCCGGTCAGGAGGGAGACAGATGCGGGTCTCTGTCCAAGAGACGTGATGGCTGAAGAGCTGGGAGACATAAGTGCGTGGTCTTGTGGACCACAGAGGCGGAATACAGGTGCAGTTGCCCTGAACTATGCCAGCCTCCACTTCAGTTTTCTCTTCTGAAATTCCACACACAGGCTTTTGCTCCAATACCATCCCTTCTTAGGGTCGGGTTTTATCTGCAAACAGTTCAAAAGAAAATTCTCAAGTTCCTGTTCTTAGTTCACTCCCAGGCCTTTGCTGTCTGAAGTCTCATGCCCAAGTCCCTGTTTTTCTCTGCTAGAGCTTACTCATTCCCAGCAGCCTCTGTGCTCCACTCTGGTCTCCCTAAGCATCCTGGATCCCTCTGCGCAGCCTTTGCTGCCCTTTATAGGGGAAATCAGGTGATCCTTGCTCAGCTGGGCCTAGTAGTAGGCTTGGTTGGCCCCAGGCCTCTAGCCCTTTGGGGGCTAGCCACCCTGTTACATCCCCTCTTATATAATCCTTCCCCGCCCCACACACACATTTGATATAGCTCTTCTAACTCTTAAGTTTATTTTCTGCTTTTTAAGTGACTGAGGGAAAGGAGCTAGGCAATCTTGCTGTATGGAAATTTCTTCTGTTAGAATAGGCGTAACATGATAAACAATTACACCAGCTCAGAATTTGCCTAGGTCTCCCCACCCTTGCTTCCCACGTTGATGATTCTTGAGTCCAATGCTATATTTGGCAGACTTACTGAATAGGATTTCAAAGACACCTAAGTCACTTTAGGGACACAAGTTCTGTTGAAAATCACTGTAGGAATCTAGAAATTGCTGTTGTGTTACCCTCTCTGGAGACTGTCCAGATTTTGCTTGATGCTTAAACTTTGTTGGGTGGGGAAGGTGTTGTAACATCTTTCCTACCTCCATTTGTACCTTTCAACAGTGTGGTTTTCCTTGCGCCTTATAATGGGATAAGCCTGTATTCCATAAGGCTCAGAACCTTTTGTCTTCAAAGGTTTTAGCCCAATTGATATTTGGGCTTGCTTACTTATACCAATTGGATTTATATTGCTCATAATCCCTTCCATGCCAGTTCTAGTTGCTCAAATTCCTTCCTATACCCAGGTTGTTTCTGTGTGAAATCATAATCAGTGATGAAATTGAAGCCAGATTTTAGTAGCAGCTTAGATTTTTTTTTTTAACCTTGATGGATCTCAGAAAGAAAGGGCAGGTGGCATCTCAACAAATATATTGTGTGTATAAATAGCATTTGTGTTTCAATCAGGTTGTTAATACAGAATTTGATATGATGGAGAATAGTAGTGTAACTTTCTTGCTGATTTGCACTAACTATGATGGCCTCTCCGTACTTCTAAGCAAAGTTTTATTAGTGGACAATAAATAGCTCAGGCTTTGTAACAATGGAAGCAAATTTATGCCAAAAAGGGAAATTTCCTCTATGCCACTGTTAAAAAAGCTGTTACTTACTCATCTGTAATTAGCATGACCGACCACCTCAACCCTTCATTACTCCTCTTCAAGTATGGCTTTCTGGTATTACTCTTCAGCTTCAGATTTCCATCAGATGGTCCCTACTTAGTTCTCTGGGGAAGGTTTAAAACACTATTAACTTCACCAATACCAGAAAAAAAAAATCTCTGTCAACCCTCAAACATGGCGGTCAGAATCTATCTCTGCATTGGGCAAGGGCCAACAACATTACTTCTGTTTAACATAGTGAAAAGGTCACCCCTCAGTCAACTTCAGAGGATAGTGAATGGGGAGCACTTCATGCTCTCAGCAAGAGATCAAGAATGTTGCTGCCAAGAGCCCATTTTAAGGGCCCTGGCAACACAAGAGGGGGTCTTTGTGATTTGTGTGTTGGGCGTGCTGCTGCCGCCCACTTGGTGCCAACCCGAGTGTAGTCAGAAGGCCAACCGGGTCACCAGAAGGCCAACTCTTTGAGATCCATGGATAAACAAACAGGGAAGGTGTGTGTGTGTGTGTGTGTGTGTGTGTGTGTGTGTGTGTGTGTGTGTGTGTGTGTGAAGAATACAGGCCAGATGCCAAGCAGTCTCTGCAGACTTGCTGGCACCATCTTTGGGCCATAGCCAGGCTAATCCACATGATAGCTTGGATCATAACTCACTAACTAGGGTCATCATCCTTAACACAGATTTGTTCTCTTGCTTTGTACAGTGGAACATGCTTGTGCTACAATATATGTTTGTAGTTGATAGTTATCACTTACATTTGAGTTATTTGACTGGATCTCTTTGGTATCCTGTAATTTAATTACTATATTTATATGTACTTATTTTTATAATTGTATATTATTAATGTAAGCAGAGTCTGAATGAGCTCTCCCCTGACATCCAGTCATGAGCTATGGAAAAGGACTTCAGGAGCTGATCTTGTTTGCATGGGCATACCCACCCTGCCTAGGTGCTCAGCATGATGGTTTTGCTTGCCCAAATGGTCACTTTTGACTGGTATTGGATTCTCAGTCTCCTTGTTATTAGGGTAATAAAGCGTGGTTAACCTTGTTGTGTGAATCAAGGTCAGCAGCACTGTACTTGGCATGCCCTGATTGAGGGACTCACTCTCAACTAAATGGCACTCCCTAGACAGGGGATATGGGTTCCAAAGCCCAGCGAGTTGAGAGAGGGTGGGGACAGATGGTAGGTGGGTCCTGCTTAAGGGCCTTAGACACCGTTTGACCCTTCCTCTCTCCACTGTGTAATAAAAGAGCTAATTTAGATTCAATTGAGAGTCTTGTTACACACCACAGAGCTGAAATCATTGATACCTCAGTCTAAGCATTAGACCTGCTTTGGGACAGTGTCTGATGCAAGAGACTGCCCAGTGTGCACCAGCAGTGAAGCTCCCCTCACTAACAGCTGAAATCACTGAGAGCTGTGTTAAGTGGTGGGTCCTGAAGACAACCCGGCGATCAATAATTGGCTGGCAGGGGGGCCAGTGGAGAGGCGCGGCAAACTGAACCTGGCCCTTGTTGCTGCCAACTCTCATTGGCAGAAGGGTTACATTAAAATATATATAATTTTTACAAAAGGGTGTTCACTTTAAACCAAACCAATTCTTATACATTCATGCTTATTTGCACTTTGAAGATTTGACAGTGGCAATTGGCTGAGACAGGAATGCAGTAATTCTGCATTGCCTTTTGCCAGTGTCACAATACTAAATATTGATGGGCCTAGCTGTGGTTCTTAACTTGGTAAGCGGGAACTGCAGTTTGCCATTTGGTTTTCCTTTCTTAAAAAAAAAAAATCACTGTGTTGAATTCTTTGCTCATGTAAATGGGAAAATTCCTAGAATCATGGAAATGTAGGGCTTGAAGGGACCTCAAAAGATCATCTAGTTCAGCCTCCTGCCCTGAGGTGGGACCAAGAATACCCAGACCTCCCTCTAACCTGTTCTTAAAAACCTCCAATGACAGTGATTCCACAACCTCCCTTGGCAACCTATTCCAGAGTTTAACTCTCCTTAGTTTTTCCTAATATTTTACCTAAATCTCACTTGCTGCAGATTAAACAGATTACTACTTGTCCTACCTTCAGTCGATGTGGAGAATAATTGATCACCGTCCTCTTTTATAACACTCCTTAACGTATGTGAAGACGGTTATCAGATCCCTCCTCAGATTTCTATTTTTAAGAGAAACTAGGTCCAGTTTTTTAAACCTTTCCTCATAGGTCAGGTTTTCTAAATCTTTTATCATTTTTGTAGTTCTCCTCTGGACTCTCTCCAATTTGTCCTCACCTTTTTTAAAGGGTGGCGCCTAAAACTGGACACAGTATTCCAGCTGAGGCCTCACCAGTGTCAACTAGAGCAGAGGTTCTCAACCTTATTCTTTCAGGGCTCCCCCCAAGCATGCTATAAAAACTCCATGGCCCACTTGTGTCACAACAACTGTTTTTCTGTATATAAAAGCCAGGGCCGGCATTGGGGGTAGCAAGCTGGGCAATTGCCCAGGGCTCCATGCTACAGGGGCCCTTGCGAAGCTATATTGATCAGGCTTCGGCTTCAGCCCCAGTCGGTGGGGCTCAGGGCCCCGGGCTTCAGTCCCATAAAGTGGGGCTTTGTGCTTTCTGCCCTGAACCCTAGAGAGTCTAATACTGGCCCTGCTTGGCAACCCCGCTGAACCTGCTCGCAGCCCCCCCAGGACCCAAGACCCCTGGTTGAGAACCATTGAACTAGAGTTAGACAGTTACCTGCTGTATCTTACATACAACACTCCTGTTAATATACCCCAGAATGAGAGTAGCCTGTTTTTCAACTGCATCGCATTGTTGACTCATATTGAATTTGTGATATACTGTAACCCCAACATTTGTGATATACTGTAACTGTTCAGCCATACTACTGCTTAGCCAGTTATTCCCCATTTTGTATTTGTGTGTTTGATTTTTCCTTCCTAAGTGTAGTACTTTGCACTTGTCTGTATTGATTTTCTTCTTGTTGGTTTCAGACCAAGTCTCCATTTTGTTAAGGTTGTTCTGAATTTTAATCTTGTCCTCCAACCCCTCCCAGCTTGGTGTGATCTGCAAATGTTATAAACACACTCTTCACTGCATTATCCAAGTCATTAGTGAAAATATTGAGTAGTACTGGATTCGGGACAACTTGGACCCCACTAGATACATCCTCCCATTTTGACAGAGAATCATTGATAACTGCTCTTTGAGTATGGTTATTTAACCAGTCGTGCACCCATCTTTTAATATTTGTCACAATTTCAGGGTAACTGCACCTGTAGTCCATCCCCACCCTCCACTCCTATGATTGACTAAGACCAGCCACTTAGACTCCCAGTTCTTCAGCTGTCAACCTCTCTTGGGTAGGAACCCACATCTCTCTCTCATCTGACCAGGATTTTTCCAGGCTGCACAATTCTCTGCCTACCCTTGATATTCACAGTAAACCAGACCACCTAGAAGGCCAGTGTCTGCGTTTTTCTTTCTTTCCAGAGGCTATCAACAGCATAATTGCATGCAGTTACAAATTACCACACAGCTTTTTCTAAGTAAGCATGTTTATTCTTAAGATGAAAGTGTTACAGAGAAAATGTACTAAAAACAATAAAAGAATAGACATGCATGTTAAAAGCTTACCCGAGGTCACCCCAACTTCATTCTTTAGATCTGATAGGTGTCAATCATTCAACACCCACATTTTCCCTATGTTTACACGTTCATAACTGTCTCAGAACAATCACGAATAGTCCAGTCTTTCCTGTATTCATCTGGGGCCTTTGATATTGGCCTCATGTAACAAGTGATCAGCAGAGAATGGCCCCTTTCTCGGGGCATAGCTTCAACAGGCTGGGTTTTTGTATAGCTGGAGGTGGGGAATTTGCATTCACCTCCTCTAGATATTCTCTAGAAAAACTACTTAACACTTTTTGTTCCAAAAGTTCATTCTTGTCTAGCACATTGTTCAATATAGTCCTTTGAACTCCCAGATCTCACTTCTGTCACATCTCTCCCCTTGAGTTGACCGGTTCTTTTCCCCATTACTCAGAATTCACAGGTTCACAGTGACAAAGTTAGATTCAGGGCTCACAATTTGTTACACCACTCTGTTTATTAGCACAGCGCTCTGCTAATACACTCAGATAATGTGAGCACCATGCAAGACCCACCTTATTTTATACAGATAAAAAGGGCGCGAACTTAACAAGAGGACAAAGAAAGCAGAACTGGCAAGTTTACCCGAGGCTAGACATACATATTCAATTTCCTTACTAACTTTTACAGATCTCCGGCTAATGTTCCACCATTCGCTTAAGTGGACTCATTGTTTATGCCTTAATGTTTCTTTTCCTGACACCTGTATTTCAACGTTCCTTATTTCTGCTTAAAGGTGCATACAGCATTTCTTTAATCCATTCTATTTTTACAATATAATTCATTCTACTTTCACAATCCCTCCTTTTGGCCAAGCTACGCTATGACCAACAATTACTGGGTTCCACATATTAACCATTATTTATCCCTTTGTTCATCAGCGATATTCAAAATCATCATATTAGCACTCTGTTTTGGGGCAGTCACCTGGGTGGCATACCTTACACAATTCTGGATACAACAGGAGATTAACTGAAAACATACAAAAATCATTAGGATTCATATCCCCATACCCGGCCCACCACTCTTTAGTTTTGTTTGAATAATCCCATACACCACTGGCCACAATATGCCGAAGGCAATGGCTTTTTCCCAGATCCAGCCCTGTCCCATTACACACCCAATACCAATGACCTTTCCCCTCCAACACACTTATCCATTTAGATACATTTATTCCCACTGCTTTCCAAGTGTCATTGCTGTTCCATGTTTTGTTAAACTGACGAGGTCCTCCAGTGAGGTCTGGGGAATTGAGTGGGATTGCCAGGACAGGAACACCAGCTTGAGAGTGGGCTGGGATGTGGCTGCAGACCCAGCAATTAGAAATATTAAGGGTCTGAGCTATCCACACTTGCTGCTGGATAAAAGAATTGTTACTCTGGACTCCCCAGACCTTAAGACACCAGCAGCCGAGGAACAGGCGCCACCAGAGATGCATGTTGGAGGCAAGGCCCTTCTGGTTCTGACAACCTCAACTGAGGGAACCGCAGTCACGTTTTTACGTCCACCAGGCAGCAGGCGCTAGGCTCGCTACTGCTTCTTCTTGGGCCTTGCTTTAGGTCGTCGTCTGCTCTGGCAACCCTTATGAGAACGTAGATTGTAAGGTATTGCAGGCTGTTCCTCTACGTCGTCTTCTGGAGTCAAAATTGACTCTGCGTGGTTCTGAGGTGATGATTGGTTCGCTGGGGATGGTGCCTTCTTACACTGCGAAGCATGTATCCATGCTGCGATGCCAGACAGTTTAACAGCCATCTGGGTAGTAAGCAGTACCTGATGAGGACACTTCCACTGGGGCTCCAAGGCGTGTTTTCGATGATGGTGCCGTACGTAGACCCAATCACCTGGCTCGAGGTCGTGGCAAACGTCAGAGGTGGGTTCCGTTGGCCAGGTGGCTCGAACCTGTGAATGGAAGTGACTTACGGCTTGCATTAATCCCTTACAATATTGAAGGAGCGTACTGGAGTCAAGTTCAAGTCTGGGACTGGAGTAATGGTAGCCATAACTCGCATAGGGCATTCCATAACAATTTCGAAGGGACTCAATTTATGCCTTTGGGTTGGAGTGGATCGCATTTCTATAAGGGCCAGTGGTAAAGTCGCTGGCCAGCTTAACCCTGTAGAGTTACAAACTTTAGCAAGCTTATTCTTAAGTACTCCATTTTGTCTTTCAACTGCACCTGCGCTCTGTGGGTGGTAGGGACAGTGCAACAGGTGTGTGATATGTAATATATGATCCAGGTGTTGAACAAGTTGTCCGGTAAAATGTGTACCCTGATCACTGGACAGGGTGGCGGGAATTCCCTTGGCAGGCATAATATGATTTAACAAACATTTGGCAACAGACAGTGAGTCAGCCTTTCGACAAGGAAAGGCTTTGATCCAACCAGAAAATAAATATACCATAACCAAAATAAATTCATATTGTTGACACTTAGGCATTTGTACAAAATCAAGTTGCCAATGCAAGAATGGTGCTTGGGGCAGGCTCCGGAACCCCTGAGCCACTTTTACAGGTTTACCAATATTGTGGCTTTGGCAAGTGGTACAGGCGGAACAGTGGCGGGCTGCAAAAGAGCTGAAATGGGGGGCCCACCATCCTGCCTTAGTTACAGCAGAGACCATCCCCTCCTTTCCGACATGCGAAACACCGTGTAGCAGGGCGGCCAGCGACGGGTAGAGTGAAAAGGGGGCCATAAAGGCTCCAGTAGGCGAATGCCAAAGGGAATCAGGATGTAGAGAGCAACCCTGGGGAACCCAGGAGTCTTTTTCAGCTTGTGGGGCAGAGTCTTGGAGCAGGGTGAGGTTAGTGAGGGACGGCGGTATAGAAACAGAAAGGGAACCTAGAAATGCATCTGGGGAAGGTTCTAGGGCAGCAGCATGTTTAGCAGAGGCGTCAGCAAATGCGTTACCCTTAGCAACATCAGTATCCGCCATCGAGTGGCCAGGGCACTTAACAATAGCTAGGACAGACGGAAGTAAAAATGCATACAGGAGAGTAGCGATGTAGGGGCCATTTTTGATAGGGGTACCGGCGGAGGTAAGGAAACCCCGAGCTTGCCAGAGGGTGCCAAAGTCATGTACAACCCCAAAGCATAGCGGGAGTCAGTGTAAATGGTGGCGGAGCATCCCTCCACCAAAAAGCAGGCACGGGTGAGGGCAACTAATTTGGCAACTTGCGCTGAGGTTACAGAAGGTAAAGACGCTGCTTCTAGAGTTTCAGAGAGTGGCACACTACAGCGTATCCTGCAAGAAGACGACCTTGGTTGTCTCAAAAACAGGAACCATCAGTAAACAGAACAAGGTCAGTGTTAGGGAGAGGGACATCAGAAAGGTCAGAGCACGGAATGGTAACAGCAGAGACAGTTGCAAGGCAGTCCTGGGGATCACCATCATCAGACAAAGGAAGGAGAGTGGCAGGGTTTAACTGAGAACAATGCTTTATGGTGATATACGAAGCCGACAGCAGTAAAAGTTCATACCTGGTAAGGCGGGCAGAGGAGAGGTGGCGTGTGTTACGTTGTAGCAGGAGAGTTTCCACAGAGTGAGGTACCATGAGGGTAAGAGGAGAGCAGAGGACAAGGGATTCGGACATTTCGACTAGGCGCGCTGCTGCAGCCACAGCATGCAGGCAGGGGGGTAAGCCTTGGGCAACAGGGTCCAAAGTGGCAGAGAAATAAGCCACTGGACAGTTTTTGTCTCTGTGCATCTGAGTGAGGACTTCCAGTGCACACCCAGATTGTTCGTGCCAGAAAAGGGTAAAAGGCTTAGAATAGTCAGGCAGCCCTAAGGCAGGGGCAGAAGCCAAACCCTGTTAGAGGGAAACAAAGGCAGAGTTGGCCTCAGGGGGCCACGGCATGGAGTCAGGCACAGAGACTCGAGTCAGTTCCTGGAGAGGTTTTGCAAGGGAGGCATATTGGGGAATCCATTGCCTGCAAAATCCAGCCATGCCCAAAAACTTTCTGATCTGGTGTGGGGAGCGGGAGCGGGGAAAACTGAGGATAGCTTGGACGCGGGCGGGAGAAAGTGTACGGGAACCCTGGGAGAGGAGAAAGCCAAGGTAGGTGA
Source organism: Chrysemys picta bellii (assembly GCF_011386835.1). Taxonomy (NCBI): domain Eukaryota; kingdom Metazoa; phylum Chordata; order Testudines; family Emydidae; genus Chrysemys; species Chrysemys picta. Next base: position 96,769,560 of record NC_088792.1, read on the forward strand.
CAGAGGCTTGACAGAGCTGTAGCTTAGAGCGAGAAGCCTTGTGACCCTTCTTTGCTAGGGCAGTAAGGAGCACTAAAGAATCAGTTTCTGAGGCAGACAACGAAGGGGAACAGAGGAGTAGATCATCTACATATTGGACTAGTGTGGACCTGGACGGAAAAACAAGGTCAGCAAGGTCTCGGGCTAATGCTTGGGAAAAGTAAAATGGGCTTTCAGTATACCCCTGAGGGAGCATGGTCCATGTGTACTGCTGCCCCTTGTAAGAAAAGGCAAAAAGATACTGGGAGTCAGGGTGAACCGGGACAGAAAAGAAAGCAGAGCACAAAACAACAACAGTAAAATGAGTTGCACCTGGTGGGATAGAAGCCAGAATCGTTGCTGAGTTAGGGACAACAGGAAAGGCGGGTATAACAATGCGGTTAATGGCTCGAAGATCCTGAACAAACCGCCACGATTTACCATCAGCTTTTCGAACTGGGAGGATAGGAGTGTTATAGGGGCTGGAGCAGGGGACAATAATGCCTTGTTCCCGCAGGGCGGTCATGACCGGAGCAATGCCAGCCTCTGCTTCGGGGTTTAAAGGATATTGAGACAGGCGAGGCAGGGGTTTGGAGGAGTCAACAGTAATGCAGACAGGGTCAATATTTAAGCGGCCCACTTCAGATGGGTGGGTTGGCCACAGAGAGGATGGGACCTGCGAAATTAGGTGTTCAAGGGACGGGATCAATGGGTAACAGGGAACTGGAGTGGAAAGGGGAGTTTCAGACAGCAGTGAGGCCACAGAATCACTCAGAGAGGACTGGGGGATTTGTAAGTAGACACCATCTGGGGAACAATAGATGGTACAGCCAAGTTTACATAACAGATCCCTACCCAAAAGGTTTACCGGAGTGGAATCAGAGAGAAGGAATGCATGATCCGCGGAAAGGGGACCAACTTGGACTGGTAGAGGTTTTGAAAGGGGATAAGGGTTTGGGACTCCCGTAATACCCACAGTGGACACGGTTTTTCCGGAGCGGGGAACCGCAGGCAAATCGGTAGTATGAACTGCAGAGAGCGAAGCTCCTGTATCAACAAGGAAAGGGAGAGAAAGATCATTAATAGTCAAAACACACTCACCCGTGGGAGTGAGAGGTAGTAAAGGAGCTAAAATTTCCTGAGGTTCCCCGGTGTCCTGTCATTGTTGTGGGACAAAGTAAGGCTGGGGATTGTCGGGCTGTGCCAACAGGGGGTCTAACTGGTTATTTACAGAGCTATCAGGCCGGTTCGGACACTCATTCTTCCAATGTCCGGGCTGCTTACAGTAATTACAAACATCCCCCAAACCCGAAAATCCAGTTCCATGACCCCTCCCGCGACCACTTCCCCGTCCCTGGAATCTTCCCCGTCCCCGGTACTGATTGCCCTGCCCTGAATAATGTTGTATTTGCAGGGCCATTAATTTTTGAGAGGACTGTTCCTCCTTTCCTTTCAGAGTGCGTTGGCAGTGCTCTGACACTGTTTGCAGTTTGTCCATGGTTTCGGTCTCCCACCCAACACTTATTCGCTTTAGCATACTGCCAATAGCAGATAGGAGGCCATTAACAAACGCATGAGCCAGGGCGCTCTGTCCGTTTTTATCCGGTTGCTGTATACCAGAATGTTGCAGAAAAACATCAGTCAGTCGGGTGCGATAGTTGCCCGGGTTTTCTCCCTGTCGCTGTTTACAGCAGTGTATGGCCAGCCAGTTGATTTTAGGAGTCCATACTCGAGGGATGGCTTCAAGTAGATTTTTAGCTCGGTCCTTACACTTTTTCCGGTATTCAGCGTCAGGACCGGTGTCTGGCAAATCAGAATGGCGGTCACTGATAGGCCAATTTGCTGCTGTGAGTCATTTTTCATGTTCGCTAGGGATTACAAGTAGCTTACACAGCTGCAGGAGGTCTGCCTCAGAGGGTTCATAGGTGTCGCATACTAACAAAAATTCCTTTGCGAATTTGGTAGGATTTTCCAGGGGCTTTGGAAAGCCTTTTACAATTGAAAGGAGCTCTGTGCGAGTCCAGGGTTTATAGTTCCAAGTGGGACCCCTTCTTGCCCCCAGTATGCAGGATTTGGAGGGGAGCCTGGACAGTTTTAGAGCTAAGCTCAAGCAATGGACCCAATCCTTATTGAGGCTATCTTTGCATGTATAAGAAAAAGCAGAGGAGTCAGGCAGATTGGAGGGTTCTTTACAGGCCTGAGCGGTACCAGAGGAATGGGTCTGGACGGCATTGGACGGTCCGGACTGGTCTGAACTGGTGACCTCTGAGAATTGTTCCTGAACTGGGAAGGCTGGGGATCATCTATTGATCCGACAAGGCTGCCAAGCCAATTAATGCGTCTTCCTCATCGTCGTCCCCAGAATTTAACAAGGGGTTTTCTTCGTCCTTTTTCACAATGAGATGGGAGTATGAAGGGGGTTGGGATCGATCTGAGTCTGCTTGGAGAACGGGGTAAAGGGGAGCGCTCGGTCTGGTGGTGGGAGAGGAGGCTTCCAATAAAGTTTTTAACTTATCATTTGAATGTTTGAGAGAGGCGAGTTTCGATTCTGTCCACCTACGATTTCCCTCTTCCCACCACTACATGAAACAATCAACCTCTCCTCTGGCCAATTTAGTTTTAGGTTGGCCGAGTTTGTCTTTTAAGATGTCCACTCGGTCTTTATCCCACGATCCTAACAGTGGCCACTGAGTTTTGGGATCTCCCTGAATTAACCTAGACCATTTTTCCAGTAATTTACAGGAGTCCGGACCCTTCCTAAAATACATAAAATGAGCCAGCGTTCCTTTAGGGAACTGTCCCGACTTAGACGTCTGGTTACCCATACAGGAGGACTTTACACACACCAATCACACAAGAAGGAAATTTGGGTTCATCATAGCGATGCCCAGTGCAACACACAAAAGGAGCCCACAGGCTACTGCCTCAATCGCCCTTGCTTTCACACCAAGGGTTTTACCCAAGGTGCGGTGTGGCTGTGATTGTGTAGATTTCACTCACTCAGACTGCGGGGACAGGAACCCCTTGGTCGGCCGATCCCCGGACGGAGACGGCACCCAGGCTCAAACACTCCACAGGAGGATGGATAGACACAGAGACAGGACAGTGCTCAGTCCAGACAAAACACAGAAATAATTACCTGACCAGATTCCTGATGTCAGATCCCGGGATCCCTACCAGAACAGAGTGGGAACCAACAGGTTTGATGGTGTAGACTTCACTGTGGTTGTGCGCCCTTCCGTTCAGGAGGAGGACCGCTCGGGCCAAATGCCCAGGTGCCGGCTGCCACGGTCGTCCTACAAAAATGGTCAGGAACAACACGGCTCCAGTGAAGACGATTGCCATCTCGGTGGAACCTCCAAATTGACAAAGATTCAGAACTCACAATTTGTTACACCACTCTGTTTATTAGTGCTCTGCTAATACACTCAGATAATGTGAGCACCATGCAAGACCCACACTACCTTAATTTATACAGATAAAAAGGGCGCAAACTTAACAAGAGGACAAAGAAAGCAGAACTGGCAAGTTTACCTGAGGCTAGACATACATATTCAATTTCCTTACTAACTTTTACAGATCTCCGGCTAATGTTCCACCATTCGCTTAAGTGGACTCATTGTTTATGCCTTAATGTTTCTTTTCCTGACACCTGTATTTCAACGTTCCTTATTTCTGCTTAAAGGTGCATACAGCATTTCTTTAATCCATTCTACTTTTACAATATAATTTATTCTACTTTCACAACAGAGTGACTCTTGTGCTGAAGTAGTATATCATTTCTGTTTCAGTGAGTGATCAGCCTACCGAAATAGGGCACAGCATAGGGTTTAAATGCAAGTGCACACCCACATTCAGGTGCTTGCCTTAAATACATTGTTACAAAGTTATTCATTATATATTGTATAAACACTTTTCTGCCTAACACTAAGATTAGTTTGCTAAATCAGTTGTTTACCTGATTGGATTGCTGACCAAGTTGTTTGCCTGGTCAGGTTGCTGACTAAGCTTTTGCCTGGCTATTCCCTTTCCTTGACAGACAAGCAGGTATCTTTTCACATGTCCAAAACCTAAAATATACATTCTACATATTACTATCCTATAGGTTACATATAGTCCCTATCCACAATAATACTAAACTATTCTTTTAATTAATACAATGGACCTCAGAGATACTTAAACTTAATTCAATAAGGTCTTCCAAGGATATTGTCATATCTGTCATAGTAGCTTCATCTAGACCAGTGGTTCTCAAACTAGGGCTTGTTCAGAGAAAGCCCCTGGAGGGCCGGGCTGGTTTGTTTACCTGCCGCGTCTGCAGGTTCGGCCTATCGCGGCTCCCACTGGCCGTGATTCGCCGCTCCAGGCCAATGGGGACTGTAGGAAGCGGCGCGGGCCGAGTGACGTGCTGGCCGCCCTTCCTGCAGCCTCCATTGGCCTGGAGCGGCGAACCGTGGCCAGTGGGAGCTGTGCCCAGTGGGAGCCGTGATCAGTCGAACCTGTGGATGCAGCAGGTAAACAAACCGGCCCGGCCCGCTAGGGGCTTTCCCTGAACAAGCGGTGGCCCTAGTTTGAGAACAACTGATCTAGACCATATTTCCCTAATGTACTTATGAGAACGTCAGGTGGGACTGTGTAAAAAGCCTTACTAAGCCTTCAAGGTATATCACATCTACAGCTTCCTCCCATCCAGTAGGCTACTAATCCTGTCAAAGAAGAAAATTAAGTTGGTCTGGCATGATTTGTTCTTGACAAATCTATGCTGGCTATTACTTATCAGTGTATTATCCTCTACTTGCTTACAACTTTTGTTCCAGTATCTTTCCCTATGTCAAAGTTAGGCTGACTGGTCTATAATTCCCTAGGTCATCTTTGTTCCCCTTTTTAAAGAAAGGTATTATGTTTGCCTTTCTTTGGTACTCTGGGACCTCACCCATCCTCTGAGTTCATGAAAATAGTCACTAATGGTTTTGAGATTCCTTAAATACCCTAGAGTGAATTTTGTCAGGACCTGCCGAGTTAAATACATCTAACTTATCTAAATATGTTTTAGCCTGTTCTTTCCAAATTCTGGCTTATGTTCCTTCCCCCTTATTGTTAATATTAATTGTGTTAATCATCTGGTCACAGTTAAACTTTTTAGTGAAGACTGAAGCAAAATTGGCATTAAACAATTCAGCCTTCTTGATGTCATCCATTATTAGCTCAACTTCTCCACTAAGTAGTGGACCTACACTTTCTTTGTCTTTCTCTTAGGATATTTACAGGACTTCTTATTGCCTTTTATGTCCCTTGCTAGATGTAACTCATTTTTTGCCTTATCCTTTCTGATTTTGTCCCTAATATTTGTGCCATTCTTTTTACTGGTCCGTAGCAATTTGTCTGTGTTTCACTTCTTACAGGATTTCTTTGCGATTCTGATATCATTAAAATGCTCTTGATGGAGGCATAGTAGCCTTTTACTATTCTTCCTATTTTTAATTCGCATTGAGTAGTTTGCTGTTCCTCCTGTAATATTGTCTTTTTGAAAAACTGTCAGCTCTCCTAAACTCCTTTTTCCCTTAGCTATTTTTCTCTTGGGTTTATATTAAAGTCTGATTTTTCTAAGTCTGTTGTTCATATTCTGCTGCTTTCACTCTTTCGTTTCCTTAGAATCATGAAATCTATCATTTCATGACCACTTTCACCCAAATTGCCTTCTACCTTCAGATTCACAACCAATTCTTCCCTGGTAGTCAGAATCAAGTCTAAAATTACTGTAACTTTGATTTCTTCCTCCACCTGCTGAAACTAAAAGTTATCCCTGATACATTCCAAGAACTTATTGGCTTGTTGTGTTTTGCTGTATTACTTTTCCAACAGATGTCTGAGTAGTTAAAGTTCCACTATAACCAGGTCTTGTGTTTTGGGGATTTCTTTTATTAGTTTTAGAAATGCCTCATCCACCTCTTCGTCCTGATTCCATGGTCTATGTAGACCCCTAACATGATGTTGCCCCTGTTTTCCCCTCCTTTTTCTCTTCCCCAAGAAACTTTCAACTGGTCTGCCTCTAACCTCCTTCTGGACCTCAGAACAGGTATATATTTTCTTGATGTATAATGCAACACCTCCTCCCTTTTTTCCCTGCCTTTTCTTTGTAAGAACCTAAGAACACAAGAATGGCCATGCTGAGTCAGACCAATGGTCCATCTAGCCCAGCATCCTGTCTTCTGATAGTGACCAGTTACAGATGCTTCAGAGGGAATGAATAGAATTGGGAAATTATGCAGTGATTCCTGTCATCCAGTCCCAGGTTCTGGCAGTCAGAGACTTAGAGGCATCCAGGGGTTGCATGGGGTTGCATCCCTGACCATCTAGGCTAATAGCCATTGATGGACCTATCTACCATGGATTTATTTAATTTTGTTTGAACCCAGTTATACCTTGGCCTTCACAACATCCCCTGGAATGAGTTCCACAGGTTGACTGTGCATTGTGTGAAGAAGTACTTCCTTGTTTTTGTTTTTAACCTGCTGTCTATTAATTTCATTGGGTGACCCCCCCAGTTCTTGTGTTATGTGAAGGGGTAAATAACACTTCCTTATTCACTTTCTTCACATCATTTGTGATTATAGACTTCTATTATATTCCCTCTTTGTCTTCTCGTTTCCAAGCTCGAATAGTGCCAATCTTTTTAATCTCTCCTCATATGGAAGCTTTTCCATACCCCTACTCATTTTTGTTGCTCTTCTCTGTACTTTTTCGTATTTTCTAATATATCTTTCTTTTTTGAGAAAGGTAACCAGAACTGTAAGCAGTATTCAAGGTGTGAGCATACCATGGATTTATATAGTGGCATTACAATATTTTCTGTCTTATTATCTATCCCTTTCCTAGTGGTTACTAAAATTCTGCTAGCTTTTTTGACTGCTGCTGCACATTGAGCAGATGTTTTCAGAGAACTATCTACAATGACTCCAAGAGCTCTTTCTTGAATGGTAACAGCTAATTTAGACTCCATCATTTTGAATGGTATAGTTGGGATTATATTTACCATTGTGCATTGCTTTGCATTTATCAGCACTGAATTTCAGCTGACATGTAGTTGCCCACTCACCCAATTTTCTGAGATCCTTTTGTAACTCTGTGCAGTCAAGGGACCTTGTCAAAGGCTTTCTGAAAATCCAAGTACACCATATCCAGTGGATCACCCGTGTCCATTTGTTGACCCCCTCAAAGAATTCGAAGTTTGGTGATTTCCCTTTACAAAAGCCATGTTTATTTTTGCCCAATAAGTCACGTGTCTGATAATGCTGTTCTTTGCTGTAGAACTATAGAATTCCTGAATAAGCCATTATCCCTCTACACCAATATTTCAGTCATAAGATTTATTTCACCAAGTTTCAGTGATTCTAGTTAAGTCATAATTTAGCTTTTGTCATAATACTTCCAGTCTTTCCTATTTATGCCCCATACTCCTTGCTGTTGTGTATAGAGATCTAAGCTGTTGAGCAGATTCTCCTCTCCTCACTATTTTCCCTGTTGTTATGCCTATGTCCATATTTTCATTTTCCATTCGCCACCCCCCCAACCTTTAGCCATATGTTAAGGTTGCCTTTTTACGCTTATTTGTGAGCTTTTGTCACCTGCTCCACTTTGAACCTAGTTTAGAGCCCTCCTCCCTAGGTTGGTGAGTTGGTATCCAAAGATGCTCTTTCCCTTCTTGGTGAGATGGACCTCATCTCTTCCCAGCAGTCCTCCTTCCTGGAACAGCATCCCATGGTTGAGAAAGCCATAGCTTCCCAGCGATATCATCTGCACAGCCATGTATTTATCTCCAGGGTGCACTTTTCTCTGCCTGGGCCCTTACCCTCTACTGGGACAAGGGTCAAGAACACCACCTGCAGTCCCAACTCCTTCACCCTGAGCCATGAAGTCACTGCTGATCTGATCAAGGTCATACCTGGCAGTATCACTAGTGGTCATGTTGATGAGCAGCATAGAGTAGTGGTCAGAGGGGCAGATGAGCCTCGGCAACCTTTCCATGATGTCCTGGATGCGGGCTCCAGGCAGGCAGCATACCTCCCAGGACATCACGTCATGTTGGCAGCTGTATGCCCTCTCTACCCCTCAGGAGTCCCCAAGCACCACTACCCTTCATCTCCTCATCTGGGGTGCAATGGACGTGAGCTTCTTAGCCTTAGGAGCAGGTAGCTCCTCTTCCACAGTCATTGGGGTCTGCTTATAACCTCCTTTCAACAGTACAGCATACAAGCTCTTGACCTCAAAGGATGGGGCACCTGGGAGGGGAGTGGAGCACTGTCTGCTGCCTAAGGTGGCCAACAGCCAGTCTCCTCCCAACAGAGTGGCCAGTTCTGCTTCCTCCTCTGATGCTGCTATAGTCATCTATAGTTAGCTAGCATCCTCTGTCCCAGATGTTTCCATGTGTGTCCTGGTGATGAAGTCCTCATGCTCCCGGATGCTACCCAGATGAGCCACCTCTTCCTGCAGCTCTCTGACCTGCTTCCTGAGGGACTCCACAAACACCTCTCACACTGGTTGGGTGGTTCCCCCTTCCTGGCTTTCTTTGGCAGGGACATTCAGGCTGTATTCCCAGCAAATGAAGACCAGGATCTGAGTAGAAGTCTCCAGGGTCTGGATGCCTGTCTGGCAAGGGGCCCCACAGGTGCAGGAAGAGGAAGAGTTAGCAATATTGTTGGCGCTGTACCGTTTTTCTCCCATTGCGGGTTCTTCATTGTAGAGTATCTGCAAGTTAAAAGGGGAAAACAAAAAACAAAAAACCCACCCCAATTTCCCTGTCTTCCTCCTCTGGTGAACTCAGCTAGCTAACTCCTTTAGTTTCCCAGCTTTGTCTAACCAGCCACATGTCTCTGTAATAGTCTATGTACTCTAAATTTCAACAAATGCAGACTCTAGTGAACCAATCAGGAAGTGATTCCCAGAGTCAAAATCATGCCACTGAGAATGCCCAGCCTCTCTCTCCAACATGATTAAATCTGGGGATTGTTAACTCAACTGCCCCTACTGTTGCAGCTCACAAGGGGAGCAGTTTTTCAGCTTGTCAAACCGTTTGTAACTGTATATATCAAGATGAACATTTTGAATTTTTCCTGGGAGTTAATAAGAACCCAGTTTGTTTGTCAAACTTCTGATTGATCTTCAGGTGTAGCACTACGTTGCAATAATCTAACCTTGAAGTCACAAAGGGAATGTATTTCAGAGTCAAAGTCTGGATGTAAGGGGAAATTAGAAGCTTCTGCAGCTTCCACCCCTGACTTCAGGAGCAGAAGGGTGTAACATTTCCAAGTTTTGAACTTTTTCAATGAAGGGTGGGCAAAACCTTCAAAAATGACAGGAGAAATTACCTGTGGGGACCCTCATGATCCTTCGTGCAACCCACTACCATCACTTCTATTTTATCCAGATTAACTTTGCTCTCATCCATGCCCTAATTTCAGCCCCGCATTGAGAAAGCAAATAGACTGCTCATCCAGGTCTGTTTGTTTTCTTGGTACAGATAGCATCACAATCCAGATCAACTCACTTGCTCCCAAAATAGTCTCATACCTGTTGATCATATGGGTGAAAAAATTGAGTCCTACGATACGCTGCACAAGAAATTGCTCAGTGAAGACAAGCAATTTCCACAAATCAACCTATGAAATCTCTTGGAAAATAGCAGAACCACTTGTAAGCTGGGGACTACAGGAGATTCAACAAAAACCTAATGGTCAACAGTGTCAAAGTTTTCTGATGAATCTGAAAAGAATCAGTGTAGACACCTGATCTTAGTCCATCACCTGGATGAGATCATCGACCAATGAGAAAAGAGCAGTTTCATGTCAAACTCAGGCCAAAAGTCTAACTGAAAGGGATCAAGAAAATCTGAGGTTTCTGTTTGGCTCCATGCTTGTCTGTCTACCATCTTCTCAATAATCTTACCGAACAAGGAAGATTAAAGACAGAGTGTTAGTTTGTGAGATTGTCAGCGTGGAAAGATTTTCTGGAGAGCTTAAATTATAGATGGACAGCAACTTGACTTGCACTCAGAAGTGAATATAAAGCCGGATATGTTTTGTCAAAGAACTATGGATAACTACAGACAAAGACATCTGGGTACTCTTTCCAGATGTGCTACTGATTTACAGTGTGACCTTGAAAATACTTAGACCTGGTCTACTCTTTAAAAAGTTTTACTGGCATAGTTATGTCAATTAGGGGATGTGAATTTTTTTTTAACTGACATAGCTATGTTGGTAAAAGCCCTGCTATAGATGAAGTTATGCCAGTATAACTTTGCTTATACCGGTGTAGCTTATGCTGGTTCCCAGTATAAACACTTTTATACTGATAAAATTGCATCCTCACTACAGTGTTTTGCTGGCACAACCATAATGGTATAACTATACTGGCAAAATCTTCCTACTGTAGACAAGGCCTTAGTCTGTATACTTCAATTCCCCATCTGTAAAATGGGTCAAATACTGCTTAACTATATTTGTAAAGCACTTTGAGCTCTATGGATGGAAAGATCTATGTTAATGCCTGTTCGTTTCATGTGTATATACATTTTCCCCCCACTTCATTTTAAAATAGTATTTTGATCTCTAAGTGCAAGAGTTAAAGATCAATGTTTTAAGTATATGAAAGTTGGCATTCTAAGCTTTCGGAGGGCATAACACCTTGGTTTCTAATTCCAGTGATTCCCCAGTTATTGGACATTAAAATAATATTGGATTTGAAATGGATATGGGAGAGGGAAGGCAAGATGGTAGTCAATAATATCATTTTAAAATTCTATATTTCTTAAAGTACTAGAGACCAATAAAGATGAAATACTGTAGGGAAAAAATGGGATTCTCAATTTTACAATGGTTTAGGATGGATATGTAATAGAGGTAAGCATCTAATTCCCTGAAACTCCATGTGAAAACTCCAGCCTAAATCATTAATTTCATCTCACAAATGTTACTTTGACAGCTCACTAGATATTATTGATCCTTCCCACTAGCACTGAGGCTTTGGTCTGACAGTGCTTTTTCGGCACAAGTTCAGGATTTAATAGTGTGCATCCTGAATGTCTGACCAATGCAGTTTTTAAATCCTTGATTAAAGATAAAGCAGTATTTTAAACCACAACAAACTACATGCAATAAATGGAAATGAGTCTGACTTAAAACCACAAATCAAGGAAGTTTGAAGTCAAGGTTGAATTTTATGAACATCCATCCTTAGCTCACTATATTGTGTCTACGGAATGGTATGTGAGATCATTTATTGTTTGAGAAACTTACAATTTGAAAGATCTGTAAAATAGGGCAGAGGCACATTTGCAGGGTGGTGTGAGGGTTTCTTGCTCTGCCTTTCCTCATTCTGTCTCTGAATTAAATGGAGGATTTCAATCTTTAGCACTATTTAGTTTAAAAATCTCCTAGACCAGATTGTGAAAAGTCCAGATTGGAAAACACACTCATGTAAATTTGGTGTGAACTTAAGTGGGGTCTCATGTAAAAGACCTAAGCATTTTTTTAATGAGGGAGATTAAGAGGAGCCTGGTTGTCATTCTGATTCCTCTGCCTTCATGCAGCAGTCTCACTTAATGTGCTGCTCTTCTTGATTGGCCTCTACAAAGCACTTCTTCATAAAGGGTCTGTTTTAAGCAGGACCTTTAAGGTAATTGAATTGGCTGTCTTATTTTGTGAGTTTTGGATTGCTTGTGTTAGGATCTGGTTCCCACCTTGAAATGCCAATCTGGTTGGCAGAACATGGGTTGCTTGAATCGTATTCAGTATTAAAATCTATTCCAAAGGTCAGTTTTTAACTCCAAACCGACTTGTAGAAAGCCAAGAAACAGAGGTGGGGGACAAAAATAATGAGCCAAATTTTGCTGTCAGTTTCACCTGTATAAATTCAGATCAAATTAGTCAAGCCTCTACAGATTTACACTAGGGTACTTAAGAGAAGGATTTGGTGAATTGCCTTCCAAATGATACTAAGACAACCTCAATTTTGACCAATCAGGTTTATATCTTACAAGGTCCAGGAACTAGTTATTATTATTTGTATTGCAGTAGAACCTAGAGGCCCCAGTCAGGATCAGTCCTTGTATGTATTTTATTTTTCAACATAAATGTTTCACTGGTTTTTGTTTTGCTTTTAAATCAAAAAGAGCAATGTCATCAGGCCAAAACATCATGAGAAGTTCTAAAATAACCATTGTATGAGAGATAAAAGGTAAAGAAACATAGTTTGGTTTCAGGCTTTTGAGAGATTATTATAAACATTGAGGAAAATATTATTTTTAAAATAGCTCAGCTGTGCCCTGTAAAACCAGTAAACGTCTGTTTTAATTCCCATATAAGTAGCAAATGGCTGCTCTGTGTGTGTGTGCGCCTTTTTTTCTTAAATATTGCTTACTGTATAAGACCCTGTTTGCTTAATTTCAACCTAACTGAATTTTTATGGCCATGCCGTAAACCTCCTGTAAATAGAGGCTTAAATGGAAATGCTGACATAACCTTAATTACACTGGCTCCAGCACGATACTGTGATTAAAGTTTATTTACTTTGCATATGCGTGTGTGTGTGTGTGTGTAAATTCATTGTTGAAAAGCTAATGGAAAACTAATGTGGCAATGGAGAATGTGATCCAGTGCACAGTGTTTTATTTCTTGGCCATCGAAAACAGTGGGGGCATGTTTACAATATCAAAGAGCTTATTTTTAATTTAGGCATGTTAATAATTTAGAAATCATTGTGAAACTGAACAGGTTTCCCACTTTTAAGCTGTTCACTGTTCTTTCATAAAATGTTTATACCTGGCAGCACTCACTGTACTGTGGCTGGTGAATGTAGTAGTATATTCCATTCAGAATTGGGAAAAGGGGAAAATCTGCTGCATGAACATGAGCTTCTCTATCTAATGTTATAGTTGGGCTGTTGTATTTTTCTTTTCTGGCTGAATGAAATATTAAAAAAAAAAGCCAACAGATTTCTCCCCAAAGTGGTTGTACAGCCTAAAACCAGATATACATCCCAAAACAGATCTCCATTGTATCAATAAAACTATTATAAAGTAACCTTTATGAAATTCTCCTCAGTGAGCAGTCTTCCTAACTGACATATTTATAATACTGAGGAAGTGACTGAGATAAATCATTTAGGGCATTGAAAACTAATTTAGTAAACAGTATGTTACAACTCTTTTGTGTGCAAACTTTGAACTCTAAGAAAACTGTCCATAAGACATATATTGCAGAAGACAATGAGATTGTCTCACTTTCTACCTCCACATTTTCTTTGAAATCATTTGTCTTGGTAGCACCACATTTAATCTCTGCTATTGCTAGAAATGGGCCTGAACTAAAACCTCAGATCTTAGGCAGTTAAGGTCTGTATCTGGGCCGTTTGACTCAGACACGTCGGGTTATTACATGTGGAGTGTCACCAACTCTTGTGATGTTATTGTGACTCTCGTGATATTTACTGTTTTACTTAAAGCTCCTGGAGCAGAGAATCTCAGCTTTAGTTACATAAACAAAAACAACGAGGAGTCCTTGTGGCACCTTAGAGACTAACAAATTTATTTGGGCATAAGCTTTTGTGGGCTAAAACCCACTTCATCAGATGCATGGAGTGAAAAATACAGTAAGCAGAATATATATTATAGCACATGAAAAGATGGGAGTTGCCTTACCAAAGGGAGTGTGCGGGGTGTCAGTGCTAACAAGCCAATTCAATTAAGGTAGAAGTGGCCTATACTCAACAGTTGACAAGAACGGGTGAATACCAACGGAAGGAAAATTATTTTTGTAGTGCTAATGAGGCCAATGCAATCAAGGTGGCCCATTTCCAACAGTTGACAAGAAGGTGTGAGTATCAGCAGAGGGAAAATTACTCTTTGTAATGACCCATCCACTCCAAGTCTTTATTCAGGCCTAATTTGATGGTGTCCAGTTTGCAAATTAATTCCAGTTCTGCAGTTTCTCATTGGAGTCTGTTTTGGAAGTTTTTGTTGTTGAAGAATTGCCACTTTTAAGTCTGTTATTGAGTGTCCAGGGAGACTGAAGTGTTCTCCTACTGATTTTTGAATGTTACAGTTCTTGATGTCTGATTTGTGTCCATTTATTCTTTTGCGTAGAGACTGTCCGGTTTGGCCAATGTACATGGCAGAGGAGCATTGCTGGCACATGATGGCATATATCACATTGGTAGATGTGCAGGTGAATGAGCCCCTTATGGTATGGCTGATGTGGTTAGGTCCTATGATGGTGTCCCTTGAATAGATATGCAGACAGAGTTGGCAACAGGGTTTGTTGCAGGGATTGGTTCCTGGGTTAGTGTTTTTGTTGTGTTGTGTGTAGTTGCTGGTGAGTATTTGCTTCAGGTTGGGGGGCTGTCTGTAAGCAAGGACTGTCCTGTCCTTATTTGTTAAATAAACAAATTACCCTCATAGTTGTGGAGAAGTGCTTGAAAATGTGAACCAAGTAAATCCCAAACACCCAGAAACCAAGAATTCTAGTAAAGAGAACCCCAAATGTTTTTCACTTTTAAAAATCTCTTAATTTGTAAGCCAGTTCCTGAATATTTTCTGGACTTGACTTGTGATTTTTGAATGTTTGGGGCTGGCAGTACTGCATGTGCATTTTGAAGATAGAAACAGAAGGGAATATTAAAAGAGGCTTTGATTGGCCAACTTGATTGGGAGATTGAAATCAGTGGTTCCCCGCTCTTTTTTCTTCTTGTTTTTAGTACATGCACTTTAATTCTGAATACAAGTGATCTATCCACCTGAGTGCATAGTTGTTTTGTAATATCTATAGCCATACCCTCAAGGATAAGACATTGACACTTGTGTACACCAAATGTCATGTCACATGCAGTCTTTACTACTGTTAAAACTTGACTAATGTTTATGTTACAAAAAGGGGTAGATTGATTTTAAGTTTCTTTCTCCAAATTGTGCATGTCTAAAAATAGAGACAAATTTGACAGTGGTACAGGGTGGTAGGAAGCCTGGGGCAAAGGGTGAACCAAACCTAGTATTTAAAAGGATCTTAGTTTGATAAGATCATGTATTTTGCAGAATATACTGTAGGCGGAAATGTAGGACTTGATTTTCACAGGTTCTGAGCACCTGTAGTTCCCGCTGACTTCACTTGGAATAGTGGTAGTTACTGACTCTTGATAAACAGGTGTTTCAAGCTGGATGCCCAAAGATTGAGGCCCATAAAATTGGTGCACTCTTACAAAAAGGTGGGCCTGAGTGGCTTGCCAATGGCTACACAGCAATTGGATCTGATTCTCAGCAAGTAAGGCCTCCTGATTCTCAGTGCTATGCTTAATCCAAGAAACTATCCTGGTAGCTGTGATGTGACACTATAGTTCATGCTGGGATATGGCAGTGGAGTGGGAGCCAAGTGGTACATTTAAGGAAATCTAAAGAGGAAAAAGGTAAGCTCTTTGTTTATATGCTGAATGCCCTGTTTTAGTCTGCTAAGTGAGGGCATTCAGCATACATTGCTCAAGTCTGTGAAATTTACATTTTTTATTTTGGCTGTTTGCTTTTACTAGAAGAGAGCACAATGTAGGCAAATAGTTTCAAACTGTGTGGTCCGTATGATTTATACATACTGCTCAGAACTACCATTAACCAGATTTCTTGGTCTCATTCCCATTTGTTATAGTGTA
Organism: Chrysemys picta bellii; assembly: GCF_011386835.1. Taxonomy (NCBI): domain Eukaryota; kingdom Metazoa; phylum Chordata; order Testudines; family Emydidae; genus Chrysemys; species Chrysemys picta. The sequence goes on from NC_088792.1 coordinate 96,785,268, forward strand.
ATTAGGTATCACTTAGCAGCAAGAGAGGTGCCCTTTCCATTAGAAAGAAGGGAGCTCCTTGATGCTGAAGTATAGTTGAAGCTTTCATTCAAGGAAATGTGTAAAGGTGTGGAAAAGATGTGGCAGATTTACCCCATTTTGAAGGGTTACCGTAGTACTGGATCAATTATTGTCTGAAGTGAGACTGAGAAACTTCTGCTCTGTAATAACTTTTGGAAATTAAGTTGGAGGGGGAGGGAGAGGAAAAAGAACACACGCTGTAGTTCCTTTTGGCTGGCAGCTGAAAAGTGCTCCTGCATAGGTCAGCCAACTTCTGAATACATCACCTTCTTGTTAATTGCAGCCTTTACGTAGCACTGTGACTAGAGAGCACTAGTCCTTATGTGACCTATGCTGCTTTGGCTGAAATACTGCAATGGTAACTTAAAACTTCAGTTGAAGACAGCTTCTGCGACAAATTAAAGGCAAAATGGTAGTTTTTCCATGGTCCAAATCACTAGAAACCAGATTCTCAAAGGAGCCTCCAAAATTACAAAACGTGTGAGCACACCCATTTGCACCAGTCAAGTGCTGCATTCATGCACACAGCAACTACCTCTTACTGAAGCTATGTCTACATGACCACTTATGCCAGTATAATTTATGTCTCTCAGGGTGTGAATAAGCCAGCCCCCGCAAGCAACATAAGTTACACTGACCTAGGTGCCGGTGTGGACAGAGCTACGTCATTGGGAGAAAGAACAGGAGTACTCGTGGCACCTTAGAGACTAACAAATTTATTTGAGCATAAGCTTTCGTGGACTACAGCCCACTTCTTCAGATGCATATGAAAGCTTATGCTCTAATAAATTTGTTAGTCTCTAAGGTGCCACAAGTACTCCTGTTCTTCTTTTTGCGGATACAGACTGACACGGCTGCTACTCTGAAACCTGTCATTGGGAGAGTTTCTCCTGCCGAAATAGGTGCCACTGCTCGTTGGGGGTCGATTAATTAAGTCAACAGGAGAGCTCTCTCCCATCAACTTAGAGCGGCTATCCTCAAAAGCTTACAGCGGCGCAGCTGCAAGCTCTCTAATGTAGCCATAGTTTAAGGCAGGGACTGTACCTAGTACGATGAAGCCAGGATTTCAATCTGGGCCTGTTAATAAATCATTAATACTGGCCGGCTCAGACTTATCCTGGGCAAGTAGTGTAGGTCGGAAGGGGAAGACCTATTGAGGATCTGTTTGGGATTTGGGATACTGTCCTCTCTTTCCATAAAGGGGTCTTTCCCTGTTTGTCTGTTTAGTGCAAAGCCTTATGGTCTTATTTGGACTTATTAACCCTAAACAACCAGATAGCAACCAAATATCTTTCGTCCACTTTCATCTTGCTAGGAACCTTGCCCCTTCCTCTCTGATGAAGATTTGACCACAGTGATGCACATGTTTCTCATCTCTAGACTAGATTACCCTGATTTACTGTACTTGCTGTTGACTGTGCAAGCACTGCTATGAACCCAGCTGATGCAAAAGGATAGGCTGCAGTAACGTATGTCTCCCCCATCCTCCTTTCCTTCATCTGTCTCCTAATCTGCTTTCAGTGTCACTTCAAGGCTTTGTTCCTGATTTTTAGGGTCATCAGTGGACTAAAATACTCCTGCATCTGTGACTGCATCTCCATCAATCATGTAAAGTCAATGGGACTTAAATATGTACTTAAGTATTGTCCTGAATAGGGACAGATTGAAGCATGTAGTTAAGTGCTTTCCTTTGTAAGAACTTCATACTTAGTAATAGGAACTAATAATTTCATAAAAACGTTTAAAAATCCCAATACATTCATGTCTTAAAAAGTGAAAGGTACAAACAAGTAGCAGTTAATAATGGTCAATCACCAAGGGTTTTGGTGGTTTGGTTCAGGAAAGCATGCAAAAATTAGATGTTTACCTAAACTTATCCTAACTGTTTTGGTGTAGAAATTGTCTTGAAATGCCTTGGAAAGAGCAATGAAAGCACACCCATTCTCACAGTATATTGATACTTCACCATCCAAACAAAACTATTTTTTGCAAGAACTACAGAGCTCCACAGGAATGAAAACAATCAGCACCACCACCACCACCACCACAACAGCTAACTAACCACTTTGACCTCTGTGTTTTGGGTTCAGTTGAAGTATTGATTAAAAGCTGGGTCAGTTTTTCTTTTATTTCAACCATCTTGTCCCTCTCTAGTAGTAGTTAATATCTTTTGGTTCCTTAAGCCCAACAGATTTGTTTGTAGAAACCCACACCAGATATGAAACATTTGCCAAAGATATTTTACTTATCTATGATGGTTGCTGTACAGCATTTGGTTGGAATGTATGAAGGGGCAAATAAACGCAGTAGACTTAGATACATTAGCTAGACATGTTCTTTGATTAAATTCCTCACAAGTAACTGATAAATTTTGAAAGGCCACTGGAAGACTGTAGTGGAAGGACTGGTTAGTTCTGACTAGAACTTATCAGCAAGTCTGCACCCACACCGTCACTAAAATGATTCAGGCAGATTACTTTTTAGGATTTGGCCTTTAATTTATGTGTGTTGGTGAAATGTGCTTTGTAACTATCTCATTGAACATAAAATCTCCTTCCTGGTAGATTGTCTGCATAGAAGCCTCTCAGATAGTGCAGAGTCTCAGAGAAACCATGCATTGGGATGTCCCATCTTCCATCGCTATTGATTCCATGAATAAGCTGTGAAATAATTTTCTTGTCTATATTTTAGTAATTTTGTGTGTTTTGTCTTTACCTACTATATGCCCCAGAGTTCAGGACACCTAGAGTAGCAGTTTGCATGTAATTCGTGTCATATCCTATCATAAGCCTTCATTCTTCCAAAAATAGGGGAGGAAAAAAGACTTTTGCCTTGTGTGAAATGCCTTTTATTGCACTAATTTGAAATGATTCGATGTGATAGACAGCAGTTTATCAAAACAAAATCTCATTAAAGTCTGTTTGCACTTGCCCTGAATCTCCTTTGAATAATACGATAGTAAAGCTTTCTGTGACCAGACAGTAACCTGCGGTAACCTGCGGTGTGTGTACATTTATGAGTGATGAATAAAACCATTGTTATCATTCTTAAATGTTGGCATCAATGCTGTGCTAATAACATTTGAAAGTTTCTGCTTTATCAGCAACAACTACTGGCAAATAATCAGCTGTTTTGTAATGGGACGCTCAGAAATAGCTGCTGAAGGAAGTTGAGTAAGCTTCATGCAAAAAGACACTGCTGCATTTATGATGATACTATTTTTGTTGAGTAAGGATGACATGGCTGTTGTTTTTGCTTTTTAAATATACAATGCAATTAAGAATGATCAGTTTTCCCACACATACCACAAAGTCACTGAAGCATAAATGCTAATGACTGGACCCCCTTAAATTTTGAGTGACTTCCGCCGTTTTGGCAGCTTACAGTTATGAATGCATGTTTAATACTGCTGTGTGGCTTGTCATGTGACTGCAATTCTTACAGAGATTGCATGTGCCTCAGAGGTAATTGCTAATAAGTACCAAACTCTTTGTTTTAAGCCATAATGCTGATTTTGAGAATATTTTGGAATATGTATTTATTGCAGTTGTGTCATCTTTCATGCAATGTGTACCTTTTTTTAATGCGAAAAGTTCTTTCCGTGTGTATGTACATATTCTGTATCTAATAATGGTGGCACCAGTGGAGACCTCAGGATTAGAAATTGCAAAGCATGAAGGTTTGTAGAAGAATTTGTAATTTGCATTAATAGAGAAATAGCACGTGATCACATAAATAAAAATGACTGGGTTATATACATACAAAAGAGCACATAGAAATGAAACATTAACTTGTGTAATGTGTGTGTGGCTAGTTTTTGAGTATATAGCATCAACGAAGAAATATTGCTATTTGGACTGAGAGATTACTAAAATAGACTCATCCTGTTGCTGAAGATTATTTTTTTTATCATGACAGTAGTATTGGACACAATTACTGCTAGAAAAGTCAGAATCTTAATTATTGATACTTTTTTGTATGCAAAAAAGTGGTTAAATATTGCTAGGTTAGTCCTCGATAAGTGCTGTAGTGTTTTTTTTTAGACTAAAATCTGCATAAATAAATGTTTACATGATAAATGTTAAGGAACCCTTTAGCCTTGCATAAATCTTTTCTATGTTCTTCTTCCCAAAGTTTCTCTAGTTCATTGTCTGTGTCTCAGTCTGAAAATGCAGTAAAAACAGTTAAACATATACAGGCATGCAGAATATATATATTAGTTTAGGGCCAAATCAACAGGAGTTTTGAATGCTTGCGACAGAGTAAGCCTACAGGATTTGGCCCTCATTTTCTAAGTGAGAATCTTACAGTCAAGTGGCCAATTATCCAACTGGAAATTTGCTTTTATACTTTTCTCTTTGACCTGTATAATTCTTTCTGCTAGGAAGTGCATTTTATAGAGACAGTAAGCAAGTGTTGTTCTAAATGTAGCTTAGTCACTTGTGTCTCAGCAGGTTAGGCTTTGTCTAAACACAAAAATTATAACACTTTAACTATACTGTTATAGTTAAAGTGCTACACAACCTTGAGAGTGGATGCAGTTACAGTGGTATAAAAGAGCTGCATGCTTCTATAACTGGTTCCTCTGTGTGGAGGGGAATAAGCTATACCAGTATACGGCACCTGTATAACTCGATCTTCACTAGGGGTTGTACTGATTTAACTATTTTGGTTAAAAAAAAAATCACCCTTCCAACTAAAATAGTTATACTGGTATAAAAACTCTGTAGACTAGACCTTAATGTTGCATAAGAAAATTGCTTCCTGAGAACATACAGTGAAATTTGCCCCTGTGCATAGAATCAGCAGAAGGCCTGTGTACCGTTTAAGCCCCAAGATTGTGCTAATCCTCCGCATACTTACACAAATCATAGATGTAACTCAAACAGCTTAGACCCAAGTTACATATCTTTGTACTAAGGAGAGGAGTAGCAGGTAAAATAAATCTGTTTGCATTGTCAGCCTTTAAAAGAAGACCTGCCAGAATGGGAAAAATCAAAGGAACTTCTTTAAATTACTGATTTTTTTTCTCACATTGAACAGCTTTTATAAAACCATAAATTGAATTTGAACAGAATGGTTCACTTGCAAAAGACCTTTGGAAATTCATTACAGGGCCAGAACTTGAAAGATAGTCTCATGCAGTATATTTTAGTCATAATTTGACATCTATGTTTGTTTTTGTAGGCTTTCAAAACTAAGGATGGCTACCTGGTGGTGGGAGCTGGGAATGATCAGCAATTTGTCACCGTGTGCAAGGTAATGATGTTTAAGATTGACAATATGAGGTATTTGCATTACATTAGTCTTTCAGCTCTGTAAAGAAAAGCAAATAGCAATAACTTTTTTTTTTTTAATGTTGCATGTTGTGAACATGGTGATAGTGGATTAATAGCATGATTTTCAGGGATGCTCAGGACCCAGTAGCTCCAGGTGATGGCAGTGGCAGTTGGGTGCTGCACACATTTGAAAACCAGGCCATAAGGTTTGGAGAGGTCTAAATTGACCAAAAATACTCCTAGCCTTGTGGGTAGTGAGCATCATATAAGGGCACGTCTTCACTAGCAGCAGTGCTTTAACATGACTTGTTTAGTCACGGCATAGCACTGGGAGACCACCTCTACGAGGGGAATAGCTACCAGCACTGGGAGCACGGCTCCCAGCGCAGGTGCACTGTCTACACTGGTGCTTTACAGTGCTGAAACTTGATGTGCTTGGGGTGTGTTTTTTCACACACCTGAGTGAGAAAGTTGCAGTGCTGTAAAGTGCCAGTGTAGACAAGCCCTGAGTCACAAGCTTGGGCCCTTTTGAAGAACAAAGACCAGATGAGTTGTGTCATTCAGTCCATGCTTAATACAGCCATAAATATGCTACAGGTGGGAATTTTCAGCTAGAGATGGGGGAATCTTGTAGGATTCCACTGATAGTATAATGCAGATTCCTTTGGAACACAATTTATTTTATGTGGGAAGCCAACAAACATTGAAAAAGGGGCATTGTCACCCTTTACAGGACTATGGGCCCAGTTCAGCAAGGTAGTTCAGCATTTCCCTAACTAACTTTAAGCATGTGACTTGAATGGGACTACTCATGTGTTTAAAGTTATGCATGTGCTCATATACCTCACTGAATCTGGGCCTAAGAAAAATACATCCATTTTCTACCTCCTGTTTCTATTGAAAGTTCCCAGGAGAATCTTAGATTAACTTTTGAGATCTCAAACCTTTTATTACCTGTCTTTAAACACAGTTCCCCCCATCCCCAATGAATAAATTTGAAAAAAAGAAAAGAAAGCAAAGTTATTCTATCTAGAGAGTAGTTTGTGCCATGGCACAGTGTTAAAGACAGAAGAACACGCTAAAATCTAGCTGGCACAAATGGTGGATTATAAGTGGTATAGAGACTGTTTGGTTTTTCATTATAATTTTTCTCTTTTCTCCCCTCTGCTCCTTCAGAATAATAGAATTGTAGGGCTAGACGGGACCTCAAGAAGTCACCTAGTCCATTCCCCATATTGAGGCAGAATGAAATATACCTAGACATTGCTGACAGCTGTTTGTTTATCCTGTTCCTAAAAACCTCCAATAGTGGGGATTCCACATTTTCTTTGTTTGTTTGTGAGAAAGTCGCATGGGACTATATCAAAAGCCTTGCTAAAATCAATGTATATCACTGGGACAGTAACCCTGTCAAAGAAAGAAATTAGCTTGGTTTGGCATGATTTGTTCTTGAGAAATCCATGTTGGCTATTACTTATCACCCTGTTATCCTCTAAGTCAGTGGTGGGCAACCTGCGGGTCACAGGCAAGCTGATTGCAGGCGACAAGACATTTTGCAGATGTTGACCCCCCCGGGAACGGCGAGTTGTGGGGGGCCATGCGTGCGGATGGTCAACGTCCGCAAAATGTCTTGCGGCCCGCAGTCAGCTTACCCTGATGGGCCCCATGCGGCCCACAGGCCACAGGTTGCTCACAACTGCTCTAAGTGCTTACAGATTGATTGATAATATGTTCAATTATCTTTCCAGGTATTGAATTTAGGCTGACGGGATTATAATTCCCTGGGTTCCCTTTGTTCCCTTTTAAAAGATAGGTATTATGTTTGCCCTTCTTCAGTCTTCTGGGATCTCACCCATCCTCCATGAGTTCTTGGAGATAATCACTAATGGTTCTGAGACTGCTTCACCCTCAAGTACCCTAGGGTGAATTTCATTCAGGCCCAACTGACTTGAATACATCTAATTTATCTAAATATTCTTTGACCAGGTTTTCCCGATTTTGGCTAGTGTTCCTTCCCCCTTATTCACAGTCTCCTTATTTGTCATTTTGCTCACTCTCTCTGCTTCTTTTTTAGTCTGTTTTTGTCATTGGTCTTTTTGAAACTTTTATAAGCAGAATGCAAAACCAGTAACATCTGGGTTGGAGTTAAACTTCTGAACCTAGGATGTTTCAATGGGTTAGAAATTAGTCTCAACAAGTTTCCCCATTCCTACTATAAATGACCACACAAACATAAAGTTTATTACCAATTTAATCAATTTTAAATTAGTGCTTTATGAACCTCTCCACGTTCAATTTGAATGTGACTCCAAAAGCTTGGATGCTTATCCTAAAACTTACCAAGACCTTTTTTGGGCTGGCAATCTCATTAGATCAAGCTTCGTCACAAGATGTCCATTGTTTTCCTGCTTTGACTATATCAGACTAATAATTTGCACTTCTCTAGTGCCTCACATCCAAGTATCTCGAAGTGCAAAGCAGTCACAATTATCTGAAATTCACGTAGCCAAAACCCCTTGTACTTAAAAACTGAGTCTTATTTCCCTTGAATTCCAGGTAACTGTGGCTGAACGTGGCACCTTGCTCCCTGGTGGGCTGCTTCCTCCTGTTTGGGTTTGTTCTCTTGGTCACAGACAGCTGGCCAACTTCCCCAGGGTTGGCCAGCTCCACAGGTTTTCAGCACACAAGTCTCTATGCATTGAAATCTCTTCATCACTGTAAAATGTATAAACCCCATGGGGAAGATGGATGACGGAATAAGCCAACTCTTCAGAGTTTAGGGTGACCAATAGAGCTGAGCGAATAATTGATTTTTCGGTTTGGTAGGTGAACTGAAAAATCCCCCCCCCCCCCAGTTTTTTTGATTTGGGTCAACCTGAAATGGAATTTTTTCTCCTCACCAAAACAAAATATTGAAAAAAAAATGTGTAGGGAGCGATATATTTTTTTTCTTTTTTTCATTTTCAGTAGTCATTTTTTGGCTTTTGGCTGTGCTTCACCATTTGAGGGGACCTCTCTGCATCTCAGGAGAGTGGGGGAGCTCTGTCTTTATGAAGCGTCAGCAGTTAAAGAATTATACATTGAAGTGCTGTGGAGCTGGCCATCCTTGAGTAAGTTGTCATGGCTTTCTCTAATATGGGAGCTGGTTCAGGAGGCTTTGAAGTCTGTGTTCAGAGTCAGGAGGCACTGGAGACCCTGAACATAGGCTTTTTAGCCTGTAGACTTCAAACCTAAGCCAGCTGCCATAATTAGTCAAGATCCCAATTACTCAAAGGCTTTGGAGTCTACTGAGACCTTTGAAAAATCAGGGTTGTACTACCTTACTTAAATCTAACAACAGCCCAATAAAATAGGTAAGGGCAATACAGGGATCAATCCACCCACTTCTAGATGTTTAATGGTGCACAGTAAAGCTACACAACAGTTTAAGGCAGGAAGATTAAAAGAAAAAAAGAGGACTTCAACCAGTTTAAACAGTAAGGGAAATTTAGATAAACATCATGTAAATTACCTTGTTGGAACTGAGCCAGAAAACCAGGCTTACTACTCTTCTAATTTTATGAAAAGTGCCATGAGAACTTCAATTGAAACAAATGGTCCAGGTCTTCGTTTTATATCCCATCTTAAAGTGTTAAATACTATTAGAATAGGCTTATGCAAGACATTTCAGTATCTCCACAGTACTGTACTGCCACAGATGTGCAAAAATTAAAATTTTCCATACACAAGGGGCAAAAATGTTGGTTCAGTTTTGAGCAACAGTTCTCATTGCGTTTTCATCCAAATCAGTTTTCATATCCTTATTTAGAAGGACTAACATTGCTACTCTTAAAGAATAATTATAGAGACAAACTGAAGCGGTTAAGATGCCCAGAAGCTCAGTAGGAATGCCTAATTTCAAACCAGATGTAATGTTCTTAAAACTCTTAAAGGTTTGTCCCGCTTTAAGATGAAGGTTACTTGTGGAACTAAAAAATGTAGGGAAAGGGAAGAGGTGATAAATTAAGAGTACTTTAATTGCCAGAAGGCTCAAAATACTTAAGCTGCAAGATGGACTCTCAGTAAATACAGAGAACATTAATTCAAATATTTGAACTGGTATCAAAGAGCCTTATTATGAAGGGTCAGTGCTAAAAATATGGAACATACGGAAGCTGTTGCCTGTGAAGACATTCACTACAGAGATGTAGCAGCCAGCCCAGAGCTGTAAATGATTACAGCCTTTCTGCCTCAACCATATGCTTTTGGACAAGTAATCTTAAAGAAGAAGAAGAAGAAGAAGAGGAGAAAACCCACAAATTATTTGTTGAGCTAGATCTTTTGATATTTGATTAATTGCTGAAGACTTCTGTGAAACTTCTCTATTTTCCACACACAAGCACAGAAGTAACATGTTTCATATTGATCAACAATTAAAAAAAAATGTGTTCTAACGTGGGGCTACTTGGATCTAAATGTGAATTCTAAAACAAAGACACATTTCAGGAATGGGCTAATGTATATAACAAAAGAAAAATCCACAAATTTTGGAAATGAATAGTCCAAATGTATAATCTCCAAACACACATTCTTAGGCATTTTGAAGACCAGTTCTAGTGCAAGTGTGCTTGAAAAGTTAGGGAGTGAGGGGAACAGTCTAACTTTAAAATGATCACAGTGAAATAAACAAAACAACAATGGCAGGATGATACACAAAGGCCTTGTCTACACTACCAGGATAAGTCGACCTAAGTTATGCTACTCCAGCTACGGCCATGTCTACGCTTACCGGGGATTGACACTGCTGCGACACTTCACTGCTGTGAAGACCTGCTTAATCGACTGCAGAGCGCTCTCTGGTCGACTCCAATACTCCACTGGAACGAGAAGAGTAAGGTAAGTCGAAGGGAGAGCATCTCCCGTCGACGCAGTATGGTGTAGACACCACAGTAAGTCGACCTAAGCTATGTTATTCACGTAGCTGGAGTAGCATAACTTAGGTCTACTTACCGTGGTAGTGTAGACAAGGCCTATGTGAATAATGTAGCTGGAGTCAATGTAGCTTAGGTCGACTTATTGTGGTGTCTACATTGCGCAGTGTCGACGGTAGATGCTCTCCTGTTGACTTACCTTGCTCTTCTTGTTCCGGTGGAGTACCGGAATTGACCAGAGAGCGCTCTGCGGTAAATTTAGCAGGTCTTCACTAGACCCGCTAAATCAACCCCCGCTGCATCAATCGCAGCAGCGTTGATCCCCGGAAAGTGTAGACATGGCCAAAGACAGGATGAATTGCAGATAAAAGGATAACTGTTAGAACTTGTGTTTATCACTCACATGAACAGTCATTCACTCAGAGCTGGACTGTGACCACACCTGATTCACGCACACAACTAAACAGTCATCAAATGATAATGACATTTGGTCACTGCCAATCTAGATGAATAGAGATTAAAAGTTAGAGGCCAGATCTGGAGATAGCATCACCCATCCAAGAGTCAGTTTTGTTCTGGTGGTAGATATGAGGCATCCTTGAAAATATTTATCATGTTTAGATGGTGATACCTTGCAATGGCCAAGTGGAACCAGGATCAGCAAACTAGAATTCTCTCTCTCTCTCTGTAAGCAAGATGGAGAGAACTCATATTATCTTTTTCTTTTTAGGAATTCTCCCTTTCCCTTTATAATGATATAGGAGTTGTTTTGATTTTGTCTTGTGGAACACAACTCATCCCATTAACTAACATCGATCTATTCATCTGTCTATCCAAACAAATGCTGAGGTTAATACAGATATTGTAGGTCTTGATAACCCATATGGTCTTCTTCTGTCCTATTAATGTTCCTATAAAACTGCCAAACTCTTGTTGCCACATTTTTAAAAGTCCTTTTTCTGTCTAATTCCACTTTGTCGGTGCATTATCATTAAGTTTCCAAGATGTTAGGTGGGTGTTACTTTTACAAGATATATTTTTCCTTTTTATGAGGTTACACCACCTTTTTTCTTCATTAATACTTCACTAAATAATAATGAAGAAAAATGACATCCCAAAGGAAAATGTTTGCTTTTTATTGTCGTTTTAATACAAAACACTGAAATGGAAAAAAGCCCACTAGACATAGCATTTCCCCTATCTACCAGAATTATCAAATACAATCAGCATATCTTTCTCTGTGATCCTGTGACACATAACTCAGTGTAGCATGGTCCTAAGGAACTGACTCTTTTTACAGTGCTATGTGTATGTGTCTGTCTGTCTCTCTACTCAAGTATCAGAGGGGTAGCCGTGTTAGTCTGAATCTGTAAAAAGCAACAGAGGGTCCTGTGGCACCTTTGAGACTAACAGAAGTACTGGGAGCATAAGCTTTCGTGGGTAAGAACCTCACTTCTTCAGATGCAAGCTGAAGAAGTGAGGTTCTTACCCACGAAAGCTTATGCTCCCAGTACTTCTGTTAGTCTCAAAGGTGCCACAGGACCCTCTGTCTCTCTACTGTTTCCCCACCCTGGCCACAGTTACATGCAATCTTTGTAATGTACGAGAATGTATAGTATCAGTGCCTAGAGACACTGTTAATAGAAAGAGCGATGGACTGGGATTTGGGTTTCCAGTTCTTTTCCCATCTCTTCCCCAGCTTGCTGATGACATTGGGTAGGTAATGTATCCTCTCTCTTTCTTCATGGCTGTTTTATTTTTAAAAAGTTAACTAAAAGAAAGGGTGTTTAGCAAGTTACCTTATGTCCTTATTGTTGTATCCTTGGGACCTATGAATTTGCTTGGCTGCACAAATGGTCTTTACATTTACCTGCTAAACGTGTTTCTTATTCACTGTATTTTTGTTTTCATTTAGATCCTGAATTTGCTTGAAGTTAGTAAAGATTCCAGATATAAAACTAACAAACTCCGAGTGCAGAACAGGAAAGAGCTTATTGAAATATTATCAGCCCGGTGAGTTTATTAAACTGGAAAATATTACCGTAGTATATTAATCAACATGGTAATGTACAAAAACGTTGTCTCATAATTTGCAAGTTTGCCACTACTTTTAATCTTTTGGAGTATTTTCTTTTTGTAATTTATTTAGACACTTACTCCTTTTAAAAATGTTGTGTTTCATGTATCAGACTAGTAAGTGAGCAAGCAGCTAAGTAATAGCTTTACAGTAAAGTTACACTGTGGCTTCAGTAACCTGGATCTCATTTAAGAAGGCAGTGCTTTCCACGTGCACTTCTGGTCGGTTGTGGATAAGGGTCACTCTTGGACAGAAGGTTCTTGGTGTTGAATTTGCTGCCTTCAGGGATGGAGTTTAAAGTTTATTCTGAGGGCTCTCAGTTCCAAGGGATCTTCTACTTCGGAGATCTTAATCTACTGTTTCTCCATTGAGTTAACCTAAGAGTTCCTGGAAGACCCTCAGCCATTTAGTTCAGATTTTCTAAAAGACCTGAAGGTCATCCTGGTATGTTTAAGATCTCATGTCTGTGGAGTCCTCCTCTACTTAGATGAAGAGGATGGTGATTATGAAAAATAGGAGGAAGAAGTCTGCCAGGACCAGCTATTTGGTTTGTGTCCTGTTCTGGATAAGAATGTGGGCTACCCATCTGTATAACCCAACACAGAGAGAACTTCAACAGCTCTCAGGACTTGTTGGAGTGAATAGCAGAGACATTAAGTCTTGAGCTTTCAATGGTCCAAGCAAAGGAACAACCAATATTTTGATATTTTAAGACTGGGGCATGTCTCAGTGCCTATAATTCTCTATTATTCACAGAGCAGATTATTTGTGCACTAGAGAATCTCCTTTCCACTTCACCTGGTTACTATATGTTTTGGTACCAATTATCTTTTTTTTCAGTTGTAATGAAATGGAATTACTTTACACTCATGAGATCCTAAAGAATATTTAATTCTTTCCTGAGTGATTGCTTCTGTGTATTCCACAGTAGGTGTATGTGCTCGCCACTTGCACTGGTGCCAGAAGTTTTTCGCCTAGCAGTACCCGTAGGGGAGCGCTCCAGTGACCTCTGGAGTGGTGCCTCCATGGCGCGGTATAAGGGGTGCTGCGCACTCCCCCCATCCTCAGTTCCTTCTTGTCACCAGTGAAAGTGCTTGGAAACTGCTCTGCTCCAGCTTTGCTGTAGCTCGTCCCCAAAACTGCTTGTTCTTTCAGTGTATGGTACCTGTAGTTAGTAAGTTGTTTAGTTAGTTTAGTTTAGCTAGCGTGCCCGGGCCGGGGTATGCCCCATGTTTTAAGTCGTGCAACACTTGTAGGTGATCTGTGCCACTAAGTGATCCGCACACGGACTGTCTACGCTGTTTGGGGGAAACCCATCTCGGCGATCACTGCAAGATTTGCCAGTCGTTTAAGCCTCGGACGAAGAGAGAAAGGGACATTAGGCTCTGGGCTATTCTGATGGAGTAGGCGCTGACTCCGAGTTGGCACCGGGCACCCTGGTCTCGATGTGTGGTGACCCTTTGGCGCCATCGACTAGTTGGCACCGCTCCCTGTCCACAGGGCACGTCAGGAAGGCTAGAAAGAGGCCTTCTTTGCTGCGGCACTGGAGTAAACCCGGGACAGAGGCTAGACCCATGTCGGGCAGTCCTTGATCCCCACCGGTCTCTAGGCCTCCAACTCAAGTTGAGCGGAGTAGCCCGGCCTATTTGGAATCAGGCCTCCCCGGATGTCCGGATGCCCTCCACACGGAGGCACTGCAGGCGGCCTGGGATGTTATGTCCATGCTGGTACTGGGAGCACCGCCGATGTCGGCCCTGCGCTCCAGAGGCAAGTCGCCGCTGGGATCTCTGCAGTCAGCCCTGGCTCGATACCAGTCTCGGTCAACGGAACGTTCCCAACGCCGTTTGCCGCCCAGCAACTGTTCAGGGCAAAGTCCACGTGGATCACCCTTGACGCCCACCAGACTGTCTGGTTGGGTTCCGTCTGACCGAAACTCTCGGCATAGCTCCACGTCGAGGAGTGAACACCAACAGGACCGAGGCAGACAACGCCTCGTTTCAGAGGGGCTATCGCAGCTGTTCATGGCATGAATGTTGACGTCATTCCCATTCGTTATCCTGCTCCAGGATCCCGCCACAGCATTGCCCCCACAGTCTTGGGCATCGATTGCCGGCATGGGGCCGCCCGCCAGAGCCAATCACGGAGCAGCTGTTACCGACAGTACCGGTCCTCCACGTCGGGATCACGGTCCTGTGATCGGCATCGCTCCTGGTGCCACTGATCCTCCCGGTCCAGGGACAGTGGCAGGTCGTATGTCAGCCTGTACTCCCTTCGTAGTCATCCATCGATGGGCCAGGCCAGCCAGGCTGAACAGCTGGCTTTGCCGGTGCCACATCAGGTGCAGTGGCACTGGGCCCTGTGGCCAGCCCAATGGTACCAATGGGCACCGTGACCCCCAACGCAGCCCCCAGTGGGGGCTCGCTCGGTAGCCGGAGCCTCAGAAGGACCATCGGCCTCCCTCTCCAGACCTCCAAGGAAGGAGTCGGTGGGATGTACATCCTCGGCACTGTGCCTGGAGACTGACCAGACGGTGGACCCTCCGGTGCCAGTGGACACACAAAGTACTGCGCCGGCCTCTTCACCATCCCTGGATGAAGTGATTACAGCCCGTCCTCCCTCCGTCCCACAGGAGGATTTTAGGGCCCACCAAGAACTCTTTAAAAGGGTGGCATCAAGCAGAGGAGATGGAGAAGCCCTCGGACTCCCTGTTTAATGTATTGTCCTCCTTGGCACCTGGCTGGGTGGTCTTGCCTCTCCACGAAGGGGTGGCGAAAATTTCAAAGGCCCTGTGGCAAACCCTGGCCTCATTGGCCCCCATCTCTAAGAAAGCAGAACGCAAGTACTTTGTACCCGCATGAATACTTATACACTCACCCTGCTCCTAACTCTCTGGTGGTTGAGTTGGTCAACCACGGGGAACGGCAGGGCCAACCAGTCCCTACCCTGAAAAATAAAGATTCAAGGAGGCTGGACTCATTTGGAAGAATAATTTATTCGTCCTCAAGCTTTCAGTTACAGGTGGCGAACCACCAGGTTCTCCTGGGCCGGTATGAGTTCAATCTGTGGGGCTCCCTGCCCAAGTTCGAGGACTCTCTCCAGGAGCACGACAGGAAGGAGTTCAAAGCACTGATGGAGGAGGGCACAGCGGCTGCCAGGGCAACCATGCAGGCAGCTTCGGATCCAGTGGACATGGCCATGCGGTCCAGGGCCTCCGCGGTGTCCATGAGAAGGGCGTCATGGCTCCTGCTCTCTGGGCTGTCCAGTGAGGCACAGACCTCCCTGCAGGATCTCCCGTTTGACGGCAAAGCTCTGTTTGTGGAACAAATGGATACAAAGCTGCATGGCCTGAAAGACTCCCGCACGACTCTCTAGACTCTGGGACTCTATGTTCCGGCTCCGGCTAAACCTAAGTTCAAGCCGCAGCAGGCCACCCATGCAAAATACGAGACCGCTTATAAGAAGTCGCAGGACTGTAAGAGGCGCCCACAGATGCAGTCTCGGCCTGCCCCCCAGCCTGGGTCCTCCAAGGGCAAGCAAGCGGGGAAAAGGCGGTTTTGACAGGACGCCTGGGGCGCCTTGCCAGTTCTCATCAGGGATCCACCCTCAATAAAGCTTCTCTTCTCCAATCGGTTGTGTGTTTTCCTCACGGAGTGGTCACGGCTGAGCTCGGACTGATGGGTCCTCAACACCATCTCCCGGGGCTACACCCTCCAGTTCACTTCCTCCCCGCCCAACCACCCCCCCGCTCCCGTCCCTCCTGGGGGACCCCTCGCACAAGGCTCTGCTCAAGCAGGAGGTGGGGCGGCTCCTGGGCCTAGGAGCGATGGAAGTGGTACCGGGGGAGTTCAAAAGCAAGGGGTACTACTCCCACTATTTCCTTATCCTGAAGGCCAAAGGGGGCTCAGGCCCATCTTGGACCTGCGAGGCCTGAACCAGTACATGGTGAAGCTCAAGTTCCGCATGGTCTCCCTGGCCTCCATCATCCCCTCCCTGGATCCCGGGGATTGGTACGCCGCCCTCGTTCTGCAGGACGCGTACTTCCACATTCATATATTTGAGGGGCACAGACGCTTCCTCCGTTTCACGGTGGGACAATTTACAGTCCTCCTGTTTGTCCTGTCCACTGCCCCCCGAGTATTCATGAAATGTATGTTGGTAGTGGCGGCCCACCTCAGGCGCTGGGGGGTCCAGATCTTCCCCTATCCGGATGACTGGTTGGACAAGGGCAGCTCCTGGTCGCAGGTGCGGGATCACGTGGCACTCCTCCTGTCCACATCCGCCACTCTGGGCCTGTTGGTAAATGACACCAAGTCCATGTTAGTCCCGGTACAATGCATAGAGTTTATCGGGGTAGTCCAGGATGCCTTGTTGGCCAAAGCCTCCCTCCCACCAGACAGGTTCGAGACCCTAAAGGAGCTCATCGGCACAGTCACAAGGTTTCCAGTGACAACAGCCAGAGCATGCCTCCAGCTCTTGGGTCACATGTCGGCGTGCACATATGTGGTCTGTCACACCAGACTCAGGATGAGGCCCCTTCAGCTCTGGTTGGCCTCGGAGTTCTCCCAGGCCAGGGACAGGATGGACAAAGTCCTCATGGTGCCCGAGCCAGTGATCACCTCCCTACGGTGGTGGTCCGCCCTGAGAAACATGCTCCAAGGGGTCCCGTTCAGGGGCAGGGCCCCATTGCTGGAACTAGTGGCCGACGCATCGGACCTGGGATGCGGGGCTGTAGCAGGATGGTCACCCGCTCCGTCCCTGGAAGGGTCAAAGCCAGCCCTGGGAGAGGGCTGAGGCTGCGAAGCAAAGCCTGGGCTGATTGGGGAAGGCAGTAACAGCTGGGGCCATGCCCCAATCAGGCCCAGCTGGTCCCTATAAGAGGTTGCGAGCCAGGAGCCCAGACACTCTCTCTCTGCCTGTAGAGAGAGAAGGGCCTGGCTGCCGGGGAGCTGAGCAGGTTCTGAGAGTGAAGCAGGGCTGAGGGAAGGCTAGAGGAGCTGGGGAGCTCCAGCCTGGAAAAACCCCAGGCTGAAGGCCTAAGGCAGGTACTGTGGTTGCAAGGGGCAGCCCAACGTTAGGCAGAGGTAGCAAGTCCAAACCCCCCTTGCCAATGATGAGTGGCCTTTACAGACTGCAGTCTGCCCCAGTGAGTGGGAGCTAGATGGTGACTGGCAGTTAGCCACTGAGGCGAGGTGGGGATAGGGGGTTGGGGGGTTCCCCTGAGTGGGGAGACCCAGATTGGGGGTTGCTGCAGCGGGCAGAACCCCTGGATAAAGGGGCACTGGGGTCCGGGAGGGACATGGGGGCCAGTGGAAGCAGGACATTGGACAGCAGAGGGCGCTCCAAAGGCTGGAGAGCTAATTCCCAGGACGACCGGCAGGAGGCGCTGTGCCGGTGAGTCACCCCCCCGTTACAGGGGCCCATGTGGGGAATGTTCAGACCCAAGGTCTGTGGTCGGCTCAGGATCTGATCCTCCACATAAATGTCAAGGAGCTCAGGGCGGTACAGCTGGCGTGCATGGCCTTCTGCTCGCATCTGGAGGGCTGGGTGGTCAGCGTCCTCACGGACAACAAGACCTCGATGTTCTATATCAACAGGCAAGGCGGGGCCCAATCCTCTGCCCTCTGCCATGATTCCCTCAGACTGTGGAACCTTTGTATAGCCCACAACATCTGCCTACAGGCCTTCCATCTGCTGGGTGCCCGGAATGCGCGGGCGGATCAGTTGAGCAGGAACTTCTTCTCTCAGCACGAGTGGTCTCTCCACACAGAGGTGGTGCACAGACTTTTCCAAGTGTGGGGAACTCCCCAGGTGGACCTGTTCATGACTCGGCAGAACCATCGCTGTCCCCAGTTCTGCTCCCGGGGAGGCTGAGACGGGGCACTATCTCCAATGCCTTCCTCCTGTCCCGGTCAAGCCAGTTTCTTTATGCCTTTCCCCCATTCCAGCTAATCGGTAAGGTCCTAGAAAAGATAAAGTTGGACAAGGCCCAGGTCCTTCTGATTGCCCTCACAGGCCTGACCGTCGCCCCGCGGTTGCTGTTGCCGTCTCACTCAGACCTGCTCTCCCAGGACCATGGCCGCCTCCTCCACCCCAACCCTGCGGCACTCCACCTCACAGCGTGTCTGCTCAATGGTTAGGTAGGGAAGAAAGGACGTGCTCGGAAGGGGTTCAGCCTAGAAAGCAGGCGCCTCTCCACATGCTGAGCCTACTTGGTAAAGTGGTCTCCGTTCTCCAGATGGGTGGATGAGCAGGGCATTTCCCCGGTGGCTGCCCTGATCCAGCTTATTCTGGACTACCTCCTTCACCTTAGAGCCCAGGGCCTGGCGCCCTTGTTAGTCAAGGTGCACCTGGCGGCCATATCGGCCCTCCATCTGCCAGTGCAGGGCCACATGGTATTCCCCCATGCTATGACTGGCCGATTCCTTACGGGGTTGGATCATTTCTTCCCATATGTTAGGCCCCCTGTCTCGCAGTGGGACCTAAACCTGGTGTTGGCCTGTCTCACAGGGCCCCCTTTGAGCCGCTAGCCACATGCTCCTGGTCACACCTCTCGTGGAAGGTGGCCTTCCTGGTTGCTATCACATCAGCTAGGTGGGTCTTGGAACTCAGGGCCATGACCTCCAAGCCCCCATACACAGTGTTTCATAAAGATAAGGTCCAGTGCCGCCCACACCCTTCGTTCCTCCTGAAAGTAGTATCTGTCTATCACATGGGTCAGGGCATTTTTCTGCCGGTCCTCTGCCCTAAGCCCCATGCCTCCAGTGAGGACCACCGCCTCCACTTGCTGGATGTGAGACGGGCTCTGGCTTTCTACCTGGAGCGGACTAAGCTGTTCAGAGAGTCCTCGCAACTGTTTATTGCCTCGGCAGAGCACATGGAAGGTCGGCTGATCTCCACTCAGCAGCTCTCCAACTGGATCACCTTGTGCATCCGTACCTGTTATGGCCTGGCGGGAATCCCTCCGCCACCAATTGTGAAGGCACACTCGACTCGGGCGCAGGCCTCGTCGGCTGCCTTTTTGGCCCATGTCCCCATCCAGGACATTTGTAGGGCTGCTATGTGGTCTTCAGTTCACACTTTCACTCGCATTATGCGATCGTCTCCCAAACCAGGGAGGATGCTGGGTTCGGCAGGGCTGTGCTCCATCCCAAGAATTTATGAACTCCTACCCACCTCCAACAGATATAGCTTGGAATCACCTACTGTGGTATACACATGAGCAATCACTCGAAAAAGAAAAGACAGTTACCTTTTCCGTAACTGGTGTTCTTTGAGATGTGTTGCTCATGTCTATTCCACATACCGCCCTCCTTCACCTCTGTTGGAGTTGTCTGGCGAGAAGGAACTGAGGGTGGGGGCAGCGCGCAGCGCCCATTATACTGCACCATGGAGGTGCCACTCTAGGAGTCGTTGGGGTGCTCCCCTCTGGGTACTGGGGGGAAAAACTTCTGGCACCGGTGCACGTGGCGAGCACGCACACCTACTGTGGAATACACATGAGCAACACATCTCAAAGAACACCAGTTATGGAAAAGGTAACTGTCTTCTTTGCATTCTGTGGAAGCTTTCTGACCCTTCCTTCCCCATCTCTTTTCAGGTATCCCACTCCTGCCAAAATACTGAGAGACAAAGTAACTTCCCTTCTTCAACATCATAGGAAGGTGTGCTATTCCCATTATTCCTTTATTCCAGCTTCCCCCCACCCCCTAAAACCAAATGAGGGTTGCATCCCCCACTCGCTTTGAGAAAGTTGAGCATGTGTACCCGAAGGTTCAAATTCTGCATTCCCTTCTGTAAAGCCACAAGGCTGGTTTGTGGCTCTCAGTTTAAACAGTATCTTTTTAAATATATCTATCAAGTTGATATGGCACAAATTCCAGAGGTTCTGTATGGGTGAGGATCACTGCCAATACAGAGTTCTCTCCTTTCGACTCTAAGCAGCTCCAAGCATTTTTTGCTAATTGCTTAGCTATACTTTCAGCTCACTTAAGAGGTCTGTATATTCACACTTATCCCTACCTCAATGATTGGTTCAAGTCCTTTCATGACTCTAAGGCCTAGTCTACACTTACCGGCTGGTCCGGCGGCACGCCATCGATGTTCTGGGATCGATTTATCGCGTCTGGTTAAGACGCGATAAATCGATCCCGGATCGATCCCGGAAGTGCTCACAATCGACGCCGGTACTCCAGCTCGCCGAGAGGAGTACGCGGCGTCGACGGGGGGAGACTTCCGGCCGCGTCTGGACCGCGGTAAGTCCGGACTAAGGTACTTCGAATTCAGCTACGTTATTAACGTAGCTGAATTTGCGTACCTTAGTCCGAAGTCCGGACTAAGTGTAGACCAGCCCTAACTGTCCAGACTCAAGTTGAGATACCTATGCAGCAGGGTATGAATAATACATCAATCACAGCAGTCTCTGGTGATCACACCCTGAAACAGTCAAGAATTTCTGATGTGGTAGACAATTACCCAATGTGACAAAGTTCCTCCTCTATCTTGGTGGGTCCTGCGCTTATTGGTGGATTTTCTTGCCTCAGAGATTTACCATGTGGGTTGGGGAACAGCCCAGAGACCTTCCCCTCTGGAAGAACCCACAGTCCAGATCAATTGGGAGGTTTGGGGGGAACCCAGGCCCACCCTCTACTCCAGGTTCCAGCCCAGGGCCCTGTGGACTGCAGCTGTCTATAGTGCCTCCTGTAACAGCTGCATGACAGCTACAACTCCCTGGGCTACTTCCCCATGGCCTCCTCCAAACACCTTCCTTATCCTCACCACAGGACCTTCCTCCTGGTGTCTGATAACGCTTGTGCTCCTCAGTCCTCCAACAGCACACCCTCTCACTCTCAGCTCCTCACACTCGCACCACAAACTGAGGTGAGCTCCTTTTTAAAACCCAGGTGCCCTGATTAGCCTGCCTTAATTGATTCTAGCAGCTTCTTCTTAATTGGCTCCAGGTGTCCTAATTAGCCTGCCTGCCTTAACTGGTTCTAGCAGGTTCCTGATTACTCTAGTGCAGCCCCTGTTCTGGTCACTCAGGGAACAGAAAACTACTCATCCAGTGACCAGTATATTTGCCCTCTACCAGACTCCTGTACCCCACTGGTCTGGGTCTGTCACACCAAGTATGCCTCCAATCTCTTACCCATTGTCTGTCATTGTAATGGTTATAATGGATGGGGTTCACTTAGATCAACCCACAATACAGTCATGATGTAAATCTGAAGGGGCTAAGTATCATCATAATACATATATTAATTAATACATTAATAATTTAATAATAAATACTGTATACACATAAAAATAGGTGAGAGCAATTCAGCTATCTTGTAACGCTTTCTTTGCTTAAATGAGGATCAGGCTGATGCACATCTTCCTGGACAATACTTAAGCCATGTGTATGTAGCTATATGAACTGGCCAGGGAGGAGCTCCTTCTCAGCCATGCTGGTGGGGGGATGTCAGGTTCTGCAAATGGTGTCCCAACTCTGCTATTTTCCAGGAAGATGAACAACATCTCGACATCTTATCTTAGCCAGAAATTCACTGCTCAGTATAAATAGTTTCTCAAGGGAACTATGGTAATTTTGTCTTTCACAGGTGGGGAAAACGTCTTAGACCTCTTTGCCACAAAAGAAAAGATGGAGGTTCTTTGATTGTGTTCGAAAGGTGGCTCAGATTCTTTCAGTCCTTCTGTTGGTCTAGAGTCAGGAGATACTTTGTGCCTTCCCTCCAGTACCTCTGGTCATCAGGGAGTTCATACAGCACAGAGTTCATGCATTTTGGTTCACTGATTCTCAATCTCAGACTTGCTAGGTCTGCCACATCTCCTGTCACAAGGCCAAAGTCAGGATACTCCGATATTAGGGGTGATGTGGGCTCTATAGGCTCTTTATCCAGATTCAGTATTTCTACTCTGAGTGGAATGGGTCATGGCCTGTTGTCAAGTTCCCATTTGGGCTCTTCCGAGGAAGTTTAATATGTCTCACTTGGAGCCTTCAGAGCAAGAGACTTATGACTCCAAGTGGAAGAAATTTTTCCTTGTGCTCTAATGAGCACTGTCATCTCTTCGCTTCCACAGCCTCTCTATGTTTGAACTATTTGTTACCACTAAAGCACCCTGAATTATTCTGGAGTACTGTCAAAGTCCATCTGGCAGCCATATTGTCTGAAAACACAAGGATTTTGTAAGTTCGTCTGGCAGCCATATCAGCTTCAGTGCAAAGATTTTCAATCTGTGCACATTCTTTCATGAGACAGTAGTAAAGAATCACAGAAAGAGCCACGAGTACTGAACAAGATATGCTGTTAGAATAAGGAAGACAATATTATCCCTAAAAATAATTTGCCTGCCTGTCTGTTGGTCTTCTTCACTTCAGGACTTCTGCCTAAAACTTTCTTTAGCCCCTCTTCTGCCTGGCTTCCTGGTAAAGATTTAAAGAAACAGCAAAGATGTCACCACACTGTCTATCAGTAATACGTTTTTGAAATGGTCTAGTTTATTTTTTCTCACTTATTTGTGAGCCACTGCTGTTTTGGGACTTAATTTTGGTGAATCCAAAGCAGCTGGAATCCCGGTTTCACAAGGATATCTAAGGTAGTAACCTAAAGTTCAGTTCATACCTTTAATCTCAGCATCAGTAGCTTGTCCTGGTCGCTAGATCTGGGGCTCAGTTTGGGAATGCTGTTCTGCCATCTTTGTTTAATTGCTAATCCTCATACCAGCAAATCCTCAACCCAACAAATGGGTTGTTGCTGGTGGCTGCTCTTGAATGTAGACGCTATAGGCACAATACTTGAAGAAGAAAGAAGGCTAGCATCCAAGGTATGCTTATTCTTTGAGTAGATTCCTAGCATAAATTCATACTACCCACCTGCCTTCCTGACATCTCCTCTTTTTCCATTGAATTCAAATTAAGTTGAATGGGGCTGAGGTGGAGTTGGGACTGCGTGCAGCCCCCCAGGCATTGTTGCTTTCTAAAATCTACAGTGTTTGACTTGGCACCGAGGGCACATGCGCCTCCTAAGAAGGGTGAATCTGTGTTGACAGTCTACTGGAAGGAAAACAGCTGCTGGTAATTAACCTTTCTCTTTTGTTAATCAGTGTTTAATTCCTTCAGATGTCTTTGTTGAATGCCAAATCCTTATGTTATTCAATTTAATTTCTCAAGTTGTTTCATCAGCCTTTTTTTTTTGGTTACCTCTTTTTGTGACAACCTCTCACATTTGGTAAATATAGAGAGTAACTCCAATGCAGGTATTTTCCCATCACCCTCAATGGTAAAGAAAACAACGATATTGTGTGCAATTCCTGTATCCTCTTTAATTTCCCATGTTACACCTGGGGGACCCATTGGTTCTCCTGCAAGTTTCCCACTTGTGATCTGCTTACAGAAAGTCTTTTCTTAATCATTTTTATATCCTTAGCTATTAGTTCATCAGATGATCTCATTGCTGTCTCAGTCACTGTTTTACATCTTGGTCGCCAAAGTTTATGTTCTTTTCTATTAGGCATCACTTAGGCTATGTCTGCATTATGAGCTAGGGGTGTTAGAGTTGTGCTTGGCACCGCTAAGCTGTGCCGCTGTTGCCTGTGCTACCATGGCTATGCTACTATTTATACTCATGCTAGCTCTCACTGAGCTACCGTGAGTATGTGTACATAGGGGTGTGGTTCCCCAGCCTAACTCATAGTGTAGGTGTAGTTTTAGGCTGAATTTCCATGTAATTTATGTGCAAGTACAGCTATTGCTGTGCACGCACTTTGAGTTTAGATGTCTCCAATAGTGATTTGTTATGTGATGTTATTGTGAATTCATCTGGCATTCAGTGCTGAAACACTGATTGTAACAAATGTTGTAGGCATGTGTTTCTATACACATTCCATGGAAACTTTGCATTTATTTGCTATTGGATAGTTATTTGTAGAGTGGCCAAGTTTGATATGGTAAGCTTTGAAATGTAGGTACTTGGAGAGTTAAGTAAACAGGTCTTGTTCATGAGTACTGGAAAATTTCAACCCAGAGAGGCCTTCCAGTTGTGTTTAAAAAAAACAAAAAACAAAGTGAATCTTTCTGAAAAGAAAATCAGTTCATCATGATATGGGCTCCCATAGCAATCACTAAACAAATTCACATCATCTGGAGACTTAAAATATTACAGACTTAGAATCAGAACTGTTAGGTCTGGAATGTACCCTAGTAGCACATGTATTGTAACACTATATTTTTAAGCTTCTAGTCACCTCAGTCTTAATCCTGGACACCGCAGCTGTGGAATGTTCCATATAAAAGTGCAAGAGGAAAATAAATGAGCAGGAAGGAAGTACAGAGGAACATGATCCTCCATTAATGAGAGGTTTGCTAAATGATTCCCATTTAGTCACAAGAGGGGAGCACCTAGGAGAGAAGTGCATATTGAAATGCCTCATTTGTAAGTTAAAGAGCACGTTTAAGATCACATCTGATGAGACATAACCATTCTCTGCAACATCCCACCCCCCCTCTTTTTTTTTAACCATAGGATCTTGAGGGTGAGGTAGTTGGTGGTAGTTGCTTGCAGAATCAGGCTGCTAATACTGGTCACCATGCATTGTCTTGCACTTGTCATGGAGCACAGCAAACTTGCACCCCTTGCTTAGTGTGTTGAGATTTTCCAAGTGAAAATCCAGGATGCTTATCACAAGGGAATTTTTTAAGCAGAAAGTGGATTGATTTTTTTTTAAATATTTTCATGTTTCAAAGATTAAGAAACAAAATAAAACATTGCTCCAAAATTTTGAGGAAGTGTGAGATTTCAGGGGTGTGAAATTGTGCCGAATGAAATGGTGAAAAGTTTCAAATATAATTTCCTGGAAAGTGTCTTAACATTTTGCAGAACTCTCTTTTTTGAATGTCTGTGTTTAAGTCTCAGGACTCCATTCAAATAAAACAATAAAAATATAGCAGTTCAAATTGTTGACCTAGGTAACTCAGGAGATCGACACTTCTGGTGTTCATTAGGATACTTGCAGTCATTTGCAAGCGAAAGGAGTTGAATGCTCTCAAACATTTGGTGTTTGTCTTCTCTCTTTCTCTCCATTTAAAAAGCTCCTAATCACTCTGGTACCTAGGTGTGAAAATACAAATTTGAGAATGCAATAGAATGTTTCCGTAAAGCTGCTCCCGCATCCTATGCGACATAGATTCACACATTATAAGACCATTCTGCAGCTCAGCACAATTATGCTAACACTTCAAAACAAAACAAAATCCCATGATTCTGTTCCTTCTGTCCCATGCTTCCTCTCTTTCTGGGTGGGCTAGCACCATTTATGAATTATTGTTAGTCAGTATGGACCCAACAGTGCTCTGCTGTGCTGGCAACTGCAAGTACCCAGAGGCTGTTTGGGCTTAATTTGAGCTCTCGGAGCCCAGTGGCTTTGGTTTTGGACTTTGCCTGCCACACCACAAGGCAGATGATTTGGCTGCAGCAATCACTTTTCCATCAGCAACAGAGGCAGGAGGACAAGGACAAGAAAGAGGATGAAACCAAGCAACTTCTATTCATGAGCTGTTCCTGAAGCAGCTTCACACAGTGCAGCACCATTTCTGGGCTCAGGAGACCATCATCAGTTGGTGGGAAAGCATCGTTCTGCAGACCTGGGATGATCAGAATTGGTGACAGAATTTCAGGATGGCAAAGGCAGCCTTTTGAAAATCTGTGTTGAACAAGCCCTGAAGCTGCAGCAACAGCATACCAACAGGTGGTGTCCCGTACACTTCTAGAAGCAGGTCACCATTGCCATCTAGAAGTGAGCCACCATCAAATGTTACCGGTCTGTAGCTAGACAATTCAGCATGGGCAGATCAACTGTTGGGGTCATTGTTATGCAGATGTATGATGCCATGCATAAGATACTGTTGCACTGGGTATAAAGCTTGGTAGAGCTCAGAAGATGATGATAAAAGGGTTCTCAAATTGTGTTGGGGCAGTTGATGGGACCCATGTGCCATTTGTCTCTTGCAGCAGGGCTCAGAGTTTATAAACAGAAAGGAGCATTTCTCCATAATGCTCCACTGCCTGGCTTTCCACCATGGCAGGTTTATGAATGTAAGTGCAGCATGGTCTGGAAAAGGCCATGATGCTAGTATGCGATTTTGGAACTCAGCTCTATTTACCATACTGAATAAAGGAGACTTTGCCCCCAGGATCATTATGGGCGTTAATAGTATGGAGATTGTTCTGATTATCCTGGGAGACCGGGCTTATCCCATTCATAGGGCACTGGGACAAAAGGCATGGAGGAACTGTTTAGCTATTGCCTCAGTCATTGCAGAACGATAGTGACTTGTGCATTTGGCCAGGATGGAAGCTGCAGAAAAAAAAAACTTGCCTAAGATTATAGAGGTGTGTTGTATTTTGCACAATATTTGTGAGAGTAAGGGAGAAAGGCCGAATGATGGGTGGGAGAATTGCTTAGTGGTTTGAGCAGCCACCAAGGTGTCCATTAGAAAATGGAAACAGCCAGGGCAGTGTTGTTAGGGATGCCTGTTGCTCTTACTTTGTGTCTCAGTCCTGAAAATGTGCAGCTGCACATCCAGCTGTTATCCCAAGGGTGTGGTGGTGGGAGGAGGGGGATTGGATTGTGGGCATTGCAATTTCTTTGATGGGTGGTAGAAATGGCACATTGTGGCTCTCTTTATTTTATATAAATAGGCAAAATTCACCATTTTTCTATGTACTATGCATTGCAGATTCCTCATGAATGTTGTTTAATATTAAAAACAGTTAAAAATTTAATCTGTGCTATAGGAGCCAGAAATAAACCTTTGATTAAAACAGGAATGAAACATAGCTTTAAAGTGAAACAATGCAGTGGAGGGCAGCACACAACGATATGGGAACAGGGTGGGGACTCCGATTCACAGGCGAGTATACAGCTTGCATCTGCATTCTGGTGCAGAGTGTTGGGGCTCAAACTTATTAGCGTTGTTAGATGGCTTGAAAAAGCTGGGCTCCCAGCTGCAGTTGTTTTTGTTGCCCTGAGTTTGGGCTGGGGAGGGCAATGACATCTGGGAGCATGGTTGCAGAAATGCAGCAGGGAACATATGCTGGTGTTCCAGTACACTGTATTGCCCATGGGTTGCAGAAAATGGCTGCGTCCTGGTTGAGGGCACTGGATTTTCTGTGTGCCTGCTAGCAGTATGTAGTACAGATGAGCATTCTGCTGCTGTGTCACCTACAAGAGTTGACTTTGCATGTCTTTCTCTACAGTGTATCTTTTGCCATGGCAGTGCTATCTCTGGCCATTGCAATGCTGTATCTGTCCACTTTATCGCTTTCTCTGGATAGGTCCCTGTCTTCTTTCCTTCTTCGACTTCAAATACAACCGTCATCTCTCCGTTGTTTTCATTTTTGGGGGGAGTCTGCAATGAGGTCTGCGAATATTTCATGCAAGTTCCCTGTTTCTTCTCCCTCAGTTAGCCAGTTGCTCAGCTGTTGCTGAAGGCCCTGTCCTTGAGGGTCTGGATTGCTGCAGGTGCCATGCCTGGGGGAGTAGGGAGGAAAAAAAAACGGTTATTCAGGTTCCAGAGGGGCTATTATAGTGTTTTTTTAACATGATTTCTGCTTTCCTCTCCCTGAGATTCTTTGCAGTCTTGGGGGGCCCTCAGAGATGGTAAGTGGTGTGTACGTGAGGAGGGACATTGGGGGTTTTGAGTGTGCAGTCCATGCTGTTTGGGTTTGCACTTGTACCTTGGAGATTGGAGAGGATTTAGAATTGTGTTCCTGGTTTGGCTTTGCAGTTAAGGCAAGGAGGTGCTTATATGGGTTGGAGGAGTTAGCAGGCAACACCTGGGGGCGAGCTGGATAGTAATCCTCTCTGCTTCCCTTTTAGGTTGGAAGTTTCAGCAGTGGTGTAATTGCATAAAATCCTGACCAGTTCCTCAAAAAATGGATAGGTTATATTTCCACAGTCAGACTGTTTCCTGGCATCCATGGTTCTAATGTAAGTCCTCCGGAGCGGTTTGCTCTTTATCCAGCACTGGTTGATGTCCCAGTCATGACCCCTCTCAGACATCTGACTAGCAATGTTCACAAACACATCTTTATTGCGGTAGCTGGCCCCAAGAGCTTGCTGCTCTGACAGTTCTCCCCAGATGGCAATGAGAGCTAGGCTCTCGGCACAACTTCAAGTGTCTGCTCGAGGTATGTTGTAAAGGCTGCTGGAGTAATATCACCGTACTGCCTATATATTGGAATCTGGGTGCAAATGAGCCGATCGTAGCACCACACCAACTTTTACATGGGTGAGGGCCATCTAGTCAACTTGGCCACAGAGAAGAGGAGGGTACACAAGTGAACAGACAGGTCAGTCACAGATGCCCAAAAAGCACTGTGGGATAGCAGTTGGAGGACTGCCAAAGTAGTGTGCAGCTACTTTGCATGCACACAAAACAGTAGACCGCACTAACTCCATTCACATTGAACTTAATACACTTTGACAGATACTCCAGAGTTTGCGGTAAGTGCGGAGTTAGTGCACTCTAAGGAATTGCATAGTGTGTATGCAGGAGTTTTCACACCAAACTACCTTGAGGTAGTGTAGACTAAACCCCATGTGTAGACAAGCCCTTAAAACAACGACAAAGAAAGTATGACTAATTTTTCCGTGACTCTTGAGTTATGTATGCTGCAAAACTTCAGAATGGCTTCTTTCTGTACTGTTTGCAAATATAAATTACATTTATTTTCTCTGAAGCCCCACTCTCTCTTTTCTATACACAGAAAAGTTCATCTTTGGGATGCAGTCTTCATTCTTGGCTTGAGTAGTAGGGAGAAAGAGGCTTGGAAAGGGGGGCATGTTTCTAGCTCTTGTGTTTTCAATGTTAAGCATTTAAAAAAAAAACCCTAATTGTGGAACATTTTGATAAAAGACAGTGCACCAAATACTGCTGCCTTAGAGTAGAAGGAAACACTAACAATTTGTGCATGTTTTACATGACTGTTTATGGTGTTGTTGAATAAAACATACACAGTTTTTATAACAATTACCATGTGAAGCATCTTAAAGGGACCTGCGTGTCCATAAGCTAGCTATTATGAAGCTACACTGCTATTGTTCAGGATCTGGTACTATTTCTATTCTAAGTTGGTGTTTATAACTTGGCTATAGGAAAATCATTCAGGGCAGAAACGTAGCATGTATGGTTAATTATTGATAGCAAATGGGAGAGAAAAGAACATGTGGCTGATGCAGAAATGTAAGACAAGGCCGAGACCTCAACTTTTATTGAAATTATGCAGAGTGATGTGTTACTTGGCTGCCGCTAAGCCTAATAGTCCTAATCAGTAAACCCAAGGAACCCAACATTTGTCCTGGACATCACTGAGATAAAGCCCAGAAGCTCTAACACCTCAAACATACTGGTCTCAGGGAGGAATATATTCATGGGCATCCATTCTTTGATAGCACCAGTTTTTCTGCATCATTCTTAGCCCTACCTGTGTCCCAGTCTATGCCTATGTTTTGGGAAATGAGGCCACAAGTTCTGATATGTTGGCCTGAACTCAGTCTGCGTAAGGCAGAAATGATGCTCCCCCTCACTGTGGGAGGCATTTTGAAGATCTGGCAAAGTTTATGATAGCTTCTTTAATCCCGTTTCCTAAGGCTCCAATCGCCATGATATCTAAGTGTCTTGGAAGGTGAAAACAAATGAATGTTGCTTTGTTTTATTCTTGACTAGGACCCTGTAACTAATTTATTCTCCAGGTCCTGGAAAGATGACAGCAGGTGCCGCTGATTCTTTGTAACCAACCAAACAAATGTTCAGGAAGTAGGCCATCTATTCCAGCCTCCTTTTCCTGGTCATTACCATACAGATATTCAGATGGTGGGTGCCATCATAAATAGATGAGCCCCCTAGACAATTTTGATTTTTTTTTCAAAGATGGGACAAAAGGCAACAAGAATTTTTCAGCATCACCAACAAAACTGACAGTCAAAGGGGAAAAAAATCAAGCATATCAAAATCTCCATGGTTTCCTCTCAAAAAAAGAAAGATTCGAGTTAGTACCATATTTGACTTTTAATCTTCCCACATGTCCTCATTATGTATATGGCAGAATAGAAAGAAGCGCACCTGACTGAACATAATTCAAAATCATTAAAGTCGTTTCAGAGCTGCCTTTGGAATAAGATTTGCAGTCTGTCCGCCTATATTTCCCCAAGAACATCCTGCTCTTGCAATTTTTTGTATATACATTTAACTTTCAAGTAGAAGTAGTTTGAACGTGTCCTGTTGTTAAATTATAATAATAGCTGATATTCACATATGGAAAAGAAAAGAAAATATTTCAGCTTTTGCATTCACTAAATTTCCATTTTTCATCTGTGCTTAAGAATACAGAATAGGTGCTATGTGTTTCACAGCCCTGAATGCTGCTCCAAATCTTTTTTTTTTAAAAGTGTGTTGCTATTTCTCTTTCTTGATGCAAATTGTTTTCATCTCTCTTTCCGAGGGAATTTTAGGTGCAAATTTGAAGGGGGACACTCGCCAGTGGGGTGTTGGTCTGGGCACTTGCCATTCCCTTGATATAATTGTTGTTACTTCAAAGGTAGACACAAAGTTTTTGCCATAGCATGCATTATTCTAGGAATAGGAAACCCTATTGTGTAGCTTTCTCCTACTCCTAATAAACTGGCCTTTGCTTTTCCAGCCTTATTGGAGACAGTGCATTTTCCATGTTGGAATCCTGTATGTGCTGTCTCCATCCCCAAGCTGCCTCTCAATGGGCTAAGCTTCCTTCCTCTGCCTTGCTATTTTGAGACTGACCCGATAGAGTTCATGTTGCTGACTGTGCCTAGAGATCTGCTTGTGCGGTGTGTGATCCAGGATGATGCACCCCAGCCCCAATCAGAGTTTGCTAATGTGTTTGGATAAACCATTTCCATCCCCTCCATCTTGGTTTTGATCCTCCTGGACCTTAGAAAGAGCAGAGAAGTACTATCCTAAGCCTGTTCCAGGACTGACATTATTTCACATTATTTCATCATTGACCTCTGTTGTACAGCTTGGATAGCCATCAGGGCTGGAGTGGGGACCAACACATTACTGAGATAGCTCTCTGTCAAGAATAGCTTCAGCAATGCTCAGGTCCCACTTCTGCAATAATTCCCTTCAAGGCCTGGGGTAAGTACTTGTTGTGAAGCATCCCGAAGCTTAGCCCTGCTGTGGGACTATGTTCAGAAACATGACCACCACCATAGCCAATTCTGCCCCCTTCCTCTTTTCTCCAGGAATAGTGAATGTCTTCAAACTGTTGGAAAAAAGAACAAGAATGGTTCCTGCTCCCAAAGACTGCCTCCTTTTAGCCTGTGCTAACACCTATGAGTAACGAAGAAGTCCATGTGTGCATGGGACTGTGACTGCCCCTTGCTGGGGTCACCAGAAGGCCAACCTCCCCATCCTCTTTTGAAGAAACAAACACAAAAAGTGTTGGGTGGGAGATAGACAGGCTAGGTGCCAGGAGACCCCTGCAGACTTTCTGGCATGATCCTTTGGGTCACATAGTTGATCTCCACATAGGCAGAGATCTCAATTTAGCTGTTTTTTGAATGGTAAGAGCAAAAAAAAAAAGAGTAATTAGTAGTTTCCATATTTTTTTTAATTTGCAAGGTGAACTAGAATGTTGAGATGCTTTGGGGAGGAAACAAATCAATTGTTCCATTGTACAAGGTTATACTAGGTATAAAATTGGGAGGTTTTTACATTGACAATATTGTAAAGTTTCAGCATGGGCCATTGGTGCCTACATTTATGTCATAGGCAAACTTTGTCTGATTATCATTTCCTTAATCCACAGACAATAAAAAATCTTTTAAGAATGGCTTGTCATCACAGATTGTATCTGCAAATATGTCAAGAGCAACTGCATTGCCCCCATGGACATTCAGGGCTTCAGAGGAATTGTTGCCATCTACTGGGTCGATGATCAGTAACCTAGAAGGGTCTAATTAGGCACTAACACAAGAGACTCTTACAGACTATGGAATAGATACTGTAGTAGTCATTTTGAAAAGTCTAATTACATATTTATGGTATACTCAGACTAATGATCTGTTTGCCTCACACAAATATATTTGATTTTTTTACTATATAACTTTATTTTGTATACTGTCTTTCATTCAAGCTGTGTCCCAAAATTCTTTACTAAGTTAACTGCAATTATAGAGATAATTAATGGTGAAGTGGGAGAGAAATTATGAATTTTTAGGCATGGGAGAAAAGATTCCAGATCTTATTTGAAAATAGATGGATGGTTGATGGAGCAGAGAGATGCAGGAACACTATTCTGGATCGCAGTAGTTGCAGAGGAGAAGGTTCTTGCATCAAAGTGTCTATTTTGTGTGGAGAGAGAGAGAGATCATTGTAAGATGAGCAGAAGAGTGTAGATAGGAAGGAAGTAGAGTTAGAGAAGATCCATGAAGAGTTTTAAAAATCCATTTTTCACTTAAGTAATCCCATATTTTAAATCTACTATTAACTAATGCTAATGGTTTGAGCCATTCATATGAAAAAAGCATGCTAGAAGGCTAAATTGGGGGTGAAACCATCTCATAAATCTGTTTTGCCTAAAATTATTTTTCCAATATTAAGTGTTTTCAGACGTAACTGGAAATGTCCATCTTTTGATGGGTTTTATTCAACATTTTATGTCACTTAGAGATAATGGTTTGCATTTGTTTATAGTTTATATAGTAAATGTCAGAGACTCCTACATCGTATGCAACACCGTATCCATTCGGCAGTCACCCAAATGACACAGCGTGAAGCTCTATATGGAAAACTCAAGTGTCTGCCTCAGTGGTGCAGTCTTCTAAGCTTGTTTTGGATAGAGAGGGTGGTTTCCTAATCCTCTTTTCCCCTCCTGTGTCCTGTTTTCTCTGTGTCAGGTGTTTATAAACGCTGCACTATCTTTCTAACAGTAGGATCGGAACAACTGTGATTCTCTCCTAGGTCATGCTCTGGGAGGATACAACTTTAAATAAAGATGTGATCAGGGAATTATAGCATTTATTAGTACTGTTTGCGTGAAAATAATAGCGCACGGGAGCCATGAAAAAGAAACAAAATATTTAGTAACCATGTTAAAAACCTGTCCAGTAGTTTTGTTCATGCTATTAGAAAGCTTTAGTGCATTGAAGAAGAAAGATAGGCTTAACAAAACTTGCAAGCAACCACTGATAGACATCATGCCCTGGACTTCTGTTGAAATAGCTCGCAGACAAGCTGGAGCATGTCTGTGTGAATGCCAGTGCATAGCTGAAAGAGAAAGTGTCCCTTTGCTGTCGGTCTTATCAATCTCCTCCAGGTTCCTATCCCCTTCTTTTCTCTGGATCACTGCATCTGGCTTTCTTGATTGGTCATTTAAAACACATTTTTGGATTTACAAGGTTGATTGAACTAGCTCACCTGCAATACCCTGTGCTCTCATCATTTGCAAACTACTGTAAGCCCTCTTTCAAGCTCGGTTTCTCCGCCCTTCTCATATAATCCAGGACCATTTCAATTTGCTTGATTCTCCATGTCTGCCAGTGTCCTCCAAAAAGGGTCGTATCGAATGGTATCAAATGCTTTTGGGTAGTCATAAAGCTGCATTTTTCACAGATGTGATGGATATTCATGATTTGCTCATGTGGCTCTCTTTGAAACCAGCTTGTTGTGGTGGTAGTTCTGCTTCCGCCCTTCGTTGTTAAAAACATATGTTTTGTATTTAAAGGCACGTTATCAATGTAAATTAGCGTGGGCCCACAATTTGGATACGGTAGATGCAAGCTTTTACAGAGCCTAATAGCAATGGAAATGTTTTCATGCATTTAAAAAATTATTGGGAGATGCAGGGTGGTCGTGAGTTTCAGACACCTGTTTGCAACCCAGAGGTTGAGAACACATTCTTCAGAGCATTGATGTTGCTTCCTAACTGGCTGGGAAAGGAGTGCAGCAGAGCATTTCCTAGCTTCCCCCAGCCTACATCCTTCAGGGGGCTGAGTGTGTTTTTGCAGCACTTCTGACCCTTGCCTGCCCAAGAATCGAGATGGAAATCAAGACATTTTAATGGCTAGAGATTTGCCAGGCAAAAGCTGCCTCATGACTCTCAGTACAAATACATGGAAGGCAGAGATTTTTTTTTTAAAGAACAAACTGCATCATCAGGGGGGGGGGAGGAGGGAGGGGTTATAATCCTTTTTGTTTGATAATCCAATTTGGTCAATTTTAATCTCAGTTTTAGACATTTCCTGTACAGTGTTGAAACAAGCAATATTTGTGCATTGGCTTGCAGAGTGAATGATTGAAAAATCATGCTGCATGTTAGTACCAATATAAGGGTGAGCTACCTTTAGTTTTAGGAATTGACTGCACAGCTAAACTGTGAATATTTTTGTCCAGGCTACAAACTTGGGATGCAGTATTGCAAGCAGCAACGGTTTTCTTACTCCAGCGTATTTATTGAATTTGTAAATGTATAATTATGGTTACATAAATGCAGGAGTTCAATGAGAGTACACATGTGCATGAAAGCTGCTGGATCAGGCTTTAGCTTTTAACTTACAGGCGATCAAATATCAAAGGAATTTTGCAGTGCGAGTTGGGTTATTTGCACTAAGGAATTATTTCCTCCCCCCCCACATATTTAGACCATTAAACCATAAAGATTACTAGGATATTTTGATTTTTTTTTAAATCTAAAATATCTTTACTTTTAAACACTGCAGGTTACAATGCACTTCTTTAATATCCTGGCTGTGGAAACTTTAATTGGTTTGTGATTAAATGCTGGGAGCTTTCTCCAAAATATAAAAAAAACTTACCAGAGAGAGTGCAGTCTGGATCCTGTTCTGGTGAGGTAAAGACCTGCAAGTTCTGCAGTAAGAGATCTAGTTCTTTCTTTCTTTGTTTCTTGAGCCTTTAGTTGTTAGGCCCTGGGATTCAGAAAAGCCTGCATCCCAGGCTCCTTACCATAGATTAATATGTTACATGATGGTGTCTCTTGTAAAAACAAAATATATATGATAGGGCTGTCGATTAATCATAGTTAACTCACGCAATTATCTCAAAAAAATTAATCGTGATTAATCTCAGTTTTGATCGCACTGTTAAACAATAGAATACCAATTGAAATTTATTAAAATTTTTTGGATGTTTTCTACATCTTCAAATATATTGATTTCAATTACAACACAGAATACAAAGTGTACAGTGCTTACTTTATATTATTGTTCTTATTACAGATATTTGCACTGTAAAAATGATAAACAAAAGAAATAGTATTTCTCAGTTCATCTCATACAAGTACTATCGTGCAATCAATTTATCATGAAATTGCAACTTAAAAATGTAGATTTTTTTTGTTACATAACTGCACTCAAAAACAAAACAATGTAAAACTTTAGGGCCTACATGTCCACTCAGTACTACTTCTTGTTCAGCCAATTGCTAAGACAAACAAGTTTGTTTACATTTACGGGAGATATGCTGCCAG
Source organism: Chrysemys picta bellii (assembly GCF_011386835.1). Classification (NCBI taxonomy): domain Eukaryota; kingdom Metazoa; phylum Chordata; order Testudines; family Emydidae; genus Chrysemys; species Chrysemys picta. Next base: position 96,821,116 of record NC_088792.1, read on the forward strand.
CTTCTTATTTACAATGTCACCAGAAAGTGAGAACAGGCATTCACATAGCACTTTTGTAACCAGCATTGCAAGGGATTTACATGCCAGATGCTAAACATTCGTATGCCCCTTCATGCATTGGCCACCATTCCAGAGGTCATGCTTCCATGCTGAGCACAATTGTTAAAAAGATAATGAATTAAATAATTTGTGACTGAACTCCTTGGGGGAGAATTGTGTGCCTCCTACTCTGTTTTACCCACATTCTGCCATATATTTCATGTTATAGCAGTCTCAGATGCTGACCCAGCACATGTTGTTAATTTTAAGAACACTTTCACTGCAGATTTGACAAAACGCAGAGAAGGTACCAATGTGAGATTTCTAAAGATAGCTACAGCACTTGACCCAAGGTTTAGGAATCTGAAATGCCTTGCAAAATCTCAGAGGAACGAGGTGTGGATCATGCTTTCAGAAGTCTTAAAAGAGCAACACTCGGATGCGGAAACTACAGAACCCGAACCACCAAAAAAAGGAAAACCAACCTTCTGCTGGTGGCATCTGACTCAGATGATCAAAGTGATCATGCATTGGGCCACACTTCTTTGGATCGTTATTGAGCAGAATTCGCCATCAGCATGGGAGAATGTCCTCTAGAATGATGGTTGAAGCATGAAGGGACATATGAATATTTAGCACATCTGGCACGTAAATATCTTGCAACGCCGGCTACAACACTGCCATGAGAACACCTGTTCTTACTTGCAGGTGATATTGTAAACAAGAAGCAGGCAGCATTATCTCCTGCAAATGTAAACAAACTTGTTTGTCTGAGCAATTGGCTGAACCAGAAGTACGACTGAGTGGACTAGCAGGCTCTACAATTTTACATTTTTATTTTTGAATGCACTTTTTTTTGTACATAATTCTACATTTGTAAGTTCAACATTCATGATAAAGAGATGGCACTACAGTACTTGTATTAGGTGAATTGAAAAATACGATTTCTTTTTTTTTTTTACTGTGCAAATACTTGTAATCAAAAATAAATATAAAATGAGCACGGTACATTTTTTATTCTGTTGTAATTGAAATCAATACATTTTTAAATGTAGAAAACCAAAAATATTTAAATAAATGGCATTCTATTATTGTTTAACAGTGCGATTAATCATGATTAATTTTTTTAATCGCTTGACAGCCCTAATATATAATAAAATAAAACAAAAAAAGTTCCACTTCTTTCAGAAGTGTCCAAATACAGGGAGATGATTGACAGTAATGGATCAAAAATATCTTTACTGATAATTCCTAATGGCCAGATTGTGCTCTGATTCCCATTCACACACTTACTAATAGGTGCCGATACCTATTGATTTCAGCTGAAGTGTGCACATATCTGAAGGCAGAACAAGCATTTTAAAAAAACCCTCTCTCTAAATACTCAATTAGACACCATTCCTGTTGTCTGAGTTGTGTGGGCAACCCTTGACATCCACACCGAGTACCATTTAAAGTCAGTGAGGCTCTGCCCAGGTGCAAAGGATGGGTTCACCTTCACAATCACATTTCAGAACTATGGCACTACTCAGTACAATGTTATAGTCTACTGTGTTGGTGGCTCTTTTAATTCCTGATAAAACAATGGTCTACTTTTGAGTAATTTGTGTTTCATGAGTGCCGTTTTTTCCTCTTAGAAACCAGAGAGATTAAATAATAATAGGTTAATTTTTTGGTGCCCGTTTTCAAAGAGTTTTGGTGCCCTAATAATAAAACCAAAAGCAAAAAAACAGAAAATGAAAACTATAATTTGGCAAATATTAATAAATTGGAATTTATACAAAGTCGGGGACCCCAACATACAATACAAAACCATACAACAAAGAGAAAAATATTTTTTTTTAAATGATGCAAAGGAAAAAAAAATCTCGCATATAATCCTGACGATTGCCATAGAAGTACCTTTGTGGGGAAAGAATTTCACAGTTCTGGGCTCCTGATGGAGAAAGCATTAGTTTCCTGTTATCTCAAGATTGTATTTTATAGTATTCAGCACTTTTAACATCAACCGTCTCAATTGCTTTGGTCCTTCAGTTTGGAGAAGCCTATATCATTTATCAGTTTAAATTCTTTTATATAAAATTGGACTTACTAGACAGTAGGCAATCACTGATGGTAAAACCAGAACCCAAGTTACCACACAAAAATTAACAGCCTAACTTAAAACCCACCAAAGTCTGGAAATATAGGTTTAGTGTTCTCGTTCTTTTTAAAATTCACATTGTTGTATCTAGGTAGATATTGATAGAACATTTCTTTCATGCTGGACAGTATGTACTGGAATGCCAAAAGGTGACAGAATGAGTCTGAGGACAAAGTAGCTTGTATGTTCTTGCTTCAGTAGGCTGAATATAGACCATTATTTTAAACAGTTTTGCCTCTGTGCCTTTAATAAATGTGCTCTTACTGCTTTTCAGCATAGATAAAGAAAGATATCCCACATCAGATTTAGGTCAAGAGCTTCAATTGCAGGAGAAAATGATGGATGTTTCCTTTAGGGATGATGGAATGTGGAGACGGCACATCTCTGACTGATTGAGTTTAAGGCTTTTAGGACTTCTCTCCAACCCCTACAAAATAAATAAATAAGATCATGACCGTGATCAAAATGAGATTTTCTTTTTTTAAGGTATATGTTTTTAAAAGATTGCCCCTTTTGTTTTCCACAAAATGTCAATAAGGGCTCCTTTGTTGCCGGACAAGAAAAGGCGCAGAAAAATACTAAAGTTTCTAAAGGACTCCTGCCATTGCTGCAGTCCAGGAGGGGTATGTTTTGAAACTGACAGGCATTTACTTCACAGAATATTCAAGATCACTTGTTGCAACTCCAATGATGATAAATGTACTTGTCTTGAAAATTAATCAGACTTGCCATGGAAGAATAATGTTTATGTAGCCTTAAGTAATTGACACTCTTGTTGAAAGGACTCCAATTTCAGAGTATCCTTTTCATTCAATAACCATCCGTGTTTTACTGTGGGGCACATCTATATTCATTTTGTTAGCAAGAATAGCAAGAAATTCATGAAGTACATCAGAATCGGGAAGCCAGTGAAATAATCATCAGGTCCACAGGATCACCAAAGGCTAAAGAGAGTAATTAAAGAAGATAGGGACATTTCTGAGAAGCTAAATTTCTTTGCATCAATCTTCACCACAAAGGATATTAGGAAGATAGGCACCATGGATCTTTTTCCTGATAATAAAGATGAGGCACTAGCAGAGATTAAGGTGTCAAAAGTAGTAGCCCTGGAAAATTGTTAATTTAAAGTGCAATTAGGCATTAGGCCATGAGTTCTGAAGGTGCTCAAGTGGGAAGTGGCTGAAGTACTAGCAAATATATGGACACTCATTCAAAACAGCTATTGTACTAGAAGATTGAAGGGTAGCAAATGTGTATATTTAAAGAAGGCTCTAGGTGTGATCTGTGGGATTGCAGACCAGTAATCTTACATTTGTACAAAGTAAATTAATTGAAACAGTAATTAAAAATAGAATAATAAAACACCTTGAAGACAACAACACGATAGGGTCTAATCAGCGCAGTTTCTGCAAAGAAACCATATCTCTCACTAATTTATTATAATTCTTTGAATGTGTCAAAAAAGTAGTGGGTACAGTAGAACTGGTTGACATAATTTACTTAGGCTTTCAAAAGGCCTTTGACAAGATTCCTCACCCAAGAGGCTGCTAAAAAAAAATCTAAGTAGGCAGAAGAAGACAGGGCATGCATTGTCATGGATCGGAAACTGGTTAGGTGACAGAAAGCAAAGAGTAGTATTAAATTATCAGTTTTCATTTTGGCAAATGGTTAGTAGCAGGGTGCGCCAAGCTTCCATACTATGTCTTGCGTTGTTTAATATATTTATGAATGATCTGGAAAGGGGAGGAGCAACATTTGCAGATGATTCACATTATTTAGGTTACTCAAGACCAGAGAGAACTGTGAGGAACTTCAGAGACACTTGAACTAGGTGAATAGGCAACACAATGGCTATTCAAAACAGTGTTGATAAAGGCAAAGTAATGCCATTAGAGGGAAAAATTTGAACTACTCATACTCATACACTTTGCACAGCTCTAAATTAACTGTATCAATTCAGGACAGGGACCTAAATCATTGTGGAAAGTTCAGTGAATACCTTTGTTAATGTGCAACTGTGGTCAGAAAAGCTACCCATATGTTAAGATGCAAAAGGAATGGGATCAAAAATAATATGTTAAAGATTATAATTATATAAATCAATGGTGTGACCTCACCTTAATTGTTGTGTGCAGTACTGGTTGCCCAATCTCAAGAAGGATATTACAGAATTAGAGAGATTCAGAGAAGAGGGATAAGAATGACTAGGGACACAGACACTTGTCTGAAGTGAGGTTGAAGACATTGGGATTGTTTACTTTAGAAAGGAGACAAATAAGAGAAGACATGATGAAAGGAAACAAAATAATGAAGGGTCTGGGAAAGATAGATCTGGAACTTCTGCTCTCTCTGAATTCATGGGACAGTCAATAAAATTGAAAGGTGGCAAATTAAAAATGAACAGAAATCCTTTTTCATACAATGTGTAATTAGACTGCAGAACTCAGTGCCACAGGATGTCTCTGAGGCCAAAAAAGTAGTAAGATTCAAAGAGAGATTGGACATTTATGTGGATAAAAAAGAATATGAAGGATTAGAATAGTTAATACAAAAAAGAATATTGGAAGGGAGATAAAACCCGTACCTTAGACCAGTCCATCCCATGCTTTGCTGCACATTGGGCTACCCACATTTGTTATCCTTGCCTGTCAACTGCCCTTATCTCCAAATCTTCCCATTTCATGTTGAGGTGCTTGATGTCGTTCAGAACTGTTCGTTTCCATGTTATTCATGGTCTTCCTCTCTTTCTTCTTGCATTTTCCAGCTTCCATTCAAGGGCGGTATTTGGTAAGCGTTCTTTTTCCATTCTCAGCACATGTCCCAGCCACTGATGTCTTCTTTTGTAGATTATGCGTGAGAGAGTACCTTGTCCAGTAATTTTTCTGACTTCTTCATTTGTCTTCCTATCTCTATATGTTATTCCCAATATTCTTTGCAGACATTTGTGATGAAATGCATCCAGCTTTTGCGTATCTTTTTTGGTAAGTTGCCATGTCTCACTGCTATATGTTGTGATGGCGCTAACAATTGCAGTTTTGTCTTGAGGGAGATGTTTTTGAGTTGCCAATGTTTTTGAGTCTTCCAAATGCAGCATTTGCCTTCCCAATTCTTCTTCTTCCCGTACATCAGAGTTTAAATCAATTTCTGTTAGGGATTAGTATGTGACCTTCAAGGGGGGGACAGATTCCCCACATCTCTCTATTATGGGGTTTCTTGCTCTGGACATTGTCAGAGGGAATACTGAACTGGATGGATTAAGAGTCCGATTCATTATGCCTGCACCTATGTTCCTAAGCAAGTCTTTGCCAGGAAATTACTTTTATATTAATCAAATTATATAGTTAAAATAGATTAAAAAAGAATAAAAAAGTTGTATCAAACATTGTGCTTGAGAATAGGTGGTTTCAGCTAACCATGTGATATGGGTTTCATATTTCTATCCCATGGCCACAAATTAGTTTTGTTGTTGTTTATTATTATTAGTAGTAGTAGTTGTGATGTTGCACTCTATATGATTTTATGAAAGTATGCTGATGAGTGTAAATATAATGGAACTAAAATATGCTTCATGCAAAAGGTCACTTGTAAGGTATCATTACAAAGCTTATAATCTACTGAGTGTGGTCATCCTATTTGTATAAATGTATCACTCTTGTATCTGAAACTAGAAATATGAAATATAACTCTGAGGGCTTATTGTAATTATGCAAAGTGTGGGCCACTAATGGTTTGGAATCTTGATGGCTCCCATCAACCAGGACAATTGACTGTAGATAGCTCTGTTTTACTTGTAAGTCTTTCTGTATACGCATGTGCTGGCAAGTGGTTAATGAAGTCTTACAGTGACATATGATCATGTCACCTGAACTGGAATCCATCTTTAACCTGGTGCTTTTCCATTGAGAAGGAGGGGTGGGAACTCAGAGAGGGACAAAGGATTCCCACCTCATGCAAAAGATATATAAGTGGGTGGAACAGAACAATGGAGGGCCATCATGAGAAATCCCCTAGCTACCACCTGAGCTGGAACAAGGGCTGTACCAGGGGAAAGGATTGTGCCTAGACTAGAAGGCGTCCAGTCTGTGAAAGAAACTTATTGAAACATCTCTGAGGGTGAGATTTGATCTGTATTCAGTTTTATTACTGTACTAGGCTTAGACTTGGGTGTTTTATTTTATTTTGCTTGATAATTCACTTTGTTCTGTCTGTTACTACTTGGAACCACTTAAATCCTACTTTCTGTATTTAATAAAATCACTTTTTACTTAATTAATTAACCCAGAGTATGTATAAATACCTGGGGGTGGGAGGGCAAACAGCTGTGTATATCTCTCTATCAGTGTTATAGAGGGTGAACAATTTATGAGTTTACCCCGTATAAACTTTATACAGGGTAAACAGATTTATTTGGGGTTTGGACCCCATTGGGAGTTGAGCTTCTGAGTGTTACAGACAGGAACACTTCTTAACCTGCTTTCAATTAAGCCTACAGCAGTTAGGAGATGTGGTTCAGACATGGGTCTGGGTTTGCAGCAGGCTAGCGGGTCTGACTGAAACCATGCAGGGCACTGAAGCTTCTAGTTAAGTCTGCAGCTTTGGGGCACATGGTTCAGACCCTCGGTCTGTGTCTGGCTCAACAAGACAGGGTGCTGGAGTCCCGAGCTGGCAGGGAAAGCAGGGGCAGAAGTAGCCTTGGCACATCAGTTGGCAGCCCCAAGGGGTTTCTGTATTTCTACTTCTCCATTTCTACCATTATGATTTTGTTAAACGTATTCACTACTAGTAAAATTTCCTCCTCTGCAGAAGGCCAACATAAGGCCTATGCACTAGCATTCTTCTTCAAGTGATTGTCCCTATAGGTGCTCTATGTGAGGATGTGCGCGCGCACTTGTGCACTCTTGATCGGAGATTTTGTCAGTCGAATCCGTGGGTCTGCTGTCTACACATCCTCGTGTTCTGGTATAAGGCTATGAAGGGAGGGGTAGAGTTGCTGCTGCTCCAGTTCCTTCTCAGCTGCCTGCGGCTTGAGACAGACGGTCATTGTGTCTGCTAGCTAGCTACACAGCTTGTTGACTTTTCTTTCTTATTTTCTTGTTTTTGATTTCTTTGCTATAGTTTCATTTTACTGTTATTTTTCTATTGAATTCAGCACAACTTTGTGCTCCCCCCATCCTTTTTTGTTTGTTTGGGCCTACATTTCATTCAGCCCTCTCCATCTCCAGCTTTTCTTGTCAGGTTATGTCCAAGACCCTGGAATTCATACCCTGCCAGACCAGCCACAGATCCTTCCCCTTCAGCAAGAGGCATTCTAACTGCCTTGGCTGTCTTGGAGAGCCCCATGTCCTCTCTAAGTGCAAGTGAATTCAAAAGCAGATCCAGAAAGCTGAGAGGGGACAGACTGAAACTGCTTCTGATGGAGCATTCTCTGAGACCCGTGGAGCCTGGGTCCCTCATTCTCAAGCATCCACTGTTCAGAATGCGCTGGCGATTGCACTAGCCCCAGCTCCGTTAAGCAAAGATCCTGTGGGCCCTCATATTCTTTGAGACCATCTAAAAGAAGAGACCACATTCTCCAGAAACGGAGACAAGAGAAGAAAGTCACTCTCCTGATCAGAAACAAGGAGTCCTCACATCCTGGTATGGATATCACTGAGGCTTCTACCTCCTCTGGAACTGAGTTCACAGTACCACCAGAAAAGATCCCAACGTGCAACACACTGAGATCCTCCTGGCAAGCAACTTCATGCAGCACCGGCATCAGTACCAGAACTGGAGCCTTTTAAACACAAGGATTCCTCCAAGTCCAAGGTCTTAAAGTAATTGTCTTCAGTATCGTCCTTCTCAGATCACAGTAAAGAGCATATGGACTGTCCCTTGTTACCGTCCCCAGTACCTCGCAACACTATCCAGATTCCCCACTCCCATCCAGGTTCTTGTCTCAGGAGGACTTCCAAATCTGGAAGAGCATGAATCCCCTCTTGAGGAGTACCAAGAGGGATTTCCCACCAGTACCAACTTACTCTCTGGAACTGACTTACCTTCTGGTCCTACTGCATCCTTCTACAAAGACTTGACCACTGGAAACTGTGCAGTTATTGGTCCCTCCCTGGCTTCCAGTAGTGACGTAACCCCTTGTACTGATGCCTCTTGCTCCTCCACTGGACGCAGGTGAGGATACTTCCTCTGACTCAGATGTGTCCGTACAGGTTTCCACCATCTTTCTCTTCTAGCCTTCTTCCCTTGAGATGTGTCTTGAGGAAGAGATCACCAGCGGATGACTGGCCCATCAACCCTGGCAAGGGCTCTCCGGGGTCCTGCCCTGTTCCTTATAATCCAGTCCAGTGGGCTTTTTGGAACCCGTGGGATCTCTATAAGAACAGTTATACAGTGTGCTCTCATGCAAGAGGTCTGATCAAGAACAACAGCCACTGTCAGCAGGCCACCTTCCACAGGAAGAACCTCCAGAATAGCAGGAGCTAGGCACAGAGGAGGAGACACCACCATTGTACAAATCCTGTTCCTCACCGGATGAGGCTGTTATGCCTGCCCACACACCCCGCCGTCCTTTGGGATGATTCAAGATGTTTCAAGACCTCAAATCCTTACAGATCCTGTTGGAGGAGATCAACATTATTTTCTGAACATTTTACATACTTTCCCCCAGGAGAAGATTGCCGTGCCCTTCCATGTCTGTTAGCACCAGCCCCTTTGGTGTGGCAAACACCAGCGACCCTACCACTCACTTGTAAGCAGACTGATAAAAAAATACTATATTCTTTCTAGAGTTCAAAGTATCCTTTCTCCCATCGTACCTCTAACCCTTTGGTCATTGATGCAATTAATGTAACAACTAGACAGTATTGGTCTTGATCACCCCCTTCTCACAAGCAACTTAAATGCATAGACTTTCTTGGCAGCAAAAATTACTTCTTCTTCGAGAGATGTCCCTGTGGATGCTCCACTCCAGGTGTTGGTGCGTCCCTGCGCCTTTGCTCGGAGATTTTTGTAGCAGTACTCGTAGTGGCCACGCATGCGCAGATGCTGCTCCCCTGCTGTGAGTCTAGCTTAATAGTACGCATGCGTGGCCGGTCTCCTCAGTTCCTTCTCTACCGTCCCCGGCCTGAGACGGAGCTCAGCAGACTCGTTAGAAAATTCCTTTCTCTTGTTACAATTACCCTTCTAGTTAGTTAGTTTGTTGTTAGTTTGTTGTTAGTTATAGTTAGTTACCATTTTTATCTGGGAAAAAAAAAAATCCTGTCAGCTGCAGCCGCTTCAGACATGCCTGGCTCCACAGGCTTTAAACGCTGCTCAAACTGCAAGGAGGCCATCCCGCTGTCAGATGGCCACTCACACTGTATAAAATGTTTGGGGGAGACCCACATTCCTCAAAAATGTGCCCACTGCAGAAAACTCAGCTCCAGGGCACGGAAGGACAGGGAGCTTACATTGAAACTGCTCCTCCTCCAGAAATCCCTAGGAGTGGCTTCAAACCCAGGCGCTGATTCCGGCTCCGCTGCCCACTACAGCCCCCCCCGCCTCAAACAAACACAAGAAATCTGCTAAGAAAGGGCACCTTTTGTCATCTTCAAAGGAAACCCTGAGACACAAGCCCTCCCCGGGCAGATCTACCGCTTCCCTGCCTGTGCTCCCCCGCTTGAGCACATTTGACAAGCCGGGCTCCTCCGGCACCGCGCGAAAACCGCCTGAGGCTGAGGCGCGAAGCTCCGGTGCCGAGGCTTCAGGCTTTCAGCTGCTTGCCTCTCTTCTGGCACCGTTCGGCACTGCGACGGACACGGTACCGACATTCCACACCCTGCCTGACCCCCTGCAGGCTGGTGCTGCCCTCCCGGCACCGACCACGGCACCGGCACCCGTGGAACTGATTGGCAGTGAGCCAAGAAACAAAGCCCCGGCTCAGAGGAATGTTCCCTCATTGCATCTCCCTCCTGCACAGCCTTCACCTCACGCAGGAGCCTCACCTTTCAATTTACTCAGGCAAGAGATCTGCTGGTGTCACCTATCCTGCAGTCTCCCCTGCTGAATGCCTGTTTCTCTTTGATGGCAGAGTCAGGGTCTGAACAGCCTTCCTCCAGTGAGGAGGAAACTGGTCCACAGGAGGGTTTTTCTCTGTATCAACCCTCCCATCCCCAGACCCCAGTCAACAGAGGTTTTAGGAAAATTACCTCAGCCTATTCTCAGGATCCTGCCCCCGGGGGGGAGGGGGTGTGAACCCCTGGATGGCACTACCTATGCCCTACCCACCACCATGACAATATTGGGCACCGTGGGCATTGTACCCTCGAGAACACACACGCTACGCCACCTCAACCAGGCGCAACACCGGTCTAGCACCACCGCCTGACGAACCTGCCAATGACACCAGACAGCACCATCACACTTGCAGGATCAACCAAGTCCAGCTCCTATTCCAGTAGAGCCGGAAGTAACGCCTGAAGAAGCCTTACTTCCCCCTCTTCCAACACCGTCGGATGACTACGCAAAATTCCAAGACCTCTTTAAAAGAGTTGCCAGTGACTTGAGAATTAACTTGGAGGAAGTCCCTGAACAACAGCATGAGTTAACGGACATCCTACAGCCCTCTTCTTCCTCTAGGGTTGCATTACCAATCAACATAGCCCTTTTAGAACCTGCTAAGTCCATCTGGCAGACTCCAGCTACATGCCTACCGACCTGTAAACAAGCAGACCGGAAGTACTTCATCCCATCTAAGGGCTCTGAATTCCTTTTTACCCATCCGGCGCCAAACTCGTTAGTAGTAGATGCAGCGAACCAAAGGGCCAAACAACAGTATTCCCTCTCCACCCCAGCCAACAAGGAAAGTAAACGCTTGGACTTCTTTGGTCGTAAAGTATATGCATCCTCGACGCTACAATTTCGTATAGCTAATTATACTGCAGTTCTTGCAAAATATGACCACAGAAACTATAATAAGTTCATGGACTTTATTGACGAAAACCCAGAACAGAAAAAACAACAATTCACAGCCCTGGTTTCCGAGGGACAAATCAAATCACGCACCGCTCTTCAAGCGGCCCTCGATGTAGCCAACACTGCAGCAAGATCGACCGCCACAGCAGTGGTCATGCGCCGAGGTTCATGGCTCTCCTCCTCTTTCTTTCCTCGAGAGGTCCAGAGCTCCATTGAAGATCTTCCCTTTGACGGTGAAAAACTTTTTGCTTCCGCCACGAACGACGTGCTTCACTCAATGAAGGACTCAAGGGCAACCCTCCGGTCCTTAGGTCTCCAGACACCTAAGACCAGAAGACGGCAATATAGATACCAACCTTACCAACGTCCACGCTATCCCGCATTCACACAACACTCCCATAGACCACAGGAGCAACAGCAATAATAACAACGCCAAAGACCAAGATTCCAGCGTCGTCGTCCCAATTCTGCGGGGGCGCCTCAACCCCCTCCAACTAATAGGCAGATTTGAAGCCTTGGTCGAGGGTTTAGAAAACAGCGTTCCCACTTCAGCCAGCACACATATCTTTGAACATCGCCTACGACCATTCTCCCACCAATGGCAGAACATTACCTCCGACAAGTGGGTTATAGAGGTGGTTACAATTGGATACGCCAACAACACAAAGGGAAGGGTTTTTACTCCCATTATTTCTTAACAGAAAAGAAAACTGGGGGATGGCGACCAATCCTCGACCTCAGGCGGCTCAACAAATTTGTCAAAAAGCAAAAGTTCAAGATGGTTACTCTCACCACCATAATCCCAGCGCTGGAGCAGGGCGATTGGTTTTCAGCCCTCGACCTACAGGACGCCTATTTTCATGTGACTATACACCTGGCCCACAGATGCTTCCTACGTTTTACTCTTGGCTCAATACATTTTCAATACAGGGTTCTTCCCTTCGGACTGTCCACGGCCCCCTGTGTTTTTTCCAAGATCCTAGCCGTAGTTACTGCCTACCTCAGAAAACAAGGGTTCATAATATTGCCTTACCTCGACAATTGCCTCCTCAAAGCCTCAACGTTCGACGAAGCTCTCCGATCCACGCGGCTTACTGTCGATTGTTTCCTATCTCTAGGCCTGCAAATAAACAAAAACAAATCCATATTATGCCCCACCCAACATCGGGAGTTCATAGGGGCATACCTCGACTCCCAGATGGGATTGGCATCTCTTCCACCCGACCGCTTCAACTCCATAAGCCGACTGGCCACAAAAATTCGCAACAGTCCCCAGAAGACTGTCCGAGACTGTCTACAAATACTAGGTCACATGGCCTTGTGCACTTTTGTTGTCCAAAATGCACGCCTCTACATGAGGCGTTTCCAAGCGTGGTTGGCCACGGTTTACAGACCGAATGTGCACTCTCTAAACAAGACTCTTTCCATACCTTTCCGAGTCAAAGATTCTCTACTGTGGTGGACAGTTCACTCCAACCTCTGCTCTGGAGTCCCCTTTTTTCAGGAGGCTCCATCCCTCATACTGACTACCGATGCATCTCTGACAGGCTGGGGTGCACACATGTCTCCCCACACAGTCCAGGGGCTATGGTCTTCAACCGAGACCTCTCTGCACATAAATGTCCTAGAACTTCGAGCCATTCGCAATGCGTGCGGTCACTTTCTTCCACTAATCAGGAATCACCATGTATGCATAATGACAGACAACATTGCATGCATGTTCTATGTAAACAGGTAGGGAGGAGCTTGATCCCACTCGCTTTGCACAGAGGCTATGAAGCTCTGGAATTGGTGCATTGTGAACAACATCCGGGCATCAGCTGCCTATCTTCCCGGAGTGATGAATACCACAGCGGACGAAATAAGCAGACGCTTTCCCTGGGATCACGAATGGGAGATAGACGAGAAAACCATTCACAACGTATTCCGCATTTGGGGTCACCCAACCATAGACCTTTTTGCAACTGCGAAAAACAAGAAATGTTCCGACTTTTGCTCCAGAGCGGGCCTGGGCAAACATTCCCTGGGAGACACATTCATGATCCCATGGCACCAAAACTTACTCTATGCGTTTCCCCCGATACCGGTTCTCAACAGGGTCCTGATAAAAATACGAACAGACCGTGCCAAGGTGATCCTAATTGCCCCGTCGTGGCCCAGACAACTGTGGTTTCTGTTCCTCACCAGAATGTCGATTCGACCACCAATCTCGTTGCATCTCCTCCCGAACCTCCTATCACAACAACACGGCCGATTTCTCCACCCCAACCTGCTTCACCTCAAAGCCTGGTTCCTACATGGTTCTCCAAAAGCGAACTAGATTGCTCTGAACAAGTTCAAAGAGTGCTCCTACATAGCAGAACACAATCTACTCGCACCACCTGTCTACAAAAGTGGAAACGATTCACACATTGGCGTTCAGCTAAACAACTTTGTCCCATATCGGTATCTCTCTCGCTCATACTTGATTATCTATTGGACCTTAAGTGGTCCGGCCTTTCTTTCAGCTCCATCGGAGTCCATTTAGCTGCTATTACAACTTTTCATGCAAAATTGATGATACTTCTGTTTTTGCTCATCCAATCACCAAGCGTTTCCTCAATGGACTCCAAGTCCTATACCCAGACATTAAACCACCTACCACCCCGCGGGACCTTCATTTAGTACTATCTTGCCTAACTCAACAACCCTTTGAACCCCTAGCCACGTGCTCCCTTTTACACCTTTCGATGAAAATAGCATTTTTAGTGGCAATTACCTCCGCCAGACGGGCAGGAGAAATAGCAGCTCTTATGGCAGACCCGCTATATACGCTATTTTTCAAAGACAAGGTTACCCTCAGATTACACCCCAAATTTCTTCCTAAGGTGCATTTGTCATTCCACATTAATGAGCCGATACACCTACCAACCTTTTTTCTGAAACCACATGCGAACTCGTTCAAAGCTACAATGTATACATTAGATGTACGCAGGGCCCTGTCCTTCTATTTGGATAGAACCAAACCTTTTAGAAACTCTTCTAGACTTTTTGTCTCCATCGCAGAACGTTCCAAAGGTTCTCCTATTTCTACCCAGAGACTTTCAAACTGGATTTCTCAGTGCATCTGGTTGTGCTATCAGATGAAGAAGGTTACACCTCCAGACAGCATCAAAACGCATTCCACTAGATCTCTGGCTGCCTCTGTAGCATTCTTATGCAAAGTTCCCCTGGCTGATATCTGTAAAGCAGCCACTTGGTCCTCTGAACACACATTTGTTAAACACTATGCCCTTACTCAAGGCCCCCTTTCTGATATATGTTTGGGCAGGGCTGTACTATCTACGGCATTCCTATCAGATCCGAAGTCCCTACCTCCTTGAGACACACTTCTTTTAAGTCACCTGGAGTGGAGCACCCACAGGGACATCTCTTGAAGAAGAAGAGGAGGTTACTCACCCTGTGCAGTAACTGACGTTCTTCAAGATGAGTGTCCCTGTGGGTGCTCCACTACCCACCCTCCTCCCCTCTACTTCGGAGTTGGGGTAGCCTACGTTGTAGAGAAGGAACTGAGGAGACCGGCCACGCATGTGTACTATTAAGCTAGACTCACAGCACGGGGGCAGCCTCTGCGCATGCGTGGCTGCTACGAGTACTGCTACAAAAATCTCCGAGCAAAGGCGCAGGGACGCACCAACACCTGGAGTGGAGCACCCACAGGGACACTCATCTCAAAGAACGTCAGTTACTGCCCAGGGTGAGTAACCTCCTCTTTTTGGCTGCTCTGCAATTCATGGTGGCCAGCTATTAGTCCTCAATGGGAAAATATGACTTTACAAATTATTTCACATTTTCTCATTTTGCTGAACATCTGCCACAAGACCAGAGGGAGCAGTTTCAGGATCTCATGACAGAAGGCCAGACGATTGTCAAGGCTTCCCTTCAGGCCTCACTTAGCATCGCTGTCACAGCTTTACCCTCTATGGCTACCACCATAGTCCATGCATCGAGTATCTTGGCTGCAATCCTCCAGCCTTCCCTGGGAAATACAAAACAACTGTGGAGGACTTTCCCTTTGAAGGCCTGAAGCTCTTCAGTGGTTCCTCGATGGGTCCCTCTACTCCCACCAAAGACTTGCTCAATGCCTTGGCGTCTACACACCTGTGACAAAAAGGAAATACAGCAAGTCTCAAACAGTTCAATGGTCCTGCCCGTTTATCAATGGTCCTGCCCATTTATCATGTTCACCGAACTTCCCAGAAAGAAACCTAGATTTCCCAAGAAGGCTTCACAGTTGAGAAGGAACTGGAGTGGTGGTGGGTCCATCCCTCCTTATATACTCTTGTACCAGAACATGAAGATGATGTGTAGGGTGCAGGTGTGGACACTGTTGACAAGCATCTCCCATTAAATGAGAATGGGCACATGCAGATCCTGGCATGAAGTACCCATCAGAACAAAACATCTTGAAGAACTCTAGTTATGGTACACCTTTTGTCTCACTGCTTTGAAATGCAAATGCCTTGTGCACCAGGGTGAATTTCACCTTAATGCTGGATAATTATCGCTGCCTGTAGCATAAATTAAATTTACTTCATGAAAATTGGGTAAAACCCCTTCTGTACAGAAAAGAGAAATGTAAGTGAAGCTAGGATAGACACATTTCCAATATGCAATACAGAACATTGCAGCATAGCTTATCTCCCTAGCATTTTCATTCCGAAGTATCACAAAATACTTTGCAGCCAGTTACAGACTACTTGTATTTTCACGTATAATGTGTACAAGTTATCCATAGGGTCTATTTGACTCTGATATAGTTTTGTCTCTATAGCCTTTGTGTTAAATATTTGTTTTAACATTTTTATTAGACATCCAGAGATGTTTGGGAACAGTGCATTCTTGAACTAAAATTTAGTGTTATTAATGTTGTTGATTATTAGACTTCAGGAACTTGGAAATGGTGAAATAGAGAATGTCAGTTATGCAGGAAAACTTAACAGGAAATATACTACATGTCAGTTCCTTCATGTGTTTGAATCTAGTATGCCTATTGCCTCCCCTCAGTGGTTTTAAACCTGGCCAGTATCTTGGCAGACAATCATGTTATGTATCTTCAGGAAATTTAGGAGGTGGAATCCATGTCAGTTCATTTCTGCTTCAGAAATCCAGAAACCAATAGAAAATATCATCTTATTCTTGCTAGTTACTGCCTTTGCTTCAGGACCGTTTGTACTGTCTGGACACCGGTAACTCTGCCTTGCAGACAAGAAATAGAATTGCACTTATGGAAATAGGATGCAAGTATCTCAGGAGGGAAATACGGTAGAGAGAAGGACTTCCGACTCTCTGAAAATTGAATGCTTTCAAGGAAATGAGCTAAGCTTTACAAATGGTATAAAAAGACTTGGGAATTTTGGATTACACAGGATAAGCAGAGCACACACATGCTCAACCGGATGTCCTGAGGACAGATTATATAATCGTACAGCAAATAAATATGTAGTTGATGTTGTTATCTGACCAACAATTGTGTTTTGTTAAGTCTGACATATGTTTCAAATGTAATGGAGGAAAAACATTGTACTGCTTTAAATCAGTGATCTTTATGATCAAAAATAAGACACTTTCGTACATTAGACGCTTACCCACATCATGTCTATTCTTTTGTTGTTAAATAAATAAATAAAATGTGAAGCACATTACTGTAATTAAGGACTCAAGGAAACCCATTGATCCATATTTGGAAATGTTGATAATTTTGGTTTGCATCGTTGCTGGATTGCATCAGACAATCAGATAGAATTATAAGTCAGTCTAACCATGATCTTTGCCCTAAGGCTTAGTCTTTGCATTTCCAAAGAACACATGCAGCACATTTTTGTTGTATTATTGACTGCCTGGGAAGAAATCAGTGAGGGGGGTGGGGGTGCTCTGCATTCTTTGGAATCTGAAACGGAGAGTTTAAACCACATGCTCCTTGTTTGTTCCTAGGTTTTCAGAAAAAATGACCACCAAATGGCTTGAACTCTTTGAAGGTAGTGGTGTTCCATATGGGCCAATCAACAGTATGCAGCAAGTATTCTCGGATCCTCAGGTCAGTTCTCATAGAGCCTTTGTGATACATTAGTAACGTGTTTTACAAATATTCAATAACAATTGCTTTCCTCCACACCAGCTTTCAACTACCTATAAAAATGTGATTCAAGTCATTTATGTTGAGTATGAGGCTAGTAACATGGTATACTTACGAACGATCATTAACTGCTGACCCTAAAATGGAGTGCACATTTGGAAATATAGCCTTTTCCATATTGCATTAGGCCATTGGTATATCAAGTCTTGTACAGTATCTTGCTCTCATCAGTGGTCAATATCTGTTCTTCAGAGGACAGGAGGGCAACATTTTTCTAGGCAAATTCTGCAGTGCGGAAAAATAATTCTTCACTCTCACAAGCAATCATCCTAGTCTTTATAGTAGGTGTAACTACAAAGTATATTGATAAAAATTATCAAGCTTTGAATACAGTTGAATGAAAATATGATGCAGAAATATTTTGAGCTATTTCTTGGCTAGGAACTCCCAAGAACTAAGAGGAATTTGTCTTTTGCTTTTAGTATTTCACAAAGTTAAATGTTTCTTTATTCATAACAGATACCATACATTTGGTTAAAATATTCTTACCTTTTTATGCCCATAAACTTATGAAAGCTGGGCACTGCACTGATTTTCCCATTGGAGCTTGTTGGGTTGATTGTTCTCTCGCCAGCTCAACCAGTTGTGTCAAACAAAGTTAACAGGCTATATTTTGCACCTGTTCTGCTACTCAGTGAATCTCATTTAAATGAATTCCTGATGCTGGAATAAACCTGTTCCATACAGACTATACATCTACTTGAGTGCAAATGTATGCACAGTGAACATCCTTGGAATCAAATATCTGATAAAGGAACGAGAGTGTTCAAGGAATCAAAATGCATCACTAAAAATTGTAAAATAGGATTGACTAGTGAAATAAATGAATCTGTTCTGTATGTAATATCTGCTGTGCACCAGTGTATAGACTGTATAGTATATATACCAAGACTGTGCACAAGAATAAAAGAACAGAAAATGAATGTGTGATAAAGGAACACATTTATTGTATATCAAGGGCCTGCATTTATAAAGCTACTGCTGCATAAGAGTGGAGGTTTTGGTAGATTAATGCACTGTTATTCCTTGAAATGAGGTAGCACCATGCTGACTTTGCCTATGGAGGATAACCAGGCCAACTTTCTCACTTCATAATTTTCACAGGGATTAAGCTTGGGTTTTGTTCACTACATTGCAGAAGGCTTTATTTTACTCAGGGGTTAGTTGGTTGGGGGGTTATACATAGGGTGATACTGAAAAGGAGATCCTGCACTTTTTGTTCAGTGCGCCACAACATTAAAAAAAGTCAATGACAATCTGAGAGAGAGGATGTTTTAGAGGTTAAAGCGATGATGTGTTGAAAGTGGGGTGGGGGGGAAGTATCACTAAAGTGCCCCTGCTGAAAACTGCATACCAAATTGAAGGGAGGACTGTGATAGTTTCCCTGATTCTGACAAAGTTTGCCTTCCCTCTGGATACTTTTAAATCATCTCTACCATGGAACACATAGTGATGCGTTTGCCTTTGAAATGGACCAGATTGCACCAATTGCCTGTTTTTTTTCAAATTGTTTTCCCTGATCTGATGGTGTCAAATTTGCAAATGAACTGGAGCTCAGCAGTTTCTCTTTGGAGTCTGGTCTGGCCTGCCTCCCAAGATCTGTGAAAGTGAGGGATCATTGTCCAGGATGGGTTGTAGATCACTGATGATGCGTTGGAGAGGTTTAAGCTGAGGACTGTAGGTGATGGCCAGTGGAGTTCTGTTGGTTTCTTTTTTGGGCCTGTCTTGTAGCAGGAGGCTTCTGGGTACACGTCTGGCTCTGCTGATTTGTTTCTTTATTTCCTTGTGTGGGTATCGTAGTTTTGAGAATGCTTGGTGAAGATCTTGTAGGTGTTGGTCTCTGTCTGAGGGGTTGGACCTAACCAGATCAGCTACAACATCACCGGCTCATTCACCTGCACGTCCACCAATGTTATATATGCCATCATGTGCCAGCAATGCCCCTCTGCTATGTACACTGGCCTAACTGGACAGTCACTACGCAAGAGGATAAATGGACACAAGTCAGATATCAGGAATGGCAATATACAAAAACCTGTAGGAGAACACTTCAACCTCCCTGGCCACACAATAGCAGATATAAAGGTAGCCATCTTACAGCAAAAAAACTTCAGGACCAGACTCCAAAGAGAAACTGCTGAGCTCCAGTTCATTTGCAAATTTGACACCATCAGATCAGGATTAAACAAAGACTGTGAATGGCTATCCAACTACAGAAGCAGTTTCTCCTCCCTTGGTGTTCACACCTCAACTGCTAGCAGAGCACCTCACCCTCCCTGATTGAACTAACCTCGTTATCTCCATACTGATTTATACCTGCCTCTGGAAATTTCCATTACTTGCATCTGAAGAAGTGAGGTTCTTACCCATGAAAGCTTATGCTCCCAATACTTTTGTTAATCTTAAAGGTGCCACAGGACCCTCTGTTGCTTTTTACAGATTCAGACTAACACAGCTACCCCTCTGATACTTTCTACACCATTATCTCTCTGAGAGGTGAATACAAGAGAAAGGACCAATGTGGAGAGCATTAAACTCAGTCTTCCATTTGTGTCGGCTATTTTGTTTACATTTTTAATTGCACTTTATATTTTTGTGGCGAGTACTCCAAACATCTGCAGATGGGTCCTCCATTGCCCTTCCTGATCCAATATCTCAAAATTGACTTGGACTCAGAAGTTTAGGACCAGTTCAAGAAAAAGTTAATGAATTTGCACCTATCCCTTTATTCTGGGATGTCAGTTTTCACCTGTGCATCCAATCACTGTCCTTGTGTTTCAGCAGCAGCCACGTGTCTGCATAAACCACCAATATACTATACACATTCTCACTCTTCAACAACAACTTTACCCTTTCATAGACCATCTTGTCAATTCACTTCCTGAACTACAAAAAGCACTACAGTGGACTGGGAATGGGTAGAACAGAAAATCCACCAATCGCTCAGGTTCTGTAATCCATATATCCCCAACACTCCCAAATCCCATTTATAACAGGAATAGAAGATATTTCCCAACAAGACCATACCATAATCATAGCCAAAGTATCAGATATATGACGATAAACAGTATAAGGACTTTGTGATCACTCTGAAATAATGGAAGAATTCTTTTTTGTTCATCTTCTCTCAAGATCTGCCTAGACTAGGAAAATCTGTGTTTAGGAGATGTTAGCTAACTTGCGTTAATAAACACATTTTTAAACACCACTTAGCACTAAATGTAGACAAAGGTAGTAGATTTATAACTCAAGGATTTACCACAATCAGCTAACACATTTTTAAATTTCACTAGCTTTGCCTCATTGTAGAGAACCAAAAGCAATACCCAAACCAGTGGTCTTTGGATGTGGATAGACTTTCCTTTACCTCTAACCAGGATATCTTTGGAATCCACATGCTATGAAGGTTCTTCCCCTGGCTGTCTTTTACTAGCAATAGTACTATAATATAATATAATATAATATAATATAATATAATATAATATAATATAATATATATTCCGTAACATTAAGTCTTGAAACAGTTTCATTAATTTTCATCTCCACTGTTTTCTAATCATCTTCAAGTTTTTTGTCATTCTTAATATAAAGCAGCAGTCATCAGATGTGGGCTCACACCACTGGTGACTGAGGCTTCACAATGTAGTGCATGTCAACAACCATCAAAGCGTTATGCCAGCACAGCTGTTAGCAATGCTGCAAAATGCTTTACAGTGCACCACAAGGCCTTTAGCAGCCAAAGACCAAGCGCATGGGGTAAAACGGAAGAGGGATGGAAGCAAGACTGAAGGGAAAGGGAAGCAAGTCTAAAAGGGAGGACTGAAATGGTATACAATTCAATCAACTATAGGTGTGTATCCTTCCCCCACCATGGAACCATGGGGGTCAAAAGACGCCCATATAATTTCTTTTGTAAACTCAGATTAGAACAATTTGTCTGACCCTGGGATGTATTGTTAACATCATTAACCGCTTCAATCATACTCTAACTGAGCTGCCAAAAAAATGAAGTTTTTGTCTAAGCTGGATCGCCAGGTGATACATTTTTTCCATGAATGGAATGAAACGTTGTCTACCTTTTCCCAACTGATTATAATCTTTTATTCATTTGTGTTGTTAAAATGAATACTGCAGGCATTCTCACTGCTAAGTCAATCAGTGTCTATGTGAGGGGGAGGGAGACAGAGGTTAAAAGGGTTGAGAGACAGGCATTTGCTCTCTTAGGGTCACTGATACAGTAGTTAAGAAAACATTCACACAGTTAAGACCCGTTAAAGGGGACAACTTGCTTTCCTTAAAAAATGAGAGGGAAAGAGAGAGAGAAAAGTATATTTATAGAAGGTCCTATAAAGATACTGTATAGACTATTTGCTTGCAGCGTTTTATATTCAGTCTTTTTTCAAGTTCTCTTTTTCTAAGATATGTTCTTTTAATCAGGCCAAAATCATAGAGTACATTAAAAGAATTCTTTAAAAGTTTTAAAAATTTACTGGATGACCTGAGTATGGTCCTATTTAACATACCCTTGGGAACACGTGTATGAAATACAATGTGGTTTGAGGTTTTTCAAACAATACAAACTTAAAAGAGAACATATTTTTTTTAACAGAAACAATTCAAATTCCTCCAAAAGATAAAACAAAACAAAAGCAGGTACGCACCATACTGCAGATAGGCCATGAAAGCATAAAGATCTCTGGCTATTAAATAAGGGGAATGAAAATTTCTTCTTACTTTTTTCATTAGGTGTTTTGTCTTTTACAGTCACCATACAATGCCACTGTTTTTTCCCGAATGGCTGGCAGAAATTTAAAAAAGAATAAGATGGGTGCATGATGGACAATTTAATAATTTGTTAGCTAATGTTTAAAATCACACTCCTTGATACATTTTATCATATCAATGCTATGAGCAGAAAATAAAAATGAATCCTGAAATGGTATTTTTTAGCAGAACAGTTACAGACATACCACACAAGTTGAGTACATCAGGTGTAAGACATCCTGATGCATCACTTCTGAGAAGTATTGGGAGGGAAATATCAGAGTTGAAATATCACAGCTGGCTCTGATTTCAGCTCATGCCAAACACCTGCAAGCTCTAAAAGGATACCAAAACAAAACTCCACCCTGTGGCAGAAGGCCATCCCTTAACAACCCTTCCCTGAGTTTGCATCACTATAAAAATTAATTTAACATTTTTACAGAAACCTTATTCTTCCTGTCCCAGAAGACTAATACAGTTCCTTTAGCCATTCTGCTGAATATGCCTCAAAAACAGAAAGTTAAGAACTGAAATATTTGATAGTTGAAAATTATCTGAAGTTTTCATCTTATTATTTGTGAAAGCCTGTGAAATTGGTGGGTTTTATTAACCTCTAGACTATATCATATTCTGTAAATCATTTCATTTGAACACGTCCTGGCAAAATTTTCCTAGCATCTGTAAAAGCTTCTACAATTGAACTTATGAACACAAAAAGCAACTCAAGTATCAAAGTATATTTTAACGTGTTTAGTTTTTTAAAAAGTGATGCACTTTAAGGACCATGTTTTGAATCACTTTAGTGGTTAATATTTACTGAAACAGTTTTGCAGTCCACTAAGGGTTCATTCAAGTCAAGTGAAATTATATTCTTGTCTATAATACTGCAGAGAATTTCTTACATACAGAGGTTCCTGCAACTGAAAAACAGTTGATGAAGGCCTTCAGGTTATACAGTGTTTCTGGAAGTAATTTCTAGTAGAGAAATGAAAGAGAGGAATTAAATTTTGCATTTATCTCTTTAAGTATTGGACCTGGTTGGAAATTTTCCAGTGGAATATTTTTCCAGAAAATGCCATTGTGTCAAAAGCAAAGCATTTTGTGAGAACATGTTGCCTTTGAAAAAAATTATTTTGAAGTGAAAATTGGAGAAAAAGCCCCACATTTCAATATGACTGAAACATTCCATTTAGACCTTTTCAAAACTAAATATTTCAATTTTCCATTTCAAAATGACTTTTCATTTCAATTTTTAACACTGTGAAGTATGATGTCAACAGTTGAAATCCAAATGAACTCTTTCAGTTTTATCAAAATGAAACATTTTGATTGACCCAAAATGCAATTTTTTC
This sequence comes from Chrysemys picta bellii, assembly GCF_011386835.1. Taxonomy (NCBI): domain Eukaryota; kingdom Metazoa; phylum Chordata; order Testudines; family Emydidae; genus Chrysemys; species Chrysemys picta. The sequence continues at coordinate 96,844,538 of NC_088792.1, forward strand.
CAGAATTTTGATTTGTGGAAAAATTTGAATTTTTTTGTTTTCTTTCTGTTCTGAAATAAAACAGAATTATAGAACTCCCCTTGAAACAAAATTATGGTTCCTGCACACTCTAGGACAGTGGTTACTGTATCCCCTTTCAGACTACTGTACCCCTTTCGGGAGTCTGATTTGTCTTGTGTACCCCAAATTTCACTTCACTATAAACTACTTGCTTACAAAATCAGACATAAAAATACAAAAGTGTCACAGCACACTATTATTGGAGTGTGTGTGTGTGTGTGTTAGTAATACATATGCCTACATGTGTTGTGAAGAGCCGTCCCTTCTATTTTAGACACCCATTTTTTGAAGATCATAAATTCCTAAAAAAAAGCATTTATTTCAAGCATATTTATCAAAAGATCTCAGAGAAGCACCAAAAACCTTCCACTGAACTGGTTTTCAAATTAAAGAGGGAACCTGCAAGGAGGTTTTCAAAAAGTTGCATTATGGGTTCTCAGATCAGGAGCATAGTGAGAAGCGTCTCACTGACCTTTTCAAAACTTCAGTTGTCTTTCTTCACTATACTCCAGCATTAGCAATTCACGACACAGCTTCTTCAAAGCCCTTTGGTTGGTTTGTCTCTTTGGAGAGGTTACACAGTGGTTCACTAATCCTGGACTTCAGTAAAGTGATGCCAGTCAGTTTCAAAGAATCTATACTTAAGGTCCTACAATCTTGGAATGCACTGAAGACAATGCCATTGAGCTTTCAAGGAACTGTGCTTGCTGGTGTGTAATTTCTTTGACGTTCCTAACAGCATGTTTATCTGATTGGCATTTTCATTCTTGGATACAGTGCAAATTTGGAGTCATAACTGAGCTGTAGTTACCCTCAAAATTTCAGTTAATTAAAGTTTGGTGAATATGGGTTTCATTTGCCAACTTAAATTCCCCCAGCAATTTCAGTTGGAGATAGTATTTTTCTTCACTTGCTGTGTACTCTTTCCTCTAAACGTTGTGGAAAGTAATATGTACGTTGCTTATCAGCCTAACAAGGTTGTTGATTGTTAGGTAAAGAAAAACCTCTATTTCTCATTTTCAAAATATCACAACGAAGTAGACATGTATCCAAACTGAATTAAGTGAAGTTAGGACAGAAAGAGTCTGCACGGATATCAAAGGCAAAAGCTTTGGACACTCAAAACCAATTTTCAATATATGATTTCAGGTAACTGTAGTTGTTTGTCATTTTTTTAAAATTTCTTAATTTCATTGTCAGACTGTGTCCAGGAATTTCCTGTGAAGACAGATCGCCTGAGCTGTTTCTCTGGGGAAAAAAGGGCTGGTCTGCAAAGAATTTTTGTACTCCTTTAACTAAATTGGTTTGAAATTGGAATAATTAAAGTTTTACAGCTCCCTAACGTGGATGGCGTTATGCTAATATAATGGTGTTTACACTGGTATAGCTTATTCCCGTAAATTTAGTAAAATAAGATATGCTGGCAATAAGGCATCTTTATAGAGCTATAGCTGCATCCACACTAGGGAATGTACTGCTTTACCTGTTGTTTTTGTTGTTGTTGTTGTTTTTTCAAATCACATCCCCAACCAAAATAATGGTACAAAAACACTATAGCGTGGACAAGGCTATAGTGTGTGTCTACTCTCCAGCTGCCTTTTCTGGGTTTTTCAGCTGAGTCCTGAAAATCACAAAACAGATATGAATCTCATTTAAAAAAAACCCAAACACTTGATCAGTGATTAAAGGGTCCTTCGGGATGCCCCAGATGAGTTTCAGATGTTTAGGGCAATGCTGGAGGTGCACTGTAGCTCACACTGGGGACGCTCTGCTAGGTGTTTGTCATTTCATACATACCCGTGTTATGTGTAATGGCCCATAAAAGGAGATATTCCCATAATTCACAAATAGCCTTAGGAAGAGGATGGCAAACAAAAACCCACCAGTGATAGCACTAGAAAGGGAACTCTTGGGCAACATGAGAGCGAGAAGATGCAAAGGTGATATTTCAGGAGTTTAGACCCTAGCTCAACAGTGGAAGGAGAGACAGACACATGAGCATGACTAAAAATGGAGGCTGTAATGTTGTTAACTTAACCTAACTCCTAAAGGTCCAAAGCAGGACTGCAACAGTTACTGGGTTGAAGATATTACAGTGTGGATCCCAAACTGGTTGCCAAGAATCAAGAAAAAAAAGAGAGGGACCAGCTCTTAGCACTTCAGCCAGCTAAAAGGGGTTTGCCTCCAAAAGCTACATTTTCCCCCATTATCTCATCCGAAGTTTGAAGGACTAGACAAGGGATGCTACAAGCTGTGCAAGACATTGATGATTATACCCAACTTGCAATGCAAAGGCCCAGGCTCAGTGCCTGTCCATCCCTCTGAAGGAGTTTGGGTCCCCCAAAACTGACCCTTATTAATATGCAGTCCATATTAGGAACCTTCTGTATTTGTGACAAGCACTTATTGATTTATTAGGACTTGTTCCTTTTTCAGTATGTTACATGCCCTTTTCCTAGGTACCATTAATGTGAATATACACTTAAGTTTTTGCAGTGTGTTGGTCCAGTAGCTTGACACACAGTAATATATTTAGCCATTAAGTTAAAGACTGATTTCTTGAACTGCCATTTTTTTTCTGATAGGCTCCCACCTACCCAGTAATTAGTCTGTTACAAATAGCATCAGTTATAAATATTCTTTATACTAATCAAAGCAGTATGACATTCAGTATCTCTTCTATGAAAGTTTAAAATACTTGGAAATCGATATAACATTCCTTCATGTCCTTATCCCCTAAATATGCTGGCCCACATATAAAAATTAAAATGTGATCAACTATACATAGCCATTCTAATTGAAATGAAATCAAAGAAAAAAATGAGAAGCAATTTTTTAATCAAGTAAATGTGTGGATATATCCCATGTGACAAAACTTTGCAAAAATAACTGAACATTGTTGGTTCTTTGAGAAATATTTGCTGTCACAAAACTTTTCTTCTTTTTAGTTCTATCAGTTCTCTCGTTGTATTAGAACTAAATGCAAACACTCTCACTCTCACTGCACACACTTTCTTGATCTCTCATTATAGACGACTGATGGAAAAACAAACACCAAATAAGAGCATCTGGAGATGGTTTATTTCTTTACAAGTTGACTGGAAGACAATGTTGAAACAGACACTGCTGTCATTTCACAATACAGGAAATTTAGAAAAGGTGTCACAGCTGTTTTAAATAACTTCATTTTGAGCGTGCCAGTCAAGTGGGCATGAGCCTTCACTTCTTCACTAGGAGAGGAGGAGGAACTCATCCTGCTATAAGTGTAACTTAATTGAAATAAATGAATTTCCACCAATTTGGCCCCTTAAAGGCAAAAATCAGTGCTATGGCCTAACTCAGCAGGGTATTTAAGCATCTTCCTGACTTTAAGCAACTAAGGCCTTGTCTACACTACGAGAGTAGTTTGATTTTACTTGCATCGAATTTTTGGAATCGATATTGCAAAGTCGAACATGTGTGTCCACACTAAGGACAGTAATTCGACTTTGTGCGTCCACACTAACGGTGAAAGCGTCGACATTCGAAGCGGTGCGCTGTGGTCAGCTATCCCACAGTTCCCGCAGTCCCCTCTGCCCATTGGAATTCTGGGTGTAGCCGGCAATGCCTTCTGGGTAACAAAATGAGTCGAGGGTGCTTTTGGGTAACTGTCGTCATCCGTCCATCACTCCCGCCCTCCCTCCCTGAAAGCGCCAGCGGGAAATCAGTTCGCGCACTTTTCCAGTCATTGACAGCGCGGACGCCACAGCACTGCGAGCATGGAGCACGCTGCGACCATCGCTGCAGTTGTGGCCGCTCTCAACGCCTCGCAGCTTATCATAAAGGTTTCCCTGAGGCAGATGCAGAAAAGTCAGGCGAGGAGGCTACGGCACCGCGGTGATGTCCTGAAGTCTGAGAGTAGCACAGACCTCTCAGAAAGCAGGGGACCCAGCGCCGAGGACATCACGGTGGCAATGGGTCATGTTGATGCCGTGGAACGGCGATTCTGGGCACGGGAAACAAGCACTGAGTGGTGGGACCGCATAGTGCTGCAGGTCTGGGATGAATCCCAGTGGCTGCGAAACTTTCGCATGCGGAAGGGAACTTTCCTGGAACTTTGTGAGTTGCTGTCCCCTGCCCTGAAGCGCAGTGACACCCGCTTGCGAGCTGCACTGAGTGTACAGAAGCGAGTGGCCATAGCCCTCTGGAAGCTTGCAACGCCAGACAGCTACCGGTCAGTCGCGAACCAGTTTGGGGTGGGCAAATCTACCGTGGGGGTTGTTGTGATGCAAGTAGCGAAGGCAATCGTTGATGTACTGCTGCCAAAGGTAGTGACCCTGGGAAACGTGGAGGCGATCATAGATGGCTTCGCAGCGATGGGATTCCCAAACTGCGGTGGGGCCATAGATGGAACTCACATCCCTATCCTGGCACCGGACCACCAGGCCACCCAGTACATTAACCGAAAGGGATACTTTTCCATGGTGCTGCAAGCATTGGTGGACCACAGGGGACGTTTTACCAACATCAACGTAGGATGGCCGGGCAAGGTTCATGACGCTCATGTTTTTAGGAACTCTGGTCTGTTTAGACGGCTGCAGCAAGGTATTTACTTCCCGGACCACAAAATAACTGTTGGGGATGTGGAGATGCCTATAGTCATCCTCGGGGACCCAGCCTACCCGCTAATGCCCTGGCTCATGAAGCCCTATACTGGCGCCCTGGACACTGAAAAAGAACTCTTCAACTACCGGCTGAGCAAGTGCAGAATGGTGGTGGAGTGTGCTTTTGGCCGTCTCAAGGGGAGATGGAGAAGCTTACTGACTCGCTGTGATCTCAGCGAAACCAATATCCCCATTGTTATAGCAGCTTGCTGTGTGCTCCACAATCTCTGTGAGAGCAAGGGGGAGACCTTTATGGCGGGGTGGGAGGTTGAGGAAAATAGCCTGGCTGCTGATTACTCACAGCCAGACAGCCGGGCGATTAGAAGAGACCAGCGGGAAGCGCTGTGCATCCGGGAGGCTTTGAAAGCAAAGTTCCTGAGTGAGCAGGGTAACCTGTGACTTTAAAGTTTGTGTACTGAGAAGCTAAACCTGCCCCCGTTTCTTTACCCAGTTAATGTTGACTATCCTATCCAGTTACATACCCCCTTCACCCCCCTTCCAACACACGTTTCGAAATAAAAATAGTTCTACTTTGTTAAAGCACACCGTTTTCTTTAATACTGTTTTCGCGGGAATTTTTTAAAACTGGGACGCAGACTGTGGTGCGGAGCGGGTGTAGTGTAGTGACGCGAATGCAGCTTCTAAACTCAAGGATTGACAGGCTCCGCTGCGGTGGGATGGTTGTTTCAACGGAGCCTGTCACCCCTCCTGATCGGGACTGTGTGTATGGGGGGTCTATGTGACTTTGTGGCAGGGGGAGGACGGTTACAGATCCCCTGCTGTGTGGCTCTGTGATCCTGCCTAAGGACTGGCGCTTAAGATCTGTAACTGCCCTCCCCCGCCACAAAGTCACAGAGCAACCCACCCCCCCCATCATAACATGAAAACAACCTCCCAGACTAACCAGGGTAACTAGTCACTGCATCACTGCACTGTGTATGTGCCCTGCTGCTGTGCCTGTCCCCGACTATGTATCCTGCCAAAGGTGACTGTCCTGTCCAATTACCAACCCCCTTTCCCCTCCTCCTCCAAAAGAACATGATTGAAACAGTAGTTAACAGAAACGTATTTTTTATTATCAACTACACATGGCATTGGGAGGTGAAACTTGGACGGGGGCTTGTGTCAGGCGGGAAGGAAAGAACTTTTCAAATTTTGGGAAATGAGAGCCTTCTGCTACTAGAGCTCTCTGCAGGGGTGGAGTGAGAGTTAGCAGGGACTCTGCCGCCTCTCCTTCTTTGCACTTTGGGTGAGGTGGGTATGGGACTTGGTGGCGGGGGAGGGCGGTTAGAGATGGACTGCAGCGGGGCTCTGTCCTCCTGCCTCCGTTCCTGCAGAACATCCACAAGGCGCCGGAGCGTGTCCGTTTGCTCCCTCAGTAGTCCAAGCAGCGTTTGAGTCGCCTGCTGGTCTTCCTGCCGCCACCTCTCCTCCCGATCCATGTTGGCTTGGTGCATTCGGGTCAAGTTCTCCCGCCACTGGGTCTGCTGTGCTGCCTGGGCTTGGGAACAGGCCATAAGCTCAGAGAACATGTCCTCCCGTGTCCTCTTCTTCCTACGCCTAATCCGCGCTAGCCTCTGGGAGTGTGATTCCAGGCTAGGTTGTGAGACTGTCGCAGATGTGGCTGTGGGAATGGGAAAAAGGGAGTGAATTCTTCAGAAAGATAAATGTAGTTGTGAACAAAGAACATAGTCTTTCTCTGTGAACAAGACCATGCACAGCACCTATCACATGCGCACTCAGCACAAGGTCGAAATCTCGGCCTTCGCATTCAGTGCCTGGGGTCTTGCACAGCACATTTGAGAAGCGGGGCAGGACAACAGAATTTCTGTTGCAGGCAAACATGGTAAGCCGTACACTTGTGGCAGTTTAAAACTTTTATATTACCACTGGCCTCATTTCCCATTTAAAGCAATGTCAGTTCCTGCTGCCAGCAATCCGGCAAGCGGGAACTCTGCCCCTGTCCCACCCCCTCGCGGCTGTCCCCGGGAACGATCCCTTTCGGCTGCCCCTCTCCCGCCTCCACCGCGTGGCTACAAACCAGCGGTTACAGTTCTGTAAAGGAACGTGAAAGCAGTCCCAACACTAACATTCCCCTACCTAATTCAAAGCAGGTCACCATGGGCGACATCACCCTGATGAGGATCTCTGAGAGCGACAGACAGAGAATGCTCCGGGAAAGCCTCCAAAGACCAGGGCCGTATGCCGCCCTGCTGTGCAGAGCAATGATTCCCGAGTACTTGATAGTCTCGTGGCCCGGCAACGTGTCGTACTTTGGAGGACCCAATAAGGCCACTCTCCCCAGGAACCTCATGCAACGGCTTTCAAATTACCTCCAGGAGAGCTTCATCGAGATGTCCCAGGAGGATTACTGCTCTATCCCCGGACATATAGACCGCATTTTACTGTAGCTGCAGTAGCAGGGAATAAACAGTAGAGCGGCTTGTGCAGGACAGTCACTGAAAACTGGACATTGCTAGATTTTTTTTCAAAACTTGCACTGCCCATGACTAAACCGTTAAGCGCCTAGGGCACACTAATCATGAACAACCCATTCTTGTAATTGTTAATATTCCTGTTTTGTTAAAAATAAATGTTTAGATGTTTACAACACTTACTGGCTGATCCTTCACCAGATTCTGTGTCCGGGGTAACGGCTGGGGACGCTTCGTAGGGGATCTCTGTAAGGGTGATGAAGAGATCCTGGCTGTCGGGGAAATCAGCGTTGTGAGCGCTGCCGACTGCCTCGCCCTCCTCATCTCCTTCCTCATCTTCCCCGTCCCCTAACATGTCCGAGGAACCAGCCGTGGACACTATCCCATCCTCAGAGTCCACGGTCACTGGTGGGGTAGTGGTGGCGGCCGCACCGAGGATGGAATGCAGTGCCTCGTAGAAACGGGATGTCTGGGGATGGGATCCGGAGCGTCCGTTTGCCTCTTTGGTCTTCTGGTAGCCTTGTCTCAGCTCCTTGATTTTCACGCGGCACTGCGTTGCATCCCGGCTGTATCCTCTCTCTGCCATGGCTTTAGAGATCTTCTCGTAGATCTTTGCATTCCTTCTTTTGGATCCCAGCTCAGAAAGCACGGACTCATCGCCCCACACAGCGATGAGATCCAAGACTTCCCGATCAGTCCATGCTGGGGCCCTCTTTCTATTCACAGACTGCACGGCCATCACTGCTGGAGAGCTCTGCATCGTTGCCAGTGCTGCTGTGCTCGCCACGATGTCCAGACAGGAAATGAAATTCAAACTGGCCAGACAGGAAAAGGAATTCCAATTCAAATTTTCCCGGGGCTTTTCCTGTGTGGCTGGTCAGAGCATCCGAGCTCGCACTGCTGTCCAGAGCGTCAACAGAGTGGTGCACTGTGGGATAGCTCCCGGAGCTATTAGCGTCGATTTCCATCCACACCTAGCCTAATTCGACATGGCCATGTCGAATTTAGCGCTACTCCCCTCGTCGGGGAGGAGTACAGAAGTCGAATTAAAGAGACCTCTATGTCGAACTAAATAGCATCGCAGTGTGGACGGGTGCAGGGTTAATTCGATGTAACGGCGCTAACTTCGACATAAACGCCTAGTGTAGACCAGGCCTAAGTAGTCCCATTAAAGTCAATGGGACTACTCATGTACTTAAGTATGAAATGGGGCCTATATTTGATTATATCCTTCTTAATGTTAAATAATAAAGTGTATGTGTGTGTGTGTGTGTGTATAAATTTGAGAACTAAGTGATCTAGGCATTAAAAAAAAAACAGTAACACTGAGAGGTAGAATGATTCAGTGTAAGGCCTGATTGGTAGCCTTGGGAACCAAAGTCTCCTATTTAACCTTAACAGAACAGTTATGGTACAGCACAGGAAACAGCAATGCAATGTTCCCCAAACAGTTTTGCCAAAGTGCCTCAATTCTAACCTGGGAGAACCTGCTTCAGGCTTGGATGAATAATTTAGTCCCCTATCAGTTTACTCCATGTCGTTCTGCTGAGACCCCACCAGATTTGCCAGTTATGCTGGTGGTTAGTTTAAACCTGGTCACTAGGGGTTGAGTTGAGACCACCAACTCATTCTCATTCATTTTGATGGTAATAGCTTTGGTCACTACTGACCACTGATCAGGGCAGGATTACAATAGGTGACAACAGAATTAAATAAGTATGTGATAAATCCATTCTTTTAAGGAAGCATAATATACGGTTTATCTAGAACATTTTCAAGTACTGTACCTGAAACCATATAGTAAGACATATTGCACAATTTGTATAAGAGGTCTGGGGTTTTTTTAACTAAAAAAATTGAATTTAAACCTATAACGTATTCATTTGCTTCATCACTGTAAAGCATATTTGAGAAATATTTCACTGTTAATACAGCACTGCAGGGTGCAACCCCAGCCTGTATGAGTTTGGAGTCAATAAAAGATCACATTTGCATTATTATCGCTGAAAAGATCTAAAGGTTTATAGAAAATGTGTTGTAGCCTGATGTGGTCATCTCTTCAATGATGATAGAGATTGAGAAAAGCAGCAAAGAGTCCTGTGGCACCTTATAGACTAACAGACGTATTGGAGCATGCGCTTTCGTGGGTGAGTACCCACTTCATTGGATGCATGTAGTGGAAATTTCCAGAGGCAGGTATAAATATGCAAGCATGAGTGAGTCAGGCTAGAGATAACGAGGTTAGTTCAATCAGGGGGGATGAGGCCCTCTTCTAGCAGTTGAGGTGTGAACACCAAGGAAGGAGAAACTGCTTTTGTAGTTGGCTAGCCATTCACAGTCTTTGTTTAATCCTGAGCTGATGGTGTCAAATTTGCAGATGAACTGAAGCTCAGCAGTTTCTCTTTGAAGTCTGGTCCTGAAGTTTTTTTGCTGCAGGATGGCTACCTTTAAATCTGCTATTGTGTGTCCAGGGAGATTGAAGTGTTCTCCTACAGGTTTTTGTATATTGCCATTCCTAATATCTGATTTGTGTCCATTTATCCTTTTACGTAGGGACTGTCCAGTTTGGCCGATGTACATTGATCGATAGACATTTTAGAAATTATTCATGCTGAGAAATGTCTATTTTTTAAAATTTCAGCATGCTAACCTGAGGTAAATGCATATACTGTATTTTTCCCCGAAGCCGCTGTGTCCTCTTTGCTTGAAATCTCTTGATGGGTTGTTATGTGTGGAAAACACAAATCCTCTTCCCTCTGTTTAGTGGCTCCACATTTGAGATGGCTGCAATATGGCAGTTATTTCAGCTAAGGGGTAACTCCACCCAATTTTTTTTTTTCCGTACTGGCCTCATTGCAGCCATTGTCAGGGAAATGAAATGCTAAATATTTCTGCATTGAGCTAATAGCACCCTCAAGGGCCAGACCAAAGGAGCATTTTGCTGATATAGATGTCCCAAAATCAACTGGGTGAGTGAGTCATGTAAGTCCCTCCAACAGATCAACTTTTCTTCATTGCTGCCAAGAGATGCATTTATTTGTGCTGCTTATCGAGGTCTTCCCCATCTATCTAATAGGAGAATGTAGCAATGGCATTAGTCAAGATGAAATTCTGTTACTGTTGGGGATTTTTAATACCTTATTATGTTCAATGTCTCAACTTTGGTTTTCATTGCAAAGTTTTGTTTAGACATTTAAAAATTATCTGAGAACCAAGACAGGAAGTTCTGTGTTTTGGAAATTTGTGTTAATCTATAGCTCAGAATGTTACTACACAGATGATGAATACATATAATTCTTAATACAGATTTATGCTACAGGTCTGGTCTATTGATAATATCAATAAAGAAGTATACTTAATTGTGTAAAATAATTAATTATGTACATAGTAATATACTTGATTGTGAAGTGCTTTGAGATCTACTGATGAAAAATACTATATAAGCTAGGTATTAGTATTAAAAAGAGTATGAATACATACTTAATCAATGGGCCATTATTATGTACTGGGTAAATAACATGGTTTTAAAGTATTTGCAATTATTTATTTGATAGACTCAGGCTCCACTTAACTAATACATATTTAGAAACCTTTAATTTTTTTATTCTAAGTATACTGTACAGTTATGTCAAGATGGGTCTAATGTTCATCTGTTACATTTAATATAATCAAAGTTACCAACAAATAATTTTTATACGTAATAATAGGAAGAAAGCAGCAGTTAATATAACTTTTTCTATAACAATTATCAAGGAGTTGATTTTTAATAACAATTCAACTGGTTGGAAACCTCAGATTAAGTTTAAACAGTAAGCAGCAGGAGAAGAAAAATATTATAGTTTACATCTATTTTGTACGCAAAGAGCTGTACACAGTTTGGGCTAAGTTGCTTTCTTCACAAGGTTCATACTTTTATTACTGTAACAGGGTGGCTGGCAGACTTTAAGACTTTGCAGAGGGATCGAGGGCTTGTCTGTTGAGTTACTCAGAAAAGTGCAGGGAAATGGCAGCTGAGTCAGAGTGGCAGGTGCATCTTGTTAACTCCAACCTGGGTATAAAAGGGGTTGGGAGCAGAAGAGGCAGAGGAAACTGGAAGCTGGGACAGAGGAGGTCTTGCGGGGAAAACGCTTGGAACAGCCAAACTTGGGGGGAAGAAAGTTTAGACTTTGGTATATGTTCTGTTGTTTTTGAGTTACCAGCAGAGCCAAATGTCAGGGAAAAGGTAAGTATGGCGTTACATGGTTTATGTATGCTTTGTTCAGAACAAGTTAGAAACTCCATCTGCGTGCAATTATTTTGTGTTTTCATTAGGGCTGTCAAATGATTAAAAAAATTAATCGTGATTAAACAATAATAGAATACCACTTATTTAAATATTTTTGGATGTTTTCTACATTTTTAAATATATTGATTTCAGTTACAACACAGAATGCAAAGTGTACAGTGCTCATGTTATATTTATTTTTGATTACATATATTTGCACTGTAAAAAACAAAACAATGTAAAATTTTAGAACCTACAAGTCCACTCAGTCCTACCTCAGCCAATCGCTCTGACAAACAAGTTTACAATTTTCAGGTGATAATGCTGCCCATGTCTTGTTTACAATGTCACCTGAAAGTGAGAACAGGCATTTGCATCGCAGTGCAAGATATTTACGTGCCAGATGCTAAAGATTCATATATCCCTTCATGCTTCAACCACCATTCCAGAGGACGTGTGTCCATGCTGATGACGGGTTCTGCTTGATAATGATCCAAAGCAGAGCGGAGTGTTGCATGTTCATTTTCATTATCTAAGTCAGATGCCACCAGCAGAAGGTTGATTTTCTTTTCTGGTGGTTCGGGTTCTGTAGTTTCCGCATCAGAGTGTTGCTCTTTTAAGTCATCTGAAAGGATGCTCCACACCTCGTCCCGCTCAGATTTTGGAAGGCACTTCAGATTCTTAAACCTTGGGTCAAGTGCTGTACCTATCCTTAGAAATCTCACATTGGTACCTTCTTTGCATTTTGTTAAATCTGCAGTGAAAGTGTTCTTAAAACGAACATGTGCTGGGTCATCATCCGAGACTGCTATAACATGAAATATATGGCAGAATGTGGGTAAAACAGAACAGGAATCATACAATTGCCCCCCAAGAAGTTCAGTCACACATTTAATTGAGTGCAGTTATGTAACAAAAAAAATCGACATTTGTATGTTACACCTTCACGAAAGAGATTGCACTATAGTACTTGTATGAGGTGAATTGAAAAATACTGTTTCTTTTGTCATTTTTACAGTGGAAATATTTGTAATAAAAATAATATAAAATGAGCACGGTACACTCTATTCTGTGTTGTAATAAAAATCAATATATTTGAAAATGTAGAAAAACAGACAAAAATATTTAATACATTTCAATTGGTATTTTACTGTTTAACACTGCGATTAAGCAAGATTAATTTTTTTAATCACAATTAATTTTTTTGAGTTAGTCGCGTGAATTAATGGCGATTAATCAACTGCCCTAGTTTTCATACATGGAACAGCTCCAAGGTCTTGAACCTGCAAGGTGCTCAGCACTCTGACCTCAATCCATCAAAGCACTTAAGCATGTGCTTCTCCCGAGCAGTTCCATTGATTACAAAGATTAAAAGATTTGCCCATTTTATAAGGTTTTTCCCTTCCATAAAGAGCAAAAGGAAGTGTGTCTGGAAAAAGAAAGTGATATTTTGTAAGTGGAATGTCATTGGCTTATTTCCTTCCACTTTAAAGCCATATTCCATATCATATGCTTCAGGGTTTTTCACAACTCTACCACACCTACAATGCTGTTCTCATTTCTTCCTCAATCCCTTCTCTCTCCTTATGTACTCCCTTGAAGCCTCTCTCCCTAGAACCCTTGCTGTCTTCTCCCAGCCTTAGCTTCACATCTTCTTTCCCATTGCATCTATCTACCTTATCTAATTTGTCTAATCTCTGACTATATAAGAACTGGTATTGTCATTATTATGGTATTTTTAATGGATCCATTACCATAGTGCCTAGGCATATATGGACACAAAAAGGAAACTTACAAGAAATGGAAACTTGGACAGATGACTAGGGAGGAGTATAAAAATATTGCTTGAGCATGCAAGGGTGTAATCAGGAAGGCCAAAGCACAATTGCAGTTGCAGCTAGCAAGGGCTGTGAAGGGTAACAAGAAGGGTTTCTACAGGTATGTTAGCTACAAAAAGAAGATCAGGGGAAGTGTGGGACCCTTATTGAAGGGGGGAGGCAACCTAGTGACAGATGATGTGGAAAAACCTGAAGTACTCAATGCTTTTTTTGCCTCGGTCTTCACAGACAAGGTCAGCGCCCAGACTTCTGCACTGGGCAGCACAGTATGCGGATGAGGTGAGCAGCCCTCACTGGTGAAAGAACAGATTAAGGACTATTTAGAAAAGCTGGACATGCACAAGTCCATGGGGTCGGATCTGATGCATCTGACAGTGCTGAGGGAGTTGGCTGATGTGATTGCAGCCATTGGCCATTATCTTTGAAAACTCGTGGTGTTCGGGGGAGGTCCCAGACGATTGGAAAAAGGCAAATAGAGCGCCCATTTTTAAAAAAAAGGAAGAAGGAGAATCCGGGGAACTACAGACTGGTCAGCCTCCCCTCAGTCCCTGGAAAAATCATGGAGCAGGGCTTCAACAAATCCATTTTGAAGCACTTGGAGGAGAGGAAGGTGATCAGGAACAGTCAACATGGATTCACCAAGGGCAAGTCATGCCTGACCAACCTGATTGCCGTCTATGATGAGATAACTGGCTCTGTGGATATGGGGAAAGCAGTGGATGTGATATATCTTGACTTTATCACAGCTTTTGATACGGTCTCTCACAGTATTATTGTCAGCATGTTAAAAAAGTATGGATTGGATGAATGGACTATAAGGTGGATAGAAAGTTGGCTAGATCGTTGGGCTCAATGGGTGGTGATCAATGACTCCATGTCTAGTTGGCAGCCGGTATCAAGCGGAGTACCCCAGGGGTCTGTCCTGGAGCCAGTTTTGTTCAACATCTTAGTAATGATCTGGATGATGGGATGGATCCCACCCTCAGCAAGTTTGCGGATGACACTAAGCTGGAGAGTGGGGAGGTAGATACACTGGAGAGTAGGGATAGGACCCAGAGTGACCTAGACAAATTGGAGGATTGGGCCAAAAGAAACCTGATGAGGTTCAACAAGGACAAGTGCAGAGTCCTGCACTTTGGAGGGAAGCGACTGGCTAAGCAGCAGTTCTGCAGAAAAGGACCTGGGGATTACAGTGAATGAGAAGCTGGATATGCGTCAACAGTGTGCCCTTGTTGCCAAGAAGGCTAACAGCATATTGGGCTGTATTAGTAAAAGCATTGCCAGCAGATCGAGGGAAGTGATTATTCCCCTCTATTCGGCACTGGTGAGGCCACAACTAGGGTATTGCGTCCAGTTTTGGGCCCCCCACTACAGAAAGAATATGGACAAATTGGAGAAAGTCCAGCAGAGGGCAATGAAAATGATTAGGGGGCTGGGGCACATGACTTATGAGGCGAGGCTGAGGGAACTGGGCTTATTTAGTCTGCAGAAGAGAAGAATGAGGGGGGATTTGATAGCAATCTTCAACTGCCTGAAAGGGGGTTCCAAAGAGGATGGAGCTCGGCTGTTCTCAGTGGTGGCAGATGACAGAACAAGGAGCAATGGTCTGAAGTTGCAGTGGGGAGGTCGAGGTTGGATATTAGGAAAAACTATTTCACTAGGAGCGTGGTGAAGCACTGGAATAGGTTACCTAGGGAAGTGGTGGAATCTCCATCCTTAGAGGTTTTTAAGTCCCAGGTTGAGAAAGCCCTGGCTGGGATGATTTAGTTGGGGTTGGTCCTGCTTTGAGCAGGGAGTTGGACTAGATGACCTCCTGAGGTCTCTTCCAACCTTAATCTTCTATGATTCTGTGGACACTTTTTCCACTTCCCATGCTTCAGGAACCATCTTTCTGTCTCTCCTTTTCAATTCTGCTCTTTCTGTGAAACTTTCTGTTGATGTTTCTGTTGACAATTGCTGGGTGTTAATGTCTAGATGCATTAAGGTCTCAACATGGTGCCTAAACTGTTGTCATGTTCTGTATTCAGCTGAGGTGGATTTAAAGTCATTGGACCAAGGAACTAGTTTTCCTACATAATCTTTTTAAAATGGCATGTACCTCTACATCACTTTATAACTAATAATAATATCAGTCATGTCAGTTACGAGATATGGAGTCATTTTTTAGCATTGATGTATGATGCAGTGTGGGTTCTAGCAGTTATATCATGCTGATTACTCAGAACTGTTATACATTATATACATTATACATTTTCATACAGTATATGTTGTGATGAGAATCTGCTTATGCACCTTTGAATTAATTCATGCAGCATTGCCTGGAATATATGACACTGTCTGTAGAAACAATATATGTCAGGAATGTTGTATGTTTCAAAGGGTACAAGCTTGTGATGATTGACTGAGCAGTGCAGCTCGTCTGTATAGCAAAACAGACATTCCGAGCCCTGGGCTTTGGCAGAACACAAACAATGGTGAAAACTGAGGCCATCAGTGGGCATAGGAGTGGAGGAGAAGGATTATAAATATTTCACACATTTTAGAGGCACACGTGAGCTGAAATGTCAGGAGGTCAGTTTTTATTTATTTCTGCTTTCTGCTGCCATTCTTGCCTATTTCTACAATGGATAGTTCCTTGCACAAACATCTGGGATCAGGTTGCCAGCACCTGCAGCACATGGTGGGAGAGAGAGGTTTCCCTGACCATAAGACTTATTTTAAAATGCATAACTTAAATAGCTATTGATAGTAAAAAAGAATTATTTTAAAATGTGTTGTCCCCCCCCCAAAAAGGGGATAATATCGATATTTTTTTATTTTTAAAAAATCAGGGCTACAACGCACAGACTGCAAGTGCACTTTTCATCATTTAAACCTGGAAGACTGTACAGTACATCTGTTTAACATCTTGTAGTTTCAAGAATTCTGCCTTGAAAATCTTCTGTCCCATAAAAGGTTATGTTAGGATTTTCAGATGCAAACTGGAAAAGGTTTATGTACTAGTGGATCCTCTTCTTATTAACCCCTGTGTGGCTGCTGGCCCATCATTGTGTTTTGCCAGGAGTTTTAAGAAGGAGTCTTTGTTGATGAAAAGAAATATGAGTTTGTCAATATACGAGCACGTTGGAAAATAACTTTTTCAAGATGTAGCTCAAGATCCCTAAGTAGGCATTAGACAACTTGTTTGTAATTACCAAGTGTGTGGCTATATTTTTATTTCTTATATATGCTTCTCTCCATTACACTGGTTTTATGCTGATGCAATTCCATTGTCTTCACTGGAGTTTTACTGGCACTCCTAGTTCCAGCACCTATGGCTCTTTGAGCCAGAGCCTGATCATTGGCGCTGAGTCTGATGAGTCATCCCGGAGCCTGAAACCTAAGGGCTCCATGTCAATCAGCCAGGGCTCAGCCCATCCACAGGCGAAGGTCTAACTGGGGACCCCAAGGCTAGGGATATCGGCTCCCAACGAGAGCAGCCATTCTAGTCTGCTCAATGTTACAACCTCATTGGGAGTGTCCCCTGCTGCTTAGTTTTTCTGACAGACTGCAGAAAACTTTTCTGACAGACTTGTTCCAAGCCTGCTCTTGGTTCCTGATTCCTGCTTTGACCTTGGCTCTGGTCCCCAGCCCAACAACTGGGCATGACTGCCACTGCTCCAGCCACTAGGTTTGACTGCTGCTGCTTCACCACTAGGCATGACTATCCACTTCTGAGTTTCTGACAGCCTGCTTCTTCCACAGGTTTTCTGCCTGACCTTTGGCAAGTCATTTAACCTCTTTGTGCCTCATTTTTTTTATTTGTAAAATATGGATAATCATATTTACCTATATGGCAGATGTGATGCAAGCTTTAATTCACTGTCTGTGCAAAACAGTTTATGATCCTGGGTTGGAGATTGCTATAGAGGTAAATATTCTTATTAATGTATATACATTTATTTTGGTGTTCTTTTTTTTAAAAGCACAGACCCTACCCAAGAAACAACAGTAATTTTCCTTAATTCAAGTAGTTGATACCATGCATACAGCGGACAAATCACAAAAACGCTTTCTGCTGCATGGTCTGTAGTGAGTGGGTGTGTGAAAGAAGAAGAGATAGCATTTCCTTCAGAGACATACACACCCTCTGACCCAGACTAGAGAAGAATCTGTGTTGCAGAAGGCTTGCTGCAAGGGATTTTCCACATGTATTTTATTATTCTGAAGCTGATAGTGGTGACAAGTTGCACATTAAGTAACTGTCTCTTAAAAAAATTACTTTTTTTATTATCTCTGTAGGAAAAGTGATGTAATACCGGGTTACTTGGGTAAACAAAGTCATTTGACTACAGAATATATTACCATCACATATGAAACTCGCTCCCTTCTGCCCCTTCACTTTAGACATATGGCTCTATGGTGATTACCTGCATATTTAGGGACAAGTGTGTTCAGATTCACTAAGTTAGTAGCCAACAGTTTTCACTGGGGAAATAAGTTTAGTCAACTGTTAGTAATTTGGTTTTGAAAATATCTGCAAAGTCCTCAAACGCATAAGACACAGTGAAACATGTGGTCCTAATCAGCCCCTTAAGAAGGAGACATGGTCTATTTTCCATTAGGGATGGTGCTTACAACAAATGAGTAAATACAGCTGAAGTTTACACATGTATTCTAACTTTATTGTATTATGTGTGTGCATGTAGGTAAACATGCATGCACACTTACATATATATATATAGATGGATGGATGGATGGATGTATTCCCAATGGGTGGATCATGATGATTGCTATTAAATAAAACAAGCTGACAGAGCAAGTCGATTGGTGTAAAAATAGGAAAAAATTACATATTTAAAAAAAAACTTTTCTTGTTGGGTTTTTTCCTTATTATTCAGCTGCCAGAGCTCATAAACCTAAATTGGCAGCATGTAATTGGACAAAGGAATGCGGTGGAACCCTCTTGTAATGATGTTTGTTTTTTAACATAACTTTGCTCTGAGTAGAGGTTCACAATAGTAGCAATTGCAAGTTGCACATTGCAGTGCATTGTAACAATTCTGGACAGTTATTCCACTTGATTTGAAATGGGGTTTCAGTATATATGTTTGCAGTTGGGCAAATCCAGGGTCCTGCACCTGCCTTGACTAGTTATATACAAAGCTGATGTATGGGGGGAGCCACATTGTAGAGGTTACTTCATCCCAGTAAATGAAGTAGACTCTCTGAGCCCTTATGCAGGCACCCCCATGAGAGTCAGTACAAGTGGACCCATGGTTTGGTGGATACTTGGGCCCTGCCTCTCCCTTGGCATGCCCATATCCTGCTTCTTTCTGCCTCCTGCATGCTGCTGTGAAAAAGCTACTAGGGGGGAAGCTGTTCTAGACTTGATTTTAACAAATAGGGAGGAACTCGTTGAGAATTTGAAAGTAGAAGGCAGCTTGGGTGAAAGTGATCATGAAATCATAGAGTTTGAAATTCTAAGGAAGGGTAGAAGGGAGAACAGCAAAATAAAGACAATGGATTTCAGGAAGGCGGATTTTGGTAAGCTCAGAGAGCTGATAGGTAAGGTCCCTTGGGAATCAAAACTGAGGGGAAAAACAGCTGAGGAGAGTTGGCAGTTTTTCAAAGGGACACTATTAAGGGCCCAAAAGCAAGCTATTCCGCTGAGTAGGAAAGATAGGAAATGTGGCAGAAGACCTCCTTGGCTTAACACAAGATCTTGCATGATCTAAAAAATAAAAAGGAGTCATATAAAAAATGGAATCTAGGACAGATTACAAAGGATGAATATAGGCAAACAACACAGGAATGCAGGGGCAAGATTAGAAAGGCAAAGGCACAAAATGAGCTCAAACTGGCTACGGGAATAAAGGGAAACAAGAAGACTTTTTATCAATACATTAGAAGCAAGAGGAAGACCAAGGACAGGGTAGGCCCACTGCTCAGTGAGGAGGGAGATACAGTAACAGGAAACTTGGAAATGGCAGAGATGCTTAATGACTTTGTTTCGTTCTTCACCAAGAAGTCTGAAGGAATGACTAACTTAGTGAATGCTAATGGGAAGGGGGTAGGTTTAGAAGATAAAATAAAAAAAGAACAAGTTAAAAATCTCTTAGAAAAGGTAGATGCCTGCAAGTCACCAGGGCCTGATGGAATGCATCCTAGAATACTCAAGGAGCTAATAGAGGAGGTATCTGAGCCTCTAGCTATTATCTTTGGAAAATCATGGGAGACGGGAGAGATTCCAGAAGACTGGAAAAGGGCAAATATAGTGCCCATCTATAAAAAGGGAAATAAAAACAACCCAGGAAACTACAGACCAGTTAGTTTAACTTCTGTGCCAGGGAAGATAATGGAGCAAGTAATTAAGAAAATCATCTGCAAACACTTGGAAGGTGGTAAGGTAATAGGGAATAGCCAGCATGGATTTGTAAAGAACAAATCATGTCAAATCAATCTGATAGCTTTCTTTGATAGGATGATGAGTCTTGTGGATAAGGGAGAAGCGGTGGATGTGGTATACCTAGACTAGGCATTTGATACGGTCTCGCATGATATTCTTTTCGATAAACTAGGCAAATACAACTTAGATGGGGCTACTATAAGGTGGGTGCATAACTGGCTGGATAACCGTACTCAGAGAGTAGTTATTAATGGTTCCCAATCCTGCTGGAAAGGTATAACAAGTGGGGTTCCGCAGGGGTCTTTTTTGGGACCGGCTCTGTTCAATATCTTCATCAGTGACTTAGATATTGGCATAGAAAGTACGCTTATTAAGTTTGCAGATGATACCAAACTGGGAGGGATTGCAACTGCTTTGGAGGATAGGGTCATAATTCAAAATGATCTGACAAATTGGAGAAATGGTCTGAGGTAAACAGGATGAAGTTTAACAAAGACAAATGCAAAGTACTCCACTTAGGAAGGAACAATCAGTTTCACACATACAGAATGGGAAGAAACTGTCTAGGAAGGAGTACGGCAGAAAGGGATCTAGGGGTTATAGTGGACCACAAGCTAAATATGAGTCAACAGTGTGATGCTGTTGCAAAAAAGCAAACATGATTTTGGGATGCATTAACAGCTGTGTTGTGAGCAAGATACGAGAAGTCATTTTTCCGCTCTACTCTGCGCTGGTTAGGCCTCAACTGGAGTATTGTGTCCAGTTCTGGGCACTGCATTTCAAGAAAGATGTGGAGAAATTGGAGAGGGTCCAGAGAAGAGCAACAAGAATGATTAAAAGGTCTTGAGAACATGACCTATGAAGGAAGTCTGAAAGAATTGGGTTTGTTTAGTTTGGAAAAGAGAAGACTGAGAGGGGACATGATAGCAGTTTTCAGGTATCTAAAAGGGTGTCATAAGGAGGAGGGAGAAAACTTGTTCACCTTAGCCTCTAAGGATAGAACAAGAAGCAATGGGCTTAAACTGCAGCAAGGGAGGTTTAGGTTGGACATGGAATAAACACTGGAATAAACTGCCTAGGGAGGTTGTGGAATCTCCATCTCTGGAGATATTTAAGAGTAGGTTAGATAAATGTCTATCTGGGATGGTCTAGACAGTATTTGGTCCTGCCATGAGGGCAGGGGACTGGACTCGATGACCTCTCGAGGTCCCTTCAAGTCCTAGAATCTATGAATCTATGTAACACACCTAGAGCACGCATCCCCTGCACTCCTCCTTGCATTTTCCTGAATGACCTGTTCTGCTCACACATTTTATAAAGTTGAACACATGACCCTTCCCCACCCTCCACCCCTGTTTCCATCATAATGACAGGCCTAGTTGTGTTAGGTGCTTGTAGGGAGTTCACAGATTCTACAGTGCCATGCTTAGGGGAGTAAATGCATTCACCGCCTTTCACTACTAGGTCACACACCAAGGATTGAAAGTTATAATTACCTCAAGGGCTTCTGATTCCTTATTGCATTTATCTGAAGTGTTTGTGTGTAGTATCTTTGGCAGTTGTTACAATTCTTGCACATTTTCCTGCATGTTCCCCATGATAAATCGCTTCTGTTTTCCTCTTGCTCTTGCTGTGTTGTCAGCACAAATCATCTTTCAAAAAAGAGCCACTATCTTGTTGTTCATGGTTGTGTTTTAACAAGTGGGAGGCCACTAGTTGTTAAAATAAATGTGCTGTTATAGGCCCCTGTTCAGGAAAGCATCCCTATTCAGCAACAGCACGTAGGCATATGCATAACTTCAGTGTGACTTTAAGCATGTGCTTAAGTGCTTTCCTGAATAGGGATGGATTTAAGTTTTCCTGAATCAGGGCCAGATTTGTGACATGCGTCAGTTACAGAACCCATTGCAAAGGTGAGGTGTTCACCATACATTCCAGAAAGGGTGAAAACCAAAGAGGTGAATTTTTGGGGGTGGGGAGCAAGTAACTTGTGCTGCATTAGGTCAGGTGTGACCATCATAGGAATGGTTTTTACCATTGTATACAGTGCACAATGAGTAGATTCCGCTCAACAGAATCAAGTGCATTATTATGATTGTAACAATTATATAACAGCAAAAAGACTCCCTTTAGACCTGTCTGGTCAGAGTGCATGGTGTGCTAGGTCAAATAGAGCTTAGTTTCTCATCTTCTGGGTAAATTGGAGCTTGGACTAAGTGAGTGGGGTGGACAGGAGGAGAGAAGAATTACCATCAGTCTCAGAAATACAATAGTTTCTGGTTTTATAGGCATATCCTTGAAGCCCAGGAGACTGGTATTTTGGTTAGGCAGTAGAATATCCATATCATATATAGACTTAGCCAAGATGTACATTTTGAAAAGAACATAATTATATTGGAGTTCAAAGGAGTCTTAAAAAAAAAAAAGATGATCGGATTTTCAAAGGTGAAGAATGCACACAAATCCAGTGTTGAGGTCAATGGAAGCTGCCAGTGTTCGGCACCTTTAAAAATCAGGCCAGAAGTGTTTAGTAAAGGTCTAGGAAAGGTTAAAAGAGATGGACATATTCAGATAAAAGATAACTTGAGTAAATACAAATTAACCTTCTCTCTCAGCAGACATTTTGCCTCTATTGTGCAGATTTACTTCCAAAAACATCATTCTTTTTCTCAGTGTATTTCACCTAGTCCAAAATTCAGATTATACCTACTGAACGTATCACCTGACAGGAAGGGAGAGGAGGAGAAAGGGGCATCCTTATATAACAATGCCTTTGGAGAAGACGTAATAATCCCAGCTAGTTGTGGAAGTAAAGGAGGACAAATCCTATCAGTAGCATTCTGTCACCTCTGAATTCAATCTCTTGTTTTCATGTGATTCACACATAGATCCCAAATGTAAAGAAGTCGCCAAGGCACAAGATCATCCTTGCAAAAAAATGCAGTTTCCATGAGAATCTGCTGTGAGGCTTTTGATCTAGAGCAGGGTAGGCTGGACATAGAAAGGAAGAAAAGGCCTTTTTTAATGTCACTGATAAATCAGACAGGAGTCTGATCCAAATCAAGTTCTCTAACTTAAAACATTTTTCTGTAAAATTGAAAAATTGTAACAAATTTTCAAAAATTTGTTAACATGAAATCAAGACAAAGTTATAATTCCCCGTGATGGAAGCTTTCAAGGGGAATTATAAAAGTAAATCACAGTGCTTTACTTATTCTCCATTATCTAAAGACTGTAGATAACACTGCTCTACAGCCAAAATGCTTCTGAAATAAATGTAGTCAAACTTTACTAATTCTGAGTCACTGAGAACAAAAATGATGCTTAAAATTGTTGATTGGCTCTAGTTTTCAAGATATGCTATTGGGTCAGTATATACGACCCTTGACTTGGGAATGGCGGAGGATAGGTGAGTTATAAAGGAAAGGGATCTCAATTTAAACCAGAAATGACTAAAATACATCTTTGACTGGATCTATGAATAAATCTATGACTGGGTTTGGACAGTACTTGCTTTTTAGGCAAAACAATGAATGATGCAATCTGAAGCTGGTATTGCATCATACATGATAGGAATTGCATCATGTTATTCCTAGAAGTCATGGATGATGCAATCATAACGAAGCTTACATCACTCTGCTGAACAAATTGCCCTATATCAGCTCTAGAAATCATACAGTGTCGTGCTCTCTTATTTGTCAGTGTTTGATTTTGCAAAGGGACACATTTCCGTTTAGCCAAAGTGAGCAGAGATGCCTCGTACTTGTGTGAACAGTGCAGATAACTTCTGCTATGTTTGTGGTGAAGTGACTTTTGCATCACAAAAGCGCAGTATAGCCACTATGGTTAAGAAAGCCTATCACCTTTATTTTGGCTGCAAAATTGGAGATCAGGACAAGAGGTGGGCCCCACACATATGCTGCAACACTTGTGCAACAAATCTTCGCCAGTGGTTGAACAGGAAAAGGAAATCTATGCCTTTTGCAGTGCCAATGATTTGGAGAGAGCCAACAGATCATACCAGCAATTGTTACTTCTGCATGGTGCCTCCAGTT
This sequence comes from Chrysemys picta bellii, assembly GCF_011386835.1. Classification (NCBI taxonomy): domain Eukaryota; kingdom Metazoa; phylum Chordata; order Testudines; family Emydidae; genus Chrysemys; species Chrysemys picta. Next base: position 96,868,221 of record NC_088792.1, read on the forward strand.
GGGAATACAAGAGACAAGCCAAGGAGTGCCAAGTAGACACTGAATAGGACTAAATTATGTACATAATAGTTTTTTGCCTTTTGTTTCATAATACATTTTATTTATATAACCCCTTTGCTGATTTTTAAAGTGTAACATAAACAGGACAGGTGAAATATTATCATGTAAAGCAACCATAAACATATGAAAAGACCTAGGTTTACAATTTATGATTAAAACTCTACTATCTACACAATATACATAGACATAAAATGTAAAAACTTAAATATCTTAGAAATAGTAGCCAATCAGTTGTTTTAATTGTCATATTTGAATTCAGCACATCAAAATACATAATAAATAGCACATTTTATCTCTGAAGCAGACGACGTCTCAAAAATTGTAGACCAGTGTAACCATCTCCTTTGCTACACTGCAACCTTCTATAATGTGTTGGATTTAAGTCTGTAGTTTTAAAACTGGTTCCTGTCTAGTTTAGTTTCTTGATGTGTTGCAAGTCTAATACTCTGGCAAAGGCTGGGACAATTTTTCGGTGAATTTGGGCATAGTTTCAGGCAAACCTGAGCAAACTTCCAAGCAAACTAGGTCAGATTGATGATTCTCAGTTTGAAACCATGCAAAGCTTCAGTGATTTAACATGGTCTCAACATGAAACTTGGCAGTTTCAGCTGGGTGTTTTCACTTTGCATTTTTGGGTTTGCTCAAACCTGAAACTCAAAGCAAAATTCAAGGAATGCAAGATGCTGGGTGAAAAAAATTATAGCAAGCCCCTGGGAATAAAAATAACCAGCTTTCATTCAGTTTTCCATTACACTTTATTATTTTGTAAGGAAAGTGCAGATGGTATATAGGTGAGCCAGAATGTTATCCAAACAAGAATTCCACCTTCTCCATCTCCTGTCCTGGAGTGAATGAAAGAGGAGGATGATTAAATGGCTGTGGAATGTTGTGACAGAATTTGTTACAATGTTCTGCCTATCCCTTCACATTGTCCACTTTCATAAGTAAGCCAATGCCTAAACCAGCTGACAGGGCTGTCTTCTGTTGGACTGGAGCTGAGAACTCGCATTTGGCTAGTATATCACATGATGCTGCAATGAGACTCCTGTCCAGATGGAAATGGAACAATGGAAATCCATTGTTCATCCATCACGGTCAGACTTCATCATGGGGGGTTGCCTGTTTCTTCTATTTTTTCCCTCGTCAGCATGGCTAAATGATTCAAAGTGTAGCAAGATAATTAACGCTAACCTAGAACTTCACTCTAATATTTAGAACTACTGTCTATGCCGGGGTGGCCAACCTGTGGCTCCAGAGCCACATGCGGCTCTTCAGAAGTTAATATGCAGCGCCTTGTATAGGCACCGACACCGGGGCTGGAACTACAGGCACCAACTTTCCAATGTGCCGAGGGGTGCTCACTACTCAACCCTTGGCTCTGCCACAGGCCCTGCCCTAACTCCACCCCTTCCCGCCCTCTCCCTTGAGCCTGCCATGCCTCCCTCCTCTGCCCCAGAGCCTCCTGCACACCACGAAACAGCTGATCGGGCGGTGTGGGGAGAGAGGGGGAGGCGCTGATCTGCAGGGCTGCTGGTGGGTGGGAAGCACTGGGATGGGGGCGGGAGTTGATGGGGGACTGCTGATGTATTACTGTGGCTCTTTGGCAATGTACATTGGTAAATTCTGGCTTCTTCTCAGGATCAGGTTGGCCACCCCTGATCTATGCCATCTTTTGCAATAGTCTCTTTTTAGAGGGAGTAGAACATCTCATTCTCAGGGTTGCCAACCCTCCAGGATTGTCATGTGATGAAGTCTCCAGGAATACATCCAGCCAAAACTGGCAACCCTAATTCTCAGTCAGGGCCTAGCTACCCATTGAGTTTGCTTTCTATTACTTTTTTTTTTGGTCATAAATGCTTTTCTTCCGCAGTCCATCAACGTTGTTTTATTCACTGATGTCAGGGAACTGAAATTTCAGGGGAATGTTGATTTCAGCCCCCCCTTACCCCTTTGTGCCTAACTACAATGAGTATAAATGAGGAATTTATACCTCTGTATAGTCTTTTCTGTTTTTCTGTATCCGATGATTGTGTTGTTCTTGTGTCTCTCCTTAGCAATATGGACAGATTAATAGTACATGCCCCTTTTTATTGTGCCCGTTTGCCTGGGTGACACTGACATCCAACAGATTAGGCATGGACCTAGCAGTCTGAAAACATGGATTCTAATTCTGGAAGGCAAGTTTCTAGTTTTCACATGTGTTTGCAGGCCAAGGTAAACCTCAGAGTTTACCTCATCTTGCTAATATGTGTTAATACTACAGCTACCTTGTCTACACCAGGATTTTACCTCAGGTTAGTTACTATGTGTTAGCTAACATAAGCTAAGAACACATCTTTGTTCCTGGTCAACACAAGACCCAGCCTGTAGTTTTCCCCATCTGTAGGATGGGGTTAATGTTAGTTACTTCATAACTGGATGATTTTTGTAAAGTGATACATAACTAGCAAGTATGATTAAGAACAGTCAGTGGTAGAGGGGAAAAGAACCCAAGACCTCATGGTTCGTGCTGAATGTGCCAGAACATCTTGTGGGTTCCACTATCCCCTTCTCCTCATTCTTCTCTTGCAGCTCCTTTTTCAATATAGTGAATTTTGGCAAGAAAATAGCATTTCTGTTTTTATTAAATATCCAGAAAGTGAAAAATATTTTGTTCAAAACTTCATTGAAAAATATCAATCGATCAACATATTGCTCTAATTTTATGGAAGAGGCCCATGGTAGAGCACAGAACAAGAGTAGCATTCATGTATGCTCACTTCTATTACTTCCTATGCTAAGTTATAACTAGTGTGACATTTTAGAGCCAAGTTTAAGGTATAATCCTGTAAATAAAGGTTCATAATGGAAATGCTGAGAAATCCTAGAATCCAGTGGTGAACAATATTCATTTAATAATAAATCTATATGAGATATTTGTGTTGATGATTTCTGAGTAGCAGTAACAGCTGGCTTTATGTGGATGGATGCATTAAACATGTAATGCCAAACATATCACTGCATAATTTTGTAATGAACAGATACGGAACGATAGCAAGAAAATTCATGAAATTTACAGATGTATTGTCTGTACCAGAGCTACTTTAGAGGAGACTAAGACTTCAGCATGGTATTTATAACTAATAGCTGACCATTTATAGAGTAGGCAAAAGCACAAATATTTTAAATGGTGAGATGGTGTGCTCTCCACTGTTTGTAGATATGGGGCGTAGAAAGCCTATGCAGTAATGATTTTCACCTTGTATTTTACTAATCCCAGAATGCTTTAAACCTCTAGGGTGAGATTTACCACATTTTCTTGTCTTTTAGGAAGAAGGGATGAATGTACTGCTTTTGGGCACTTAATTAGTAGCAAAACTGCTGTTGGAATGCTTTGTAATATCAAATAGAAATCCAGCTGAAAGAGGAGGAAAAATTGCAGATAAACATGAACAGATAAATAAGGAAGTGATTAGATTATGTGAAAATTGTTTAGAGTCTGGCGGAATTTACTGTAATCTGCTAACGGCAGCAAATACAGTGTAATTGCTAATGCCAAACAAGGAGACTGGACATGTAAGGGGAGGGAGTTTTCTGTGCTTGTTACCATTTATGATTTTCTAAAAGCTATCCATATGTGTCCACTTGGTCTGGACTCATAGGCAAGTTGGTCTCTGGCCAGATGCTCCATCTCTTTGAGCTAACACCTCTCTATAGAGCTCTAATGCTCCCCTGAAGAGCACTTTTTTTTAAACTCTCCAATTTAGATTTGGCAGTTGAAGCATGATGGCGATTGAATGTTTTGAGAACCAGCAATAAATAAAGCTTTAAAACTTCCATTGTTTTGTCTCTCAGTTGCTCTGCTATGCAGTTGCATAAGCATCCGTAAGCTAAAGTAGTGGAAATCAGATTGGATTACATCTGCTAAGGTCACATATTGGTTAAAATTTCTTTCCGCCCCCCTCTAAAGCTCCAGTTTATCCTCATTTGTATCATAAATAGAGAACTATAAAGGAGGGGTGCTCTGTTTTATGAAACAATGTCCAACAAGGAATTGGCTGAGTTAAGAATGTAAAGTTTGGCTAATCTGAGTAGCATATTTGTAATGAAACATGATTTCTCTTGTGTTTTTTTTTCTTATCCCTATAAATATTATGTAATCCTCTTCTCTTCCCCTACCCTGACAGCCTGTTGTTGTGTCTCTGCCTGCTAAGTGTCTGATCCAGCAAAGCATATAGGGCCTTCCAAGCCATGCAAGCCCCAGTAGGCCCTGGGGATTGCGCTCTGTGGCCGGCCGGCCAGCCAATCCAGGTGAAAGGTCATCTTGCGGTGGAAGACAAGGCAAAGGAGGGTTTTGTGCTGGCAGCGTGTTTTGCAACTGCTGAGAGTTGAGGAGGCAGCAAAGGGGAGTTAATACAAAAGAACCTCTTGCCTCCAGCACAGTTGCACACATTCCATCGGTGTTCCATCGGTTCACTTCTGCCTCCAATGCCAAACATTGAAATTGAAATGTCCATGGGATTTAGTAGTACACCACTGGGCTGTGAATGGGGGAAGGTGGGTCTGGTCCACCTTGAAGGGCTGGGAATATTATAACATGCAAACAAACTCACCACCATCAAAACAATCATTACTATTGTGTGGTTTGGGAGTATTTTTCCTTTCTCCTGGGCTTTTGTGTATGTGTGTGTGTGTGTGTGTATATATATTTGTGCTGAAACTCACTGCTGTTCCTCTGTTATCTGGCCTCCAAATCTGAGCCATCGGCCTGGAAGTTTCTGCTATCTTCTGGCTATGGTCTCTTTAAAAATGGTTCCCAGGTGATTGATTGGCTGTCAGCCACTAACCAAATATAAAGGCTCACAGTTTTAAAGACTTTTAATTATTTTATCTTTTTACTTGTGGGTGTAGATCACATCCAGTAGGTAGCTATCTAGACACCCCAAATTGCCCATGCATCTATTAGAGTTCACAAAACTGCAGGCACAAAAATGGAGGCCTAGTTAAGGCCTGCCTAAAAATCAGGTCATACAACTGCCCTTGTAAAGTAGGAAGCATATCAAGTTTGCAACTGCAAAGAAATCTAATCATTTTAAGGGAATGTCCAGAATCTACTAGCTGCAAAGGATTAAAAAAAACCCCAAATACCCCAAACTGCCCAAAACAAACAAAAAAGCACATCCTAAAAATAATTTGAAAATTATGTTTTATTAGATTCATACCCAGCATCAAAACTGAGATGCATATTTCAGGTTTCCTCTTCCTGGTATGTTCTAATAATTGTTCATGACCCAAAGAATAAGTCTTAAGTATTAATATTTTATTATGATTACAAGTTTGGCTCCCTATCCAAAGTATTTGAACTAGCTAAGTTTTGTGAATTTTCAAGCTCAGTTTTATTTTGGTTTTTTTGTAAAGTTTCTGACCTTTCCTACTTTTGATTGAGCCAAAGCAGCCATTCTTTTGGTATTCTGGGAATTCAATTTCTAGTCCTGGGTGGAAGCAAGAAATGTGGAGGTGTGGAAAACAAAATCATCATACTATTTCTGAATCTCCAAAAATAGTTGGGATCAAGTTTTGGGTGAAAGTTTTTTCTTTAAGGAGTCTTAGATTCTGGTTCATTCTAAATATTGTTTGGAGTTAAGAGTACCGTGGTATTGCAGGGAGATGCAAAATGCAAATTGACTCATAGGAAGAGAAAATTGTGCTTGTGTTTGTGAACTTCCCCAGAGATTCTGCCTGTGGAGGGCAGCTTTAAGTTGTGGTTGGGGCACCAAGAAGCCCACTTGGCGGAAGCTGTATAAGGGATGAGCTGAGATGAAGCATCCTCTGAGTGCCCTGCTGTGTTCCTTCCTTGTCCAATTCTCCACTTTCAGCCTATGCTAGATAGTTGCCTACCCTTTGGTGGAGGAAGGTCAGTGTTTTCATTGCACTACCTCTTATCCCTTCCTGCCAGCACAAACCCTGGAGCATTCAGAGCCCTTTATGCGGCTATATATTATATCATAGAATAAAACTATATTCAATGATAAATACTGAAATTCATTCCTAAGGTATCAATAATGCACCATGCTGCATGCTTTTCAGCTCAGTAACATTCTCTTTAGACATGTTTGTGTCAGATACAAACCTGCCCATAGTGATATGTGCCTTTCCCATCTGTAGGCCGGACTAGAACTTCAGTAACACTGCTAAGGATGACTGAGAAAATCACATGAAAGCTGCAGCTAGTTTAGCATGGTGCATCTTGTTGCTGACAAAGACCCTTCAGTAAGGGCAAATAAAGATACTAGAGATGGGTGCCGTATAAGAACCTGGATAGATAGCCATGGAACACCCTTAAGACATGGACTCAGTCTCGTGTTCTGTATTAAAGAAATAAATGAAAGTGAGGAGACTATAAACATCCCTACTGTTGTTTTTTTAAAGACTTCCCCCTAATAATTCTCTACACTTATATATCCCATAAGTTTCTTTTCTGCATGTGTGAGGAACTGAGTTAATGATCCAGTCCAGGACACGCAATTAATTTTTTTTATTTGGGTGCTTACAGTTTCCTAAGATGGATGAATGGATGGTGGTTTCATTAAACAAAATAAGATGGTAAAAGTGAAGAGAACTGTCCCCACTTTTTCCTCCAGAAAGCCCCTGTTTAACCCATTTGTACTCTACACACATAAATAATAAGTTATTCTTAGAACCCTAAGGCTGCTGGGTAAAAACTGCAAATCTTGAGAGAATTAGTTATGATATATAGTCCGAGCAATGGAGTAGTACAGAACTGGAAAGTGAAACATTTAAACAACCCATTAGCCATTTCCCCCCCTTGAAGTCAGAAGAAAAAGCTTTGTCAGTCATAAACAAAAATGTGTGAAGAATATTTTCACCATCTCAGATAGATTTTTAGTAGTTAACGGGGGCTTTCCTTTAACACTTTAGAGACTGAGGATATAAACATCCTCCTAAACATGCTCACTGCAGGGGATGGTCCATAAATTCAGTAGTGATGAGTTCTTCAGTCTCCATTCTGCAGTAGGCAGAGTCAGATGTTTTTGTTTGGCTAGGCTGACTTTCCTCACAGTGCAGAGCCTCTTCAGAATTTTCTTTGCCTCCAAAGGTGTAGCAGGCTCAGAGTCGGGTCCTCTGTAGTTGGTCCCTAACCTGATTAATTTTTTCTTCTTTTTTTCCTAGGTCTTTTTTGCCCCTTCAGCTCTCCACTTTTTAGTGTGGGGTTACTGGCTTTTTAAGGCTCATTAAAATTTACCTCATGGAATGCTGGGCAATTGTGGGGACTGTTACCTAGCTTTTTCCCCAAATTAAGCCCCTGACGATGGCTGAAAAAGCAAAAGAGAAGGTTCTGTATCCTGTGCTCAGCTGGCTTGGCCAAGTGTATCAAAGGGGAAAAGTGTTCCTTTTCCTTCCCCAACCTTGGTGCAAGTGTAGTTATAAAGCAGACCTCTGGCCTGCACCAATAGGATAAAGCACCCGTAGATGAGCAAGAGGCTCAGAAAGGCAAGGCGCTGAACCAAGCGCCTAGGACATTGGGAATTCAATCCGTGTCCACTGACATGGACTGGCACCATCACTAGGTGTGCCACCCCAGAAGGGTGAACCATGGGGTCCTTGGGAGTTCCAGTCAGTAGAACTGGTGCAGGGGAAAACCACCTTCTCTTCACCAGCTAAAGCCCCACAACCGGGGCTGTGCAAGTTGCTGGGGACCTCCCCTCCCTGCCTGTGGGCAAGCAGTGGCCGGGACACTCCTGTATTCCTCAGGAGTCCTGAGAACCACCAGCTTTCCAGAAACACCAGTTTCCTGTCAATGCCCCTCTTTCCTTTATATCAGGGTCATGGCAGACATTTTGGAGCCAGGATCCCATGTTCCACAGGTAACCATTTTACCCCAGGCTCCTGGCACTGCCTCCTTGGCAACCATTTTATAGTCCCCACAGTGGCATCCAATGAAAAAAATTAGGAACAGGAGAAAATTACATAGAGGTCATTCCTCATCCACTTTTCCCTCCTCCTATCCAGTGCCCAAGCAGGGAAAAAAAGGTCCAAAAATGCAGGGACCGATTCCCAAGGAGTCACAGGAGAGAGAGCTTATCTGAAGAGTTATTCCCCTCTTTCTTCTCTTCCTCTGTCTATGATCTGATCAGACCCTGCAAAAGACATAAGAGTAGAAAGCACAAGCATAGGCATGCACACTCAGATTCTTATTACTCTGAATCTTTCTCTCTCTCTCTCTCTCTCTTCTGTTAGTCGTCGCTCTAAGTGGAGTAAGGGTCACAAGCACAGACATAAAGCAAACAGCTTCTCTAAGTCTAGACACTCTTCCTCCTCAGATCAGGGTAAACTTTCAGAATCTGAGGCAGAGGAAACCCCAAAAGATCCCCAGGAACTCTTGTTCCCTGCACAGTTTTTTTCAAATCTATTCAGAGAAAGGCAGTTACTTTCTTGGGTATCTCCCTGAGCATTTGGCTATAAAGGATGAAAAGGGGAATGAGGAGGAGGTCAAGGAATCGAAAATATCCAACAATATTTTCCAGCTGGCTCTAAACGTGACCCTTACATTCTCATCCTGGGTGCCCAGTTTAGGGCCACAAAGATGGAATGTGGAAGCCCAGTGGAGACAAAGCATCAGATCAGAAGAGCCAAAAACTTCTATAACGTCCACCAATCAAAAGCATTGTTGGCTGCTTTACCTAAAATGGATGCAATCATGTCAAGAACACTATCCTCTTGGCTGAAGGGGACTTTCTTCCCAAAGATATCTCTCGACAGAAAGGTGAAACCAGCCCTCTGCAGGAGCTATGAAATGGCTTCAGCATCCCTCAGAGGTTCAGCAATAGCCACTTTTTTGCCAGAACAGTATGGCTTATACTGAGTCCCTGCTCTCTGACAATACTTCAGTATTTTCATACTGAAAAGATAGAGCAAAGGGGTTTGGGGCCTCTTTAAAGACAATTTCCCTAATATGTCTTCTAGTTTCAGACTCTCGGTCAATGCTTTCAGATTCTCCCCAGATTGATGGCATCCAAAATAGTAGCTAAAAGACTTCTATGGCTATGGACATGGAAGTCAGATTTTTTTCACAGTACAAGTTTGGGTAGCAAATCCAAACTTGAGAGAGAAACGTTTTGGGGAGCCAATAGGAAAAGCTTCTTCCAAAGCATAGGACAAAACCATCTCTTCACTGATAATGATCACATAACTCTAAAGAGAGTTTTTAAGCCATCTTTCCACCCTAGACAGTCCCTTCAGGGTTATGGAACCTCATATAGATATGATAGGACAGATAACAGGTTCTTTAAGAATAGAAGGGGTAAAGTCAGGTCCAATAAACCAAGAGGTGACTTCTACTCCAGGAATGCCCCTACGGGCAATCAATGACTACCATCTTCCCTCCAACATTTCCTGGGGGGCCGCTCCTGTCTCTTTTTGTTCCCACCTGGTTTGTCACCACTATGAACAAATGGGTGAGACACATCATTTCCAGGCGATATGCCATAGAATTCAAAAGGATCCCCCACTCTAAATTTCTCCCCTCTCCCTCAAGCCATACAAGAGGAAGGCTATATTCTGGCAAATCAATCACCTTTTCCAAATTGGGGTGATAGAGCCTGTTCCAGACCAGGAATGGTATCAGGGCTTATATTCCATACTTTTCCTTGTTCTGAAGAAACCGGGCTGGACAGGATGCTACTGGATTTAAAGACTCTCAACAAGTTCATCCGCTTCCACAGGTTCAAAATGGAGACTGCTAACTCCACCATAGTGTCTATCACCTAGGGGGATTCCCTAACCTCTGTGGACCTAAAGGAGGTGTTTCTCCATATTCCCATCCTTCCTGCCACAGATGGTACCTGAGGTTTGCATATGGCACTTGGCATATGCTGTACAAAGCCTTTGTTTTTGGCATTGCCACTGCTTCCAAGGTATTCACAAAGTTTCTGGGGGTTATAGTGGCATCCGTATGGCAAAAAGGGGAACATCTATACCCTTTTCTTAACAACATCCTGGTAAGAGACTCCTCCCAAAGGAAGACAGGGACACACAATTGACAATACACACCCTTCAGCAACATGGGTTTATAATCAATCTGGAGGAAAGCCAGCTTGTCCCTGCATAGACAACAGAACACTTGGGGGGTTGGCTGGACACCACACTCCACAGGGCCTTCCTCTCCAGAGACAGTCAGGCACAGATTCTGGAGCAAGCATACAAGATCCTTCACAGTCCACACTCCCCTACGAAGGATTTACTTCACCTACTAGGCATCTTTGTTTCATGCATATTCCTACTCCCAGGGGCAAAGTATCAGCTCAGGTGTCTGCAGTACACTACCTGCTGAGCTTCCCCGCTCACAACCACAATTCCATCTCTCACACTGGAAGACTTCCCTCCACTGTGAAAAGGTCCCTCAGATAGTGGTTCCGGCCGACAAGATTCACAGACAATATCCAATTGGCAGAACTGCAAAGAGACACCATAATGATGGATACCAGCTATGAGGGATGGGGAGTTCATCATATAGTAATCATCATATTCATATAACATGACATAGAGGACAAGGTCAGTGGTTGCGAATGGAATCCCACCATGCCATAAACTGTTTAGAAGTGCAGGCAGTTCACCTGGCCCTTCAGGCATCCTTCCCTGCCTTGAAATCCAGACACACACTTTTGTATTCACTGATAACACACTGCCATGGCATACATAGACAGGGGAGCACACAGTTAAGCTTGTTACAAGCAGAAACCACAGCCTTCTTCAGGTGGGCTAAGAGAAACATGCTGTCAATCTGAGCCGTGCATACCAAAGGAAAACTGAATGCCACAGCAGATTGGCTCAACCACAAAATGGCAGGACGGCGGAAGGGGTGTTTCCACCAGAGGGAGTTCGACTGCATAGTCCAGACCTTTGGAAAACCAACGTGGGATCTCTTTGCATCCAGTTCCAATGCCAAAATGAACAACTTCTATGTCAGGAGGAGAGATCGTTGGGCCAAGGAACTCAACACTTTCTCCCAGGTATGGCCCTGGGCTCTGCTATATGCACTCCCTCCTTTTCCCATGATAACATGCACCATCCAACTCATATGGACATAACTGGCTACAGTGACTCTGATTGCACCACACTGGCCAGGGGCCCCTGGTTTTCAGACCTCATGGATTGTCTGTGGCCCTTTCACTACCACTGTGATCCACTCTGGATTTAACATCTCACGGCTGTCTATTCAATTGCAACCGGGATCTCTGAACCTGACTGCCCGGTTATTGAAAGATCACATTTAAATGAAGTAGGATATTTCAGAGATGTGGTCACAACCCTACTGAAGTCCAAAAAGTGTCCCACCAATTCTCAGTATACAATAATATGGATATTTGTTTCCTGGTATGCATCAAAAGGATACAGGCATGATCAGCTTTGGTCAAATTGCACCTAGGATTTTTTAAAACAGATCTGTCTATGGTCCATAGTACAACATGCTTAGAACTGGAGGACAAGCCAATTTTTAAAAAAAGGCTTCAGAGGTGATCCTCTCAATTATAGGCTACTTAGCGCAACTTCAGTACCAGACAAATTGTTTGAAACTAAAGTAAAAAACAGAATTATCAGACACATACATGAACATGATATGTTGGTGAAGAGTCAATACGGCTTTTGTAAAGGGAAATCATGCCTCACCGATCTACCAGAATTCTTTGAGGGAGGTCAACAAGCATGTGGACAAGGGTGTTCCAGTGGATATAGTGTACTTAGACATTCAGAAAGCCTTTGACAAGGTCCCTCACCAAAGTCCCTTAAGCAAGGTAGGCAGTCAAGAAATAAGAGTGAAGGTCCTTTCATGGATCAGTAACAGGTTAAAAGACAGGAAACAAAGGGTAGGAATAAATAGTCACTTTTCATAGTGGAGAGATATAAATAGAGGAGACCCTCCCCCCAAGGATCTGTACTGGGACCACTGCTGTTCAACATATTCATAAATGGCCTGGTAAAAAGGATAAACAGTGAGGGAGCAAAGTTTGCAGATGACACAATATTACTCAAGATGGCTAAGTCCAAAGTTGACTGTGACGAGTTACAAAGGGATCTCACAAAACTGAGTGACTGAGCAACAAAATGTTAGCTGAAATTCAATGTTGATAAATGCAAAGTAATTCACATTGGAAAACATAAATCCCATCTAGTCGTACAAAATGATGGGTTCTAAATTAGCTGTTACCACTCAGGAAAAGAGATCTTGGAGCATTGAGGACAGTTCTCTGAAAACATCTGCTCAGTGTGCAGCAGCAGTCAAAAAAGATAACAATGTTAGGGACCATTAGGAAAGGGATAGATAAGACAGTAAAGACATGACGCCATTATACAAATCCATGGTACACCCACACAATGAATACAGTATACAGTTCTGGTAACCCTGTCTCAAAAAAGATATATCAGAATCGGAAAAAGTAGAGAGAAGGGCAACAAAAATGATTATGATTGCGGAACAGCTTCCGTATGAGGAAAAGATTAAAAAGAGTGGGACTGTTCAGCTTAGAAAAGAGATGACTAAGGGCTTGTCTATACTTACCACGCTGGTTCGGCGGCAGGCAGTCGAACTTCTGGGTTCGATTTATCGCGTCTTGTCTGGACGCGATAAGTCGAACTTCTGGGTTCGATTTATCGCGTCTTGTCTGGACGCGATAAATCGAACTCAGAAGTGCTCCCCGTCGACTCCGGTAATCCTGCTCGCCGTGAGGAGTACGCGGAGTCGACGGGGGAGCCTGCCTGCCAGGTCTGGACGGCGGTAAGTTCGAACTAAGGTACGTTGACTTCAGCTACGTTATTCACGTAGCTGAAGTTGCGTACCTTAGTTCGATTTGGGGGTTTAGTGTAGACCAAGCCTAAGGGGGAGTATTATAGAGGCCGATAAAATCATGATTGGTGTGGAGAAAGTGAATAAGGAAGTGTTGTTTACCCTTCATATAACACACAAACCAGGAGTCACCCAATGAAATTAATAGGCAGGAGATTTAAAACAAACATAAGGAAGTACAACTTCAGCAGGTGCTTGGCAGAGGCCATTTTCTTCCCTTTCTCCCCCCAACCTCCACTGGGAGACTTCTTCGATGTCTGGTTTCCTCTGCCAGATATGCAGAGACCTGGGGAATAGGGCTGGTCAAAATTTTTCTACCAAAACTGTTTTTTGATGGAACATTGATTTTTCAACTAAACAAAATTTTTCATTGAAAAGTGTCTGCTTTCTGCAGAAATTTTGATTTTTCAACAAACATCCTAAATTTGAAAAATTTCAACCAAAAACCATTTTTAAAATTTCTGCCAAAAAAATCTAAATTTTGTGTGAAAAATGTAAATGAAAATGAATTTTTTGTTAATTCGCATCAACATTTTTCATGGAAGAAAAAAAGTGTTGTTTCCCCCTTACCACCTCTACTGGGGAGCCTGATTATCTAGGTATCTGGTGAGGGGGTGGGGAGACACTGGTAGCCCACTCCCAACAAGAGCTGCAAAAAACATGGTGATCTCACTGGTGGTTTTCTTTTTCTGTCTGGCACCAGGTTCTCTTTGGGTGGAGGTGACAGGTTGCACACTGCTCCCCTCTGGCAATGGTGTGTTCCCAGGAGGAAACCCCTGACAAGAGATGGGATCCAGATCTGAACTGTTCTACCAAAGTCAATTAGCACCAAAATGCCAGTTGATCTATTTATGCTATTGATCCCTTAAGCTATCTACTATTTTTAAGCTGTTATGTCAACACTGACGCAGTACAGCAGCTTGCCACCTACAGTACTTATAGATTCATAGATTATAAGGCCAGAAAGGACCACTATAATCATCTGCTCTGAACTCCTGAATGATACGGGCCATAGGACTTCCCTGAATTAATTCCTGTTTGAGCTAGGACATCTTTTAGAAAAAAACATCCAATTTTGATTTTAAAATTGCCAGTGATGGAGATCCTGAGGAATTTGTTCCAGTGATTAAATACCTTCATTTACAACTGCTGAGAGTTTGTGAAATAAATATTAGATAAGAAAAAATACCTGAATCATTTTCACTCAGTTTGACATTTTATTAAAGAGCAAGGGATGTAGTACAGTATACGGTGCTAACAATTGTAACCTTTTTAATGGAGTAATAATATAAAAGTAGCTCTGCTGGCAGGTGGAACATAGTCGGTTGCATACTGCACATGACTGTAAACTGTAGAACGATTCAGTACCTGCTGCAACTTGAGGAAGTGGGATCTTCATCTCTTCTTGAGCAGCTGACTTCCTAGAGATGTGGTTTTCTTCTCTGTCACATCCAAGTACAGAGATACTCTCTTCCAGCCAAGTGACGTTAACTTTGAAATAGAGAATAAGATCCTACCGGTTAGATCTTATACAAGGGAACATCAGGAAGCCTGAGTCTAACCCTAAAAGTGATGCCTGATGGTAAGAAGTCTGAGAACCATTATTCTAGAGACTCAGAACAGTTCTTAGAATGGTAAATGTATCTAGAGTAGTCAATACTAATACTAAACATATTTGTCAGAGGCCACTTAAGGATCATCAATGGATGTGAAGTGGCCCTGTAAAGTTAAAATCTCTATACCCTATTATCAATCCCCTAAGACATTCAGCTGTTCCCAGTCAGCCTAATTAATGATAGATACGACAATAATTTTGTTTGGGGTTTTTTTTGGTTAAAATTTCTATATTGAAACAATTGTTTCAGTAGCATATGAAATTCATGTATAGATAATCTGATCCCATAAATAAAAAAAAAGGGGGGGGGGTGCTAGTCTTCAGTCCTTACTTCTATTTTCTTTCCTCTGTATCCTGAAGACTGGAACAAAGGAGTTTTAAAATCTCTTCTTTAAAAAGCATAGAAACCAAGCTATGTTTATCTATTTTTTAAAGTTAATTTTCCAAGCAGTATGGCTTAATCCGCGAGCCATCTATCTTTTGGGGTTTTTTTGAGAATGTGAGTATTGCTTATAAAATAGTTTTAATTGAATGTGTCATGAATGACCTGTAACTTACTTAGAGCTAAATGCCTCTATTTATATGACTATGGTTTATTTTTTAACGCTCCCAGTATAACAATATAGAAAAAATACTAAAGGTCTTTGGCAATTCATCTGGGTGATTTTAAAGATATTTCTGTTACATTGAACTATTGGCATTGTTGCATAGGAATAAAAGCTTAAGAAAATTATCCCTCCCCCCTTAAAAAAAGCCACATCTAAAAAGGTCACAAAAGAAAACACGCAATTCAGATAATCTCCATGTTATATCTGAAATTAACTTGGATACAGATGTTTCAATTTATAGTTTGATCTGGTGTAAAATATACATTTAACAAAATGCTGTATTGTATTGTTTCTATAAACACTGATATCTGATAAAAGCATGTTGGCTTTTCTACCATATACTTGAACCAAGAGCTCTTGAACTAGTGCTTAGAGCAGGGGTGTTGATACCAACCCCTCCCCCCCATTAACTCTTTCAGCTTTTGGCCACAGATTTTCTTAGTATATATATTTTTTCCTCTCTCTAATGGCAAATCCATTTGCGTTTTATAGGATTTAAGCTGCTGTGGATAATTATTAGACTTTGTTCTTTCTGTATTTAAAGATGAAATGATTCAACACCATTCATTACTGCTCATTTCCTGACCACACTGTAACCATTAAACTTCTAAGATATTATCTGAGAAGTTACTGAAATTATTAATGCAACATGAAAACATTTCCCCATCCATGCACAGACTTCCCCCTTTCATCCGCCTGGCTGCAAATGGAAATAACTCAGGAATTATCAATCTCTTTTTGTTGATTTGTAAACAACCTATACCCTTGGCTGCCATCCCTTTCCACCAAAAGCTGTTTTCCCTTCTTGTGCAAGCAACAGCATCTGAAAAGCTAATTGCTTCCTTTGAAGCGCTAGTATCATTCAAAGACAGGCATGAGAGGGCGCTTTCTATATGCCAAAGGCTGGTTGTCTTGCTGTTGGTTTGTGACAATCCCAACAACAGTCAGTCCCATGATGTAACACTCCTAGTTTACTGCAGAACAGCAGTGAAGTGCTCTAGGCTGGAGCTGAGCACATGTTTTGATAAATGACTGATGATTTTGTGGCATAGTGGTTACAAATAGCATTTACTGAAGTCCAGATGGTTCAGTAATATAGGTGCAATCACTTGGTGAACTGCCTTTTAAAGATCCTACAGGACTAATGCGTTCTTACTTCTTATCTCCCGTAGTTTACTTTTATACAACTAGTTGCAAAGGCATTATTTATACAGATTCTAATTACAATTTGCAGTATCGGCAAGATTTTTTAGGATGAGGAAAAATGACTAATGGTGTTGATCTATATCATATGCCAGGTGGCTTGCGTGAAAGCCACAGTTTAAACTGTGGAAATGCTGAGAGACATAATCCAGCTTCTTAGGCATTGTCAACACTAGAAAAATATGACCACCACCCTTGCAGTTCATTTGGTATTTGTAATAGGTGGAGGCCGCAGTGTAGACAGGGTTAGTGGTAAACATATCCAGGTCCTTTCTAAACTGCAGTCCTCCACTATTGCTACTAAAGGTGGAGCTAGAAAATTGGTAAATTATATGTATTTAAATGTACCAGAGTAAATGCAATCTTTTAGTCTTCTGTGTAGTTCTAATCTCTACTGTAGTCCTTTGTATTTGTAATCTGTTTTTTCAGGAAACTGTGTTTCAATCCTGATTTAAGACTTGGTCCTGCAAACACTCTCAAGTGTAGTACTTTTCACTGTGAGCGATTCCATTGAATTTGATAACCTCTACAGTCAGGCTGTTTGCAGTGTTGGTCCTTACTGAGGATGTGATCACTCCCTTTAATAAGGTGTGTGTAGAACTCAGACCAGTTTGAAAGGAAATGGGAAAAAATAATCTATTATCAATGAGAATAGATATCCTTGACTTACCCACACCATATGTGGTTTGGAGTGTTGTTGTAGCCATGTTGGTCTCAGGATATTAGAGAGACAAGGTGGATGAGGTAATATAGTTTATTGGACCAACTTCTGTTTGGCAAAAGAAACAAGTGTTTGGTCTTACACAGAGCATGTGATATTACATATCTTTAGTGCCACCCTCACTTAGATTTAGTTATGTTATTGAAAACAAAAGGAAGGCATTACATATGAGTGTAGTCTTGTAATATTACACTAAAAAGATTTTTTTATTGCAATTTTCCCCATGACATTGCAAAACTTATGACAGAAGTATTAGTTTTATAGTCATCTACCACCAACTTAGATAAGATCTGGCTAAATCCATATGAGAAGCAAGACCATCTATAAGGGGGAGCCACAATGAGGTGAAGCAAGTGTCCAAAACTTGTTTCAGGCAGAAATATGTTAATTAAATTTGTTTAGTGTTACACAATACCTCAGCTTAGCCATTTTAGTACCTTTGGTAAGCATATCGTTTTCCATGAATAAAGTTGGGTGAAATTCTTTGGTTTTGCTTTGGTTTCATGAGGAAAACACAAATTGTGCTAATGTATACATTTGGTCTATGGTATATTGTTTTTATATTTCTCCATGAAACCATCCTTCCAGCAAAGGGGAAAAGCTATGCATAGCACTGTCATTTTAGGTTCAGCCTTGAAGGAAATAAAAATATCACCTTGTGTCTTTGTCCCATGAATCCATGGTGGGGGTGTTGGGCAGCATCTGTCCAGCTGCTAGTCAAATGTTTGAAGCAAGTTTATTGAGAGTGATGGTAAGACCCAATGGCTGTTGGAATGATCCAATGGAGTAAAATTCTTTGCCCAGTCAAGACAACGGGTTAAAGGGATGCATGGAAAACCTCGCTGATGTAGTAGAGGGATGGTGTATTTCAATAGATCATTCCTAAAATCAATGCTAAAGTCAGCACTGAGGTGATTCCTCATTTTAAAAGATCTCTGCTAACAATAGAGAGAAAGTCAATGTGAAGAAATATAATAGTTAATGTGCTCTAGACAGGCACCAACGGCCCAATCCTGCAAGATGTTGAGCACCTCTGAGAGATGCTGAACAACCTCAACTCAGATTCAACAGGATTGGGGGTGCTTAGCATCAAGTCCTAAAAAAGAAGGTTAGCAGAAAAAAATCCAACTCAAAAGACCCAGGGGCAGGCCTGGCTTCCTATTCAATCCCATCTGTGTTGCTCTGGTGGCATGAAGGGGACAGAGAGCTACCCTAACTGGCCAACTAGGGAGTCTTGTGATATAGGGAAGATATCATAAAGCCAGTGTAGTCAGTTCCACACCAGTCACTCCACTTACCACCATCCTCTTATGTTTAAAGTGCATTCTTGGGTAAGCCACAGGTGTGGGCAGAGGCTGGAGGGGGTGATTCCCAGCCAGCAGAAATCTTAACTACCCAAGAAAACCCTAAGGCTGCTCTAAATTACACTTGAAGCCACCTTTTCCCTCACTCTGTGTTCTGTGCCAAGTGCTGCTTAGCCACAATTTGTGATCTGGCCCTCAAAAGCAGAATATGCGGAAGGAAGGCAATGCTTATCTTTTGGTATTAAAATACTTTTACAAGTGCCTTTTATAATGGATAAACAATTGAGTAGCTGTGCTGACTTATAATGGAATCCATATACTAGTTTGACAAAGACCCTTCTCATTCCACAATTCTGACCAACCAAGATCCTGCCCTCGCTAGTGCTTGACATGACACTGCTTGGGGGGGTTGGCCAGTCATGAGTTTTATATTCTTTGAAATTTGGGTCACCTTGTTGATAAAGTCAGAATAGTTCATTTGTAATAAAACTTAGTGCAATGATACAAACGCTGAAGCCTAACCTTAAATAAAGGAGCTACTCTTTTAACAGCCCACTGCTACCTTCAAAGGGAAGGTAATGAGATGGCCACTCTATTTTTTCTCATTTGTTTCCATGAGTTTTGTTCTCTGATGTTTGTTCCCCTGCGCCGCACCCCTCCTTCCCCATGCTCTGGTGTCAAAGAACCCATCTAGCAGGTTTTTCAGTGAAACACTGAAAATTTCTGGCGTACCTCAGTTGAGCTTTTTGAATTGTCGCCATGTTGCAATGCTCAGGACAACAGTTTGAATTAAAGCCAAAGATAGCTTTGAATCATTTGGTATTAGGGTACTAATGAGCTCTGCAGACATTTTAAAATACTGTTTTTCCCCCTTTAACCAGGTGTGGCTTAATCCAGTCTATTTTTCCCATAAGTAATAAGGTGTACAATATATAACTTTCCCCCAATATTGCAAAGAGTGTTTCCAAAAGGCTAGAGACATGCTTTTTGCAAGGAAGAGAAGATTTTACTGGGTTTCCTTTCCCCTAACGTTATGTTCCTGCCTGCCTCCATCCTGAAAAGCTGATGGCTTGAGCAATGACATTTTCTTCAAACTACCACATCATGAGCTTTTCTCATTTCCTTATGCTGCTTTTCATGTGCTTTTTGCCGCTTAAAAACTGTCTGTGAATGAAACTAAGGGTTTATTACTAAAAGGATTATATTTAAGGATCATTTTCCAAATGGCTAGCAGTGACAATGCAAGCAAATTGTACTTAGATGCTGAAGAAAGGAATTAAGGATTTAATACTGAAATAAAAGATTTTTAGGCTTCCAATAATCTGTCTGATAAAAAGATAACACGCTTGAAATCTTTAATCACAAAGCACTGAAGTAATTTCTAAAATATAATTGAATTTACTCTTCTGGCTTTCTTGAGTGAAATGTTAAATGAAAGCACTTAGAAAATTAAAAGAATGAGATATAAATCTTAATGGAAATCATTTTCAAAAGTTCACACAAAAGGGGCTCTTACTTGTTTGGTTTTTGTTTGTTTGTCTTTACATTAAAGATTACATTTTTCCTATGCCAGTTCAGTAGTAAAACAAGATAGTGAAAACCATTTTTGTCTTTGCTGAGGGGCTCTCATTCCAGTGGAGTGGAAAAAGAACATCACTTTTTTGAGCAAGATGGTTGACGCTAGTTATTATATTAAAATTGTTAAATTTAATTAAAAGTTTTCAGCTGGATTTCAGTGTATAAGTAGCAGGAAAATCTTTCTTTCAGTATAGACGTTTTGATGGATGTGCTGAGCTGTATATGTGTAGTTTTCTTTTAAGGAAGATATTATCAAGCTTTCAATGGGACTTATTCTCCCAAATCCTGGAGGTGTAATTGAAAATCCCACCCTAACTTTCTACAAATGCACTGCAGGATGCATCATTTGAGGAGGTCATAAGGTGCTTCTCTCTCTCTCTCCCCCCCTGCACAGGGATGAGCCTTAACTACAGCCCTTGCACTTTCTTGAATGCAAGAACAGCTCAAGGCTAATGAGCCCATGGGAGCTCACCTCCCAAAAAGGGACAGAGTGAAAGCAGAGCCATGGTAGGAAGAAATTACAGAATCACAGAAGAATAGGCTGGAAGGGACCTGGAGAAATCTTTAAGTCTAGCTCCCTGTGCTGAGGCAGGACCAAGTAAATCTAGACCCTCCTTGCCAGGTGTTTGTCCAACCTGTTTTTAAATGGAGAGCAAAGTTGTCTTGCTGCAGAGGACATACACACTACACCCTCCTAGGAAGTGATAGTGATTGCACACCCAGGAACCTCCGGGAGGCATTGTGTCTCTTGAAAGTTCACATGAGTTGGTACAGCTCTGGACATGAAGCTGAATTTTAATGCCACAGCTTGGATCAGCTTCTTCAAAATCACATTATACTATAGTCATCCAGCCAGCTGGTGATAGAGAATGTTGAAAATCTTGTTGAGCATCTCCTTCTTAGGTGCATCTTCTTTATCGTGGTGTATCTTTGCTGTATTTCTTAATGATTAAAATACAATTATCAAAGACAATACAAACTCATAATTTTACTGTTTCTCTTGGGTCATGTCCCTCATTTAAGACCTTTGCCACACATTGAAAAGGCCAGTGTCACATACAGTTGTGTGAGTGAACCTGTTCCTGTAGTTCTGAGTCCTACTGTTTGTCACAGTTCCACTGGTACCAGAATGGCATGCTCTTTTCTTTGTTTTGGTTGGGAGATTTGGAGGTACATTCATGTTTCACTTGAAAAGTTTGGTTAACAGAAGCACAGGAGCCTAAACCACAAACACTAAAAAGGGAAGTTTGAATGTATTTTTTATAGGAGCGGATCTGTAATAAAAACAATAAAATCCAGTGTTTAAGTTTTATAGAAATAATTTAATGACCAGCTGCAGCCATAAACACCTTTATGTTTTGATTGGGTCTTAACTCCTCCATCCAGTGATTAATTGGTCTGTGAAAGACAAACATATTACATTATTCCTTAAGTATAACATCCTGTTTTAAAGACTACTTTAGTACAGTTTAAATGTTTTTGAACCTGTTCACTTTAAAAGGGTATTTCAGTGGTCTTCCATTTGTCATTAATTCTTGTGTATTTTCATGATGATGACTATAAATATACGCTATTCCCCTTTAACGTTTCTTCCCCACAGCAGTATTGCTTTGTCGTGCTTTCTCTGCAGAGGTTTCATATGAGTAACATTGTGTGGTGTGTCAGCTTGTTTCCGTAGAAACATCATGACAAACACTGGATGGAGCTTTTATTTGACATGAATTGGAGAGAATAAATAATAGGGTCTTCCTTAAATGGAATCAAACACACGATGGACTGTATTTGTGGATAGTAGCCACAGCCTCACTTTGGGAGAGGCACCAGAGCACTGGAAAGCTTTGTGCTATAAGGAGCTCCCAGGTATGCAGGGGAAATATTTCCACTCTTCTCCATAACGTTGCTGACCAGAGCAGGAAGGAGAAAATCATAACCAGACCCCTCCCTGCCCTCTGAGAGGATGACAGGACCAATGTACAGGGTCCAAGAAGAAAGGAAATCTTCTAGAAGTTCTCCCTCCCTTGTACACCTGCAGGGCTACCCAGAGTGTGGCTGTATGGGAATAGATATATGCATAGAACTTTAAAACATACTCCATGTTACATTTTTTTCAAGTGAATTTAGTGTTCATATCAGGTGCCAGATTGCCTACTCCTGATATTAAAATCAATTGGTTTAGCTATGGAACAGGTACAACTCGGGCAGCAGCAGTTCACGTTCTCCAATGTGCCTGAATCGTGACTGAGAGTGTAGTGACATTTCTTAAATACATTCAGTCCTTGGCCTTTCTATGAGACTGCCATCAGGGGATCTAATTAGTACCTATTGTGGTTGTTGTGGTTTTGCAACATGGACAGTTGTGCACTGGGAGATTGATTGAGAACACGAAACCATAAGTCACCAAACAGCCATAAAATGATAGCAAGTTTTGGTCATTATAGATATGGGCTATAGGTGACAACAGTTGCTATCAACTTGCCTTGAGAATCTGCAAGCCTGCTTGTATCATCAGTCAGGGTGAGAGATTGTTAATTCAAATCCTACCCTTCTAGTACATTAAGCTTAGTTTGTGTTTTTGTTTATTTATTAGGTAAACTACTTTGATCTGTTTGCTTTTACCTTGATCAATTAGTCCTTCAGCCATCGTATAGATTGCGTCAATCACAACATGTCTTCCATTCGTCTCGTATCCTGGCCTTCCTTCTCCATGTGTGGCCATGTCTTTTCACGATAAAATCTTCCCATCTCTTTGGAGGTTGGCCGAGTGGTCATTTCACTTTGCGTGCTTACCACTTGGCGACAGCTGCAGTCCATTGATTGTCAGTGAGCCTCACTATATAATCCGGCCCATTGCATTTTACTATGTCTGCTATTAATGACGTCCTACACTTCACTCTGCTGTCTGATCACTTCACAGGGGACTTGGTCGCGGATTGAAATTCACAGAATTCTTCTTTCCATTGCCCTCTCCATGACAGACAATTATAATAATTTAAAATCTATCTTTCTGTAGGTAATAAACTTGTTTTATGTTTTTGTTTTATCTAAACCAGTGAGTTTGAATGAAGTGCTTGGAAATCTTAGTTCAAGGGGCAAAGGCTGTTGCATTCCCTGTCCACATTCAGGGGGAGGCGAATTGGATAATAAATTCATACTGGTCGGTGTTTTGACTAGGGCAAGGTGGTACATCTCTGGGGTCCTAGGCTAGGAAGCCGGTGGTTATTTTGGCTATAGTCTCTCTATTATTGGTTCATGCAGGGGCTGGTCAGCCTGCATGTAACTGCAGCTGGATGTGTCCCTATCTGTGTGAATGCTGGTGGAAGTATGTAGGATTAGGAGTGGGTCTGCAGCTTGTCACAGCAGCACAGTATGAGAGGGAGCCCAGGCTGGTGAGTCAGAGGGCTCAGTGGTACCCTAGTTCAAGGTGGCACCCTGAGGGGAACCCATCACAACATGTTGATTTGCATTAATCACATTACCCTTCTTTCATTCTTTATTAATTGAATCCCATATCAGCTGCTCCATTATCTTGCCCTGGATCAGTGTAGGGTGACCAGATCACCCAGGTCAAATATCGGGACGCGGGGGCGGGGGGGGGAGCGTGGCGGGAGGGGGCAGGGCAAAAAAAACAACAACCCCCCCCCTTCCTCCACAAACGCTGGAGGGAGGAGGAATGGCGAGCCTGGGGAAGAGGCGGGGATTCGGGGAGGGAGCCAATGGGGGGAGGAGGGGGAGGAGTCAGGGCGGAGGGGCACGAGCACTTCTGGGCTCCGGAGTATTTGCTTGTTTGTCCAGTGTCCCGACCTAACATTGGTCGGGACGCGGGACAAACAAGGAAATATCGGGACAGTCCCGATAAAATTGGGACGTCTGGTCACCCTAGATCAGTGTCAGGTTGACAGGCCTATAATTACCTAAGTCATTCTGTTCACCCTTTTTAAAAATTGGCAGACCAATAGTTTTCTTCTAGTCTTCTGGAACTTCCCCAGTGTTCTAAGGCTTATTAAAAATCAGAATTCATAATCCAGCAAGCTCCACAGCCAGCTTGTAAAACTCTAGTATGCAAGTGATCTGGACTTGCTGATTTGAAAATGTCTGACTTTAGTAGATACTGTTTAACATCCTCCAGCGATATTAGTGGAATGGAAAGAGTGTCATCATCATTGTATTATGAGACTTTATTATCTGTTTTACCCGAAATACAGAACAATAATATTCATTTAATGCATTTGCTTTTTATACATTATTATTGATAATTCTTCTATTTCCATCTATAATTGACCAGTACATTATCAGGATTCTTTTTGTTTCTAATATATTTAAAAAACTCATTGTTCTTTGTTCAACTGGCCATAGATTTCTTCTTGTGCCCTTTGCTTCGCTTATCAATTTTCTACAGTTCCTAACTTCCGATTTATATTTATTACTATCAACTTCCCCTTTCTTCCATTTGTTACATATTATTTTTTTATTTTTTACAGCTGACTTCACTTCCCCTCTAAATCAGATTGGTTTTTTAAACAGTACTGCCTTCTTCCTTGATTCTGAGATTGTGGCTTTTTGAGCCCTAGTAGGGTGTTCTTAAATGATTCAGAAGGTGTTCTGAAAAGATTACCAATTAGCATTCACATTTTTCTGATTAAATTTTTCCTCCCAGCTGATTGACTCATAATTGTTTTCAGCTTTGTGAAACTGGCCCTATTAAAGCACCAAGTATATATATTACGGGTCTGGACTTTATTATGCTTTCACATTATAAATGTGATCAAGTCATGATCACTTGCACCGAGGCTACCTTTAATTTTTTGTTCTGTGATCACTTCCTCTTTATCTTTTAGGACAAGGTCTAATTTTCCCATTTTGGCTATAACACTTTTTGAGTTAGGAAATTGTCATTTATAATGTTACATTCCAAAGATGTTTTAGTTCTGGCAGCATGAGACCTCCAGCATCCAGACTCAAATTGAAGTCCCCCATAACCATGCAGCTTGTTTTTCCTACACATTTTAGATGTGTAAGGAAGAGATCATCCTGTTCCCTTATGTGTTTTTGGTAGTCTGCAGCAGACACCAACTAATACCCTATCTTGTGCTTTATCTATTGAATGCTTATGAATCAATGTACTAAGATAATTTTCTTCCCAGTTATCAGTGATTTGGAATTAGGTAATGCCAATTTTAACGTAGAGTGCCACTCCCCGACTCCTTTTCCCCACTTGATCCTTCCTAAATAGATTATAATCATTAATTTTTGCATTCCAGTTGTGCAAATCATCCTCCCAGATTCAGTCATACCAACTATATTGCATTCATGCTCATAAATGAGCAATTCAAATTCCTCTTGTGTGTTACCCAGGCTCTTAGCATTAGTGAATAGGCAATTCAAGAATTTCTTCCCTTCGTGTCCTTTAATTCCTTGATTCATTTTATTCTCAACATCTCAATTTGCTTACTGAATGTTCATATCTTTCCTCTTTTTATCTTCCCCCTTTGCTCTTAGTTTAACCCCCTCCTGACTATTCTAGGCAGCCTAACTCCAAGAAGATTGGTCCCCGTTCTGCAGAGGTGGAGGCCATCCAAACTATGCAGTCTCCTCTCTCCATAAAAGGTCAACCAACGTCCACAAAACCAAAACTGTCCACCCAGACCACTTACCTAGCGAGTGATTCGCTTCCAGAATCTTCTGCCTTCTGTCTTCCTTTGCTCATGGGACATGAAGGATCTCAGAGAAGATTGCTTGCCCATTATTCTTCTTCAGATAACACACTGTCCTGTTTTCTGCCTTGCAGAAAGTTTTTGATTTTCTAGGTATTGAATCCCCCACAAGATAGTCTGTCTTCCTTGGACTATTTACAGGCATGTTTGATTTGCTTACTGGTTGAACTGAACTGCCATCCATGTGTACTTCACATACTATATTTGGTTGTGGCTGGCTACCCACTTGTACAAAAAGTATTATTTTTAAATACAAAAATGTTTTCTTGTGGAAGACTGGCAAAGTAGTATGATTGCAGACATAAGAATGGTAACTATGCTGTGAACCCTATGACCGATTGGGGGGACATGTCTGTGTCAATGTGTGAAGGCCATTTTGTTTAAGGAGCTCCATGCTTTGTATTGTAGCCTTCATTTTGGAGCATGACCTTCATGTTGTGCTGCAACCTCCACTGTGGTTTAAAGTATCCATTTTGCAGTAGGGACTTGACACTTGGTTGAATGACTGAGTCTGAGAAGTTGGCACAGAGCAATCCAGGGCCATCAACTCTGTCTCTCAACTACTGGTCAATCCACAAGAACAATTAACTCTTGACACAGAAGTCTGGATGGGCACAGGAGCTGGAGTGTCTCAACACGGCATATGCCGAAAGATGTCAGAGACTATATTTCAGTGGTAATGCTCTCTTTGAAAGGTCCATTGCCACATGTCAGAAGAAGGGGCTGGAGAAGAGAGAAGGCAGGAAGGGTTGCTTACCCTAAGGACACTGACCAAACCCAGGAATCTCAGAAGGGGTGAAATCGGACTCGGGGTGGGGAGGGGCTGTGTTCAGGACTGTTTGTTTTCCAAAGATCTGTGACTTTCTAGTGCTCTTTATGAGTAAAGTTCCTGTAGTTAAGAAATTCCTTTGCTAAACCTGTGCTCCTTCTTTGCCTGCTATGTATGAGAAGCTCAGAGCTCCCACAGCAAAGTGGAACTCCGAGGGAGCATGTATAAGCAACGGGGGGCTCAGGAGAACTGAGATGCTGATTCTGGGGTCTAGACAGCTGGACTGCGGGGTCCCACTGCCCAAGAAGGGTGTCAAACACACACCTGGGAGTGTGCCTGAGAGACCCAGAGCTAAGAACAGTGATCAGTCATTATCCAGACCTAGGAGGCTTAGAAGCCCATGGGATTCAGTGGTTGGATCCACTCACAACAGACTGGCATCTGTCCACAGAGGGGGACTGAGCCAGGAAAGCTAGTGTGAGATCAGAATCAGGTGCAATGTGTCTGAAATAAAGATAAAATTCAAAATATTTGAACCTGGATGTCTACAGTTAGGCTAATAAGTCCATATTTAGGTCCTATAATAAAAGTAGTCTCTTATTTCAGAAGTGCTGAACAGTAACTTACGTGGGATTTGTGCTTGATACTTCTGAAAATCAGGCAATTTTTGTTTAAGTGCCTAAATATTAATTCAGGAGCCTAACTCTAGGCCCTCAGTTTGGAAAATGTTGCTCAAATGTTTAATTTGTCTTAGAAACAGTGGGCCAAAATCATTCCTGGTGTAACTCCATTGTATTCAGGGATTAATTTGGCCCAGCATTTTCAGTGGACACAAATATTACAGCAAGGAAATACTCCCCAGTGCATTTATTGTTCTCAGGAGAATAGCCATCAGATGTTTATCTACTTCTAAAAAGTACAAATTCCTTGTTGTTAGCAGTTTTTTATTGGTTATCATCACCAGTGAATCACTATTTGGGATTTCTTGAACACAGACAGAATCATTAATCATTCTGTAATAGCAGTGGGAGTCTGTTGTTTAAACATGCCCATAAGAGGATTTAGAAACAAAATACAACCAGGGAAATTCAAACAAGAGGAAATTGTCCAAAGCCCCAGTAAAAATCAGAAGGTATCAGGACATCCTGATTCTCCTTCTATTACAGGTTTATTTAGACATTTTGTCCTTTACGTGTCTGACTTGGGGGATGAAAGAGAGAAGAAGAAGAGGGTGGTTGTTTTATCATTGATATATTGTTCCTCAAGGGTCAGGTTTTAATTCAGACTTCTTAAATATATTAATAGAGCCTGATAAATTATGTACTTTCATTTATAGGGTGGGATAGCAGTTAACTGCCAAATCCTAATGTATGTATCCATATTTTCAGTAATGATCAAAGCAATAGAACAGATCTAAAATATGTATATATGTAATGAAGTTTGTCATCTGAATGCTCCATTCTTGGAAACCTCCACGCGTGGGACTTCTGTCCAGACCCACTCCATGTGTTATTTCATTCTTTCTCTGCCTTGCTCAATGAGTACAGTTCTTGTGATGAAATCAGTACGGTTGTCTAGTTAGTATATCATTCATGTAACAACTCATTGAGTTCTAAACATACATCTGCAGTATCTCTGACACAAAATAATCCCACAGAAATTAATATTAAGTGTAATTGACAGGGAGAAGGAAGGTTTAAAGTTCATTGCCCACATTCAGGCCCTGACAGTTCTAAGGTTTGTATCGCAAACCCTAGAGCTGTGTCAACTTAATTTTTATTTTATAGACTTGTGTGTAAAAATGTTCCATTTCCTTGTGCTTAATTTTGCATCATTTATGTTTCAGTTTATTTGTAATTTCAACAAATCAGCTATTTTCAAATCAAAAAGATTTTGATTTTGAGGCAGAAGTGATCATCTGTCAAAGACTCTCCCAATGAGAACGGATGCATTTTTATTTGAAAATTCATATACATTGGCAAAAATTATTGTAAAAAAGGGCCCATTTTTCCTCTTCAACCCGCATGGAAAAAATTAAATTCTAATTGGTTTTGTATTATATTGCAGAGAGAGTAAGTATTGAAATATCTGGTAGTTTTGGTTTCTATTAACCCTTGCTACCATCCTTTCCTTGGATGCTGTCACATGTAATCTTCTGTTAAATATTGCACAAAAGACTTGGAAATAAAATTCACCAAAAATCTGATCCTGGACTTTAAAACAGTTTTTTAACCTAAGATAACTTATTTATCCATTTTAGTATTAGTAGCAATATGTGTGATCATGTTAGTTTTGAACATAAGGAGCCAGATTCCAGCTTTCCAAAGCAGATGGAAAGCCTGTGGATCTGACTCAACGAAGACTTCCCAGGCATAAGGGAATGTTTTAGGTGGCTGGAAGGAAAGTGTGTTCCGACATCTTAGTGATCCCCAACTGCCATAAACAACTGGGCACAAATTAGAGCAGCTCCAAGGATCATGCACAGATAGCCCAGGATTGTGGGTGGCATGCAGGTGGCTTAAAGCCACCTTTGAACAATTCAAATGTAGCCAAGGATATAGGCCCATAACTGCTGTATTGGAGCAAATTATTAGTCCATCTGATTCTTCAGAGGAAGGCAAAATCCCTCTCCCTTGTCATTCTCTCCCTTCTTAATGCACCTGGCCAATTGTGCAATGGTGACCAATGAACAGCTGCTAACAATAAGGAAATTGTGCTTATAAGAAGTAGCTCAGGATCTGATGGTTATTGTCTTGTGAGAGTTTGAGGCACTGGGGACTTCTTTCTTGCCAGGATGCTTTTTTCACTTGAAAATACTGTCTCTGTGTTGAATTAAACACTTTTATCTTCTCTGTTTATGAGTTTGTGGAGCTGGTTTCTTTAAAGGAGCCCCATTTCTCCCTCCTCCCCACCCCCATACTTCCATCTGGAAAGATTAGGGGTTTTACAACAGAGAAATAACTGGGAATTGCAACAGCTATTTATAGTATGATTGGTAATTTTTCCGAGTAGAAATGTTTCTCCGTTATTTACTTGAAATGTAGAATGTGTGTGTATGTGCATATGAATTTGCATGTGTGGGTACATGAGTGGGTGTATTTATGCTCTGTGTAATATATATCTGAGACACTCCCATTTATTGAGTGCCCTTCTTGCAAACATCTTGTAGTACTTTACAAAAAAATGTAAAAATTTAAACCAAACAGGATATGAAAATACAGTGCCAAAGAAGTGAGTCTTTAGGCGTGATTGAGACTTAGCTAATGACATAAAGAGCCTAATCTATGAAGGGAAGTCAGTTCCTTGGGTTAAGGGAAAATAAGCAGAAACATCCAAGCCCTGATGTTGTCCTAATTTGAGAAACAGTCTGCTGTCCTTCACAGCTTGTGTTAAGCATGTGTCTCAGGGAGTGCAGGCAAAGAACTCCTTGTAAATATGAAATGTGCTGAGCCTTTTTTGTAAGTATGACAATCTTAGAGTGAAGCAAAGGCTCAAATATAAGGGTATTTTTTAGCATGGATAGATTAATTTTTTTTTAAAAGATCAAGATTGGATGTTCTTTTAAAAGATATGCTTTAAGAATTAGTTTGGGGAAGTTCTATGGCTTGTGCTACAGGAGGTCAGACTAGATGATCACAGTGGTCTCTTCTGCCTTGGAATCTATGAAAAAGTAGAGATTCAGTGGCTAGGAGTTTCAGAAGTGACTTTGAGTGTCTTATTGATTTTGTCATATAAGAAAAGCTGGTCAAAATTTGTGCATTAACTCTGAATGGTTGGATTTCATTCAGTTGATTCTGGTTTTCACTTTGGTTGAACGCAGAGCTCTTGTCTTGTGTAATCATTATTCATTTGTAAGCTTATGATGTTACATTATACAGTATTAGTAAATATTATTTGGCTTTTCCAGTACATAATAAGGATCTCTCAACTGATGACTGCCATGTCCTATAGCATGATTTAGTATTCTGCATTAAAATAAATAATTCACATAAACTGGAGAAACTCTTATTTCTGCATCAGAAAGCTAACATTATTTCTGGCTTGAAAGTAAATCTATGGTGTTACAAATAATTGTGCATGCTGTGCTGTGTATAAACACACACAAGTACATAGCTAATTTTCAGACTGTTGTAGTTAAATGAGTTTAAATGAGCTGATGGAAAAGAAATGATTACCACAAGGCATGATTCGTCAATCTGTTTAGTCGTGGTCATTGCATTTAGTGGAAAATCCATTATTATTAACTATTACATTCACACACACACACCCTTCACCCATCACTCTCCATATTTAAGGAACCTTAAGACTTTGACCAACAAAAGCCAGAAAATGTATAGTTAAATTAATTCCTTCCTTAGCTCATTCCACTAGGGAAAGAAAGCAGGGCATTGTGAGTTAAGGTCCCAGGGTCAGCCATTTGTCTGTGTTGTACCATTAGCATTTCTTTGTATTTGGTTCATTGTTTGTTGTTTTTAAGTAAAAAAAAGAGGTGGAAGTCAATCAAGAATGTAGCATTTGCCTGAGAGTCTAGGATATACTCATTGGCTGGGCTATAATGAGCTACTTCGTTATAATGATTTGCAAATAAATACATACTCCATTTTGTAATCAATTACAAAGCCTTATTTAGAACTCATAAGTAAACTAAAAAAGCCATAATTGACGCTATTAAGCCATAATGGGTCAAACAGTTCTGTACAGAAACCGATCAATGAACCTGGAATGCCTCCCTTCACATCTTTTATCTCATCTGATTTTGCCAGTCAAATGAACAGAAACAAAGAGTATCTTGCTAGGACCAAGGAAACAAGAACCAGAATCAAAAAGCTAGCATCCCAGATCCACCTGCGTTGACTGACTTTGGGCTAGTCACAGAGAGAAAAAGCTTTGGAAGCATTGAGGAAGGTCTGGTCCAGATTGTCTGATGAAAGTTTACAAAGACTCTCTGGCCTTCATAATAACTGAAATCATCATTGCCTCCTTCAGAGAAGGCAATCTTCCATCCGCCCTGAAGAGTGCAATTCTCTAGCCAGTTTTGAAGAAATGTACACTTGACACCAGTGACCTCACAAATTACACCCTGCCTCCTCCCATGTTTTCCACATTTTTAAATGTCCCTTTTCTGGACAAGATTGTTGAGGGGTGTGTGACATACCCAGGGTACAATCTGGACTGATGAACAGCTGTGTTCCCTCACCTCTCTAACCTGGGTTGCCTTTTACACTGCTTCGCTGTGAGAGCAACTATTCCTGGTCTGCTCGCACACAGCCGCCAGCATGTAAGTTAGTCCCAGTTATAATGTATGAGTGCTACAGCAAGCCACTCTTGAATTACACTACAGAACGACACCAGCAAACTCCCAGTACCAGACTTTCCCTAGAAATGTGCGTCTTGTACTGCCCAGCTCTCTCCTGGACAATGCAAGCTCATATAAAGTCTGTCAATTTATTAATAGAAAATGATATACACAAATCCTGTTAACCCAAATGGAGTCTCCCAAACACTTCAATCCAAACACACTGGTTTATATAAAACAATAAAGCAAGTTTATTAACTACAAAAAGGATAGATTTTAAGTGAATGTAAGTAATGAGGCATAAAAGTCAGAATTGATTACAAGAAAAATAAAAGTAAAATGCAACTAATGCCTAACCTAACAAACTAGAATGATTACAAAGCAAGGTTTCTTTCACCACGTTTCAGCAGTCCTACTGGCTGAACTTCTTTCAGTCAGGATCCCTCCCTGAGTCCAGTGCTGCTTCCTTTGTTCTTCAGGTATTGGGGATGCCATGGGCAAAGAGGAAGGGAGGCATGATTTGGGGCATCTCCCATCTCTTCTCATAGTTCTTTCCCTTCCTTGAGAAGCATTGCCAGCTAAGGTTCAGGAGACAAAAAGTCTGTGTGGACAGCAACCCCAAGTTGTTTCTTGTGAAGATGAAGATTTTTCACCCATGTCTTTTTTCCTGCCAATGAATAGCCATTTACAGTTGATGGCCCATTTGGCTGAGGTGTCAGCTAATCTTTTGTCTCCGAGGAACTGGTTTGACCACTCCCCAGATTTGGAATATCTCTAAGAAACACCATACAATTGAATTTTATAATTTTACATACAATGTTGCCACACATATTTTATCAGGACAATGTTGAACAGCAAGTTAGGAGTTTCCAAATGATACCTCACAAGACATACTTGTACAAAGATTATTGTAAAAGTGACCATCGCAGGGTGTTGGCAACCAAACTTCTATAGTACCCGTCTTCTGTCAATGTCCTTGAACCTTCTGAGTAGGACCTCACACCATCACATAGTAGAGATTTCCTATTGACATTGACATATGACATTCTTTTAACTTTGGGTAAAATACGAACTTCCATGCTCATATTGCTAGATTTCTCATCATGAGGTAGTACTTCAGGGGATCCTCTCCATCCTCTTGGATGTATCCCAGAAAGTTAAAAAGGCGAATTTCTCTTTCTCATCTGGCTATCTCAGAGACCTCATCATCCAAACATTCCAAAACAGTTTTGCTTCACAGATGCAACACAACCTAAGTTTTGGGCCAACATTGTGCTTTTAATATTTGTTTTTTTAATAATTGTAATGGGGACTGGTTATAACCAGTGTTCTTCAGGAGTCATTAGAAACTATAGTGATGTGCACTACAAAAAAGATTAATATAATTTTTAGAATTAATATAACTCTCAAATGTACAGGGTCAGAATCTGATCTCAGGTACACTGATGCAAAGCTGGAATAACTCCATTAAAGTTCATAGTGTTACTCCAGACTTCCACTAACATACCTGAAGTTGAATCTGGCCCACAATACCTTCCAACCATTGAAGCCTGAGTGCTGATGTTCTTTTAATATTGGTGGACTATATTGTTTTGCCAGCTTTCAGTTATTTTCACTAGAATTTTGTGTTGAATAGTAAGAAGCAAGACAGACTATTTTCTGTAAATTGTAGAGTAAAACATTTTCATGAAGGAGGTTGCTGTGGAAGGGAAATTAGCAGGTATGATTAGGGCTGTTCACACAGAATCACTGTTGGTAAGCCTATTCTTAAAAGCCTTTAGAGGTCTGACTTGGCCAGCTTTGGTGCTGAAGTTAATCTCAGGATTGTAACTATTTTATAAACATGCATTAGTCTCCAAAATTTCCTGTGTGGAAACTGGAAATAATTTAGTCTTATCAAATACAGGTCAGCACTCCCTTTCTGAGAAATACGAGCGGGTGATAGTGTGTTGAAGTGGCCTTTTCAGATACATAATCCTATCTATTCCCTCTCTTGTTGTCTTCAGCTTTTCTTCTTGTAATTTTTATTTCTTGCTGGTTCATTCCTATTTTTGTTTAGGAAGCATACTAAAATCCTCCTGGCCTTCACGTCCACTAATATTCTCATTAAATGTATATTGGGGTTAGACTTATTTTACCATACTGTATATGGGCATTCTTGCAAATTTTTACACAAGTAGCCCTTGCTCATGCAATGGTCAAGGAGACCATTCCCATGAGAAGGGGAATGTAGAATCAACCCATAAGTGTCCAAGATATGAAGTTCAATTTTGTTAGCACAAATCTGATATGAGCTTTATGTGAGAGAACCTCCATGCATCTGTGTAATCCCTAGAGTTTTTACATCATTTTTCTGAATAAAGTTAATATGATCCAATATGATTTTTTTTAATAAACTGCAAGAGAGTTTAGGACTTTACCTCCTGATATAACTTTATAAGATCAATCCACAGAAAATCTCTTGAGAGGAAGCAGAATACATTAATGTTAACATAGAATACTTTTCTTATTTCACACAATCAGATTGGTAAAGTTAGGATCCCAAAGTGGAATGTTTCAGTTAGGCTCCTTCCTAGGAGTTAGATACAAGCTGATCACTGTCACATCTAGTAATTAAAGAAGGGAATGATCAAAAGGTTTCACATAGCCTGTTTGTGAGAGTTTACAAAAGCTAGACAATAATTATGGCAGAATAAAAAAAGTAAGAAATAATTTTCACTTTCAGTGTAATATTTTTTAAATGCCTCCCTCCAAATGTCCTGTAGATTGTCTTCTGGATTAATTTGTACAAGGCTGGTGTATTTGGGTATCACCATCAGCATAGCTCAGAGATTAGGGGCTGAAGTGCTGATCACCAAGCTGCTCACACTGAGAACTCCTGAGTGCTGAGTTACTTTCCTAAATCCTAGGAACCAGATTTTTCAGTAAATTTCTGGATCAGGTGTGATATGGAGGGTAAGCTACTAATGTTACCATGGGACTGGGGAAACAGCCCTTCTGCAAGCTGACATGCCTTAGCAAAGGCTGTTCATTGGGCCAAAGAGTTTCAAAAACAGGAGGTTAAAGTTTGGCTCCTCAATCCATAGTTAGGTATTTAAATAATTGGCAAGGTTGTCAGAAGTTCTGAGCACTCATCAGCAGCCATTGACCTCGATGAGCACTGTTGGATGTTCAACATTTTGAAAATATATATTGTAAAAATCCCTTAGATTGTAAACTAATTGGAGCAAGGAACTTGTTTTCCTGCGTGTCTATACCAGGGATAGTGTGAACACTGTGTAAATGTTAACAAGGTTAAGTAGTTTGTCCAAGATCACGCAACCTGCTCACAGCAGATTTGGAAATAGAAAAACTTACTGATTTCACTGGGGACAGGATTTTACCCCAGGAGTCCTTATTCTTAGCCACCTGCTGTTTACATTATTTTAAAGTAAGTTAATTAAAACTGGTACTTTAAAATAATGTAAATATTCCCCTCCAATATTGGAAAGCCAAAGACAACAACCTTGTTTTGCCAGAGCATGAGAACCAAAAAGTGAACTGGTGAGTGAAACTAACTGGTCTGTCTTGTTTCACAGTCCAACCTGCCAAAAGTAAACAACATCATTAATGGTTCAAGGTAAATTCACCCACACGTGTTTGAGTACACACGTACAAAATAATTATTTTACTTTGACTATGTTCTCTTAAGACAATTTACCAAGCAGAAGTCAGAATGTGTCCATGATATAAGATAGCTGCAAATATAAAGATATTCAACTGAGACCCCCAAAATAATCAATCAATCAATCAATCAATCAACAAAAAACCTTTTGCAATGATTTAAAAGAGTTCACCAATTAATTACACGTTACCTGGAGCAATGATCAGATCAAAATAAAGTTACATCACTCAAAGTTTCATTACCCAATAAGAAAAAAACCTTTTATTTCTTTAATTGAAAGATTTTAAATGATTCCCTTCACTGTCTTCTGTGAAGGACAAATTGGTACTTGAGAGGAAGATATACAGGGCAGTATCTCTACTAAACTTTATAGTTAAATGATATTATCATGTGCATACAATCTTTCTTCTGCGTCCACTAATGACCACACGTCATCTTATCAGGCATAAACCTCTCCTGAGATCTATTTCCTCCCAGCAGTTTCTCTGTATTTTCATTCATATGTGGGTTAGAGAATGAGCTCTCACTAAGCCAGTTTGAGATACTGATCTGGCAAGAGTTTAACTCATTTCTCACTTCTCATTATTCTCCTGTCATTTTGTTATGATGTGTTTTTAAGAACATCCAGCTTTTAGTTTCAGGAAAACCAATTCCTAATGCAGAGTAGAACATGCAGATCTGATCTGTTTCTCATTTCAGCAGGAATTCCGTTGATTTGTATTTAAAATAGTTTTGTCTTTTTTCCCATCTGTACAACAGGCCAATTGTGACTGGCACCCACAGCAGTGTCTGAGAAAAGGAGGGTACAAGGAGCTTTGTCCCTTCCACACCCTGTGCGTGGCCCAGCCACAATTTCCGACTCTGTATCCCGTATTCTCCTTCAGAGAGGAGTATGCACTGCACGCTCTTAAGCAGGCACATTCCCCTTTATGCAAGGCTGGTCAGTAAATAACTGTTGCAACGTAGCCCTATATGAGCAATTGGTCCCCTCATAAAATACTGACTTATGTGCCGAGAGAGAGACTTCTAAAATATCCTTGAATCTATTTATTCACCTATTACAATGATCACTACTTTTACCTGTACTGAGCACTACACATTACGTCACTTTGCAGCCTCTTTCTAACTTCTTGTTTTTAATGCGGTCTTCATGGTTCAGAGGATTGATAATCGGATAGCAGGTTTTCTTCGAGGCCCCTTGTTCAGGCCTAATATGTTGACACCCTCTAGTAGATCGACACCCCTTGTTCAGGCCTAGTATGTTGCTATCTGATGGATGCTTGGGGACTATTGTGAAATGAAATGAAATTATGGTCTCTGTTTAATTCTAGAGAGCTAGTGTCCATATCACAAAAGTTACCTCCACAGTAACCACCAACTGGCAATGCAAAGAAACTTAAAGCCCGACGATTAAAAAACATGTAGAGTGGAGTACCATCTCACCTTTAGGAATGTTTTTTCCAGGACAGGTCTGAATCACTCTGGCTGTGTGTTTTGGGGAGTTTGCACTGCTGCTGCCTGTGCTACATCTGGTCTGTTGCTAGAGGAAACATTTTCCAGGGCTACCAGTCTAACAGCTTTCATCATCACTGACGTCATTCTCATAAAAGGTGTGTGTGTGTGCGTGCACATGCAAACACAAACACAATTAATTTGGGTATTGGGATCTTGAGACTTTCAAATGATCCTAGAGTCCAGAAATTTTTATGTCTTGTCCTGACCCTCCACCCTCATGTTTAAAAGGTTCAGATTAACCCTCATTTTGGCCATCATTCTGTCCTCTGCTTTGCAGGCAGAATATAGCAAATTATGGCCAGATATTTCTCCAGCGCCCAATGGGATGAGAGCATCAGCTCAGCTGCACACTCTCTTCTGGCCTATAGACACTACAGAAGCCTCCATGTGTGGTATACTCTGGAGGGAGGTAAATGGTAGAGTCTTTTGCAAGTAATGGGAGGAGCTGGTGAGTAGATAGTGCTCTTGCCATGTTCCCTTCATGTCTGGGTGGATTTCAAGTTACTGATAGGTGAACCAACTTTAAACTCCCCATGATGTCCCCAAAATGCTTTCAGTTTACCAGCCATAAAGACCTGAAGGGGCCATGGTTCCATTGCAAGATGAAGGAAGTGAGGAAGGAGCCGAGTGGAAATGTAGAGTCACTAGGCCTCCAAGCAAATGACCCTACACTCTGCCAGGTGACACAAAATTGCTGCTTTAGGGGGCTGAATTCCCTGCTTATTCTCTAGGTGGTGGAGCTGACTCTTCAGACTCTACAACTAGTCCACCCTTAAAGGTTCAGCAAAACTCTTCAGAGACAGGGAGCTTTCCTTGGCTATCTGCTTGCAAAGCTTAGGTTGTATCCCTCTCCTAGGCAGTATTTGCTTGCCCTGAGAATGCTTGTGAGACAGTATTTAGAAATCCTGCTATACTATACTTGCCCAAATGATGATTAAGAGGGGCTGTGTTTAGCACAAGTATTTGAAGGATGTAAACATCAAGGAACAAGAGAAATTGTTTAGGGTGGTTTAGGGAATTATAATTAGGGAGGAATTTAGGCTGACTGTCAAGTAAAAATTCCTAATGGCAAGAAGTATTACACTGTGGGATGCTCTCCCATAAGAGCTGATACTTACAGTGACTTTAATTATTTAAACATGATCTGGATAAAGCAAGTGTATTTCCACTGTAACCATATTAAACAGTGCACAGTCTTTCTCATTTTAACAGAGTTGGGACCTGAACCAAAACTCTGGCTCCAAACACTCTGACACTATGAAGTTGTTCTGAATCCAGATATTGACCTGAGTTTTGCAAACGGCCCCTATCTTTATAAAGGCCTAAAGGAAACACCCAAATCTGGACATCTCTGAACCTTGCACTGTTCAAAATCCATGGACTGTTCAGTTCAATGGCTTTGGCCCATCTTTAGTCTTTCAAGTCCAGTCCAACT
Source organism: Chrysemys picta bellii (assembly GCF_011386835.1). Lineage (NCBI taxonomy): Eukaryota > Metazoa > Chordata > Testudines > Emydidae > Chrysemys > Chrysemys picta. Next base: position 96,906,541 of record NC_088792.1, read on the forward strand.
AAAGTTGTTAATATTTTTGCCATCCTTTGTTGACATTACATAATTTGGCCTCTGCCTTGGAACTCCTCCTGCGAAGGACAACATCTCTCGTTCAGTCCAGTAAGCCAAGGCAGATGCAGAAATTAAAAGGAATGTTCAGTGAAAGAACTGCATTCAGGTAACCCACCATAGTACCATTTAGGAGTTTTATTTTCCACAAGCCTAGTGCTCCTGCTTTTAAGCTTTTCAAAGATGAATTCCGGGGGTGTTTGAGATCGGTGGTGCCTGTGGCATAGCAATGCACGTTAGATAAAATTGAAACACACCTTTAAAATAGTTCTGGGACACACCACCGGGTATCAAAGTTTTCAGGATATTTTTCCTGCCTCTGATCAGAGGTTGAACATTCCATTCCATTCCATTCCTTTCCTTCTAATAGTCCCAGCTCATTAAGGATTATTTTCATACAAAAGAGTTTGGCATGGTCAACTTCTTAGCTGCAGTCTGATGACTTTAATATTATACTGCTGATGCCTGCTCGGTGTTTTTGGTTTTTTTAAAGTGTTTAACCTGATACATTTTAACAGCAAAATCTGCTTATAGAACCAGGGACTAGCTGAAGAACAGCTCTTCAGTGCTGCTGCCATAGCCACCCTTTTAACGTGTATCTCTGGTGGGGAATTATTTTGGGTTTAGCATACAGCATAGGCAATCAAAGTGTTCAGTAGAAACAAGTGAGTCAAAGTTTCCCCTTTCTGGGAGCAGCCACATTCTGTCCCCCAAGTGAAACCCCCTCATTTTCCTTCCTTCTTTTCCAAAGCTGGTATGATTCAGATCTGAAAGTCGACTGAAACCTCATTGTGAGCTGGAATTGCACAACAAAGGAACATAGAGCATTAGAGGACAGAATGTCAGTGCAGTGACCTGGATTAAGATGTATTAGTTTGTTGAGCTAGTGCTCCAACTCCAGCCAGGATTGCTTTTTGTGGTGCAGCTTGTACAGTAGATATCAGTGGTGATGCTCCCTCTGCTGGAAAGAGCAATGTATAAAGCTTCCTTCTGGGAGAGCATGACCTGATTACTTCCAATTTATCATATATGTGATGACACTTAGGGCCGTCCGTTGTTGGTGATGTCAGACAGTACATGATGATAACACTTTAAGCATATGTCCCTTACCTGCATGTTCCAGATGGATATGATTGTGGCCTGAACAACACAGCTTATATATTGAAAGAGTCATTTCTGAGACCACCCTAGGCAAGTAACGAGTAGTAACAAGAATTAATTCTTCCATTTTTTTTCCTCTTGGGGATTGGACTTCAGTGTAAAAGCTAAACATAATTTAAAATCATCTTAGATAAAATCTTGCAAATTACTTTGCAAATGGCTATCTTATTACATTAAAAAAACCTGCACTTATGTTCTTTCAAAATAAGGAACTTGGGGTTCTAAGTGTGGTAGACTACATTTTACTTCATTACTGCCAATTGTGAAGGAAAAGATCATTTTTGTTTTATCTTTTACTATTCAAAAGCTAGAAATCCTTTTGATACTTTGTATTTCAATCAAGATTTCTACAAATTAAACCATTATCATAACATTCCTTCAACACAGTGCATTTCAAAATAACAAATCAAATTGCTTTTCCCAGGATTCCTCTTTCATAGTTTTTTCATAGGCTTTAGTTTTACAATATTTCAAGACACTTGCTGCTGCTGCCACTGCTACCTTTTTAACCCGATCTCTGCGGGTGGGGAATGTATAGATTGGGTTCAGCATACAGCATAGGCAAAGTGTAAACATACTTGAATACAAATTCCTAAAAATTCATCACCTATCAGCAAATATGTGAATGTTAGTTTAATCTAAGTGAAGACTGGGTATTTAGTATTTTTATGTTAACCTCATTTTACAAGCGGGCTACTCTCATACACATGATTCAAGTTTCATTGTTCATACAGTATCTTAGGTCTTAGCTGAATAAAAGTTCCAGGCAGGTATATTTGTTAGACCAGGCTTCTCAATTTTTTTTTTTTTTTGGTGGTGCTCATTGTCTCTTCCAGCCTCCCAATTACCCTCACATTTGTGAATACGTAGCATCCCTGTGGCAACTATAGAAACTGCTTACATGGAAAAATATTAGTACTCGATTTATGTGTGCATATCTGTAATGTGATGAATGGGTTGCTTTCTTGAACATAGTGCTGTGATGCTGGGATGGACTGTAGTCACAGATCTTTGCTAGCTTGAAGTTTAGATCTATACATTATCTTGAATATCACAAGCACTGAAAATTCATTGTCCCATAGGTATGTTGATATGAAAGGCATCACACATTTCAGTGCTTGATCTGTAAGTGCTAGATATTTATCTGTAGCTGCAGCCTTTTATTTCAGAGGTTAGTTGTTGCATGAGGTCTTTAGTGTCTCTCGGAGGTGATTGACTTCTTTTGAAGACGAGCCTTAAATCGCACTCCTTGCTGCAATGAAAGACTGTCTGATCTACTCATCACCGTATTAGTCTTTAGAGAAGTATTCACAGGGAAGTTATTTCAGCAGTGTCAAATTTTCCTGAATAATATGTGTATTCATTTTGAAAGGAAAGTGTTCACTGGCATCCATCCAAGGCAGGAAACATGTCAAAACTATCTTCATTTACTTGCAGAGTCTATAAGATCAATTTTTAAAAGCATGGCTTCAGTCTTGTCCTGTTCATTGAACATTCTCACAACACTGAAATTGACAAAAGTATCTGATAAGTAAGCCAGCTGTACACGGCATGAGAGGCCTTCAAAGCATGGGACCACACAAATGAATGATCAGACAGGAAGGGTTATATTTCGGAATAGTCAAATAGTCATGTCAGTATTTCGCCTCCTGAAATGAACAAACTTCATTGCAAGAGAGCAGGAGGTGGGTTTTCCCACCCATTTGGACATAGTCATGTGTCATGCTCCCTGCACAGCATAATCACTCAAGGTCACTCTCTTGCATGAATCCATCTAGTATTTGAAAAATAGCCTTTGCAGACAGCGGGGTGGCAAATACTGCACTTTGCCAACAGAATTATATCTGACATTAACTGAGAAGTGGATTGGAAGCCACTTTAGCTGATTTACCAAGCTGAATTGCAAAAGGGCCTCAGTGAATTTGAGAACGTTGTTCTTTCACATTTTAAGCCATGTCACAGATTCTTCTTATTGTTGTTTTATTTGACAGAGGTACAATACTGAGTCAGCCACTTAATTATCCTGACACTAAAGATCACTTAAATCACTTCCTTTGCTACTGACAGAACTAACTACTCCCTAGTATCATGAGGTTTTCCTACTTTTGCAATTTGAAGAATCATAAGATAAGATGCCTCCAAAGCTTGTGAGATTAGAATAAAGACTTCCTTGGGAGTTTTTGTGGAGTTGATTGTTAATTTATTCAGCTGCACAGGGGAAAAAACGCATGGAAGCTTGTCCTTCACAGCAGAAAGAGTTATTTCTCAATGTTGCAGTAGCATTGCTGGTTGGAGGCTTTTATTGGCTAATATTCCGCAACAAATGGCATGGATGTGGCTCATTTGGAAATTCCATACGTTTGTCTGACATAGCTTTTCTTGCACCTCATTTTTTCTTCCATTCTTGAAGATATTTTTCCAGCAGAGCTGCTGACCTGTGGCTTGTTTGATTCAGTCTCCTTGGCATTTTGGTTCAGGCTACCAGTCTTCAACTAATGAGACATCTGTTTCACCTGCAGATGATCCTAGAGTCTGTGTGGAGTCCTGGTTTTAAAAAAACAACAACTACTAAAGTAAATTGTAGCTGCTTTCTTCTGTCTGTCTCTGCATGCCATCATTTGTACAACTACTTCATTTTATATTTTCCAAAAGCACTTTTGATTGATAAGAATACAGTTAATAATCATTGAAACTCAGTACATTTGGAAGGTGGAGCAGAGGTAATGTGAAGAGTTAAAGAAAACTGTCGTTTTTAACCACAAGAGGAAAGCAATAGCATTTCAGTGGTTAATAGCAGAACAATATGTGAGATCAGTATTGTCTTCCCCTTGTCTATGATTTCCTGGTCTTCCTCTCTCCGCCCATGCTGATTAATCTTTTTCTTCCATCCCTTGACTCAGCTGGCTCTCTCCTGGCTGTTGGCTCCTTCTCCTTTCTCCACACTGCCTGCACCTTTTTATTTCCTTCTTATGTGAGCACAGTAATTGCCATATCAGAAGAGAGCAGTGGCCCATCTAGGCCAGAAGTGTGTGCTTGATAGCGGCCAATAACATTATAGAGGCTGCTATGCTGCTTTCACCTTTTTCCAGAGTATTTTACTGGAGTGTAGACTCTCAAATAGAAACTAAAGGAGGCGCCGGACTTTGCACGCCACCTGTAAGTGTTCTGGGGACCAAATGTGCTCTGCAGATCACAATGGAAGAACCGCTGTGCTACACATTTGTCAGAATCTGGTATTGGATGTGAATGTGTCAGAAAGTCCATTTCTAGTTTTCATAGAATCATAGAACCATAGGACTGGAAGGGATCTCAAGAGGTCATCTAGTCCAGTCCCCTGCACTCATGGCAGAACTAAGTAATATCAGCATATTTTGTATTATAATCAGTATTATATTTTGATTTTAAGTCATTCCTGTTTCCAGAAAGAAAACATTGGTGGATGGGATATTGGACTTCTCTTTTCTCTCTTGTCTTGTTGATGATGGTCAGTTTTGCTATGATGTGGCATTTCAGAACTGCAGCATCCCCTCTTCTTTTTTACTTCTCTTGGAGTGCAGTTTCTATTCCTTTAATGCCAGAGATGGCTCTCCTGATAGCTATTTCAGGAGATTATTGATGGCCCAAATCTACCTCACTTACTCATATTGAATAATATTTTACAACTCAGTGCCATTTAAATTAACATAGCTGCTCAGTGAGAGTCAGATTTTGCCATGTGGCCTCATGCTAAGTCATACTGTATTCCACAACTGGTCCCTTTTGAAGTAATTGGGCTTGTGCGTGATTACATCAGATCTGAATTTGGTCTAATGTGTTTACCAAGTGCATATTTTGTATTTTATACTGGGTGCAACTAATTTTCTAAATGATAAAAAAAGTTCTGACTTCTGGTAGTGTTCACATTATGGACCAGATTTTAATTTATACTAAGGCATCACTCTGGCTCTGTGTAGGGCCTTGAAATCAGCATAAGTTACATGAAATATCCTTTTACACAGAGAGAGCTGTATAAAAGGAGTCTTAATGTAAATGAGAACCAAGCCCCATGTATATAGCCCAAGTGACATTTTCAATTTTTTTCCTCTTTATCTTTTTTACCTTTCTCATTGTAAAATACAGTGGAACTTCTCATAGTAACTTTTCTTCTTTTTCATGAATTAATTAATACCATGCCTTGTTACTAATGTAATGTAATAAAATACTCTGTGAAGGGCTAGTGAACTTTTTTTTTATGGGTGGAGGAACTTTTCTTTAGAGTAACTCTTTTGCTTCCAGCTTTATTGGTTGCTTGTGTGGTCACCAAATCTTCAATCATGATCAGATTATAATTTGTCAATTGTGCCATCTCTTTCAATGAATTTCAAATAAAATGTGAATATTTATTTAGTCATCACCATATTGATGCTCATGTAAGCAGTGCAAAAAGGTATTTGTACTGTGAAATGCATTTTCACCAAAGGGAATCACTCAGCGCACCGGCAAAAGAAATTAGTCCAAGCATTTGTACAGAATGTAATTTCTTTAGTACTTGTTTTGTTTGGGGTAACAGTTAAGTGCTGTTGAATTTTATTGTTCACTGATGGAAATTCATAAATGAATAGAAGATGAATTCGTTTCAGATAAAGTTATCATGAAGAACAGGTGGACCTGAACAATCACAGACTTTTGGGGTAAGTTCACATCCAGTTCTGGGTCCATCTCTGCAGATCACATTCTTCTCAGGCTGCAGAATTGTCTCCTAAACTCCTGATGGTGCAAATAAAATCTTAGGCTAGCAAGTAGTAGTATAAATTTATTATTTAACATCTGGTAAGCTAATATTGGTTGGGAAGGATGTTCTTGTATTTAAAACAGTGGACTGGAACTCAGGGGATTTGGGTCCAATTCCCGACTGTCACAAACTCTCTATGCGACTCTGGGCAAGTGACTTTGTCTCTCTGTGCCTCAGTTCCTCATCTATAGAAAGTTATTCTCTACCTCGCTGGGGTATTGTGAGGATAACACCATTAATGTCTGTGATACCAGGGTCCATATAATATCTGTAAATAAATTACATAGGAGAAAAGAGTTATTTGATTTTTAGCACCTTTCACCTATGGCTTTTGGTCTCAACCTCCCCACAAGGGAAAAAAAGAATGTGTCTGTTGTGTACCTTAGGGAAAGACCCATCTCTGTGTTTTGGACACATCAGTACAGTCACGTGCAAAGACGTTTTAGTGGAGAGATTTCCTGTCTTGGCAGAGAATATTTTGTTTCTTTTGGACAGTATAATATAATGTGTATGCAGTGGATCAGCCTATAACTAATTTGCAGCTTTCCTGTATGGTGTCAGAATGCATCATCATCTACTTTTTTTTTAAAACTGGGAAAATAAGCAGTGTCTTGGAAATCTTTCTTTCTGTACTGGAGGCTACACTTAAACATTTAGCTTTTGGTAATTTGTGTTTTTAATGGAATAGGGGTTTTCCTTTTGGGTGGCTTACACAGAGCAACTTAGGTTGTCTAAACATATTCTGAAATGCACTGGGGATTACGGTTTCAACACATGCATGCCTAGGGCCAAAGTACAAGTAACACATGAAATTTTGTTCCATTTCATGAACAAACCACTGTTTTGTGGCATAATACAAAACATATCTAAGTAGTTGAGATCACTATCAAGCATTGCAACATTAGGTTTTCTATTTATGTGATTACCCAAAGCTCATTAGAAGCTCATTTTATAGCTCTAGGGAAGTAAGCCTAAAAAGCAGTGAAAAATAGTTCATTGTATTCTGTTTTAATTATAGTTTATTTCCTATACTACTACTATTTGTCAAGTGTATTAGTTTTACTTGCGGGGCTGATTTTCAAAACTAGAGAAGTCCAAGGCCGTTTGTGAAAATGTGTGCAGGCTTGTGCACACAGACTGCCTGTGCAATTAATTTCATTGTATACGCACACTAGATACGTGTGCATAAAAATAGACTTTTGAGTGTCTATCCATCTGGACAATCTGTGTGTTGCTAGAGAACATTGCGCTCCAGCAACACCCCCTCCACCTGCTTCAGGGACTGCAAGAAGGGTGGCATTTGAAATGCCGCAGAGGACCAGCGTCCACTCCCCTTGCAGCACCTAAGCGGTGCACAGGGAATGATTCAATGCAGAAAAAATTTACCCCGAGGGTTTCGCATCTCCCTTAGAACGTATGAGTATTTAACTACTATGGTCAGGAATATGCTGGCCATACATTACTTGCTTAATAAACCTGAAACATCAGAACAAAAAGAGGACATATAGTTTGAAGCCACATTCTGATTGACTGGTTGGGCCTTTTTGTGTACATCACAGCTTTGTCCAGCTTTGGCATTTTCACTGAAACACACAGAAACAATTCCTTCCACCCCAGCATGTTAAGTGTGTGCATGTGGGAGACATTCTGAAGGGATGAAGTGAGTCAGTTGTGTCAGAGAATGGGGGAGAGTGAGAGCTGTAGGGGAAAGTGACATTAGCTGTCCCCCCGGCCAACATGTCAGGCTTACATTTCAGCTGCAGTTTGTGGTCCTTTCAGCACTTTTAACTCAAATTCTAATGAAAAGCTATATTGAATGACTCAGTCACTGAGTCACAAACAACTATTGCTGAAGGAGAAGTAAAACTTCTTGGGCTAAAGGCAATGAGGAAAGTGACCAATCAGGAAGTCATTAAAGTTTTTGAAAAAATTAACTCACAAAGAAAGGTATTAGAAATATTAGTGAAAAGACAGCTGTACTCTTTCACCACTTGTTTGCTCTTATCTTTTCATACTGGAAGAATATGTTGCATAAACCCACACAGAACTATGTACTTACATTTTTTAAAATGTAAAATTAAGTGAGCCATACTCTAATACTAATACCCTAGTACTCAAGGGTGTGCATTAGCAGGCTTTCACAAGCAGTTGCAGACACAAAGCTTAAACACACCCAAGACATGCACCGCATCTTACTAATGCTCACTGTCTCATGACTTATGCTATAAGAACAGAGAATAGTTAATAACCTTTCTCTTCATATGGTACTGTAGTGTAAAACAAAGTGTATATGCTTGTTGTTCAGTAGAGCATGTGCTTTTTTAAAAAAGTTTTGTGTTCAAGTATTTCTTAAAATCCTTGTAGGACTGATCGTCGATGTGGTCCTTGTGTAATATGTTGCAGTAGTAAAATAAAATAGGAACACCATGTAGCAGATTGTTAAAATGATATGGCTACTCCTCAACATAAACATTCATTTACAAACATGGTCTGTCTTGTCAAGCATTTTAACACTTGCTCAGAATTAACAGACCGCTATTAAATGACATCAAATTAAAATACAGACATTTTTCCAAAGTAAAGGAATTTTCATTTGGAAGTGCTCTTCATATTTAATTCACTTAATTAATATGAGCTCTCTTCATCTTTATCCCAAGGCTTCTATTCCAATAGACTTCGCTAAGCTTTGCTGTTATGCACCTTTTATAAATTCCTTGGCTTCCAAGCAAAGTTTTATAGACATAGTGTATTGTGTTTAAAAATAAAAATTTTGAATGCCCATATGTTTTGAGGTACAACTCCTTTCCTCAGAGGGTATATAACATATAAAACAAAAAGCCTATTTTATACTGGAAATCTGAAAACAATCAGCCAGACCGTTGTTCAAAGTAACATTGGGTTAGCTTTAATTTTCAACAAATTCAATTTTCTTTAAAGTGCCGTTTATATGCCCACACTGAATTATAATGGTTAGTAGTAGTTTATTGGGGATAGTATTTCAGGAATTCTTTTTGTATTCTACCTTTGACTCATGGGATGTGATAGAAAGAGGAATGAAGAATGTATAGTATGCCACGACACAGTATTCCATACAGGAAAAGCAATTTTCCAAGCATTTTGGAAAACAGGATTAGAATTCAAAACAACCTGGACAAACTGGAGAGTTGGTCTGAAGTACTTCACTTGGGAAGGCAAAATCAAATGCTCAACTACAAAATGGGGAATAACTGGCTAGACAGTAGTACTGCTGAAAAGGATCTGGGGGTTATAGTGGATCAGAAATTGAACATGAGTCAACAATGTGATGCAACTGCAAAAAAGGCTAATATTTTGGGGTATATTAACAGGAGTGTTGCGTGTAAGGCCGGAGCTCTTTGTCCCACACTACTCGATGCTGGTGAGGCCTCAGCTGGAGCGCTGTGTCCAGTTCTGGGTACCACACTTTAGGAAAGAGGTGGACAAATTGAAAAGAGTCCAGAGGAGAGCACCATCAGTGATAAAAGGTTTTGAAAACCTGACCTATGAGGAGAAGTTAAAATAACTTGGCATGTTTAGTCTTGAGAAAAGAAGCCCGATTATCTTCAATTCTGTTAAGGGCTGTTATAAAGAGGATGGTTATCAATTGTTCGCCAACAATATGTAGGTCAAGAAGCAATGGGCTTAATCTTCAGCATGGGAGATTTAGGTTAGATATCAGGAAAAAAATTATAACTACATCTCTACCCCGATATAACGCAGTCCTCGGGAGCCAAAAAATCTTACCGCGTTATAGGTGAAACTGCATTATATTGAACTTGCTTTGATCCACCGGAGTGCGCAGCCCCTCCCCCCCAGAGCATTGCTTTACCGTGTTATATCCAAATTCGTGTTATATTGGGTCACGTTATATTGAGGTAGAGGTGTATAAGGATAGTTAAGCTCTGAAATAATCTTCCAAGGGAGGTTGTGGAATCCCCATCATTGGAAATTTTTAAAAATAGGTTAGCCAAATCTCTGTCAGAGATGGTCCAGATTTACTTGGTCTTGCCACAGTGCAGGGGCCTGGACTTAATAACTTCTTGTGGTACATTCCAGTCTTAAGTTTCTCTGATTCACTGGTTCTAAAAAGCTTATATGCAAAAGACAGATTTGTTATATTAGTTCCACTTAAAAAGTCATTGGCATGGTATTTATGCACCGTGAAGCTACTATGTATTATTGGAAATTTTTTTTTCTGACAAACTGCTCCAAACTCTCTATATTTCTTTGGATTATTCTAAGGGGTAGTTTGTGAAATATAAACATTTGAGCAATTTGGGCTCGATCCAAAGCTTGCTGAAGTCTCCCATTGATTTCACCTGGCTTTGGATCAGGGCCTTCATGGCAATATTCTGTGCTGGTCCATCTCATCTACTCACCATGGAAATGCAAAGTTACACAGTGTTTTGGTTTTTTTTTTTACAAATGCTGTTTGAACCTTAATGTACCTCCTTTTACTCTAAGTCCAAATTCTCCGTGCAAGTTAAAACTTCTATTGATATCAGTAGGAATTATTGGGTGAGTAGGGAATGCAGATCTCAACTCTTTGTTTTCAGGATTATTGGATTCATTAATAGCAATAGCTCTTGCTAAGAGCCATAAGACTAGTGGTGTGAAAAGATGATATTAAGAGGGGTTTTTTAAGCCTCTTTTGGGTTCTAAGCCAAATGTATAACTGCAAGGGGACTGATATTTACAGTGGTACCTGCAATATGTGGATTATCGGTGAAATCCGGGCCCCACAGAAGAGAATGATAAAACTTTCATGGACTTCAGTGGAGCCAGGATTTCACCCTACATTTCCTTAATTAGATATCCAGGGATGCTGACTTCCATGACAATTAACACCAGCTGGGGATCTGTCCCCAGGGATGAAATTCTGGTCCCATTAATGTGTATGGGAGTTTTGCCATCGTCTTCAGTGGGGCCAGGATTTCTAGGGCCCAGAATTTTAACATATCACCTCTGTCATTAAGTTTGAGTTGGGATGTCCATTTCCACCCCTGATTTTTGGGTTTGGTATTGCAGCTCTTTGAAGCTCCGTCAGGCTGAAACTTGGCATACAAACTCCAATCCAGATGTGAATTTTTTTAAAATAAAAACAGTCTGTTTTAATACTTTAAAGACACATTTAATTATAGATTGAAATATTTGCCAAAATACCCCCCAACACGTTAATACAAGAAGTAAACCCCACCCCCCAACCTAGCATTGTAGGGGGTCAGTCCTCTCTCAGTGCACGCTAAGCCCTATGGAAGAGGGCAAGGGCTCTGGAAGATATTGTAAGATGAAAGCTGATATTGTACGGCCTCACCAAAAATAATAATTTATAATGTGATTTCTCCACTTCCCCTCCTCAACTGGGAATCAACTTGCCTAACTTTTGTCTTTGTGTGCATGAGATGGATTAAGACACACTCATCTGACTTGCCATTTTAAGTTGCCAGAAACAGTAGTGCCAGAGCAGCTGATTTAACAGTCTCATTCTCTCTAGGTCACCCAAAAGAGCAGTTTCCATTATACTGTACTGTGTGAATTGGCTCTTCGCCTACAGTCAGGTGAAATCTGCTTCTAGATGTGTTCTTTCTTGGATGATGCTCTTATTCCCATAACATCAACACTCCTGTGTCATTTTGATGATATGGCAGGCTCATGGATCAACTAGAATGGCTGATCTGTGAATAGGTTTTGTTTAATGCTGGGATAGCTATTATGCTATCTTCAGAATGGTCCTTAAATGATATAAAACTGCTAGTATCATAGTTATCTAGATTATAAGGGCCACGCAATGGCTCTGCCTTTAATAGGTCTTTTCTTCCGGCTCCCTTCCTCCCCACCCCACCCCTCCTGCAACCAAACAATAATTATTTTCTGTTCTTCCTCATTTCTAAGCGTTACTGAAAAATCACTCTTGAGAAGTTGCCTTGTTTGGTTTGAATCATTAAGCGGCTGCTAAGATGTGGGCAGAGGCAGACGGGGAAACAAAGAGCATTTGAGCTTTGAAGACAGGGAGCATGGTAGCAGAGAATAGCTCTTTGGCACAGCACATGGCAATACAGGATAACGCTTTATGTAACAGGATACAGACAACACGGCAGGCAATTGGCACCATAGGAGAGCACTTTATGTAACACAAGAGATAATCAGCATGTGGTTGGCATCATGGCTTAGCAACAAGTACAATGAGAAGGGAAACAATTACATTCTCTTCTCTGTTTCCCTCACAGAGGTTGCTGGGGGTCGGGTAGGGGGATCCCTACCTCCCATTATGAGCTGACATCTGATATGAGATACATTTACTGACTGAGGCAAGTGACCCAATCCCCCTAATGTTGATCTTTTTCTTTGTCTTCGTTTATTTTAAATAACCACTGTCCTTTGCTCATTTGTTTCTGTTGGGGGACAGACTAAATAATTCAAAGCTTGGTTACAAAAGAGTCACTTTTTAATCACTTCAGTGAGCAGCCCTTTTTGGCAACCATGTCTAGCTACCAAGAGGTGATTCAGTACAACCACCCTGTACTTCTGAAGCACTGGTGATTTTCAGAAAAGAAAGGGGATATATTTCTCTTTCTCTCCCTTTTTTTACTGCTCCCCCCCCCTGCCCCACAGTGCCCCTTTGGTGCCTCTTAAGTGGACACAATTATTCATTGAAAAGAATAAGAAGCTGGTCTTTATGGTTAAGTTCTTCAGTTCAACACCCTCCATTAAAAAACAAAATAGTTTGTTGCCCATCCTAATTCACAGGGACTGGAAAAGGCTAGAAAAAGGAAGTAAAAACTCCCTGCACCAGACATACTTTGGGATCGCTCTAGGAAGTGTGTATGGGTTTCGTAATTTAAATCTTCTTCTTGGTCTATAATGTTCCCTTCCTGCCCCCCAGTGAAAAAGTAAACTTATTCTTTTTAAGAAAATAAGCATCCTGATTCTGATCTCACAGTAGGTTTAACAGTGATGTAAATCCATTTACACCAACGTTAGTGAGAGCCAGTATTAGTTCATCAGAACTATGATTTGTTACACCACATTGTGCCAGTATTCCATCGAGTCTGATATCGTGCCTCTGACAGTGACTCATGATCCAGAGGAAAGTGACAATTCCTTTCATAGGAGTTTGCCAGGTATATACTACTATAGTTTTTTGGGAAGGTGAGAGGAGGGAATCCAATCTTGATCGGTTTTGTGATCATCTCTGACCCCCTGACGTGATATTTGATTACCCTTTTCTTAGTGTGCACAATTCTTAGGATCTGATATTCAAAACTCACTCTCCTTTTGTGTGTTTTCAGCTTTGCATATGGAAACACCTGAACAGGTACATTTCTGCATATATATATATAGACGATAGATTCCTTCACTTTTACACACAGGTCCCATTTGTTCTGCTGAGATTGACAAGTGTGCAGTCTCTCACTCACATGTACAAGTGATAGAATCCAGCATCTCTGTGTTCAGGTGATGGTTCTCAAAAATGTGCATGAAAATATTTGCCTTCTCTAAAAGAGATCCCGCTCAATGTCCCTTGAAATTTGACCCACAATGTTGTCATTGCTCATCAAATTATCCAGCCACCTTTTAAATCCAACTACAGTTATTTGACAACATGAGTCTTGGATGGCGGACATTATAGAGGTATAAAATTTTATTTATTACTATTTTATTATACTTCAGGTAACTATGGCAATACCAAGACTTCTTATCAAGAAGTGAATCTCCAGTTCCTTCTTGAAGTTTTTACCAAAGTGTTGGCTATGTACAAGTCTTGGTAGGAATGAGCAAACATAGTAGTAATTGTCCTATTTCATTACCAACCTGTTTTCTGTGGATTGATTGATTTTGTTTTTCAGATTAAATTTGTTTCCTTTTTTTCTGTTTAGAAAGTTTATTTTCAGAGGAACTTCTTGTCCTCCATTTACAGTTTAGTAATGAGAGTATATTGGAACTGCAATGAAGGGGGGAGGCCCCAAAACACCATGGTACTGAAAAGAATTTCCCAGTTTGTCAAAGAAATAAGAGTTCACCTTTTGCTTGGGCTTGAGCATCGGGTTTGTTTGACTTTCAGTAGTTAAAACAAACTCAGCGGCTTTGCAAACACAGGAAAGATAGTGCTCTGAAGACCTTGGGTTACTCAAGGCAACCACCCAGGGTTATTTCTGATTAAATTATTAGTTCTTCTTTTTCCACTTAGCACTGGTGAATTAACTAATATATGGGATTTTGTAGTTATTTAAGTAATGGGAGAATAGTGATCCTTTATGTCCTCTTTACAAACCTTTAGGTTTCAGGCAGTAGAGTGGATTCTTTTTTTCATCCCCATGAAAAATGTATGATAGATATGCATTTCTGAATCCTGTACCCAAAACATAGTGAATTGCTAAAGACCAGTCAACATTGTAAATTTGGTTACTGAGATGTGCAAAAGGGCTTTGTTAAAGCTACAATTGGTGGAGAACAATGTCCCTGACCATTTGTCTATATTCCAACTGGCTATTCTGTTTGATCACATTTGTGCGACTTTTTATCTACTATGGGGACAGGTATTTGTTCACTCTACTTGCTACTTGGCTGATCATAGAGTGATTTTAAGATTTTAGTTTTGAACATTTGAAGTGTTGTTCTACTCTGAAAATTATAAAAATGGCATTGCGTGGTTCTGTTTTTATTGTGGCTTATTCAAATGTGCTCCATTTAGAAGTAAAAAGATTATTTTTTTTCCTAACTGGCAGCCCTTTAAGCTGAAAGTGGGTCCTGAATGTCAATCTGGAATCTTTGCTTTTATCACATTTTCATAAACGATAAGGATTCTCCAGGCCCCTGTGTAGCCCAATTGCATTCAAATTCTGCCCTGTTACACATCTGCACCCCCACTGTTTACAATGTACGTAACTGAGGGCAGAATTTGGCTTGTCAGTTGTCACTTAGTTAACCAATTCTGTTAATGATGTATAATAAAGAAGAGCTCCAGCACACACATTCTTAGGGTAGGTCTTCACTGGGAAAGAATCACAGAGAAGCTCATCTTACCGCAGCACAAAGAATCTGGGAATGTCCCCAGAAGCCCTAGTGACATGCATGGGTGAGGGCGGCACCAGTGAAGACACAGTAACTCGGGTATGACTTTGCAGCATAGCTGTTCATACCTGAGCTTTGAGCTAGGTTAACCGGGTGCTCAGGCCCAGGTGCCAGTCACCTAGTGAACACATACCCTTAGCTGTATTGTCTCTGCTAAAGTAACAGCAGTAACAAAAAAAATAGTACAAGCTTAGTTCATCACTGAAGTCAGTTGGTATGATCAGCCTATACACAAGGTGCAGATCTGTTGAGTGAGAAGGTGCCATTTTTACCCAGCATAGGTATACAATTTCCAATTCCCTCATGGACTGATTTCTGGTTACCTCTCTGAGCTTTAGGTTTCCTATATCTATCTAAGGTCAAGGAGTATCTGGTTATTTCAGCCAGTCTAGCAGCAGAGTGGGTAGTAGTTGCATCTTAATTGCTGCAGCCCCGTGTTTCCTCTTGATTTAAGAAAAATCATGGAATTTTAAATCATGTTTTAAAACCTTTTTAAGTCCTTCGCCAAGGCACAATGGCTACATGTTTATTTTAAATTGCATTTAATTGGCTGTCTGTTTTTAATCATGTGTGACTCTTTGTCTCTTTAATCTGTATGTTTGTTTTTATGTGAAGTGCCAAGAATGCCATTGGCAGATAGGCGCTACATAAATAAAATGTATTATTTGTTATTCATTATCGTACGGCAGTGGGATAAGTTTTAAAGTTTGCAGAAACACATTCAGCCAACAACTCGGAGCAGAAAGTAACCTGCATAATCTGATTTCTCTGCAAAAAGTGGGTATGTGATTTAGACTGCTGCTGGATCTGTATATGGACACTAAACAGGAGGCTGTCATTGCATTAGCTTTCGTTTGTTTTGTTCTAACTTGGATTATTTAGAGCCTTAGGAAGTTCTAACAGCAAGTGAAATCTTAAGAGGAACACTCTTAATTGTTATTTTTCCCGTCAGTTACATTTAGCTGGGTTTGATAACTCATCAGTTACATTTTTAATATTAAAGATCTAGTGGGATCTGATTTTTTAAAACTTTGCACCATCACCAAAACATGGCACAATAAACAATACACAATAACCAGTCAGACATCCATGTGTTTTTGGCACTTGGTTGCCATTTTTATCTTCCTCGTCATTTACTGGAGTTGTAGCACTGAAATAGTTGCCACTTTTCCTTAAGATAAAATAAATACAGTTACCTCAGCATCTGCAGAATTTCTTTGTTACTTCCCTCTTGTTTCTATGGGAAATAATATGAATGCTGTGGACATTAGGGAGGGTGAGTGGTCATGTGGTTACGGTATTGGACCAAGATTTGGGCTCAGTTTCCAGCTCTGCCACATGCTTCCTGCATAACCTTGAGCAAGTCTCTTACTCTCTCTGTGGCTCAGTTCCTCATTTGTAAAATGGGATAATCCTATTTCATTTCTCCCTCCCTTTTGTCTGTCTCATCTATTTAGATTGTAAACTCCTCAGCGCAGAGACTGTCTCTTGCTATGTGTTTGCACAGTGCCTCAGACTACGAGGATAATATTTTAGTTGGAGCCTCTCTAGTTGCTACTAGAATAACTGGAAATTTTGGCTAATTTTCTAAAATAATTAACAAGTTTTTAAGGACCTCTTCTCTACTTGTTTTTCTTTGTATAACTTTCCTACAAGGTACTGAACATAATTCTCAAGTTTGTCAAAGCTCCACCATACACAAAAGGAGGTTTTTGACTGGACTATATGACATTTGGATATTTATTAGAAAAAATGTGCCTGTCACATGAAAAGGAAAATTATGCTTTATCCATACATATATGTCTTGAATACAGTAGTCTGTGTCTGGTTAACTCACGTTCATGCTGCTGTATTAATAATAATGCCTTTTCCTGAAGGATAGCTATTCCTCCCCCTCCTACCCACAAATCTCAGGGTCATGAACCAGATTGAGGATCACTTTTATAGAACCTTTGATGGTAGCATAATCAAACTCTTGTAATTCAGGTGTCATTCCAGTAGAAGTAGACAGATATGAGAATTCTGCAACTAATTTTAGTCTTTCCTGCAGCATGGATAGCTAGCTGTGATCTGGTGTTCCACACCTGCAACATTCTAGGAGTCCTGGCTTTTCATGGCTCTTTGAACTTCTCTTTCTTTTTTTCCCTTTTCTTTTACCCTTTTAGTACAATTGAATGTACAGCTATGGTTTGTAGAAATGGACAGATGCTGTATATATGACAGTCTGCTGCCAGAAATGGAAAAAACACAAGAAGGGGCGGCCGTGGATGTTGCATCCAGCTGCATGCTGTGATTTTTTCCACTGAAGTACTGGAGAGATTAAACTGTTGTACTGCCAGTTTCACATGAAACGGAGCAGGCATTGGAAATGGAAGTTTCTGGATTCTTTTTTCTGCATCCGTTTCTGCAAGCGTCCAATGAATGTTGCTAATAGAATCTCTGATATTTTGGAGGCTGCCATTCAAGGACAGTGAAAAAATATTCATTCAAATAAAAAACACCAAATTCCCTTGCCCCTTTAGTGTTTATTTTCAGCAAGCTGACTGGTAGAAATGTTTGTAGAAATAGTGAATTCTAAGCAAACATAATATTATGGACAAACTTGGGATTTTAAAGCACGGGCCTATGTAGGGGGTGATGTGGGACTGTACTATGAAGGAGGAGCACTGAAAGAGATGATGCTTCAAGGAGTGTGAGCCTTTCATGTGGATGCTAGCAGATGTGGATGAGAGGGTGAGATGTGGTGTAAAACTCTGTGTTAGCTGGCCCTGCTCAATGGGCTGGTGCAGATGGTGGGCGGGGCCTTGTCCCATCCCTCCTTGTCCCATCCCTTCCAAGCTCCCAGGCCAGTGAGTAGGAAGCAGGAGCAAGTAGTTTCTGTGTTCCCTGGAGCAGATTATTGTGAGCAGCTGTGTAAATGGGGGAAACTTTTTGCTCACCCTCTGTGTAACTGTCCAGGGCCTACTCCCAATCTAGCCCTAAGAGAGTGTTCCTGGAAAGCAAGATTTGAACACATAAATGTGAGTATTTGTACTAGATGCTAAGAATTGCACCCTTTCAGTTAGGGAACAGAAACAATACCATGTGACTTTGGAGTCCAAACAAAATTAACCACATCTCAAATTTCACATGCCAGATACTCACAAGGGATGTCTAGCAATTGATTTACATCTCATTTAGGAATTTTCTCGCAAATAATTTTCAGTAGTTGAGAATTTTGAGAGGTTTGTAAATTGTTCATTGAAATTTGCAGGACAGAAAAAGAGGTTACAGTTGTTGAATTAAGTACTTGAATTTGGATTATTCATGTTGCTATATTACTGGAGAAAGGAGGGTTCAACTGGTTAAAAAAATAGCAACTGAAAATAAAAGTTTTAACATTGAAAAATTAAAAATGACTTGAATTTTGAGCTGCAGATAACGCATATAGTTAGGTTGAGGTGAAATTTACCCCCTGCAGAAGGCTTCCACAAGACCTTTGCCTCATTGAAATACAAATTAAGACCTCTTTTGAGGGTTTAAGTGGGATATAAGTGGTGCATAGGCCTTGTGCAGAGATCCTCTTTGTGGGGGTGAATATCAGTCAAATAAACTAATCCCCTAATCCTGTAAACATGCTACTACTTTCATGAGAGTAGTCTCATTGAAGTCAGTGGGACTTCACACGTTAGTAAAGTTAAGCATGTGCATAAGTATTTGAAGGATGAGGTCCTGTATGTGCTTTGCCACATGTGACTGAATTTGTACCAGAAATGATGAAATTATAAGCTTCTAAATATAATTTCTGATGATGATAATACATTAAGAATAATATAGCATTAAGATAACATTTTGCATGTAATGTGCTGTGGAGATTTTATTTTTCTAAGGAACTCAAAATGCTTTGTAAAGATGCATAGGCATTCATATTCTTCATTGAAGCATAGAGAGTTTAAGTGACTTGCCAAAAGTTATGTCAAGCCACTTTTATTACAGGCCCAGTTTGGAGTCATTCTTCTTGAGCCAATCCACACTGAGCCTCTCCTGCAGGAACCTGCTTCCCATAGCAGTCTCCATTGGCCCGGCACCCTTCTTCTCTGGATGACTGTGCAATACCAGATTCTTCCTCTCTGGTGCCTGAGCACATTAAGTCATTCCAGGACTTTTTTCAGGCATAAGGCTTCACTTTGGGGATCCAGACAGAGATTGTGTTGAAGAACATGCATAAGTGGCCACTCCAGGCCTCAGCTCCAGGAAGAGTGGGTCTCCCGATAAATGAAACCCTTTTGAAGCCTTCCAAGTCCCTTTGGAATACCCTAGCTTCACTTCCACCTACAGCTAAGCATTCTGAAAAGTGGCATTATTTGCCCATAATGGGTCTGAGTGTTTTTAATCTCTTCTAGCTCCTAACTCTTTTGTGATGACAGCAGTAAATGACAGGCCATGACTGAGGAGATATAAATCCACACCTAAGGACAAAGAGTCCAATAATCTGGATTTAATGGGGAGGAAAATTTGTCTTTGTCATTGCAGATATGCATTGCAAATCAGCAGGTGCTGCTGTCCAGATATGACTTCATTGCTTGGCAGTGGATGAACCCCCCTTCAGAGAGGCTAGCCCACAGGCCCCGCCCTTTCTGCCTGAGGCTTCGCCCCCGTGACCGGAGGATCCCTGAGCCACCCCCCACACCCCTTGCAACCAGAGGAGCCCTAAGCTACACCCACCCTACCCCGCCCCATGGCCAGAAGATCCCCAGCCCGGCCACCCCAGCTGCGCTGGACAGCCCCCTCAGCGCCGGGCTGTCCGCCCCAGCCGGACCGCCCAGTGCTGGGCCGGCCCCAGTGCCAGGCTGAGCCACTGGCCCCAGGCCGCTGGCCAGACCCCCACGCTGGCTCGACCCCCACCTTGGGCTGGCCCAAGTGCCAGACCCTCCCCCCAGCCAACCCAATTGCCGCCCCAGGCCGCCCTGTCCACCAGTGGCGGGCCCGAGTTCCAGGCCACTGGGTGGAACTGAGCACCCGTCAGCTCCAGGATAGAAGGAGAGGGAGGGCGGAGCCTGAGGTGGAACATGGTGTGGTTGGAGTTGGTCTGTCACCCGTCATTTGTTGGACAGGCCTGCCCGAGTGCCTCTGCAGATTTTGGCTCCTTTCAGTGAGTGGACAGTTCACAGTGCAATGTATGCCCAGGTTTTCCCTTTGTGTGTTGCCCACCAACCAGGACAATAGTACTGATGCCCCTTCAATAGATTGGGGAGTGTATCTAGGGGCATTGAAGATTCAGGGCTTTTGGTTGGAACAGGAAGTTTCCCTCCATATTAATGTCCTAGAGCTCCGTGCCATTTACAATGCTGTCAGGAATCACATTAGGGACCATGGCAGTTTATGTACTCATCAACAATACCACTACAATGTATTATGTGAACTTACAGGGAGGACTTATCTCCAACCAGCTATGTCTGGAGGCAATAAAGTTGTGGCAGTTCTGCATCAGGAAGAACATCATCCCCACAACCACTCACTTGCCTGTGCTGGAGAATCACTTGGCAGATGACCTCAGCAGGAATATCTCCCAGAATCACGAGAGGTCTCTGAAGTCCAGTATGCTGAGGTCCATCTTTGCAGAATGGGACATTCCAATTATCAATCTCTTTGCAACAAGAGACAACAAGAAGTGCCATCAGTTTTGCTGTCCAAGCCCAGGCTCCTTAACCAATGCCTTCCACCTTAATTGGGGGTCAAGTCCAATGTATGGCTTCCCTCTGATCCCAGTCAGCCCACAGGTCATTCTCAAGTCGAAGCTGGATCATGCCAAACTGATTCTCTTTGTTCTAGCTTAGTCATTGTTGGTTCTCCAGCTTCCTCAATCTAGCAGTTTGACCTCCCATATCTTTTACTCTTCATCCTGACCTACTGACAGGGTTGAGTTTTTCATCCAGTGCTCAGCACTCTACATCTCACAGAGGGGATGGTATATGGCTAAATGAGGAGAAGGAGAGGAGCACTGTTCTGATGCTGTTGGGTAGGTGTTACTTAGCAGCAGGAAGCCCTTTACTAGGGCAACTTATTTGGCCAATTGGAAGGATTTTTCCGTTTGATCGCTTGCTCGGGGAGCTCAGCCATTGCTGGTCTGTATTCAGGATATTTTGGAGTACCTATTGCACCTTCAATGTTCTGGTCTTTCTGTCAGTTCATTGAGGGTTCACTTGGGAGTTATCTCAGCATTTCATCCACCCATTGAAGGGAAGTCAGTTTCTTGAACCCCGTGGTGGTGATGTTTCTAAGGAGAATCATTCATCTCCACCCATCTGTGAAAGAGCTGGTTCCCTTGTGGGACCTTAATACTGTCCTAAATGATTATTGGATAGGATAAGTTGAAGTATATTTCACTTTTTCATATTGCAATAATAGTATTAATAACAAATATCAGATGTTAAAAATATAACAGGACCAAACTCTCTGTGGAATATAAACAATATTGTTTTTTGTCTTAATCCTTATTTGGTTATGCCCTTCCCAACTCTAACACATAATTAGCTGACTTCCCTTCAGCTCTATACATTTGTTCAGAATCAATGTATATATATATGAACATATTTTTCCATCATGTCCATTCTTCTTTTCTTCTATAGATCTCATTTGCTCAACACATTTTTTATTATTTGAGCCACAATATATTTTCCCCTTTACTTACACACTGCATTAGTTCCGACAACTATGGAAAATAGTTTTCAAATACTGTGACCTAGTGATTTGTTTGACATCAGAGCATCAGCTTCCTTGTTTAATTCTTCCTTTTTTTAAAAGGCCCTTGAGTGGACTTTACTCTTGTTTCCCCTCTGTCTCAGCCAGAGGTAAGCTGCTGAGTATGCTGTACCTTAGCACATGGTTTAAAGCAATTCCAAAAAACAAAACAAAACAAAAAACAACAACAACCCCCAAACCAAAACAAAGAAACAGAAGGATAGCTTGTAAGTCAGGCAGACATATGCCAGATCAGTTTTATAATATGGGCCTCAAATCATAAATTCTAGAGGGATTTGGTGCATGCTTTTCCAGAAAATTGTTGCAGTTTTCATTAGATGTATGTGTAATATAGTCCACAGAAGAAAAGAACAAACAGATATTTCTCGTTCAGTGGGAACGTTGGATTCCAGAGTCAGCACACTGAGCAGCATTCATCCATGTCACATTTGCCACTTTTCCATTAAATTTCACTTGATAAGCAGGGTTGAGCTGGGTCGGGGCTTGCACATAAAAGCTCCAAGGAACATCTAGTAGCTGCAGAAAATGGTGCTGGAAGATTCCTTACACGGTATTCTCCTGCCCGGAATCAGCACTGAATCAATGCTCCTGTGTGGGATTAGTGGATACTGTATCGCTGGAGGTACTGTTTTTCTGTTGAGATGAAAAAAAACCTCCAAGGTGGTGACTACTAATGGTCTTAAAGATTCCATGGTACTTTTCATCAGCTCATAACCCTGCTGAGTTAGCAAGTAGCCAAGTTCCAACTTGTCATCTCCATTTAAACTGCTCATTACTGGGATATGGGCTTTCCCAATGGACAGCCGGTAAAGGCACATGATATAGCCCCTTTGTCTGTCTGTAGTTTAGTCTGTAAGCTTTCAAAGGTGAAGATTGTACAGCACCCAACACAATAGGACCTGTCCCAGCTGGAACCTAGGAGCACTACTCTAATATATTTACTACTAATGATAATTCAGTTAACCTACTCTTCATCCTCCTTCCTTCTCCCTCCTTTGTCCTTGATGCAAAGTAATGATAAGTTCAAGCTACTTTCCAGCTGTTTTTTTATTGAGCCAAATCACCAGAATACCTTCTTAACTGCCTTTCAATAAAACCAGTCTCTCCTCCTTCCACTCCAGATGAGATGTGATGCCAGATCATCCATATAAAACAGAAGTGACAGAGCAGGACCAACTTGTAGATTTTATATAGCTGCAATATGTAGAACAAGGGTGAATATTTCCTTTTCCCCCCAATATCCCCTCCAGTCCTTTCATTATCCAATCAAAGCACAATGTATTGTTTTATGAGCCTCTACAAATCATCTGTAGACATCCAAACATCTCCTTTTATAGAAAGTAAATTTTATTACTGGGACGAATACTCAAAATTTTTTTTAGCAGGAAAGTATTTCACATTTAACCCACTTTAACTTTTATTAAAGAATTAATTATTTTCTTCGAGGTTTAGGGAACAATGGTATACACAGTATTTGTTACTCTGTTAAAAATTATTCAAATATAAAAAAATCCCACAAGAAAATAAATGTATTGTTAAGTTATATTCTCATTCAGCCCAGCCCTTTAGTATGTCATTTTAAATCATGCGACTATGAATTCACTTAGGTACAGGGATTGTGGACTAAAAATTCATATGTCCCCATTGTCATAGTGTCTAAGCATCTCATGATCTTTGTTGTATTTATCTTCACAACCACTCTGTGAGGTTGGGAAATGCTATTATCCCCATTTTGCAGATGGGGAACAGAGGTACAGAGAGGCTAATTGACTTGCCCAAGGCAGTCTAGAGCAGAGCAAGGACTTGAACCCCAGTGTCCCAAGTGTCAGGCTAGTGCCCTAACCACTGGGCAATTCTTCCTGTCCTATCAACACATACCTTGTATCTCAGAACAGTTTTTGTATACGTGTTTGTGCCCGACATTCCCGGGATGTTAAAATGTGATCAAGTGCCCATGGAAGTCAGAACAAGCTACTCAATTTACTATTTAGTCTGTCTGTCCCTAGTTGGAGTTTTATGATTCAATCACAAGTGAGTAGGAATAAATTAATAGTAAATAGCCATTTTAATAGAAAGGTTGGCATTCGATGAAATATATATCTGGTTTCATGTCAATAGACTTCATTATAGGCAAATCCTTTTGTCAGCCTCTGAGAAGGAATGCAGTTTTCAAAGTCTGAATGTATCTAACCAATGTTTTGAAAAATCATTCCAATCCCTTGTTAGTGGAATGGACAAGTAGGGAAAAAAAAATAGTGATCAACAAATTTATTCCCCCAGTGTCAAGTTGATCCAGTGCTGATGACTCCAACCTTATGAGTCTGTCTATGATGCAGTCCTGGGTAGGTTGAACCAACCCTGAGAGGCACCTGATGGTCTGTCATTTTCTGACACTTCGGAAATACTAGTAGAGCTTGTCATGCCAATACACTTTTATTGAATTAAACTGAATTGAATTGAAACCTAGAGATTGCAGTGAGGAGGCTCATTTAATGCAAGATGTTATGTAAGGGGGGGCCAACCTGAGTCTGAGAAGGAGCCAGAATTTACCAATGTACATTGCCAAAGAGTCACAGTAATACGTCAGCAGCCCCCCCGTCAGCTCCCCCACACACACCGGTCCCAGTGCCTCCCACCCAATGGCAACTCCGCCAATCAGCACCTCCCCTTCAAGCTATAGGCACATTGAATACCTCACTAAATTTCTGATATCTCTAAAAACATGGATATACTTTTGCCTGAACTTGTTAGTGGCTTCTACTGTGCTTGTATTTTGTCCTATGTATTAAACATTCTCCGAGTTAGTTTTTAGATGACTGGAGGGTCTGCAGTATACTCACCATCTTGCCAAATACCAGTGAAGACACTCTCCCTACCTTAAAGCACATACAGCTTGAAACTACTACACCACAACTACTTACAAAGGATGCACATGAACACAGAAGATGCCTATGTAGGGCAGACACGTTAGTAAGAACATAAAAGAAGGAACAAAACAACTCTGCATTTTAAAAATAACCTCATTCCATATTGTAAAAATCAAAACAGAGTACTAATCCTTTAAGCATGAAACAGATTTGAGTATTAGTCAATTGTTCCACTTATCTTGAATTGCTATAGTTTGTGCTCTAAATGTAGTGGGGTATTTTTCACAGTAAATGTTGTTGATTGCTACCTTTCTGTGTGGTGTTACATAGATTTTGACTTAATATTGGATTCACTTCAGGGAGTCAGAAAACTGATGACTGTCACCACAGAGAAAACACACACACACACAATTTTCTGTAACCATCAAAATACTTTAAAGCAAGCCTTGTTAGTCCACTTCAGTTTATAAATACTTTATTTCAGATGTAAACATATCTTAAATGAAACAGGCAAAGGGATGATACATAGACGCTTTATGATTAGGTCCTGATTACCTTTTGGGTACCTAAGCATCCTCCTCTCACTCCTTTTTCCTGCTTATGTCTCCTCCTAACTACTTGCTCTCCTTGTACTCTTGCCTTCACACCTTCCTCCATGCCTAGAACAGCCTCTTCCCCCTTGTGTAACAATAGCCTGATCCAAAGCCCATTGAAGTTAGTGGAATCAGACCCCAGATCTGGTCTCTCTCTCACCAGACACATCTGGCATCAAGAACCCTGGCCATCCAGTGTATTATGTGTCTGAACTGTATTGTCTGCCTTTTGTAAGTTGCTCTGGGCCAGAACTGCACCTTCCTTTTGTATTGTACAGTGCTGACCTCTTTGATAGTGCTTAACAAATAATAACTCTGTAGGCAAACCAGCTACAAGTTAATAATCTATGGTGGAATACAGACATCAATTAAAATATTTATATCAGGGGCTAGTTTTTCAGTCTGTATTGGATTTTATTGTGGAAGTAAATGGAAATATCAGAATAAAAACAAAATAAGGGCCATATATAGCCCTCAAGCTATGTATAGAATGTCCATGGGGGTCAAAGGGAGTTCCACATTTAAGTCAAGAAAAATATAATATGTGGTTCCAAATGACTAAAGGTAGTTGAAATTAGCACATTTTTGCATGTGTATCATTGAGTGACTCATGTTATGCTGCACTACCTGCTGTGTTTTCTAATGAACAAGCTATTACACAATGGGCTGTAAAAATCTACTGAGTATAAGAGGGAGCCAAATGGTTCACTGCAGGAAGCAGGGCTTTGGAGCTGTGCTCCGGCTCTGCTCTAGCTACAGGCAAACACCTGCTGCTCCGGGCTCCCGCTCTGGGCTCCTCTCCAAAGCCCTGGCAGAAAATTCTGCCAGGCATCTCTCTTTTCCTTTATCTAGGAAATGGTCACTTAGTTTTTTGTACAAACCAGGGAGCAATCATGTGAGTTATTGAGCACTCGTGCTATGGGCTGATCACCTTCAACTCAATACCTTCAAAAGATTTCTTCCCCCTTGTGATCACCTTTTAAGTCCTCACAGATAGTGTATGTCATAGCATGGGCACTGCTGTTATAATTTTATTCTAAACAATTCGTTTCTGTTGAACTTTCTCAGGAAAATTACCTATTAGGTTGAAACTTACACTGAGTTTCATGTCCTCCAGACAGATGAAGCCAGGCCAGGCCCACGTGAAGTCTTCTTTAGATGACTCCTGTGGCATAAAAAGAACTTCTTGAACTAGGCAGCTGAGGAATCCCCAGCAGGTATTCACCCCTTTCCAGCCCTTTCCACCCCATGTCATTGGGATGCTGGAGCTGGGAGACTGTCTGACCAAACCATGCTGAATAGCAGCAATTCCCACTAGGACAATGGCTCTGAGGCTGCTCTCATTTACACCAGGGGGCAAAATAGCTCCCAGCTGTCCCCATCATTGGGAGGTGTAAAGTCTCATAAAGCCACTTCTATTCCATTCCTCCCCAGAATCCAGGTCTGCTGAGCATAGATTCTGTGTACCTGAGGATTCAGCCCAACTCATTTTCTAAATCATTCATGAAATGCCTTAGGTAACTTTTGAGTTTTCAGGATGTGAAAAAGCCTTTCTTTTGTTACAGAATTCAGCTGGATGTATTCTTTCATTTGGAGAAGTCAAAAGTTGCTTTGTTTTTCAACTCATGCATCACATGTACTTAGGCCCCAACTCAGCAAAGTACTTACACTAGAAGCACAGAAGTAGTCCCACTGAAGTCATGGAAGTCCCGAAGCACATGCTTAAATACCTTGTTGAATATCTTAATCCTGAGTAAAGAATTGTGCTTTTGCCTAGTGTGAAGAAAGGTGCTTTGAAATAAGAGTCCTAGAGGTTTGAAAATAGCATAGGCCATGCATTGTCCTTTAGACAGATTTTGTAAGAGATGTCTCCAAATAGTCATGCATATGTTTATATGCAGTAGCCATCAGACACAGGCAGAGAGAATAAGAAGTGCCGATCGAAGGAAACTGGTGTTATTCTATACTAGCATGCTGTGAATGTGTACACTTCACAACATTCAGAACTCTTACTCATGGGGAGAACTGTTCAAAAAGCTTCTCTGCAATAGCGAATCTTAACAATATGCTCCTGATTTGTTCGAACTGTAGCTGTTCTATCATTTTCTATTCACATACGTTGTGTGATCATGTAAAGAAAGACTCTTTTGTAATGAATATACACAATGGGACAGAGTTAAGGTTGCTGTGGGAACATCAGCTCTGAATTTCCTGTCTTTGGTGTGATTAAAATATAGAACATAATGTTTCATTAATGGTGGTTTTTTGTACATAGTTAAGAGCAATTTGTTTAAACCTAACCCTTCAGACACATGCATCTCTAGAATAATGAGCCGTTTGTGAGTAAATTTCTCTCTAATTTTGTTTGATATAATGACATACCAAGCTTTTACTTCACTTGGACCCAAGGAGTGGCTTGTGTCTTTTCAGAGAGAAAATAATTGGACAGCGTACACAAAATTAATAAATGATCATGATCTATGTTTATTTACAAGTGTGCAATTCTGGGGAAACCTGTAGAATAGAATAGAATATATCTTTTCTATATTATTGGTGGTTTGTGGATTTTTGGAACCAGCCTATAGGATTCCACAGCAACGATGTAGTTGTTCAAAAGAAAATCTATAGTATAGAGATGATCATTTTAAATCTTCCAGGCAAGGACTCTCATGTTGTGTATGTTTGTACTGAGCCTTACTGAAGAGAAAAAAAGTGTAACCACCTCAGAAGCACAGAGTGGTGGCTAACTGATGTACCATAGACTGCACAACAATATAGAGTTGGGTGGACTGAATATGTACATACAGACAGTTTATAAAAAAAAGAGCTCACTAGAAACTATTGACTTATACAGTAAAATGATAAATGAGGTATTTACTTAATTCAGGCTGAATTCCAGATTCCGTGCTTTGTTACACCAGTGCCTATCTGGAGTAGTATTGTAGCCTGCATTTGAACCTTTCTTAAATATCAAGGGTGAAATCTTGGCCCCCTTGAAGAAAATGACAATTGATTTCATTGAGGCCAGGATTTCATCCCAAGTGATTAGTTTGAAACTTAGACCATGTGATCTTATATCATTTGAAGAGCAGCAGCATTATTAGGCTTATGAACAGTTGCTGAACATTAGAGAAATAAATAGCAAAGAAAAATGTCTACAAAATAGAATCTATTGTATGTGTGGTTTCTTTTCACGTCCTCAGCTTGCCTTGTCTGTACTGGGAATTTGCTCCGATTTCAGCCATCAGTGGCCAGCTCCCAGTTTAATTGAAGTGGTACAAGCCCGTAGTATAAACAAGATTTCCACTGGTGGGGAGCCTACCCCTGTCTGAAACTAGGCTAAAGTTTTTGGGTGCAAATCACAATTTATCATGGTTTATCCTGTCTGCACTATCGATTTGCCCAGACGCAGCTGCACTGATGGTTGAGCTCCGGGCAAATGCTGATAGGTAATCCTTCTGTCAAAGTATGAACTTATTGAAACTTTCCTTGAAACTGTTTTCATGCTTCAAATGCTGCCATTAACCACACCGTGTGTATTGGCTCAAGTGACCCCTTGGCTCATGGAGTGCTGGTTGAGATCTGCAAGCGTCCGAAGTTTCAGGTTTCCAGTCAACCAGGGAATAGACCACGCTCTTTTCAGTGCAGCTAACAACATTCATTTCAGCCTTTAACTTAGTAAGATCTACATAATGTTCAGTCTACTAACATGAGATAAGAGCTGAACTGGTCTTGTTTACATAGAAGTAAAATCATGGAGAATTTATGTTTTTAATTCAGGAATGAATGCTATTCGTGGTTTTGTAAACACCCGTTAAAACCATTTGGAGGTTCAAGCTCCTTGGGTTTCTTTTCTTTTTTTTTTCCACTCCCAAACCATCGTGTGTGTATGTCTAAGTCTAACTTCAGTCTCTGTGCTTTTCTCAACTGATTTTTCCAGACCCTCCTCTTTGCAGGGAATTCTGTACAGTGTGTTATTACAGGTTGAATTCCAGTTTATCCGAAATCCATGCTAAATGTCCTTAGTGTGACATGCAGCCTTGTCGCAGCTGGCAAAATTGTATGCTCTCGGGGACATATTTTCAAAGCTAGTTTTCTTTCTTTACCCTGTGGGAGGGGGAAAATAACCCTCTGCACTGTAGCTTTTCTTTACTCATGACCTCTTCCTATGCAGGTGGTGAGAGTCTAAGATCACATGCCTCAAGTGGCAACTGTCATTTCAGCTCATCTCCAAAGAGCAGGACCAAAATCTAAGAAAAGTGTCTCCGTTAGTTATCTACACATCTGTCTCTTTCTTGGCAAGTCTATTGATTCTCTGTGGCTCAGTTACTCAGAAAACAATGAGGACCACATTTTTAAACATCTGTGTGCCAAGTGTGTATGCACTTTGTGCATGCAAAATACTTTATGACCAACGGTGAAAGTAGATTGAAACTGAAGAGAGAACTCTCACCGTGCTGGCCAAGGAGGATGGTGAGCTGCAGAAGGGTCACTGCTCTCTTGCCAAGGTGAGAAAAGGGAACTGTCCTTCTCACTGCTTCTCCTTATCTCAACCCCATGCTGATGCATATGTCCAAATGGGCTCATGTGTGCTCCCTGACTTGGGAGCATGTTGGTAATACATAAGTGTGCATGGGTTTTTAGATGCTTGGGACTGAGTGTTAGGTAGCACATCCAAAAATAAAACAGTGTTTATCAGATTGTGTGCAAAAGCGTGGTAGCACCTGACCCTTACTACTGTTTTCCTGTGCCAATGCAGTCACCCACTCGTTGAATAAGGAAAGGGTCTAATGAATTTTTAAAGATTCAGCTTGACAGGATTCTCACTTGTGGAAACCAGTAGAATTAGTTGAGCGGGTTTATTTGTGTATGTTGTGGGAAGGTGTTTAATTTATGCTGGTCATTTTCACCTGAACTATTAAAAACAATTACATCCTAATTTAGCATTGGGAATGCATGTAATGTACACATATTTGCCTGATTGCAACCTACAAAAAAGGCTAACATTCTGGCATGATTCCAAGAACCGTCTAAGAGCAAGCAACCATATTCTTAGGACTATTTTAGGCCTCCATCACTAGCCTGGGCTTTCACTTATTGGGCACTTTCTGTCATTTTCAGAAGGAGTGTGTATATGCACATGTACACACACACTCACAAACACATATACACAAACACACACAGCTCGGCTAGCAAAATGCATTGTTTCTTAGACAAAAGTTTAAGATTGTGATTGGCTGCTGTAGACTGAAATACTTAGTTACAGCTGTCCTGAGAGGCCTTCTATAAAACTGCAGGTGTTCAGCTTTAGCAAATAGTTCTTATTATATGGATCGACTTTTGGCAGCTAGTAACGATGTTTCCTGAAATTGAAAAATGATTTTCTATACAGTGGTTTTACATTACTGGAATGTTGGAGGGAAAAATATCCTCTCATCAAGTAGTACTGAAACTGTTTTTGTTAGTTGTCTATATTTCCTGATTTGTATATTTTATAGTAGAATGTAAGCTTTTTTTCCTTAACTGTTGTGGTCAGATTTGAAATCTTTGCCAGGGAAACTCAAACTATGAAGAATTAAGGAAGCATCAGGCAACACAGGGTCCCATCTCTTTTTAAAGAGAACCAGAGATTGGCTTTCTGCCAAGTTACTGTAGAACCTGAAGCATGGGACATTACAAAACCTCTAAAAATATTGAATGGTATTGTATAATACTGTTAAGAACTGGTTTTCGTATAACAGGGAAACAGCAAAGAGCTGATGTTGATTCTGAACGTTTGTTTAACCCATTCTGTGCTGTGATATATGATGCAGAGAGGATAATGAGGGTAGCTGGATAATTCTGTGTTAGACTCTTTATTTTAAATTGTTCCATTAGATTGATAGCAGAGCATGGTTTCCATGACCATATAATTATTGCATTTTGGTGCCTATAATTGTAGGCGCAGAAGGTTAAATAACAATGTGATATTCTGGATTTGATTTTGGTTTCTTTAGATATTTTGTCGCATAATTTAGGCTTCAGTCTTTCTCCCAATGGAGCCAATGGCAAAATTCCCTGCGTACTTCAATGGCACTAGATCAGTTTCCGAAACATGGTGGAACCAAATTCTCCTGTCATTTACGCCATACATCCACACTGAAGTCAATCCAAAGTCACTTCAGTGGGGTTAACTGAGTGTAATCAAGGGCAGAATTAGTCTAGGAATAGATGCATATCACCCACTTCTGTTCCCACCATCTCCTCCACTCAAAAACAAAACAAAACAAAAAAACCCTGCCCCAAACAGTTTTTTGACCCTGAGAAGGGAGATGTGCCAGAGATTCCATGAAGTTCATTTGGGGCTTTGCAGTTGCTATTGATCCTATGTGGAAGGCACTCTGATAGTATGGTGATGAGCACAATATAAATCAGAAGATGGATGGATGGAGGGTCACACATCCTTCATTTCCCAGTGATGGAAAAGAACAAATCTGAATACAAGAGATTCAATTAATTGAGCTCTGTGATATTAACACACAAGGCTACATAAGCAAACGCAGCAGGAAAAACAGCCAAGTCATGAGGGAATATCAGGGTTGAGCATACTGTAATTTAATTTATTTTTTTTCAAAACCTGTAAATAAGTAATCATTTAGTTCAGCAAACACAGTCCAGTCATGTAACTCCATGCCTTTCCCGGAGTGAACACAACTACATTCTTAAAACCTTTACAGGAACAAGAAGGCACTGAGCACTGGTATTTAGTTTAAACCTCAAACTCCAATATCAATTTATCTGATGTGAATCCACACAGTTACAGACATGAGTTACTGTTGATGGCATAAGTATGCAGCAGTGTTCATTGTAAAGGTTTCCCTTTATCTCCTTATCTTTACTCCCCTTCACATTTCTCACACCCTTTTGCACAGAGCTCTCCAGATTTTTTTCATCATATGAAAGTATCATTTTCAAAGGGTTTTGCTTTTCACATCCATGTCAGTATCACAGATTAGAATGTGACACAAATACCTGATTGCATACTTTCTTTAAACCTGAGCCAGTAGCACTGCAAGACGTTAGGGAGAGCACCCTTTCATCTCGCACCATCCACCACTTTAAAGTGAAAGGTTTGTTAATGTAATCCTATTTCCAATCTATAGAGGTCACCTGTAATACATTGCTCTGAAGATAAATGCACAGGACTGTTTGATGTTAGGGGCTTTATTTATTTATTTTAAACAAGTTCAATGATGTTTGGTTTGCCAGCATACCGTGTTACAATTTCCAAGGATACCGGTACAGTTATAGCTCACCTTTCCTGTGATTAATCAAAGGATATCATTTGAAGAGGATTGTGATTTATGTAACTGTGTTTAAAATCTTTTTTGCAGGAACTGGAAGGCTTGGGGTAATTTGTGATGGGAGGCACTAGCTTCTAGGTGACTGGTACAAATGTAATGCTAGGGCGCAAACATATTCCTGTTAAAGCCAATAGTGAAACTCATATTGACATCAATGAGACCAAGATTGCATCTTGAGTCAGTAGTAAGCAAAAGTTATTACCGTCTGTCGACTGTTTGGCTTAAGTGAAATGGCCTCCGTCCAGCACAGAATAAACAGGTGTCCTCATTACAATAGGAATTAAAAATCAAGAGCCCTTAGCTCCGTTAGTCAGACTAGTTAGGGAAACCGAATATAGTGCCATGTTCTCTTTAGTGGATAAATAAAAACCATCAGCTCATAGTGGTTTCACAATATGGCACCTTCAAAAGCATAACATTTACATCCATGAACTTTTAGGAAGAGAAATCGTTTGAAAATCACCCACATCACGGCACAAAA
Organism: Chrysemys picta bellii; assembly: GCF_011386835.1. Lineage (NCBI taxonomy): Eukaryota > Metazoa > Chordata > Testudines > Emydidae > Chrysemys > Chrysemys picta. The sequence goes on from NC_088792.1 coordinate 96,939,636, forward strand.
CACATTCTATCATGATCATTCTACCAATTCACTAAACAAAAGTTCAATCAACAAACTACCTTTTTGTGAAGTAGTGGAGGTAAATTGGGTATCTTTCTAGGCCTGTATCAAGTAAATCAATATAATAACAATACATAGCACCTACATAGCTCTTATTGGAATTTCAAAGAGTTGTACAGATATTAAGGGCCTGATATTTACTGCGAAGGGCACAAAAATGCATGCATATTTGACCTCTTTGTGATCACAGTTGGGGAAAATGCATCCATGCAAATATGGCATATATTTGCATGTACTATTATATGTGGATTTCTGGAAAACTGGGCCAAACTACCTACATTGTGCTGGGTGTTGGTACTGTTAGTGGGGCTTATTAAGTGAAATCCTGGTCTCTGCTAATGCCTATGGCAAAACTCCCAATGACTTTTTCCCATTTTAATTAAAATTGTTGGTGGAATGTCTTAAGGCATTTCCTAGGCATTTTCTACTAATATAACTATACCTACAAACCCTGTTAATGGATGCAGCTTATACTGGCAAAAGCGTTTTTTTTTTGGTCAGTATAGCTTATATTAGTTCCCCGAACTGAATAAGTTACATCATCAAAAGGACATTTTTGCCAGTATAACTGCGTCTACATAAGAGCTTTTGCTGGTGTAGCTGTGTCAGTTCGGGGTGTGATTTGTTTTCTCACACTCCTAACTGACATAGTTATGCCGGCAACATTTTTAGATGTAGCCAGGCCTGAGAGTTTTGTTTTTCTTTCAGTCCAGAGGGGATTGGCATATGTTAACAGAAGCTTTCTGTATAAATCTCTTTGCACAGTGATGGAAGAATGGGCCTTTCCAAATTCATATTGCTACAGGAAGCAACATTCACTAGTGGTGACAGTATGCAAATATATGCGCAGTACCTTGGTGAACTTTTCACAACCTAGTTCCCGTTTCCTATCACTTTTTGAAAATGGCTGCAAGAAGTAAAACGACATGTTTGGTGAACCCAAAGAACCAGTAGCTCTTTGCTTGCAATCATTGTGTTTCCTGACCCAAAGTAGTCATGCTGGTAGGCTAACAAGAGCAAAAAGCTCCATTTCCTCAGATCTCAGCTTCCCCACCCTAATCCATTCCCCACTTATGGTACATACCATCACAATGACTTGCATCTGTCCAGAAGTTTTGTGTCCCTATAGCTGATTCTAATGCTCCTGTGTGGATCAGACAATAAGGGCTCTGCTTACATGATGCAGCCAACACCCTTCTTCCAAGAGAACATACATGGTGTCTCCGTAGCCTTGTCAATCAATTTCCACTAACCCAGAAGCACAGAATTTCTGAGACTTTTTCCAATTCTCTGTCTCCAATGTGGGGAGATCTGTAAAAGTCATCTGTGGCCTGTACTAGCTATAGCTAGATTTTATATAAGAGGTTGGGTGATACAGTTATTCCTGACATGTTTGTAGTTTGCAGGCAAATTCTGATCCTACCGAAGCAAAACTCCCATTGACTTCAGTTGGAACAGGATTTGGTTCAGAGAACAAACATTCATCTAACTCAGTGATATCCAACCCCTTCATCCAAACATTTGATAACAAAAATATCAGAGGGGCCACAGTCTCTCTGCTCTTTACCCTCCTTTGTGTCATTCAGGTAGGTCAACGGGGAATGAAATGGAAGCCATGCAAAAGTCCTCAGCCCTGGATTCCCACTGTGTGTGTGGGGGGAGAAGTTGCCCCTTCAGGCATTGCCAGCTCCTGTGTTCCACTCCCTGCAGCCCCTGGCACAAAGGGGTGTATTGGGGAGAAGAAAGAGAAATGGCTGGAGTGTGCTGCGCTCTAGCTATACCCAGCAGATATATGGTCCCTAGGGGACAGTTGCCAGATCAGGGACCATTAACTGGTGGTTGATTCTCAGCTTCTCCTCTTCTTTCCCCTCTCCTGGGCTGGGCTAGGCTGGCTGGCTGCTTGGAGGTGAGAAGCCATGCTTTGGTAGGCACTCCTCTCCTGCTCTCTTTGGGGTCCTACACCTGGATAAAGAAGCAAGCAGCATAGGACCTAGCTACTCTCTCCTCTGTGATTCAGTAGGCTGCCAGCAGGAGAGCTGCTGAAGAGCTGGAGCATGGTGGGGGAAACCCTTGTGTGAGGGGAAGGAGGTGGAATGTGGGGGACAGGGCATAGGTGAGACAGGGAGTTGAGGGCATGACAGACCATCTGCTATGCCCAGACCTCCACTGGTGTAAGATCCCTGTTCCCTGTGGGACTTTATGTTAGTGGTGTAAGGTAGATCTTCCCATGTACAGCTCTAACTTGCGCTGATACCAGCTGGCCTCATGTCAGAGAGGTGGAAATGGTTCCCTGCAGCCCCTCCAAACACCCCTGCTGCCTTGCTCTTTCTTAGCAGAGAATCACAGCCTTAATGTCAGAACTTGATCGGCCCTGTATGAGTGTGCTAAGGAGTGGAGGGCACACAAAGCCACCTGCTTACCTGAGGCCAAGCAGCTACAGTCTCAGCACTTAGGAGTTCCCTCCTGATATCCACAAGGGCATGAGCCACCCTGAAGGTGATGGGGAGGAGATGGTGTCCCTACTTCCTCCATTCCCACCTGTGGAAATGGCTGGGTACAAAGGGGGAGCATGGGGCACCCTTTTAAGGGCATGGTGCAGCAGGATTGTTCCCTCTGCAGGTGAGGAAGTGCCACATGGCACAGTGCATCCGTGAGTATAGCCACATGGGCAGCTCCAGCACAGGCCAATGCATACATTATCCAGTCTGGCATCCAGTGAAAACCAGCCCCCTCCATGTAAACGAATTCAACTCCTACATGCCTCATATGGTGTCTCTTTCTTTCCTTTTCCTCGTTATTATTAAGGTAGGAGATTTTTTGTTTAAAAAAAAAACAACAACCTCTTTTGTTTCTTAATTGTTCGTCAGCTCCTTCTTGTATCCCTCATCTTACGCCATAATCCTTTTCTTTTTCATAAGTTGCTGTGGAAATGATTATGCTACAAACACAAACAGTTGGGAGCATAAGCAGGAGATGATCTCTGAAGAAATGAAGATTGTTTTCGTGCAAGTGACCTAAAAAACGAAGAAGGGGCATAATAATACCTTCTGCAGTCCCTTTGATCTCAGAATTTCCCAGTATTTTACAAATGGTTAAGTGCAATTGGACTCTGAAAAGTGATCGTAAAAATGGTACTGGGAACTTTCATGTTTGTTTCTCTCAGCGACTCCTAATCAAATGTGTTCACTTTAGAAGTAAAAATATGTGAGGTCGTTTCCTTGATAACTGAACCTGTGCTCTGAGAGCTAATTGGGTTCTTTTCATCTGATCTGTCTCTAGTAAGAAAGGTCACGCTGGCGCCCCTCATTTGTACCGCTGCAACGCAATTTTCTTCAAGTTTCATTGTCTCCTACTACCTTCAAATTATGTCCTCAGTGATACCTGTGCAATCTCATTTTAGTTTCAGTGTGGTTGCGTAGGGATGACCGATTGAAACATAATAAAAATTGTGTTGAAGGAGGACAAGATGGAATGGAATCCTCATCTAACTATCTTAGCTATGTTGGTTCTGTATGCTTAATAGGAGCAAAATCAGGAAAAATTAATTTTTGCCATGTGGCTAATACCCTCAGGGGGTGAAATTCACTACTCCGCACAAGCCCAGCATATGATACCACTTAAATCCCCCTTAAAGTCCTCAGAATAGGGCTCATAGTGTCTAGTCCATATGAATTCATGTATGAATTTCACCTAGGGAGTAGCTGTGTTGAGTAAGAAGGTGCAGTTTTTGCATAGTCACATTTCACAGTTGAAATTCACAACATGCCCATGGGATAGCTAAGTATTTATTATTATCCATGTGTTACAGATGAGGAAACTGAGGCACAGAGAGATTAAATACATGTCTAAGGGTGCCTAGTGAGTTAATGGCAGAGCAGGCATAGAACTCTGAATTCCTGACTCTTGTCTCCTAACCACTCCAGAATGCTCCTACAGAAATATAGAAATGATACAATATGTAAGCAGAATTGTTTCCAAACAAAACATCTGTCAGTTTTCCATGAAATGTCAGCCGCAGCTCTGAAAACCTGCAAGAATGGATTGGTTTTAAATGGATATGTTATTTTCTTTACTGATATGAGGGAATGGCTGTGTATGCACGTGCATATGTGGAGAAAGCGGTTTTCTCCCATTTACAAAAACATGAGAAATGATTCTCCTCAGACCTCTGAGAGGTAAAGTTTAAATAACTGTCAGGCATCCAGATAAAATTCTCTTAAGCTGAAGTTCTAGGCATAAGCTAGTATCGTTAGAAAGCAGAATCTTCTCATCAACTGCCCACATCTGCCATTGGAACTATACAGTAGTACATTTTCACTGTTGCTTTGTGACATGCCCATGGCAAGTTTATAGAACTCAAAAATGCACCAGAGAGATGCACTAAGAATGGCAAAAGGCTTGTACATAGTTTTTATATTATTCACACAGCTGGAATGTTTATAGACAGAACAGAGTGTAACAAGAGCAAATGCTGAACCACATCAAGCGATTCCCTTGTCGTGCATGTCATTTAAATATCAAATCTATAAGGGCGTTTGCTATGTTCTTCACACACAGAAAGACCACAACTAAGTGCCTTAAAAGTATCCCATGAGTTTTTAAAAATGTAGACAAACAACCCTTTTCTTTTGATAAATCAAATACATTGTTCCACTCTGTTGGTTCTGCAACATCTGGTGTTTTAAAAAGCATTTTTAAATGTCATCTCCCTTCCCCCCTTCCCCACACCCTTTCCACTGCACCTTATCTCAGCTTTAACAAGAAACTTTTATTTCTGAAGCAAGTTGTGGAGGATCTTGCAAAACAGAGAGTTAATGGATCATGTCTGCCCAGGTTTTGGTTATTTTTTAGATGGATTAAAAAATTAAGAGTCAAAGGCATAGAGTACTTGTATGCAGAAAATTAATTTATGTTTCTAGGGTGACTCAGTGAGAAAACATTACTGTATGGCTATTGCAGAAATAATTACTTCGTTTTTTTTGCCCAGTGGTGTTAACTTGATGTAAAAGTTCTGGCTGAAGTTCCCTTGAAAGGTCACAGCCCAGCTTCTCAGGAGTGAAATGTTGTTACCAACTTCACAAGCCCTGGGATGCATTCAACATTTTAATTGCAAATCTAAATTATTTCCTGCACAATAAGCAAAATAATGAACTTCACAAACAGTTTTTGTCTGAAAATGAACCAGCAGGTTAGAGAGTCAGCATCAAGTTGTGTAAGAGGAAAGGGCATATAAATTAAAATGTACCACTACTTATATGGCCTATAATAGGCTGTGGTGCACTGCTTCGTGTTTCTTGCATGTATTCTTGGCACCATCAGATGTCACTCAAACAGAATGCCGTAAATGGGATATTTTACTTTGCTGGGTGAAGCATGAAGTAGGTAAAGATACAGATTGAGTATCTAGTAGCTACAAAAGCTTCATACAGAGAGCTTGAAGCCATGGGGACTTAGGGCCAGATCCTGCAATCACTTACTGCTAAGCATGCAGGAGAATGATCCAAAGCCCACTAAAGTCAATGGAAGTTTTACTAGTCTGAGTGATAAGCTTTGTAATAAACAAGATGCTGGATCTGGTCCTGAGATAGGTTGTATCAACTGAAAAAAGATACCTGGGAACTTTAAATCTCAGAAGTATTTCTTCACACAACATACAGTCAACCTGTGGAACTCTTTGCCGTTGAATGTTGTGAAGGCCAAAAATATAACAGGGTTCAAAAAAGAACTAGATGAATTCATGGAGGATAGGTCCATCAATGGCTATGAACCAGGATGGTGTCCCTGACCTCTGTTTGCCAGAAGCTGGGAACGGGTGACAAGGGATGGATCACTTCACGATTACCTGTTCTGTTCATTCCCTCTGAAGCACCTGGCATTGGCCAGTGTCGGAAGACAGAATACTGGGCTAGATAGACCTTTAGTCTGACGTAATATGGGAATTCTTATGCTTGTGGTTTCTATGCCCTGTAAATGCATGGCATATTCTAAGATAGACTAGATTTATCCGCAAAGTGACAGTTACATAAAAAGATTTGGATTAACCTCTTTTTTTAAAAACATAATTGGTAGAAACAGGCAATTCTACTCTATTATATAAAGTGCCTTTTTAAAAATATTTTTTAAAAGAAAATCAACACAATCAGGTTTTGTTGCATTAAGATTTCAAGAAGTTACAAATGAGAGGCTTGTTCTGGCCCTATCTGCATAATTTTGGATACACTGCACTGGATAATTCAGCTTTTCCCAGCAGCTACTGTACTCTGTGTAAACAAGTCTGGGAACCAGGACCTCCTAAATTCTAGTCCCAGCTCTGCCGTTGTTATGGTGTAGTTTTGTCCAAGTCACTTGCTTCTCTGTATCAGTTCCTTGTCTGTAAAATGGGGATAATAATAATAACTATTGTAGCTATCCCAAAGGGTGTTGTGTGGGCTAGTTAGCTAATCAAGCCATGCTGTATAAGTGCTAAGGATTGTATTCTGGTGTCCAAGGGGGAAGAGAGGGTACAGGGCCCAGCCCCTTGTGAATCCTGCACTTTTTACTTCCTGGGCCAAATTCTGCCCCGTTTTTGAAGCTGGAGGAGGTACACAAGGGTTTGTTCCTCCAGAAGGAACGGGCTGGAGAGTGGGAGGGATTTCAGTGTCACTAGATACCCCAAAAGGCTGGTGGCCTGGTTCTGTGGGGTGAGCAAGCTGTACCCTGTAAAAGGGTCTGAGAATTGCTGCTCTTGCATGTACATCCCAATGCCCCTGGAGGCATTCTGCCTACATGTGTTCTCTGTAGGCAGAATGCATGTAGTCACAACAGTTGGTGTGGTGACTGCCCATTGCCCTTCCTAAGATGCAGACCCCCTAATGGAGCTCTGTGAACTGGAAATCCAGCTTATGCACAAACCCTGCTCCTGTAACACTAGAAGTTTAAGGAAGAAGAGGAATGGTGATTCCCCATGGACCGCCAGACTTTTGACTTCTTTATTCCCGCATGGCTTACTTCCTTTTCTACACATGCCGCTCATCTGGGACTTTGTTATATCTTGTTCATTTTATTCCAGTTAGCATTTAGTTCCTACATCATTATGTGAAGCGCTGGTTCGGAAGATACTCTGCTCTTGTCGGAACAGAAGTATTTTGTATACACCTGCACAGTCTCAGGTTTGTGTTGGGGAAATTTTGTAAAGTGAATAAAAAGGTTGAAATCATTTACTTTTTTTGTGATTCCACCAGTTGTTTTGTTTTGTTAAAGAACAACCTGGAGGTGTGTTTATGGCTTTAGGGAAAAGATAGATTGGGGTTGCAATGTTTTAAGAACAGAAAAAGGGAGAGTGGCTATGTCAGATGTCTATTAACAGGGTATAAATACCTTGTTTTTAAAGGCAAGGGAAGAAAGGGTGCTTCATATAGTTCTCAGTACGGAAGCTATAGGTTCATGATAATGCAATGACATTGTACAAATATTAACTACATTGTGTGTGGTTTTTACAGTCACTCAGGACAAACTACAAAAAACATCAATTTTTGTGTATGTTCTCGCTATATATTGAGGGCCACCCAATGACCTCAAGTACACCCATCATGCAGACACAACTGAATCCAGTATCAGAGGGGTAGCCGTGTTAGTCTGAATCTGTAAAAAGCAACAGAGGGTCCTGTGGCACCTTTGAGACTAACAGAAGTACTGGGAGCATAAGCTTTCGTGGGTCAGAACCTCACTTCTTCCTCACTGAATCCAGTATGACCAGATTCTCTCCCCCAAAACTGGCTCCTTTGCAGTGCTCATGCAATTCAAAGTAGCCAGAATCTGCCAGTATCTGCCAATCCCCAGCCCCATTTTGGAGGCAGGAAGGGGTGTGTGTCAGGGTGGAATGCAGCTGTGTTCCACCATTTCTCAACCTGGTGCAGGTGAGCTCGCAGAATCTGGCTTCCAGATTCTGGCCCCATCTCTCCATCTCCAACCAGATCTTGGCATGAAAGAATTTGGTTCAGTAACTTTTGTGAGAGTACAAGAGAGACCAAGGTTTGACCCATAAACTTTGCTCACTGCTCATTGCTCTCAGATTCAGGAAACCAAGTGTTTAAAATGAGAATTACATAATACACTCCAGCAGCTGCACTCAGTACAATCCCATGTATCCAGGTTAAATGGAAATTGAGATAATTTATGTCAACAATGCCCCTCAATAGAAAATGCTGATATTTATACTGCTGGGAATTTTCTCCAGTTGATCTTCTGTATTCAAGGGACAATTATTAGAAACTGACACTTCACACCTTGATATCATGATGATTGTTACTTTTTAAATGCTTAGATATTGTTATGTGTGATCTGTAAAAAGTCCCCAAATACATGTTAACATCAATCCATCATTTAAAGTAAGCATTTGCATGATGTGGTATGACTGGAAAATAATACTTGTTGGCTTTTGCCCTATAGTTCTTTAATTCAACATGAATTAAAAATAGTTGCAAATTTCTTTTGAAGGGCTTGGGTGTTTTTTTGTTTTTTGTTTTGGTTTTTTTTTGCTTGGTGGGTAGTAATGGGCAATTTTTGCTGAAAGCTGAGTGTCAAGACAGGAATCAAGTTGCAGTAAAACAGCTCAGGCTACAAGGTAAGATGTATGTTTCCACAGAATATATCCTGTGATGAAAGCTTCTTTCTTAAGGAGTCACTCTCTGTAAGTAACACATTCTTTCCAAACACAAATGGCATTTTGTTCTTTGACAGCTAACTACAAATTAACCCCCCCACACACCAAAACATACAATAACGTTTTTAAATGTAGATTCCACTGAATCTAATTTTGTCTTTATGTACGTGTGTGTGTTCGTGTGTTGAGAGCTCCTTTTTTAATTTAAAAGCATCTTTCTCTATTTGCCCTCCACCCCCACACAAAAACAACCAATTTTTGTGGTCTTCATAATATCTTCTAAGGTAGAGATAACTTCTTAGCTTTGACAGTGAGTTTCTATGCTCTATAGGCATTTATGATAATATTTAAGTTTGTCTCACATTTATCATGTGATATATGACTGCAAAAGTTGCCTGTGAGTTTTTACATCCCGTATTTATATGTTGTACTTTACTACAAATCTTGATGGACAGTTATACAATTAATGTTATTTATATTGTGTCCTAAATGCACAGAATCACAAAAATGCTTCAGTCATGAGTTAAAGAGAAAAGGAAGGCTTTAAGGTGAGATTTAAAAAGGAAGTGACTCAGTGGTTCAGGGGAGCGTTCCAGATGGACGGAGCAGCATGAGCAAAAGAGAGACACCCAACTGTGAAAGGCCAGAGGGAGAAGATAGAGAGGAGGCCAAAACTGGAGAAGCTGAGTGAGTGAGTGGGGAAGTAGGTGAATATGAGGTCAGGGAGATAGGGTGGAGTGAGTTCTTGGAGAGTTTTGAAAAACAAGGAAGGCAGTTGTGAATTGGATTCAGAGATGGCTAGGAAGTTAGCAAAGATGGGGGTAATCCAGCCTTGTTCCCCAGAGCAAGACAATCATCTGGCCACTGCAGTCTCTAAAAAATTATTCATTAAAAATTTAGGCCACTTACAGAAGCTTTGTGCATTGTTATTAGCTGGTTCTCAGGTGTTTTGGGTACCTTTTTCAGGGGGAGATATGCAGGGCCGGCGCAACCCATTAGGCGACCTAGGCGGTTACCTAGGGTGCTACAATTGGGGGGCCGGTGACTATGGCGGTATTTCGGCGCCGGGACCTTCCGCTGCCTAGGGCAGCAGAAAAGGTGGAGGCGCTCCTGAGGATATGTGTGCAACTAATAAATGCCCCCTTTTCACATATACCATAAATAAAATCTAACCCTAACAACCGTAGCTCCATTCCTAACCCCTTCAGTCCTGAATTTTAGCTACTTCATGCAGAATACATACACAACTCTTGGGGATTACCAAGTTTTAAAAAAATCACAGTCCTCATGCAAGAAAAGGGTAGGAAATTGCAGTATGTATGAGGAGAGTATGATGTAATAGAAAGCATGATGAATGATAATGAACTAATAGTAAGCACTTGGTACCTGAACTCTCACTGGACTGCTATGAATGCCGAGCACCTATTTTCTGAAAATAAGGTCTTTTTAAAATGGAGGAACTCTGAAACACTAGTTACTTTTGAAACGCTTGGTATTAATTAGCTACATTCACCTGATTAGATTGGGGAGGTATGAAAGTTTTTAGTGTATGTTCAGGAGTAGTTCTGTTTACGTAGTAACTGCAAAATATTCTGTTTACATTAAATTAAAGAAATATTAACTTAACGTAGGTAGAAATTGCAGATAGTCCAGAGGAATAGGGAGAAAGAAAAGGAGGATTTTTAAGTTTTCTTATGTCCTTGCCTTGGCTCCTTCATCTGTGTGTGTTACTTGGAGGCCTGTCTGAGCCAATTTTAACTCACAGGTCTCTCCATATGCAGACCAAATGTTTAGAGAAGATATTGAACTCACAAAACATAGAAAAGAGGTTTAAAATATTGTCCAATACCTTTACCTTGAAATATTGAGGGCATGTGCTAGCATCAAAAGGTAATAGGCTGTTTTTTCAGAGCAGAAACTGTCAGCGGTTCATAAAATTTGTTAATTGGAAATAGCTTTAAGCTGCACAATTTATACCTGGATCCTGGTTTCAGACACTCCAGAGTTTTGGAGGTGTTTGGATTTGAGATTTCAGTTCTTCCTATTATTAAAAAAAAAAAAAAAAACAATAGGGGCCATTTGCAAAAATCAGATGGAGGCTTGAATGGCAAACACTTTTTTGGTCTGGATACAAGGGGCTGTTGAGCACTGTGCACTATACTATGATATAACAACAACTGGAAATTTCACATCATCTGATACATGCCTTTGAATGTCACTTACTGCTTTTAACTTTCTTTGAGGTTCCCAAAGTCTAAATAAGTAGAATTTTCTGGTTTGGGAAACCGAGGCATGGAGCAGTTAATTAACTTCTGAGCAAGTTACAAGAACTGTGTAAAGCCAGGAAGAGAGCTCAGATTTCTTTACTCAAAGTCCTTGCCACAAGACTATCCTCCTGCTTATATATGGAGATAACTTCACCCATCACTAAAATGCAGTCATCATCAATGCTACAACAGTTTAGGAGAGGCAGTGAAGAAAAATACCATATCTGGGCACAAGTGCAGGAGGAATTCAGGGAAGCAGAATGTAATTATTTGAGTTAGATTTGGCCAGGACACAGGGGTTAAGTCTTGTCTGCTAAGGAAAAGCAATGTGGTCTTTAATGACTGAATAGGCATGAACGGTCTTCTGAGCGGGTATCTCTGGTAGCACAGTGCCCCACCATGCTGTTGCCTCAGCATGGGGGTCTGGACTAGATGACCTCTTAAGGTCCCTTCCAGTGCTACATTTCCATGATTCTGTGCAGGCCCAAAGGTTAGAATGCCACCTAATGAATACAAAATGTAGGTGGTTATAAAATACTGCCCTCTTTATTAAAAAAAAAAAAAGGCCACCTAATCCCCCATTAACTGAGTGAAAATGCCTTTAGCATAATGACAATATTTTGATACTTTTAAATTTACTTTATTTAATGTATTGTCCTGGTTTTGTAAAACCATGGTAGTTTGACTTTCTGAGTGCAGTAGGCTCTCCTCGGCTGAGGGTTATGACCACTCCAGTTCATAGTCACTCTGCCCTTCCCATATTGTCATATGAGCTAGCTAGATCCCAATGAGATGGGAGGAGGCAGATCCTGGCATGGAAGAGATTAAGAGTCACTGAAGTGCAGACTCTCTCATGACTGTTTCCTTCGATTGACGGAAGTTGCAGCACATATGCTTCATGAAGCGGCCCTCAGATAAGGATAATCAGCATTTACGGACAATAATAAGGCTATATCCAGACGCTCACTGACTGGACTGCAGCATTCAATAAATGAAACTGAATCTGCCTCCAACACTGTGTTCACAACTGTCCTGCCCCTTTTCAGCCTACAGTGACCATCCTGTGTTCTTTTTCCTGTACACTTATGCAAGACTCTAGACAGTTCCTGTCTAAGCAGATTTGATTGTGCAAGACATGCCTATATGAACATTTAACATTATTACTGTCCAGCATTAATAACATAAGGAGAAAAGGAAATATTCTTGCTTGTTGTAAATTAAGGTTACAATAGTCCTTCAGCCTGAAATATAAGAGGATAGTTCTCTCGGTCTGTGTGATGGTCATTCTGCTGTTTGATTCATCCTGCCATCTGGGATTTTCTGTAACAGAACAGTACATTCAGTGGGGAAGTAGTTGCCTACAAGCTACTGCCCTCTGGAGCCTCATGAGTGGGAGACATTGAATAATAGGTTCAACACTGCCACTACTATTCATTGGAAGTGCAACAAATTCCGGATACCAGGGTGAAGTCCTGGCTTTATTGAAGTCAATGGGAGTTGTGTCATTGACTTCAGTGGAATCTGGATTTCACTCCAGGACTTTATGGAAAATAATCTATTACTTCGATATGGCTGACCTGAAAAAATTCAGACTTCATGTAAGTGGGTGCAACGCCATTGACTTCAATAGAATTTTACCCATGAACACCAGTTCTGGATTTAGACAATAGGATTAGGATACCTAATAATATTGGAGGAGAGAGGGGGAAGGAGATCCACTGGGGTCAGCTTTGAAATAGTCTGGCTAGCTTAGAAAGTTCTAGTGCCTTGTGGCTTTTGGGACAGAGAGGAACTAGGTCTTCTATCATTTGTGGTTCTCCACTAGATTGGTGATCGTGGTGGAGGGTCCTCTTTTTTATGGTAGTCTCTAAATTGATATAAGACCTCGCTGGTCACCATCAGGGCTATGTAGAGACCCTTTTAGAAGTGTATAAGTGTATTATGGGGTTGTATTGTAGCTAGATCTAATCAACTTATTGACAGAGCAGAAATCTGTCTTAGTGATCCTGTAGTAGTGGTAGTGGTGGTAGTTGTAGTAATTATTTATTTATTGTGCTAGGCTCTGCACAAACACAGAACAAAAAGATGGTCCTTGCCCCCAGGGAAATTAAATATTTTTGATTTTTTTGTAATTTAAATGAATGAAACTGTAGTTGATGCAGGACAATAGGAGGCAAATGGTCTTTGGGACTTTCCACTGTATGTTGTTAGTATTGTCTTCAAATTAAAACTGGCTGAGATGACTATCTTAAGAAACATGTTCCTCGTTGATTTTCAGAGAACCATTAAAGCATCCTATCCTACTTTCTTGGAAACAGTTGATAAGGTGAGCATAGCATTTTCTTCACCCCCAAAAGAGAGTGCAGTTCCTCAATTTTTTCATCTTCAAACTGTTCACCATGGTACGCAGGAAGAGATTCTTATATACCTGGATCCCAAACGTGTCCTTCTAAGAGGCTTTCAAAGATGGTGGAAGCTTTTTGTTTTTTTATGAGATTTTTTAAGTAATGTACTTAATCATTAATGGTCATGACGTTGATCTTTCATGGAATACATAAAATATAGCATGCTTAGTGCAAATAATCCTGGATAAGTAAAACATTATAGTTACCAATGAGAGTAATGACAAACTCAGGTCACTTTCTGACCTTGCCTGGGAAGTTCATACTTCCTGGAGTGGCGCACACCTAGAGTGGGGCTAAGCACAGGCATTAAACTGGATTATCATATGGTGTGGTGACAGTACTAGAGTCCCATGTCTGTTATTGGCAAGTAGCAAGCTTTTGGCAATCAGCCAGTGTCTTTTTAGTACCTAAGTGTGTCTCATTTGCAATAATTGTAAAGGTCTTTCGTGCACGAGACTGTAGTCTACCTTTCAACTTCAATAAAGCAGAAGTAAAAGAAATACAAAGTTATTCCTCCACACAGGTATCTAGTGGGCAGTGTGAGTGGATCTAGTCTATTGACTTGTACTAAAAATTACTGATTTACAGTGTCAAATGGTATCTAATTCTGAACAAGCTTGGCATCACGTGAGAAAAGGACATGATTTGTCTGAAAGAATTGTGTATTATAAATTTTTGGCCCAATAAAAAGTACTACTCTTCCTATTGCTGCTAATGTTACATAAGTCCTTTTGCACTTTTTTTTTTAGAAGGGTCAGTACAGTTGCAAGTATTTTCTCATGTATCAGAGGTATAAAATGCGGACTGTTGGAGTGTAGTGGGTTTCTGGAAGAGGCCAAAAGCTCTGAATGCTCTTTCTTTATAAAGAAGAAAGTGAAAAAAGATTGCTTCTTAATTAGACTGCTGGCACCGTGCACAAGATGTCAGCCAATGCAGTACAACAAAAAAACAAAGCTGTAAAATGACATCAGAACATAGCAAAACCTAAAAAAAGTTTTCTTTGAATCAGTTCTTTAAAAAGAAATAGGGCTACAGGGTTAAGTAGACAATGTGACAGCTGGGGTTGGGGCCCTTACTCAGAGGAATACCCCATTTGCTTGCTCAGAAATAGGAAAAAAGGGGGTGAAAGAAGGAACCCCCCCAAAATTCTTTGCTATATTCCTTGAACAATTGATGGGGCCTGAAACTAGCCCTTTACCGACATGCTTTGCATATTTGACATCTGTCCTCTCCTTTTGAGAAATAAATCAAGTAACAAAAGTAATCTATTTTTGTTCACAGTGCTGGCATACAGTTTTTGCAAAGGGGAATAGAAAGCTCCCCTTTCATTAGCTGCTTGCTGACCTTAAACGATAACTTTCCTAATTATGAAAAAATGTCCTCATTATGCAGACCTGGTGCAAGCAGCGTGTGATCATTTTAGACCTTTAGGTTGGCAGTGCAGACAGATAATATAAATGATTTCTAGTATAGAAAGAGGATGATTTCTTTCCAACAGATGCACTCACTCCTCTGCTGGGATTTCTGATCCAGATGGAATGGATCGTTTCACCAAATGAAACATGATCAGTCTTTTACATGTGATAGATAAATTGTCTGATTTAATTAAATTTAAACCTAAATTGGATGATTTGGGGAGAAATCAGTGTTATAATTATGTGAAGAAGAAAACCAAACAAACCTGAGGCTAGTATTTTAGAACAAAATTACTAAACAAACCAGATATATGTGATGTGGTATTTGTGACAAATATTCTTTGAAGAAGGGATTCATTAAAGGGTCAGCATGAAGAGCAGTAGAGCTGAAATATGATTTTTACATAGTATCTGCTTTATTCACATTTGGCAACCAGGAGGGGAAAAAATAAGCTGTTTTTATTCCACGGTGCTGAGACCCAAATTCAAGTTTTCTTTAAAACTCATTGTAAGTGGGACATTTGGTGAAGGCCATGAACTACCTTAATACATATTCCATCATTCCATACTGCATTTTTTTCTTGTTTTTATTCATTTTCAGCATACCGAATGATTGAAAATCCAGCTATATCTAGCATAGGCTTCATTGTTGGAGCTGAAGCCTCAGATGTGCACTGAATGGCAAATAGCATACCCAAAAAACTTAGGTCGGTCTGAGGGGAGGGGGAGGTTGGGGTAGTTGGATGAATACTTAATTCCTTATATCTGCTTTATGTCTCTAGTCAGATGGAAACACAGATTTCCCAGTGAAAAAAGAATTATATGTTTTTTCCAAGAACTCTGCTGTCATGCAGAAGAAAAGCTTAGCTTCTACGCAAAGTCTGAGCGAAGAAAAGAAAAGTAGGAAAGAAAGAAAGAAAAAGATGTTGCTTGGGAATCTCAGTGGAAAAGCTAGCTTAAAAAAATCTTATTGGCACAGCCTTTTGGTTTTTAATAAAGATTAAATCCTTCTGTGACAAAACATCCCATTCCCTTGTGCCATAACAAAGACTCTGTTTCTGTTATCTGAAAGCCGTAATTAAGGGCTCATTCATGAGGCAGGAGGTTATTTTTTCTCATATATTAGCTGTGGTGGTGATGTCGCACCCAACACCAAGACTCCATATGGCATTCTTTGTTTAGTTGTGAAAAAACAGACCTTTCAAATTTTTAGGATTAACTCTGAAAATTATTGGGAATAATATCTTTAAACTCCCATATTTTACCCCTCTGGATTTTCCACATTAAGCAATAAAAAGCCACTGTAAATTACCACTTACTGGGAACAGTTCCTCATGTCAGAAATCGAAAGTATTCCAACAGAAAGAGGAAATGAATATTTTGCTTTGTGTTTTTGAGAATTGATGCATATGGTCACCATACAACCCGAGAGTTCCAATTTTTTAATTTTATTTTACCTTTTTTGTTTGGATTTATGCTTTTGCTTGTTTGGGATAGCTATGGAAAAGGAACCATAATATTTGATCTCTTGCTGTTGAGTGAATGGGAGAGACCAGAAACATGTGTAGCTTGGCATGAAAGCCTGGCTGATTAACTCAGTGGAATAACTCCCCGTTGGCTGTCTTTATGATTGTTGTTTTATAACACTGTCTCTCTTTTTTCCATTCTGGTTTCTTGCACACACACACACACACATATATATATATATATATATATATGTATAGGTAAAACTAAAAAATTAAAGATTCCATTTCAGGAAAACGTTTGAGACATTTGCCTGTGGTACAGTTGAGCATAGAGCTAAGTAAAGATTTTCAGAACATGCTAAAGTAGACTTCACAATAGTCAGTTCTACACAGAATTGTAAAATTGTCTGTCTGTGCACATCACAGTTTTCATTGGACTTTTGCTTATTTAACTAACTTATTTTTATTGATGCAGTGCTCTTTTTATGTGTATTATAAATCATTTTAATAGAACAGACTATCAGCATTCACCCCTGCTGTTCATGTGAGGCCCTCATTGTTTTGCCAAGGGTATGTCTTGCATATAGGATTTTTATTTTCAAACTTTTATTTTTTCATTCATTCAATAGTTCAGACAATTACGGCATCAGTGGTATGGCATATACAAAATCAGCACTCCCAGTCTTGATGCAAGGGACTGTGCCAGCCAGTAAATTTTGTTCAAGATACTTAGAATGGTTCGGGGGAATCAACAGGGTGGCTTAGTGAATCGCAAACCAGTGATCATTTTTTTCTATGTAATACGGTTCATGCAAGAATCCTCTTGTGGGTGTAGACTAGTTAGTTCTTAGCACATGTAGAACATGTTTAGAATCTTCTTTAGAGAAGTTTCAACCAAATATCATACCATTCTTCTTGTGTAGTCCACATTATACAACCAATTTCAAATTGGGGCACCAAAGTTAGGATACCTATTTTGCGTTGTAGCATTCCATTTAGCACTGAGGCCTCCAATACTTGTTTTGGGTTTAGTAACAATTTGGCACACAGTTTTGAAAAATTCTGCTCCCTGTTCTGATTTTACCACTGCAGAAAATGCTAGAGTAAATTCCAGTTACAGGATAACTTGCTGTCCGCAACACATCATTTCTGAGCGCCCTTTCATATTTAGAATGCAGAATTATTTCTGTTGGAAATAATAGTGTGTTGGAATATTTTTATTGTCTTATCAAAATGTACTGCTTTTCATTTGGGGGTGGGGGGAGAGGGAGGAATGTCTCTCATACTGTATAGCCTGGTAGCTAGGGATATGGGTGACCCAGGTTCTAGTGTATACTCTGCCAGGTTCATAGTGATCTGGGATGAAAAACATTGCTCTTACTCAGGCAAAGCAGGGACTTGAACCTGTGTCTGCCCCAACTAGTGGCCTAACCACCAGGCAACAGAGACATACAGGCAAACACCAAACTGAATGAAAAAACTCAGGTTTTGATCCAAAAATGGACATTTCAACACCATTTCATTTTCACAAAAGCATTCAAAAAGTTTTGGTTTTGTTCATATGCATAACAACCACAAATTCTGAAATGGAATTGTTATGATGTGGTCAGCTCTAATGATCCCCTTCTAGTTCTCTTTTCATTGATTTCAATGGGCTTTGGATCAGACCCATAAATCATTGGTTCCATTTCGTCTTCTTGACTTATATATTCAACTGCGACATGAAGCATAGTGATCGGCTACCCCTGACCATAGTCTTTGGTGTGTGGCAGGCTTGCTCCCCCTTATCACTTAGTGATATGAAAACAATAGTGCTGTAAAATATGGGCTTCGTACCGGGCCCTATGTGAATATCTGGAGTATTGCATTAAAACCTCCCATTTTTAGTTAAGTCACACCTTTTAAAGTTCCTCAAGTATGTGTATAACTGTGTTACCTTTTGGAGGGCAATGGTAATCTTGTGCAGTTACAGTTCTGACCCGAGAATGCTGTTAGTCCTTCAAAAACACGTTTTCCCATAAATACCAGATGGGAAATCACACTTGAGCCATAAATAGACTAATAATTCACTGGATGCAGTCTGTGAGACATAAGACATCCTCACTTTGCCCAGACGTTCGTATTCAAAGTGCTTCTTACTCATGTGAAGGGTTAGTCAAGATCAAGTTTCAGCAGGAAGAAAGAAGCCCTCCACACAGCATTAACGAGACACCCTCTTTGACATGAAAATGTTTAATCACCCAATATGTAACATGTACAATCATTCAAATTAATGGTGTTCAGCCAAATGTAACATCACAAACACAGAAAGGCTTGAGTTACACATTCTCCCAGAAGGAAATAAACCAGTTTTGGCTAACTTATATAACTGAAAATTGCGAGTGTCTGTGTTTAGGTGCCAACATGCGCACATGGGTGCCTCTTGTCTGATCAAGACGGTCGCCTCTTGTGTCCTTAAGGAAAAGAGAACTGCCAAATACCACAAAAGGTAACATTTGATCAGACAAGGTGCTGAGCTGCATCCATTCATCTCTTATTAATCATTTTGGTGTTCTAAAGAAAAATGTTTTGGATGGGAAAAAATTGTTTATAGCCACTTAGATTGTGGAGATTGGAGACAATATGGATAGATGGGGCCAAAGATGGGTAGAGTTCTTTGTTACCAAGATACAAAAGTAAACAAATGCTTTTTCGGCCGCAAGGCTCAGTACTATGTAGGGGTGAATAGGAAGTTTCTGAGGCTGGGCCTTGTGGCTTCCGTAAGTTTGGATAGCTCAGATGAGGATTCCAATTTTTCTGTGCTTATCTGAACTGAATCTAATCTAATAACCTCATTTGGTATAGGTTTTTCCACTGTTGACGTTTTTATATCTCTGGAGAAGTTGGTTTGCTGTCTGCTCTTATGTGTAATTTAAACATAAGAATGGCCATACTGGGTCAGACCAAAGGTCCATCTAGCCCAGTATCCTGTCTTTTGACAGTGGCCAATGCCAGGTGCTTTAGAGGGAATGAACAGAACAGGTAATCATGAAGTAATCATGAAGGGCTTGACAAAACCCTGGCTGGGATGATTTAGCTGGGAATTGGTCCTGCTTTGAGCAGGGGGTTGGACTAGATGACCTCTTGAGGTCCCTTCCAACTCTGATATTCTATGATTCTATTCTATGATTCTAAGTTATTCATCCCCTGTCACCCATTCTCAGCTTCTGGTAAACAGAATCTAGGACACCATCCCTGCCCATCCTGGCTAATAACCATTGATGGACCTATCCTCCATGAACTTATCTAGTTCTTTTTTGAACCCTGTTACAGTCTTGGCCTTCACAACATCCTCTGGCAAAGAGTTCCACAGGTTGACTGTGCATTGTGTGAAGAAATACTTCCTTTTGTTTGTTTTAAACCTGCTGCCTATTAATTTCATTTGGTGACCCCTAGTTCTTGTGTTATGAGGAGGAGTAAATAACCCTTCCTTATTTATTTTCTCCACACCAGTCATCATTTTATAGACCTCTATCATATCCCCCTTAGTCGTCTCTTTTCCAAGCTGAAAAGACCAGTCTTACTAATCTCTCCTCATATGGAAGCTATTCCCTACCCCTAATAATTTTTGTTGCCCTTTTCTGAACCTTTTCTGATTCCAATATATCTTTTAATTTTACTGTTAATGCAGAGGTTTTATATAGATCTTTATACAATACCAGTCGTGTAGTCCTAAAAACAGGGTGAGAATTATTTAAAAAAGAAAA
The DNA here is from genome assembly GCF_011386835.1 of Chrysemys picta bellii. Lineage (NCBI taxonomy): Eukaryota > Metazoa > Chordata > Testudines > Emydidae > Chrysemys > Chrysemys picta. The sequence goes on from NC_088792.1 coordinate 96,959,636, forward strand.
AGGAAGGTATTATTGTAGTTTGAGAGTCACAACTGAGAAGTGAAAAATTGAAAGGTGTATAATACATTTTTTATGTGATTTGACCACCTTGTCACGTCACGTCCCCTCTCTAATTCTTATATAAGTGATCAACAGTTGTATTTATCTGCGCCAGGAACGTCGTTTACTTCCAAGTGGGAGAGAGAGATTAATTTTCCAGTTGGTTCCCATCACTTTAATTTTATATATTACACATCACATCACTTTAATTTGATATATTGTCTCTCTAACTCACTTTATTATCTGAAGCATCTGTGGTAAGCAGCTGTAGCTCCTTCCCCACAGTATTTTTTTTATTAAGCTTTTATGTACTTATCTTCACACCTGCACAGGTCACATTTGGGAATGCTTTAGGAAAGGATCCTGGCTGAGCATTCAGGTGGTAGGACAGTGTAACTCTGCCTTTACTGTTGCTATTTGCAGTGTTGTTGCCGTGTTGGTCCCAGGATATTAGCAAGACGGGGTGAGTGAAGACTTATCTTTCATTGAAACAACTTCTGTTGGTGAAAGAGACAAGCTTTTGAGCTATACAGAGCTCTGCTGCTCAACTGTACTCACACCACAGGTGCATGTATTCACTGGCCTTCTTCATCGGTGGAGTATCGGGTTGGGCACTTATTGCACTGAGCTAAATCAAATCTTTGAGGTGCATGCACATTGCTATGGTGCATGGTCCAGTCCTATGGGCAACCTCTCTAACACATCTTGTACATTTAGCCTAGTATTGCAAGTATTGTTCCTAATCCAAGGTAAAGTATTCCCCGAATCATATTCACTCTCCCTCCCTTCAGCTAATGTCAGTGACAGCTTAAGCTTCCTTTCCACTCCCCTTTTTCTCCTGGTCACCCTTCTTTTCCATCACAAAAGAATGCCTGTGTGTATATATGTGCTGATTGTGCAATGCCTTCTGTTGGGAGGCATGGGGTGAAGCATGAGTTCTTATTACCCTAATCTCTGCACACATAGCTGTACATGTTCTTATTGGTCATGAATTTCAGTCTTTCTGATAAAACAACTGAAGTATTGTCTGACCTCCCTGTATTCTTAGACCATATATCCTGAGTATTTACTATTTCTGTCACTAACTGAGGTGCATGGTAGTTGATCAAGAGAGTGTGTCTAATTAAAATAATTTCATTCCTTGCAAAGAACTGCAAATAAACCTCACATAAACCCATCTCTTACCTGTTTCCAGACCCCCTGAAGGACTTGCACAGCTCTGATCAATTAAGTAAGTCAGTATCCTTACATCTGTTTCTGTAAGATATATTATCCAGCATTTCACAAATTCCCACACAAGTTCATGTAGCCCAGACTCTGCACTATAGCCTCCTCTGTCAGGTATTGTTCTCAGGAGGGGTCTCCAGATGTTGTAAAAATCCAGTATGTGGCCTTTATTCATAGCAGTCACCTTTTCCATTATCAGAGTTTTAGTTAGATACAGGCTCCACAGTGTGAGCAAAGAAGGGCATCTATCCAACCCAGCAGAGCAGGATATATTTGCATACTGCAGAAGAGGGCTAAGTTTAAGCATTTGGGAAGTTCACCTGAAACATTCCATAGTGTTGTAAGATCTCCCAACAGACACATACATTGAGTGTTTAAACCCCTCCTGCCAACTCCCCCCTAATATTAATAGTACTGGTGGGATTTGTGGATAGCTCTTTCCAGTATGATCTGATAGAAGGACACGTCCACCAGAAATGACGTTAGCTTACAACTCTGCCCTAGTCTATTGTATGTAATGCATCAGCCCTATTAACATGAATACATTTAATGTTTGGGTAGTGTAATGTTGCTGTGAGATCTTAAAGGATGTCTCTTTTGATTCCACTCTACTTAAATAGTTTTTACATTCATAAATGAAGCTTTGCATGTATCGTTGTCTCTCTTTAAATTCCATATAGGATATTCCAGGCTTTCTGGACTTTGCCAACAAATGTTTCAATTTGATCATTTAGCAGTTTATACTGTGGAGCTCATATATTTATTTATTTATGGGCCACCCTCATTACTTTTGTTTTTTGTAAACAAAAACAAGCTAATGTGCTATCTGACTCTTGGTTTTGGGTGGGGTGATATACAGATAGAGTTGTAAATAACTAAAAATAGATGTTTACAAGAGATTGTGCAGAATAAGTGTAAGAGTTCAAAGGTGTGCAGGTCATGAGATCCAAACCCACCTGACAAACACACAATGCTTCCCTTCTAGGAAATGTCTCTGGGACCTTCCTGAGCTAGAGCTGGAATGCAGATTTTTTTAAAAAGTGCATTTGGATTCATTAATCAAAAGTGAGATGGGACACATTGTAGTCTGGGGAAACTTGCACTGCTACCTCATGTGTTCTGTTTTATATAGGCAGTATCTGAGCACCTTCTTACAGTGCTGCAAGCAATGTGACTAACATCTGTCACTTATTCTTTGTTCTCTCATCCTCAGGGGGAGAACCGTGTGCAGTGGAGTGTTTTGGTAGGCTTTTAGGTTTGGGGGATTTTATACATATAGTGCTATGTATTCATGTTAAAAAAGGCAATATTAAAGAAATGAGTCTGCACTTGGAGTAGAAGGTGGTGAGATTTGATGATCCTGAGTTCCTGGGGGAGTTCATTCCACAGTCTTGGACCAGTCTCCAAGAAGACCTGTCTGCTGCACAGATGAGCTTTACTCTTGTGTTCAGAGCTTCATTGTGCCAGAGAAGCAAAGTTGTTGGCCATGGTCTTCATCCTGGACCTTTAGGTGGTCTTTTAGATACCCTAAGGCCAGATCATTGAGTGCCTTGAAGAAAAGGACCAAGACCTTATGCCTGATTCAAAATTCTATGGAAAGCCCAGTGTAGGGAGCAGAGGACAGGTATGATGATGATCTCGCTGTAGTCTGTGTTGCTGAGGAGACATGCTGCAGCATACTGTACCAGGTGGAGATCCTTTAGTGCTGAAGGCTTCATGCTCAAGTATATTTCACTGCTGTAGTCTGGCCAAAAAGTGATGAAAGTGTGAATAACTGACATCAGGTCATTGTCTGCCAGGATGGTATGGAGTTTCCTACCCAGCCAGAGATGATAACGTTACTTGTGGATGCTGCTATGTGAAACTTAATGTGTGTGAAGAATCCAAAAGTGATAAACTACAGACCAAACTGACCAGTTCTTCGAGATGGACTTTGCATTTTTCCATTCATGGGATGCTCCAGACCGGTGCAGCCTGAACAGTAGAGCTTCAAATAGCAGTAGTTGTAAGAGTGATCATGCTCACCCCTCTCCTCAGAGATCATTAAATAGTCCCAGGGTATAAAAAGGGCCTGCTGCTCCTCCCCCTTCAGTTCCTTCTAACCACGACCAGCTGAACATTTTGTGAGGAACTCAAGAATCCTATCGGATCTGTGATTAGTTATATAGTTTAAAATCTTAATTCTTAGTAGTTGTAGTTATAGATAGTTTAGTATTATCATTAGTAATAGTATAGTTAGTTTTAATTAAACAAAAAAAGAAACATGGTTTTAAAAGATGTGTATCTAGTCCAGCACTATTCCCAGTGTCTGACACACATTTTCTGTGCCTGTCATGTTTAGGGGAAGGGCACTCACCCTCCAAGTGCTCAGTTTTCTCTATGTTTACCTCAAGAACAAAGAAAGAAGCTGTCTGGAACTGATAGGGAACAGGCTACTGAGATGATCCATAGACCATCATTGGTCCAGAACAGTTCTGTGAGTAAAAAAGAGAAGCCATCTTTGTTGGACTGTAAGAGGTCTGGTGACCAGGCCCAGAAACAGAGTAAAACCTCTGAGGTATCAGCCTCTATGTCTAGCCAATCCTCTAGATAATGATTTATCTACCCAGGAAGCTGTCAGTAGTCAGCCCTCAACAGTGTGAGCCTATCTTAAGAGAGCCAATCTGTGAGTGAAGGATTCTGTTATACAAACTAAATGTAAGGAACTGAGTATTGATATGCTGCTTTGTGGAAAGGTGACAAAACCATCTTCCTTGGATCCATTACCATTGGATCCGAATGAGCCAGTGAAGCAAGGGCATACTGCGATACCAGTGACTGATAGTACACACCTCAGCACATAATTGTTCAGACACAGGTTCATAGATCAGATCTGACCTCAGATCCACCAGGTGTGGAGTCAGTTACATTATTGGAGCAAGGAGAAACCAACTGTTTCAAATATGTCTGTCTCCAGAAGGGAAAGGACATGTAGAGTAATTGGGGGATTCTGCTCTTCCTCCAACTCCAAAGACGCCTTCTGGAGTCACAGAAAAGAACTTTTCTCCAGTTTCCAGTTTCCCTTGTTCAGCCAAGGGTATTTTTGTCTCCAGTTCCATTGGAACCGAGAGCGATTTCGGATCAGAGAAAGAATTTGATTTGGAGTCTGGATCTGCGGAAGGAGTATTATGAGCAAAGACACCTGTATAACGCAGATCCATATGAACAAAGGTATATGCATTTGGATCTGAATATGGGATTTTGGCCAGATTGGCAGATACCTTTGTGGATGCATTGGCCTCATTGGCCATCCCTGGTTCCTTATCAACAATTCCTGATGTATGGGAATGGGGCTTCTCCGAGCAAGTGTGTAGATGAAGTTCAACCTCTGGATCTGACAGACATGTATCTGATAGAAGCTATGAGCCCTGACAAGTCTCCTATAGCATGGAAGTCATTTTTTTTGGAAGAGAAAGAATTGATGGGATTAAGTCAGTTCCAGACTCTGCAGCTTTTCATGAGTTATTGAACTGCATGGTGAGCACTCTAGATATTCCTTCAGTTTCAGTTGAGGAGTCATCTCACCCAATGTTTGATATTTTGGGAGCAGCAACTAGGCAAATTATTCCATTATTAGAGGTATTGAGCCAACCAGCAAAAGCCATCTGGAATAATCCTTCATCTCCTCAACCTTTATCAAAAAAGGATGATAAATTGTATCCGTTTCCCCAGGAGGATATGGCCATGTTCCACACACCTCTGTCTCTAAATTCTTTAGTGGTAGAAGTGATTTTACAAACATCAAAATGTGCCCTACTACACTCTACTCCATCTGACAAAGAAGGGAAGAGACTGGGTGACATTGGGAGGAAAATATTTTCCCACCCCTTTAGCCATGCATATTTCAAACTATGAGGCAGTTATGGTACCAGTATCATTTTTCCCCAAAGACATTATCATTTTTTAATAAACTACAAGGGGAACATAATCAATTTGTGACTGCTCTGGTCACAGAAGGACAGAATGTTCCCAAACACCAATTGAAAGCAACATTTGACTCTTTGGATGTTTCTGCTCAGGTAGTAGCATCAGCCATCACTGTAAGGAGGCATGCATGACTCAGATCAGTAAGTGTTCCTCGTGAGGCAAAAGTGAGGATTGAGGATCGTCCCTTGGAAAGGGAATATTTATGTAGGGTACATACAGATGAAGTGTTAAAGAGGAAAAGGTTTACTCCCATTATTTTATAATTTCAAAAAAAGTTTGGGGGTCTTTGCTCTATATTGGATTTAAGAAAATTAAACACCCACGTAAAGAAATTTCATTTCTCTAACTTTTCTAATGTCTTGCAGTTCTGCAGTTAAAAGATTCATATTTCCATATGTCAGTTAGACCTTGTCATCAGAGATACCTGTGTTTTGTGGTTCGGCAGGACCATTTTCAGTACATGGCCCTCTTTTTAGGGTTGTCTACAGCACCCAAAGTTTCCATGAAATGTCCATCGGTGGTAGTAGCAGCATACATAAGAAGACTAGGGATGTTTTAATCAGACCTGAAAAATTGGTTAATAAAAGCATTGTCTAGTGAGGACATCCTATTGCATGTAAAACAAATATGTTGTCCTTTTGCCAATCTGGGATTACAAGTAAATCCGGAGAAGTCAGTTGTGATCCCAACCCTTTATTGGGGCAACACTAGATTTGACTATGGCAAAGGCTTTTCTCCCAGAAAACAGGTTTATAAAGTAGTCCATAAATCTCCACAAAAAACAGTATTGATTTTTCTGTGGCTGCTAGGCATATTTGCTTCAATCACATCTGTGACACCATATCCTTGTCTTCGGACGAGAGACCTCCAACACTGATTGGCAATAAATAACAGGTTTAGAAAGTATGCACTGCAGAATAATAATTCCACAGAAAGTGTTTTCAACACTAATGTGGTGGACAAATGCCCAGAATGTAGTGATGGGTGTACCCTTCAGTTCTCCTGCTCCATCACTGATACCACAGTGGGTTAGGGAGCCCATTTGAACAACAAGCTCTTAGTCAGAGTTCACTGGTCACCAAAAGAAAAGACTCTTCACATCAGCATATTAGAACTGAGAGCAATCAGATTGGCTTTAAAGGTATTTTTACCTCAGGCATAACGCAGGGTGCTTCAGGTAATAACAGACAATAGGATGACACTATATTATCTGAACACATAAGTGGTGGGTTCACTCTCTACATTTATGCATGGAGGTGAAGAGCCTTTGAAACTGTTGTATAGATCACATTAGCGAGCCAAATAATTGGGGAGCAAAACACCCTTGTGGACCACCTGAGCAGGTCCAAATGTCAGATGCGTGAGTGGTCTTTAAAGGACAGAGTAGTAATACACCTCTTCAATTTATGCGGGAGTCCAATAATAGATCTTTTCACGTCCAGCAACAACAAAATGTGTCAAAATGTTTGCTTGAGAATAGGCAGGGACAGGGAATCAATATCAGATGCCTTTCTAATTCATTGGGATCCAGGCCTGATGTATGCATTTCTCCCAATTCCCCTCCTAAACAAAATAAGACAGGACAAGAACAAGGTAATTTTAATAGTGTCAGCATGGCCAAGGCACCAATGGTATCTGAACTTAGTTCACCTGTCAAAAGGTCTAATGGAACCTCTACATCTGGTACCGGACTCGTCACAGCAGCACAGCATGATTTATCATCTAGATCAGGGCCGGTTCCGGGTTTTTTGCCACCCCAAGCAAAAAAAAAAAAAAAAAAAAATGGGGGGGGGGGCCCTGCAGTGCTGCCCGAAGGGCCGGAATGCTGCCCCTTGAAAAGTGCTGCCCCAAGCACATGCTTGGAAGGCTGGTGCCTAGAGCCGGCCCTGATCTAGATGTTTGACTCTCCATCTAATAGCATGGGGGATAGAATTCCGAGAGGGAAGTTTAGAAAAGAGTTGCCTGTTGAAGGTGCAGAATGTATTGTGCTACATTTTAGATAGGAATCTACAAGGTGATGTTACAGTCACAAATGGAAAAGGTTTTTATTGTGGATTTTTATGTATGATATGGATGCATATACAATATCTGTTACTTACATTTTACAGTATCTATTGTCCTTGGAAAAAAAACCCATCTCTCACTGGCTTCAGTAAAGGCTAATCTCTCAGTCATATCTGTATACCACATACGTGTGGAGGGGAAATCAATTTTTATTAATAGCATAGTAATAAGACACCTTATCCCATCTTGGGATTTGAATATAGTGCTCTTGCAGTTGATGAGATCTCCCTTTGAGTCTTTGGATAGCTGTGATTTGTTTTATTTGTCTATTAAGACTGTGTTTTTGATAGTCATTACATCTGCAAGATGTATAAGTGAAGTGCATGCGTTGATGTCTGATTCCACCATTCAGGTTTTTCATAAAGACAAGGTAGTTCTTCGTACATACCCTAAATTTTTACCAACAGTGGTTTCAGACTTTCATGTAACTCAGTCTATAATTTTGCTGGTTTTCTTTCCTAAACCTCATACTCATGATGGAGCACCTACGCTGCATACTCTGGATATTAGAAGGATTCTAGCCTTTAATTTAGACAGAACCAAACAATTTAGACAATCCCATAAATTGTTCATTGCTTATGAAATTAAAAATAAGGGAAAAGCTGCTTTTGTACAAACGCTCTCTAGATGGGCTACAGTGTGTATCAACATCACGTATGAATCAAAAAGACTATCCTTTCCTGAAAGAATTAGGACACATTCTACTAAGTCAAAGGCCTTATGTGTCTATGTTTTTTTCTAGGCATATTCCCTTCATAGAAATATATAGCGTGGCAACATGGAGTTCTAACCACACATTTACTTTAAACACTGTTCCTTAGATTTAGAATCTAGATCTATGGCAAAACTTGGAAAAGCAGTATTACAGTCCTTATTTAATTAGGATTCCCTGTTCCCACCATGCTGCTTGGGTTATTGTTTATCAATTATCCCGTGAGTGGGAATAAGCAGAGGACCCTCGAAGGAGAAATGAAGGTTACTCACCTGTAACCGAGGTTCTTTGAGATGGACTCTGCATATTCACAGTCCCTGACCACCTTTCCCCAATACCTCAGAATCCTATTGATCAAGGAGTTGGGGTCACAGGGGAAGGAACTGAGGCTGCTGGAGCACCATGCCCCTTTTATACCCTCACCTTGGAAAGTTCTCCTGAGGGGAGGGGCAAGGGAGGAGCATGAGCACTCTAACGACTACTGCTAGTTAAAGCTCTAACATTCAGGCTGCACTGATCCGGAGCATCACATGAGTGTGGATATGCAGAGTCCATCTTGAAGAACTTTGAGATTAGATGAGTTACAGATGAGTAACCTTCATTTCTGGATTTGTATCTTCAACCAAAGGATACTTCACGATGGTTGCAAATTCTTCAAAATACTTTCCTCTTCCCACAGACATCACCTCTGCCTTGCTTGGGTTCAGTTTCTTCTTCAATGAGCTAATCTTGTCCAAGCACTGGGCCATCTTGATGGTAATGATATGGTTGTATTTGGTGAAGAATTGGCAGAACCTTGTGTTGTATGCATATTGCTGGCCCTGTCATGTCATCTGACCGGTTCAGCTAATGGTTGCATGTAGATGTTGAAAAGGGCAAGAGAGACAGTTGATCCTTGTGGGGCTCCTTTGATGCTGGCAGACCAGATGCAAGCTCATGCCAGTGCCCAGGGCTTCACTGAACACTGATAAATGCATAGCTGGAAACCAGTCTGGCTCTCCTGTGGGTTTGTATAGTTAAAATATTAGTGTTATAAGAATGTGTTTAGTGTTTAGGCTTTATGGAATGCTTGTAGGATGCTGCAGGTATTAATCCTACTTATACTATCTGTATCATGTGGCATAAAGTTATATTGGGTCTTTGCATTGCAAACCCCTGTGTAACCCACCAAACAGGAAAAGAAGCATTAATTAAGATAAAGTGCTCGTCCTGCACACAAGATGGCCCATTGAAAGCAAATGAGGTCTTGTGTAGCATCGAAGGACAGGGACCTTGTTGAGTGAATTCCTCACTCTTTTCAGGAAGGGGAGTCTGTGCATGAACTCATCCCATTAGCTTGGATTCTGGGATGAAGGGGATAAAATTCCCTGACAAGGAGAAACTAGGATCTTTATGTTGTCTGGACTCTGAGGGACAAAGATTCCTAAACCTAAGCAAGAGATCCCCATGCTACTTGTCATGGGTCAGCTGTAAAGGACATATAGAGCTGCTTATTATGGAAGCTTATATTACCTTTATAAATCTAAGACTGGAACTCATTTGTGTGTATATGTTTCTTGTTTTAATCTTATAAATAACTCTCATTTTTTTTCTTAGTTAATAAGTCTTCAGTTAGTTTATTCCAGGATTGGCTATATGTGCTGTCTTTGGTTTGAGATCTGAGTATAGTTGACGTGGGATAAGTGAGTGGTCCTTTGGGACTGAGTGTTACCTGAATGTTGTTGTGATTTATGGTGTAAAGTGACCATCTATTACATAGTCCAGCTTGCCTGGTTGCTAAGATAGACTGGAATGCCCAAAGGGACTATCTGTGACTCCATGGTAAGACTGTTTTAGTGCTTTAGTTGTTCACGCTTGTTTTTGGGTTGGTGAAATCTAATTATAGAACTCACAACCAGTTTGGGGTTTGTGCCCTGCTTCTGAACAGTCTGCTTTGAGCTTGGTATTCTTGCTTGTGAGCCACTCTAGGCAGTAAGGATACGATTTAGTGACGGAGATCATGGAAGCCACGGATTTTGTGACTTTATCAGACCTCAGTGACTTCTTCGGCTTCAGTTGTCAGCAACTACAGCCAGTAAGAGGAGGAGTCGTGTGTCCCTGTCCCACAGCTGTGACCGAAGCTGGAGCTGTGTGCCACCCCACTCTCCCCCGTGGCTGTACCCAGAGCCAGGGCTACATGCCCCCAGTCCTGTGGCAGTGGCGGATTAAACGGGGCTGGAACCGGGGCTGTGGGCCTCTGCCCCACGGCTGCTGCCAGAGCCGGGGCTGTGCACCACCCCCTTCCTTCCCCACGTGGCTATGGCCGGAGCCGGGGCTGTGCGCCCCACCTCACATGGCTGTGGCAGATTACACCGGGGCAGAAGCCAGGGTTGTGCAGCCCCACTCTGCGGTTTGGGCCAAGGCTGGGGCTGTGTCCCTCTTCCCCTGTGGTGTTGGGGCTTAGGCTGTCAGTCCCCCCGCCTCCATGGTGGGACTTGGGCTGTCATTCCCCCACACGGGGCTCCAGCTGTCATTCCTGATCCCCCCACCTTTCTCTCCCATCGCTGGTTATTTTTCGTAAAAGTCACAGGCGAAAATAACCATGACAAAACCTTAACCTTGCTCATTGGGTGCTTCCTTCCAGGAAAGTCTTAAACCATTTTAGCACATTACCCTGGACCCTTGTCACCTCTCTCAGGCAAGTAAGTGGTATTTCATGGTGAAGAGTGTTTAGTTATTGCGGAAACGTTCAGGAGGATCAGAATGGATGCCTGCTCTTCATCCATTGACAACAGGAGATCATCCATCAGTGTCAGGATCCCAACAAGGGCAGTCAGGGCCAAGAGTCAGAGCAAGGGCAAACCTGAGGTTGGGAGTAGCTGAGGAGTTTGTAATTGGGTTCCAGGCCTGGTTTGATAGCACGGGTCAGAGCCAGGAGGTGAAGTCCAAATCAAGATGAGGTCAAGCCAGGAATTGTGGCGCAAGGAGCAGGAACAATCATGGCAGCTACAGGATCTGTTGCCTGGACACTTCCTGGAATGTCCCTTAGGTTTCTACAGGGCAGGGAGCCAATTAGGAGCCAGCGGGCTGCTGTTTGTCAGACCCTTGAGGTGGAACGTCCCCTGGTCTGTGTCCATAGCGGGTCATGGGAAGTGGAGCGCAAGCTGGTTATAGCTGGAGCTGGGTGGCAGCCTGGCAATGCCAACTACCTGGTAGCTCTGCTGGCCTGGATTCTAGACCCATAGGATTTTACAGTCAGTGTTACCAGAGCCATTTCAGTTCTATGTCCTGGATTGAATCCAGACTGTCTAGTTTCAATTAGATGAGCTTGTAGTTGGCCTTTGGCTACCATTTCTCTAAGCTTGCTCAGAAATAAGTGGTTTGACATTGGGTGTTAGTTGGTCAATGTATCCAGGGTGGGTTTCCTTTCCATAGATAAACAGAACACTTGTATTTCTAGGACTGGCAATCTGGCACCTTTAACCAGCACTGAATTCACTTAAATTCTTGAGTTTATATTAACAGATACATTCTCTAGCATTTGAAACCATAGCACTTTTTCAGATTTTCACAAAGGAAAATAATAGTATCACTTGGTTGTAAAAATGTTCCAGGCATCAGAGCTTGGTCTATCCATTATCCTTCCTCCTCACTTTGTATTACAAACAACAATATTTACAGATTTACCTTGTCCTGTCATTCTGGACCACCATTTGATTTCATTTTACGCCTGCTACATATTCCTGCTCATACTGCCAAGTACTTTAAATGCTTGGCTCTGTCTACCTTTAATTTACCTACCTCCTCTCTACCATTGGATTAATTGAGATCTTCACTGTGGTCATAGGAGGCTCTCCTGGAGAAAGTGGTATTGACCTTACTTAGATTCATGCAATGAGTTCGCTCTCGCATCCCAGATGTTTCAAAGCAAAGTCAGTCTAGAAACATAGGAGTTGCTATGCCATATCAAACCAGTGGTGCATCTATGTCATATCCTTGCTGCAGTGGCCAATGCTTGATTCTTTAGAGCCAAATTAACCCTCCCCTCATCACTGTCACTGTATTACACCATCCAATTGTGTGATGTTGTACCTGGGTGAAAACATTTTATCCTGACCCTTGGCAAGCAATCGGATACACCTCAAACCAGGTCTGAAGGCCTGATTTTCCTCTCCTGCTCCCAATGCACCATACACAGTATGTTTATATGTATTACAGCATTTTCATATGTGACTAGTGATCTTGAGAGTCTTATTTTTTGGGGGGGAAGGGTACTTGAAAGGGGTCAGATTATCAGAAAATGCTGAGCAACTGCCCTCAGAAAATCAGGCCTCTTTAAGACGTCTCATTTTGCTCACTCAAGCTCACTAGTTATGCTTGAAAATCTAGGCCATATATAGTCTGTACCTTTTCCTTCTTCATTTATCGAAAAATTAAGCAAGATGAATTTGCAATGAGCCATCCATACATTGTTGTTTTTATATTTGTGGTAACATACAGCAGTGCTTGCCCTCCATCCAAAGCTCTAAAATCACTTTTCAAATTTAATTATGCCTCACAGTACTCCGCTGAGTTAAGGAAGCATTGTACGTACTTGGGCAAAAGGACAGACAGGTGAATCTGCCCATAGGCTAAATTTATTTTACAGTTCTTAAATGTAAATCTTTTATATTTTACAATGCAGTGCTTTGGAAAGGTCCCATGCTATGTGCAATACTGTTATCATACAGTTAGTGGCAGGGCAAGCCTCCCAATGCTACCCCATCAGTGAGCCTCAGTTCAGTTCTAGAAGGACCACCTCATACAGAGGATAGCTACATCTCCAGTTCATGTGATACTTGTCATCTCTGCTGAGACAGCCAGTGGTGCCAGTTATGTAGTGCTGATGGTTTTCCCGAAGTTGACACATGTCCACCAGTAACTGGTCTGACACCACCAACAGGTTTTAAATACAAAGGTATTATTTCCCCTGTGTGCTCCCCTGCACTTTCCATTTGGATGTATTTTAGAATAGTGTTAGCAGCTTGTCTCCTGCTGTTCAATATGGGGAGCACATCCCCATACACATTGCGTAAGGTCAGCTACTGTGCAATAACCTGTTCTACAAGATTTGTGGAGATGTGAATCCACATCCATCAGAGCTGGAGTGAGCTCTGCAACTAGCTCAGTGACAACCAGATGTCAGTGCTATAAATTAACTTCCCAAAGAAACCATTGATATGGGCTTCGCCTATAGACATCATTGCATTCTTTTATGGTTGTGGTGTTTTGCAATTCAATATTTGTGTAAAAATTCCAGTATAAACAAATGGTAACTGGTTTTTTTTTCATTAAAACAGTCTATGCGAAGACCTGAAAATCTTCTATTGTCCAGGATAAAATAATATAGTACTTCACAGTATTATTGTGTCTTTTATACAAGGATCTCCATTATGCCTCACAACACATATTATGACGTGTTGTCAAAACTTCTTATATAGATAGGAAAGTTAAAGCACAGAGGGGTCAAGGGACTAGTCCAAGATCATGTAGCAAGTCAGTGGCAATGCTAGAAATAGATCCCAGTAGTCAAGCCATCTTTGTTCTGATCATCTTGCGATGAGTGTTACTGTGGCATTTCAAGCATGCATTGGATGAGTGCACATCTGTCTCAAATGAGAGTGAAGGAACTGAGTCAGGTCAGTCATAGCTGACAGACTGATAATTGGAACATTTGAATGCCTGGTGTTATATTCCCTTTCTGTTACCATGTTCATTTGTAGGTTTTTGTTCTTGATGGAAATGGTTTCAGTTATGATTTATTACTCTAGCAAGTTTTGGCTTAGGAAGATCATTCAGGAAAATGAAAACCTTCCATGCCATTTGAAAATGCCATAAGAATAAATACCATTGTGATATTCTGGAGATTTTCAGTGCACACAGTTTAACTGCATGTTTCAATTTTCCTACTTCTCAGTTTCCATTGTTTGCAGGGGAGGGTGTTGCTGGTATTAAATTAAACCCTACGTTTTAACATGGTTTAAGGACTGTTTCTGAAAACTTATTCTACAGGGACCATAGTACCATCTCCCTGCTCAAGAAGTAAAGAATCAAGAGTTTATTCATAAGATTTTCCATGATCTATTTCCCAGGCTTAGCTTTTCAAATAGCGTTTCCTTTAAAAAATACTTTGCTGTCTTGCAGTTCAATTTCCTGTAGCACCGGTTATGTTAAGAATCACAGTCACAGTATTATCTGAACGTTTCTGGATCGCAACGTGCAAACTAAGCAGAGGGAGGGGTAGAGGAAAAGGAGGGAGGGAGAGAAGGTTCTTTCCGTTCCTAAAAGTAATTGTCCTGATGTGATGGAAATTGCAGTCACCTGCCCAGTGCTGGAAAATCTCTAGTTGCAGGGAAGTCCACAGCGGCATCACTTCATTACAGTTACCAGCAGCCTCATGCTGGACAGCAGCTATGATGGGGCAGATGAAGGGAGGATACTGGAACAACAAAAACAATTGGGGGTTTCAGTTGTAAGACAGCATAGATCTGCACAGTGAGTCTACTGCACAAAAGGGTTGTGTTTTGTTGTTTGTGGCGGGAGTTTGAGAGTCAGGAGGTAAAGGGCTCTAGATTCTTAGTTACTCCAGTGTAAATCCAGACTCAGTTAATGTCAGTTGAGTTACTCTGGTTTTACACTGGTGTAACTTAAGATCAGAATTCAGTCCATCAGTTCTGTTCCGAGCTCTGTGTATGGTTCACTGCGAGACTTGAACAAGTCCCTGATGGCCTGATTTTCAGAGGTGCTGATCACCCAAAACTCCCGTTGAAAGCACTGGGTGCTCAGCACATTTGAAAGTCAGGCCATTAATTTCTGTGTCTCAGTTTACCAGCTGTAAAAGTACTCACCTCGTAGAGGGCTGATATTTAATTTAATTTATGCTTATTTTTGTAGAGTGATTTCAGATTCTTGGGTGAAGGGCCTTATAGGATATACTGTATGTGCAACATAATATTAATATTTACACTTTAAACTTGAGAAGAAATGCTTCTCACCATGTGAACTTTCACATAGGCAAGCAAAGACAATAGATCTTTCATTTTACCTGTGTTCGTGGATCTTTCTCTTTTCTTCTACACTCTTATTATTTCTTAGAAAGAAGCGTCTGGTGGCTTTTTGTCTAACTGACAAATAGAAAGCCAAACACCTGTGTGCCAGCCGACTATTTGTAGATATACGTGAATATTTGGACTGTTATTGCTAACCTAGATTCTAACTAAAATCACAGTGTAATATCCCAGTAGGTATGTTAATGTTATTTTGCAAGGGATTAAAGCTAAAACTGATCTTTTAAAATGTTCTTATACATTAAAGTATCACCTGCAACTTGAAAATTACATTTCTGTCTGAACATCTTGGACATCTGTGGTTGCAGGTAGCACCTAAGGTCACTATAACTGAAAGATGTTAATAGATAAAATTCTCTATTTTTGCAGTTTGTTTACTTTGTTCATTTGACATATATGTAGTTATCCCCACAGTTTTTCTGTATGGTCACTTAGCAGGGGACAAACTGAATAACTGAAAAAAAATCCTTATAACCAGATGAGCAGAAAAATCCTTATACAAACAGAAGAAAATATTTTAGAAAATATTTCAGGACATTGGGCGATTCCTGGCCCCACTGAAGTCTTTGGGAGTTTTGCCTTTGACTTCAGTGGGGCCAGGATTTCACCCATAATGTTTAAAGGATGCTCTGTCACAAATGATATTTTTTTAAAAGCTAGTCAATTTCAAAAAGTTCGGATTAGCAATGTCCCCTTAAGTGATATATGTTGCACATTAATAAATATGCTGTATTCAAAATGTATTAATACAAACTCAACATTAATTAATACATCCCATGCTTTATATTTTTAATCCTATGAAAGAGTCATACTCTGAGTACAGCACTTCTCATGTTGAATCCCAGTTCTGAAAATGAAAGCCTGTGGTGTACTGGAGTCACTTCTCTGTTCCAGTTCCACCATCTGAAAAATGGAGATAATACTACTTACTCCTAGGGGCGTTGTGTGGTGTAAACCTTTCACCTGACCCACCACTTCATATCGTTACTCTCAGCGCAGTACTCCTGTAATGCTGCCACTCTTTGAGTGGACAAGGATGGTTGCCAGCTTTCTCAGCTCCCTCTGCACAACCTACTTCTGCAACTCCCAGACCAATAGCATCTCCAGCTGCCACTCACCAGAACTCCTCAGTCCATTCCTGCAGTTCTCTGTCCAGTTGTTTCTTCACTTCTTCAGTTCCCAGCGGGGCTGTGTACACAAATTCTGGCCGTTCCCCTCTGAGCTGGGCACACAGATTCTGATCTGACCACCTCTTCACTTCCTTCTCCCCACCAAGCATCATCTCTAGTTGCCCAGCTGGTTGCCTTTCCAATTCTTTTACACACCCCCGGAGGGGAGATGTGATAGTCATCTACAAATATGTGAATGGTGACATTACAGGGGAACCATAACACGGGCGTTCAAGAGGGTAGATCCAGAAGCAGTGGCCTTAAATTATGAAAAGGAAACTTGATACAGAATATAAAAAAAATAGCCTGACAATGTGACCCTATCAGTCTGCAGAATAGTCTCCCAAGGGCAGTAATGGAAGCCTCATCACTTGGAACATTTAAAACTAGGTGGAGAGAACACTAGGATATGAACAATACAGTAGGAGACGAGCCAACTTACGTAGAGAGATGGACTCGGTGATTGAATAGCTCTTTACCACCTCTAATTAATGTGATTCTATAAGAGAGAGAATAGAGGAGAAGGTGATAAGCTGTTTTGTGGAGGAAAGGGCCATAGAAAATGTGACATGATCTGCTGCTTGCTACAATTTTTATAATGTAAAAATATATAGCAAAGGGTTAAATCTGAACCGATGACTCTCAGAAAACATCTTAGAATTCATATGAAAAAACATGAAGGCCTTAATTGTAAATGACCAAAGGCAGACAGCAGGTCATGGCCTTTTGGGGAATTTGAATCAGAGCAGTCTTCGGGGAACAATACAAGTTTGGAAGGTCAAGAGCTGATTCCTAATCATAAATGCAAACACTCTCATGTGTATCTAATAGGAACTGGGAAAGATTTTTGAAGCATGTTGAGCTGGAAGAACTTGGAGAGGAAGCCTTTTAATCTCTTCATTTTAAATGTTGTATCATAATTTTTTCAATCAGGTGATCATGTAAGACACAGGGTTAGGCATCAGAAGTAACCACACACATACACACACTGTAATAATGAGATCAATAAACAGTTGAGCCACTCATCTTCCCGATTCTTGATATAAACCTGATTGAAAAGAGATGGTTCTAACTTAACTTGTTTAGGCAAAACAGAAGAAGAAGGAGAAAAAAGAGCTTCCCACATTAAATTTAGGAGCAGTCTAAAAAAACCTAAATGCTAAAATTACCCAATTTACTCCAGGCTTTGTGAAGAACAAAGGGTAAGCAATTTTCAATTAGTGAAAGGGGATCGGAATGCAGGTTTTAGAGGGATAATTAATTGAGAGATTTCATTTTGATTAGTGTTTCTTGAAAAAGTGCCATCTGAAGTGGTTTCGGGAGTGCAGGGCAGTCTGTTGCAGATGGGTGGGAGACTGGCATGCAGCACTAATGGGGTCACAGAGTAGATTAGAATCTATCATGTTCCTGAAAATAACACACAGAATTAGGGCAAGGAAGGAAGGATGGTCTTGTGGTGAAGATTTAGGCCTGTGCAGCAGGAGGCCTGGATTCTATTCCAGCTTCTGCTACAGACTTCCTGTGTGGCCTCTGGCATGTCATTTAGAGCTGGATTATGACCTGTCCTATGCACCCCCACTGCGGAGTAAGACAACCCTTCCTCTCATTATTGTTCCCTCACTGCAATTCCAGGTGCTAGGGTGGAAGAGTGGGAAAGAGACAGGAATAGCAGCTGTATCCCCAGTATTCCCTTCCCACAAGCAGGTAGGGGTGGAGTAGGGATGGAAAGAGATGGGGAGTGAATGGAGCCTTCGCTTCACCCCTTCTCCTTCCAGCGTGTCAGCCAGCTGAGTCAAGGCAGCATGTGGAGGGAAGTAAGAGAGGACTACAGGCAGTTTTCTTCTTCAGGGGGAAGCAGGGAAGGAACTGTGACTCACTTGGTACCACGGTCCCTTCTCAGGGTTCCTGCTAGGGCAGCGTATTTATGGTTCAATCTGGCCCCTAATATTGCCGTTCCTCGCTCTCCCCGTAAATCAAATAGGAATGATAATACCTACATCACATGAGGTTTTGGGGCTTAATTCTGTCAAGCAAAGAGTTTTCAGATCCTCAGCTGGAAGGGCAAAGTGCAGTTCTTATTCAGTTCAGAATTACTATTTAATAATTTGAATAGCGAGTATGATTTCGTCCTCTTCTGTTTACTTTGGTTAATTTATCAGTTAGGGAACTGAGATATTTTAAAAGGAGATAAATCATCTCACTCTTCCCCCTCAGTGCAAAAGTTAGGATCTCTCAGAACATAGACGTTTACAAAAGAGGGGAAAGTGGTTGCTCAGAGAAGCCGCCATTAGTTCAATCTGTGGAAGCAAACTGCCCACCTTCCCGCATCCATCGTTTTAAAGCAAACAGATTCCTGGTATGACATGCAGCTTTAAATAAAATCAGCCAACAAGTGTTAGCCAAACATGGGCCTCCTTGGCATCCAGCAAATTAGTTGCACATCGCAGTGCTGATTGCTACTGGAAAGCAGTATAAATATCACATTTTACATGATACTTGTAAAATGTATTTCTTCCTTTTTTTTGTAACTTCCATCCCTTCCTTGATGTAGCATGCCAGAAACTTTGCTAATTGTGTGATGCAGTTGAACAAAACAATTCTGACTGCCAAGTTTAAAAAAAAATGTTTATAAGGATCATTCAAACACTTTTTGGCTGATTCCAAATTCACTCTCACCTGGTTTACATTGTTTGTAACTCCATTGTTGTAATTCTCAATTTCCACTAGTGTGAATCAGATCAGAACCAGGCCCATTGATTTTATATTTTGACTTTTACAAGGAGTAAGTATTGACCTAACTGTTTTGCTTGGCAGTGCAAATTTGCCTGTGCTTTGCAATTTTTAAATTGCTTCAGTCTAGTCCTAACAAATAATTTTGATATGTGTTGAAAACCACACACAGAATTATTAATCATGTGAAGATGTGCATAGATCTTCAGAAAGAGCTCATTATAATACCTGATAATAACAATTCCTTACATTTATGCAGAATTCTTCATCTTAAGAAATCCCAAAGTTCTTTAAGATCCCACTTCAGCAAAGCACATATGCATGTGCTTTAGTACATCCTTATTCAGAAAGCACGTAAAGCACATGCTTACATTATATTGACTTCAGTTGGACATAAGTCTATGATTAACTTGAAAAATGTGCTTAAGTGCTGTTCTGAAGTGGGATGCTTCCCTGAATCATATGCTGTTATGTGGAGGATCACTTTACCCACAACTGAATTGCAGCTACCTTTGGTGCAAAACACTATATCAACACTAAGGGTATGTCTACACTGCAATTAAAAACTCATGGCTGGCCCATGCCAACAGACTCAGGCTTGGACTAAGGCGCTGTTTAATTGTGAAGTAGAAGTTCGGGTTTGGGCTGGGGACTGGGCTCTAGAACCCTGAGAGGTGGGAGGGTCCTAGATCTTGGGGGGCAGCCTGAGCCTGAATGTCTATACTGCAATTAAACAGCCCCTTAGTCTGAGCCCGAGTCAGCTGGCATGGGCCAGCCAAGGGGTTTGAATTGCATGGTAGACATTCCCTAAGATAGATTTTCAGGAAGTGAAGTGAAGAACAATATATCCAGTTGAAGGACAGGTAGAAGTTTAGGTCAGCTTAGTATAATTGCCAAAATTGAAATTAGTCCAGGGAGTAACACCCTTATTCTTGTAAAAATCTTTAATGACCATGGGTGTGCAAAGCCCTGCCTTTAAATCTTAGCCAAAAGATGCATTGTTACTAAGTTTTTGTTATACCAAATATTCATTTGAATCACAATGACTTTGTAAAAAGAAGTAAAAGATATTTTAAAAGATCAAATGTGAAGTTCTTCCTTACACAGGCTCCTCATTAATTTTATTAGAGGTGTAGCAGAGCGTTGTTCATTACTATGCCAGGATCCTTTCATCCCCACCTTAGCTGGGTGTGGCTTTCACTAACCCTTATCTGTGAATGCATCACAATCCGCACAGTTTTTATTTAGAAAAGATTTTAGTGAGAAAAAATAAATAGTTACTGTAAATCTCTTGATTTTCTGCATTCGTTCTAAAAATAAGGGCACAGCCCCAACATGGAAGTAATTTAGTCCCATTGAACCTCTCACATTGGCGAAGTTGCTCAGATGCAGAAGTTTCTGTAGGATTAAGCCTCATGGCTTTCTTGTCTATTTACATTGTCAGCAGGTCTGGGGGGCATGGACTGTCTACTGCTGTGTTTGTCCAGTGCCTAGCAGAAGAGTGGGCAAACTTTTTGGCCCGAGGGCCACATCTGGGTATAGAAATTGGATGGTGGGCCATGAATGCTCACGAAACTGGGGTTGGGGTGCGGGAGGGAGTGAGGGCTCTGGCTGGGGGTTGGGGGGCAGAAATGAGTTCAGGGTGCAGGAGGGGGCTCTGGGCTGGGGCAGGAGGTTGAGGTGAGGGAGGGAGGGTGAGGCTCTGGCTGGGGGTGCAGGCTCTGGGATGGGGCTGAGGATGAGGGGTGCAGGAGGGTGCTCCAGGCTGGGACCGAGGAGTTCAGAGGTGGGAGGGGGATCAGGGCTGGGGCAGTGGGTTGTGGCGCAGGGGGGGTAGCTCAGGGGTGCAGGCTACAGGCAACACTTGTCTCAAGTGGCTCCCGGAAGCAGTGGAATGTCCCGGAAGCAGAGGCACGGCCAGGCGGCTTTGCTGCCCTCTCCTCAGGTGCCACCCCTGCAGCTCCCATTGGCAGAGGTTCCCAGCCAATGGGAGCTGAGGGGAAGTGCTTGGGGCGGGGGCAGCATGCAGAGAGGAGCCCCCTGGCTGCCCCTACACGTATGAGCCAGAGGGGAGACATGCTGCTGCTTCTGGGAACCGCATGGAGCGGCCCCCAACCCTGCTCCCTGGCTGGAGCACTGGAGCAGGGCAAGCCCTAGACCCCAGTCCCCAGCAGGAGCTTGAGGGCTGGTGAGCCAGATCCAGCTCGTGGGCTGTAGTTTGCCCACCCCATCCTAGCATAATGGGGCCCTAATCTTGGTTGGTCCCTGGACATTACCATAAAAACCATAACCAAAAAGTAATAATTAATATTGGTGTCTGTAGGCTTTATCTTTTTTAAAAAAGTAGGTCTCAATTCTGCATGATGCTCAATGCTTCTGTGAGGTGCTGAGCACCCTCAAATCCCATTGACTTCACTGGGTGCTCACCAACATGTCGGACTGAGCCCTCAGTTAGTTGTTGGAAGGGCACAGAAGGAAGAGAAGGGAAGAGGCAGCTTACTGGTGAGTCAGGTGGATTCCTGGAAAGGGAATGCTTGGCCACTACACTTAAAACTGTTTTTGTTCACACTATAAAATGCCAATAAAAACTTTCAAAAATATCAATGACACTGGAAAACCCATCATAAGGCCCAATTCTTCCAACAGTTGCTACCAAGTATAGTGCTTACTACCATGAGTATCCCATTGACTCATGGTAATAAGCATTGTGCTTAGTACAGTTTGCATATTCAGGCCTAGGAAGACTGGGGTTGTTATAAGATGGGTTGCCTCATGCTTCCAGCCATAGATTTCTTCAGGCCCATGGCTGGAAGCATGAGGCATCAGAATGGTGCACTGTTTTCCTCCTCGGGCAATCCTCGAGCATCCTTCAGACGCAAATCTTCCTTCAAAGCTGAATCTCTGCCTTTGGAAGGAAAGGCATCTGAAGTCATGAAAGTAAGACACATCTTAAAACATATGAACCGATTTCCGTGCTGACAGAATTTAAATCTCATTATATAAAAAGGTGCTATAAGGAAACTTTATAGAGTGAATGTTCTTTATGAACTTGAAGGTAAGTTCAGCCAGTTTCCAGTTAATCTCCAATATTGCCTGCAGCAGCGAAGTGAATTTCATAACAGATCCCCCCCCAAATGAAAACCATGTGCCTTTCTTTCTTCCTGCCTCCTTTTCCCCCCTCCACCGCAGAACTCTTCTCGATCTTTAAAGAACCTTGCAGGAATTCATAGAATTAAAACAACACAGTTAACACTGTCTGTTACACATTAGGCCACATTAACAGAACCGCTTGCCTCCCTAAACAAACTGAAATATGGGCAAGTTTACAGTGGGATATTCCAATGGAACATGTAAAAGTTCGTGTGTAGATTCTCCATTCGTGCAATTTGGAAAGCTGCGTTAAAACGATCTTTCCTGCTGCACAGGGAGGTTAGCCTAAGTAAAGGAACAAATATGAAAACAGTGTGGTTTGATTCTTAAAAAACCGCAGTCCTAAAGGAAGAATGGAAGATCTGATATTAAATTTGTTTTTCAAATAGTTCCAGTGCCAGCAATTTCAGAATAATGTGTTTCTGTATACTGTCCAAATCATTTCAGCCTTTTTTTTTTAATGCCATTAGGGACTCTTCCTTTGAAAGGAAAAGATTTCTAGAATAGCCACGGACTTCCTCCGTGACCGTGGTGTGTTAGTGCGTAAAACTGTGACGACAGGCACAGCACTAGCAAGCAGGAGTCAGGAGGACATCTGCCAATATTGCAGGTCCTCTCTGTGTGTCTCAGAGTATGTCACCAATAGCTGCTGACCTCATCATTTCAGGGCTGCAGAATGACTCAGAAATGTTTACTCTTCAAATTGCTGAAGGGACAAGCTGCCAGCTTCCTTCTCTCAGAATGGTTACTAAGTCCCAAATCTCTATGAATCCTGTTTTAAGCTGTAAATGTAACTTTTAAATATATTATGCATAAAGCTTCATATTTGGAACATTACCAGTCTATAGAACGTTGTATGTATGTGTATAAGTGAAAAGTTCCTAGAAGCTTCCCAGACTTTCCTTGGTTCCCAGAAGAAAATCCATGTCTGCCTTTCTCAAGGAAGACATGCTAAAGCCCAACTATTGAGAACTATATTTAATTTAAACAAGGTTGTCCTGATCTAGTAAGGTCAGATTTCTGATATAACTTAATTCAGCCTGATTGGAAATACTACAATATGGGTTTTTCACATGATCATAAACTCTAGGGCAGGGGTTCTCAAACTTCACTGCACTGTGACCTCCTTCTGACAACAAGAATTAATACACAACCCCCGTGGGAATTTGCTATTGACTGCAACGGAACTAAGATTTTGCCCCTAGAATGCAATTCCTCTGATATTTGGAATGTGTGCAGCGAGAGCTTCTTACCCAAACGTCAAAGTCAGGCTAAAAAGACTCTCCCAAAAAGGTGTCAGTGCATACAGGTGGCAGACATGACTGTGGAGTGTTTCAGGATTTGTGAATGTTATTCAGGGAGCAAGAAAAGATTTTGCTAAAAAAGCAGGAGGCCAAATCCTGGAATCTTTATATATTGTCTTATGTGGGAGTATAGCTTTAGTAAGGGAGGATTTGACCTAAATTTATTAGCTGGTACTTGTATTTTTATAATTGAATTAAATGGATGGATTATGCTCTTGAATTTTTGATACATGGCTGTGTTTAAATCGTGTTTTGTGAGAGACTGCATGTCCTCTATTAGAGATTTTCTCCCTTTGCTTGCTAAATCCATTAATGTCATTTTCATTGCTGATTTCTAGACTCCTGTCTCCTTTATGTATTAGAATATTTTGTTGATACTTATGATGCTTTTGAGAAACATTTTAACAGATAACTACAAAGCTAAAGAGAAAAAAAATTATATATTGTAATTTGAGTACAAGTGTCAAATTTTAACATATGGTTTTCGTGTTGTTCTCAGGTTCATTTGAAAGTTTTGGCATTAATTAACAAAAAGGAAAAAAGTCCTTCTAAAGTCATCACAAGTACAGAGCAGTAACATGAGGCTGATGAATTATTGTGTGATGTGTTTCACTATATAAACGTATACATTTTCAAAATATAGTGGTAACAGTTCTCCAAATCGCAATCCATCAAAAATGATATTTTTTTTCTTCTGAAAAATGAAACTTTTGCATTTCTGGCTAGTTTCCAGAGATTGAAAAAAAGTTGCTTTATGCTTTCAGACTGCTTCTCACTCCTGGTTAATTGGTAGATTTGAGTTTCATTTGGGATTTTTCTTGTGTTCTTTCCATTTAAAATATCAAATGATTCTGCAGTTATATTTTTTCAAGCTGAAATAGCTAGGTGGCTTAAAGCCCTGGAAAATTAATATTGATCTAATTAGACTTTGGGATAACTCTTTTCAGTGCTTAACACTGGTTATAAGCACTGACCATTTCAGCAGCTTCTGCAAAAAGAAAAGTATGAGTACTTTGGAAAAAGGATTTGGGCTGCTGAGTTGTTTCATTTGGGTGATGGTTAGCTTAGACCAGTCTGAAGGAATCACTCCAGTCTAATGTCAAGACCTGGCACCTGAGATAAAAATATTCTGCATAACCCAAGTCCACATTTTAACCCTTCACTTAAAACTCATGTCTAAATGGTTGCTACTGAATGAAATAGAACTTATTTATTACTCCGAATTTTAAAAATACAGCTATAAATGCCCATCTCATATGCTTCGTTAACACACTAAACTGCAAAATGTGACTGAACTGAGGCACTACATTACTGGACTTGCTCCTGCTCTCATTTGCCTCAATGGAAGCAGGACTGGACATGTTGTCTTGCTGTTTGGTCATCAGGAGACTGAATAACACTCCACAGTTCACATGTCACTTCTTCAGTTTCTTTATCTACCCATAATTCCCCTTTTCTTAAATGTATATCTGCTTTATTACTGTAACCTCTTAAGCAAATATCTAACTTTAAAGACTTATTTTTGCCTGATTCGGTAGCCAAGGAACTTAGACAACTTAGTTCCAGAAACTACAACCTATAAACTACAGTTCTAGATGCCACAACATATGAAGAGGATTAATAGAATAAGAAATAACAAAAAAATATTTTTGGTGTGATTCTCTTATGAAATCCCCCTCCCTGTATTTGAAGAGTGGAGAAGGGGTTTGATCAGACTGGCAGAGGGATAGCCTTCGGTCATCAGAGTGCCTCCCATCCCCCCGTTCGCTCCTCCTATCCAAAACGCATGAATGGGTTGTGTGCAGGGCCGGCTCCAGGCATCAGGCAACCAAGCACACGCTTGGGGCGGCACCTGGTAAGGGGCGGCGGGGGGGAGTGCGGCGCGGAATGCCGCGGGGGGGGGGAGCGCTCCGGTGGCGCGGCGCTGGGGGGGGGGTTCCGGCACCGCTCGGCGGGGCGGGGACCGCTCGGGGCTCGGCGCTTGGAGGGGGGGGGGGTTCTGGCAGCGCTTGGGATTGGGGTGTTTCGGCGGGGGGGAGGGGTTCTGGCGGCGCTCGGGGGGGGTGTTTCTGCGGGGGGGTCGGGCTCCGGCGGCGCTCGGGGGGGGGCGCGGGGCAGCGCTCGGCAGGGGGCGGCGCTTTTTTTTGCTGCTTGGGGCAGCAAAAAAGTTAGAGCCGGCCCTGGTTGTGTGTGGGCTTGTGAATGTGGCTGGGTAGAGTGGAATGGAGTCTTTGCCTCCCCTAGCCCTGACTGGACTGTTCATGAAGATGAGGGAACCAGCTGACTCCAGCAAATGTCCCCTCGTTAAATATTCCCAGGCATGTTGCAACCATTCATGTTGCTCAGCTGCCCTGTCCTAAAGGTGGTGTAGTTGTCACCAGGCCCAGCAAGAAAAATGTGGGACCCTTATACGTCATTTTCACTGGGCCCCACCCGTTCCCATTTCATCCCCATTTCACCCCAGTTACAGATGTTTTGGGGGCTCCCCTGAGCTCAGTGGCCTGATACAATTCCCCCCACCCCCCATCTGGCTTCCAGATTTGCTGTGGATCTGCCAGATCACTTTGGGATCAGGAAGGCATTTTTCTTCTGATCAAGACTGACAAGGTATCCAGTGGTTTTTCACCTTCACAGCAGCCTGGAGGCCTGGTAAGTGGGGGATAGTAATGATAAGAAATAATACCAAATAAATAAATAAAATGAGAGAGTGACAATAAACATCAGTATTGCAGTAACTTGTGGCTGTTGTTCAGTGCAGTGTTGTGTTGTTCAGTGTAAGAGCCACCCAGAGGCCAGCTCCTGGTGTAAACCTGAGCGCTGGCTAAAAGAAGGACTGATAGACCTTGTTAGGGGAGGAAAATTCTTAAGTTTTCATAGACGGCAATACCCCACACCTGTATCCTTACTCTTCCTCATCAGGAGGGGGGGGGTGTAGCATTTAGCTATTTAGGTAGAATCAAGAATTTGGTAGGAGAGGTTTGGCTAAGGATGCCAACCCTCATTCTTTGGTTGTATGAGATGAGGGCATTTTAACCCACACTGGACCCAGTTAATGCATGATAGTTTGGGAGTAGGAAGACCAGCTCAACCTCACCTACTCTGATAAGAAGCAGCTATCAAAATTAGGCCTGTACAATTTAATCACCAAAACACCATCTAAAAGTCTGTAAAAGTAAGTTAAAGGCTGTCTCTCGCCTTTGTATAGAAATACACGGACATTGCTTAAATATGTGGCACTTTTCCACCAAGATTTTCTTTTAGTACCATGTGACTTAAAGCTGATAATCTTTCAATTTAGCATGGTTTACCTGCATGCAGTTCAGCAAAGCTTAATTGCCTTAAGTCTCTGAACAAGTTAAAAAAAGACATAGCCTTATGACAACCTGCTCTTCTGATGTTCTTTTCTGCATTGAGGAGTTTATGCATGACAAATAAGTCGGCTGCCTTCATGATCCCTGCCTGAAAAAGCTCCAGATTTTTGCTGGACACATTCTGTGGCAGCTCTTTTCTTTCCCAGTATATGTTGATGGATTAAGGGAGAAGTCAGACAGTCCCTAGCTGTCAATTGCCTATAACCAAGAAAGCCCTGACTAAAGATGGGATATTTCTCAGTGCTACAAGGGGAAACTGAATTAACATATGTCTGAGCTGTTCCTTTATACCTTATTCACTTAACCCTCATTCAGACTGGGATTTCCTTTTTCTGAAACGTATTACTGCCTTCCTTCCCCACCCTTTGCATGCTATTTTTAAACCTTTGAATATTTTGCAGTCTGTAGAACGAAAAGCTGCTAAGGAATATCTATGCCACTGAAAATTGGGAAAAGTGATGGCGAACATCTGTCCTATATGTAATTTTATTGGATAGTTAAGCCCCTTTATTTTCCATTTACACTGATTTTTATCGAAAAATTCCTGGGTTTTACAAAAAGTATTATTCATTTTTTTCTGATTTTCATTCTACTTTTGGATCATTCAAATATATAAAAAATAACTTGTTTTATTAGGAAAATACAATGCATTGCATGAGATACCTGTATTACGATAATGCTTTAGTCTGTGTGTACGTGCAAAGCTGCCTGTTGAAATAGGGCTATGTATTAGTCTAGAAGATACAAACAATAAATAAACAGGCACGCCCACAAGGGCGTGTGCACATCTGAATGTACTGATGACTCCCACCACGTACACATTTCAAGCGGTTAGCAAATAACTGTTTAAAGATTTGAAAACAAAAATCTGTATCAGAATACCTTTCAGAACACAAGGAAGTATTTGAAAGTAAAAAAAAAAAAACAGGATAAAAGGATGAATTGAGTGTATGCGCTGCAAATGGTGTGGTCCATTATTAAATATAAATATTTATAGGCTAATAGTTCTAAGTTTACAACAGTAAACTGTTTATTCAAATGAAACATTTTATTTAGGGATTAGAGATGTATTATTTTCTTAAACTCAGAGGTGGCATTGTGTTTTGAGTTCTGTTTTAGTTCTGCAGCATACCGCATTGATGAATGGAATTCAAAGCATCAATCTACTGAATACTTTTTTCCCCATCTTTCCATCCACCAAAATAAACCCCGAAATTTACCCAGAAAAAAATATTTTTTTTTCCACCAATTTTCACCTGTTTTTGTGGTGGTGGTAATAAACACTGGTAATAAATTCCCGGGAAAAAATGAAATAAAATAAAAACTGAAAACAAAGGGTCCTGTGCATAGTGTAATTTTATTCAGGGGGCTCCTCTCACCTCTACTGTTGAAAATCAAGAGTAACTCCACTGAAGTCAGATGACTTATACTGATAAAACTGAGGCATTTGTGAAGAGAATCAGGCCCACCACCTCCATATAGCCAGTTATTTACATGGATCCCATTTTACCCCCCTTGTTTGACAACCTCACAAACACTAATTAATTTATCCTCACAATGTTCTTGATTGGTAGGGGAGTATTGTTCCCTCCCCCCCATTGTACAGATGAGAAAGTGAGGTATATAGAAATTAAGTTACTTTCCCAAAGTCACGCAGAAGACCTATGATGGAGTCGAGATTTGACGCTAGGTCTCCTGGGTCCCAGTCCATTTCCTTAGCCACAAAACTCTTCTTCCCCTTGATGCCTGGGTTTCTAGGTCATTGACTCAGATGCAGCCCACATTAGTAATAACCGGAAGTTGTTACCATTGATGGTCTGCATTAAATATAGTCCATGTTGCAAAATGGCCTGCAGCTTTGGTGACTTGCTGGCATTTTATTGGCAGTCTCAGCAGGGAGACCAGAGAATGCATGACCATGGAGAAGGTGCTTTCCCCTGACAGTGACCATGTAAGGATGCTATTCACAGTTATATACCATTTATGCTGGTAAATAGTAGCAATTGGTGTTTGGGTGAATATCAGTTGGTTCTGATAACCATCCCAAAAGCCACCCTTATCCAAAATTCATTTGAACCTGTTTGTGTGGAACTTAGGCTAGGCATTTCATGAGAAGAGGTTTTCCTACAAGATTTTTGATGCATCTCGATTCAGCCTGATTGGAATGACTGCGGTATTGGCCTTTCATATAATCATAGATCCTAGGAGTTAGAGTTGGAACCATTTATTAGATCGTCCAATCCATTTCCTGACAGCTCAGGATTAGTTCATATAGTTTATTTTATAGTGTTCTGTCTACTCTAGTTTTAAAATCCAAATCATTGGGGCTCCCATGACTTCCCTTAGGAGACTTAACTAATAAGCCTAGTCGGTCTTAGCATCAGGAAGTTTTTAATATTCAGCCTATATTTTCCCTTTCTCATTTTCATCCCATTAATTTTAGCTATACGCCAATGCAGCACACTAAATAATTCCTCTGCAACCTTAGTGTTGACACTCATCAAGTATTTGTAAACGACAATTGTTCCCAAAGCTGTCGCTTAGCCAAGCCATACCAATTCAACTCTTTTATTCTTTCCTCATAAGTCAGTCCTTTTGGTCCCTAATCAATTGTATTGCTCTTGTTTTTTTGGTACTTTTCTTTCTGGTCCCCACTGAAACCAGGCAGTGCACAGGCATCTAAAAATGAAAAAGCAAAATATGAACTAAATGCTTCTAAATCCCCAAAATGGTTTTGGCTCCAGGAGACTTTTGGGTGAAAGTTTCTGTCGGTTCTTGTTTTGCCTCAGCAGCCATTGGCCTCTTTAAGAAACAAAAGACCTTCTTCTGCAGTTTGTCATGTCAACACCTCTCATGAGCTCTACATTCCTTTGATCTTTGAAAAAGAAATGAAAAAGAAAAATCAAACAGGAGACTGTGAAAAAACCACCAAAGCAGATATACAATAATTTACTGTAATGCAAAGAAACTCTACCTCGTGACTTCAGCATTACAATGTCATCTGAACACTTGACAGTAACATATACTTTGATATTTTCAATTAGATGCAAGTCAAAAGTGTAAATGAAGAGGAAGCCTGACAACTTCTGGAAAAAATTCTGAAAAATCAATTAAGATACCATTACCATTCTTCATGACTTTTCAGGTTATTGGCTAAATCATCCTTCAGCTAGTGGATCATAAATCATTTTTTAATTTTACCTTTTTCCCCTTTGGTTTAATGCTCAAACCCTTCTGGAATAAACCTGCAGGAAACCTGAACATTTTGGAGTGTTCTTGTGTCCTGTTGACAGGAATGGTATATTTATTTCATGATGCAGTTATCTTGATATTGAGCTCATTTAGGTCAGGAGGATTGTGTTTGGTTCATTTGTCAAGGTTTGGAGTGTGGAAAGGGTGGCTTGTCCTATGTTTCTTTCACCAAATCCCAGCAGTGACGGTATTAACGGAACTAAATTGCTGAACTGAATAAGGCTGAATGTTTAGAGGAGACTAAGGGAGTTAGGCACACCACTTGGGAGCTGGGTGCCTAGGGACAGATTTTTTTAAAGATATTTAGGTCCCTAAAGATGTGGATAGGTGCCTACTGGATTTCCCTTAGTGCTTTTGAAAATACAAGCACCTATGACAATCCCACCAGGAGCCTATCTGCAGCTTCAGGCACCTAAACATATTTTAAAATCTGGCCCCTACTACTACTCTTAGGCCCATTTGAAAATCCCAGCCTAAATATTTATGTTCTGAAATTAAATTGAATTTTGAAAATGGTCACCTTTGAGAAGAAAAATTCCAAAAGACATTTCAGTTTTACTGAGACATTTATATGCTCATATAATATTCGGTAACTCTTTGGATGCATGTATATGATCCAAGAGTATGTACAATACAAAGCATCAGGATAGTCATGTAAGGCAATTACAAACTCTCCTGATCCTTTGATAGCATTAAGGTTTCATTGGGGTTAGAACCTATTTTATATTGAGCTTTTATATACATTAGTGCATATTTTATATTAAGAATATTTTCTAACTGGTAGCTAATATTTAATGCATTAATTAAAATAAACAATTAAAATATATTTCCTCTTCTGTCTCATAGACTCAAAGACTCTAAGGTCAGAAGGGACCATTATGATCATCTGTCAGTGTCTTTTGTTAATGTCTTTTGTAATGGTTCACTTAAAAGTTACAATTTCTAATAGTTGAACACTTTCATTACACATCTCAAAGCTCTATAGGACTTCCCCTTTGGGGTGACATTTTTTTCATGTTCAAATTTCCCTATTATAATTTGAGATGAAGATCAAACTGATAAAGTAAAATAGCTTTATAGACTGCATTCATTAATGGACAAAATACAGATTCAAATGATATTGATGGGATGTATTAAATCTACTGACACCACAACATTCAGATTTAAGGCTATATCATTCTTTACTCACCTGGTGGTGTCAATGTATTGTAGCGCTGATACCAAAAAGTGGTAATCTGCACAAGCCATTGTGGTCTGCGTGGAATCCCATTGAAGTTAAAGGGACTTCATCCCATTCTGTGGATCGACACAGAAGGTTCATTTTGTAGGATCAGAGGCTAGTACCTAAGTTTATTGTTTAGAGATGATATTTACTGTACCTTGTGACATGTTGAGCTCATGAAATTTCAGTCATATGCCCCAATCCTGCAAATTGCTCCAAAGTCCCTGCCCTTCAGTGGAGCAGAGGTTTTATTTTATGAAACAATTTGCAGGATAGGGACCGGTGTTTTAAATTTCCACTACTTTGGCAGGTTTAAATGAGATCTCATTTCTATACAATTTTTACAGTTCAATTCTCTTTCATTATTTTCTGTCCATATAGCAGTGTTTAAAATTAAAAGCTATTATGGAAAGGAAATATTTAAAGAAGTGCATATGACTTGACATGATAAACCATTTCTGGCAGATACACTAAATATTTATTACAGTGGAATCTACTTAAAGTGAACTCAGATGTAGTGAAACATTGTTATATATTTCCATCAGTAATTATAGAAATTTACAGATCAGCAAAGTAGGAAAGATGCTACTTGAAAATCTACTAGAGTCAAAATACAGTGATTTAGATTTTAGATTAGACTTGTTACAAATGGACTAGCAAATGAATAGCAAAGACTAGTATGCTTTTGTTGATTTAAAGATATTATCTTTGTACATTTTGACATGATTGTGACAATTTGCATTTTAACAGTTTATAAAATTTTAACTTTTTGAAGCTCAACATCTACTTCATTAAATAATAGTCTGCTGCCTATAATTTCCTGCAACTGTGAAAAGTTAAATTGATAAAAATCTAAAAAAAGCTTAAAAATAAACATTGATGTTATCCATCAAAATTATACAAAAATAAAAATCCAATTCTGCCAAACCTAGTTATACTGAAGTATGAGAGTTCTGAAATGTCTCAAAAATGTTACATACAAATAGCAATTTCAGTTATGTTGAACCTCTGCTTAAAGTCAGTCTTAAAGTCTACACTTGTCTTTTTTGGTCTGTGAAAAAAATCCTTTCACTAGGAGAGATTCCACTCAATTCTGTTTATTTTATCTGATCATAGTGTTTGGCCTAGCTGTGGTACTAGGGAGAGATGCTAGTTTTTCCATCGTTAAGATTGAAGGTGCTCTTTCATTATAAATCCGATTTAATCACAACCCGCTTAACTTCAGAAACAAACAGATTGATCAGAAAATTTGCATATGTGAATTTATGTCAAGAAGAATTCTGCGAGAATTTTCATGTAAATTGAGTAAGACATCAGGAGGCTTGAGGGTTCAAAAAATGAAAAGTTCTTTAATAATTTCCTGCCTTTCCTTGGTACATCATAACTCCTATACAACTTGTCTTAGAAACTTCAAATTTGTTTTAATCTCTTGGTCTTGGGGAGCAGTGGTGCCATTGTTCTAGGGAGTTTATTGGTGAAATCATTAAGTTTTTAATAGTGGTATCTATGTAAATTATGGTCCAGAAGTAGATCTTATAACTGTGCGTGCTCCTGACATGGAAAGTCATGAAAGGGGAAGCAGCAGGCAGGGAAATACACTGGGAATGAGAGAGAAAGAGAAGGATTGTCTACGCTTGAAATGCTACAGCTGCACCGCATAGTAGACACTCACTATAGCAATGGGAGGAATTCTCCCATTGGCGTAGGTAGTCCACCTCCCCGAGAGGCAGTAACTAAGTTGACCAAAGAATTTTTTCCATCACCCCAGCACTTGTCTACACAGGATTAGGTTTGCTTAACTACATTGATCATGTGTGTGGATTTTTCACACCCCTGAGGAATGTAGCTGGGTTGACTTAACTTTTGAGTGTAGGCCTAGCCTGAAAGAGAGAGAGTGTGTCAGAAGGAGCACTGGGAGTGGGGGGAGAGATAGCTCAGTGGTTTGCACATTGGCCTGCTAAATCCACGGTTGTGAGTTCAATCCTTGAGGGGGCCATTTAGGGATCTGGGGAAAAAAATCTGTCTGGGGATTGGTCCTGCTTTGGAGCAGGGGGTTGGACTAGATGACCTCCGGAGGTCCCCTTCGAACCCTGATATTCTATGATTCTATGATTTCTTCAGCACAAAAATTATTTCTGTAGGAAAATGAGCCTAACTCTGTTCAGGAAAATTGTTTAGAACAATTCCCTAAAAATATTTGGGAGTTCAAATATAAAATGTTGTAATGTGAGGAGTCTTAGCCCCAGACACAGTGGTTTTGAGTCTGTGCTCTAGATCTCTTAAAGGATAGAACAAAAAGTAGGTATCTTATATGTCAGAAGTATAGCATAGCATGGTGAATCATCCATACAAAATTGTAGCTGGATGGGTAGTTTGGAAGGTGTGTGTGGGAACTGAATTGTTCGTTTCCAAACTTTTGAATGTTTCAAAGGGTTTTTGAAAAATATAATTAACTTTGAATTTGCAGGCTTCCTAACATTTGGATGGTTTGAGAAAACTATGATGTTCTCTTAAGTTTTTTTCCGTTAAGTAATTGATAGATGATCTCTAATGTAATGACTTTTTGGCCTGGGAAGGTATATAAAATGTGTGTTATAACAGCCAATGACATTATTGCTGCCTATTTGGTTAGTTTGTACTGAAGTGGTCAAGATAATGATAATTTGGTCATATTTGATCATCCTGAGCCCAGTCCTTGTCTAATTGAGGTAAATAGCATAACCCCCATTGACTTCGAAGTAGGAAAAGTTTGGAGCTACTAAAAGGTTAATGTGAACTGGTGTATTTAAAAATCTATAAAACAAAAAAAAGTTAATATTACATGCTCAGCAGTCAAATATCCAATAGTAACAACAGATCTATTTTTCTTTTTCTGTTGATATTAAGTGCTTATGGGGTATCTAGTCCAGATTGTTGACTCAATATATATACAATTTAATATTTTTAAAGCCATTATATTTTTAAAAATTTAATATTTGTAAAGCTCAAAAAGTTTGTCACAGAAAATCACCTCTTATGTATATGCTCATAGGTCTAAAATCGTTGGCTGTCCTTAGAACTCATATGTCCTACTGCAATTTGAAAAAAAATAATTCATAGTTAAGGAATAAAACCCTGAAAATTAGAGGTTTATAATGGAAATGGTGTTACAAATTTAACTAGAACTGCAAATAAGAACTGCATTGCTAGAATGAATAGGAGTGAAAGGTATTGATATATAAAGGGAAATTATTTGCTTCTTAATTCTACTTCTTAGCGGAAATCTTGCAGGACTCTCACTCCTGGGTCTTAACCTAACGTGAGATTGACAGAAGTCCCCTATCTCTTAAGACTTGTTGACCTTGAGGTCAGTGTCAGTGAAGTACCATGCAAATCAGGCCCCACAATGGTCATAACACACCAAATACTGTTTTCTGAATGTTCCAGTTGGTTCCTATGGTTGCACAGGAGAGAAAGACAAACAACTCAAGCTGATCCACACAAAATTTGTCTAGCTCATCTATCTGTGTTTTTATATTGCAGCCATAGAATCATAGAATATCAGGGTTGGAAGAGACCTCAGGAGATCATCTAGTCCAACCCCTTGCTCAAAGCAGGACCAATTCCCAACTAAATCATCCCAGCCAGGGCTTTGTCAAGCCTGACCTTAAAAACCTCTAAGGAAAGAGATTCCACCACCTCCCCAGGTAACCCATTCCAGTGGTTCACCACCCTCCTAGTGAAAAAGTTTTTCCTAATATCCAACCTAAACCTCCCCAACTGCAACTTGAGACCATTACTCCTTGTTCTGTCATCAGGTACCACTGAGAACAGTCTAGATCCATCCTCTTTGGAACCCCCTTTCAGGTAGTTCTAAGCAGCTATCAAATCTCCCCTCATTCTTCTCTTCTGCAGACTAAACAATCCCAGTTCCCTCAGCCTCTCCTCATAAGTCATGTGCTCCAGCCCCCTAATCATTTTTGTTGCCTGCCGCTGGACTCTTTCCAATTTTTCCACATCCTTCTTGTAGTGTGGGGCCCAAAACTGGACACAGTACTCCAGATGAGGCCTCACCAATGACGAATAGAGGGGAAAAATCACGTC
This sequence comes from Chrysemys picta bellii, assembly GCF_011386835.1. Taxonomy (NCBI): domain Eukaryota; kingdom Metazoa; phylum Chordata; order Testudines; family Emydidae; genus Chrysemys; species Chrysemys picta. The sequence goes on from NC_088792.1 coordinate 96,995,010, forward strand.
CCTCAATCTGCTGGCAATGTCCCTACTTATATAGCCCAAAATGCCATTAGCCTTCTTGGCAACAAGGGCACACTGTTGACTCATATCCAGCTTCTCATCCACTGTAACCCCTAGGTCCTTTTCTGCAGAACTGCTTCCTAGCGATTCGGTCCCTAGTCTGTAACAGTGCATGGGATTCTTCCGTCCTAAGTGCAGGACTTGGCACTTGTCCTTGTTGAACCTCATCAGGTTTCTTTTGGCCCAATCGTCTAATTTGTCTAGGTCCCTCTGTATCCTGTCCCTACCCTCCAGCGTATCTGCCACTCCTCCCAGTTTAGTGTCATCTGCAAACTTGCTGAGAGTGCAGTCCACGCCATCCTCCAGATCACTAATGAAGATATTGAACAAAACCGGCCCCAGGACCGACCCCTGGGGCACTCCACTTGAAATCGGCTGCCAACTAGACATGGAGCCATTGATCACTACACATTGAGCCCAACGATCTAGCCAGCTTTCTATTCACCTTATAGTCCATTCATTCAGCCCATACTTCTTTAACTTAATGGCAAGAATACTGTGGGAGACTGTATCAAAAGCTTTGCTAAAGTCAAGGAATAACACATCCACTGCTTTCCCCTCATCCACAGACCCAATTATCTCCTCATAGAAGGCAATTAGATTAGTCAGGCATGACTTGCCCTTGGTGAATCCATGCTGATTGTTCCTGATCACATTCCTCTCCTCTAAGTGCTTCAGAATTGATTCCTTGAGGACCTGCTCCATGATTTTTCCAGGGACTGAGGTGAGGCTGACTGGCCTGTAGTTCCCCGGATCCTCCTTCTTCCCTTTTTTAAAGATGGGCACTACGTTAGCCTTTTTCCAGTCATCCGGGACCTCCCCCGATCGCCATGAATTTTCAAAGATAATGGCCAATGGCTCTGCAATCACATCCGCCAACTCCTTTAGCACCCTCGGATGCAGCGCATCCGGCCCCATGGACTTGTGCTCGTCCAGTTTTTCTAAATAGTCCCGAACCACTTCTTTCTCCACAGAGGGCTGGTCACCTTCTCCCCATACTGTGCCGCCCAGTGCAGCAGTCTGGGAGCTGACCTTGTTTGTGAAGACAGAGGCAAAAAAATCATTGATTACGTTAGATTTTTCCACATCCTCTGTTACTAGGTTGCCTCCCTCATTCAGTAAGGGGCCCACACGTTCCTTGACTTTCTTCTTGTTGCTAACATACCTGAAGAAACCCTTCTTGTTACTCTTAACATCTCTTGCTAGTTGCAACTCCAAGTGTGATTTGGCCTTCCTGATTTCACTCCTGCATGCCTGAGCAATATTTTTATACTCCTTCCTGGTCATTTGTCCAATCTTCCTCTTCTTGTAAGCTTCTTTTTTACGTTTAAGGTCAGCAAGGATTTCACTGTCAAGCCAAGCTTGTCGCCTGCCATATTTACTGTTCTTTCTACACATTGGGATGTTTTTTTCCTGCAACCTCAATAAGGATTCTTTAAAATACAGCCAGTTCTCCTGGACTCCTTTCCCCCTCATGTTATTCTCCCAGGGGATCCTCCCCATCAGTTCCCTGAGGGAGTCAAAGTCTGCTTTTCTGAAGTCCAGGGTCCGTATTCTGCTGCTCTCCTTTCTTCCTTGTGTCAGGATCCTGAACTTGACCATTTCATGGTCACTGCCTTCCAGGTGCCCATCCACTTTTGCTTCCCCTACTAATTCTTCCTGGTTTATGAGCAGCAGGTCTAGAAGAGCTCTGCCCCTAGTTGGTTCCTCCAGCACTTGCACCAGGAAATTGTCCCCTACACTTTCCAAAAACTTCCTGGATTGTCTGTGCACCACTGTATTGTTCTCCCAGCAGATATCAGGGTGATTAAAGTCTCCCATGAGAACCAGGGCCTGCGATCTAGTAACTTCTGCTAGTTGCCGGAAGAAAGCCTCATCCACCTTATCCCCCTGGTCTGGTGGTTTATAGCAGACTCCCACCACAACATCACCCTTGTTGCTCACACTTCTAAACTTAATCCAGAGACTCTCAGGTTTTTCTGCAGTTTCATACTGGAGCTCTGAGCCGTCATACTCCTCTCTTACATACAATGCAACTCCCCAACCTTTTCTGCCCTGCCTGTCCTTCCTGAACAGTTTATATCCATCCATGACAGTACTCCAGTCATGTGAGTTATCCCACCAAGTCTCTGTTATTCCAATGGCATCATAGTTCCTTGGCTGTGCCAGGACTTCCAGTTCTCCCTGCTTGTTTCCCAGGCTTCTTGCATTTGTGTATAGGCACTTTAGATAACTCGCTGATTGTCCCGCTTTCTCAGTCTGAGACAGGAGTCCTCCCCTCTTGCACTCTCCTGCTCATGCTTCCTCCTGGTATCCCATTTCTCCACTTACCTCAGGGCTTTGGTCTCCTCCCCCCGGTGAACCATGATGCCTATAACTTAGGCCAAAACTCTACAGTTCCAACTAAGAGCACAGAGAACCTCCTCTAAAGGGTTGTAAAGATCACTTCAAGATTCTATAGGAATGACCTGCTTCTGAGGGGAAGGTAGAGTATCCTTCTCTCCACAGCAGGACTACAGTCTGCAGGGAGACAGTTCCATCTGGATTTACTTTACAACGCTAAGCAGGTGCCAATGTTAAGTGGCATTCCTCTGTGGGTGAGCAAGCTTTATAGCTGTGGGAGGGGTGAGTACCTTGAGCTGACAGGCCAGCTCTAACAAAACAATGAATGATATATAAATAAACCACAACAGTTACAGAGCAGGTGAAAGATGGATGGGGTACTTAAATTAAGGCTCTCGGGAACTCAGTGTGGTGTGTAAGATTGGAAAACCTATACTGATTATGTACTTCGTGTATGGAGAAACAGGTGAGGCCTCCATGGACCCTCAAAAACCGAATGAAATATTAGCATGAATGGTACAATGCTGCTGTTAATGGTTCCTTTGCTTACTGTTAGCCCAGGCAGTAAGGTCATGAGTATTCAAGGCTCACTGACTATTGAGACTTGTTTTTCTTCTACAAATCTATTTTTCCATAACATAAATGTGCATATAAGAAGATGCATATGATTTCTTTAACAGAACAGCTGTTAGAGGAGTACTTACTAACTGGGACTACTCACTGTGGGTAAGGGTTGGAAAATCAGGCATATTGTGCTGTAACAGTTATTCTAAATTGTATCTGACCAGACACACCTTAAAGTTTGCACTTCAGAGTCGCAACAACATGTGACATATCCCATGGTGCAGATACTTCAGAAAACCTCATTTATAGAAAACCCTTGTTCACCATAAAAAACATAACAAATTCATCTCCATCGTTATTAGACCAGCACATGGCTGGTTAGAGGATTTGGGGAAGGAGTAGCATTATAAAACATCGGGCTACACCCCAGATGTAACTGACACATTGCACATACAGAGGATGTGTGTGGTGGTGGTAGTGGCAGGGTTCTTTATCTTCCTTCCTTTCCAGTCTCCTGCTGCAGGAGTGAAGCCCAATTGGAGCCCAGGGTCCTTTCAGCCTTAGCAATACATTTATATCCATTTACTTTTCCAAGACTGTCTCCACAAGGAAAACATCTGGAAAATTATTTTTGTTTAATATGAAATCTGAATGAAAATAAAATAAAATAAAATAAAAGCCTTTCATGGTGCTATTTTTGACATTCATCCACTCCAGCTCATCTGCGTGCACATATTTCTTTGCTTGGCTTTTGTTTTTTACCATTTATATTAGATTTGTTGACTCTTTTAAAATACACAAACTGTAAAAGTAAGCTTTTAATTTTAAATGTAACATTTTTAATTATTTAAATCAGGTGATGGAATGTGATAAACTTTTGACTCATAGCACCGGAAGTGGCAGTAAATTATTAGTTCTTATGACTGAAAGAGGCATACACAACAGTTGGACCAGAATTTGTTCCTGTTTGTCTTAGTAATAACAACTACTTACTCTCATAGCATCTTTCATCCAAGGCTCTCAATGTACTTTATGTGTGTTAATAAATTAAGCCTCACAACAGCCCGATGAGATAGTTAAGTATCATTATCGCTGTTTTATGGGTAGGGAAAATGAGGTATAGAGAGATTAAAGACCAGATGGTTCTACTCTTACTTTGAGTAGTCCCTTACTCCCTGATAGTCCCATTGACTTCAGTCTTCAGTAGGACTTTTGCCAGTATAAAGTACTACTTAACATGGAGTAGGAGTGACTTAGTTTGGCCCTAAATGATTTGCCCAAAGTCACACAAGAAGTTGGAAATAAAACTCAGATCTTTTGACTGTACCAGTTGCTTTGATGGCAAATACATCCTTCTTCTCAGGCTGGCACTCATGAGCCAGAAAGTACCAGGATGGCAACAAACCCATTCTCTTTGCATAAGTACTACCATGAATATAGAATTTACAGGCAGAGAAGCACATGTGTAATTTTAAAATCAAATTTTAGTTTTCGTTTCCAAGGTTGTGTTGATAACAAAAGTAAATTTAAAAAAATTAATATTTTTAATCTCATTAAGCCAGATTCTCAGCTATACGAGGTTTCTACTCTGTGCTATGAGGCGGGAGTCCAGCAGGGAGCCAGTTACAGCCCCTGACTCCTGTCCTTCCCTGGTTCAAATTAGAGCAACTTACTTGATTTAAACTGTGCCGGCTGGCAACCTTCCCCAAGAGACTGCCAGTTAAGGATAGCTGACGCACAGCATACTCTGGCCACGTCTCCGCCCCACCCAACATTCACTTACCTCCCTGGATTTCTATCTCTGTTGTGGAAACTCCTGTGATAGATACTCCCAGTTGGGGATATAGGGCCAGATTCCATCACCTTTGTATCACCAGAGTCTTACCAAAGGGGAAGACTGGGACAGAGAATCTGGCCAACGATTTTTTTTTTTAAAGTTTTAACTCTGAATGCCTAAAATTAGGCTCCCAAAGCCAAGATTTTCAAAAGTGACTAGTGCCATAGGACTCTTTGTTGCTGTTTAGTGATTTTGTGTGCATCAGTCTTTGGGTGCCCAACTGGAGACACTTTAAAAGGGCCAAATTTTCAAAAGGTGCTGAGCATCCACCTGCTAAAAATCAAGCCCTTTTAAGGTGTGTCTTTAAGTACTGTACTTTAATAGGAGTGTCTTCATTTTCAGAAGCGCTGAGCACCCAAAGATCAAGCCATTTTATGTAGGTAACTAACTATGGATTTGTGAGACTAATGTTAGCCATTCAGGTTTGAAAATTTTGGCTTAAATTATGAATTTCTGTTTTCCAAATCCCTCTGTAATTCCCCAAGGATACTAATTATGGCTTGTCATAACAAAACCTTCTGAAATATTTGCTTCTCTGAAAGAATTCCACAACTGACCCTTTGCTTGTATGCCATCTGCTGTTAGAGTAAAAACACTTTCTCTTGTCACTTTCATTATTTTCCAATACACCTGATGAAAACATCTGAGATTTATATAGACGTATTTAGCAGCTGTCTCATATTTACTGTGAGGAATAAATGGAATTTGGGCCTTTTCTCTAAGAATGTGTTTGCCCATTAAACAATGGTGAAGGTGTTTCTATTATAACTGTTATGAATGATTTTCATTGTTTAACACTGTTTTGATTACTTAATCTGACTTTTTTGTCTTTTGTCATGGTTGGTGATGCAGTTTGGTGTGGGGTCTTCTGTTCCTTAGTTTTTATTTTGTAGAAGTGAGTTCAAAGGAAAAATAAAAATTAACCCAGAAAACATTCTAAATATTATCTTAATCAAATATTCCCACAGTAATTTAATTTGAAAGAAGGATTAGGGAATTAAATATCTAGAAATATTAATAACTGGGTATCTGTTGACTGTGAGAACCACTTGCTGACTTTCCTATCATGTGTAAAGGTGGTGGACCTCAGGAGACATCTAGATAAACTTCTAATGAGTACTGGGGAGGAGTTCATGGTTGCAGTTGAGGTATATATTTAGGACTAATAAAGTAGGGAGGTATAGGAGAGCAGTCCTGGAAACATGGAGAACTCTTGGGTCCTTGACCTTGATAGGAAATTTCTCTGAAATGTTTCTGGACTAATATGGAGGTTTAGCACCACAAGGAGAACTTCAGCAACTTTAGTTCATGGATGAGAAGGTGGTGCCCAGAAGAGGGGATTGTGGTGAAGGGAGAACCTATATAGAAGGGATGGGCTTCACCTTAAACAAAGTGGGACCAGACTGCTGGCACAGAAAATGAACAAGGTTTTGTGGATTTTTTAAGATAAGAGCTGGGCAAAAGCTGGCAGAGGTTGAGGAACACTCAGGTTGCACAAAGACTTATGGTAGGGAAATCAGTAACAAAAGGCATCTTTGTATTAAGTAAAGTATGAAATTACAGCAAAAATGAAGGAGGGAAATTCAGGAAAGCTAACGGTGTCAGACTAAAGAGTTAAATAAAAAAGAAGCAGATGGCCAACCTCTGCCCCTCCCCACCACACACTCAAATCCTACAGGTGATCATATACCAACACGAGAAGTGTAAAGCAAAAAACAAAAATCTAGAATTCTTGGCAAGGAAAGAGGATATTGGCATAGTAGGCATTACGGAAGAATAGTGGAAAGACAAAAACCAATAGGCTATTGTAATGCCTGTCTATGTACAGGAAGGACAGATTAGGTCATAGAGCTGGGGGAGTAGCTTAGGGGCTATACTACTGGCCGTCTGGTCAGGAAACGGATATTGAGTGCAAAATATTTGAGAGATCAAAGAATCAACTAAGTCTAATATGGCAGTAATAATGGGTGACTTCAGCTACCTTCAGCTGGTCAAATATCACAGTGGGACAAGGTTTAAGGGAAATAGTTTCTCAAATCATCACATTAAATTATTGCTTCTTTGGAATAGTTAGTTCTAGAGCGCACACACTGAGTGGCTATTCTTGACTTAGTCCTAAATAACACATAGGAATTGGTCTAAAATAGCAGATATTGAGTCACAATGGTGGCTATAGGCCACCGAAAGTCAAAGTAGTGACCACAGAATAATTAAGTTCAATGCTGTGAGAGGAGTGCCCAAAATTAAGAAGTCAGTCAAAAGATTAAAATAAAAAATAAGGAAACTAAAATCCTCAGACTCAACATGAGAGAAAGTTTAAGTATTCTATTGTAGATCAAAGACACAAAGGAACAAAACAAAAAAGGGAGTTGGAAGGCAAGAAATAATCTAGTATAGTTATATTGCAAGATTCATTAGGGATTTTTTGAGCCAAACAAGTGTCCTTCAGAAAGTGAAAATTCAACCCTGTGAAGTCAATAGAAGCATAAACTACAGCAAGTATAATGTCAGATGGAATTTTAGGAGGGCTAAGAGGGATTGTAAAGAGCAATTAGCAAAAAGAATCTTAGGCCCTGCCCCAAGAAAATAAAAAGTATATCAGAAACAGGAAATCTGCAAGGAAATCAATAGGACTAACATGGATCAATTAAGGAGAATAAGGACGCTGCAGAGAAACAATGATTTTTTCGTCAGTTTGTGTCACAGAGGATGTTAGGGAAATACCTACTTTATACCGACTCTTTTCAGTTGGTGAAGATGAGATATCATCAGAAATGGATGTGTCAAAATAAGAGCTGCTGGAACAAACTGATAAAGAGTAACAAGACACAAGCAAACAGACCAGATTGCATTCGTTCATGAGTTCCAAACGAGCTTAATCAAGTGAGCCAGCTGCTAACAAAAATGTGCATTCGCATAAAAAATAGGTACTATTTCAAAAATGAAATAAAGGAGATTTAAAGACAGGTGATTAAAATGTTTAGCTGCACAAAAGAACAACTATATAAAGTGAGATTTGAAAAGTTTGGGACTGTTGCATATATAAAAAGAGGGACTTGATAGAGATATGAAAAATAATGTGTTCCTGTTTACCCTTTGTGATAATACAAGATCCATCGGGCCAATCAATGAAATGGAGAGGTGAGACATTTAAAACTTGATTTCAAATGAGTTAAAGCCTTCTCTCTCTCTTTTTTTTTTTTTGGAAACGTGTTTTTAGAGTGTATCACACAATATCATTATGATGTATCAGATCACACCATACGTTGTTACTTGTTTCCTGGGTAATTATGGTTATGGTTCTTCATTTAGGAGATCCAGGAAAATCAATTATATTACTTCCTTGTGGTTTGGAGCTTGGAGTAATAATTACATTTACCCACAACCAGCTATATTGTGGCTATAGAGATATGAAGTGGGCTGTTACATCATTTCCTTTGTGGCACTGATGATCCCTTCTGTTAAACTTACGGTACTATAAAATAGTAATATCAGAGCTCATGCATTTTGGCACATATGTCTCCATACTGAACAATGTTTTTAAAAAAACCAAAAAAAACAAAAAGACCCTGGGCTTTTCTTTCTGGCATTACATTTTGCAGTCTGTCTGATTCCTGTACCTCCTGTGGTTGATGGTTGGAAGTTGGGTGCTATGTGTCTCGAGTAAAAATCAACTAGGATGAATTTGGGACCTCACTGTTTGTTTATGAACCAAAGAGAAGCTCCACTTGCTAGATAATCATATTCCTAATTACATGCTAATTGAGATGGACCAAAGTTGAAACAAGAAATTTGCATGGTACTTAGAGTTTTTGCCAAATACCCAACAGGCAGTCAAATACCTCCTTATTGGTGTGAAAAAGTGCAAGTGTGGCCTGCCTGATTCTCCACCACCTGCCCCTCGTTTCGACATTTAAGCCTCTGCAATGTGAGTGCAAACACTACTATTTTGATTTGATAGCATTTTACATTTGCCTTTGCTCTCGTATATGTATCATAAAAGGTATAAGGCACTGTAGAATCAGGTCTGTTTGCTACCTTTTGTAACCAAATTGGAGTATTTTGCTCATTTTGAATGAAACAGGCCCATTCATTTCCAAGGCAGAGAGGGAGACAAATTCTTGTTAATCCTTAGTAACCCCTTGGTTATTCGTTTCTTTCTTACAAATCTCAATACGTGATATTTGATTCCCAAAGGTTGTTCTTTTTTTCTGAAGAATTACTTAATCCATCTTTGGGCATCAAAAATTCTCAAGAGCTTTTGAAGATCTAAGAGGATCAATATTTTAATATTATACTTCCCTTAAACTTCCTTATATACTCTTTCTCTCAATGTGCCAACTCATTTTTTAAACTGATTGAACACAGAGTTAAGACTTAAAATGCAATTAAAAAGAGAAATAACATATTTAGCATCTATAATATTAACATTAACGGTGACAGGTACTTTCACTGAACTGAACATACCCAGATCTTCCAGATACATACTTGAGTGACTAGCCTGAGCTGATGCTCCTGCTACCCTGACCACACTCCTATTTTTAGTTCAAGCTCTAGCAAAGCTAGCATGGGTATCCTAAATGAGCTGGGAATCACACATTGTCATGACCAGGACATGGGGGTCAGAGCAGGAGTTGGGAGTCAGGCAGGGTCAGGTTACCAGAAGGTCAGAATCTGGGACAGGCCAGATGACAAACCGAGGTCAGGAGTCAGGCAGGGTCAGGTTACCAGGAGATCAACAGCAGGCAGTCAGAGCAATTATCTCAGGGGAAGCAGCCCAAAGCAGGGAGAACCCAGTTGCATGGACAACTTCCTGTTCATGTGCTGGATTTACATAGAAGCAGTGAACCAATCAGGACACCCAGCATTCTACCAATCAGATTCAATGACTGGGGCCGTCTGTCAGAGCTGTGTTCCTATCCTGATGACAGTTAGCAGGTGACTGTGTGGCAGGTTGGTGCTTACCAAGCTTTTCAGGGTGATTCGTATGGAATGCTTGTACAAATGCGGGGGAAGTGTATGTTTTCCACAGGTTCCCAGGTGTATGTGCCTCAGGACCCTCCCAGTCAACAAGGTACGAGAGCCTTCCACATTTCTGTTTAGAGTCCAGAATTTTGTGAACCATATATTCCTCATGGCCCTGGACCTGGCTAGGTCCTGTGAAGGAAAGTGTTTTTTGTGCAGGTTTCAAAAATGATACATGAAACACCAGGTGAACCTTCAGAGAGTTGTAGTTCAAAAGTGACTGAATTAACCTGTCATAGGATCTTGAAAGGGCCAAGGAATCGAAAGTGCAGTTTGCGAGCAGGTCTGTCTGTGTGGAGATGCTCTGAGGAGAGCCACAGAGTAGGTGAGGCCTTGCTGTTGATGCAGGTCCTCATGCCGTGTATAGTCTACCCTGGCTTTTCCCAGGTGTTCCTTCACTTCTTCTTTGGCCCAGTGAATCTGCTGTATCAGGTCTGATGTGGCCAGGCTGGGAGAGGACATGGGTAATTACAGATGGAATCAGGGATGGTACCCATGGTAGGCAAAAAAAAGGGTGGAGGAGGCTTTGTCCAGTAGGCACATGGTCTTCATTGTTGTAGGCAAATTATGTGGAGGGGAGAAGTTAAGACCAATCATCGGGGGACAATTGATGTAGCAGTGCAGATATTGCTTAAGGATTTGGTTGGCCTTTTCCGTTTGGCTGATGGACTGGGTCAGCAGAAGAAAGATGTGCGGACTTCCAGCAGATGACGGGCCTCCCACCAGAACTATGCTGAGAATTGAGACCCCAAATCGGAAATAATGCATTCCAGAGGTGGACTGCATGGATAATCCATAGCTGGGCTGTCTCTTCAGCAGAAGGCAGGTCTGTGCAAGGAATGAAGTAGGCGATTTTTGTGAAGTGGTCCACCATTGTCAAAATTGTTGGACTCTGTTAAGTCTACAATAAAGTCTACAGCGATGGCCACCCACAGTCAAGATGAGGTGTCCAAGGGCTGGAAGACACTGCAGAGCTTGTGGTGTGGTATCTTGGCATGGGCACAAACTCTGCCAGAGGCAATGAATGACTCCACCATGAGGTGCATCCGGGGCCACCAAAAGGAGTGGGATATTATTTGTTGGATCTTGAAGTGCCCCAAATGTCCTGCTAAAGGAAAATCATGGCATAATTTCAGGACTGCAACTATTGTAGGTTCCGGACAACATAGATATGGTCCCTTACATATGTGATCCCTTGTGATCCAGCTGCTTGTGGATAATAGCTTGTTCATCAGGTGGAATTCCTGAGGCAGAGTGTATCAATCTGAGTATATCCTGGTGATGAACTGAACTGAAAAAATTACGGTACTTGAGAATGAGGGTTGGTTCCTGGATGGGGCCTTGTGGGCTGGTACTGTGTCTTCAGGACAGGGCATCCTTCGTGTCATTTCAGGACAGGGCACGGTGATAATAAAATTGAATCATGAGAAAAATAGGGCCCACCGAAGCTGCTGTTGGTTTAAGGCTTTCACCCGAAATAGATAATTGCAAGTTTTTATGGTCGGTGAATACCTGGACTGGGTGGTGAGCTCCTTCCTGGAAGTGCTGCCATTCTGCAAAGGCGATTTTTATCACCAGGAGTTCCTTATCAAAAATTTCATATTTTAATTTTGTGGGAGTTAATTTCCTGGAATAATAAGCACATAGTGTAATGCTCGTTTGGGACCAAGTTGCTGGGAGAGGACTGCCCCGATTGCTATACTGGAGGCATCAGCTTCTACAATAAAGGTTTGTGTGACAGCGAGATCTTGTTCTTGGATAAGGTATGTAGCAGTGATGTTACAGGCTGTTGGCTTGTAAAGTCTCTGATGACTTCCAAAAGATAGGAAGGTCCTCAGTCTATTGATCGGAATGCTGCTTTTAGTGTGAGTCCATAGTCCAGAGATCAGAGCAGGAAAGAGGCAAAATGGAGATGCTTCCAGGATCTTTTACACCTTCTCCCATGTGGGGAATGCTCTCAGTCTTAATTTGTAGAAAATTACAGACACAAGATGGAGTCCAAAGTCACATGAGCAGTCATATGCCCTTGCTTGCTTTGATGACTCACCGGAGCAGCCATTACCCATATTCTGGCAAAGGTATCTGCAGGAAGAGCCATCCGGGCAGAATGAGTTTCTTCTGTGGAGCATTGTGAGCGTCAATTGCCTTTGATGGGCCATCAACACAAAGCTGTCTGGCTTCAATGTAGATTTTATCTGGTGGATGTTGCCCAGGAATATACTACATATGTAGGATGGAAGTACATAGTCAATATTTATTACTTCAGATAAAAATTATGCCTGGGTATAAACAGGATAATCATACTCAGCAAATCATAACTTTTCCATTGACACCTTAGATGACATACTTTGTAAAAGATTTGTTGCAATTGTATAACAGTGGTAGCAACATTGATATACATGGTCATATTTCAATCATCCAGTATCACAGTAGGAAAGACAAGTTTCAGCTGATTGAATGAATGCTGGGCCTAAGGAGACCAATGGAATTGGGCATTTTTCCAGAGGGGCTCAAGCAGTGAGGGGCTCAATTTGTTTTGAAAAGTTCAGGATAAATTGTCGATAAAAATGGGCAAATTCCAGGATGCATTGCAGGTCATGTACTGTGAGGGAAATCTTGGACATCCTGGGCCTTCCATGGGTCCATCTGGACCCCCTACTGGGGATAAAACAAAGCCCAAGTACTCCATGGAGGCCACATCAAAGGCATATTTCTTTAGCTTGGCATAAAGGCCTTGCTGCTGTAAGCGTTCCAGAACAGCTAGGACATGAGCGGTATGCTGTTCAGAGCAGTCAGAGAAAATCAATATGTTATCTAGGTAGACTACTACATATTGGTCCAATAAGTGTTGGAACACATCATTTATAAAATGTTGGAAAGTGGTTGGGGAGTTGCTCAATCGGAAGGGCATTACAAGGTAGTCACAGTAGCCATAGTGGGTTCAGAAGGCAGTCTTCCACTCGTCCCCTTCCCTGATTCACATGAGATTGTATGGTCCCCGTAGGTCCAACTTAGTGAATATATGGGCAGCCTCCATGTGATCCAGCAACTTGGGAATCAGCGGTAGCAGATAATGATTCCTGATAGTTATCTGATTCAATGCATGATAATCAATGCAGAGTTGGAGACTGCTATCTTTCTTCTTGACAAAAAGTACTGGTACGCCAGCCAGGGAGATTAACTAGCAGATAAACCATTGGGCCAGATTCTCCTGGAGGTACTCTGAGTGCTGTCAGCTCAGGTTCTGACATAACATAAACTCATCAGAAGGGTATTTTTGCTCCTGGCTGCAGCTCTATTGGGCAGTCATGGTCCCAGTGCGGAGGTAGAGTTTCCACATTCTTCTTTTCCAAAACATTGGACTAGTCTTGGTATTTTGAGAGGAGTTCAGATATAGCTTCAAAGGAAGGTTCTACCTGGATAGCTGTCCCCATCTGAACCTCTCAAGGTTTGGCTGCTGGGACAGGAGCCCCTGATTGCCAGCATTGCAGTCTACAAAACTCCAATGGAAAACAGACTTCCTGTGTTTGCCACTAAATGAGCAAACTGTAGAGGCCCAACCAGTAGATACTGAGGATCAGGGGAAAGTGTGGCGAATGGATCACACCAAATTGTAACATTTCTCTGTGCCTCTGAATCATTTCAATGGAGCTGTTTCCTCTGTTACTGGACCAGAAGACAAGGGGGAACTGTCAATATTTTCTATAAGGTTAAGAGTGGTCTTGGATTGCAGGGGAATCTGCAGGATCTGGTCTGCCTCTGCATTGATGAAGCAGTCAGCTGTGCCTGAGTTCATGAGGGCTGGTAAAATGGGATTTTGCAGGAGCACCCCAGCTATGTGCAACTAGACTGGCACCTGCAAATGGGGAGCCCTTGGGTAGGGAACTGGGTGCGTTCCAGTCAAGACCAAAGGGCGAGGGAGCTCTTTTTCCTGATTCCTTGGAAACAGGGATGTCAGAAATGGAGGGGTGTCTAGTCACTGCAGTAGAAGCAGAAACAGTGCTGGCATCGTCATTCCTTTTCTGTGGAGGTGAGCAGTCGATGGCCCACACCCACCTTCATTGGCTCAGCAAGAGGCAATGGTGAAAAGGTACCTGCACTGGAGAGTTGCAAGACCCCTGTTTTTGACTCTCTTCATTCCAGTAACTGATTGTCTATATGGATGGCGAGATCCATGAGGACATCCAGACTTGCGGGTGTGTCTACTTGGGCTAATTCATCCTTAATTTCTTCTTGCAGGCCCCACCGGCACTGACACCTCTGTGCTGCCTTGTTCCAATTTGTATCAGCTGTGAGGCATCGCAGCGGTGCAGCGTAGGAGGCTCCGGTGCCCAGCCTAGGCAGCCTCCACTGTTTGTGGTTAGTGTAGATCATCCAATAGTACTGACATGCCTTGGAGGAAGACCTCCTAGTTTGACACTATTGGACTATCACACTCCAAGAAGGGGGAGGCCCAGTCTAAGGCTTCCCTGGACAGCAGGTTGATAACCAGGCTTACCTTTGCATGATCAGTATTATAGGACTGTGGGTGCATCATGAATAGGAGGTGGCACTTTATAAAACCCTGGAATCACTGAGGATTGCCATCAAATCTGGCAGTAGTTTTGGCCAATTTTGGTTAGACATATTCCTGTAGATTTCATCACTTGACATAATCTTTAATTAAAGATTAATCTTTAATTCCTGGAGACAGTCCTGGAGGGTTGGCAACCCTATGGCAGTGGTATCGGGGAATAGGGCTGCATGAGCTGTGTTTTCAGCAAGCAACTGCATGACGGTCCTGCAAAAAACGGTTCTCCAAAGTCAACCGGATGTCATGGGCCTTTAACAGTGAGGGTAAATAACTTTTGGAACAGTTTACAAAGGGGCATGGTGGATTCTCCGTCACTGCTAATTTTTAAATCAAGATTAGATGGTTTCTTTAAAGGTACACTGTAGTTCAAAAGGCATTATTTTGGGGAAGTTCTAGGGCCTGTGTTATCCAGGTGGTCAGACTAGGTGATCATAGTGGTCCCTTTTGGCCTTAGCATCTTTGAATCTATGAAAATGAGGGATAAAATGGCTGATGCTAAAGGTCAGAAGATCACAACAGAATCCGTCATTGACCAAGTCATAATCTTAGTGGATTTCCTCCTAATACTAGCTTGATTTGCAAAAGGTCAGATGAAGATTGGTTAGGACTCTAACTTGACATCTGTTGTAGTAAAATATGAAAACATTTAGATCCAGGCAAGCAAACTATGAAGAAGAAATTCCAAAAAATATTAAATACAGTAGAACCTCAAAGATACGAACATCAGAGTTGAGAAGTGACTGGTCAACTGCACACCTAATTTGGAACTGGAAGTAAGCAACCAGAAGTAAACAATCAGGCAGCAGCCGAGGCAAAGAAAGCAAATACTGTACTTTACCTGTGTTGCATCTTAAAGGTAGACACATCTGGGCTTTCACAACATTCTCTTTGAACTGGATCTTAGCCTGCAGTCCTCAGTTTCTTCAGGTGCATGATTGGCCTCAGGGCTACCACGCTCATCACCCCTCTGCCATCTCCCAGCAGGGCATGCTAACCCCCCGCTGCCAACCCAAGGCAGCCTGAGCAGGCAGAGCAGGAACAGCGCCGGGGTCTGCATTGCTTTCCTATAAGCCGCAGGTGCTGTTTTCACCCCCCTTCAGCCGGGAGGGAGACAAGCTTGCATGGCTCAGTCCAAGCCCAGGAAAGAAACTGCCATAGCCGGAAGTGCTGATGCTGCAAGGAAGCTGCCAGCACTGGGACTACCACATTTGCGGTGTGAGCTGCTGCCCTTGTGGCTGGAGCCTGGCCTGGAGTGTGAGCTGCTGCGGGCATGCTGTGCTCTGGAGGAGCATCTCCGTTTTAAAGAGCCGCAGCCTGCGCCGCACGCCCACTGATGCGGCCCGAGCTTTGCGCTCTTGGGTCCTGGCAGCACCCCTGGGATCGGGACGGGCAGGGAGGGAGGGATGCTGGTGGCGGACTGTGAGCCACTGCCTCTGCAAGCCCTGGAGAAAGGCAGCTGCGGGCTGGCACTTGTAGTGCCCAGGGTGCGGGTCAGGCCCACCCAATAGCCCAAAAGGCAAGAAATAAGAATAGAGCAAGGAGCTGCTTGCAAACCAGGCATTGCTGCCAGGTTCCTGAGTGCCAGGTACCACCTTTGCAGAGAGCTCTCCCAACCTCAGCTGAAAGGCACTGATTGTAGGATAAATAAGAGCAAAGGGGTAGTAATGGAAGAGCATCCCCTCAACTGAATCAGCCTCTTTGGCTTCTTTGAAATTTTCACCCTTAGTTCTTATCCTGTATTTAGAGGCTTCTTCGGAAGTTTAATGTGACATGTTATTGGCCTTGCAGTAAAAGCACATTTGAAGACAGTTCTCTGGCCTCTGAAATGATTTCAAGTACCGTACTGTATGACTAAGCAAAATGGCAAGCAGTGGGAAGCGCAAATGTGTCACACTTTCAATTGACACAAAGCTAGAAATATTTTTTTAAAACCTTGATGGTGTTAGCATCAGCAAAATAGCAGTAGAGTAGGGTATCAGGAAATCACTGATATTCCGAAAAGCCAGGAAGAAATAAAGCAATTTGCAAAAGAAGCCAAAGACAGTGGAGCAGTAAAAAGTAAAAAGGCGTGTTGTATGCAAAACTGCTGCTGCACCTGCTTTTGATAAGGCAATGCCTCGGTGGTTTGCCAAAGAGAGATCAAAAGGCACTCCTACAAGTGCTGTGATGGCTACAGAAAAGGCAAAGTTACCCTACAGAGAAATGAATCCAGACAAAGGTGCGGACCATTTTAAAGCAAGCACAGGGTGGCTCTGTCGGTTCAAAAATTGGCATGGAATATGGCAGTTGGGGATGCAAGGAGAGTCTCCGACAGCTGACTCAAATGCTGCCGGTGAATTTAAAAACACTTTCAGATAATTTATTGAACAGCATGAACTTACCCGAGACCAAGTGTTTAACTGCGACGAGACAGGCCTGTACTGGCGCCTGCTTCCAAACAAGACTCTGGCAGACAGTTCAGAAAAACAGGCGAAAAATTTGAAATCCAGTAAAGATCGAGTCACACTGATGGCTACTGCTAATGCAAGTGGGGATTTCTGTCTCCCATTGCGGTTCATTCACAAAAGTGCGAAACCTCACTGCTTTGCATACCTCATTACGTCAACTCTACCTGTCCATGACTACAGCCAGTGCAGTGCTTGGATGGATAAAGGCATTTTCTCCATCTGGTTTTTTAAACACTTTGTTCCACTTGTGAAAGATGACCTTATACCAAAATCTTTACCTATCCGAGCTGTGCTGCTGATGGATAATGCTCCATCTCATCCTGCCGTTGAAAATCTATTGATGGAAGATGGAAGCATTCAGTGTTTGTTTTTGCCACCAAACATCACAAGTTTCATTCAGCCAATGGACCAAGGCATTACGGACCACATAAAACATTAATACAAGCAAAACCTCTTACGACGATTGTTACTGGGATCAATGCAGTTTGAATCTTGCACAGATTTTCGTAAACAGCTGACAATCAAAGATGCTGTCTAGGTGTGTGCTGAGTCCTGCGGTGAGATTGGCTCTGAGTCTTTGAGATGCTCATGAAATGCATTTTGGCCAGGTATTGATAACACTGAACCAGATAATTTGGAAAATAATGATCAGATGGAAATTAATCAACTACAGTTTTCTGAAGAGTGACAGCTTTTGGATATCACTGTGGAGGAACAGGAGGAATGGCTAAACATGGATAAACATGGGAATGGATACCCTATTCTTAGCAACCATGAGATAATGTAATTGGTAGGAGAAACAGCATAACTGGACAGTGATGGTGACAAGGAGATTCCACACATACAAGCAGAAGAATGCTTCACTACCTGTCTTCAATGACTTGAATAACAGTTTGAAGCAACACGAACGAACCTAATGATGCTTCAAGAGATACGCATCTTGGCAGTAAAAAAGCCTGTTAGCAACTTCAGACAGAGTACCATTAAAGATTTTTTCAAGTCTACGTAGTTTATCCTGTCGTAATTAAGCAGGAAACTTAAGTTTGGATAATTTTTTTTATAATTGTCATTATAAAGACTGGTGCCAGTAAGTTTTGCTTTAGCATTTTTTTAGTGCTATTGAATGGACATTTAAATCAGTGGGCTTTTGTGTTGGCATTTTTTTTTATGGATGATGAACAAGAAGCAAGAGAAAATTACTTAAAAATGAAATCCAGTACTGTGTAAAACATAAAGTACTAAAAAAATGGAAAGTTTAAAAAATAAAGATTTGACAAGGTAAGGAAACTATTTTTGTACTTGTTTCATTTAAATTAAGATGGTTAAAAGCAGCATTTTTCTTCTCCATAGCAAAGTTTCAAAGCGATATGAAGTCACTGTTCAGTTGTAAACTTTTGAAAGAACAACCATAATGTTTTGTTCAGAGTTACAAACCACCTCCATTCACGTGGTGTTCGTAACTCTGAGGTTCTACTGTAATATTGACTCAGTAGATGCCTGAGGATGGCAGCATTATATCTTCTGGGCCTGGTTTCCATGGCCTTAAACTATGCAAAGTGAATACAAAGTGGGGGTAAGACTCTCCCAAATCAGAATGGTAGCCAGTTGCATCCACTTTGCATTTAATTTTCAAAAGATGTAAATGAGCACAGCAAGGTGTGAAGTAGTGGAGGATCAGGCCCTTTGTTCCCATCCCATAATTCCTTCTCCAGAATTTGTTTTTCCCTGATGGATAATGAGAGTAAACATTAAATCATTCACTAGGATGGTATGGGAATAGGTCAGGGGTAGGCAAACTATGGCACGTGTGCTGAAGGCGGCATGCAAGCTGTTTTTCAGTGGCACTCACACTGCCCCGGTCCTGGCCACTGGTCCAGGGGCTCTGCATTTTAATTTAATTTTAAATGAAGCTTCTTAAACATTTTAAAAACCTTATTTACTTTACATACAACAATAGTTTAGTTATATATTATAGACTTCTAGAAAGAGACCTTCTAAAAATGTTAAAATGTATTACTGGCACGCGAAAACTTACATTAGAGTGAATAAATGAAGACTCGGCACACCACTTCTGAAAGGTTGCCAACCCCTGGAATAGGTGGTGTTGCGTCATGAGACAATGTGCCCATAAGGATCACCCTCAAAATTGATAGGAAGCTTGTAGGGAAGAGACAGTGAAGACTCAGTCATTTTCCTTGTTATTTTCTATTTTGGAAATCCCAATAATGGAACAAATGAGACAGGAAATTACATATTTCTTTGACATAATACTGATGATGTGAGAAAAAAATCAACTCTTTGGCCAATTCCATTGTTTTGGGGCTAATTGATAATCACTCCAAAAAAAGAGAGAGAGGATGGAACTAAATATATGGGTGTGAGGATTAATAACTCTGGAAAGCAAATATAAGAGCGATAAGGATTCCAGCATATTAGAGAAAACCATCACTCCGAGAGGGAAAACTCTCAGCCTGTCTTGCTGACATCTCTGCATGGATGTTCAGCATTTCACTAAGGACCATCTTTCACTCGAACCTCTCTCTAGGACCCTGGATAAGTCTAAATCTTGCAGATTCTTTCTGCATAACATCTCTAAGATATGGCCTTGCCTATCCATCCACACATTTAAAACTTTCATCCAGGCTGTAATCATCTTGCATGTTGATTACTGCAACATCTTTTTCACTGGTCTTTACAAATACAACCTTGATCCACTGCTATCCATTCAGAATGCTGCTGCAAAGATCATTTTCCTAACCCATCACTTTGACCATGTCACCCCTCTTTTTGCATTCCTCCCCTGGTTCCTTCTTCTGTATCATGCATGAAAAGTAAGCTACTTGTCTTCACTGGTAAGGCCCTTCATGGCCTATCCTCACCCTAACTATCACCTGTCATTTAGTAGTGAGATGTTGACTCCTGCCTCTGACTGGCCTATGATGTCAGCCTCCATCATGCACTTTTTAAATTTTCAAGCAAGAAACTTCATGCTTTCTCCCATGTTGCCCCCTTACACTTGGGAAGAGCTCCCTGTAAACATCCACAAAACTATCTTATTATCCTCCTTCAAACTCACCTTTTCCATGAAGCTTACAAAAAACTTGACAATGGTTAGGTTGCTGTGCTGAAATCACTGCCTGTCACACTGACCAATATTCATAGATTCATATTCCAAGGCCAGAAGGGACTTTTGTGATGATCTAGTCTGACCTCCTATATAACATAGGCCATAGAACTTCCCTAAAGTAATTTCTAGACTATCTATTTTACAAAAACATCCAATCTTGATTTGAAAATTGTCAGTGATGAAGAACCCACCACGACCCTTGGAACATTGTTCCAGTGATTAATTACTCTCACTGTTATTGTCTCATTGTTTCCTTGTACTCCTCTCTAAGTCAGTCTATCTATCCATCTGTTGTCTCTTTTCTTATACTTAGGTTATAAACTCTTTGGGGCAGGAACTGTCTTTTTGTTCTGTATTTGCACAGCTCCTAGTCCACTAGAGCCCTCAACCATGACTGGGATGCCTAGGTGCGACAAGAACACAAATAATAATAACAAAATCAACACTGTATCAACTACGAAAATGAGGGGGAAACATGACTACATCTCAAACAAACCTTCTGTGTGAGTGAGAACAAATTTGATAGATTGATGATGAGTAGAGATACAGAAAAAATAAGCTTTTATTACTTAATTTAAGCACAAAAAGGGCATATGATTCCACAAAGATAAGAATTTTTGCCAAGTGTTATAAGCGGCAGTCTGTATTAACCAAAAAAGAAACTAGAGACAATGAAGTTGGGGAAATCCTTTAGCCCTGACTAATTCTTATAGAGTTTTATAGCTATTTCATGATAGCTAATGTTCTTTCTAAATGCTTCATTTAGGCCTCAGTCCAACAAAGCCAAGCACACGTTCAACTTTAAGCACATGAGTGTTCTCTTGGCTTTGAGTTAAACATGTGCTTACCTGCTTTGCTAGATTTGGACTTAAAAGAATTAACAAAATCAACATGGATCAAGAAAAACTTCCTTATTAAGATTAAGGAGAAAAGAGGCTGAATTTTCAAGAATATTATTGGGTAGCTAACAGCCTTTCTTTCTCTGATGTCTTCCATCAAATATACTTTGCACTTCCAACTGCCAGCTAAACAGAGTAACCTCAGAAAATGAGACTTTTTGACACTACTTGTTTAGCAATGAGATTTTCCTAGCCAGAGGAAAAATACACATGGGATTTGGAATTAGAAAAAGCATCAGCGTTTTATGTTAATATTAATTAGATATTTGTTTCTTGATTAAAAATAAAAAGGAAAAACAAAAGTTCCATTTGTGATTGATGACAGGTCCACTGAAGATATACCCTTGGCAGAGCTATGCCATATACTCCTTATAAAACACACACACACAGACCAAACAACGTGTAATTACCCATTTAGCCCTCTTAAAGGATAATAGCAGAACATTGCATAGTTTGTTCCCTAGCAAGTTCAAGAGCAATTAAATAATGACAGAAAAAACAGGAGAGTATTATGTTACCCATAGGTTTTTAATATCTTTATGTAAGGTAAATGGTTAAAAATGTGGTGCTATTTACTTGTCTCTTTTGGAACATTTATACCTTATTTTAAATTAATTGCTTTAAAACTGAAAAAAAAAAATCAAGGGCATCTGAAACCATTCAATGTCTATACTGGCTAAAAATGTGCTTACTGGGGGTTTCATCCACAGTTGCATGGAGGGTGGTTTGAGGGGAGTGCCAGTGAATCTGTAACTATGCAGAGCCACCTATCAAATCCATGGCTCATCATGTAAGGTTACTACGCTTTGTGCAGATTTAGCCCTGCTGGCTGGCATATTTGAGGGGGTGAGTGGCGGGGCAGAGCCAAGCCTTTGTCCACTTTCTGTCCACTCCCTGCCTATTACTATTTATTATTAGTAGTAAATAATTATATTATGATACACCTCTACCCCGATATAACGCGACCCGATAAAACACGAATTTGGATATAACGCGGTAAAGCAGCGCTCCGGAGGGGAGGGGGGCGGGGCTGCATACTCTGGCGGATCAAAGCAAGTTCGATATAACACGGTTTCACCTATAACGCGGTAAGATTTTTTGGCTCCCGAGGACAGTGTTATATTGGGGTAGAGGTGTAGTACCCAAAGGCCTAGGGCCCCATTGTGATGGGTGCTATACAAACACAGAAAAGAACCAATCACTGCCCGAAGGGTTTAAAAGCTAAAGATGGTGAGAGCTCATCTACTCGGACTTAACCCTGCACACCTGGAGCCAAGATCTAAATGCCTATGCATTCAGTAAGAATATCTGCAGTAAAGCCTTCTAGTGATTTCCAATAATATTACAACTTGGGGATTAAACTGAAAAAAAATAAGGTCAACATTTTCAAACTGAAGTACTTAACATTAGACACAAAACAACTTATTTAAGCACTTATTTAGATACATAAATAAGTCTAACATTAAGGTACTTCATTTTGACAATGTTGGCCTGCAGCTAATTGAAAATTTTAGTGAATTAATATTTTCCATAATGTCTTTTTGTGACAGTACTGATGTTGTGGATTTTCATTTTGAGTCTACTAATTAATTATATTTGTGGTTTATGTATGTGCTTTTTTAGGTGCTGCACAATGGACTTATCATGGAAATGGATCATCCAACAGTAGGGAAGATAGCTGTTCCAGGTTGGAATATTTAATTTTTCTTTCTAAATAGAACTTTTAAAAAAATGAAGTGATGTGTCCTGGCATTTCACTCTTGTGAATGGATGTTTGACTGACAGTTGACACCTATGCCCGTGTTTGTTCTAGTAGCAGGGCAATGGGTATATATTGGACCAGTTCATGAATTTGGTAGTTCGCGTCTCCTAAAATATGAACATGACTTTGATAGTGTTTGCAAACCCCCATTGTTGGAAATATTACTGTTAAAGCATCTATGTGAATATGGTTTTGATTTAGGTTTACTCTGACTGTTGTGTAAACTCTGCTTTTGGGACTTTTTATTGTAAAAGCAAAACAAAAAAGGGGCCACTCATCCTGAAGCATGGGCTTTTGCTTGACAGCAGGCTCTGCAATGAAAAAGTCTGGTTAGCTGTTCTTACTTCTTTAACAAGGAGTTTCTGAGGACTATAGGAGATGTGAACAGGCCCTTTATGTTTCTTTCTAATTGAGACTGGACAAGCTATCATAGTTGGCCTAAGTCTTCTTCCACTGAAGTAAATGGTAAACTCTTATCTATTTTAATAGGAGCAGTTAGGTCAATGCTGAACACTCAAATCTTGCTGCTTCCCTAAACCTTCCTTTCTCACAGATTTCCCTTTCCCCCCTCTCCATGCAGAGCATCTTTCAGCTTTATTTTTATAATGTCATCTCTTTATGTAAAAACATTCAGTGCCAAATACCAGCCTCTGATACATGCACCCAATTCCCATCAATTTCAGCTCAGTTGCACACACATAGCTGTAGGAAGAATTTGACCCATAAAGTTTTTCTTAAGTTGCACATCCTGGAGTCACACAGTTACAGAAAAGAGTTTTTTGAGAGGAATGAACCCCATATGATTCAATATTTTCCTGCATGAATAATTTTTTTGTCTGCTTCATTTTTGGTCTTTGTCACACATTGTGGCCCACACTTGGGCCTCACCAGGTTGAGAAGTTTGGGAGAAAATACTCTAATATGTTTCCACAATTCAAATGAGCGTTTATGAAAATGCACCTCTTAATATTTTACTCTTCAAGAAAAAAGTTTAATCCCTTTTGTCTATCTATAATGAAAAGACAAGCAAGGTTTTTGGTTTCAATTAAAAAAAAAAACAGGTAGAAAAACCTTGCAGATGGCAACAGGAAAAGTGTGTAAATTTTCATGTTGCATGCAATACATAATCTATCTTTGAGAAAGAAAATACTCCTTCAGGGGCAAAGTTAAACTGCAAGAAGAGAAAGGAGATGAAAGGAATGTTCTAATGTCTGTCAGCAGAGATAGAAAGCACTGGCAGGAAAGAAACTTTTCACATAGGTAAGCTACAGTACTTCCCAAATCCTTATGTTTTTTTTTACGTTATTAAAACTCAAAACTTGTGACAGTGCAGTGAAACTAAAATAAATCATCTTATTCTCTAACGGTTTGCTATTTAGATGGGCTTCTATGAAGGGCTTTTTGTATTAAAGCAGATGGCTGAAACGATCATTGGACAGTTGAACAGGAAAAGCAGAATTATTTCCTATCTTGGCATGGAGCAGGGGAAGGAGGGTAAACATAATGACACTGTATGGCTCTGCCCATAACTTGGAAATGACATTAAGAGCTTGATTACTGTTAATGGTAGACCTTAGGAGCATCCTCCAATTACCCAGGTCAGAGATACATCTTTGGCTAAGAGTGAAAACTGCACCAAAGCAACCTCCAATAGGCAATCCCATCCTCAACATCCATTTAAAAGTATTTCTAAGTAGTTTCCAGTGCAATTATATTCAACTGTTAGATAGAGACCACCTCCACTGTATGAATGGTTTCTACTTGAAGTTGCTTAAAACAGATTTCAGTATAGATGCTGGACAATGAATCTTATATTGCAAACACATATATATATCCATAATAGCATTGGGGGGAGGCTATGGGCCGTAGACCAAACTGGAATGACTGTTATCTCTGGTCCACATCTAGACAAATTTTAATAGATGAAATAGGTGAAGCAGACATCACACCTGAAGTTCTTGACAGATAGCCTTTTGTGTTGCTAAGCAAAGTTCCGAATGCAGCAATACACTTATTAGGAATGAGTGAGTACTCATACTGGAAGATTTTTATCATTTAATTTTGTGGCTGGCCTCTGTCTTTCTATTATATTGGGTTTAACCAACACCCTTATCCAAACACCCCCAGACTGTGGGTGAGTTCAAATACAGATCTGGGTCTTCATTTTGGGTGAAATCTTGGCTCCCTTAAGTTAATAGGAATTTTGCCATTTACTTCAGTGAAGCTAGGAATTCACCTTTGAATTTTTTGATGTAGGCCCATCTCTTGATTTTAATTATCTTTTGAATATTGCTTATAGGGCTACTACATTTGGTGTTTCTTCCATTTAAAGGCAGGATTCTGAATGCTTCCTTCTTGTTGTAGTCCCCAGTTGAGATATACTGTATGCCAATGAGAGATGGCAAGCATTAGTTCTGTATGTTTTCCCATGCTCTTAAGGTATTTAATACTTAGAACAACACATCAGGTATTGATGAGTTTTCGTGGTGGAGGAGGTAAATTGTTAGAAATATATTTGTATTCATTTGTGTTGTTTTTAGTCAAGATATAACTTAATAGTTTGGTATTTTCTACTTCTAGAAGGGTGGTAATATTACTCTTTATTTAAGGACATCTTTGTACATACATGCTACTGCTATTAGTAAAAGTATTGTTAAGATCTTCTTGTATAGATTTAGATATAGATCTTAGATATAGAAGAAGGAAGCTCATTTGTTCTGACTGGAGAGATTGTTTTGCAGAAAGCTGTAAGAGAAGTTTTAAAAAGATGAATAAAAATGTGTGTGGTTCTTTGCAGGTTGATTGTTTTTACCTGGTCTTAATTAACATCTTCATTCAGCACTCAGATACCACAGCTGTAGATGCCATATAAGAATCTAGTGAGATGGATGGATACACAGAGATCTGGAAGAGGAGTTAAATATGTTTAAGAAAATGAA
Source organism: Chrysemys picta bellii (assembly GCF_011386835.1). Lineage (NCBI taxonomy): Eukaryota > Metazoa > Chordata > Testudines > Emydidae > Chrysemys > Chrysemys picta. Next base: position 97,020,583 of record NC_088792.1, read on the forward strand.
TGGAAAGCACTACAGACCCTTTGAGGACAGAAAAATAATGGAAGAGAGAGGTTAGCTATAGGGGATAACCCAGATCTCACTGGATGGTATTGGGGCAGCCAAATTAAATGAATGAACAAAGTTGAGGAAGCCTTGGAATCTTATTTAATCCCAAACTCTTCTGGTGAAGAACATCAATTCATTTCCCACCAAAACAGCATTTTCTCTTGCTTTGTATGGGCCACTGGGCAATGTATTTGTAATGGCTACATAGGATATAATATACACCAGCCCCTATTTGTTTTTATAGCATGAACTATTGTCCAAATCTGTCCAATTATGGTATATTTCATATATGACTTTGAAAGCCCAAATAACAACTTTCCCAACATCTGCATTATCCAAGATACCATTTGGCCTTTAAAAACTTGCCTTTTATCACTAATTTTTTTTTTAAATAGTTAAACAACAACAACAAAAACCTAAACCTGACAGACAGGATTGTATACAATCCACTTTATTAACCTTTTAAGGTAGAAACACTCATGAGCACATCTGTTGGATGAGCTTGACAGGTCGGCTGTCCAAGCCTGACACCATTGGTTTGAAAATGGAGTTTTCGGTCTCGTAGATGACCTGCCTGCCAAGGCTGATGAGCCCTACTTTCCAAACAAGATTTATTTAAGGTGTTTGCCTTGAACATCCTCATCATAGGGCCTAAGAGGCATGGTTGAAATTTGGAAAGGCCAGTATGGATTCATGCCAGAAAGGATCACAATTGATGCCATATTTGTGCTACAAATTCTCATGGAGACATTCACAGAAAAGAGATGGCAATTGGATGTGGTCTTTGTGGATCTGGAGAAGGTGTGCAATTGTGAACCTCATCTCAAATACTGCGTACAGATGTGGTCTCCTCATCTCAAAAAAGATATACTGGCACTAGAAAAGGTTCAGAAAAGGGCAACTAAAACGATTAAGGGTTTGGAACAGGTCCCATATGAGGAGAGATTAAAGAGGCTAGGACTCTTCAGCTTGGAAAAGAGGAGACTAAGGGGGGATATGATAGAGGTATATAAAATCATGAGTGATGTGGAGAAAGTGGATAAGGAAAAGTTATTTACTTATTCCCATAATACAAGAACTAGGGGTCATCAAATGAAATTAATAGGCAGCAGGTTTAAAACAAATAAAAGAAAGTTCTTCTTCACGCAGCGCACAGTCAACTTGTGGAACTCTTTACCTGAGAAGGTTGTGAAGGCTAGGACTATAACAGAGTTTAAAAGAGAACTGGATAAATTCATGGTGGTTAAGTCCATTAATGGCTATTAGCCAGGACGGGTAAGGAATGATGTCCCTAGCCTCTGTCTGTCAGAGGATGGAGATGGATGGCAGGAGAGAGATCACTTGATCAATGCCTGTTAGGTTCACTCCCTCTGGGGCACCTGGCATTGGCCACTGTCGGTAGACAGGATACTGGGCTAGATGGACCTTTGGTCTGACCCGGTACGGCCTTTCTTATGTTCTTATGTTAAGAGAATTAGTTTGGTGGAGTTTGCAATGGAGAAGCATGCCAGAAGGATATGTCTATCTTATCCAGGATATGTACGATGGAGTGATTACTGTAGTCAAACTAAAAGAGGCTACAGTAGAGAATTTCCAGTAAACGCTGGCCTGCAATGGGTTCAACATTGAGCCCCATTGTGTTTGCAGATATCATGGATGTGATAAGTGAGAGTCTTTGGGGAGAGGTGCCTTGAAACATGCTGTTTGCTGATGTAATGATATATGTGTGAAACGTTGAACAGTGGCAACTTAGTTTTGAGTGGGCTGGACTTAGAGTGAAGGGGAACAGTCCTATATCTTGCATTCTGGCACAGGCTTCCTTCAGTGTTTTGAGATTATTTATATGTGTTTGAAGGATTGATCCAGACTCAGTGCAGTATTCCTTTTTGGTGCAGACTCAGCCTCTGTGGGCTAAGCGAGTCACCTTACATATGGTTCATCTTTTCCATGAAACAGGACAAAAGCTCCTCCCACTTGAATCTGGGGCTATGTTCAGAGCATCTACACTGATTAGCCCACCCACTGTGTAGAACTGTCCCTTTTTCCTGTATTACTTCTCTTGTCATTGTGGATTACAAATATATTGTGTGAAAAGAAGAGAAGAATATTTTTGTTCATAATCAGCCTGTTCCTACTGTCCGATTCATTCATGGGTGTCATAGTCTAGGACTGGTTACATCATAGGTGGTTCCATGATAGCAAGTTGTTATATCACAGTTACAGAAAAATCATGGACATCTGGTTAAGGGACAGGATGGGGTGTCAGGAAATCTGGATTGTCTTCTTTTTTGTGCCACAGACGACTTTGGGTCAAAATAACAATTACATACTTAACAGGAGTGTTGTTTTGAGTCTTAATTTATTAACATTTGAAAAACACTTTGCTATCTTCAGAAGGAAGGTGTTATTGAAGTGTCAAGTGCTTTTTTGATATATTTATTTTGCCCAGGAAAACAAGGCAGGCTGATTATAAAGGAGAAAACTGCGATGGGATTTCCTTGAATTGAATCAACTTGCCAGAAACCTCAGACTGTTGTTAACTATGCCGTCGTCTTTTCAATCTTTTAGTGTTGGGAAAGGGGGGAAGATTCAGTAGGACTAGATATATGGCAGAGACTGTTCATTGAAAAGTGCTGTCCTGCATTGAGGGATTTTGCAGGAAATTAAAGAAATCTGCGCTACGATACATTGTTTCCTGCAGCTAGGAGATCTCGCGCTACGGGAACAACAACAAAATAAAACATCCCAGCAATTCTCTACAAGAGCCCCTGCCTGAACTTCTGATCCTGTCTGCTTCTCATCACACATTCTTGGTGTGTTTTTGTGTGTGCGCGTGTGCATAGCTAATGTTGACTGAAAAATTTTAATTTCACTTCACTATTTATGGCACATTGGAGACAAACAGCTTCACCAGCATTACCGTTACCTCATTCGCCTTTTTTAGTCATCAGCGCTGACTGTTTATGTCTTTTACATTTGCAGAGCTGATTTCAATTTTGAGGAATTCAGTACCATTGCAGGAACTCCACAGAAATGATGTATGTCATCTCACTTGGCTATCCTCAAAATACTTTACAAAAAATCTTAAAATATATATATAAACAGTAGATTGGTACTGATTGCAAAACCAGAAATGAGGTAGTGGGGAAGGTAAGGAATATGTTCTGAGTTTGGGGATTATTCAGAAGAGTAAAGGACTTTTTTTTTTTTTTAAGTGTGATATTTTAATTTGGAATGTGATAGCATTTCTTTTAAAGTGAAGGATAAATAGTAAACCTCCTTACTCCTCCGGCATGTTTTCTTAGCATTTTTTAAAGTGCTTTACCCCCCTAAACAGTAGAATGGCCTTTGCACCTTAATCAATGCTTCCCCACTTACTAGAGAAGAATAAGTAAGCTGCCTCTTACCTAGGGTGACCAGATGTCCTGATTTCATAGGGACAGTCCCGATTTTGGGGGCTTTTTCTTATATAAGCACCTATTATCCCCCCAACCCCTGTCCCGATTTTTTACACTTGCTATCTGGTCACCCTACTCTTACCCATTGCTGTGACTTCCATTCTTGGGGACCATCACACCTTTCCCTGAATCCAGATTGGCAGTGCATGCATCCTACGCATCACTATGGCATGGTCTGGAACTAGGAATTTTATGTTCCGCAGACAGCAGTTCTGTCAGCTGAGCCAATAGTGAGTCTGCCCTTGTGTTTAGCTCGTCTCAGCTGGACATTGCTCTTTGCAGACCTTAGAGTTTTTATTTAAGTCTCTCTTTAGGTAATATACATATGTGGCAGTCAAAGCAGTTTTTTTATAGCACATGTTTCTTTCTGCTTTTGAAGTCAAAATGACAGAAGGATATTTTCTTAAAACAAAAGAGAGCACTCCCACCTATTCTGTATGATACAGTACTGAATAAAATAAAACTTGTGAGTGTAACTCTGCATATTATTTAGGCAGTAGTTTTACTGCTAGGGATGAAAAGATTTTCATTATTTTTTTCTCCATCTACAGTGAGTTACTATCTGGCTTTCTTTGTTTTACACTAGAAACTTTTCCAATGATACACTTTTCTGCACTCAGTCATACATCTGAATCAAACTAAAGAAATGGAATTATTTAGGCAACCATTTTGGCTAAAGCGTTATCCTCTCACCAGAGGTAACATTTATTGCAGCTGTCATATATGTCTCTGGAATTCAGTTTTGTTTAGGAACAAAAAACAATATTTTTGTTGTTTTGCACAAAATAGTCCCTCACCTCTGCCCATTCAAATAGCTCAGAAAGCACTTTCCTATCCCCTTCCTCTGTGACCAAGCACAGCCAGGTGCTCACACAGCACAGGGTGTGTGATTGTAAAGATATAGATGTGTGCCTCGGGTGCATTGTAAAACAGCCAAATTACTTCAGCGCCCATAAATTGCAAGTATATCTTTATGATCTTTAATAATTATTGGATAAGAAAAAGAATCCACTGTCAATTCAAAAGTTTAGTTTAATTAAATGTCAGAATATGTTTTAAACATTTAGAGAATTTCCCGTAATCCTAGAACACTGGGATGAGTGTACAAGTCCACTTGCATGCTCCCACCACATATCTTCCTAACAAACAAGCCCTACCCCCCATTTCCAAAAAGAGCCCTCCATAGCCCTATCCCAGGAGTGGAGTGAATAGCTGGATTTAAATTGTTATAAGTGAGCATATTTTCATAGATGTTAAGGCCAGAAGTGACCATAAGATCATCTAGTCTGTCCTCTTGTATAGAATTTCACCAGTTACCTGCTGTACTGGGCCCAATAACTTATGTTTGACTAAAGCATAGCTTACAATAAGGCATCCAGTCTTGATTTGAAGACATACAGAGATAGGGAATCCACTACTTCCCTTGGTAGTTTGGGCCAATGGTTAATCACTCTCTCTGTTAGATATGGGTACATCTACACAGCAGGAAAAAAACCCTGCGGCAGTGTGTCTTGGAGCCTGAGTCAATTGACTTGGGCTTGTGGGGTGTGTATAGACATTTGGAGTTGGGCTGGAGCCTGGGCTCTGAGACCCAGTGAAGGGGAGGGCCTTATAGCCCGGGCTCCTGCCCGAGCTTGAACATCTACACGTATTTTTGGCCACATAGCACAAGCCGAAGTCAGTTGACTCAGGCTCTGAGACTCACTGGCATGTTTGTTTGTTTGTTTTTTACTTTGTAGACATACCCCAAGTGTGCCTTATTTCTAATTTGAATTTATCTGGCTTTAACTTTCAGCAATTGGGTTTTGTATGCCTTTCTCCTCTGGATTAAAGAGTTCTCTAGTACGCAACGTTTTCTCCCCATGAATGAAAACACTTCTTACCTTTCTTGTTGAAAAGCAAGATAGATTGAGTTTTGTAAGTCCTATGTTGTAAGGTGTATGTGTATTTGTACACACACATACCGAGAACATATAAAGTGCTCACTTTACTGATTAAAGCTTTATATTTCATATAAAATATATGTGTATTTATATATATACATATATTTTACACTTAATTTCAAAAAGTTATATAAGTACAGAGTGTCAGTGGAGAGAGAGGTTTTTTCTATATAGAAATTACATAATGAGAAGGTACAATATAAAGATTTGAGCAGCAAAATGAGCATGTTAGAAAGTCCACAGGAGAGGCATAAGAGGGACTAGCAGAGGTTGGAATCAGCAGCAAAGGAGTATGGTGTTCTTCACACCATCTAGATGAATCTAAATAAACTTGATTTTAACTTTCTCTGACTTTTTATTCTCAGGTTGGAATCTGATTAAAAAGCATTAGAAGAATTTTCTATCTGTGGTGACCACCACTTTCTTTTGTGTGTCTTAATTTACAGTACAGCTTGTCTTGATTAATTTCCATTTTGGTGTTAATATTTTCCATTGACAGGCCTCTGTAGTGATTGGTTTATATGTTTAGGTCTATCTCTGGATAGAATAATTTTAGAGACCTTTTTTTGAATGAAAACTTTTTTGGCACCCTAATTTAAGGCTATTGAATCCAGTTTGTCATTCTGAAGTTGTTATTTAAAATGTTAATAACTATTCTTTGCCCTTTTGTATTTACTCTTGACTGGGCAAGTCCGCTAAACTAAGGTTATTTCTTTTCTTTCTGCATTTATATTGAAAAGAATAAAAAAAGCAAGAAGACATTTTAGACTATGATGTACTCCTCTATTTTTAAGGTGTCATAATTTAAGAATCTCTTGCTTACATCATCTCACATTTAATAGGAGGTGAGGAAGGATGCTCCAGTGATTAGGGCACTAGCATAGCACTTGGCATACCTGGATTCAGTTCTTGCTGCACCAGAGACATTCTGTGTGACCGTACGCAAGACACTTTGCTTCTCTATGCCTCAGTTCCCCACCTGTAAAATGGGAATAAATAGCAGGGCCCTACCTCACAGAGATATTGTGAGAATAAATTCATTAGATTGTGAGGCACTCAGATACTGCAATGATGGGTCATGTAACTACCTTAGACAGATAGAAAAAATCTTCTTCATCCCCTAACCTGACCTACACAATATTTGAAGACAACATTCCTTTATTTGTGGACAGGGCCGGATAACGCAGGGGCTTTCGGGGCTGCAGCCCAGGGCCTTGGGCTAAGAGGGGCCCTGCAAAAATAAATCCATAATTATATACAATTCAGTGGTATACCCATCGATCATGATTGACTGGTCGATCCTGGAGCTGCTGCCAGTCGATCGCAATCTCCAGGCCGCTAAAAGTCCAGTGGCGCAGCAGGGCTCATGCAGGCTGTCTGCATGCAGTGGCCTCACGTGTAGGGTTACCATTCGTCCGGATTTACCCGGACATGTCCTCCTTTTTGTGCTAAAAATAGCGTCCGGGGGGAATTTGTAAAGCACTCACAATGTCCGGGATTTCCCCCCTCCCCCGGCAGAGCAGAGCGAGCGGCTGGGAGGGCTGCAGGAAAGTCCCGGGCTGGACTCCGGAGCAGCTGTAGAGGAGCCGGATCCGCCCTGCATTCTGAGCAAGTGTATCAGCACAAAGTGCAGCCCTCCCCCTTTTGCAACTGGGAGCGGTTTCTGCCATGCAGCGTAGCAAAACGGGAGCGAGAGCACTTTGTGCTGATACAAGGGCAGCTCTCCCCTGCAGCCCGGTCCGGCAGCACTGTGCAGGGCCAGGGACCGGGTTTTGTTGTGCTGGGGAGCTTAGCCACGTGTCCGGCTCGCACAGAGCCCAACACCCTGTTCTGAGCAGCAGGGTAAGGGGGCCAGGGGGCAGGAGAAGGGGCAGGGAGGTTCTGGAGGGGCAGTCAAGAAACGGGGGGGGGCTTTTTGGGGGGAGTGGAGAAAGTTTTGGGCAGTCAGGGTACAGGTAGGGGGTAGGGTCCTGAGGGGCAGTTGGGGGGGTCTTAGGAGGGGGCAGTTAGGGGACAAGGAACAGGGAGTCTTAGGTAGGGGGTGGGGTTCTGGAGGGCAGTTAGGAGCAGGGGTCTCAGGAGGGGGCAGTCAGGGGACAAGGAACAGGGAGTCTTAGGTAGGGGGTGGGGTTCTGGAGGGCAGTTAGGAGCAGGGGTCCCAGGAGGGGGCAGTCAGGGGACAAGGAGTGGGGGGGTGGGGAGCTGGGAGTTCTGGGGGGGAGCTGTCAGGGGGCAGGAGTGGGGAGAGGGATCGGAGCAGTCGGGACAGGGAGCAGAGGGGTTTAGATGGGTTGGGAGTTCTGGGGGGGGGGGCTGTCAGGGGGTGGGGAGTGGTTGGATGGGGCGTGGGAGTCCCAGGGGTCTGTCTGGGGGTGGGGGTGTGGATAAGGGTTGGGGCAGTCAGGGGACAAGAGGCAGGGAGGCTTAGATAGGGAGTGGAGTCCTGGGGGGCAGTTAGGGGCAGGGGTCCCAGGAGGGGGCAGTCAGGGGACAAGGAACGGGGGGAGGGTTGGGGGTTCTGGGGGGGCGGGAAGTGGGAGGGGCAGGGGCGGGGCTAGGGCGGGGCTCCTCCCGTCCTCTTTTTTGCTTGCTGAAATATGGTAACCCTACTCACGTGGCTCCTGGAAGTGTTCGGCAGCTGGCACATCTTTGCAGCCCCTGGTGGGGGTGGGGGGAGTGGGAGGCAGCTCCACATGCTGCTCCCACCCCCAGCACCGTCCCCGCAGCTCCCATTGGCCGAGAACCAATTTTAAGTTTTAAGACTGAAATGTAACAACAGAACGGCTTTATGTTAATTAAAAGGCAAGTTTAGTATAGCATTAATAGCCTTGATGCCATAATTGTGATCATTTTGTTTTAAAGTAGGAAAAAGACTTGTATACAGGGGCCTCACAATATCTAATAGCCCCGGGCCCACAGGAGAGTTAATCCGAGTCTTTTTGTGGATTTAGCAGAAATTGGTTGAGAGAGAGAGAGAGAGACCTATCTCATAGAACTGGAAGGGACCCTGAAAGGTCATCAAGTCCAGCCCCCCACCTTCACTAGCAGGACCAAGTACTGATTTTGCCTCAGATCCCTAAGTGGCCTCCTCAAGGATTGAACTCTCAACCCTGGGTTTAGCAGGCCAATGCTTTAAGCTCAGTTTTTATCCTTAACTGTGGAGAAGCTATTACTTGTCCATACTGCTTTATGCCCTTCTTGTTGCTTATCCAAGTTAAATATATTTAACTTTTGAAATCTTTCTTCCTAGTCAGTTGGTCAAAACTTCTGATCATTTTAGCTGATCTTCCTTGTACACTCCACAGCTTTTTTCTATTAATGTTGTGCCTGAAACTGAATCCTAGGTGTGGTTGCATCAGAGCAGAATTAAGAAAGACTATTGTTGCCTAGCATGGTGATATTAGATGCCTCTGCATGCATGGTTAAAAATTGCATTGACCTGTGCTGCTGTCGTGTTGCCCTTCAAATTCACATTTAATTTGCTTTCCAGTGTCATCACAAAGTCTATGCCAATGTCACTATTTTCTGGACTTTTCTTTCCCATAAATATTTGTGTTTCAGATTATTTTTCCTCAGATGTGTATTTTTCTAATATGAATAGAAGAATAGATCATGCGCTCATGCTTCTAATCTTTAGGTTGCTTTGGGTGGTCCAGTGAATTTTGATTATTTGATTTGATCAAGTTGTATGCATTCATTCTACCCACTTACCTATCAACTCCAAACCCAATGTTTTGTACTTATGCCTGTTCATCCATCCATCCAGTTTTGTACAGCACCTACCATTATAATATCTGAGCGCCTCATACATTAATTAGATTGACATAGCAAGGCCCATAACAGAATTCCTGGGGTCTTTGGCTCTTCTCTTTTTTTGAATATAGGAAGCGCTGCATTGTATAACTTTTAACTGTTATTTCTTTTGTTTTTTTGTGGGCTTTTAGGGAGTGCACAGGTGGTTGTTGTTGGAGTCAGTTGTGGAACAAGGGTGTTGAGGGATTTGGAGTGGTGAGAAATAGCGGTGGGGGATGGTAGAATGGAAGTTAGGATAAAGGGAGAGAGGCTGGGGCTAGAAGAGACAGTGAAGAGAAGACAGAGGGATAAATACTGTTTTCTCTCACCCTACTCTTTATGCTAAAGTGTTCTAGTTTTTCATGTTGAACGGGGGAAGAAATGAGAGAGGGACAAAGGTGCAGGCGTCTTTTCTCCTACGTCCCCACCAACCTCTTTTATCCCTCACCAAATGCTTCCAAGTAATACCCAGAACAGTATCCCAGTTTTTCCACTCTGAATACATGACCATCCTGCAGAGGAATGTAGGGCATTGGAGGGGAGTATAGGAGCGGAGGTGTAGGGCAGCTTGCAGCCTTACCAGTCACTCTGGGCACCAGCCACCGCTGTCTACAAATATTCAAAGTATCTAAATACCAGCGAACGATGAGGAATTATTTCGCTTTGTAAAAGGAGGTATAACAATGTGTAAAGGGATAAAATCAAGACAGAAAATGTAACAGCCCGATCCAAAGTTGGTTGAAAGTCATTGGGCATTGGATCAGGGCCTGTATGAGAAAAAATGTTTCTCCTAATAGAGAGATCTGTTAGGCTATGGAATAGTGTTTTTTAACATATTTAAAACTAGAATAGACTGAACAATGGTAAAAACAATTTACCCTTGATTTTAAAGCAGATAAGTCAGGTCGTTGGAGGGGAATGGATTTCACAAGTTGGTGTCCACTTATCCCTTAAAATTGAAACAGTTTAGGGCCTATGTCTTTTTAACCTAAACATTTGTGGCTGTTTTCCCCTATAAACAGGGCTTACTTCAATACTTCACTGTATTTGAACTAATGTAAAGACTAAATCTGACTAAGGAGCCTTTAAAACAGAATGAGATTTTAATATCTCCTACAGGGTAACAGCTGTTTTCAGAAACATGGTGTAAGAAACTATAAAGGCAAGAATAGTTGTCAGTAGAGGCTTTCTGATTTAAAAAACATTAAGTGACAGAGTTTCAAAGATGTATGTGTGCAATTACCCATTTGCAATTGACAGACCTCATTTGTGCATAAAGACCCCAACTATGCGCACTAAGCAGATATTTCTGTTGCGTGAGCACAGCCTTTTGAAAAAGTCTGACAGAAATGCATGTCTTTTAAAATCTGGCCCTAATTTCCCAACAGGAGTCATATTTGGGCTCAGTAATTTTGACAAGGGAGGCAGGTCTGGCTAGTATTCCAATTTCTCTGTTTCCAGCCACTCCAGGGAATACAGAAGCCAAGGATGAGACATGGATTTTAATAGTGGTAGTATGTTTACCTCTGCTACTTTCCTAGCTAGCTAGTCAAGGATTAGTGGTTTAATTCCTGAAAGGGAATTTTTACTTCCTGGCTTTGATTATGCCCACAAATCAATGTCCCTATAAACCCTGTTGTAGGATTTATTCGTTGTTTTATTTCAAACCTGAGAGCAGGAGTTTAATGGTCTGCTCCTCAAATCTTGCTTTTTGCTAGGATTTAATGACAGTAAGCATGCGATCATCAGAGAATCTTTGACTGTTGAGTTGCCTCTCTCCTCCCCCTGCATTTCAGTCATTGATTCCAGTCTCCACCTACTACAGGGAAATATATAAAGAATTGGCAGATCGAGTGAAGCTCTAGTCTGGATGGACTATAGCATAGAATTCTGTCCTGAACTTCGTTACTTTTTAAGTACTTTCTGGAATACTGAGAAGGAGGGTAGGGAAAACAAATACAGAAATTGTAAGTAATGCCTAAGGAGTCCCTTATCACAGCATAAGATCCTAGTGGTGAATCCTTGAAACTTCCATTGGAACCCTTCACTTTCAGAGAATTCTGAGCCTGAGAGCTGTCAAACAAAGCTAACTTCAGAGTTCCTAGAAGCTGGCACAATTTGAGTGATATATTGGGAAAGAGTACTGTGGAAATGGATCTGAGGATCATAACGGATCACAAGCTAAATATGAGTTAACAGTGAAGCACTGTTACAAAAAAAGCAAACATTATTCTGGGTTGTATTAGCAGGAGTGTTGTAAGCAAGACAAGTAAGTATTGTGTCCGGTTCTGAACACCACAAATTCAAGAAAGTCCAGAGAAGAGCAACAAAAATGATTAAAGGTCTAGAAAATATGACCTATGAGGGAGGATTGAAAAAACTGGGGTTGTTTAGTCTGGAGAAGAGAAGACTGAGAGGGGACATGATAACAGTTTTCAAGTACATAAAAGATTATTACAAGGAGGAGGGAGAAAAATTGTTCTCCTTAACCTCTGAGGAGAGGACAAAAAAGCAATGGGCTTAAATTGTACCAAGGGTGGGTTAGGTTGGACATTAGGGAAAACTTCCCAACTGTCAGGCAGGTTATGCACTGGAATAAATTGCCTAGGAAGGTTGTGTAATCTTCATCATTGGAGATTTTTAAGGTTAGGCAAACACCTGTAAGGGATGGTCTAGATAATACTTAGTCCTGCCTTGAGTGCAGGGGACTGGACTAGATGGCCTCTTGAGGTCCCTTCCAGTCCTATGATTTTATGATACTTTATAAGAAAAAAAGAATAAATACACACGTGGTGAAAGGGTAACACCCTGCTGTGTGTTTGTGACTGTGAGACCACATGAACTGGCCAGGCAGTGAAGTACACTGCGTAGAGACAGAGTTGCCCTGTGACACTCCCACAGGAATTAGAAGAGGAAAGCTACACTGTATTTCCTGCTCTGACGCAACTAGATTTTTATTGCCAAAATGGTCATCCATTCAGCTCATCACCATCCTCCACCACACCCTAGGTATGGAGCTGTTTTCTTTGTTAGTGGTTGTCTGCAGCTATTGTCCATGGCAGCATAGGCAGCACAGTGCTGTTGGGTGTCTTGAGCTAGACACCTGTAATTTCTCCAAAGCAACTGTAAGAAGCTGTAATCAGTTCATGTCCACTAGGACCTACTGGTGGTTTGGGGAAGCCACTCACATCTGTGCATTCCTCAGGCCCTTACAATGGGGTTACAGAATCAGGGCCTAAGAATCCCATCTCCATGAGCTAAAGTAACTTAAGGGACTTACCAGTACGCAGGGCAGCCGGGGTCCTGAACGGGGGGGCTCAACTGGAAGGGACGGGGCCTCAGGCAGAAGGCCCTTTAGCGTTGCCCGGTGGCGATTTAAAGGATCCAGGGCTCCCGGGTGCCACTGGGAATAAAAAGAGGCTACCTCAGAGAAAAACATAGAAATTATTGACAGCCAGTCAATTATCCTGTTATATCAGTCTGTCACTAGGGAGCTTTCAGCTTTTCACATGGACAGCTAGCACACAGGATGTCGAGCGCTATAGATTTACACTCAGGTTGCCGTGCAGTAAGTGTTCATGTAGACCTGTCCTAGGTCTCTTACGTAATGGGGATGATTTGTAGGCAGTTGCTGTGTTGCAGGGCATGAAATGTGATTAGAGTTTTTAAACAGTTCTAAAAGTCTGCTGTTCTCTTCCCTAGGAACACCCAGAAGTAAGTCAAAGTGCCACATAAGGTATATTTACAAAGTCTGAGCATAATTTTCTTCTCACTTACACCAATTCAAATCAAGAGTAACACCAATGATGTCAAGAGAGTTATCTCAGGATGACATTGATGTGAGAAGAGAATTAGGTGCTCTTGGTGTATAAAATGCAGATAATTGGATGATGGTGACAGCTGTGAGTTTCAGAAAATAGAATCATATTTTATTTTACAAACATTTATTTCATCATTTAAAAATAGAAGTTTTATATAAAAAAATTACATGTATATTTACAATAATAATGCTTAGCTCTTGCATCAGATATAGAACTTTTCATCTATAGAAGGAAAAACATTTTATAAAGAGACATGACTATAATTATCCCTATTTCTACATGTGTGGTAACTGAAGCAAAGAAAGATGAAATAACTTGCTCAAAGTCACACAGCGTGTCAGTGGTAGAACATGTCTATGCTACAAGTGCTACAGCAGCACAGTTGCAGTGTAGATACTTACTACAGCGATGGAAAGGTTTTCACCATCATTGTACTAAATCCACCCTCCCAAGAGGTGGTAGTTAGGTCAAAGGAAGAATTCTGCTAACCCCCAAATCTTCAGTGGGGGTTAGGTCGCACTAAGTATGTAGCACAGGGCATGAAGTTTTTCTCAGCCCTGAGTAATGTAGCTGTTGACCTAAGTTTCAGACATAGACCAGGCCTCAGTCCAGTGTCTTAGCTCTTCAACCTATTTCTGGTGGGTCTACTTTTTTCTTTTGGTCTTTCAGCTTGAGAGCTTTAGTGCATGTGACAAATGAAGAGAGCTGTGAAATTGGACCACTAGGCCTCATCAATCCAGTTAGAATTGGTGTTTGTCATATAATTTGACGTTTCATTTACAAAGTGTGTTTCAAATATTCACCACCAAATAGCATCAAGGAACTTGCATGTGCTGCTGCTGGCTTCTAAAGATTGCATTATTGAAGACAAATGCCTGAGAAAGTTGTGAATAAGTTTCAAATTCAGGCTAATTGTATTGTTAAAAAAATAATTTTGATTACAATGAAATGTGAAAACCTCAGTAGACTCTCTCTCTATATATGAGAAAAATGTTTTTTGTAGTAGAATTTTTGGCTGAGTTAAGGCAACATTTTCAATGGTTTTGTACATATGATTGAATTTTTAAATTACTGTATTTTCTGGCGTATTAAACTACTTTTTAACCCAGGAAAATCTTCTCAAAAGTCGGGGGTCATCTTATACGCCGGGTGTTGTCTTATAGGGCGGGTGCTGAAACTTCCGAGCCGGACTGGAGAATCTGCGGTCGCCGCATATGGTGGGGGGAGCTCAAAAACGGCCGCGGCCGCATCCCAGCCCGATGACGAGGTGAGGGGGCGCCTCACCGGGAAGGTGTAAGTGAAGGGCGGAGCAAGCTGCAGGCGTCCGGGACGCCCGGGGTATGGAAAAAAGAGAGAGAGCGGCGCTGTGCCCAGAAAAACACGCCTCTTTCACCCGTCTGGCCCGCCCTTGTATCCTATTACCGTACCTCCTTCTCTGCCTCTCAGATCTCGCTCCTGAGGACTGCAGTGAAGCGGCGCAGGCGCGCATGTGCGAGATCTGAGAGGCAGAGAAGGAGGTAATAGGATACAAGGGCGGGCCAGACGGGTGAAAGAGGCGTGTTTGCGCTACCGCTCTGATAGTCTTGGAGACAGGGAGGGCTGGGCAGGCAGGGAGAGCTGACCAATCCAAGCAGGCTTTGTATACAACAACCAGCCAATCGCCGGTAAGGTACATCGCTTGCCGTGATTGGCTGGTTGTTGTATACTGGGTACCACATACAGTACAGCACCAGTATCTGTACCTGTTCATACAGTATAGCACCAGTACATACAGTACAGTATACAAATGTCCAACAGTCAAAACCCCATCATGGCTCCACCAGCAAGAAGAAAGAAATATGAAGCCAGTTTCAAACTTAAAGTTGTAAACTTTGCCATGGAACATAATAACTGCGCTGCTGCAAGACAATATGGAGTAACAGAAAAGATGGTTCGGGACTGGAAAGCAAATGAAAAAGCATTAAAGAGTATGCCAAGGGGTAAGTGTGCATTAAGAAGAGGCACTCCACATTGGCCAGAACTCGAAAAACATGTAGCAGACATGGTGAATGAGCATCGCCAAAACGGTTATGTAGTGACACGAAATAAAATACATTTGTTTGCACTTCAGTGGGCCAAATCTAACCCAGATCACAGCAACAGATTTAAGGCCACTGTATCCTGGTGTACTAGATTCATGGGAAGGCATAATATGGTACTGAGGCAAAAGATGAAAATTGCCCCAAAATTACCTGCAGATCTTGATAGCAAAGTAAATAGTTTCCATCGATACGTAATACAACAGCGCACTAAACATGGCTATGCGTTAAGTAGTATTGGAAATATGGATGAAACTCCAATGAATTTTGATATGGTTGGAAATAAAACTGTCCATCAAAAAGGTGAAAAAACAATTTTAATTAAAACAACAGGACATTTTTACAGTTTTACAGTGGTACTAGGATGCACAGCTGATGGCGCCAAACTGAGACCAATGATTATTTTTAAAAGAAAAACAATGCCGAAATTCAAGTTCCCTGTTGGTTGTTTTGTACATGTGAATGAAAAAGGCTGGATGGATGAAGAAGGGGTAAAGCTATGGCTTGATAATGTATGGAGCAGGCGACCAGGTGGACTTATTCAAAAATGTAGTCTACTGGTGTGGGATATGTTCAGGGCTCATTTAACTCCCAGCACCAAGCAAATGCTTGCAAGACTAAACACAGATGCGGCAGTTATTCCTGCAGGATTGACATTGTTGGTACAGCCACTGGATGTGTGCCTAAACAAGCCATTTAAAGATCGCATTCAAGAACAGTGGAATGAATGGACGGTTAGCGGCGAAAAGTCATTCACAAAAGGAGGAAACATGCGTGCTCCACAGTTGGATGTTTTGTGCAAGTTTGTCATAAAAGCCTGGAATGATATTGATGCAGAAACAGTAATCAAGTCTTTCAAGAAGTGTGGCATATCAAATTCATTAGATGGCATGGAGGACGACTACTTGTGGCAAGATGAAGAGGAAGCCGAAGCTGAGACCACACCATCTGATACGGAATTCGATCCATACGATGACTGCCTTACAAATGTATCACAAGATGTCATTGATGTACTTATGATATCAGATGACGAACAGGAGGATTTTGAAGGCTTTTAAAGGGAAACTGTCACGCCAGCAAAACCTGTAAAAATACCGTAGCTTGCAGTTATGATGGGCGTTGCTAACTCGCCAGGGACTTGCCCGGCACTTGCTCTCTCTCTCTTGTTTGTTATCTTTCTCCTATCATCATCAGTTCCAGTTTGGTTGACAGCTTAGAAAACAAACAGCATGGCAGCTCCCATGGGTTTATTGTCTTATCCTTCCTTTCAGCTTTAGAGTGAATTAGGAAAAGTTTAATCCACTTGCACTGTTTTATGTTTACATGTTTGATGACAAACAGCCTTATGTTTATAAGTGACAGTTTTCCTGCTAAGTACCTGTATGTCATAAGCATTTGAATTAAAATTACCATATTGAAATCAAATCTGATGTTTTTTTAATTTTTTTTTTTGGTGTGCGTTGGAAGAGGGGTAGTCTTATACGGCGAGTATATCCCAAACTCTATATTTTAACTGGAAAAGTTGGGGGTCGTCTTATACGCCCAGTCGTCTTATACGCCGGAAAATACGGTAGCTACAAGTTAATGAAAATATTCAGTGATGAACTTAACTGAGTCATACAGCATGGTGCATACATTACGGTATGCAGGATAAAATAATATACGTTGCATTATATATGATATTTTTGATATTTATATAGTGATATAAAGAGGGACCATGTTTTAAAGACTTCACACAAAAGACAAGAGTACCGGTTTGAATGTTCAACCATAACTTTGGAAATTTCTCAATTTTTGAGTACTTAATATCTCAGCCTCAATACTGCACTAATACTACTCTGTCGTATGAAATTCAGATTTATATCTGCATAGCATAATCAGTACCCAACTCTCTCTCTCCACCCCGCCCCTCCATCCAGTGGTCATGATATTTAAACCATCATTTTAAGGGAGGAAAAACATTATATTGTGCATGTTTATGAGTTTTGATTATATGTTGGCTTATTCCACAAGTCTCATATTTCCAATCTCTTCTAAATACTGCAACTTTGAAACATAATGATTGAGGCACATTGGCAGAGAATGCAGATTTGTCCTAAACTTCAAGTTATAATGGATATACAGTTTGCTTGCCAGAAGTGCTCTCCCACTAGTAATATTTAGTCAGCAATAAAAAAAAAAGACGACTATATTGATTCATGTCTACGTAATAATGAAAAGCTTTCCAATGGAAAAAAGCCAAATCATTAAGATAATGTACATTTTACAAGAGTACTTAACACTTTTTTGTGACCACTTGCCATGCAATGAAATTTGGGACATGGCATTAATAGTATTTTTTTATGCTAGTGTGCATGCTGCACAAAAATGATAAAAACCTACATCCAATTACTATCAATGGGTTTTTTCTTCTATTCCTACTATATATTTTTAGGGAGAGATCCAAATCACATACAGTATGAATTAAGGTCATCTATACTGTAGCCGCAATGTCTATTAAACAGTAGAACTTCTTTACACTTTTGGTTCGGTTCTCAAGAAATGGTACATATTCTGAAATTACCATTTTTCCCCACAGATGGATCTATTTGACCCCTAACCCTTGTGCATCGTTAATAATTTTTTAGTTGAAAAAAAGTTTTATACTATCAACCTTTTCAGTAAGGTTTTTTCTTTAATCCTTTGAATGCAACCCTTCCATTCTGGCATCTGTAGTACAGACACATCACATCTATGTTATTACATTTCGGTGAAATCCATCATTGCACCTGAGGCAGCACCAAAGGTTCTTTTTGACTGACATACATACGTGCAAATGAGTCAACAGGAAAGTGGTTAATTTTACATCAGAAGATATGTTCTTTACCTCTCAATTTTGAGAGTTTTAAACTTTCTTCTAATTCTTCCTTTATTCTAGAAATATAAAACGTCTTCATTTACATCCCCCTCTGATTGGACTATTTTTATCTGTTGAATTTGAATGCCCACCACCCTTGGTTGTGCATTCTATTGCAACAAGAAGGCCTGTATGGAATTAGTAGTTTATCGTCTGCGAGGAGTTTTTAAGGTGTTCTGCAGCTAAAACCTCCCCTTTCAGAGCCTGTCATCAGCCAGCTACTCATAGGAGCCCTGGGCTTTAGTGCTCGAGTTGGGGCTCACAATTTGCTCTGATTCATAGATGAACTATGCACCCTTAAACTAGTTAAAACAGACTCTCACAAAACATATGGAAAATCAAAAATTCTTCCCATAAGCATTTCAAATCTACTGTGCACCTCTGAACATCAGAATAAACTAAACAAATGAAAAACAATGTTTTTTTCTCTAGTCCCAAGAGATCAGATGCAGGCTGCTCCCAGGAAGGTGTCTGACTTGGCAGATTAGCTTTGCTGGTCCTCAGTGCACTTTTTGGCAAAAATGTGGTATATGTTTCAAGCAGGTTAAGTAAAAGTTTCATGTTCAGAACCCTACTCTGGAGAAAGAAACATTTCATTAGACAGCTGCCTGGAATCTGCTTAATATGAAGAGAGGAAAAAGCTTGAGAGAATTACAGTCTCTGAATAGGGCTTTTCTTTTTCTTTCACACTCCTACACTTATGCAGAGATGAGCTTTTCTTAAAAGTCAGGCTACATTTTAATTTGTATACATTCCTTGGACAAGCACATTTATGTGCCTAAAAATCCCAGGCACAGAAAAATGATACCACCCCCCCCCCCAAACCTTGCAAGAGAGCAGTTCTATCAATCGCGGGGTCCCAGTACTGGGACAGCCTTTGACCCTGTTGCTTCCTTTAACAAAAGCTTTGCAATGGCAGGACGGCAAATACAGTGTAATTTGTGGGGGCCCTTTTCTCTTCTACAGTCACTAATTTAATAATAGTTACGGATACTGCCAGATACAGATGGGGGAGCTTGGATTCTGGATTTGTCAGTCAGCGTGGCACTTCAGTTCCAGAATTCTATTTGCGTAACAGTCTCCTGGAGCTCAGGACAATCTGTTTAGTTCTCTAGGCCTTTCTTCTTGTTGTTGAAAGAAAGGTAGTATGGATTCTAATTGACAATACCGCAGCTGTGTGTTGACAAGCAAGATGGGATTCACAACCTATCCCTAGGGAAGCAGTTGGTGCATATCTTTTTACTATGTAACTTCACAAGGCTTATGGGACTTTTCTCTTCATCTGCACTGTATACTGCTTGCCTGCATACTGTATTGTGTTAGACACCGTATCTGGATCTTCATGTTTAACCATATATTTAATGTATGGCTAAATATTAAGAATTTGTCACATTAAACACAAAATATGAGTGGCATAAATTGCATTAGACACTTTTGTCTCCTACTAAGAAACACACAAGATTTTGATGTTGTGTTGCAGCAAACGTTATACAGACCTTGTTAGAAATTTTTTGGAAATTGAAATAGAAATGTATAAGATTGTGAAATAGTCTTCCAAGGAAAGTGTTGGAAGCCCCATCATTTGGGACTTTTAAAAGTAGACTGGACAAAGCCCTAAAAATAATATTAAAAAAATAGGAAATAATCTTGCACTGATAGAAGGATGGACAGATGATCTAGTAAGTCTTTTTAACATCTATAATTATCCAAAAGGTTTTCCATGATGTAACTAATTTCACAGGAATGACTAATAAATCATTTAAGGACCATAACTAGAGAATCTTTATAAGAAATGCTGAAAGATTATTGGCTTTAATTGCCTGAATGTTTTTAGGAGTCTAACTAAAGCAAGTTGGAAGCCCTTATGCCTTCATTTTCCAGATAGTATATCACTCTTAGCTTTCTGGTTTGACTCCTAAAAGCACAGGGATGAGTGCTCCCTGTTATAGTGGCCTAGGAGGACAATCCCAAACTACTGAATAGATGCAGGTATGGGAATATTTGTACAAAGGTAGCTTGCATATATCCATTTTAAAAAAAGCAAATTTGCCCCAACTTCCCTTTCTATAGAATTACTCCCCCCTCCCCCCAGAGGTCAGGCAGATTTATGGAATAAAACAGGGGCTAGAGCCAATATAACATGGTTGTGAGCTAGAGTCAACCACACATTTGTGCCAAGTAAATTTTGGAAATGATTCTCCTTTGCTGACAGTACCCTCATTACTGATTGTGTAGAGTAATTTATCAGGCATTTCTTAAAATAAACCATTCATTTATGCTAATAGGACTTGGCAGGGAGGAAAAATTGGCAGGACTTGAAGTTCCTAGTGTTTTTCTTTTTTAAAACAAAAACTGAAAAGTTCTAAGCATTTTGAGCAAACAGTTATCAGAGGCATGCATGCAGTTTATTAAAGTGACATCTAATTGCATAATAAATTTTCAAAATGGGAGGAAAGGAAATAATTCCTGTGATAAGTTGACAAAAGCAAATAGTTTGATAGCGTTGTTGAAGCACTGGCATTAATTTCATTCTTCTGCACTCATCATTGGCTAGGTTTCTGGTATTAATAAATCACTTTCGCATCTTCATGACTCATCTGTTTTCTGTATAATGGCTCATTTTTTAAATGTCTTTTTGTTCTTGCTTCTCCATGTATTCTCCCTCTGTTAGCTACCTCAGCGGAGATGTTTACTTTCTGGTACAAACTGAGGCCATCATCCTGCAAGCGCTCATGCCCCATATGTAACTTTACACAAGTGAGTAGTCCCATTGAGTTTAGTGGGACTACTTACTAGTGTAAAGTTACTCACCTGCATAATTGTTTATAGGGTCAGAGCTGTGACTTATTGCCTGATATTTACTTGTTTTCCTTTTTTAGTTGAATGGGCTCTGTCAAGATTGATATGTCTAAACATTAATCACTGCTAAAAACAACTTAAAAAGTTTCTTCTGCTTCTGAAAAATCCACAATCCCTACTGCACCAATGCTCCCTTACCCACCAAACCCTAAAAAACCTCTCATACAGTGTCCGCGATACTGATAAAATATCAGCTGCTCTAGAATGGTGACCCATCTTCAAGAAAAAATCAAAATTAGTAGGTTGTAGTGAAGTAAGGGTGGCAGTGAATCAACACAATCACTAGAGTATTTATTGTGCTACTTTATCTTGGTAACTAATTGAATGTGACATGTTGATCCTAAATTTTTATTGTGCCTTGGATTGTAACCATAATGATTAGAAAACTCAAGCCAGAATTTGCAGAGATCGAAGGCTAAATTTAGGCTATTAAGGAATCCAACAAATGTCCATGGGAGCTTTTGGGTGCTCAGTGCTTTTGAAAATTAGACTATGCAATGAAGGTACACAGGTTTACATCATTTAAGGATCTGGCCCATATTATTTTAGCCTTCTTAACAGAAAAAAGCTGTTGTAGTATTACTGTGTAGATTGCAAAACTGAGTGGAAATAGGCTATGTACATTTTTAAGCTACAAACAGTAAACTTCCAGAAGGAGATATTTGCACTTTTTGAAAGTGGAAGCTCAAATTAAATATATGGAACTACCCTTGAACCATTCGTTGAACCTGGCCTCTTCAGCTACATGTCTGTTACTCACCATCATAATTAGAGTGTCCATGCAATAGTTTTAAATGTTTCTGTTAATGCTTTCCACTTCTGTCTGCATTCTTCTCACATTGTTTCCGGCCATTAATGCAATAAAAATGTCAGCCACAAATACCAGGTTCCTTAATGGAAAAGCAAAACAAACTAAAACCACAGCCAGCACCACAGCTGAGAGATATTAATTTTCTACTGATAGTCAGAATTACCATGATATACACAATTAACTGAGGATATTTATACAGTATATGCTGTCATTTATATTGCTCATACCCTGAGACTGGAGCTGTACAAAACCACTGGATCTCACTGTAATTTTAGTTACAGGTCGTGCAACACTGAAATTGCAGCTATAATTCCTACAATCAATGCACCCCAATTATTCGTGTTAAGTAAAGTGATGGCTCCTCCCGTACCCTTTGGTTGCATGTTATGAGGAAGGATGGTCTCTTGGGTAAAGAATAGGATAGGTCTCAGAAGTAGGGTGACCACCTCTCCCTAATTGGGAGGGACAGTCCCGAAATGTACATTTCAAGTCCCTTCCCCACAGAGTTTACAGTCTAAATATAAGACAAGAGACAATGGGGTAGATACAGACAGATAGATGGGGGAGTACAAGTTAATAATGAGACAATATTGGCGTACCAGCAGCCTAACCATTGTCAAGTTTATTCTGAATATTGCATTTTTTTATCCTCTGAGAAATACCTGAAGTGTTCATGTGGTTTATACAAAAATGGGAGAGAGAGAGAGCGAGCGAGCGAGCAAGCGCAGACTAACAAAATATGTGTCTATCATCATCCTAAGCACTTTGTTTGTCTGTATGTTCTCTCCCTTTTTCCCATCCTGTGTCTCTCTTGTCTTGGGGGGTTTGTCTACACTAGAGTTTACCGCAAGTTAACTGGTTTCCATTTAACTTGAGTTAGCTAAAACATTTGTACATGTGAATCTGGGCACTAAACAGATATTTGTTCCAGAATGCAAATGTTTGTGATTTACCCTAAGGCTCAACCATTTGTGTCCTGAAACAAATGTCTATGCCATGTCCAGACTAGCATATACAAACATGTTAGTTAACTCAAGTTAATTGGGTTAAGCTGTTCAGGAAGGGGCTGTTTCTTCTCAAGTGTATGTACACTACCTAGCACAATGGAACCCTGATCCTTTTTGGGGTCTTATGTAGCTACCATAAGATATATTAGAGAGGTCTGCCTTTCATTTATTCATTCAGATAAATGACCTAGTCCATGTCAACACATGAAAACGTTTTGTTTTTCCAACCTAAGCTTTCCTTAGTAATGGTTGTCTCAAATAGGATGGTTGAAGAAACCAGGGAATTAAAGGATTTGGCAAATACAACTTTAGCAGGGTAGGGATGAGGGAGATCCCTCCTATCAGCCTGTTTGAGAACAGTGTGAGATCTAGAGAGAGCAGCTTCTATCTGATAGGAATTTTGCATAGGTCCTCCTGTTTTGGACAACACTTCCTCCTTGTTCTAG
This sequence comes from Chrysemys picta bellii, assembly GCF_011386835.1. Lineage (NCBI taxonomy): Eukaryota > Metazoa > Chordata > Testudines > Emydidae > Chrysemys > Chrysemys picta. The sequence continues at coordinate 97,043,739 of NC_088792.1, forward strand.
TGTTTATTTAAAGAAATCTATTTAAGATCACTGGTTGCATTCATTGCTATATATTATTGTGCCTCCCAACTGTACAGAGTTCAAACTGTACACTTTTCAGGGCAAGGATTATCTCATACAGCATGTCTGTACAGCAGTCAGCACCGCGGGGCCTCAATCTGGATTTACACCTCTGGGCACAATACTAAGAGAAATGATCAGTCAACTAATAATCATATCAAGTATGAAAAATCAGAAAGCAATATGTTTGAAACTGAGAGAGCGAAGTAAAGGCAGAAGGTTCTGAATATAATGGAACCACTGTTCTTCCCCTTAACACATATACACAGTCCCCTTCTAAAACCCCCTGGCAGTATTGACACTCCAAGCATTGCAGTATGGGTAGCAAGTATTACTGGAGAGAGCAGTACTGTTTGCTTATTTAACAAGTCTCCATTGCTTTTGAGGAGGCGACACAGGGATATGATGTGCTTTAATAGAATTTTGTCTGACATCAGTGTCAGGTCAGAATTTAGACTCTGGACCTGCAAACACTTGTCTACACATGTGAGTAATCCCACTGACCTCATTACTTGTGTGTGTAATTATTTACAGAGCCTTAGATTGTTAGCTGTTTGGGGCAGGGACTGTTCGCTTTTCTTTATTTCTAGGAAGTGCCTAACATTTAGGGTTTCAGATACAATCAGTAATAAGAGGAGGCTGCTGAGGTGACTCTCTTCACACCACTGTCTGAGAAGGAATGGCTTTGGGATATGAATATGGGCAATGAGTTTATGACTGGTCTGAGGCCCCAAATGTGTCGGGAGGTGCCATTATTACTGCATCCCATGGCCTATATTGCAACTGAAAGGGTGCTCAGTGCCCAAGGGAGAGGGGGGGGAAATGGCTGGAAAATGCGGGAAGAGGTGGATTTTGAGGTTTTCCCCTGCCCCAAACTCCTGCAGAGATTCCTTCTCATAAGTCTGTTTACCCAGACTTTTGTGCGGGGATGCCTAATTTGGCACCATATGATCTTTTTTTTCAAGTGCCCCTGTGTGCTATCTTAAAAGTCAGCACAGACATTCCAACCTGTAGCGGCATTTCAGTGGTTCCATCTGTATTTAGTCTCAGTGTAGTGGAGATAGGACTGAAACCTATTAACACTTGTAAAGTTCCATTTTCAAAATCTTTCATTTGAAAATATAAATGCAGTGCGAGGCAAAGTAAAAGTTGAAAAGGTTATCTTTTATCTCCTTCAACCAATGGGGAGAAATCCTAATCTAATTTGGTTTGGATGCGGGTATTGTGTTTTTTTGGGGGGGTTGGTTTTTTTTTGCCTCCCTACGTTTAGAAGATGACTGTTCCTCATTTGTCCCCAGCTGTAAGTAATATGAGTTAAATAGCTCAGTGAAGCAGTACGGTTATTTACTGGTCAGAAAACATTACAAATGATTGAAGGCTTTTTATAAAGAGGTGGCTGAGAATTGTTCTCATTTGCTTCCAATTGAAAGTTTAATGCTTGCGGGATATGAGAGCTAATGCAAATCTAATGGCAGAAACAAATTTTTGAATAAATACCATTGTTTGTGTAAATTTCATTTTTCTATTAGCCTCAGGTTTACAAATGGTTGATCATATATTTTAAATAAATGAGGCAAGATTTTCTAAAGTGATTTTTGGATGCCTGACTTGAGATACCTTTAAAGGGGCCTGATTTTCAGAATCTACTCCACCCTGCCATTGTCTCCATCTCGTTTTTCCCCTTCACTGAAATTGAGGCTTTCTGACTGCTTTCATCCTCAACCCCCTTTATCTGTCCCAACAACTCTATCCCCTGCTAGCACCTGATTTCTCCTTCCCCAATTCTTACCTCTTCCATTACCATTTGCCTCACCCTCTCACATTCCCCCGAGTCCCTCCTGTCACACTCCATCCATACTTTGGTCTTCCCCGTCATAAAAAATACCCACCTCACATCCCTCTCCTCTGTCCCTTTTGCTTCCAAGCTCACTGAACATACTATCTGCTGCTGCTGTCTGAAATACTATTTTATCCAACTCCATTCTAGAACCACTCCAGTCTGTCTTCCACCCTCACTTCTCCACACACTAAAATCCCTAATGATGACATTTTAGCTTGTTCTCCATTCTCATCCCTAGGTCTCAGAATATTTCCTCTCCAATGATATGTGGTTATTTGAGTAGCATTGTTTTCTTTGTCCCCCTCCCCCCAAAAAAGGAAAAACAAAATAAGTGCTCTGCTGCTCCTTTTTCTTTAAAAAGTACTTGGCACTCATGAGCAACCCTACAGTAACAAACCATTTTGGGTGAAAAAAATATGCTGAGGAGTAAACCAACTTCAGCTTGAAGCTTCTGATAAGGAAACATGAGTTAACAATATTATTATTTTCAGAATGCTGAGAACTAAACTGAGAATGCCCTTTCTAAAGGTTGCAAACTCAAGTCCTGCCCTTTTGATGCAGCATAGCATTTTTGTTTCTCTGTGGGGCTCAGCTGGAGTCTCGCCTTTCCTCACTGGTCTGCCAAGTAACTTTTGTGCTGAATCACTGACTAGTTCTACTGTATTTGGCTTGGACATGAGGACCTCCCCTGAATACTCCATCTCTCTTTCCTCACAATCCTTCCCCCACCCCCCCACACACATACTAATTGTTTCCTCTGTGTCCTGGGGCATTTTCTTAAGTTTTCTGGAGCTTGTGTAATATTTGATCTTGGATCTGGATGTGCAACAAAATGAAAATCATCCCTGTGTGATCAACTTTTTAAGTGTTGCTTGCTTGACAGTGTTTAAGGAATTTTGGAGCAGTTTTTCTGCTTGCTTAGGGATGGATATTAGATCTTCTCAATACCTCCTTTCAGACAACTAAATATAAAAAAAACTCTGTCATTTTTATTCAATTTTTGAGCAAAGGTTTTTGTTTATCCCTTTATTGCTTTTGGAATAATAAAAAATGATAGTGTAGTTGCGCCTACACATTCTCCTCTCCCCACATCCCTAGAAAATCAAGGATCTCCCTCCTTTACCATGCCATAGCATAAGGATGAGGTGAAACCATGCTTTTAGTGTTTCTGAGAAAGGTAACAGGAACCCAATGGGTGGTCTTTTTTAAATGGAAGGCAGGCTTCCAGTCACTGTGACTCCTGGCTAGTAGAGTTCAAAACTTTTACCAGGCAGATCTCTAGTGAAGGGAACATTGCACTGTGGGATTGTTGCCAAAGGACTGATTATATCGGTACAGGTATATGTGCATCTACGCTGGTACACTGTGCCAATATAACAACACCAGCCAGAGGCTTATGTTGCATCTGAAAGAGAAATAACTGTGCCATCAGATGTGGAGGGTTTTGTGGTAGGTTGTAAAACTAAGTGTGATCTTTCACCAGGCTATGAAAACAGAATACAAATTTTTCCAATAGAACTTTCTAGTGTAGACCAGACCTGAGTGTCATCATCAACCTTTTTAAAAATAAGGGAGTTAAGAACCGAAAATGCTAGTGGCCTATTGACCTCACTTGACCAGACCATATGTGATTTGTTTAGGTTGACACAGGAAATCTTTGACAGAGATGGGAATAAAAACAATGGGAGAAATCCTTGCCGCACTGAAGTTAATGCTAAACATTTCTAAGTCCCCTCTTCTCTAGCTCTCCCACTGCCCTGTCTTGTACTTCATACTTGAAGGAATCCTTTCCTTGTTCTACTTTAAGAGGTTTAGTTAGCAATGTGTCCTCTGAATCTCTTGTAAATGTACGTTTTCAATTGCATCAACGTACATTTCCTCGAGAATGACACATACACAAAAAAGGCAACTCTTGTCTGATATATGAAACCCGTCACTATTCATAAGATTTTTGAGAAAAGAGGAAATTGCTAAGGATTAGGTTTATACCACTTGAACATGTCTCAGAAGTGCTACTCTGTAAAGCTGGTCAGCAAAAAGAAAAAAAAATGAAATCCCAATAGTATTCCAGAGTTTTGCATCCTGTAGTTTATTAAATTTGTCAGTAGAAGCAGCAAGGATTATGGCAGCAGATTTATTAATTTTAGGAAATCCTGCCATGAAGGACCTGTTGCTGGCCCTCTGATAGAAAATGCAGTGAATGTATTTTGTAGAAGACTAGCATTGTGTTCCTGCAATGAAGTTACCTGTTGCAAATAAATCCCTGTAGCAAATCCCTTGCAAGCTGCTTGCGTTGAAGTCGATGGTATTATGTTTTATGTAGGGTTACCATATTTCCACAATCAAAAAAGAGGACACTGGGGGGGGGGGGGGAGAGAGCCCCGCTCTAGCCCTGCCCCCGCCCTGCCCCATCCACTCCCTCCCACTTCCCACCCCCTGACTGCCCCCCTCAGAACCCCCAGCCTCCCCCCCTCCTTGTCCCCTGACTGCCCCTCCTGGGACCCCTGCCACTAACTGCCTCCTAGGACCCTACCTGTCACCTGACTGCCCCGACCCTTATCCACACCCCCACCCCCAGACAGACCCCCGGGACTCCCATGCCCTATCCAAGTGCTCCCCGCCCCCTGACAGGACCCCAGAACTCCTGACCCATCCAACCCCCTCTGCTCCCTGCCTGCCTTGACCCCTCTCCACACCCCTGCCCCCTGACTGCCCCCCTCAGAACCCCCAGCCTCCCCCCCTCCTTGTCCCCTGACTGCCCCTCCTGGGACCCCTGCCACTAACTGCCTCCTAGGACCCTACCTGTCCCCTGACTGCCCCGACCCTTATCCACACCCCCACCCCCAGACAGACCCCCGGGACTCCCATGCCCTATCCAAGTGCTCCCCGCCCCCTGACAGGACCCCAGAACTCCCGACCCATCCAACCCCCTCTGCTCCCTGCCTGCCTTGACCCCTCTCCACACCCCTGCCCCCTGACAGCCCCCTCAGAACCCCCAACCCATCTAACCCCCCGGCACCCTGTCCTTGACTGTCCCAACCCCTCTCCACACCCCTGCCCCCCTGACAGCGCCCCCTGAACTCTCGACCCATCCAACTCCCCCGGCGCTCCCTGTCCCCTGACTGTCCCCCTTCTCCAACTCCCCGAACCCCTTATCGTGCCTCTCGGCTTAGAGCAGGTGTCTGGCTCCGCCCCGCCCCGCCCTGCCCCACCCGAGCGGGGTGCTGAGGCTGTGGAGGAGGGGGGAAGCGGGGAAGGGGCTCTGGCCGCCGCTGCCAGCCCTGCCGCTGTGTTCCCTCACAGGTGCACAGCCCCGCCCCCCCAGTGCTGCCGGGCGGCGTGCTAAGACTGAAGGGGATGGGGGGAGCCAGGAAGGGGCTTTGGCTGCCGAGGCCCCAATGCGAGTGGCGCTCGGCCACCCTGTCAGCTGTTTTTCGGTCGATAAATAGCTGACTGGGGGGAAATCCCGGACATTTTTAGATTTTTAGAAATCCCACCCTGGATGGCTATATAAAGAGCGAAAAGCCGGACATGTCCGGGGAAACCTGGACATATGGTAGCCCTATTTATGCATCCTTGCATAAAGGAAGATTTTATGTAACAGTGGGTGTTCAAAGACCTAACTGCAATGTACAGAATTAGATCAGTCCCTTTGTTGTTTTAACTTGCAACATTAATATCTAGAGGCTTACTATTGCTAGTTTAAAGATTCATTCTTTACTCCTTCAGGATCTTACTCTCAATAGGAAGTGCCTTCAGTAGGACTTGCTGATCTCAACGCTCCTCAGGATCAGCCCTCAGCAAACTATTGGCATGTCTAGACTAGGAAAAGAGATTGTGTTTAAAACTGTGTGTTTTGAAACTTGTTGGCTAACACGTTTTTAGGTAGGATCTATTTTCCTAGTCTAGGCAGGCCCTATGACACACTCTTTTTCCTTCCCTAAAGAAAAATGCTCTCTGTTAAGGTTGTGAAATTCTTAGTTTCCCTTCTGTTATCATTAAAGCTTTGTTATATACCCCATGTGAGTCCTAGTTTTGTTGTTGTTAGATGGTCATGTCTAACTTCTAAAGGATTGACATAGGGATTAATTTATGCCAAAACTGAATATAAAAGCTCACCAAGTATATTTGAAGTATGAGGCCAGAAAAACGGTACTGATTTCATCCCAGAAGAAACACCAACTTTCACTACTACTTGTTCTTATGTATGATGTTTTATGTTTCTCTGAGGTTGTTTCTGGCAGTTCTAGACAGCGAGTTGGTATAAGGGACACATCACAGAGGATATTTGATTTACACATAGGAGCGATATCACATCTTGCAGGCCAATCTCTTCATAAACCACAGACCCCCTCTGCTTCTTTCACTTAATTCAGGATTTCTGAATTTTGGAAAGAGGCTGAATACAATATATTCACAGTCCTATGCACAAGCTGCAGTCAGAGAAGCTGTCCATATGATCTTATATGCACAGTAGATAGGATGTTAGTCCTGTTTATTTTCACATTTCTGAATCAGGATTCAGATATGAACAAGCATCAACAATAATACTTCTAAAGTCTAATCTACTGAGCTATTTCTTTCTTTTTTTCCTTCTGTCTTCCCAGTATCTCATTTTCTTTTTCTTCTTTTCCTACCAGTCTCACATACTCCTCTACCTGCAACTACAGGATCTCCCTGAAACGACATCATTGTGTTGATGCCAATTCAGAATGCAAATACCATGAGATTGCCTTTCCTGTAGAATATCAAGTGCATTTCTTTTGGAAATACCAAGCCATCATGTTAATAAGTGTCTAGTGTTTTGGGCGCTCAGTTTGAGACATCTTAGAAGGACCCTGATTTTCAGAAATCGTCAGAGCACTCACCCTCTGAAAAACAGACTATTAGGGCACCCATAATCACTAGTCAATTTTGAAACTGTTGACCCATGGGTGTGACAGTCTCAGAATATTTGTGCCAGTTCAGATTAGAGTTTACACTATATTAGTCACAAGAAATAAACTTGAGATCTGAATATAAAAGTGTTAATATAGCTCAGTGCCTTCCATTCCATTTCTGGCTAATTTGATCCTTTATAAAAAATTAAATTGATGGAGATATCCCATCTCATAGAACTGGAAGGGACCTTGAAAGGTCATTGAGTCCAGCCCCCTGCCTTCACTAGCAGGACCAAGTACTGAGTTTGTCCCAGTTCCCTAAGTGTCCCCCTCAAGGATTGAACTCACAACCCTGGGTTTAGCGGACCAATGCTCAAACCACTGAGCTAGCCCTGCCTCCTTCAGTCAATTTGATGAAAATCTTAGAGACTAAATCTTATGTATTAAAATGATACAATTTACATCTGCTTTTTTATAATTTTTGATCACTTTAAGTAGGATTTTTTTTATATTTCAGGCACACACTATAAAAAGTTGCTTTTTAAGGTAAAATTTATGAAGGTAGTTAAAGTAAAGGAGAATGAGTTAGTGGCTGTTGGGAATAGAGCTCAGGGACATAGATCTTCAACTGATGTTAATTGTCAGAGCTACACTGACTTCATTTGGGCTATGACAGTTTACATCGGCTGTGGATCTGGCCCCAAGACTCTTTACTTAAAAGCAGCTGATGTAACCACTAGTTTATTGAAAATCAGTAAATTTGCTGGGCTAAGAAAATGCAGACTGATGTTGGGTCTCACTGTTGGTCTGAGTCACACAGAAACAAATAGCAATCAGATTAATCTGATGAGATGGACATATTATTTCTCAAACCCAGTACAGGAAAAAAAGTCTTGCAGTACCACCAACAGATTGTTGCTTCATCTATCTGGAATAAATAAATTTAATTACAGTATTTATTATGTGAATAATGCAAAAAATAATATATAAACAAAAATGAAGGGTGTGAAAACCAGCCCACTCTGAATCCAGGCATCCATTATTTTCCCCTTGTTGTTTTGATTTCTTGATCTGAATCTGTTTTTACTTTTATTTGAGGTCAGCCTTTAAGATGTCTACACGAAAAACATGCCTTTATAAATACAGCTGGCATTTCATCTTGCAGCATGAATTCAGATGATCCTGACACTTTTAAGGGTCACTAATTCTTTGGTGAGTTTGCCCATGCCTGTTTAAAACATGTCAGTTACAGTACATGCTGTAAAGTACAGGCTGTTTAGTTAACAATAGAGATGGGTCCAAGCCACAAAGACCTAAGTAGGCCAGAAAATAAAAATGAAGAAAATAAGATTGAGTTGGGCCAGAAATGCTAGTCTTTCTCTCAGTCTCACACATTGCTTTGAATGTGCAATGTGAAACTGGTTGGCTTATTTAAACAATGTGTGTAGCAGAGCAGTGGTGTGGGAATGGGAGATGTGGGCAGCAGAGGGTGTTGGCTGCCAGCTGGGTATTCAGGAGCTGGGTAGGGGATGTGTGGGAGGTCGGGAGAGCAGTAGGGCATAGAAGTTGATGGTGGGTGAAATGGAGGAAGAAAGGGAGATTGTTGGACATTGTGGGTAAGGGAGGGTATCAAGGGGTGGTGAGTGACAGGGATACATGTAAGGGCTGCAGCAGCAGGAATGCCGAACAGTGGGATATGGGAGATATTGGTTGGTGGAGGCTATCCTGGGGGTGATAGGGCAGGGTTTGGATATTGGGAGGGGGAGAAGGAAGTAGGGCTTTGGAGATATCAGAGGGCAAGTATAACAGCATGGGTGTTGGTGAGGCTGGGTGGCAGTAGGGTGGTGTGCAAGGGGACATGGGAGAATAAGGATAAGGAGTGTTGGTTTGCATGGGGAGGTAGGGGTTTTTGGACACAGAAGGAGAGTGGAAGATTGGGTGGTGGGCAGAGGGATATGGGGCGGTCTTTGATAGAAGGACAAGCTTTGTAGGGGCTGCAGGAGGCATGGGATTGGTAGGGCAGCCATGGGATATGGGAAGATAAAGAGGTAGAGTAGAGCAGGGACAGCAGAAGAGGTTTCTGTGAATACAGGGGATGGAGGCATGGGGGTTGAGGGGTTTATTAAAGCCTTGCTTGACCCCATGCTCGTTCTAGAGCTTTCTGCCTGCCCAAACAAACCAGCTGTTCCTAGCCTCCCAATCTGTTTCTACAGCCTCCTCCATTTTCTCCCACAGCCAATCTCGCTGTTTAGCCCTCCTGATACTTTTTGGTATTTGGAGCTGGGTATTTCAACCAAGAATTGCAGTATGTAAATTACCCGAAGAGGAATGAAGATGATTAGTTGAGTTGCTTCTAGTGTAACACTATGTATAACCTATTGACTATAAGTATAAAAAATAGATACCGTAATCTTAATAATGTCGCTTAAGTACAACCTAATTTCTTGTAATGTGCCTGTTCCCTGAGTTTTATATGAGTTTTAAAAAAATGAAAAGTTTAATGGGTTAGTAGTAACTAGCCATTTTTTAGCTAGATGGCCCTGAAAATATGATACTCAAACAGAACAGTTTCTTAAAAAGTCCATTTTACATTAATTTAACTCATAAACTAACAGATTTACTTGAAAATCCTCCGCAAATTCACTCTTTGATCACAAATTCTGAGCTGCTCATTTGGAGAAGAGACTGTTGTCTTCATTCATTACAAAAAGGATGAATCAGTGTTTGAAGTAAACAACTAAACTCACCTTTAACGGTTTTGGCATCACTAACTGTTCCATAATCCCTTACTGCTATTATTTTATTATTTATTTAATTGTATTTGTATTACAGTTGCACTTAAAAACCCCAAGCAAAATAAGAACCCCGCTGTGACTGGCACCACAAAAACAAATTAATGTACATTTTGTACAAAATAGTGAGAAACAGCCCCTGTCCCAAAGAACATACAGTTGAGGTCATGATTCTGCAGTTGATAATGCATTGGCAGGCTGTCTGCCCACATTCTATCAATTGCAGCATCAGGTCCTAAATAGACACGACAGACCATCCGGGATCAGAACAAAATATCCCCTCCTGGCAGAGTATTACACAACAGATCAGATAGAGTATGGGAAAGTGGATCATATTCCCCTGAAGCAGGTTTGGCCTCTTTGGGAGATAGGATGCTAGACTACTATTATTTTTATGTGTTTGACATTAGTGCCAAAATGCTCCAATAAATATCAGAGCCCATTGTGTCAGGCACTATAAAAACACATAGGAAGTTCCTACCCCAAAAAGCTTACAATCTAAACAGAAAGGACAAAGTCTGGGGGGGAAGGGAGAGGAGACAGGATCACAGAGAGGTGAAGTGACTAGCTCGTGGTGACAGAGCAGGTTAGCAGCAGATTCAGGAGTAGAACCTAGATCTTTTGAGTCCCAGGCCAGTTCCCTGTCCACTAGACCATACTGCCTCTAAGATTAGGTTGACCTGTGGTCTGTGCTGATATAACTATTTTTATTTTTCTATTTATATTGGGTGCTCTGTGTGCATCCAGCTTGCCAGGTAGAAACATCCATAAGAAATAAATCAGAAGGAGGGTCACCTTTTCCCTCCTATTAAAAAGTTTTTTTTATATTAAGTGTGAATGGAGCTGTAAAGGGAGAATTATAATAGATAAATATACAGAGTAGATTTAAATGCTCCCGTATCATAGAGAGCAGTTCCTCTTCCTTTTAAAGCTTTTTTTTAAAGGAATACCATCAAGGATTACTACAAGCAAAAATAACAGCTGTCTTTGAAATTAATTTTAAAATTAATATAATCTCTAACAGGTACATATATAAGGGGTGAAGTAATTCCTGGCATTCTTCAATTGATACAATATCTGAAAGTTAGGGGGAAAACATTAGAATCCAGGAAAACGACATAAAGTATTTTATTTTATGATTTTTTTCCTCCTGCAAGTGGATGAACAAGTATTACAAACATGCTCTACACCTGTAAGATCCAGTTATATGGCAGGTAACCAGGGAATATTGAGTGTGTTAAAATAAAATCTGCACATTGAATCAGGCAGAGAACAGCTGTCTTAGAAATCAGCCCAAGAATCGAAAATAATCTATGAAAGGTCTTTAAATTAGCTTTAAACACTTTTGCGTGCTCCCAATGCAGAAGATAGGCTCTGTGCTTTGTGAATTAAGAAAGCAGTTGGTATGGTTTCCTGGAATTGGGCTGCCTTGTTAAGACTGAGAAGCTCAATTAAAATGTTGTAAGTAGAAAGTTGTGTAAGTCTTTGTGATATTCTGCTTCACAATATGGGTCCACATTTTATTAGGCTGAGTATTGTGTTCTCAGTCAAATTAATGTCAAGCTATTAGGAGAGAGAGATATAGTCTTTTCAGCAGCATGTTGTTTCTTTGTGAGAAAGAACTATATTCCAATTGGCATGTTTGTGCAAAAGAATAGAAATAAGCTTTCCTATTGTAATCGGATACTGTAAGGATAGTAGTAAGTTAAAAAAAAAAGTTGGAAACCCAATTAAAGCACAGGACTAGGGAGATAATTTTGGACTATAGTATAGTAAATACTTGGCACTTTAATGCATTGAATAATACTGAGCTTGGGAGGAACCTACAGGCAAAAATTAAGTTGTTACTCAGACCAGAGTTAGAGTTCACTTATTATAGCACCTTTTATTTTTGTACTATGTAAACTGTCAGTGCCACGGAAATACTAAGGGCTTGTTTACATGTCAACTGGGACCAAAATGACTAAATTAGTTTTAATTCACACCTTGAGTTATCTCAGTTTGCAGACTGCATGTGGACGCTCTCCTGTTGGATTAAATATGTCCTATTTCAATTTAATGTAAATTGATTTTCTACTGATTTAAATTAAATTGAAAGAGAACACATTTAATCCAAAGTGAGACTTGCAACTGAAGTAACTATGGGTGCGAAGTAGAACAGATCAGTTATTTTGTGTACACAAACCATAAAACCCCTGGCAATTCAAGTACATTTACACCCAATCTAAGGCTCCTTTCCATCACCAGAGCAGTGTAAAGGAGTCTTAGTATAAATGAGAATTAGGTCTTTAGTGTCGAAGGAGGAGACATTAAGGGCTTTAATAATATTTATCAGCACGTCTAAGAGAAAGCACTGCCAATTGTCTGAGGTTAACAGGTAGGGGTGGGGGTGTAGATTGAAGGGATTGCAGTGAAAAAGCAGATTCTTGAGAGCAAAAGAAATACGGTAAAATGAAAACCCACAAGTGCAAGTGGCAAAGGATCAAAGGTGATGGGGTGTGTGGGAGGAAGGTGCTGCTGATCCTTCCAGACATTCAGTGATGGAAAAATTCTATTAAAAACCAGCACCTGCTGCTTAAGATTAGAGCTTCGGAATTACACAATGAGTAAGTAAAAGCACTTTGCTTCACAGTTAAAGGGGAGTAAGTGAAATGGCCAAAATATCAGGAGATGGGGGAAAAAAACAGAGGCTGGGGAATTTTTAATGAAACTGATATGTGTGTATTTGAGATGGGATATTGCTTATGAGTGGCTGGTTTCAATCTGATTTTAATTTTGTCTCCCAAGCTTTTCAGTAGTCTTCTTGAGCGCAAAGTGTCTTTTAGTTGTAATACGGGGCTAGACAAAAGAGCTTTGGATGGCTTCCTAACCTTATGCCTCATTCCTCTTCATGGGTGTGTCTGGCTCTTAAATTTCTGTTTCTTAATCCCCCGCTAGTCTTTTGTGGGTAAGGAGAGATGATTTCTGACTCTTTCACTCTTTGCAGGGGAGAATGCAACATTGAAATCCCTGTCTGACATAAGAGGGGCTGGCAAATGTTGAAAGCCACAAGAACTTAGATATAGAGGCAGCCTATACTTAACTCTCTCTCTCTCTCTCTCTCACCCCCCCCCCCACCTCCCCACTCAAAGGTTGCCAACCCTCCAGGATTGCCCTGGAGTCTCCAGGAATTAAAGAATAATCTTTAATTAAAGATAATGTCATGTGATGAAATCTCCAGGAATTTGTCCAACCAAAGTTGCCCAAATCAAACTGAAGGCTACTTGGTTTGAAGGCTGTTTCTCTGTACCCCACATTGCTTTGATAGTTTCAACTAGCTGAGCTGAATATCGCATGTCAGGGACTGGCAGGAGGCAATGGAAAGCCAAAACAATTCCCTCTCCTTCAGAGTGAGACAGTGTTGATCAAATTGTCAGTTATAAATTAATAGGAGTTTGGGCCAAATCTGGAATACGTCCTTTCCCTACCACACTCCCAAAGCTCAGATCCAAATGCTGTGTCTTCTTTTAAGAATTTAAAGTGAAAATAAAACAGATGATTGTTTGGAATAGGAGGTAGCAGGAGAATGCAAGCCGTCTGAGAGAACTGCTTCAGTGCTTGTTCATTTTGCTTGCTCAATCAAAGGGCCTTATCACCTCTTGTGTATTTCTGCTAACAAAAAGAAACCCTTGGCCCAGATGTTCACAAGTGACTAATGATTCTGGGTGTCTCAATTTTTCAGTGCCTAACTTGAAACATCTTAAAGGAGATTGATTTTCAGTGGGTGGGTGTTCAGCACTTTCTGAAAATCAGTCCCCTTTCATTAGGGTTACGATATTTAAAAAATAAAAAAAGAGGACACGCCACGGGGCTCTGGCTCCGCCCCAACTCCGCCCCTTCCCCGCCCATTCCCCAAAGTCCCCGTCCTAACTCCCCCTCCTCCCTCCCAGCCACGCGAAAAGGGCTGCCCGAGCGCTACCGGCTTCACGGTTTGCCGGGAAGCCCCCCCCAGACCCTGCGCCCCCAGCCGGCGCTTCCTCAGCACAGCTGGAGCCCGGGAGGGGAAGTGCCCAGCCGGGGGCGCAGGGTCTGGAGGCTGCCCAGCAAACCCGTGAAGCCGGTAGTGCTCAGGCTTCGGGCAGCCCCCATGCCTCCGGACCCTGCGCCGCCGGAGCAGAGCAGCTGGAGCCCGGGAAGGGAAGTGCCCGGCCAGCGGCTCGGGGTCCGGAGGCATGGGGGCTGCCCGAAGCCGGTAGCGCTGGCTCGGGCAGCTTGGCTCTTAAACAGAGCCAAAGAGTCAGGGGAGGATCAAAGCAGCTGGAGCCCGGGAGGGGAAGTGCCCAGCCGGGGGCGCAGGGTCTGGAGGCTGCCCGGCAAACCATGAAGCCGGTAGCGCTCGGGCTTCGGGCAGCCCCTATGCCTCCGGACCCTGCGCCCCCGGCCGGGCACTTCCCCTCCCAGGCTCCAGCTGCTGTGCTCCTCCCCCGACTCTTCGGCTCTGTTTAAGAGACGAGCTGCCCGAGCGCTCCGGCTTCAGGCAGCCCCCATGCCTCCAGACCCCAGCCGCCGGCCGGGCACTTCTCCTCGACGGCTCCAGCTGCTCTGCTCCTCCCCGGACTCTTCGGCTCTGTTTAAGAACCAAGCTGCCCGAGCCAGCGCTACGGGCTTCGGGCAGCCCCCGTGCCTCCGGACCCCAGCCGCCGGAGCAGAGCAGCTGGAGCCGGGGAGAAGTGCCCAGCCGGTGGCTGGGGTCCGGAGGCAAGGGGGGCTGCCCGAAGCCGGTAGCGCTGGCTCGGGCAGCTTGGCTCTTAAACAGAGCCGAAGTCTGAGTCCGGGGAGGAGCAGAGCAGCCGCTGGAGAGGAAGTGCCCGGCCGGTATTTTTCCCGGACATGTTCGGCTTTTTGGCAATTCCCCCCGGACAGACGTTTGATTGCCGAAAAGCCAGACATGTCCAGGAAAAACCGGACGTATGGTAACCCTACCTTTCATGCATCTCAGGTTGGCCATGCAAAAACAAAGACCTCCAAAATCACTAAACACTTTTCAAAATCTCAGCCAAAATTTTTAGCAGCCTGTGCTAAAGGAGTCTGAACACCTTCCCCAGAAATAACTAAAAATACAATATGCAATTGCCCAAGTAATTCAAAACAAAATACCAATCCAAAATATCAAATCAAACTCCTCCTTTGCTATGGAGGGTACCTGTATAGTGTGGTTCTCCTGCAAATGTGTGGGAATCAGAGTGGGTAAAAAAATCAGTGATTATTTTAAAATTAAAAACTGTATTTTTTATTTAAACCAATTTTTTATTTTGTTATTTAAATTATAATATGTTTTTCTTTTTAAAAATAAGGCTGTTTAAAATTAAATCTGAATTTGATAGACAATATGTTACAGCCTAAACTAATTACAATTTAGTTCCAAATGTGAATCATGTTTTGATAAGAGACGTTTATGTATCCAAAACATTTAAGGTTTGGTTTAATAAAGATTTTATATACTGTTTTGTGTGTTTAAGTAAATTCCAGTTACCATCCTAATGCAGCTTGATATAAATCATGAGCAAAAAGTTAATTATCTAGTAAATAAGCAAAATATCTTTCACCAATTTCTAATATATTAAAATGTCCAATTAATAAGACTCTGGAAATATTAAGCTGTATAATTTCTTATTAAATATATATAGTGATAGTTTACCCTTCTAGGTAGCAAAAAGAGCAGCATGGGGCCCCAGAGGTGTAGTGAATAGGCCCACCAGTGTTCACTAGCCCATGCCGCTAGCTGCTGGGTTGGTAGTGAAGACCACAGTGGTTTCAGTGGTGGATAGGAGTGTTATGTTCTACAACGGTGTAGCAAGCATGTGGTGGATTAGCCACTGGGCCAATGGGGCCCATGCCCAGGGGCCCTGACCTATTGGGGGCCCCCCAGAAAAATGGGCACCCTGCACCCTGACCCACTCTGCTGGGCCAAGGGGGGGCAAGGCAAGCCCTCATGCCCCAGCCCCATTTCCCTGGCAGGAGTGCAGGGGAGGGGGCGGAGGGGGCTGCTGGCAGAAGGGGGGTGGAGGGGCCTCCACTTGCTCTGGCCCAGGGCCCCACAAACCCCTAATCCACCTCTGAGCAAGTGGATGCAGGCATAGCAGTTGTCTGCTACTACAGAAAGCACATGGAATGATTCCGCATCAACAGCTATAGACTACACCCTAGCTCCTGCCAATTGTCTTGTGAATGCATGCCACCGGAGCATAGGTGAATGGGTGAGAGAGCGTGGATGGGGCAACACAAGCCATTACCATTAAAACCAATTATTGCGTGTGTTCTGATGACACAGGAAAATCTTACAATCATGGGTGAGTGGTGAAGCAATAGGCGTGACCAAGATGGCAGCTGTAGTCGCAGATTTGCATGTAGGCGGCTCACAACACCAGTTATTATAGCTTTGTGGAATATTAGAATTTTAAGCGACAGCCCTACCACCACCTGACCTGAGAGAGGCACAGCACTTGTTACAAGAGAACTCGTCAGGTATAGGGCTGACATTGCTACACTCAGTGAAACCAGACTTATTGTGAAGGGCAGTTCACAGAGATTGGTCCAGGGTACATGTTTTTCTGGCAAGGTCACCCATCTTCAGAGCCACGACAGTTGGGTGTTGGCTCTGCTTTAACAACTCCATTGTTTCCAAGCTTGAAAGTCTACCTCAAGGCGTAAGTGATCAACTAGTTTATGGTTCTACAATTGCCATTGAAACATATGTGGCAGGTTACCATCATCAGTGCTTTTGTCTGACCATGACAAATGCTAACGATGAAAAAAAAAAGTTCTGTAGTGACTTAGACAAACTTATCATGTCTACATCATCATCAGATAAACTGATTATCATGGTGGACTTTAATGCAAGGGTTGGAAGTAATGCAGTAATCTGGCGGCTTGCCATTGGACAGCATGGGATTGGGAGAGAGAATAGCAATGGAACTCTGCTACTTAGTGAGGTGTAGCAGTGCCTTCTCCCGGCCCCTCCACAAACTCAGTCGGAGACTGCTCCAAAGTAAATGCACCAGTGGTCATTTATTGTTCGTGCCTGTCCCCACCACCTACTATTTACATATCTTACAGACCAACACCCTGGGAGACCGCTAGCTTCTCCTGCCAGCAGGGATCTAGAGCTCCTTGCTCCTCCCTTTCCTGTCTCTCCCCCTTTGCTTCCTCCCAGCCAGCTTTATATAGCAGGCTGGCCACTCAGGCCCGCAGGTGCATCCCCTCAGGTGATTAGGGCGTGGCCTTGCCGGCCACTCCTAATTAATCCCCCTTTTAAGCGGAGCTGGGCTAACAGGGGCCTGGCTTGGATCTCCTAGCCAGCACCCTGTTACATGAGTACATCAAACAGCAATTAGCAATCACAAATACCTCTTTCCGCCTCCCAGACAAAAAGAAAACATCATGGATGCACCTACTATCCAAACAGTGGCATCTTATCGACTATGTCATCATCCGCTGGCGAGATCTACAAGATGTACAAGTCACTGCAGCCATGCACAGGAAGACTGCTGGAGAGGCCATTGCATGATTCACTCCAAAATGTTATTAGTAATTTGACCAGTGCGTTGCAAGTCATCATTTAAACTAGTCAGGTGGCTCAACTTAAAGTGAATACAAGATGAAGCTACACAAGCACAGCTTTGTTATAATGTTACTTTGTGTGACCCTGCTGGCTTGTCTACTAGTGCTAATGTAAACAGTGAGTGGGCAACTTTTTGTGACTCTGTATATTAACCTGCTCTCACCATCTTGGGTATCGCAAAATGATGTAATCAAGATTGGTTTGATGAGAATGATCCAGAAATTCAACAGCTACCTCACTAATAAAACAAGAGGCATTGTCAAATTCTTATATCTTATGTCCCAGTAGGCACAGTTGTAACATACAGGAAACTGTGTCATGACCTACAATCTAAGCTTAGAGACATTCAGGATCAATGGTGGAATGCCAAGGCAGATGAAATCCAGGGGTATGATGACTGTCATGAGACCAAAGGCTTCTATGCTGCTTTGAAAGACATATATGGTCCTATACATACCACTACAGTACCTTTGAAGCGTGCTGATCACCTAAACCTGATCACTGACAAAGGAGAAGTCCTTTGGACGTGACAACAGCATTTCAGTGATATTTTGAACACAACGTCCAACACCACAGATGAGGCACTAATAAGAGTAATGGATCAGCCACCAGGTAACAACAACATGGACGCAGCCCCATCCATTGTCACAAAGAACTGCAGAGCTTCCAGATCTGATGACATTCCTGCAGAAATATTCAAGTATGGACACAAGATCCTGCTAAGGTGACTGCATGGACTCCTCAATATATGGAGTTCTGAAGATGTACTGCAAGACTTCAAATACACCATCTTTGTCACCATATACACGAGGAAGGGTGAAAAGTCCAACTGTGGTAACTATTGCGGTATCTTGTTACATTGCTGGAAAGGTTCTGACCAGAATACTCTTTAATCATCTGCTACATAACATTGCTAATCATGTGCTATTGGAATCACAATGCAGTTTTAGACCAACATGAGAAACAGCAGATATGATATTTGTAGCGTATCAGATGCAGGAAAAATACAGAGAATAGCAACAGGACCTTTGCACTGTCTTTATGGACCTGGCTAAAGCATTTGACATGGTCAGTAGACCTGGGATTTGGCAATTATTACGTGACTTTGATTTTCCAGAACAATTCATCAACATTCTGAGGCTATTTCATGATGGATTGCGTGGACAAGTCTGCATAGATGATGTTCTGTCTGACCCATTTCCTATTGCTAATGGTATGAAGCAGGGCTGCGTAATTGATCCACTCTTGTTTAATCTCTGCTGTGCATCAGTGCCCACTGACGCTACAAGAGACCAAAATGTCGCTATCAGAACATGTTTCTGATCCGCTGAAAAATTATTTAATCTGAACCAGCTGTGATCTTCCATGAAGGTGTTTGAGGCAATTGTTCATGAGCTGCTGTATGATGATGGCTGTGCTTTAGAGGCACATACTCTAGAAAAGATACTGATTACAGACAGATTCAGAAAGATATGGAGTGACAATCAGTCTGAAAAAGACAGAGGTCATGTATCAACCTGCTTCAGGGAATTCCTACTGTCTTGGGGTGGCATGACCCTCACTGGTACTGCAGGGGTTAACACCTCTCTTTGGGCAGAGGAGGCCACACCCCTTCAGCCCTGCTGGGAATGCTTGGGCTGGAGACCAGGTATAAAAGGAAGCAGCCTAGCTCATTTAGGGCTGACAGCTGGAGAGAAAGGAGGTGAGCTGCAGGCTCCTGCAGAAGGACCACTGGCACTTCAGGACATGGAGGCCAGCTGGATGGTGATGACCCGAATCCCAGAGTCTGGGTGCCCCAGAAGAAGAATTGACTGTTGGAACCCCGAAGTGGCACACCGCAGAGAAATGAGTAAGAAGTGACTCAGGGAAACTTTGCGAGGAAACGGTTATAGAACTGGAGACTAGCTTGGCATGTTTGGGCAGGATCCCTGCCGAGCTGGTGGCAGGCAACCCCGGCACCACCATGGCCCTGGGTTGGGACCTGGTGGAGAGGAGAGCCCGGGTCCCACTACCCTAGTCCCTGCTGACCCTGGGGTGGCGGGCCACCTCAACAATCTTATTGACTCAGGACACTAGGCCACACAGCCCCGATAGAGTAGGCGGCTATATTGACTCCGGCCATAAAGCCACCCCACCCCGGAAGAAGCGCAGCCATGTTGACTTTGGCCATCAGGCCACACTACCCCCGAGACCCAGAGTGGTCATGCAGACTTGGCTGCAAGGCTATAGCAACCCTCAGTCCATCCCAAAATGGGACGGGGCACGCATGCCCCGCAACACCTACACAAAACCAAAAGACACCATCAGCAACACACAGCTGAATGCTGTTACAGATTCTGCTATATTGTCAAATTATGTTACCATAGACAAGGAGCTGACAAGTCATATAGACACAGCCAGTTCATAATTTGGCAGAGTATCAGGCAGAGTCTGGCAGCAACATGGTATTAAGCTTCAAACCAAGGTAAAAATCTATAAAGCAGTTGTGCTGTCCAACTTGTTGTATGCATATAAGACCTGGACCTACTACAGGCATCACATTAAGCTTCTAGATAAGTTCCATTTACGACATCTGCATGCCATGCTGAGCAACAAATGGCAAGATAAAGCTACCAATAATGAGGTTCTGGAATGTAGTCGCTCCACAGGGATTGAAGCTATGCTTATCGCATCACAATTACGCTGAACTGGTCATGTGTTGAGGATGGACAACACCAGAATGCCAAAGCAGTTGCTGTATGGCGAACTTAAAGTGGGCAACTGCATACAAGAGGGGCAGAAGAAATGCTTCACGGACACTGTGACAGGGTGTGACTCACCAGTGCAGTGCCTCCTAATGGCTATCGCAGGGATTAGCTCTGTTAGCCAGTGCGCCTTCTTCTGGTGATGTCTCACCGCTGTCACTTCTGTTCCTGGACCTGTGTCCATGATGGACAAGGACCCTGATGAACTCTTCAGGACACAGCTCTCCTGCTGTGCCACACTCTGTGCTCCCCTGTTCTGGGGGAATGTAACAGTCTGAAAATCCAGCCACTTCCTCAGTGGCGAGTGGGGGAGAAAGGGGAACTCGGACCCGCCCACTGCTCTGGGTCCCAGCCCAGGGACCCTGTAGATGGTAGCCACGTGCTGCGTACCCTCCAACCTGTCAGTACCTTTCCCTGGGGCACTTCCCTGCAGCTCTAGCACCTTCTTCACCATTTACCTCAGGCCTCAGCATGCCAGTCTTAGCAGCCAGCCAGGAGCTTGCTCTCACTCCCCGATCCTGCCCAGCACTGCTCTCTCTGAGGTGCTAGCATTCTTCCTCCTGCAAGGCAGCCAGTCCCCCGTCCTTGAGCTCCAGGGAGCAATTGAAGCTGCTCTGTTCTGCAACTCTCCTTGTATGGACCTGCCCAGCCCTGATTGGCTGCTCCTTGCAGCCCCTCTCCTATTGGCTGCTTTCTGCGCAGCCTCCCTAGGACTACATTAACCCCTTTCAGGCCAATGTGGGGCGAGTGCCCCGTCACAGACACACTGAAGCATAAATTGAAACAGTGCAACATTGACATTGATAACTGGGAGTTATCAACAACAGATAGATCACACTGTCCAGCAGCAGTCAACAATGGAGTTATCCAGTTTGAGATTAACCACCCCATGGACCTTGAGGCAAAGAGGCCAAGTCATAAACAGCAGCAGACTCAGCATGAACAAATTGTAATTTCTTCCTTGGCATTAAGCTACTTATGCACTTCATGCAGAAAGGATTGTCACTTGCATATTGGTCTTTTTAGCTCACAAGACGTAATACTGTCATCAGCATCATCTTCAGTCACAGAAGACAACAAAAAAGCAAAAAAGATGTACTAAGCCTAGTGTTAAGACTCTATTTA
The DNA here is from genome assembly GCF_011386835.1 of Chrysemys picta bellii. Taxonomy (NCBI): domain Eukaryota; kingdom Metazoa; phylum Chordata; order Testudines; family Emydidae; genus Chrysemys; species Chrysemys picta. Next base: position 97,064,780 of record NC_088792.1, read on the forward strand.
GTTGTAAATCAACATATTTCAGTGGTTGTATCTACCAATGAGAATGCACCTTTCTTTAGACAATAACTGAAGTACAAATGGGAAAGTCGATTAACATTTATTATTTAAATCGAGGCTTTCTACTTGGTGATTTTAAATCAATCCACGCTGTATGAAAAAGTGAGCTCTGCTCAGTCAGATTCAGTTGTCTTGTTTGGACATACAGTTTCAAGAATTTCCATGAAACTCATATTTATATAGGTTGGCGGGTTGTCATTTACAGTGAAGACTTGCAATGATCAGAATTTGTTGGCTGCTATACAGATGAATACTATAGCTGATTGAAAAAATTGTGACTAAACTTTTTTCTGTCAGAAAATGCTGTTTCTTCAACATTGAAATGTTTTATGGAAATGTATCAGTTTTGATTTAAAATTTCTCAATGGGATCTCTAGATGTTACCATAAAAGAAATAATAATTTCTAATCTAAACAAAAAGGAGAAGTTTTTTTTTAATTTGACAAAAATCCCAAAACTTCCAGCTCATCTTCAAAAAAGGCAAAAATCCAATTTGTTTTTCCTTTGCAGGTCACTTTTAAGGAACAATTTCGAACAACTAACAGTGCTTCTGTGTCACTTCTGGAATTAAATTATATTTTAAAAATGTGTATGTGTATGGTAATTGTTGAAAGTTCTTTGACATAAAATCAATATATCAAAATCTGGCATTCACAGGAAATTACTTTGACATATTCTAACCAAAAGCAAGGAACATAGTTAATAACTTACTGTTATATGTTTATTTGCTATAACAGGCAAAACCCCTGACATTTCATTCCAAAAGGCCTCTATCAAGGAGGAAAAATAAAAAACGTGAAGGTGTTTATAAATTGATGACTAATGAAAGAGTTCAGTATTATTTATGGATGGTACCACAGTTCATACTGTACATAACTGCTGGTATTTCATGTCTGGTCATGGTGTTATGGATGTCTTGAAACTTGTGTGATGGAGGCATCCAAAAAAGATCTGACCAGCTAGTCTGATACCTTGTGTCCCGTGTCTGACCATGACCAATGCTAGCTGCATCAGAACTCATGATTCACTTGTCTCTTTCAAGTAACACTGCGTTGTTAATTATGGTTTTGCAATTTGAACAATCTATAACAGTGGTGCCCAAACTTTTTCTGTCATGCCCCACCTTACCAGTAATATCTGTCTGTGCCCTCCCCCCCATTACTGCACAGCCAAGGCTTCCTCAGCAGAGGAGCTTGGGCTGAAGGCAGAGTTAGAGGCAGAACTGGGGATGGGGGAGCAGGTGTGGCTAGTGGCAGAGCTGGCCTGGGGGTGGAGAGGGAATGAGAGCAGAGCTGGGCTGGGGGCGGAGTTGGGCAGGGGGCGGGGTGGAGTGGAGCTGCAGTTGGGGTCGGAGCTGGGCTGGGGTCAAAGCAAGGTTGGGTGGAGCTCCCTCCCCACTCTCTGTGGGACTGGCCTGGACTCCGTCGCGTGTCCCCACCCCCGAATGTCTGGGGGGGTGCCCCCCCACAGTTTGGGGACCAGTGATCTATACTCAGTAGATATTAGAGATGGGTGCAAGACACTAAATTTGCATCCAGATTTCACATCCACTCATTTCAGGGGCTTGGGATTTTCAGTGATCTAGTAACATTTGCCTAAGAAAAGGACTAAAGGGGAAGGACTTTTGGAAGAAGTGAATTTTAAGGCAGTGAGTGTAAAGATGTGGTGGATTTGGTCAGAGAGTGGGTTCCAACTCTAGGGTCGACAAAGAAAAAAGCTCAGAGCTGAGAATGAAAAAAAGACATGTTCTGGCACCCAAGCATAGTCTAGATGAGTCCTCAGTGTTCTAAGCTACTTTGGATGCTCTTCCACCTTGTCCCAACCAAGATTTTTTAATTAATCTATCATTCGTGGCTGAAAAGTGGATGATATGGCTATCCATTTGTTTGGGAGTCATTCCTGAGTGTGGAGAATGTGCCCAACATGGGTAAATTATTTGCACTGAGCAGGTGTTCCTATTTATTTATAATTTTTATTGTTTTTTTTTCAAATACAACAAATATACCAAAGTACAAGATTCATCATAATACTTAATGTAAGTAAAGAGTGTTAGGATAAAGGGCGGGGAGGGGAAGTGATATATCTATCTGCAGGATCTGCGTTAATCATAGACCTCTAAAAAATTTAGCATCCAATATGAAATTTGTCCTTTGACCCACCTCATACCAAAATTCTTGATACAGGGACACGAAAGGCATTACATTTCCAACGGTGGCCAGTGTTTATGAGGCCCACTGAAGCCTGTCCCTTACATAAAATGTTATACCAAAATTTCCGAAATTCTTGGTGGTGAGACCACTACGTAGAATTTGGGAATTTTTTTTTAACAGTTTGATGAATTCATCACAGTTGTGATACTGGACTTCCGATGGGTCCTTAATCTTGAGGATTTTAATGTCTGGTGCTAGCATGATTCGGGTTCTTTTACCTATATATATAAAAGTGTCATTTATCTATATATAATTTCTGTCCACATGTCCCTCAACTTCACACTTAACCTTGACCAAACAAATTATAAACTTATAAACAAAGCAGCTTATAATTTTCAAAACAACAATGTTGCAGGATGAAACACTTTTCACTGGGCTTTTGTTGTGGATACAGAGCTGAGACTGACCTTGTCAGTGTCTTAAATGCTGTGCTCACTCTGTGTGCAAGCAGAGTAATGAGTGAACTGTTGCAGTTGGTAGATTCTTCTGCAGATTTTGATACTTTAGCTCAGTAGTATTAAATTACATTTTCTGGGGGTCCAGATAAGGCAATGTCCAAATCTTGCAGGGCCGAAAGGCACCCCAGGTGCTTGCTCTCTAGTGAAAGCACACCAATTATTCACCTAGCTAGCAGAGATTGGCAATTTATGCCATGTGTGCCAAAGATGGCACTTTGGCTGATTTTTGAATGGCATGCAGACTGCTAGTCCAATCAGGGACATGTTTGGGGATGCACTTCAGTTTATTTTCCTTCTGTTTACCATCATGCTATGTACAGGTAAAGTCTGTTTATCCAAATTCCAATTAATTTAAAATCCTCATTATCCGAATGAGCGGTATGTCCCCCATGCTCATTTGGGTAATCAGGATTTTCAGTCCCAAAGGTGGTAAGAGGGAGGGGACTAGCTGCAGGAGACAGGAGCCTCCTTAGTACTGCTTGAGGGGGAAGATGGGAGGAAGAGGGGAGCAGTGGGGGAACTGGGAGAGGGCTACGGTAGCAGGGGGTCACTCCCCACAGAGTCCATCCTGTTCCTGTCTCCTCCTGTCTGTACCCGGCTCCTGCTCCCAGCTGGAGTCTGCTGTAAGGACAGCCCTGCTAGTTGGCTCCAGCTCTGACCAAGAACGGCCCCACTACTCAGCTCTGGCTCTGCCCCGGGCTCCTGGCAACTCCAGCTCCTGGGTGCTCCGCTGCCCAGTTCCAGCTGCATCATCATCATGCTCTGACCCACATCTTAACGCCCCTCCCCATTCCACCTCCCCTACTCAAGCCAGCACCTGCCAGCTCAGAGGACACTCTGCTGTCAGGGCCTGGGACAGGGGCAGCTCCAGGCACCAGCGCAGCAAGCATGTGCCTGGGGCGGCAAGCCGCGGGGGGTGGCGTGCTGGTCTCTGGGAAGGCGGCAGTCAGGCGATTCGGCGGCGGGTAAGCCGAAGCTGTGGGACCGGCAGATCACCCGCAGAAATGCCACCGAATCCGCATGACCGCGGACCACCCACAGGCATGCTGCCGAGGGCTGCCTTACTGCCATGCTTGGGGCGGCAAAAAACATAGAGCCGCCCCTGGCCCAGGGAGGGAAAGGGGCCACCTGGCAAGTGCTGGAGCTGCCTTCAGTGAGGGCCTTCTGTTTGACCTGCTGGGTGTCAGCTGTTCCTTCCTGCTCCCTGCCGGGGGCGCCATTGTAAGGGTGGCCTCACTTCCTGGCTCCAGCTGGCCAGGAGCTCCTGGTGGCTCTGGCCCCTGTGCTCCCCTGCCACGCAGCCCTTTTCTCAGCCTGGCTGCAGAGCGTCCTCCGAGCCAGTAGGTGCCAGCCTGGGTGGGGACTGGGGGAAAGCACTCAGAGATGGGTCAACTTGGGGATGGTGCAGCTGAGACCAGCAGAGAGTGCGGAGGCTGGAGCCCAGGATGAGCCAGAGCTGGGTAATGGGGCCATCCTTATAGCAGAGCCCTTAGCAGGGAGCAGGATGGAACAGGTTGGTGGGCCAAACAGAAGGCCTGATGGACCAGATCTGGCCCTCTCTTGCATTTGTCCTTATTGCTCAGTTAAATAATAACAAATAATCACGAATCTCAACCTAAACATTTTCCTGAGCTTGGCTGTCTCAGGCACTGATATCCTTTGCTTCAAAGACACTCTGACTCCTCTTATGTCCTGGGTTGGAGTTAGTGGGACCCACCTTCCAACATGAGTTATTTGTTGAGTTATGAAGTTATTTGTCTTAGTGCAAGGTTCTAAAACCTGAGATTAGGGTGATTCTGCAGAAGAGGCCTGCTTTCCTGTGTAGTGTCATGATGTCACAGGCCTGTCATGGAATTTTGTGTAGTGTTCCTCAAGCCTGTTTTGGCTTTGGTTCTCTTATATTTATGTAAGGTTTCGGTCATCAATATTAAACAAAAGCAGTTATATATAGTATCATGATCATGGGCAGATGTTAGATACTGAAATGCAGTTGGGGTGACCAGATGTCCCGATTTTATAGGGACAGTACCAATATTCGAGGCTTTGTCTTATATAGGCGCCTATTACCCCCAGCCCCCGACCTGATTTTTCACACTTGCTTTCTGGTAACCTTGAATGCAGTCAAGGCTGATTTTTACCATCTTCAAAAATATTGTCAGATTGTAGCCCCCACCTGGGCTGAAAATTCATTATGCTTGCTACTGTACAGTTCTTGCACATGGTCTGGTGTTGTGGCACTCTGCCTTTGTGCAATTGAGGTTGGGCTACTTCAGTATGCTGTATCTTTGGCTACAGCATGGTTGGGAAGAAGCGAAGGTGATTCTGTTTATTGACTACTATGTACTTTACTCTGCATCTGTGATGGGATTTCAATTTAAGGGGTTAACTTTAACTTCTAATACCTGTAATAAATTGAGTCAGAATTATCTTACTGAGCTTCCAGCAGCCTATATAGTGTACCAACTCAGAATGGCGAAGGGTTTTATCTCCTGTTGCTTGCACTAATACAGGTAATTGGAGCTTTTGGTGCTCAAACTATGATTTGGACGGGTCTTATCTTTGCTTCTGCAGTCCTTCATCTCAGAAATGCTCTATGACAAATTCCAAGGAGTGCCACATATTTAACCTTTTTTGAATAGACACTTAATTTTAATTCTCTAAGGCCCTTTCTATGGCATGATGATGTTTCAGTGGTTTTATCTGTTTTTATCTTATGTTTTAATATGTTTGATGTGTCTTAACTTTATTGCTTTGTTTGGCGCCTGGAATTCTATGGCAGATAGGCATCAAATAAATAGAATTTATTATGGTGATGTTGAGTTCAAGTACTGGGGAGGACTGTGAGACAGCTTAGTACTGTAGCTATCATAATTTTAACTGATATAAAGCTTGACTAATTGTTGCATTATTAAGCCTTGAAGATTAAGCCGTATCTGCAGCGTGTATCTTAGCAATGTGCCAAAGAAGTCAAAATAAAGCCACTGTAGTGTAGAATTTCAGATGTAGTAAAATAAATGGTTAGTTTGTGTTTGCTTGAGGCTGAAAATGTGGCACCTAAATGCTAATTTAAAAGAAAAAAAAGTCAAATCTAAGCAACTGTTTTTTACTTCACTATTTTCTTCACGTGGTCTTGCCCATTTATTACACAACACTAGTCCACTGAGATGTTGTGGAGTGATTAGAGCAAGGGGCTGGGAGTCAGGATTCCTGTATTCTACCTGCAGCTCCCTTTTGGATCTCAGTCCAGTGTCCATACTGCTGCATGTAGGCACAGCAACCCACTAACACACACCACCCACTGAAGCTGTGTAACCTTGATCAAGGCAATTCACCTATTTGTGCCTCAAGGGATAGTAATCATTACCTCAGAGGTGAGTTGTGTTTAATTAACATTTGTATAGCATTTGACTGGCTGATTTCTGGAATCAGGTTCTTTGAAGAGTTGGGAATGATGTCCACTAGGAGTCTAGTCCTAATTCTGCAGCCTTTACCCACCTTAACTGACACTAAAGTAAAGTGGAATTTTACGTGAGGAAAGTACAGGAGATTATTAATGATGGATCATAGGTAGCCCCTGTGAATGGATGTAGCTAAATTTAGAACTATATAAAAATGAAATGCCATATGTCTAATGATGTACCAAATAATAAATGATCAAGGAATGCATATATTTTATGATTACTGTGTAATTTTCTTGTGTAGTGCTAGTCTGTAATGTAACTTTCTATAGAAGATACTGAACTATATTGGTTTTCTATATACTGTACATTTGATTTCTACAAATTCTTAGATTACAATTTGACTGCACAACAAAAGAGAATAGAAGTCCCTATTTACAAATTAGATGTAACCGCCTCCCTTTTATCCTTAAAAATACTATAACTTGGTATATATTACAATTTAGAGTTGCTTATATCTAGCTTGGCTTTAGAATTTCTGGTTTGATACCAGTTTTCCTGAATTATTTTAGAGTAATATGCAGAATCACATGAAATCTTTAAGTATATCATTTTTCTGTTTTTAGGTAAAATAAATGCATTTATACAATTTCTTGAAATCAGGCATGCAGCCACTTTTAAGAATAGATCAGAAATGGGGCTTTTTTTGCACCAAAGAATACTGTTTTCGTAAAAATCTTGTAGTATGATAATTAGACTGTGTCTGGGATTAAGGAATCCCTTTAAACTCCTTTGTCATCAAACTGATTACTGTCTGTGTGTTCTCTGTTTCTACAGTGCCTAGCATGTTACATGCCTGTGGCCGCTCGGCACTATAGAAATAGTAATAAAAACAACAAATATTATTTTATGTCAGTACTAGGGCTGTCAAGCGATTTAAAAAATTGCGCGATTAATCATGCTGTTAAGCAACAATAGAATACCATTTAGTTTAAATATTTTTTGATGTTTACTACATTTTCAAATATATTAATTTCAATTACAATGCTGAATACAAAGTGTACAGTGCTCACTTTATATTTATTTTGATTACAAATTTTTCCATTGTAAAAAAGAAAAAAAAGTATTTTTCAATTCACCGCATACAAGTACTGTAGTGCAATCTTTTTATCATGAAAATTGAACTTACAAATGTAGAATTATATACAAAAAAACCTGCGTTCAAAAATAAAACAATGTAAAACTTTAGAGCCTATAAGTCCACTCAGTCCTACTTCTTGGTCAACCAATCACTCAGACAAACAAGGTTGGTTACAATTTGCAGGAGATAATGCTGCCTGCTTCTTGTTTACAATGTCACCTGGAAGTGAGAACAGGAGTTCATATGGCACTGTTGTAGCTGGCGTTGCAAGATATTTACGTGCCAGATGCACTAACGATTCATATGTCCCTTCATGCTTCAAATACTATTCCAGAGGACGTGCTTCCATGCTGATGATGGGTTCTGCTTGATAACAATCCAAAGCAATGCGGACTGACGCATGTTCCTTTTCATCATCTGAGTCAGATGCCACCAGCAGAAGGTTGATTTTCTTTTTTGGTGTAGTTTCCGCATCAGAGTGTTGCTCTTTTAAGACTTCTAAAAGCATGCTCCACACCTCGTACCTCTCAGATTTTGGACGGCACTTTCGATTCTTAAACCTTGGGTCGAATGCTGTAGCTATTTTTAGATATCTCACATTTGTACCTTCTTTGTGTTTTGTCAAATCTGTTATGAAAGTGTTCTTAAAACAAACATGCTGGGTCATCATCTGAGACTGCTATAACATGAAATATATGCAGAATGCGGGTAAAACAGAGTAGGAGACATACAGTTCTCCCCCCAAGGAGTACAGTCACAAATGTAATTGACGCATTATTTTTTTAATGAGCATCATCAGCGTGGAAGCATGTCTTCTGGACTGGTGGCCAAAGCATGAAGGGGCATATGAATGTTTAGCTTATGTGGCATGTAAATGCTGGCTACAAAACCTTGTAGCGCCAGCTACAAAAGTGCCATGCGAATGGCTGTTCTCACTTTCAGGTGACATTGTGAATAAGAAGCAGGCAGTAGTATCTCCTGTCAATGTAAACAAACTTGTTTGTCTTTGCGATTGGCAGAATAAGAAGTAGGACTGAGTGGACTTGTAGGCACTAAAGTTTTACACTGTTTTGTTTTTGAGTGCAGTTATGTAACCAAAAAAAATCTGCATTTGTAAATTACACTTTTACAATAAGAGATTGCACTTCAGTACTTGTATCAGATGAATTGAAAAATTCTATTTCTTTTATCATTTTTATAGTACATATATTTGTAATTAAAAATAATAATATAAAGTGAGCACTGTGCACTTTGTATTCTGTGTTGTAATTGAAATCAATATTGAAAATGTAGAAAAACATCCAAAAATATGTAATAAATTTAAATTGGTATTCTATTGTTATAAGTGCAATTAATCGTAATTAATTTTTTTAATTGCGATTAATTTTTTTTAGTTAATTGCATGAGTTAACTGCGATTAATTGACAGCCCTAGTCAGTACCCATTTTCTTTTCTTTCTTTATGGTTCTTATACAAAGCCCATTGATGTCAATGCAGACTACCACAGGTTTAAAATATCATTAGTATTTACACAGCCAAAAAACAGAAGTGCAAACAGAAGACAGTTAACTACGTAAGTCCTATGAGTGTCTTCAGATTTTTGTTCATGAAGAAATTTGCAGTTATAGGGCATTTCTGCTATATAAAAGTATGATGTAAAACTACTATCTTCCTATGTTTCTCCATGTGTTTATTCAGAATCAGAACTGTTGGCATAAGCAACAGAAATAATTTTTTGCTACTTATAATTATTGCTGGTCAAAATTTGGAATTTCCTATCTGTGAGAAATTCTGACATTTAAAAGAAGGTTTTGTTTTGTTTCAGAATCAAACTAGCCATTTTGAAATTTCCAATATCAAAATATTCCTGCTTCTTATTCACAATGTCACCTGCAAGTGAGAACAGACATTCACATGGCACTTTTGTAGCCGGCGTTGCAAGGTTTTGTAGCCGGCGTTTACATGCCACATATGCTAAACATTCATATGCCCCTTCATGCTTCGGCCACCAGTCCAGAAGACATGCTTCCATGCTGATGATGCTCGTTAAAAAAATTTCCAATATCAAAATAGCCTCATTTAAGAAAAATCAAACAGTTTTGGTTTGATTTTCTTTTGAAATGATGCAATCAGCCGCCCCGACTTCCATGAAGACCCCAGGTTGCCCTGACTCCTCTCTCTGGCTTGGATTCTCAGTGCTTTCAGGATCTTTGTATGTCCTGCAGACCCCTGCTAGAGCCAAGGTGTCTAGGCTCCTGGCTTTGCAACTGGGAGCCTATAAGCCTTGGGGTCCCCAGCCTCAAGGTAGGCCACCTAGCGGGTATTCTCCAGAGCTGCGGAACCTGGAGTCTCCAGGTTCTCCAACAGCCCACCAGGCAAACTGTAGGAAACTAGGCAGATTTCTGACAGAAACTGTGTGGTAGGAAAAGTTCTGTTGGAATCTTTGCCTGTCTTTCAGTGAACATTTGCCAAAATTGAAACATTTCCATGAAACATTTAAGGTTTGATGAATTGGCATGTTCTGTTCAGAAACAGTTTCTTTGGAAAATTCCTGACCAGTGCTGCTTGCCACTTCTGTTATCCCTACAGAACAAAGACAGGTGGCATTCCTTCTTCAGTAAATCCAGTCGGACAGTTTATTATGTTCATATTTTAGGGCCACTCAGTAACATCTCTGCACACCCTTTGCTGGCTTTGGGTTTTGAACAGGTGTCACTGACAGCAAAGATTTGTGTGTAGAACCTTTATTACTAGTGACGATGCACAGGAAGGAAAGAACTCTGCTTGACTTTCAGCTCCAAGTTGAATTTGCAAGGCTGGAAGATAGGATAAAAAGTCTAGCTACTTGTCAACTGAGTACATTTGCCCTGAAAGTCAGTGAATAAATGTTACGTTTTTTTCTCCCTTTTTTTAATCAGCTCTGATCCAAAAACACACTGTACAAAATGTCCTACTGGAAGTCATGGAAAGACAATAAATATGGAACCACAATGTCATTTTTACAATCACTTTTCAGAGGAGAACTATACTTAGAATCTTAAGTAGTTATTCTTGCTATACATATCAGAACATTTTGTATTTGCTGTGTTTATGGATGAGAGTAGATAAAATGGAAGGGAAAAATGCAAGATTTATGTGGGGGCTAGAAAGGCCTTAGGGATGGATTTGGAGAAGGGTATACTTGCATGCAAACAATTATGTAGTTACTGAAACTCAAAGACTTATTTAAGGATCGATCATTTGGCTAACATCTGGAACCTGTAAGAAATTAAAAGCAGACATTGGTATGCAATATACTCTTCTCTCTGATCAAGCACATTAGATTAATATCACTTTGGGTTCTCTCTGGTTATCTTTCATGCCCACGCATATAATCACTCTTCTCTTCCGTAAAATATCTTTCACCTATTGCAGTTTATCACAATTAAGAGCCTAGTTTTGCAATGTGTAACCTAAATGGGCATTCCTATCCACATTTGGACATTTAAATCAGCATGATTGCTTGTGAATGCTCTTTCGACATGCCATAAGGCCAGTTTAGAGTTTGAGCCAGCATAAGATTTTCTAAAAATTATGATGATCATTTTCTAATACAAAAGGTATTGTTCCTAGCATGAGGCAATTCTATTTTGGACTTCAGTATGGTGGCTAAAGATGAATTAATCACTGGACTGTAATTTTACATTTAATACAGGCAAACAGAGGATAGTCCCATCCAATAATATATATGATTGGTGCTTCCAAAGGGCTACTCTCCCAAAGCTGAGGAAACTGATGAACAAAATGGACTTGGAAGAAAAATCTAGAAAGAAAAATGTGAATTAAAATTGGGAGTTCTTTAAAACTACTGTATTAGATGGCTAAAAAGCCGTAATTACAGTCAAGAAAGAGGATAACTGTGGGTTAAAGTCCATCCTGATTCAGTGGAGAAGTAAAGGCAGCAATTAACTACCATAACAAATGGAGAAAAGAGGAACCAGATAACAATCAATATATACTAGAAGTAATGACATGTAAAAAAATGATAAGGGAAGCTAAAGACATCAGGAAAAATTCATGACTAGCAGGGTTTGGACAACAAGAAGGAGTTTTCTAAAGTATATTTGGAACAAAAAAAATTCTAACAACTGTATAGGCTGATTACCAGATGAAGCTGGTAAAATAAGGAGGCAGAAAAGGCAGAAGTATTCAATAAATATTTCTACTCTATATTTGGACAGAAGCAGGATGATATATTATTTTCACAAGAGGATGAAGAAGTATTTTCCAGTCCATTAATAACTGAGGAGAAGATAAATGGCATCTACTAGGAGTAAATATTTTTGAATCAGTTGGCCCAGAAAATTTGCACTCAGGAATTCTAAAAGTGTTGGCTAAGGAGATGTCTGGCCTGCTGATGTTAGTTTTTAATAAATCTTGGAATACTGGGAAATTCCAGAAGACTGGAATCGTGATAAAGTTGTGCCAGTTATTTAAAAAGGCAAGCAGGATGAACCATATAACTGCAGGAGGTTAGTCTGACATCAATCCTGGGTAAAATAATGGAAAAGCTGATACAGGATTCAATTGATAAAGAATTAAAGGAATATAATTAATGCCAGTCAACATGGTTTTATGGAAATTAGGTCTTGTCAAACATACCTGATTTCATTCTTCAATGAGATTACAAATTTGGTTAATAAAGGTAATGGCATAGACGTAATATAATGTAAGGTGTCTGATTAAAAATTAGCACTATGCAGTATCAATAAAATACACATTAAATGGATTAAGAACTGGCTAACCAACAGATCTCAAAAAATAGTTGTCAATGGGGAATCATCACTGAATGTGGATATTTCTAGTGGGGTTCCACAGGAATCAGTACTATACATGATGCAATTCCATGTTTTTATCAATAATCTGGAAGTAAATATAAAATTATTGCTGATGACATTTGTGGATGACACAATGATTGGAGAGTGTTAAACAATGATGAACACAGACCAATCATAAAGTGTGGTAAGTTGGGTCCATTCAAACAAAATGCCTTTTAATACAACCAAATGCAATATCATACATCTAGGAAGAAGGAACGCAGGTCACCCACTATGAATGAGTGACTGTATCCTGGAAAGCAGTGACTCTGAAAAGGATTTGGGGTTATAGTGGATAAACAACTCAACATGAGCTCCCAGTATGATGCAGTGGCAAAAATCTTGGGTGTATAAATAGGGAAGTAATGAGTAAGAGTAGGGAGTTGATTTTTACCTTTGTATACAGTATTAGTGAGACCAATACTAGAATTCTGCATACAGTTCTGCTGTCCACATTTTTAAAAGTATGTTGATATTTTGGAAGGTTGCAGAAAAGAGCCACAAAAATGATTTGAGGGGCTGGAGAAAATGCCTTACAATGAGATATTTAAAGAGCTCAATCTGTTGAGCTTATTAAAAAGAAGCGTTATAGCTGAGTTGATTACAGTGTATAATTAGGGCCACGGAGGAGGACTCCATCCTCCTCCGTGTAGGGGCATGTTGGAATAGTACAGAGGCAGGGATGGGGCATGTTGGGAGCAAAAGATGACAGGACTGGAGCATGCCACACTCTGGCAAGCTCGGATGAGTGGAGCAGTGCTTAGGCATCTGTTCATTTAGCACAAGTTAGAGCAGCCCTGTAACTGCTATACCTTATACTGGGGCTGGTTCAGACCCCAGCCCAGCCCTAAGAGTTGGCAGAAAGGTGTCCTCATGCCAATTTCCTATCCCTCACACTTCCTTAAGATTTCACGCTCGGTGCACCTCAGAATGAGTTCTTTCTGTTCAAAAAAAGTGAGGGGAAAGTCATCAGAAAAATAGTGTCTAATTATTGTTTTTGAATAGTTTTCATTCAATAAATAAGTTTCATTATGTCTTTCCTCTTTTTCATCCAAATGTTCTTTTCAGAACGAAGTCAAAAGGACCAAGTTTGGGATGATAAATTGCTATGTGAATTTCTTTACATATCTAAACGGAGGCATTAGTATTACATGCAGAATAACAGAGAAGTAACTGTGCACGATGCATCTTGTCAGCTGTTATGGTGATATAATACAGGATAGGATTGTGAACAGAGGATGTCCTTTGGGAAATCATCCCAAATATCACTGTTGAATTTTGCAGTGAAGAAAAGTTTTGGATTGACCGGTCTGGAAATTTAGCATCCTTCTTTTCTCCATAGAGTAGATACAGTGCTAGAAGTGCCATTGCACATTTCCCTGCAAATACACCTCAATTCAGGGCTCAGAGGGAGAGTGTCATTTGTTCTCCATGCCCTTTCAGTGTTGGCCTCTGTGCTGAGACTGCCAATAAGTGTGCCAGTTGTTATTTGGGCATTTGTCCATGAGGAACTAAATTGACAGCACCATTTCATTTCACAGTGGCCACCAACCAATCATCAGAGTAATGACTGAACCGAGAGTAGAAGTGAAAGGCTCTGGTATTCCATTGCCAACTTCCGAAGTCATCCAGTTGCCTTAGAATGGTGACACTTCAGGTGCAAGTGTTTTGGAACCTCTCCCAACTCCCATTAAAATAAGTGGAAAACTCCCTTTGAGTTCAGTCATGGGTAATTGGACTCAGCCCTTAGTGAATTAATGTTGCATTCATGTGAATGACGTACCACTGGATTACGGGTGTGTTCTTTTAATGTGGAATTTGTTCAATAAACACAAATGTATTTTTAAAAGGTAAGCTTATTTTCAAATATAATATTTGTTGGATAACCATCACATAAACCAACACAAAATAGTCCAACGTAGCATTAAATGCTAGCACGTGTTATCAGTCATTCAGATAATTTCTCCCTATGTCCATTCTTTTACAGGACCAGCTGTCAGATATAGTGAATTCAGTGCATCAAAGCCCAAGCCTCCACCTCTTGTTGGACAGCACACGGTGGAGGTACTGAAGGGTGCACTGGGGTATGAGGACAATGCCATCGAGGAACTTCTCAGGACCGGTGCAGTCGTTCAGCATGAAGTCAAGTGAAGAGCTTCCACTCTAATCTGTCATGTTGAGTTTATGTTGCTTGTTCTTCTCTTGGATCCCTTCATGTCTCCCAAGGAAATTCAAAGGAGGAGACATCATTTAATTCTTAATTTTCTTCCTTGTGTTTGGAATGAATCTAACACTGACATATCAACTAAAGCAATCTAGTATTTACTGCATGAAAGAAATGTTTTTTGGGGGTAAATGTTCTGATTACAGAATCCTATGTGGCTAATCATTTCCTATATTTTTATCTGGGGAATGTAATTCTTATCTTAATCATGATAATTGCCCAAATGTTTGTCCCCTGAAAGACAGAGTCTGTGAAAAGAAGCAGATTCTTGAAACACTTGCATTCTGTGATCTCCATTTGCACATAAGCTAATTTGTAAAACAGTTTAGCATGAAATCAAAGTTGTGAGCAAATTGATGGCTCCGTGATTGATTTTAAACAGAATTCTGAGCACACGAGCTCTTTGTTAGTCTCTAATTTAAAACATCGTTGAAGTGCCTATTGTAAAACTAACTTCTATTCCCATGTTCAGTTGTGTAAATATTTGCTTTACATTACATAGTATTGCTATGGCAATCCTGGAGTGTGTAGCAGAAATAAACCTCAAGTGTTGCATTTTTCCAGTTACGTAAAGAGCATTTTCCAAACCCAGTTGAGAGTCAAAACATGAATGAATGTTACTGGTCTTTTGTGATTTTATTCAGCGAGGCTCTCGGTATTTTTAATTGGACATGGAGCCAAACCAGAACCACATATCTGAACACCATGTGCCAATGTTTGGAGGAAGTTTGGGTATGGCTCTGTGTGCTAGGGACTGCTCCACATGTCTTTAATGGCCATGACCTCAATTCCATTTTACTAGGAGGGAAATTTAGATTTGAATCCAAATTTTTGGCTCAGGCCTATGTCTATAGTTAAAACAGAGCCAGATTCTACCAGCCTTGGTCAAATTCAGTGCAGTAGATCTACTCAAGGAGTAAAGTATTACTATTATGAATAAGGGTGAAAGAATCTGGCCCATAATAAATACCAAGCAAGAGATTAAATAAAAGCCACTTCTTCTATACAAACCGATTTGGCAGTTCTTCAGCCACAGAAGAAATGCCATGCCTCAGTATCCAAGCATATAATTTACAACTAAAGAAAACTCTGCAAGGGAAGGTTCTAAACTTTGTTGTGTGCATCAATGGAGTGAGGCAATGCCATTTTATTTTTAGAACTAAATAAAACTAACTGAAACTGACATTCGGCAAATAATGTCCATATTTCCCCCGATGTATCGGAAACAGGCCTGGCATTATAACTAGCCTGTCACTTTGTTTCCACTTTAACAAACAACATCCTCTGTATTACATTTGAACTTCACAACTGTATATTACCTTCTGGGAACAAAAAACGTTATTATGTAACCAAGTTGAAATGCACATTGCGGTTGCTCGTTTTTGAAGCTCTGTGTTTTTGGTTCATTTGCTTGCTTGTTTTGTGTGTTTTGTTGTGTTCTCTTTTTCAGATCTTCTCCTAATCATTATTTTTTTTTGTATTACATTCCTGGGACAAGACCTAACACTCTGCTCATGTGTTAAAGGCATAAGGAGATTCTAGACTAGTGACTTTCTAAATAAATATAGAAATAAGTGTGCATTGAGAGCCAAGTGAACAGGGAGACCATAGGGATAGAACTAGGATCTGGGGAAAGGGTTGCTAGGCATTACCATGTAATCCACCTTTAATTCAAGAGGATCAGCCAGTTTACTAAGAGGAAACACTGGTTTGAAGTGAGCTTCAGATAAAATGGATGATCTAGTACTAAACTGAGTTTTGTTTATTGCTGCAAACTATTTCACACTATCAAATCATGTTTACAAATAAATGTGTTGTTTTCACTTATTGAGGCCCATTCTTTTTCCTTTTTCTACGAACTGAATACATAAATAAGATACCATAAAATCACACTCAGTTTAGTTCAAGGCTTTCTAAAGGATCTTTTTCAGAGGTGTTCCAAGCTATGGAAAGAATTAAGTGCTAGATTCTCAGTTAGAGCAAATTGGTGTAGCTCCATTGACATTAACAGTATAATGCTGATTTACACCAGCTTAGGATCTGGCCCATTAATTTCAATGTATTTGTTCCAATGTGCCCACACAGTTGCTCCCCTCTTAAGTGTTTTCCCCACCAATATTTTGACATTCAGATACCAGAGGAGATAACCCGAGGCATGATTTTGCCTCACTTACCGTAGTCAGTGCAACAAGGACAGTGCTAATCCTGTTACTGCTTCTTATTGTGAGAGAAGTCACAGGAGGTTCTGTAAATAAATAGACTGCAACTATCTTTCTACACTTTTGAAGACTGGAAAACTTGATGTGGCTAAAAGTCTTTAAGTAGTTGGAAGTCTAGGAGCCTACAAAGCTCCCATAAACCTGAGAGGTCTACTCCTACAACCCTTGTGCTCACACTTGCAGGATCTGCCCCAGGGTTTTATGTTGTCTGAAGTCCCATCAGACAATTGCCTTGATATTGCCCAAGCAGTCACTGGAGTAGCAACATTTTCTTTTAAAAGACCCCGAACATACACAAAGATTATTTATGAAAACACACTGCACCCTTCCCAGCAATCCTCAAATATATGCACCTCTGAGTAGAAATCAACGGATGCATAGTTTTAAACAGCTCTCCTTTGTCCTGCAAAAGTAGAAATCAATTACATTGAGATTTAATAAAACTAGATCCCTGCTATTTTGAACACAGGTAAGTAGTTAGTCATGACTGTATACAGCGCCTTCTGACAAGGCTGCTGCTGCTTTTATTTCTCTCCACTTACATTGGAAAGGAACCTGCTGCTGCCATGGATTGTGTGTGGTATTGGCTTTAAGCTGATTAACCTTCTGCATGATTGTTTTGCAGAAAAGCAGGCAGACCTACCTAGTAATGAGTCAAAAACTTAGCTCAGATACAGCTATTCACTACTGCCAGGTGTGACTGCTGTTAATTTAAGCACTGAAGTAAGTAAGTGCTGCAATGGGACTTTTGCCTAAGTATGACCTTCAGGCCTGGGCCTTTTGTGAGTAGTGACCAGGAGGACCAAATGTGACCCAGTTATCCTTACTTAATGTCTGACCTATGTTCAGATCCCATTTGAGCCTAAAAATCACATGGAAACTTCATAGATTCCTGAAGGGACCATTGTCATTATCTAGTCTGACCTTCCACCTAACAAAGGCCATAGGATTTTCCTGAATTAAGTCCCGCTTCAAGTCCAATAGCTAGAGCAAACTTGAACTTGCGCAAAACTTGATGTACCCGCTGGTATCCCCTACTTATGTTGGGATGTGAACATTTTTTTTTCACTAATGGTGAATAAAATCAGCAAAAATACACCGAGGAAAAGTATGTTTTCCTAATTTTTCATGTAACCAGGGGAAAAGTCAGCATCTCCCCTTCTGTCTTTTGTGCAAAACATTTTGCCCACCCTCTTGTTCCCCTGTGCTAACCTCACCCTCCTGTAAGCCAAGCCAGGCAATGCAATGCAAAGCATGCAGTGTGTGAGGGAGTTCTCATTAAGTCATTGTGCTGCTCTGCCACTCCTAATACGATGTAGATCCCCAGTTTGTTCAACCAAAGGAGGAAAGGGAGCCTGACAGCTTCACAAATAAAATGGTCATGATTATTATTTTAAAATTATCTCAATGACAAGATGCAGCGAATTCTCTAACCTCCATGACATTACAGCAATGTATTAAAAATGTATTTATGTGCCAAAAGATGGAAGAAAGGTAAAGTACTTTCAAACTTCAGGAATTCTGTAACTATAGCTCACATTCCATGTGAGTGACATTAAACAGTGCCGTTACTAGGTGGTATAGACCTCCCCCTCTCCCCACCCCGAGTAGTTCCTGCAGGATCAAGTATCCTTCCTACATAGAGGTTGCGTGCTATTGACCAAGCAGATAAAAATACACTGGTAAATGGTGATGTAGTCACCTTTTTAAAGCTGACAACCAATCAATTCAATTATTGTATAAGTCTGTTTTGACTGGTGTTGGGGTTAGATGTGTAAGGAAAGTGCCTGGGATCACATAGGCCAAGGAACTATTGCAACAAGAGCTCTTCTTGGCAATGGCTGTTTCAAGCTTTGAAAGGGGGGGGCAATGGTTCAGGTGGGGCCAAATTGTTAGTTTTTATTTTGCTTTATTCTCTAGGGTTATAAATAAAACATATTAAAACATAGTATAGATTGTTTGAGGAGTTGTGTGCTAAATTGTCATCCTTAAAAGGCTCTTGTGATGATCTGATCTACAGTGAAAAGAGAGAGTGTAAGATAGGACTATCTGCAGCTCATCAAAGGGAGATAGCATCATGGGAAATGTAGTCCAAACAAAGGAGAAATGAGAGCATGAGACACCCAAACTACAAGTCACATGCGGCGTAAGCAGCAGCATTTCTGAATTGAAGTTTTCAGCTGCAAAATTTCAGTTTCAGATTTTTTTTTGCAGAAAAGTAAATAATAAATATTATTCAATGGAAATAAAACCCACTGTCTGACCACCTATGCTGCTGAGTAATTCTGCTGACTCACTGTGTCCCCTCAAAGATATAAGAAAGGCAGGTATGACCCTCTGTCTGTTCAGAGAATTTTGGGCAGACAGGGATCCTTTATGAATACCTCTATGAAGACTTTGCTGTAGTTCAAGGAGGAGAAGCAACAGGAATGACAGCAGAGTCATGTTTCAGTCTATCAGTAACTATCTATTTGACTTCTTTGGGAAGGCTGGGATCCAGAGGGCCTTTATCACAGAACTCAGTGGTGACATGCAATAGTTTTAGAAGGACCTTCTACAGACGCTAACAAAGCGGGAGCACTGCCTAGTTGGCGAGAGGTGTGTGTGTGGGGGGTAGATGCAAGTCATTCTTGGGGTTGGGAACTCACCCATGACGTTTGTTTTCTCCTTTGGTCCAACAGAAACTAGGTTTGAGGCATTCAGGGCAGGTTACCGAGCCTGTCTATTTACATAGGCTTTTCTTGAAGTTGTTGGGTTCTTTTCTTGAAGGCACTAAGACGGTTTAAGAGGGTTTTGAGCTTTTTTTTTTTTTGCTTTTTTTTTTTTGGCTTTGTTTTAAAATAGTGTTCAGATGTTTGTTAATGTAGCTGACTTACAATCAATATTTTGTAGACGGTCATTATAAAGCTGCTTAAAAGTCTCTTCTAAGACCACAACAGAAATGAAAAAATAATTTGTATATTTTGCCTCGTACTGCATCATGTGCTTTGTGATAGGCATTTATTAGCATCTGATTTAATAGCAAAGTAGTATCTTGTATTGGACCAACTTCTGCTGATGAAAGAGACAAGCTTTCGAGATTACACAGAGCTCTTCTTGAAGTCTGGGTAATGTACTCAGAGTGTCACAGCTAAATACAAGGTGGAACAGATTGTTTAGCATAAATAATTACCACACATTTTAAGGGACTATTCAAGGTAAAGTGGCTCATTAATACCTCACTAGTCATGAGGGGCAGGGGAGAGAAGCTGATGTGGAGGGGATGTAAATGCATTATATATTGTTGTAATAAGCCATAAATTCAGGGTCTTTATTCAGTCCATGATCTTTAGTATCTAGAAAAGTTCTGAATTTAAGCTTCCAGGCTCATCTTTTGAAGGTGTTGCTCAGGTTTCCTTTGATGATGAGTAGTGAGAGGTCAGATATAAAGTGATCGCTTTGTGAGAAGTGTTTACCCATGGGTGATGTGATGTTTTTGTCTTTTATCATTTTTCTGTGAGTTCATTGGCGAGCATAGTGATTGTATGGTTTCACCCTCACAGTTGTTATTGGGGCATTGAGTGCACTGGATGAAGTGTACCACATGTTGTGACAAGCATGTGTAGCAAATAGTAATACTGGGGAGCTTGATAGGATAGAATCCAGTTTGAGCTTCCTTCACCCCTTCCTTCCCAACATACTTTAATCTTTCAGTCTCTCCTTCTGAGTTGTCTTTCCTAGGTACAGATTTTCATAGCTAATGTGCCAAACTGTGTTGAAAATCTGACCTCTTATTTTAATGCCTATATAAGAGCCAAGCGCTCTTGAAAAGTCTACCCTCAAATATGGGTGCTGAACTCTTGAAAATCCAGCCCTTACTTTCTATCCCTGTCCCCTTAACTCCAATCCTCTTCTAGCTACTAATCTTCCTTATTCTTATTCTCACTTGTTCCTCCTCCTCAGTATTGTGACAAAGTTCCTCCTCTATCTTGGTGGGTCCTGCGCTTATTGGCGGATTTTCTTGCCTCAGAGATTCACCATGTGGGTTGGGAAACAGCCCAGAGACCTTCCCCTCTGGAAGAACCCACAGTCCAGGTCAATTGGGAGGTTTGGGGGGAACCCGGGCCCACCCTCTACTCCGGGTTCCAGCCCAGGGCCCTGTGGACTGCAGCTGTCTATAGTGCCTCCTGTAACAGCTGCATGACAGCTACAACTCCCTGAGCTACTTCCCCATGGCCTCCTCCAAACCCCTTCCTTATTCTCACCACAGGACCTTCCTCCTGGTGTCTGATAACGCTTGTGCTCCTCAGTCCTCCAGCAGCACACCCTCTCACTCTCAGCTCCTTGTGCCTCTTGCTCCCAGCTCCTCACACTCTCACACTACAAACTGAAGTGAGCTCCTTTTAAAACCCAGGTGCCCTGATTAGCCTGCCTTAATTGATTGTAGCAGCTTCTTCTTAATTGGCTCCAGGTGTCCTAATTAGCCTGCCTGCCTTAACTGGTACTAGCAGGTTCCTGATTACTCTAGTGCAGCCCCGTCTCTGGTCATTCAGGGAACAGAAAACTACTCATCCAGTATCAGTATATTTGCCCTCTACCAGACTCCTGTACCCCACTGGTCTGGGTCTGTCACAGTATACACACAATCTCTATCCCCCGTTATCAAAAACTGACCGTCAACACCTCTTGTCTGTCCAGCTACTGCCTTATCTTCCTTCTCCTTTCACTTCTAAGATCTTTGACAAGCCTTTTTAAATTATTGCATTGACTTCCTTTCCTCTAATTACCCCCTAGATTCCCTCCAGTCTGGCTTTTGCCCTTGCCATTCCAAGGAAACGTTTGTCACCTAGACTTCTAGTGTCCTCCTTCTAGCCAAGTCCCAGGGTCTTTACTCAAGCATGCTCCTTAACCTGTCTGTTGCCTGTGATACCATTTGTCCTTCAGTCTGCCCTCTTGTAGGATTTTGTGGTCTTTTCCTTTCCTAGTTCTCCTCTAACTGTTCTAGTTCCGTTGCACCTTCAACTACTCTTGTACATTTCCAAAGCAAATCTTCCTCACTTATAGAAACTTTGTCTCTGTTTTCTAAACTACTCTTTAGGTGTTAAAACACTTTGGTTCTCCTTGAGTTTGAAAGGCATTAGAGAATGCCACATTTCTATTCTGTGTTGTAAGTGCTGCAAAATTAAGAGCCTGATCCCATGCCCTTTGAAGGCAATGGAAGGACTCCTATTGACTTCAGTGGACTTCGAAACAGGCCCTAAGTCAACATCATGCATTTTTTGTAGCTTTTGATTAAGCCAAATTTGGTAATTTGCTTATAGTCAAACTATTAACATGTCTTCTGTCTGGAGAAGTTTATGCAGTAATCAGAGACATTCCAGAAACACAGACTGTCATTGCTTTAACTTCCCAGGGGAAAGACTTCAAAGTTGTACCACACCCTCATCCGGAAACCTTAAAAGCATCTCTCTCTCTCTTTCTCCCCCCTCATGGTCGGGAACAGCCTATATTTGTCCATCTCTACTCTCTGACTTATAAGGAGTTGGGAGTGGGGTGAGGTTGGGGAGAGATTGTAAGGGAATTCTGGTACTGGTTTGTTAGCAATGTTTATTAAAGTTCTGTTGCATTATATTACTGCTTGGGTAGTTTTGTTGGTGGATAAATGTTGGAGTCAGTTTATTTTATTAGATGTATTTTTAAGAGTTTTTCAAGGATGCCCAGAGCTTAGGATGGCTGCTCTTTTGTGTTGTGTACTATACATTTGAATACATTGGGTATGAAAGGTAAAGGTGTATGTTCATTAAACACTGTCAAAAGTAAGTATCATGTGATTTAAAAGCGTTCATTACTTGCCTGACCTAAAATATTACCAGTTGGAATTTGGTAGCCCACTGCTTTGCCTACCTCCTACTGCAGAATACAAGTAACTACTGGTGAAATTAATGGCCGTTCTTTGCATCCTGAATAGGGAAAGGGGGCCAGGAGCCTGACTCATTCAAATAAAAGAAGATGAAAACTTATTACAAGTGATAAAGGGCCAGATCCTCAGATGGTGTAAATCAGCATAGATCCCTTGTTTTTGATGGCGTGACACCGGTCTATGCCAGTTAAGAACCCATCCCATGGGAAGAAGGCTGTTCCAGTGGTGGTGGTGCTAGCTTGGGTTTCTAAAGATGAAGGTTACATTCCCTGCTCTGCCACAGATCTTTCTGTATGTTCTTGGGCAAGTCATATAGGGTCTGTGTACACTGCTATCAGAGGGGTGACAGCAGCACATACAACCATACCTGAGCTAGTTTTGATAGAGTTATCTCAAGTATCAATAGCAGTGACACCATGGAAGCATGGACTTAAGGACAGGGTAGCCACTCAAGTGCATACCTAGGATCCCAGGTGGGTTTTACAACCCATATGGCTGTGGCTTCACTGCTATTCTTATCTGAGCTAGCTAGATCAAAGCTAGCTTGGTTATGTCTACACCTCTGATTGCAGGGTAGCCCTACCCAGAGTTTCTCTCTCTCTCAGTTCCCTGTCTGTAAAGGAGTTGTTGTAAGGATAAATTGTGAGGTTCTCAGATACTTTGATAATTGGAGTCATATCTTTCTACATAGATTGAACCCATTGTCTCTGTTGTGGGGGCACTTTGTTGATTTTAAAATAAAGTTGTTACATAAAAGCAATGATACCTTCCAATGTCAAATTGTTTCCCAGCATGGAGACATTCTATTTTACTCATAAAGCAAATGTCAGAAACCACAGATTCCAAACCTTCCATTTACCGAAACTGAGTGAAACTTTCCCAAAGGGCTACAGTCACTTCCTTGTGAAAGACTTCCACAGATGATTTGGGTATAAACAGAGTTGCACATAGTGCTTTCTTTTGACATTCAAATTGCAAGCATTTGGAGTTTGGCCTTTCTGCAATGATTGCAAAAAGTTCAAAATGTCTTTTTTTTTTTTTTTTAAGTAGTGAAAAATGTTGAACTCATTTTCAGATTGGGATGGTGACCTCAGGATCTAGGGGAATTATCTGCAGTGTATACTCCCAGAAAGAGCTGCTTCTTGCATTAGAATTAGGCCATAAGAAAGGATGGTCTTATGGCTAAGTTACAAGAAAGGATGTCAGAAGACTCCAGGTGCTGTGTCACAGGGTCCGCACAGGTTACTGCCTTTTCGTCCCTGTGCTCTGTGCTTGGGCTGCTCAAAGAAAGGGTCCCAACGCCTCCTTCAGGTGGTTCTCCCGTGTCTTTTTATTTACAGTGCTTAATACAGAGTCCCGATTCCCACAACACCAATCCCCACTCTGACCCTTCCCTGGGTCTACCAGTCCCCGAGGCTTTCTGCAGCTGGTAGAGACAGAGGTGCAGTCCCTGTCTTCCCCTCTGGCTCGCCCCCTTGCCAGTGAGTTCCCTGGGCTTATAACTCCTCCCAGTCCAGCTGGTTCCACTCAGCTCAGCTGATTCTTCTGAGCCTGCCCTCCTTAGAGCCTGCAGCTGAGCTCTTTGCTGAGTGTCTGGGACCCTGCACTTGGCCATTCTGCTGGGAAGCAGGGGAGGAGCTACTGCTTTGGCAGGGCATCCAAGGGGTTTATACCTCAGCCCTGCCATATGCTGAGAAAGCTCTGTCTTCTGCACTCTTAAGAGTGGCCCTTGTAGGTGAAAGGGAACATACCCGAACACAGCTGTTGTGGATGATCCCCGCCCAATAGAGAGAGCCTGGGTTAATCCAATGGAGGGCTTTAAATATCAAGACCAAAAGCTTGAAATTAATTCTGTATTCCACATGATTCTGTCATGTGCTCATGGTGTTCTGCGTTGCTGAGAATGGGTGGGAGTGTAGGCAGGGAGATGGGAGTACTGCTACCATTCTGAACCAAGTGGAAATACTTCTGCCTTCAGCCACAACCTGGCAGTGTGGAGCTCTGCCAAAATTGAAATGAAAACAAAATTAAACTTTCACTCTATGCATCTGAAGAAGTGAGGTTTTTACCCACGAAAATGTATGCCCAAATAAATCTGTTAGTCTTTAAGGTGCCACCAGACTTCTTGTTTTTGTAGATACAGACTAACACGGCTACCCCCGATAGCTAAACTCATTGAATCTTGAAAAATAAAAGATTGGCTTAAGCTGGGGTTTTGGGTGAAGAGTCAGGTCAGGTCCCCATTCTGGAATTATTTGCCCTGATCACTCTCTTACAAAGCTTCCCTCGAGGAGTGGAATAGAGACTTTGACCTTTGAAAACAAGCTGGTGACGTTATATTCTGACCCACACTCCTCACCCTCCAAAAAATCCAAATTAAGGGCCTGAGCCAGTGCCCACTGAAGTGCATGGAATTCTTACCATTGTCTTCAATAGGTTCTGGATCAGACCTTAATTGCTTTTGTTATCTAAAATCGGAGTCGTGTGTGGAAGTTTTCACTCTGCCTGTCCCGCGTAGAAGGATATGACCAAAATGTTACCTCATTAACTTCAGATGGATTGAGTCATCTTCTCCTCTCAAGCTGCACATGTTCAAAGTGCTTGAGTTCAAAGGTTCATTTGAGAGTAGAATTTGGCCCACTACTTAATAGTTGACAATAGAGCTGAGTTAACAATGGATTATTTTTTTTTTTTTGGAAATTTGAAAGGAATTTTGCATTTGACTATATCTGTAATTTTCATATTAATTTCTTGGAACATGGATGTGCTTGAACTTTGGAAGCAGGAATACTAGTGAATAGTAAGCTTGAACATGCAGATATTTGCTAAAAAGAAATTTCATATTGTTTATTGTATTGTCACGTTTGCCGTTTGTGCTGTTGGTTAGTTACTGATGTCATCCAATCAGGGAAGAGAAACGGTACCATTTGACTTCAGATACTAAGCAACACACTGCAAATTGTGAATGTTCCCAACTGTTCTGCAGACGCAGAGTGTTTTGCTCAGGAGTTTAAAAATAATTACAAAAAATGAATACATTGAAGAATTTTGCAATCTCTTCATAATCGGTTCTCAAGCTGAAAAAAAGGTGAAACTCCAAATATATTGGTTGTTACAAATTATAGACCAGTAGTTATTTAGAAAAAATGTTCTGGTCCCACTCCCATTAAAATCAATGCAAAACTCCCATTGATGTCCATGGGAGAAAGATCCCGTCTCCAAAGCATTAATCTTCGCAGTACCTCATGGCAAATAGTATAGTCATACCCATTTCACTGGTGGAAAAACAAAGTCACTGAGAGGTTAATGGCCTGATCCTAAGACATGTTCAGGTGCCTAGTAAAAATGACATTGAAATCAAGGGGAATTATAGGAGTTCTGTACCTCCTATGTGGCTCGTTAAAAGTCACGCAGTGGGGCAGAGCCGGACTAGAGCTCAAGAGTTCTTCCTGGCTACTAACCACACGCTTAGTCCAGTAGGGCACATTGGCTAAGATAAATGACAGTTCCCTTTGATTTATTTTAATCCAGGCGTTGATGAATAGCATGTTGCTTTGTTGAAGTTCTGTAACGAGTAGCTTCATTTGGATCATTTTCTATCAAGTTTGGATGGTTTACAGCCCACAAACAGGTAGGCTGACTTGTATCATTGCTAAAACAAATGCTTAGACATTTTTTGGAGGTAGTTTGTGTGAGGATCCCTGGTCTAGAACCTGGGTCTGCTGATCCCTGGGTGATTGCTGCCAACACATCCCCACCTGCCAGTTCTGGCAGACTACTGTGCTGCCTATAGACGGCCTGATTGGCAGTGCTTTCTGGGTCTCCGATTGGTCCAGGCACACCGCTTAAGTTTTGAGGGAACACTAGGAATTTGTCTGTGCAGCTAGGTGGATCCCCAGCTGGCTGCTACTATAGACCTTGCTCATTTGCCTTTCTCTGGTTCCTGGCCTCTGATTCCAGCCCAGACCTGTGGCTCTGGCCCTACCTACTAGACCTGATTTTGGCTTCACTTACTAGGCCTGACTGCCCATGGCCTGGCTGTGGTCCAGGGAACAGGGCACTGCACTGCACTGGAGCTCAAGAGATCTATTTTGTTCTGGCCTCTCCCACTGACCTGCTGAGTGATCTTGGGCAAATCACCTCTCTGTCTCTCTGTTTCCCCTTCCACGCTTTATCTGTCTTGTCTATTTAGACTGTAATTTTGGGGGCAAGATCTATCTCTTTCTATGTGTTTGTACAGTGCCTAAACCAATCAGACTCCTATTTTGGTTAGGCATTACAGTAATGCAAATAATTGATAATAATGCATAACTAATAAACAAAACAAGGGTTCTGAATTTTCGAGGCACTCTACTTGTTGTACATTTGGTCTTTTCCCTTGAGAATGTATCTGATTTCTTGTATTGCTTCTTATTAATTTATTCTATCTTTAAATAACTGGAATTTGTCATTTTTGTAGTTACACCAAATTCCACATCCTTAAACCCACTTCACGTTTACCCGTGTGACTTAAAACTTTTTTCAAATTTTTTGTTGTCAAAATAGGGAATGTGATAATTTGGAAGGCCTACAGAAAACATATTTTGTGGTTATTGTTCTTGTGATCTGTCCAATGTAAACCACTTTAGAAAAGCTCTGTTTCCTGCAGATAAATGCACTTTTGTAGAATAGTGGATTTTCAACTGGCTGAAAATGAGGGTTTTTTCTCTTAATGGGTACTCTGAGAAGAATGCGGTTTAACCATTCCAGCACTGTGCTGTAGTTTAGATCTTCCTGCTGGAGCCCAGGGGAGTGAGTAGCAACTATTTCACATGGTTAACTCACAGCACATTCTCCCCCTTAGCATTTTGTGGTTGCTATGGGATAAATGTATGCTCCCTCCATCCCCTTTGTATGTATGGCACCCCCCTCCCACAGTGAAACTGGGAGAGTTTGGGGAAACAGCACGTGGATCCACAACTATGTGAGGGCCACTAGCTGTCCTCTTCCCTAGCCACAGCTAAGTGGTTATGTATGAAAATGTGGGCCTACTGGAGCCATGACACAATTCTGCTGACACCACATGGTCAAGGGGGGAGAATCCTGCAGACCGCATTAGTATACAGCCCTGTTATTTCCCATCTAGAGATGGGCTAAGTACATGGGGCAGCCTCGTAATGGTAGTTAGGCATCTGAAGAGGCAGACGCATGCTTAGTGAGATTTTTCAAAAGCACCTAGGTGCCAAACGCCCATTGATTTCAGTGGAGCTTCACCAGCTGAGGATCTAGCCCTGCAATGACAAAGTTGCATTCCCACTGCTGGCTTTCTTAGAGTGATCGCTAAGGAATGCTGAACAGCTCCCGGGGTGTGTGCCAGCTTGACTGGGCAAGGTTACCCTTGACCTCTCCCTTTTCGTTTGCTCTGTCCCTCTGGCAGCAGTCATTCCGGGAATTCGCTTTTTTTATACAAAAGCAAGACATTTGTTGTCTATAGCAACACCTTTGCCATATCAACGCACAAGCAACTGGGAATTTAACCAGGGTTGTCTCTTCAAACCAGTAGTCCCTAAGAATGAAATTTTGCTTCCTACCCCCTCGGTGGGAAATTAAAGCCTGAACAGCAGCACTAATTCTGTGTTTCCCTGCACGGGAGGACAGGGTGTGGAGAGCCCACGTGGCGGAATTGAGGTCCTCCAGCAACGTGGGGCTGTGAACGTATAGGCAGTCTGCTAGTGGATATATGCACACTATGGAATCATGGACTCAGACACGGGGCTTGAGGGTAACAGAGGTCCGGTCCAGTCCAGAGGCCGAAGCAGTGGCTGAGGAGAGGGGCTGTGGATGCCCTTCACTCTTTGAGTTATGAATGAAATTCCATCCATGCACAGCTCCTTTAGTTGCTGTTTGTGCAGAGGATGTGAACTTCTCCCTTGGTGTCTAAAGCTGGCTACCTGGTTATCTAAGAGTGCTTTCCTGATGGTTTCTGCATCTTCCCATACCCTATTCTGATTTCCCCTTCACTCTTCCACTGTCCTCACTCCTCCCCCACAGTGGCTATAATAACATCTTCTTCACTGGGACTGCATGGGTATAACCCAGAAGAATTTGGTGCTATAACTGTTAAAGCTATAACATCCAGTCTTATTAAAGAAAATGCTTTTCATAATTAGAAAATTAGAGATCACTGAGAATCAGCTAAAAGTACGAACGGTACAAATGCTGTGCCCTTAGAAATTATTGAAAGATATCCAGCCAAATCTTTCACACAGAACTAAATCAAAATGTTCCAGTCTTCAAAGTTCCCTGGAGTAAAAAGGAGTTTTGTTTGAGTATAGATTGTATGTAGGTTTTATCATGGGAACTAATAGCAGAGTATCCAAGAGATCAGAACTTTTAAATATCAGATATGAACCTTCAAAAAGCTTTTCCGTTTCCATTTTTTTCAATTGCCTCTCTTTACCTTGGGAAAACTACTAAAAGTTTAGAAGAATGTGATAGTTACTGTTCCTTAATCACAGCTTTTACCTGTTCAAGGTAATAAAAATGGGTCTTGGTAAATAAGGGGTGGAAAACCCTATGGATTGAAATAGACAAAGAGTCCATATGTTTCCTGATATTATTCATGCTGCACAGGGTAGAAGAAACAGGGTTGAGTTGTTAAAAGGGGATTTATGAATGTGTTTGGAGCATTTACTGTACTAAATTTTCATGATGAATTTTAGGTACAGTTTGAAGAAACTGAATATATATTTGTGGATTGAAATGATGAAAAGAAATTCCTTGAGGCAAAACTTAATTCCTTATGGGAAAAAGATGAGGCCAATGATTCTTTAGATCTAGCTCCAAATGTGATTCTTTCTTTATTTTTTTTTTAACTTAAATACTGAATCATGGATGATCCGATTACTACTTCCTTTTGTCTTATTTGTGTTCAAATAATATTAATATTGATAATCTTTATGGAAGACTTTTTGACTTATGCAGTCAAATCTATCCTTCATTCATTGTGCACCATTACTAAATGATCAATTTCAAAGCACCTAAAGAATAATAGGATGATTAGTAATATTCAGCATGGATTTGTCAAGAATAAATCATGTTAAATCAACCTAATTTCCTTCTTTGACAGGGTTCTTGCTATAGTGGATAGTGCGGAAGCATATAATATATCTGGATTTTAGTAAGGCTTCTGACACATTCCTACATGACATTCTCCTAAGCAAATTGAGGAAATATGGTTTAGATGAAATTACTATAAGGTGGGTGCACAACTGTAGTGAAAGTGTAGTTATCAATGGTTCACTGTCAAACTGGGAGGACATTTCTATTCAGGTCCTGCAGGGGTCAGCCCAATATTACTAAACATTTTCATTCATGACTTTGATAATGGAGTGGAGAGTATTCTTATAAAATTTACTGATGACATCAAGCTCTGAGGGGTTACAAGCACTTTGGAGGACAGGATTATAATTCAATATGATTTTGACAGATTGGAGAATTGGCCTGAAATCAGCAAGATGAAATTCAATAAAGATGAGTCCAAGTACTACACTTAGGAAGGAAAAATCAAATGTACAACTACAAAATGGGGTATAACTGTCTAGATAGTAGTACTGCTGAAAAGGATCTGGGGGTTATAGTGGATCAAAAATTGAATATGAGCCAACAATGTGATGTGGTTGCAAAAAAGAGTAATATCATTCTGGGTGTATCAACAGGAGTGTCATATATAATACATGGGAGGTAATTGACCCAATCTACTTGAGAAAAGAAGCCGGGGGTGGGGGTTGCGGGACCTGAGAACAGTCTGCCAATATGTTAGTTGTTATAAAGAGGATGGTGATTAATTGTTCTCCATGTCCACTGAAGATAGGACAGGAAGCAATGTGCTTAATCTGCAGCAAGGGAGATTTAGATTAGATATTAGGAAAATAATTCTAACTATAAGGGTAATTAAGCACTGGAATAGACTACCGGGGGAGGTTGTGGAATCACCATCATTGGAGTTTTTTAAGAATAGGTTAGACCAGGGGTGGCCAAACTACAGCCACATCCAGCCCGCCAGTTGATTTAATCCGACCCTCAAGCTGGGGAGTGGGGTTTGGGTCTTGTCCCGCTCCAGTCGGGGAGCGGGGTTGGCGGCTGCTCCGTGCGTGCTTGCCGCTGCTCCACATAGCTCCTATGTTTAGGGGCAGCCAGGGGACTCCGCGCGCTGCCCCTGCCCCAAGCGCCGCCCCCGCAGCGCCCATTGGCCAGGAACTGCAGCCAATGGGAGCTGCAGGGGTGGCGCCTGTGGATGGGGCAGAGCACAGAGCCTCCTGGCTGCGCCTCCGCATAGGACCCAGAGCAGGGACATGCCGCTGCTTCCTAGCTGCTCTAGGTAAGCGCCATCCGGAGCCTGCACCACTGAGCCCCCCCCAGACCCCAACTCTCTGCCCCAGCCCTGATCCTCTTCTCGCCCTCCAAACCCCTCGATCCCAGCCTGGAGCTCTCTCCTGCACCCCAAACCCCTTATCACCAGCCCCACCCCAGAGCCTGCACCCCCCGCTGGAGCCGTCACCCAAACACCCCCTCCTGCACCCTGAACTCCTCATTTCTGGCCCCACTCCAGAGCCTGCACCCCCAGCCAGAACCCTCACTCCATCCTGCACCCGAACCCCAATTTCGTGAGCATTCATGGCCACCATACAATTTCTATATCCAGATGTGGCCCTTGGGCCAAAAAGTTTGCCCACTCCTGGGCTAGACAAACATCTATCAAGGATGGTCCAGATAAACATGGTCCTGTCTCAGTGCAGAGATCTGGACTAAATGACCTCTTGGGGTCCCTTCTGGTTCTACATTCCTATGATTCTTTGATTACACCCACATGAGGCACCACTGAGTTTCAAAATCAGGACCTTAAAATGTTCAGTTTTTAGGGATGATGTTTTAATCTCCCCTCACCCTTTAACAATCACAAATCTTCACCATTTTTCCTCTCTCTCTCTCCCTCTAATTTTGACTCATTCCTTTTTGTTGTTTGCTATTTGTATTGGATAATATCGTTATTTAAAATCTTAGAAAACCACGTCAATAGAATCTGCTTGGGAGGTCAGAGATCAGTACTTCTTGCCCATACTTACATGATACACTGCTCTATTTTATTTCTTCTTTTTAATCGCATATCATGCCGTAGACTACAGTTAACTAATATATCTATTTGCATCACTGAAGTGCTGAAAATATCTATTTAAGCTCTGATTTACTTTGTCATTTATGCAGTAAATGGCAGATCTGTCTTCAATGGTTTCTGCAC
The DNA here is from genome assembly GCF_011386835.1 of Chrysemys picta bellii. Classification (NCBI taxonomy): domain Eukaryota; kingdom Metazoa; phylum Chordata; order Testudines; family Emydidae; genus Chrysemys; species Chrysemys picta. The sequence goes on from NC_088792.1 coordinate 97,096,519, forward strand.
CAAGTGCAAAGGTCTATACAGACCAGCCCCCTTTGGGGAATTGGCGCCCAGGTCTATAAAATATTGTGTATGACTAACATTGGGTGATAACATGACTTGTTTTCAGCTACAATTAGCCATTAATTAAATAAATTTGGTGTATTGACATTTAGGCCCCAATTTTCAAAAGTGTCTACTACTAATCTTGGATGCCCAGCTTGAGGTCTATGGCTTGATTTTTTCAGAGCTGCACTTTAAACCAATATAAGCTCTTTTAATATCCCAGAATATCAGGCTCTAGATAGCACAAGTTAGGCAACCAAACTTATTAAAAATGTGGGACTTAATTAAGAAATACCAAGGAGCCAGAGGGCATCATAGGGCAGTACCGTAATAACCCCCTGCCTGTTACAAGGTCTCCTGCTTGCTCATTGTGGTCCCAGTGCAGCAAGATTCTTAACCATGAGCCTAACTCTGAGTATGCAAGCAGGGCCGTTAGTGATTTTTGTGATTACAATGGGAATGCTCATATTCTTAAAGCTAGTCACATGCTTATATACCTTTCTGAGTTTGGGTCTATATAAGAGTCTGTCTCTCTGCTGGTTTCTTCTTGTCTGCTCTGTTGAAATCTCTTACCTTCTGGGTTTTCTCTGAGTCAGAGAAGAATTGTCTCAGCCCTTGCTAGGAGAAGCCCTAGAACATGTGGGATTTGTAGACAGAAACCAATTTACCAGAGATTTAAAAACCAGCTGAAACTGCATCCTGGATTTCAATGAAGGTCAAAGTCCGCTTGAGGTATTTTACGTATCCAAAGTTTTTCAAATTTGGTATCCTTTGATGTATGGGATGTGGTTTTGGGTCATCTTTTTTCTGGGATCAATTCTCCCATTCCTATTTAGAACAAACAATTATTTCTCTACCTGCTTTTAAAATATCCCTAATATCCAAGCCAAGTGTAAACGTAATTCACAATAAAGGAGGGCATCTGGGGCTACATGTACAAATAAATATGCATATATCTATAAAACATATTTAAAAGGTATTGTCTTTTCAGATGGATTTTCCTTCCAGAAGCTATAATAACAGGAAGACTCTGGAATGGGAAGGAATAACTTGATGTTTGTTCCAGGAGGTGAATGCATTTACATGGGTGAAAAATAAATCTGCCCTTCACTTAATCTTTCCTTCATTCTTTCTGTTTGCTTGAAGATTACACTGTTGCTCTGTAGGAAAAAAATGTCACAGCAAAATAACCTTTTCTGGACTCAAAAGATTTATGCTCTGCTTTGCCGATATGGTGTGCAAGTGCTTATGTCAGTACTGCTTCTAAACGGATTATGGTAATGATCCTTTAGGAAATTTTAGAATAATTTGGCTAGCTGAGTTTAATTGTAAGAAACCCTCATGTAGAGGTAACATACTTTCAAAATAACTTACTGTTTACTTTCAGCTGTCTAGTTGGAAAAAAAACCCTTAAACTGTATATTATGCTAAACAAATTCTGCATATTATGTATATAGCTACAATCCTTGGTGCCCGATTTATAAAGTTGGACTCAAGTTCTGTGAATGAAGTGTTGAGTCTATAATTAAGGCCTTAATTTTACAAGACACTTAAACATGTGCTTAGGTTTTATTGAAGTCAATGAGATTTAAGTATGTGCAAAATTGGGGTCTAATTGTCAGTGCAGATGCTAGCCTGTCTATCTAAGTACCTGACTCTGCACACTAAATGCTAGCATTTACACTCAGAATTAATTTTGGGATTTAAAGTATACCTGTGAATTGCAAGTTGAGACCCCTATAAAAAGCACTCCTTTGTGTTATGCCATCGTACAGTATTGGAATAATCTTTTGAATAAACATAAAAGCTTTATTTCCAAAAGCATAAGCCATCATGGCCTGCAAATGGCGGTGTAATAGACGTTAATGGGGGAGTTGCAGGAATGTACAACCAAGCACAGCTAGTAATGGGACCTCTCACAGTGCAATGGTTGCCATTAAAAATATGTACAACTTTACCTTTTGCCTAATTACATTCGTATTTGTGGTATTCCCTAAAATCAAGGGTTACTCTGTGTTTCAATAGCATTGAGGCTGTAGCAAAGCCAATGCATTTATCCCTTCTACCACTGCTCAGGAACTCATTTAGACAGACTTAATATTAACTACTGTATGTCCGTTCTCTTCTTTCCATTTATTATTGGATTCATTATGAAATTAACACTGAGAGAGGCCCAGATTTTTAAGGTATTTAGGTGTTGTGGTGATCAGCGGTGCAGTGCATAACCGATATAGGAGTTTAAATCTCATTTTTGAAAGGGATTTAGGCACTTATAAGCTAATATCTCATTGAGAGCCAGTGGGATTTAGGCTCCTAAAGTATCTACATCTCTTTTGCAAATGAGATTTAGGCCCCTAAATCAGTTAGACATAGCAACACTGTGTGCCACAATGCCCAAATACCTTTAAAAATCTGGGCTTAAAAGCCTAACTTTGTAAATTGTGAGTGATACATAAATAAAAATTAAAACAAATACTTTTAGATAGTTCAGTACTTGAGAGAGGTCTAGGATTGGCAGACTTGGATGTGGAAACTCTGTATGTACCAACCGGGAGTACCAATTGTGAGCTGGTCACTTGCCCTCAAGGAATAGGACTGAGACCAAAAATTCCTTACCCACAGGACACCAAGCAAATGTCAGATGGTCGTCATTTGCAACCACTAGCAACCTACTCTGGATTTGAATCAGATGGAAAGGTGCCATAATCCCATTATCAAGGCTGCATTTTTTGTCATGGGAGTCAGACATTCCATGATTGGAACTTTTTTTAAAAATATATCCATGGGCCTTGAAATCTTGTGACTCTTGCATGTGAGGAGGTGCTTGTGATGTTCTCTACACAATGGCATTTCTCTGTTTGTCCGACCGTAATGCAATAACTTTCGAAAACTGCATCGAATCAATTCCAAAATTTCAGAGAGTATTCTAGGCACAAAAGGGCAGAGCCCTATTGATTCTGGTGGAAATCAGAAAAGCCAGCCCCCCAGAGTGCCATTTGGTCACTCAAGATACACGGGGGAGGCAGCAACCTCACAGAGGCCTGTGGCAAGGGGACAGAATGACTCTGGATACAGGGGTGAGTCAGTGTTCTTAGACTTGGGGTTAGGGCACCAAAAAACTTCCTGTGGCTGCAGCAGAAAATGGACATTCAGGGGGACTGATTTTGTGATAGGTGGCTATAGTGAGAGTGAGTGCCTGGCCAGGGGTACAGTTTGGCCTACATAAGCAATGAAGTGTGCGATTCTTTAGTAAATAAATGTGAACCTTGAATGATGACAAGTTAACCTCTGAGGTGAATGGGGGAGACTAAAAGAGAACTGGAGGTCAGCAACAACATTTTAGCCTGTTCCCAGGCCCAGATAGTGCACCCTCCATGAGAGGTGTCAGCCCTCAGCGACAACTTTACTTAGTCAAGGGTGATGATCAGTGTTCCCTCTAATTTTTCCCACACATGTGTGGAATGAATTTTGTTATGTACACCAATATGGAGGGGATGTATGACACATTACCTCCATATTGGTGCATATAACAAAATTCATGTGGTGGGGTTGGGGCCGAGGGGTTCAGAGTGTGGGAGGGGGCTTAGGGCTGGGACAGAGGGTTGGGGTGCAAGGGTGTGAGGGCTCCGGCTGGGGGTGCGGGCTCTGGGGTTTGGCCGGGGATGAGAGTTTTGGGGTGCAGGTTGCCTCAAGGTTATGGCGGGGAGAGAGTTTAGTTTTTTAGTGTGTTTTGCATAAGTCATCCATGTTTCTGAGCCATATAGAAGAGTGGATAAAACACGTCTCTTAAATATGGATTTTCACTTTAGTTGACAATTTCTTAGTCTTGCAAAAGACTAAAATTCCTGGCTGCTTTGCCGATTATACTAGTGAACTCAGTATCAAGATCTACATAGCTGGTAACAGTAGCACCAAGGTAATAAATTGGTCAACAACATTCAGCTGAATGCCATCTAAGGTGATATCTGGAACTGGTTCTGAAGAGCGTTGGTGCATGATAAGTCTTCTTCAAGCTTATTGCTAGCCCAAAGATTTTGCATGAATCAGAGAACTTGGTAATAAGGTGTTGTAGAGCATCAACACTGTGAGCCACAAGGGCTGCATCATCTGCAAACAACAGGTCCCTTATGATGATCTCCTCCACCTTCATCTTAGCTCTGAACCATGCAATGTTAAACAAACCTCCATCATGTCTAATGCTAAGATAGACACCCTCTTGAACATCACAGAATGCATGTTGAAGTAGGACTGAGAAGTAAATATTAAACAATGTAGGAGCCAGTATGCAACCCTGCTTCACTCCATTGTTGATGTTAAATGAGTCAGACTCTTGCTTTTCATACATTACAGTTGCCTTCATGCCATTGTGTAAGGATTTCACAAGATTTAGCAATATAGGTGGACAACCAAGCTTCTTCAGAAAAATGTAAAGCCCTGACCGACTAACCATGTCAAGAGCTTTTGTTCAATCTATTAAAAGCCATGTACAATGGAGTATGCATCTCTCTGCACTTTTCCCGCAGTTGTCTTACAGAGAAGAGCATGTCTAGGGTGGATCTTCCTGAGCGGAAGCAACGCTGGCTCTCAGGATAGATTCTCGCTGCTAAAATTTGAAATCTAGGTAAAAGAATACAGCTTAAAATTTTCCCCACTATGTTAAGAAGAGATATTCCTCTGTGGTTATTACAACCACTTATGTCTCCTTTGTTTTTATAGAGTTGGATGAAAAGAACATTCTTAAAATCTTGCGGAACACTTTCTTCCTTCCAACAGAGTAGCAATACCTTGTGCAAGCTTTGCAGCAAGTCTTTGTTTGCACATTTGTAGATTTCAGCAGGTAAACAGATCCTGAAACTTTTTGTTAGGAAACTTTTTGATGCTTTGTTCAAGTTCCTCTAGTGTAGGTTTGGCATCGGTTTGAAGTCATAACTTCAAACCCAATAAATTTGGCTAGCACACATTAATCTATTACAGACTCCCCTGAATATCATACTATAGCGCTTACTTTACCTCTCCAGTTGCTTCCCTTTATGAGTTATGATATTGCCATCCAGAACTTTGAGGAGCTGTCTTGTTCTTTATCAGCCCAATGGCCTTTCTAATATCCTCTTACAACTGTCTACTGTCACCTGCATCTTGGATGCTGTCGCAAAGACCCAGCTAAAATTCTTGAGCACACCTCCTGGAAGCACTTTGGAAGGATTGTGTATGCAAGATATCTTTCAAATATGTATGTCTTGTCAGTACCAAGTCCAGCTGATGCCAGTGCTTGGACCTCAGGTGTCTCCACAATGTTCTTCTTCTGATGTTACCAGCAAAGAAGGTGTTGGTCACTGATAGGCCTTGACTGGCACAGAGCTAGAGAACTCTCTGACCAATGTCATTGATACATCCAATGCCATGCCTACCCAGAATCCCAGGCCAGGTCTCAGCATTGGACCCAACTCTTGCATTGAAATCTCCAAGTACTAGGATGGGTTCCTTCCATGGAATCCTGCTGATCAGTTCTTCCAGCTGTTGGTAAGAGGTATCCTTTTCCTCATTACTAGACTGCAGAGTTGGAGCATATATACTGATGTGGTTGATGAATCCCTTCTGTAGACTAACTCAAAGTATCATGATCCGTATGGACACTGCAATCGAAGCTTCAAACGATGACATAAATTCATTTCTGATAGCAAAACCTACATCATACTTTCTCCTTACTCCTTCAGGTTTGCCATGCCAGTAAATGGTTTAGTCCTTCCCCCTTATGAAGTCTATGTCTGAGAGCCGAGTTTCCAAAAGAACTGCAATATCAGTTCTGAAACATGGAAGCTTTTTACTCAACACAGCCATTTCCCTCAAATCCGAATTCAGATCAAAGTCGTATCCAGGGATCAAAATCCAAATATTCCAGGAAGCAATTCTGTTTATAAAAACAGTTGAGCTAAACAATGAATCAGGGCGTTTTTGACTCACCTTCTCTAAGGCCACCCTCACACAAGGCAAGCAGGACATCCATAAACATGGCTGCTTGGAAATCTTGATAGCTGTCCCAGGGCCCTTATGCCTCTCTTGGATCACTGCGACTATCTTGCCAAGACCTTCAATGCATACACCTAGGCAAAGTTATGGAGGAGCAAAGGCTGACATAGACCTGTTGTTCTTTCCCCCCTCCACCCCCCCTTTAGACCTCTGAGCCAGAATCTGAAGGCCAGAGAGAGTCTGGATGTTCAGTGACACAGAGGTTGTAGCTTCTACCAGAGAGCAGCCCAAATAGAGCTGCTAACTGGCTATCGCTTCAGCGTGAGCACCATTTCTGTCAGGGTGAGATACCTTACCCTTTCTTCAACCAAGAATCAGAGGGGTAGCCGTATTAGTCTGGATCTGTAAAAGGTAACAAAGAGTCCTGTGGCACCTTATAGACTAACGATGAAGTGCTTATGCTCACAATACATCTGTTAGTCTATAAGGTGCCACAGGACTCTTTGTTGCCTTCAACCAAGAAGTATCCACAAGGCAGTGGAGGATGCAGTTTAATGTCATGCCCAGGGCATGCCTCAATGCTTCAATAAATATTTTATTTTATTTTGTAATCTATATGGTTGCTAAGCCTTTACTAAACATTTCACAAGGAGTCATAGGAAGAGAATTCAGTTGCTGCAGGGAGCTGCAAGAAGAGCACAGGAGAACAGTACATGGCTGAAGAAGAACTCTGTGTAAGCTTGAAAGCTTGTCTCTTTCATCAACAGAAGTTGATCGAATAAAAGATATTTCCTCACCTACGTTGTCTCTCTAATATCCTTTGACCAATGTGACTACAACACCACTGCAGACATGGATGCTGTGACACTTCTCAGTATTTTTTAAAGAGCCCCCCAAATGGTTTAATTTATCCCTGTGTGGTGCTTAAGTTGTGGAAAATATGAGCTGAGTGTGTGGATGGAAGCTTTTTCTTGTGGGAGTTTTTAATGGTGCTGTTGATCATAACTCCATAGCTAAGGTTGAGTTCTTTTTTTGCGCTTAAATCAGGGATTCACCCTCTTTGTTAAAAATGTGAAAAAATGCTGTAGTCTCCCACAATTTACGGCTCTTATCCCTTAATTAGTTTGAGCTAAAATGTTCTCAACGGAGTCCTTTAAGAAATGTATCATCTGAGTCCTTTCAAACTCTCCATGTAGTTAAAATTAATTGAAAACTCGTGCATAGGATATAGTTGAAGAAATTAAGTGACAATTAAGCTTAGTTATTAATGATTGTTGTATTGAATTATTATGACTATAGTCTACAGCAGGCTCAAGTGGAGCCATTGTGACATCAGAAGTAATTTATCCAATTGTCACTCCTTCTCTACAGCTAATTTGCATGCAACAATTCTGTTGGTTGTAATGACAATGATATGAGGGAGACTGGGCATGTGGGTCAAGAGTTTTCATTGGTAGATTGCTTGTCCCATCATCATTGTTCTTTTTAGGTTGTGTGGTTGCATATTAACTTGGGCTTCAGTGCTTGAAAGGCTCCTATGGCACTGCTGATTTGGCTCCCGTGCGTATTTGAGGCAGCAGTGGTAGTGGAACTAAGAAACAAATATGGGCGGTGCCCTTGTAGCACAGTGACATTGGGACTCAGGATGGGCTCTCCCTGCCTGCCTTCACATAGCTCTGGTCTCATTAACATAGTCCTTTAAACCACTACATCAATAGCAAATTAACGAACCAGATTAATAAGTACACTTTGGTGACTTTGCACTGCTCTGGCAATGTAAACTGTAAATCCAGTTTACCCAACTAGTGCAATCTGGTTGCCTTGTACTTCTTGGGTGTACTGGTGAATCCGGCCTTAAGAGTTCAAATAAAAAACTGATTTGTGGTTAAAAACTACCTATCATCAAATCATTAGCAATATGATGTAGCAGCATTTGCTTTGGATTTCTTGTTTAGTGTTTGTGTATGAAATGTTTAATAATCTTAAAAAACGGAGGAAATTAACAGGAGAAAAAGAACCACAACCTTATGATGGAGTGTTAAGGTTCAGACTACATGTGAGTAAAACACATTACAGGATTTTGTAATTATCAGGAAATTCAGAGTTAAAGTTACATTTAAAAGAAATCCAGATATGTTAGGGTAAGAAATGCACAATTGATGCACCCAACCAACCTTAACTCTGCCCTTTAATGATGCCATGATGGGGAAATGATCCTAATGAGCCCTTAAAAATGTGTTTCTTTTAATTTGGGACACCAAACACTAAAATGCCTTAATCACAATTGTATTATGACTGCATGATACTAATAACTCCATTTTACCATAGTTTTTGTTCTGTTTTGTTTTATTTGGGAAAAAGAGTGAGTTTATAGAAAGTTGTGCTTTAGAGAGCCCAGATTTTGTAATGAAAATCGGGGACTATTTTCTAAGTATTAAAGAGAAAGAGGTGATTTATGCTTATATGTGTGTGTGTTTGCATGCTGTGCACAATTGAGGTGGGGCTGGAGAGGAAAAGGTTTGCAATCTGTGGGCCTAATCCAGTTCCAATTGAAGTTGAGTGTGTCGGCTAAAGAGAGAATTTGGAAAGGGAAAAGATATATTTTTCCTGTGGTAGGGGTCATGTGTAGTATATTGAGGGGGGTTTTGTAATTGCAAGCCATCACTTTAAGGGCTCGTCTATACAGTGCAATAAAATGCACCAGAAAGGTGTAAATTCTAATGCACACCAATGTGTTGTGCACTATCTGGCCTGTGTAGACCCTGCTGGAATGCAGTAAAAGTTCCCTAGTACACATTATTATGTTAACATGCACTAGGGAACATTTAGTGCTCACCAGCAGTGTCTACATGGGCCAATTAGTGCACAACACCTTGGCTCACATTAGAATTTATATCCTTCTGGTGTGCTTTACCATATTGTGTAGACAAGCCCTAATAGTTGGAGGATTTTCTGGTCTGGCTTGCCGGCTATGGGGCTCTGTAATGGAGCTTGCAATCAGAGTCAGTTCTGCACCTAGCCAGCCTAGAGTAAGGTGGGATGGCTTATGCCTCTCTATTTTTAGGGAGCAGCCTGCTTTGTCTCTCTCTGTTTTGGAGTTCTTATGTGTTATCATATTGAATTCTAAGAAATCAAGTACTATTACATTGCAACTCTCCAGCAAGAATATTGATGTTTTTGTCTAACTTTTCTGTTTGTATGCTGTGAACATATCAATATGGATGCAAATGGGAGGGACTAGGTAGTAGGGTGGATGGAGGGATTAAAAAGGAGTAAAGAAAAACTGGATCATAGACTGTGGCTGTGTGTCATTATTAAGGCTATGATTTTTTCATGGAGGTCGCAGAAGTCACGGAAACCGTGACTTCCAACGACCTCCCTGACTTCAGTCCTGTTGGCTGGGAGTTGCAGGGTCCACCTGCCACTTCCTGTGGCCACAGGTGCCAGGGTCACGTGGAGTTCCCAGATGCTGCGGGCAGCGGGGGTACACCTGCAGTGCGTGGCCGCTGCAGGTGGCAAGGGCCCCTGCAACTCCTGGTGGATGCAGGCGATGGGGGCTCCCCGCAACTCCCAGCTGATGCGGGCAGTGGGGCTGCAGCCCCTGGCCACCTTGGGCAGAGACCCTCCCCCCCCGCAGCTCCCACCCACTGCAGGCGGCGGGGGCACCCCTGAGCTCTGAGCCACCGAGGGCGGTGAGCCCCCCGGAGTTCTGAGTTGCTGCAGGTGCCGAGGGTCCTTCAAAGCACCTGGCGGCCGCAGGTGGCTGGGGTACCCCAGAGCTCCAAGCTGGGGGACCCTGGAGCTCGGAGCGGTCCCTGCAGCTGCCCAACCTCTGCAGGTGGTGTGGGGACCCCCATTTTGTCAGGGATATTTTTAGTAAAAGTCAGGGACAGGTCACAGGCTTCCATGATTTTTTTCATTATTGCCTGTGACCTGTCCGTGACTTTTACTAAAAATATCCCTGACAAAATCTTAGCCTTAGTCATTATGCGGTGCTCTACCTTATGCTGCCTCACCTCTCTCTGCTGTTACCTTGCCCTCCACCCTTTTGTTTGCCAGCTGTTCACCTGTTCCATATTGTCAGAAACCTAGATTGTATGGATCTCTGGGGTGGGGGCTGGCCTTGTGTTAATTGTTTGTACAGTGCCTGCTACAGCACGGCCCCGATACCTGACTGGGTCCTTGGCATTACTGCAGGAGAAATAAACAATAAGTAGAAGAATTGATGACATCTGCAGTGTGTCATTACATAATTCAGCCCATACATATGCTTATCATGTGTTCTGTAAAGGCTAATGTCTATGGAATGCTTAGAAGGACTTGAATACTTATCAAATACTTAAGAAATGTACTGTGTGGGCAGCTATTCTTTTTTTCTGGCACTCTTTTTTCGGCCTTGACACTAGCTTCAGGGCAACTGCTGGGGAGGGAGAAGATGCAATTAAGAGAGTGCCTGAGTCAATGCCACAGGGTTTTGAAGAACTGGGGGCGGGGGGCAGAGGGCACCCACAGGCCGGGCTCAGGGGTTATTCAGTTACTGTAGAACAATGACTGTGTGTGTGTGTGCGTGTGTGTGTTGTATGCTGCTGCCGCTTTGTTTTCATTGCATGGCTGTCACCAGTGCCGGTGCTAGCTCACTGGGGGCCCTAAGCAGGAATATTTTTGGGCCCTCCCACACACAACATATACTAATAATTAATAGGAGGCCGCCTTGAGCTGCTCGGGGCTCTAAGGAATTGCTTAGTCTATTTATGCCTAGTGCCGGCTCAGTCTGTCACAATCAGTTAGAGTGAGACAAACAACGTGCTGCTCGTTGCCGTGTGATTTTATTTTATTTGACTGATTTTATTTTGGCACACAGCAGCAGAGAGCAGAACAGAGACACTATAGCTTGACTGTGGTTTGAGAGCGAAGCACACAGAAAACCAGCACAGTACTATCCCAGCCTTTGAAGTTGCAGTGTGGCACCAAAAATCCTCAAGTTCCATCAGCCGATAGCAGTGCTGGTAGAATTCTTCCCAGAGATGGCAGTGGTAGTAGGAGAAAGACAGTGAGCCAAAATGAGCTCTGTGTAACCCCACAGACATTGATGAATCAGGCCTCGAGTCTGAAATTTCTTGGAATTTTTCTGTTTGCAAAACAAAGGCAGATGACTGAAAAATGAGCCATTTTCAGCTATGAAAACAGCTTCTGTGAGTGTATGCCATTTCCCATGGGTCCCAGGGTTGTGAGGCGCCTCGCTCTTATCATGAGGAATTCTTGTCTGTGCAACACAAACACTGCCTCTGAGGCCTCTCAGGCCTCGCTCTCTTTGTACAGGTAAGTGATAGGCACACACCAATCCCCGAGTCCTCCGAGCTTCCCTTTGGAGTGCTCAGCCCTGTTCCACTGAACACTCACAGGACTCTCAGATCCTCTACTCCCAAGGAAATAGTACACACCAGCTTGAAAGATTCAGCTCAGAGTCACCACTTTACTTAACACACCATTGACACGGACGTTTACTTTTCCCCGGGGGTGCTCCACCCCTGCTCTGCCCTAAGGTCTCACCCCCACTCCGTCCCATCTCCCCAAGGTCTTTGCACTGCCTCTTTCCGCCACCACTCCATCCCCTCCCCTGAACCTCCGCCCCCTCATCCAAGACCCCACCCTTGCTGTGCCTCTTCCTGCCCCGACTCCGCCCTCTCCCTGAGGCCCCCACTCACTGGTCCCTTCCCTCCTTCAAGCCCCTCCTTGAGCTGCCAATCAGCTGTTTGGCAGCATCCCCAATAAGTTATTTGACGGTGCCCCTAATTAGCTGATTGGGGGCATCATAAAACAGCTGATCGGCAGTGCCGCTGAACAGTTGTGGCTGTTTTTTTTTCTGTGAGTGCTCCAGCCCCAAAGCACCCATGGAGTCGGTAACACACAGAACTACACAGTGAAAAAAAGAATAGGTGTATTGTAAAAAAATAGTGATACAGGGTGAGAATATTGGAAACAAATGGTTATATATAAAATAAAATTATAATATGCTTTCTAGAGCCTAAACTTAACTCACAAGCCATTCCCCTGTTTACTACAAGATAGCTTGCCTCACGTCCTTTCCCCCAGCATTTCCAAAGAGTTTGGCTGAGACCCTTGACGTTCACATGAAAATAGGGTTTCCCCATCCTCCGCTGTTTATCTCTTCCTGTTAATTTCCTTGCGAAGTCTGCACAAGCTGTTCTTTTGACTTAGTATGCTAATAGACTCCTATTGTGTGGCATACAATACACAATGGTCCACCATGGAGATAAGTGTATCCTACCCGCTGTCTGGAGAAGTTTGTCTCAAGACATGCTACCTTTGAGTGACCTGCTTTTAACAATAGACCCAGAGAATATAATTTTTAGTATATATACCTAACTCCTCACATATTCTCCATACATACATCTTGCAATGGTTACGAAGGCCAGCATGACTCAGGCTTTCAGCAGACACCTTACATGATCCCTTGTTGGTGAACCCAGGAGATCCTGGTACCTTTGTATATCCCTGTGCCTCTGCCAATTGGCATGAAGAAGTCCTTGGGTCACAGAGTGTTGCTCAGTGGGTCCTCTCACCTACTGATCTCTCGAGGGTCAGTCTTGACCCGCACTAAGGGAGACTTTCTTGCGCACAAACAAGCAAATCTATTTCTTGCTCACTAGCTAGTGTATCAGCACAGTGAGGGCGAGGGAGATGTCTCACCATTCCTGGTTGCATCCTGTTCTTGTAAAGCACCTTGTCCTGCTGAAAACAAAATTCCCATTGTCAATTGCAGACATTTTAACCGTGCACATTAACAGTCTTGGGACATATCCTCCTACCCTTAGTCTCGTGAATAAGCCTCAGCTGATGCCAAGAGGGCCACTGACGTCACTGGGGCCACTTGTGTTACTAAGGGTTGTGTGAGAAAGGGTCACAAGAGCAGGCTTTTAGTTTGTAGGTTAAAAAGCTTTCTTCCTGGAAAATCCAGCAGCATCTCTAAAAAGGGAAGGGACTGAATGAGGGAATTTTTCACTTTTTGAGTAGCTTTATGCTATTGCTAAAAGCCCTTGTGACCTCTATGTCTTATATCAATACCTAAACATTTCGTTTTGCATAGTAGGTAGACTAACATTATCATCCCCATTTTACATACGGGAAACTGAGACACAGAGTGTTAAGTGACTTGCTCGAGGCCCCACAGTAAATCGGTGGCAGAGCTAAGAGTTCTCCTAATTCGCAATCTGGTGCCTAGTTCCTTGCATAATGGTCCCTCTAGAGAAACAGCAGCCATTGCAATTAAAGTTGCAAAAGTATGTCCATGCTAATCCTCTCTTTTCAGTTGCTAGTTGTTTTCTGAACTTTTCACCAATTGAGCTAAGATTATTCAGGCTTGCTTTCTTTATTTGATGGTGCCATTTTTGGCAGGTCTGAGCAAAATGTTCAGCCATTTTGGATTATACAGTGAGGGAAATAATACACTCCTCTCCCCTCCCTAACTAAAATTAATAAATAAATAAACCCTACACATTTGTTTTTGAACAGTTGTGGCTGTACTGCTGAAACAGTCGGGGAGAGGAAGCTGAAACTGGCACAGAGATTGACCCTCTTGGAGGAAAAGTGACATGGTGTACTTTGGTGAAAATTGCCTTTGCATGGGTTATAACTCACTGAAAATTGCACTCTGTGCATGTGCAATACATTTTCCACTGTTTTTGCTAAGCTGGCAACGTGCACAACCAAGGAACGCCATGATGCACATGGCTTCCTTAACTATGTATTGTTTGAGAAATAGCATGTGGGCATGTAATTAAAGACTATCTCCTATTAAGGGCGAGGGGCAACCAACTTAAAGCTTTATCTATAACCATTATCATTTCTTGACCTTTGATTGCTTAACATGCAACTTGAAGAGTCTATCAAGGTAGGAGAGAATATTCTATTAAGGCAGGTAGGTGAGCCTGCCCACACGCCCCTTCCTAGGCTTACCACATTGTGGGGCATAGCATGAGCAGGAGAACAGCCTTCACAGAACAGCAGTGATGGACAAGAACAAGAAATGGCGGAGGCTTGACTCTATGACCCTCCCACTCCAATGTGCTGGCCAGCACAGCTCAGCCAGCATGGAGAGACTATTACTGGTACAATGCAACCTACACCTGTAGCAGATTACTTCCTGTTATCCCCCACAACCCCGAGTGAGGAAAAGGGGAACCAGGAGTCACAGTGTCTTCTCTGTTCTGTTCCGGAGCAGCTGCACCACTACTTGATCACAGCTAGTTTCAGTCTAACCCATAGTTGCTTTGATGGACTGTATACATTTTAAGCATATGTGCCTATGCATTTCTAGTATTGTCTCCAGGCTATCTTGACACCAGAATGTTCAGGCACGTGTGTTACATATATAAAGAGATTGAACTATTTTAGAATATTTTGGTGTTTATATAATTAAAAATGGCCTATACTTTTTTTTCCAGGAAGAAAGTTCATATAATAGTCAGTTTTTCAAATGTATTTAGGCACCTAAAGATGCAGGTAGGCACGTCGGCCCAGATCCTCAAAGATATTTAGATTCCTAGTTTCCATTGAAAGTTAGGAGCCCTAAAACACCTTTGAGTATTGGGGCCCCTGTGGGATTCTCAAAAGCACCTAGGTGCTTAACTCTCCTTTTCAAAATCCCAGGAGGTGCCTATCTGCATCTTTAGGTTTCTAAATACCTTTTAAAATCTGGCCCCTGGTGCTTTTCCTGGATGAAAGAAAGAAAATGAGCTGAGCTAGTTTGCCGATTAGCAAATGGCTGCTACTTCACGGCCTAAACAAAAAGATGTTTTGGTCTTAGTCCTGTTCCAAGCAGATTATGGTCCCCATCTCCAAACCTGCCATCTCAATTGTGTACTTGTTGGTAGGAAGGCTGAGTTCTCAGTGAGCACAGCATCCAATCTTCCTTTCAGTGGTCGTTGCTCGAGGTCAGAAATAAGGCATGTTTGGAGAGGCAATGTAAGGAAGCCTGCGCCTTTGCTACCCATGCTGTTCCCTTTCTGTGGATAAATAGAAGACTTTAGACTCCAGGGCTGTCAGTGTGGCACCCTTCACAAACATTGAAATTCACCTAAAACGGGGAGGGGGGGAGGAGAGTCAGCTACTATGTAGGCACAGCAAAATTTACTATAAATGGGTCTTAAGTACATAATTATATGATAGACCCAAATGGCTCCAAAAGAGTTGCTCCAGGCTATTGTGTAAGCAGTACTCCTTTGAGAAATGTATAAATACATGTAATTCAGTACATAATACACATGTTAAAAAACTACCTAATTACGTATTTTCCCAGGAGAACGAAATGGCTCCAAAAGAGCTGTTCCAGTCTCTTGAGTACACAATGTGTGTTTTATAACCTTCCATGAATCTCTTCCATTCTTTTTCCTTTAGGGGAAAAAAATAGCAAGGAAATTAAATACAAAACACCTACTGTACATTTAATTTAAAGGACAAAACACAATGTTGAAATAACATTAAGGGTGTGACGCACACCAAGAAAAGCCAGGAGACTGGGTGTTAAGGCTGTTACTCCATCCTTAACTCATTTCACTTGTATAACATTTCATACAACTTTTCTGTAATGGTTGTGTCTGATCGACCTAGTTAGGTACTTATGTGGCCTGCATTGCTCTGGTAACTTGAGTACTTTCCAAGTATTTATACATAGATTTTTTTTTAATCTCTCTTCTTCACAGCCTCTAGATGAAATAGGTTGATTGATTAGTTAGTTTGGGGGGGGGGGGGAGAAGGGGTTATGTTTGGGTGTGAGCGAATGGCTGTGTTGTGTGTGTGTAAAAACTTACTGAGGGAAAGCTAACTTGGAGAAATGAGTTTTACATTTCATTCTGAAAGGGGTGAGGTCCATGGTCATTCTTATCTCTCTTCAGTTAGTCCCATAGTCTAGGTCCAACTCCTGTGAAAGTTCTGTCTCCCACATTCAAAAGTCTCTTCCTATTGGTCAACAGTTTCATTGTTTTGGTGGAATGTAACTGCCATGGGAAGTCATGGTCTTGGAGGACAAGACAGTTTTTTAGGTAGCTAGTGCTAACCCCAAGGAGGGCTTTGAATATCAGGACAGAGACCTTGAACTGGACCGCATTCACTGGAGAGCCTGTTCAGAGAGTGGGGTATCACAGGGATGTGTTCATAGCAACCCATGTTGCTAAGCAGACAGACTATTGCATTATATCTTTACCTTTTTTGTTTGTGTCAAATTCCATCTGCTGGGCTCTCTTTCAACCCCATTCCTGGAAACAAACAGAAAATAAACTAATTTAGCCCTCCGCCCAGTGCATACAAGTAATTTCTCTTATACTTGTACTATATATTAGTGTCACAACACATAAACAATAAATGCTCCCCTGGTTCTGGAACTGGCAACCCATTTCTATTGGGTAGTGGTAGGAATTTTGTGTATTAGATGCCTTTACCATTGTCTAATTCCATACTGTAGGATAGCCCTGTTTAACAAAAATGCTAGCCCTGTTACATACACATTCCTCCACTGTTCTGTTTCTTACAGTTGTACCATTTAATTGGCATAGGTAACAAAAGTTATAGAAAATCTTCTAGTATATGCCAAGATAACCTATTGCTACATGCTTTTATTTTCCAAAAAGAATTGCTCTTCTTCATTCCATTTTCTCTTCCTATTTGATCCTCCCATGATTTCATAATGCTGCTGTAGTCATGACATCATATTTCTGACCATGGCAATAGAGTATGACATCATGTGCACAGGGTTATAAATTCACAGTGGATCAAGGAGGGGGATCTGAAATATTAACAAAGGCAACACAGGAAATGACTGGCCAAGTGCATTTGCAAAATACGTGCTCTTTAAAGTTTACTTCAATATGAAAATCTCCATTTAAAGTTTTGTTTTATTATGATGTTTTCTGGGTGGCTTATGCTGTTGGGTGTTGGCAGGCTTAGAATTGTAGATGTCTCTTGAGTTTAAACACAGCTAGAGCATTAACTAGTTTGGTATGCACTTAATAGCAGTGCAGGTGGCAGAGGGAGTTCGAGAATGAAAGATAATGTCTCTTTTTCCCTTTTCCCTGATGCATATCTGCTATTTTCATATTGGGTGGCTTTATTTGAGTTGGCACACTCCAGATTTTCAGGTTAGAGGAATGTTGGCATGCTGTTAGCACAGGGAATGTTAATCCTGTACAAGGTCACTTAAAAATGTTTGAATCTGAGGCAGGAAGTTAGAACATTGTGATGGTATCTGCCTAATGCACTGAAACGGCATCAGAGGTATGCATTAAATGAGGACCTTTCATAGAAGGGTGAAACTGAGAGACCGGAGCGTTAACACAAAACAACTAACTACAGTGACTTAGATGAACAATTTTGTATTCTGTTTGGTATCATTTCAGGTATGGTGCTCTCCCTCACAGTTCTGCTTTTCCTGTGCTTGATCCTGAAGTGAAGTTGTAGAGGGCCAGATCTGATTTCCGTTACACACCCTGTAAATTAGAGAAACTCTGCTGGTTTCAGTGAACTGAGTTATTCTGGACATACACAAGTGTAACTGTAATCTAATTAATAATTTTATTGGTGCCATCATGAGCTGTTGCCGTGGTAATTAATGTGAAATCCATCCATGCATCCATCTATAATTAATATTAACAGCAAGGTGGAAGAAATACATGCCAAAATAGGGAAAGAACAGATTAAAGAATATTTAGCTAAATTAGATGTATTCAGGTTGGCAGGGCCCAATGCAATGGGCTCAATGGGGGTGTGATGTGCATTGATTGGTCCGAGTTGACCTTCCTGGTGCACTTTAATGTAGAACAGTTTGAAAGTGCTATGTTAAAGCTCAGTAGCAGTACACCATCAGGATCTACATGGACCCATTAATGAGCAACATGATAGAGCACTTTAAAAATTAACCCCCTGTAGTGCACATTACCCTATTGTGCAGACAAGCCCCCAGACATATGCTGAAGTTTCATTGAAAACAATGAGAAGAAGAGTATCAGAGGGGTAGCCGTGTTAGTCTGAATCTGTAAAAAGCAACAGAGGGTCCTGTGGCACCTTTGAGACTAACAGAAGTACTGGGAGCATAAGCTTTCGTGGGTAAGAACCTCACTTCTTCAGATGCAAGTAATGGAAATCTCCAGAGGCAGGTATATATCAATGTGGAGATAACGAGGTTAGTTCAATCAGGGAGGGTGAGGTGCTCTGCTAGCAGTTGAGGTGTGAACACCAAGGGAGGAGAAACTGTTTCTGTAGTTGGATAGCCATTCACAGTCTTTGTTTAATCCTGATCTGATGGTGTCAAATTTGCAAATGAACTGGAGCTCAGCAGTTTCTCTTTGGAGTCTGGTCCTGAAGTTTTTTTGCTGTAAGATGGCAACCTTTACATCTGCTATTGTGTGGCCAGGAAGGTTGAAGTGTTCTCCTACAGGTTTTTGTATATTGCCATTCCTGATATCTGACTTGTGTCCATTTATCCTCTTGCGGAGTGACTGTCCAGTTTGGCCAATGTACATAGCAGAGGGGCATTGCTGGCATATGATG
This sequence comes from Chrysemys picta bellii, assembly GCF_011386835.1. NCBI lineage: Eukaryota > Metazoa > Chordata > Testudines > Emydidae > Chrysemys > Chrysemys picta. Next base: position 97,115,089 of record NC_088792.1, read on the forward strand.
GCATATATAACATTGGTGGACGTGCAGGTGAATGAGCCGGTGATGTTGTAGCTGATCTGGTTAGGTCCAGTGATGGTGTTGCTGGTGTAGATATGTGGGCAGAGTTGGCATCGAGGTTTGTTGCATGGGTTGGTTCCTGAGTTAGAGTTGTTATGGTGCGGTGCGTGGTTGCTGGTGAGAATATGCTTAAGGTTGGCAGGTTGTCTGTGGGCGAGGACTGGCCTGCCTCCCAAGGTCTGTGAAAGTGAGGGATCATTGTCCAGGATGGGTTGTAGATCACTGATGATGCGTTGGAGAGGTTTAAGCTGAGGACTGTAGGTGATGGCCAGTGGAGTTCTGTTGGTTTCTCTTCTGGGCCTGTCTTGTAGCAGGAGGCTTCTGGGTACACGTCTGGCTCTGTTGATTTGTTTCTTTATTTCCTTGTGTGGGTATCGTAGTTTTGAGAATGCTTGGTGAAGATCTTGTAGGTGTTGGTCTCTGTCTGAGGGGTTGGAGCAGATGCGATTGTACCTCAGTGCTTGGCTGTAGACGATGGATCGTGTGGTGTGACCGGGGTGGAAGCTGGAGGCATGAAGGTAGGCGTAGCGGTCGGTGGGTTTTCGGTATAGGGTGGTGTTAATGTGGCCATCGCTTATTTGTACGGTGGTGTCCAGGAAGTGGACCTCCCGTGTAGATTGGTCCAGGCTGAGGTTGATGGTGGGGTGGAAGCTGTTGAAAGCATGGTGGAATTCTTCCAGGGCCTCCTTCCCATGGGTCCAGATGATGAAGATGTCATCAATATAGCGTAGGTAGAGAAGGGGCATGAGTGGACGGGAGCTGAGGAAGCGTTGTTCCAGGTCAGCCATAAAAATGTTGGCATATTGTGGGGCCATGCGGGTGCCCATAGCGGTGCCACTGGTCTGGAGGTATATATTGTCACCAAATTTGAAATAATTGTGCGTGAGGATAAAGTCACAGAGCTCAGCAATAAGTTGTGCTGTGTCATCATCAGGGATACTGTTCCTGACAGCTTGTATTCCATCTGTATGTGGGATGTTTGTGTAGAGAGCCTCTACATCCATGGTGGCTAGGATAGTGTTTTCTGGGAGGTCACCAATGCATTGTAGTTTCCTCAGGAAATCTGTGGTGTCACGGAGATAGCTGGGAGTGCTGGTGGCGTAGGGTCTGAGTAGGGAGTCCACATATCCAGACAGTCCTTCAGTGAGAGTGCCAATGCCCGAGATGATGGGGCGTCCAGGATTTCCAGGTTTGTGGATCTTAGGTAGTAGATAGAATAACCCCGGTTGGGGCTCTAAGGGTATGTTGATTTGTTCCTGTGTTAGTGTAGGGAGTGTCCTGAGTAGATGGTGTAGTTTCTTAGTGTATTCCTCAGTGGGATCTGAGGAAAGCGGCCTGTAGAATTGGGTGATGATAATGTCAGGATAATGTTATCAAAGAGGCTGATAAAGGAGGTGCTGTTGTCATCATGAACAGGTCTGACTACCAGAAGGAGGCTGCCAGACAACTCTCCAATACCCAATTCTACAGGCCGCTTTCCTCAGATCTCACTGAGGAATACACTAAGAAACTACACCATCTACTCAGGACACTCCCTACACTAACACAGGAACAAATCAACATACCCTTAGAGCCCCAACCGGGGTTATTCTATCTACTACCTAAGATCCACAAACCTGGAAATCCTGGACGCCCCATCATCTCGGGCATTGGCACTCTCACTGAAGGACTGTCTGGATATGTGGACTCCCTACTCAGACCCTACGCCACCAGCACTCCCAGCTATCTCCGTGACACCACAGATTTCCTGAGGAAACTACAATGCATTGGTGACCTCCCAGAAAACACTATCCTAGCCACCATGGATGTAGAGGCTCTCTACACAAACATCCCACATACAGATGGAATACAAGCTGTCAGGAACAGTATCCCTGATGATGACACAGCACAACTTATTGCTGAGCTCTGTGACTTTATCCTCACGCACAATTATTTCAAATTTGGTGACAATATATACCTCCAGACCAGTGGCACCGCTATGGGCACCCGCATGGCCCCACAATATGCCAACATTTTTATGGCTGACCTGGAACAACGCTTCCTCAGCTCCTGTCCACTCATGCCCCTTCTCTACCTACGCTATATTGATGACATCTTCATCATCTGGACCCATGGGAAGGAGGCCCTGGAAGAATTCCACCATGCTTTCAACAGCTTCCACCCCACCATCAACCTCAGCCTGGACCAATCTACACGGGAGGTCCACTTCCTGGACACCACCGTACAAATAAGCGATGGCCACATTAACACCACCCTATACCGAAAACCCACCGACCGCTACGCCTACCTTCATGCCTCCAGCTTCCACCCCGGTCACACCACACGATCCATCGTCTACAGCCAAGCACTGAGGTACAATCGCATCTGCTCCAACCCCTCAGACAGAGACCAACACCTACAAGATCTTCACCAAGCATTCTCAAAACTACGATACCCACACAAGGAAATAAAGAAACAAATCAACAGAGCCAGACGTGTACCCAGAAGCCTCCTGCTACAAGACAGGCCCAGAAGAGAAACCAACAGAACTCCACTGGCCATCACCTACAGTCCTCAGCTTAAACCTCTCCAACGCATCATCAGTGATCTACAACCCATCCTGGACAATGATCCCTCACTTTCACAGACCTTGGGAGGCAGGCCAGTCCTCGCCCACAGACAACCTGCCAACCTTAAGCATATTCTCACCAGCAACCACGCACCGCACCATAACAACTCTAACTCAGGAACCAACCCATGCAACAAACCTCGATGCCAACTCTGCCCACATATCTACACCAGCAACACCATCACTGGACCTAACCAGATCAGCTACAACATCACCGGCTCATTCACCTGCACGTCCACCAATGTTATATATGCCATCATATGCCAGCAATGCCCCTCTGCTATGTACATTGGCCAAACTGGACAGTCACTCCGCAAGAGGATAAATGGACACAAGTCAGATATCAGGAATGGCAATATACAAAAACCTGTAGGAGAACACTTCAACCTTCCTGGCCACACAATAGCAGATGTAAAGGTTGCCATCTTACAGCAAAAAAACTTCAGGACCAGACTCCAAAGAGAAACTGCTGAGCTCCAGTTCATTTGCAAATTTGACACCATCAGATCAGGATTAAACAAAGACTGTGAATGGCTATCCAACTACAGAAACAGTTTCTCCTCCCTTGGTGTTCACACCTCAACTGCTAGCAGAGCACCTCACCCTCCCTGATTGAACTAACCTCGTTATCTCCACATTGATATATACCTGCCTCTGGAGATTTCCATTACTTGCATCTGAAGAAGTGAGGTTCTTACCCACGAAAGCTTATGCTCCCAGTACTTCTGTTAGTCTCAAAGGTGCCACAGGACCCTCTGTTGCTTAATGAGAAGAAGAGTGATCCGGTGGTTAGGGCACAAGCTTGGGAGAAGAGATGAGGATTCAATTTCCTGCTCCACCATAAACTTCCTGTGTGACCTTGTCAAATCACTTAGGCCTGGTCTACACTAGAAAATTAGGTCAGTTTAACTACGTTGGTTAGGGGATATGAATAATCTACACCCCTGAGCAGCATAGTTAAGTCAACCTAAGTCCCCATGTAGACTGTTCTAGAATTCTTCCATCGACCTAGCTACCACCTCTCAGGGAGGTGGATTAACTACAGCGTTGGGAGAATCCTCCCATATCGGTATTGGTAGAGTCTACACTGAAGCACTACAGCGGTGCAGCTGCAATGGCGTAGCTGTGCCACTATAGCATTTTAAGTGTAGACAAGCCCTTAAATTTGCTGTGCCTTAGTTACCCTTCTGTTAAATGGGATAATAGTACTTCCCTTCCTCAGGCAGATGGAGGTCGCATAAGTGCCTAAGATAGATAGGCTAGAATGCTATGGACTTAAGAATGTGTGTAAGTGCTTTCCTGAATAGGGGCCATACTATTTAAGGAATATAAATGACAGGAGAATCCGGCCAAACCATACTAAAGAACAGTGTCTCCCTAAATGCTTGTTACGGCTGAGTAATGACAAGCAAGATTCCAGAGCATACAGATGTCATTATTCCAAGGAAGAAATTAAGGTGGATTACCTCAGAAAATATTATATCCCATATACATACCACCATCAGTATCTGCTTCTGCCTTTTGTCAGATGACTTATTTTATTTAAGTGCAAAAAACCAGAATCATCCCTTGTGTAACTCAATTGACTTTTTAAACAGAGTGACCACTAGTTGGCCAAGTCATCTTTATACAGAAAACATAGCTGCAAAATAGTATTTCATTGCTATTAAATCAACCAGTGGGAATAACATTTCTTTGAGGAGTGTACATCTTACAAAAATATATTGAGACATGCCTATGATAAACGCAAGTTGCTCACACTCTACAGTTCTAGTTATCCAAACTGCCCTGTAGTGAAGTTTATTATTTCCTCTTGGAAACTTTTTGTTTTATTGATGGTTCTTCAACATTTCTCTTCTGGTGCATTTTCATTTCACAGTTCGCTCATGAACAGGGTTGGAGCTAGACATTTAGGTAACTTAAGCTAGGCCAGGTGGTGCTGTGGGATAAACTTAAACGGTCAGATCCTCTGAATTTATCCCAGCTGATAGGGATGTGGCTAGGCAGGAGCTACCTCTAAAAAAAATTGTGGTGCCCTAGGCAATCAGCTATGTAGTCTATCTCTAACAACAGCCCTGCTCATGAAGGCAACCCTCCCTCCAATTTCACACAAATATCTTCCTCTGGGCCATCACAGCTATTATTATTTATTATTTGTATTACTGTAGCACCAGAAGCCTGGGTATGGCCCAGGATCCTATTGTGCTAGGCGCTGTTGATTTGGCTATAAACAGCTAAGAATAAAGAAGGGCTACTTCCGGCGACCTCGTGCTTGATCTTTTCAAATGGAATGCCCTGCTGCTACCTGTCTGCCACAATGTATATGTTACACTGAACGTATGTTACTCCTGAAGTCAGGAGTGGCTGAGAACACTAGTAGGCCCGTGCCTCAGCTGGAATAAATCAGTGTCACAGCTTTGATTTCAATAACTGCGATGGAGTTATGCCACTCTCCACCAGCTGAGGGTCTGGCTCTCTGTCCTCAACAACTGCCTGTGTATCCTACCCGCTGTCTGGAGAAGTTTATCTCAAGACGTGCTACCTTTGAGTGACCTGCTTTTAACGATAAACCCAGAGAATATAATTTTTAGTATATATACCTAACTCTTCACATATTCTCCGTACATACAATTGCCTCTGCAACATAGCAAAGCTCAGCAGACCTTTAAAGTTAAACCTTACTTTAGCTTTATGAAAGTTCAAGATTTATTTTTTTTAAAACCCGGTAGAAAGAGAAAACACCTCTGCTGCATAAAGAAAAAATTAAAAACATTGTGCTTTGTACACACACTCAGCTGAATATGATATTGCGTAAGAGATTCTAGCAAGAGCTTAAACAAATGCTTCAGAACAAATGCTTATTGTGATTTAATTCTCCATTCGTTCTAGTTATGCAATGGCTAATTTGCATGGAGATTGAGGCATGGGTTGTCACTTTAAAGCGCTCTTCCTCATGATTGCTTTCCAACGTAGCTGTGAGAGGGCTCACCAAATCACCATTTAATTTGTCATTTTCTCAATCATTCAGTGAGTCACATCTGCATTATCACTGGGTAGCAACCCATAAACAGAATTGTTTTTTTAAAGCTTCAATTAACGTGCTCCCAAAACCACTTTTGTTGCCATACTGCCCAACAGATGACTCCCCTCTGTTTATGAAATGAGATGCTCCACAGGCACATAGAACCTCCCCCTTTTTAAAGTTAGTTTGGAAGTTTCTTCTTTGTGTGTTCATGCACAGGCAAATGAGAACCTTGGAATGGAAACATACAAAACCTGTTCCTGTGCCTGTTTTAACCTGGATTAGTCCTTCTTTGCTTGGATAGTATCACCACAGGCAAATGACATGAGGACTCTCAGTGAGAGTACATTAGGCCATTAGAAATCATTATCCTTCTCCTTTCCTCCAGCTAAAAACAACAGTGTCTGAAACCAGAGAAGGTCTTATGCAATACACAAATACTTCAGCTATTGGAAACAGTTTCCAACTGTTCTTTGTGTCTAAGACTGTGATTCCTGGGCCTCTATTTCTGACTCAGTTTGCAACTCTATTATTAGATAATAATTGCAATTATTTATTTGTATTCTGTTAGCATCCACAATGTGCTATCCACACACAAGATGTCTCTACCCTGAAGAGTTTATGGTCTAGTGCAAGGGTGGGCAAACTACGGCCCGCGGGCCACATCCGGCCCGCCAGCTGATTTAACCGGCCCTCAAGCTTCCGCCCCAGAGCCTGCACCCCCAGCCGGAGCTCTCATCCACCTGCACTCCAACACCTTGCCCCAGCCCGGAGCCTCCTCCTGCACCATGAATTCCTCATTTCTGGCCCCACCCCCGAGCCCACACCCCCAGCCAGAGCCCTCACTCCCTCCTGCACCTGAACCTCAATTTTGTGAGCGTTCATGGCCCGCCATACAATTTCCATACCCAGATGTGGCCCTCGGGCCAAAAAGTTTGCCCACCCCGGTCTAGTGAATACATTCTTCTGAAAAAAGATTTAAATTAGTGTTGGGCGAACCTGAAAAAGTTCAGATAACTCTCCCCTTCCCCCACAAAATGAAGAAGCTTGTCAGTACTATTCATATGTTTTGATTTAGCAAAATTTGGGCTGGAACTTTAATGGCAACAGGGTGACTCCTGAGGTTTCTCCTGATACATTTTGCTTCTGGTTGGTCTAGATTAAATATGACCAGTACATGTTATCTTACATTGTTTCAACATTTCCTGTCCTCAGTGGAGCTTTGAAATGCGAAATAATCTGAATCACAATCCTGAAATCTCATTTTAAAAAAGTTAATTGAACTTCTCTCAATCTTTCAAAAGACCTCAGAGCTTCGGTTCAGGTTCAACTCAAGTTGTAGTCAAAGGTTCAGAGCCAAGATTTTCAAAGTGATTAGCAATTTGGGGTACCTCAATTTCTGGGTGCTAAATTTAAGACACCTTAATAGACCTGATTTTCGGAGGTGCGGGTTACTTAATACTTAATGAAAACATGCCCATTTTTGCAGTCTTAAAAACAGGCAACCAAAATCACTAGTCATTTTAAAAAAACCTTAGTCCAGATGTCTACAGCAGTATACTCATTCCTACTGGAAAGATAAATGCATATTAATATCATTTATCCTTGATTAATTAATTTTGCTTGATATTACTGTTACTTCTTTCATTAGTTGTTAATCTTAGCTATGATGCAGCCAATAACAAAACAAATAAGGAAATTCCCAGATTTGTCTCTAAAGCAAGCCACTTTCAACTGGCATAGTAGAGAGGTATGAAATGTGGGGTCTCTAAGACATTACTACTGGTGAAATCTGAATGATATTAGCCCAATGGTTTGGTAGTAGCTATATCTATCTATCTATCTATCTATCTATCTATCTATCTATCTATCTATCTATCTATCTATCTATCTATCTAACACCACATATACGATTGTGATATATTGCAGGACGAAATGATAAGTGGCATTTATGATGCGGCCTGTGGTAAACATAATGATAGCGTATGAAGTACAATCATGCCAATAAAACCTTTCTATTGCATCACACCTTTCTGTGTTATAATACTGATCATGTGGGAAATATATTGCTCATGTTAATAGAATGTTATAATTCACAAGCATTAGATGTAGAATGGAAAGAGGGCAAAAGTAAAACTCCCACTCAGGTATGGGGGGGTACTCTGATGTCTGTAGCTGGTCCATGTAGAGTGGATGGAGTAATATGGATCTCTACTCTGTTTTTGGAAGATGCGGGTCTCTGACCATTATTGGGAAGGTGAATGGATTAGGTATAATAAAGTTTCCAGCCCATAAATGGAAGGTGGACAGAGAAGACTGCAATCTAAATGGATAAGAAATCAAAGAAAATTGATTGCCTGTTTGACTAGTGTAAAGAATCTAATTTTGCAAAGGGCTGGCCATATTGCAAGAAGGTGCCATTGCCTCAGCCTGCCACAGGGACCAGTGGAATGGGAGGGCACAGCAAAGTCTGCAAAGGACAGACACACAAACTAGGGATCTTTTTCAGGACCAGTATTATATTTGGCCTGGGTTAGGTATGACCAAGAACAATAATGAAGTCCTTTTCATGCAGTAGGTAAAATGAAATTATAAGCCATAACATTCATGGCTGCTCCAGTAGCATGATGCCTCAAAACCACTCACTGAGATTGCATATTCTGAAGAAAAACAAACGACCACAACACAGCATTTTGATTTCCTCAGCCATTGTCATGAGGGATTAAAGCCATGCTGAGCAGCAGAATTCTAGATTTCAAATAGGTAAAATAGTTCCGCTTTCTGAGCCGTCACAAATTAGAGACTGTGGTGAAGATTTTCTAAAGTGACTCATGGTTTGGACTGTCCCATTTAAGACAAGTTAAGGTGGTCTCATTTTCAGAAAGTGCTGAGCATCTACTCTGCATAAATTAGACAATTTCTTATACTTTATGTACTTTTTGTTGCCAAACATTAACCAGGTTAGTACATAAGAAATGAAGGGATTGTGGAGTTTCTCTGTGAAGCCAGTACATAATAACATTCGGAAAGCACGACAGCATATAGTATGCCTGTGAAACGGATGGGCTGGGATAATTGGGAAGCAAAGAGAGACATCTGCTGAGTTGTTGAAAAGACATATTCTCCTAGCGCTTCCTTTGTCATGCGTTTTGGAAATCTCTTTTCTCTGAGTTTATTACTAATATTTAATTTAAAACCAGATTTGGACTATTGACAAAATTATAACTCGTAAACGGATGCATTTTTTTTCTCCCCAGTCTGATCTGGGCGGTAGTCATTCTTCCATTTCCTTCTCCTCCTGCTCCCTCCCCCCCCCCCCCCCACACACACTAAGTCCCTTGCCAATTGCTCTGGAGAAACGGAGACCTCCTTTTGGCCTTATGTGAAAGGGCAATACTGACAGGAGCCCAGAGGCTTGTCACTCTGAAAGCTGGTAACTTTTTGGTCATTCTGGCATCCCCATGGCTAACAGTGACATTTATACCAAGTGGAAAAAGTGAATTTATCTCTCTCTGTGTGTGAGAGAGTGAGTGTGTATTTGTGTATGAACATTTAATGACATTTCAAGGCATCCGACAAAAGCCTAATTCCTTGGATTGGATTTGTCAAATAATAAAATGACTTGACATAAGTATAATTGAAAGCAGATGTGGAAATATGGAATTTTAGCAGTTATTCTACCTTTTTTCTCTTGGTTTATGTCAGAAAATATTTTCTTTTCTTTTGTTTCTTAGTTCCTTTCCATAGTATGGTGCCTTCAAGAGCAGGGGATGGTGGTAGAGCATGAAACTTTCCTTCAGAACAGAAAGCAGACTTTTTAAAATAATAAAAACAAAAATAATTAGAAGGGGAAAAAGAGCTGTGAAATATTAGTTTTGGTTCTGTGCCTCCTGACATTGCATTGTTCAAACTTGCCTGTAGGTGAACTTTGATATATAATCATATATATTTATGAAGACTGTTTACAGCTATTCTTTGATTACACATCTCTTGGTTGTATGCTTTCTAAAAGCAAGCAAACTCATTTATGTTTTCACCTTCCCCACTTGGCTGGATTGAGTAAGTGTTAGATGGAAGAAGTCATAAAGATGCAGGTCCACGCATATATGTGAACACAACCACAGACAAAAGGCTGAGTGGGTTTTCCTAGCATTTTAGACTGTAAAATACATACAGCTATTACAGCTGATGATTAGTGAGAAAGGAAAGGGATAAGATGGAAATGTAAATAATGGTACCAAATTTATTATCAAATGCTTAAATGATAGTGGATAAATTTGCTTGCAGAACAGTCCTTCCTATTATGTTAAACCAGGGTAACCAGAAATGTTAATTTTATAATATTAAGGAAAACTTCAGTGCCTGTAGAGTGATATTTTTTGTAAATTTTGTTTCTTTGCCCAGGTCTTTTTAATACCGTGTTACCTGTGTGCTATCAGACCTTTATGTTTTAAGGCATTCAAGACAGAGCAGTGTTGGTTTCAGCATATCATTGTTACAGTTCAGGGCAATTGCACCTCTCTTCCCTCTCTATGGTCCAGCAAGGGCACCCCCACTTGGCTCCAGCCTCATCAGCCATCACCTCTGCTGGGTAGAGATATGTGTGTCTCTCCTTCCTGACTGGGGCATTCCCAGACTGTGCTGTGATATTTCCAGCACAAGACAGACTGCCTAAACAGGCCTGTTTCACTTTTATGCTCAGAGATTGTACACAATGCAATCGCCACGGTTAAGTTACCACACAGCCATTTATAAGCAAGCGCATTTATTTGTAAGGTGAAAGCATTTCAGAGAAAAGATATTAACAGAATAAAGGAACATACACACATGCTAATAAGCTGACCACGGATCACTCCTTCGCTACAACTAGGGTCCTGGCCAGTGAATAGTCCTTCAAACCCCACCCAGGGATTTTCCTATGGTCACAACTTCATCACAGCTTCAGCTCAAGATAAGCATCCAAGTCTTACTGTGCCGTGGTAGGCCAAAGACCTTCCAACCCTTTCCTAAGGATTGGATCCTCCCCTTGTACCAGAGCTCCTGTCCATTTGCTAGATCAGAAAGAAGGCCCTGAATTAGTTTTAACCCAGGCTATTCAACCAAAATGTTTTTCTTTGTTTGTTGGTCCATGGAGAATCCAGTCCAAACCAATATATGTGAGCCTCGCTCCATGTGGTGGTAGCTCTTCAAGGTGGTACAACCTGAGTGAATTTGCCAAACCACTCTCCCACTGTTTTTAATTCATGGAGGGCTGTGGTCTCTCTCCCTCAGGGAAATACATACAGCCCCTCAATAATACATAAACATTTGCATTTTTAATACAGTGGACTCCTAATATACTTAAACTTTATTAAATTAAGTTAAACTTTATTAAGTTTGTCTAGGATATTGTCATATCTGTAACAATCATCTGCTCTGATTTCATCTTTTTGTAGAATAAGGTTGGGATTTTCAAATGAAATGAAGGCAATTAATTAGGTGCCCAACTCCCACAGGGATTTATCAGCCTAATCCTATGAAAATGCCATTTTAGACTTTTAATTTGAGTTTCATCATTTTCTGATTTTTCAGTTTTTGGTGCCTTGACCTTTGAGGAGGATGGGCCATATATTCAATAAGAGAGCTCAGGCCAAAATGTTCAATAGAGACCACTAATTTTGGGTTCCTCAGTGTTTGGTTGCCCAACTTGAGACACCTTGGGCCTGTGCATGCCACACCAACCTGAATAACATGCCCCTCAATTTCACATTAGAACTTCAAAGCTAGAGCCCTTTAATTAACATATTGAATGTCATTGAAAAGGACAGTTCACCACTCTGTGGCAAGGTCAATGTTTTAGTTTGCCCTCCATTAGCAGTAGTAACACGTCATACAGAAAACAGAAATTATTTTGTCCTTTTCAGTTCAGAAAACTATTTATATTGTTCTTTTCTAGTTCTGTAGGTGCCAAAATGACTGCAGCTTATTTACCTCTCTCTGTTAGATAACAGTAGTAGAATGCTTAAATATATCTGCAGCTAACAGTTATCTTAATTCTCAGATGGGGTAGCCGTGTTAGTCTGTATCCACAAAAACAACGAGGAGTCCAGTGGCACCTTAAAGACTAACAGATTTATTTGGGCATAAGCTTTTGGGGGTAAAAAAATGAAGTAAAAAACCCCCAAAAGCTTATGCCCAAATAAATCTGTTAATCTTAATTCTATAACCACAGTGCATTTTGGGATGAATCAACAGAAACACCCTTCCAAATCTCAGCTCAATAGATACACGTGCAAAAATGTGCATGTACCCAATGTGTCAGAAAAATATTACATTTGTGGGTGCAAATTAGGTGTTCACGTACCCCAGTCTTCACATGCAGTTACTTATTCTGTGCACACGCATGAGGAGGTTTGTGGGCATAACAGATGCATGCATGTTTTTAGCACAGCTAATTGAAAAGTTTAACATCAGCTAGCCATAAACTGCCATTAATTTCCCAGAACAACAGAGCTGTCTTTGTGCTAGCCCCTGCATTTTCCTTTTTCCCTTGTGCAGCCACACAGAATCTAGGTACAAATTTCTGAAAAATTAATAATTTTAATTTTGCCAACACTCAAAATTTCAAGATTTATCAATCAGCTCTGCATGGGTAGTCTGCTCTAGACTTTGAAAATGTAGTCATTGTGGACACATAACCACAGCCACATGTATTGTTATTTATTTTGTTTTCATATAGGCTCTTATCCAGCAAAGAACTTAGGTACATGATTAAGTTCATTTTGACTTCAATGGGCATATTCACATGCTTAAGTTAAGCATGCACTTAGGTATTTTGCTTGGGTTGTGGCCATAGCTCATTCCATCAAACTACACTCCTTATCAGGGCCGGCTCTAACTTTTTTGCCGCCCCAAGCAGCAAAAAAAAGTGCCGCCCTGCCGTAACACCCCACCCCCACCGAGCGCCGCACCGCCGAAACCCCCCACGCCGAGCGCCGCCGAACAACCACCGCCCCCCCGCCGCGCTGCTGAACCCCCCCGCGCAGAGCGCCGCCGAACACCCCCTGCCAAGCGCCACGCGCCGAACAGCCCCCGTCCCCCTGCCGCGCTGCCGAACACCCCCCACGCCGCGCTGCTGAACCCCCCCTCCATGCAGAGCGCCGCTGAACAGCCCCTGCCCCGTGCCGTGCTGCCGAACACCCCCGCCCCCCGTGGAGTGCCACGCCGCCGAAACCCCCGCTGAGTGCTGCGCCGCCGAACAGCCCCTGCTCCCCCGCCGCACTGCCAAACACCCCCCGCCCCGCTGCCGAACACCCCCGCCCCCTGTGGAGCGCTGCGCCGCCGAACACCTCCACCCCCCACTCAGCGCTGCACTCCTGAAGCCCCCCGCTGAGTGCCGCGCTGCTGAACACCCCCGCCCCCCGCGGAGCACTGCGCCGCCAAACACCCCCTGCCGAGCGCCGTGCTGCCGGAACCCCTTCCCCCGCCACCTCAAGATTGGCCGCCCCTTACCAGGTGCCACCCCAAGCACGTGCTTGGTTGCCTGGTGCCTGGAGCCGGCCCTGCTTCTTATGCTGAGTTAGAACCCACCTCTTACTTGGAAATAAAACACAGTAGTCCAACTTAATCCTTGGTTCATCTCCTCTAAAGTCAGTAGATTTATATCAGGGATGGATTTATTTCACTGTTGAAATAACCCTGGCTACAAATGCAAGACACAATGCTGAACACATTTCAGCTGGAATGATTAAGGTGGAAAAACTGCAAATGCAACTACTGCTAATGAGAACTTTTACATAATGGTTTTTATATAATATGAAAGGATAACAATGTCTTGGAAATATTAATACTGGCTGCTAGTTCTCCTGGAGTCTCTCCTGAGCTTCCATGTTTGAGCCAGAATCAGAAGGAAGTTCAGAGTGCCTTGAATTTTTTTTAGAAGTCAGAGCTTGTGAGCTGATTGATGCTTGTTTGCTTTGTGTGTAATATCATTGCAATTAGCATGGTTATATCAATACAGACTGTAACGTTATTCTTAGCCAGGAACGTAAAGAGACAAAAATGACCAGGATTTTTAAAAGCGATTCGTGATTTTGGATACCTCATTTTTTTTATGCCCACATGGAGACAACTTACAGGGACCTTGAGAACACAGACTGAGTGCTCAGAACTTTCTGAAAGTTGGGTGCCTTTAAGATGTCCCAAAATGGACACAAAAAACAGATGCACCCCAAAATCACCTGCCACTTTTGAAAATCTTGACCATATAGAGATGCATGGGGGCATTATGTCTTGATTTATACCTATAATAATTTTCCATTTATGATTGTGTACAGGGACAAATAATAAAAAATATGTTTTTTAATTGGTTGTATAATAGGAAGAGGGACCCTGCTGAAAGTAGACACGATCGTCATAGTCTATGGTACCTATAGCCATGTAAAATGAAATTCTATAGACCGTTCATTAGCTGGGTCTAGTTCATGAAGAAGTTTACAAGCCAAACACGAAGTGTGTGTGTGTGTGTGTGTGTGTGTGTGTGTGTGTGTGTGTGTGTGTGTGCACGAAGTGTGTGTGTGTGTGTACTAGAAGGGATAATTTAAGGATTCTATTATGCCCTTTAAGGCACACACTAATATTGGGGTTTTGTATCTGAAGGAGGCAGAGCTCTGGGGTGCATAAGAGGAGAAGAGCTACTGCACCACCCTGGGAGTAGATGAAGTGCATGATTCTCTCTGTGCCTGTGTGGCTCTGCAGTCTGGTTTAGTACTGTGGTATTGCCCCCTTCCTATCTCTCTCTATCCACTTTGGAAAAGTTAGGATCAGCTAGGGTGACCAGATCTCTCGATTTTATAGGGACAGTCCCGATATTTGGGGATTTCTCTTATATAGGCGCCTATTGACCTTCCAGTGCACTAGAGCTGTATTTGTACCCAGCCCCTTGGAACTTTTTTCCCCCCTATTGAGCCACACAGTCCAGGCACAATTTTGCCCTAATTGTAGTTTTATTCAGTAGAATTAGTCTGTAGAACCCACACATCCAGTGGATTAGCCTACTGTTAGCTCCTGAGAATAGACTGTGCAGAGCCTGGTTCTCATAACCTGCATGCACTGAACTTGCTAGGTTTTGTTCAGCCCTTGTCAAACCTATTACCACTAAAGCATTGTGGGTTTAAAACTGTTAGGTGCACTCTGGTCCTGATTCACTTAAGTACTTAAGCACACGTGTAACTTTAAGCACATGAATAGCCTCATTTAAATCAATGAACAAAAAGTGCTGAGAAAAGCATTAGGTGATATCTCAAATGTGTGCTGGGGGTGTGAAGGATGTGGGGCTGATCTGTAATAATTTATGAATACTGTATGTGATCTGGGATAGTTACTGTATCACTTTAGTGGGTTAGTGGAATGTTTACTATATGCATATGTTCATTTAGTTTACCAGCAGGGCTGTTACAAAATTAGCAGGAGAGCAACACAATAGCTCAGATAAGCAACCTCATAAAGACGGTGAGAATCATTAAGAGCCAATGCCTGAGCTTTCAGCTGGGAAGATGCTATTCCCATTCTCCAGACGGAGTTACAAGACTTGTTTTGCCGAGCCCATGAGATCAAAACGACAATAAGCAGTTAAAAAGGTTACTTTAGACAGAAGGGAGGCAGTTGCCAGGAGGCTGTTCATGGAGAACAGACTGGCACAGAGACAACTGCTGGAAGAGCTGAAGAAGCAAAACCTGCCTGGTCCACTGCATAGTGGTAGGGCTTAGAGTAAGATAGCCATGTATGTAGCCCTTTTTTGCAATACAACCCTTTTTCTTATATGTTATGCTTTGTTCTTGCTGTTAAGATTAAACAGTAACTTGGTTTGAGAAGGCTGTGTGGTCACTTGCATTAACCACCTGGTCACAAGCTCCCAAAGGGAAGAACCACAGGCCTCCAGGGCAATCACAGATGATACATACAGTGCCATAGACTGGGACCTGGTCTAGTGGGAAAATCACAAGATTCCCCCCTCCCTCCAAAAAAAAATATTAAAAAAAAAGGTAAGGACATGGGGCCTAAAACCTGAGGGGGTGCACTCAGAGAGGAGAGGGGTCAAAGGTTCATTTAGCACTGTAACCATAACAGCGGGTATTGTCACTGAAGAACCAGAGATCAGATGCTGGCCTTTGGGCCCAGTAAACAAGAATCACAACTTTCATTTGAAAAAAGAGATAAATCTCTAGCTCCTTTCTTTGCAATGATTGCCTTGAAAATGTAAACTTCTTGCTAAGACTGAAAGCAATATGGGATCCACTTCTGCAGCAAAAACAAGGAGGAGTCCAGTGGCACCTTAAAGATAGGGTTACCATATTTCAGCAAGCAAAAAAGAGGACGGGAGGAGCCCCGCCCTAGCCCCGCCCCTGCCCCTCCCACTTCCCGCCCCCCCAGAACCGCCAACCCTCCCCCCCGTTCCTTGTCCCCTGACTGCCCCCTCCTGGGACCCCTGCCCCTAACTGCCCCCCAGGACTCCACTCCCTATCTAAGCCTCCCTGCCTCTTGTCCCCTGACTGCCCCAACCCTTATCCACACCCCCACCCCCAGACAGACCCCTGGGACTCCCACGCCCCATCCAACCACTCCCCACCCCCTGACAGCCCCCCCCAGAACTCCCAACCCATCTAAACCCCTCTGCTCCCTGTCCCCTGACTGCTCCGATCCCTCTCCGCACTCCTGCCCCCTGACACCCCCCCCCAGAACTCCCAGCCCATCTAAACCCCTCTGCTCCCTGTCCCCTGACTGCTCCGATCCCTCTCCCCACTCCTGCCCCCTGACAGCCCCCCTCAGAACCCTCAACCCCCCCCTTGTCCCCTGACTGCCCCCTCCTGGGACCCCTAACTGCCCTCCAGAACCCCACCCCCTACCTAAGACTCCCTGTTCCTTGTCCCCTAACTGCCCCCTCCTAAGACCCCCCCCAACTGCCCCCCAGGACCCTACCCCCTACCTGTACCCTGACTGCCCAAAACTTTCTCCACTCCCCCCAAAAAGCCCCCCCCCGTTTCTTGACTGCCCCCTCCAGAACCTCCCTGCCCCTTCTCCTGCCCCCTGGCTCCCTTACCCTGCTGCTCAGAACAGGGTGTTGGGCTCTGTGCGAGCCGGACATGTGGCTGCGCTCCCCAGCACAACAAAACCCGGTCCCTGGCCCTGCACAGTGCTGCCGGAGCGGGGCTGCAGGGGAGAGCTGCCGGCTCAGAATGCAGGGCGGAGCTCCTCTACAGCTGCTCCGGAGTCCAGCCCAGGACTTTCCTGCAGCGCTCCCAGCCGCTCGCTCTGCTCTGCTGGGGGAGGGGGGAAATCCTGGACATTTTGAGTGCTTTACAAATTCCCCCCGGACGCTATTTTTAGCACAAAAAGGAGGACATGTCCGGGTAAATCCGGACGAATGGTAACCCTACTTAAAGACTAACACATTTATTTGGGCATAAGCTTTCGTGGGTAAAACCCCCACTTCTTCAGATGCAGCAGGAAACTGGCAGGGGGAACCTAAGGACCTTCCCCCCACAAACTATTGATGGGATGTATCCCAGGGAATCATGCTCCTGACCCTCTGCAAAATCAAAGGCAGACCCTCTGCATAGTGGCGTGATAATCATGGGCAGAAATTGGTTTCATTTGTAGGGAGGCAACAAATAATTGTTTTGTACCCCAAGCAAAAAATACCAAGATGGCTCTGTTTGTTAAAAATGTCAACCTTCTCTGAATGCAGCAACTATGGCAGCCCCTATCAAGGGGAAACCCCGTTTTAGTGGAACGCCTCTGCAGTGGCCAAAGCTGAGCTTTCAGTGGAAATTCTTGTACTTTTATCTCTGGAGTGGCTGCCACCACTCCATAATGATGTCAATTACCAGACATTGATAGGTAAAACCTAAAAAATTCTGGAAATTTGGGTAAAATTCCCAAAGGCTTTTGTTGGAGGAATAAATTGTTTTAAAATGCCACATTTTCAGAGTGTAGAGGACTGGGACAATAGAGTTACACTGAGTAACGCCACCTGACTATCTGGTCACTAGTTTGTAAGACCTTGTCTATAGCTGCCTAGACTTGTGGCAGCATGTACCGTACATCTAGTGAAAGGCAGGCTGTGTCCACAATCACTGGGGTGTGTTGCTATATGCGGCAGTGAAAGGCTTTGGCAGGGGGGAGGCAGTGGGGAAAGGCTGTGGTGAAGAAAATGTAAACCTCTTGCTTTCACTGTGGCGAGGAAAGGCTTCAGCAGCGGGGGCGGGGGGGAAGGAGGACACAACTGAAATAGCCATGTAGATGTGGGAGACACTGTCTGGGCATGTAGAGAGCCATATAGAGTATATACCCTGTGGGGGTTGAGGCAGATGGGCACTCGACTCACCTGAGCAGTGCCTCACCATCTTCACCACTACTTATACCTGTGCTAGCTGGGTGAGCAGTGTCTGTACTCTACATGCCACCTTAAGTATAGACCTACCCTAGCTAGCAGGGCAAATATGTGCGCATTCATGTTCCTATATACATTTCTATACATTTCTCAATGAAAGAGCCTTTTTCTGTGTGTCAAAATGAACATTTCTTCTCTGCTGGGTTTGTCTTCACTTTCTTTTTTGGGGGGAGGAGGGGGATAAAGGAAGAAAAATGCAAACCTACTCAATATTTCATATTTCACCACTGGTGGGACTTTATTTACCCAACGTCCAGAAAGAACTACACTGAGTGTTGGATTTTCAGAAGCACCTAGGAGCATAAGTGACTTTGGTGCCTTTGGAAATCCCACCCTGAGACCATTAGTTCCCATAATGTAATTGAACAGTCATTAAATACTTTCAATAATTACAAGTCTTACCCAGAGTCAATCAAGTGACACAAGACTTGCTCTTGCACATGAACTCACACATGAACTTAACTTTAATTTCAAAAAGAATCCCACTGAAGACAATGGGACTACACACATGAGAAAGTTAAGCATCTGTTTTCAGGCTAAGGATCTTCGAAGTATAAGGCTAACTGTCAATCCATCTAGCCTTTTCTTTAACGTCCAAATCCAGATCTACCCCTCCTTTTACAAATTCAGACTTGAACAGTAGATGCAACAAATTCCTGCCCTGAAATTAATAAACGAGGAGGTCATGGTCAAGTTTAGACTTTCCTCCCTTCCTTCACTCCCATTAAAAACAGCTTTGTAGTGCAATCCAGCCAATATTTATGGTTTTTACAACTGCATGCATCAAATGTAAATTCTGCTTCTAGTCAAGTTACTAGTAGTAAATTATGACTGTGACTTCCTCTTGGCTAAGATGTTTAGCAGATAATATTTCATTTGAAATTAATCATATTCTCCCATTGTTGACTATGGATGGATATTTGTTTCAAAAGAGATCTGTCAAAATTTAAGTATATAGGGTCAGATGTATGCCCTTCATTATAGAGAGCCAGAATATGCTATTCAGCTATATCAAATGCCTCTCCATAAGACAGTCAAATATGAGAAATTACAGCATCACTCTTCAAAAAGATAAAATTTGGCATGGTATAATGATTCTGTAGTTCTTGAAGCACTGTCCAAAGATAGCTAAGAGAAGCAGCTTTTCTTTTCCATTAGCCAAACTCCAGAAGGCTGCATGTTTATAACATATAAAAAATAGTCCCTCTGACAGCAACAACATTGCTTAGTGTCTCAAGTTTAAAGAATACTGCTCAAAGAGTGACCAGGAAAAGAAAAAAGATTCAGAGTCACCCAGTTTCACAGGTGTGGATTGAGAATGTGATGTCTGTAGTTTTCAGACACACATACAGTAGCTTGTTGTATAGCTTACACTTGATCCTCAGTGAGAACTTAATACTTAAAAATATGTTGGGGTAGCATGAAAATCTGTGCAAAATGAAAAGCTTTAGTAATGCAATAAATAAATAAAAATCTTCCCCCAGCACCAATAGTAAACCTAAGATGGCCACTTTTAAAAGGCTATCCTTTTGCTCCATGACACTTGAGTCATAACAGCATGTTGTCACAAATGAGTGTCATCCTGACCATATAAGTCAGTGTAATCACATGATGGCATTTTATTGACTCTGAAGAGATTTCAAGATGATTACTGTTTTGCAGGGCTAGCTTCCAGAATGTGCAAAAGTTCTATCAAAGTTTGGGACTGCTCACTTTAATCAGGATGGATGGCACTGAGAACCGTATAAAAATCTCACCTCAAGCAGAAGGTTCTAGCTCACTAGAAGTTTATCCTTTATGAACCCAATTCTATGGCTGAGGAGACACAGTGCAACTTGGGGAGTGCAAAGAGGTCTTTAAGCCACCTCTGTGCTTCCCTTATCTTGGGCTGACTGCCTGCTAGGCTGATCCCCAGCCCAGGATAAATAAAGCAACTTTCAACCTGGGCTAACTTGTACTGACTGCCTATGTTGCCTAGGAGCCGTTATGGAAACTGGGGATCAGCAGGATGTAGGAACTCTTTCCGTGACCATGCCTTTTATGTAGGCCATGGAGTGGGTAGGAGATGAAACATCAGTTCTATACCACCAGAGGATCATTCTATATTGGGCTGATCCTACCATTGAGGGCTACACTGCTTTTAGGGCACTTTGCCCTAGTGATGTAGCCAAAGATCTGTGTCTGTTTGGATTTTGGAACAACAGAAATCAGTACAGTAGGATGTTAGGATGAACAGGTGGTGTTCTCACCTTCAGCATGTAGTGTCTCACTGATAACAGGGTTATCCTTCTCTGCCCATGTGAAGTGCTCACTCAGGAAGTCTGTACTCATAGTGCTGATAGAGGTAAGTCATGTTGCTGGTCTGGATTTACACCAGCATACCTGAGATCAGAATCAGGCTTAAGGTCTCTAGAATTTGCTGTCAGAGCACAACCTCTCTTCACTCCTTCTTCTGAATACTACCAAAGGATGAAAGTCGCAATATAGGCCTTAGTATTTCATTTTAAATTATGATTGGCTGGAAGTGGAATCAATGAGAGAAGAAGGCCAGAGCATAAGATCTGCTCTGTCACTGAAGTGCAGGGGAATCTTGTGTGAAACTCTCACACACAAAGAGAAGAATGAAACCTATACTTAGGACATTTTTTTAAAAAAGAATTCTCACTGCTTTTCCTTTATCTGTTTGTCACTGATATCTTGTTTCCTCTCATCCTACTTCATCCAATCCCTACCCAGTGAACTCTTGCTGACTGGATCTAGTTGTGAACATACAATGGGTAATTTTTGTTGAGCTGTACATACAAACAGTGGGGGTTCTAATACAAATAGTCCCAGTGAAGTCAAGAGGACAATTCACATCAGTATAGTGAGCAGGATTTGGCATGTCATTAGTATTTTGACCCCAGCCCATCAAATCTCCACACACACACAATTGACTTTCCTATCAGTCTGGTCTTGCTCTCTCAGCTTGTTGTTCTTGGTTATGAGACTGTGAGATAGTCATGAGACTATCTCAGACTTGAGCAATGTTTGTATGTGAAGTAATTTGATAATTCCTTGCAGCAGAAGGTGCTGTGTGTAGGGGTTAAGTAAAGGACTGGGTTTACAAAACAATTTTATGCTTTAGAAGAGTTCGGGGTGGTGGTGGGGCGTGATTTTGCTGCATCTGTGGCAGAAGAGAGGAAAGCTCTTTTTGCCTCTTTCATGGCATTGACAAAAGTCCTCAAAAACTCCTTGAGTACAATCTTTAGCTAGTGTAAACTGGCATAGCAGCTCCACTGACGTCAACAGCGCCACGCCAATTTACACCAGCTGAGGACCTGGCCCTTTGTGTCCAAGTCCATCTGTATCAGAGCTTGTTTTCTGCCACTAATGCTCTAGTTTTTCCACTTTTTTTGTCACAGGTCATCTCAGAAGCATGACGATCTGTGTGGTTGGTGCGGTGGGAAGGGTCTCTTCAGGGCTAGAGTATCTACAGTGAGAAGGCAGGGTCCTTCTACAGCTTGGCTTTCTGATTAGGGAAAGATTTCTATAAAAAGGTTTGGAATGTAGTTTTCTGTAAGTTTCGGAAACAACTAGCTCAAAATCTAACACTCTCCAAATGTTTGCAAATATTTCAGTTTTCACACTGGAAATCTGTAGACTGAAACATAATTGAAAAAAGAACTTTTTGTTCTGAAACTGTTTCCTCAGTCATAAACCCTGCATTCAGCTTGCCCATGTTCAGTTAGTTACTGTTTTCACTCCAAGTATGCAATACAGCGTCAAATAAGACATTATACAGTCTATTGCAATTCTTCTTTTTAGTTTCACATAAACAAAACTGATGCATATAGTCTGTCACAGTTACTATTTTTTTTAACTGCTTATGATGAAATTGTGGCCATGAATAGCCACAAGGTCTTTAGACTTTACTGACACTGAAGGTTTTGTAATTTTCTTTTTCATTTACTTGAACTATAAATAGAACATCTTACGGTAATGCTTATTCATGATGACAGAATATACAACACTGTATATACCTGGGTTCTGGCACTAAATAGCAGCCAGATAGTTGTTGGTAGTTCTTGCATGTGCTATTAATGATTCAAGGGTTAGATACATTTACTGTTGTGGGTGGTATTGACAGAAGCAAGACTGGGATAACCATGATCTCTTTTGTTATAATAGAAACTACCACTAAATTACTTTGCATTCAGTTCCATGCATGTCTAGAAATCCTATATAATTTCTGGTATCCAGGAGAAATCCAAATTGTAGACAATGTGTGGCATGATGTTAGGAAATATGGTGGTGGACTAGCCTAAAAATACAAAAACATATCTATATCATGTATAGTTGATAGCTCTCAATATCAGCAAGTATAGAGGAAATGCTCCATCTCAAGGACGTATACTATATTCCCAAACAAATACTTACCGGTATATAGATAAAATTAAGACCATTGATTTACGAGTTTGTAAACTCTGCATGCAGACCTTACAAGCATATACAATGTGAACATAACAAACTAAAATTAGCTATGCAATGGCGATAGATGGGCAATTTAGCCAACTGAGTTGTATTACAAAGGTGTTCCCCAGATGAGTTCCTACATCTGTAAGCTCTTATTCAGTGGACTGCAGCAGTCTATGTATTAACTAATTTTGAAAATTCAATCTCTCATTCATTTTTAGAAGCTGTTTGATCTCCCTTCTATAAAATTGGTCTTAATTACATCATATAATGGACGTACATATAATGCTGTTCACATGAGACCTCAAGCCTCTTGGTTCTGGGGTAGAATTATTTTTTTCCCAGTATATCTTCCTCTCTCAGTGAGATGGGATGCCGATCAAAATTAGAAAAGACCCTAAAATTCAGATCCAAATTTGGAATGTCCTAATGTCAAGGCAGCTGTATGTTATTCCAGCTGCCAGTAGGACCGTAGGGTTGCTGAAGCACAGGAGAGCTCGGTCCACATCACTGTTTTTGTCTGCACATGTCGGAGCTGAGTTAGTAGCAACCGTATGCTACTAACTAGGGATTCCCCCTCAACGGGAATCTTCAACTGGGCCGTGGCAAGTGCTATTCCTGCTTCTTTCCAGACGAACTATTCAGAGACCTTCTCTAGGTAAAATACTCAGTGATTTATTTACAAAGTTCACTCCCACCATCTTTATAGATTGCACAGCAGCTTTCACAGTGGCCTGGGACTCTGAGGCTCCTGAGCAGGGGAGGGAGTGGGGGGGAAAAGAGAGAGACAGACTGTTTGTCTGACAATCTGTCTGTCCATCTCTCTCCTCTTTCCTCCATCCTCTTCACACGACTTTCCTGAGCCTTTGTACCTTCTAATTTAGCTTTTAAATCTCTCCAGCCTATCTTCTATCTACCAATTTGGCACAGTGCCCATATTCAGGTGTGTGCAGGTAAGTAAGTGAAGTTGCAGTGATCAGAGTGCTGGATCAGCTGCTGTTGCCTAGCACTCTGTTACATGAACATTTAAGCCAGGTTTACGTCTGCTTTGGGCTGCCAGAGTGGCATGAAACAGACTTAATAGGACTGAGGATCTGATATGTGGTGATTCAGATACTTCGGTCTGCTAGCAGTGTGTCAATGCTGCCTTTTTAATGGCAGCTACTCTATTTTTCTCCAAATTTTAGACCCAAATAAGTCAGTCCCAATATGTTTTAAGACAACATTGTCAAATTTTGGTGCCTAAAATTTCAAAGAAGATAAGTATGTACAGCTCCCATTGAAGGCACTTGGAGCTCATTACCGCTGAAATTCAGGCTACTTTTAGTTAGGAGCCTCAGTTTAGCCACCCAGGTTTGGAGATATTGGCCTGAGTGACTTACCCAAGAACACCAGGTTGATACAGGAATCAAAATCATGTCTCCTGATTTCCAATCCCAGTGACAGCTTTGCTCTGAAACTTTTGAAGAATTTTGGTATATTATATTCTCAGGCTCTAAAATAATCTAGTTGAATTATGAGGTTTTGCCATTAAATGCTTTGGTGACTGGTTCACCTCCACTAATAACAATATAAATAAATAAATAAATAAATTAATTAAATGAAGTTTTTTTCCATCTAACTATGTTTTCTACTTGACAATATCTTTGGGTTCATAAAATGTAAAATGTACAGATATAAAATAAATAGAGGGTACCTGAGTTAAAGGGCTTACCTGGGATAAAGACAACTTAAATCTTATAGTTCAGTATGTTACTAAAGACATAGATGAAGCTCCCTAAATATAAGAGTCTGGAGGTTATTGGAATTCTTGCCTGATCAAATTAACTTCTCATCACAGATTCAGTATTTCTTTGGGAGGTAAGGGGTGCAATGGCTAGTTATTGCTATGGAAAGTCGTCTCTCTATCTTCATCCCTGAAGGACAAAAGGTATACATTCATTCAATATACAGAGAGACAGAGAGAGGGGATGAAATTGAGCATGAAGGTGTAAAGATTCCAGAACCAAGAAAATAGCAACTGCTTTTGACTGAATGCATGTAAAATCTGTATTCCCTAGTGGTAATGCAATGCCAAGGGTGGAACTGGAAAGAAGCTAAGGTGGCTTTGTGTTCTAGGAGATTATTTGCTCTTTTCTCCAACGGACCATAAAATTTAGTGATCTAGTATATTTGGAGATGCTAAAATCCAGCAGCATATATGTGGAATCAGTTTTAAGGTCCCAGTTATGTGGGGTGTTGATCATCATTTTCCATTGAAGTCAATGGGATTGGAAGGAACTCACAGGAAAAACTCGCCATCTCACAGAATCAGTCTCCCATTACAGTACATTGGGTTAGTGTATGTGGGGAAGGGTTAAGTCAAAAAGGAATTACTATTCTCTTGGATTGATTTCATGGAGATAAATTTCTGAGCTTTTTGTGTCTGAGTAAGGAGTGGGGTTTGGCTAACTGTGAAGAACTGTGACATCATTTATAGCTATGAAAAATTTTGTTTGACAGTTCAGTTTGGTAACCTGTTATGATAGATGCCAGATTATAATTTTGGCACTTTAAAAAATTAGATAGTGTCCATATCAGATTTCATATTCATATGTTTTTGTATATTTCAAACAGCTCAGTTACCGTGTCATTTCTTATTTAAGACCATTTTGGTAAGAAACTGTAAGTAAATATTATTTGGAGAGGCAGTGGATGGCACTGTTGGATTATAATTATAAGGCAATAAAGGATGGAAATCTTAAATATTTCAAAATCATACACAAAATTTACTGGTCATTTAGCAAGAGGCACAAATTGGGGTTAAGCCTGCTAAATTGTTGCGAATGTCACAGTTAGGTGGGGATAGTTTGGGGAGATGCTTTATTATAAAAATTTTGGGATAAAGCAGTTGAAGGGAGTACATAACCATTTTGATTCCAATATTTTGATCACCCCAGGATTATTGCTGAGGAAGGCCTCTTTTAGCTCTGAGGGATCTAGCTGCCTGAAGGAAGGCTTGGTTGATAGTTGGACTAATGGCAGCAAAGAGTCATACTGAGATGCTGGAAAGACATTACTGCTCTGGCTGAGTATGCTTCTGCTAGATGACTTTCAGTGAGAATGAGGAATTGAAGGGACTATGCCAACTTTTAGAAGCCAGTTATGGACACAGGTAGAACAGGTGAAATTCACCGCTATGTTCAGCACAGCTCTATGCAACACTTATGTTCTACTTAGCCCTTTTGTCCTAAGAGGAACTTAACTGTGGGAAAGACCTTGCGTGACACTCTGTACAGGGGGGAACTTCGCCACGAATGAATCTTCCTTCTTAGAAATGCTTGTCATTTATTGTTATCTTTGGTAACAGTTGCAACTAACCTCATGTTGTGCTATGGATGGGAATTTTCCCGGAGTTACAAGGGTTTGATTTCCTGTTTTTCTGGTAAAGGGAAGAGGGAGTGGATCACATTGCTTAACTAAGTAGAACATTGGGGTTGGGAGTTATTGGAAGCACTCTTCTCGGTTGGGTTTCTGGTGCTAGTGTCAAAATAATTTGTATTTTATCATGTTTTATTAAGAATCTTAAAAAAAATAATTAAGCTGTGTAACTCGCCAGAGTATGGGACTTCCTCGTTTCCTCTACAGCTCTGATACTGTAGTGTGTCATGAGGCACAGCCCAATGAAAGGAGATGCAGGAGTCACAATCCCTTCTTTGCTCCCTGGGAGAAGTAAACTGCTATTGGCCCTTTCCAGTAGCAGGTTACTACCCCCACATCAGAGTTCAATTGCACTGGTGGGTGTGTTGAGAAAGTAGAGTCCAGGTTCTGCCCATTCCCTGCACCTCTTCCCCACCCATCTGCACATGGAAAGGAAGTACTAGCTGCACAACCTTTGCTTTACACTCGCTCCTGAATCTGCAGTAGAGATACAGGGAGCACCTATAGAGGATTGGAGACAAGAGTGTGTCTTAGGCCTGGTTTACACTTAAAAGTTAGGTCAACACAGCTACGTTAGTCAGGAGTATGAAAAAACCACATCGCTGACCAACACAGTTACGTCAGCCTAAATCACAGCGTAGGCACAGCTATGTCAACAGAAGAATGCTTCCATCAAAGTAGCTAACTTAGTTCAGGAAGCTGGTGTTCCTATACTGATGGAAAAACCACTTCTGGCGGTGTAGGCTGTGTCTACATTTCAAGATTATGTCGGCATAACTGTACCGACTGACTACACCAGTATAGTCTCCATAGTGTAGACAAAGCCTTACTTCCCTTCATACCTCTGTGTAGTGCCAGGCCACAATCTGGTGTTAAAATTGTAAAGTAGATCAGAATTGTGCTGTTTAAGCTGAGCTATGCATCGTAGCTAGCTGGGATTCAAATGAAAAACAAACTAAATCATACCGTTTGGATACCAACGTCTGGCTGCCCCAAATTTTTTTATTTATTTTTTTTGAGGTGGGAGGAGATGGAATGCTGGTACCATGAGAAGAAGAGGAAAGAAACCAAAAGGGAAAAATAATCAGGACAGAAGATGGGGTGGCAGTGGTGGGATGGAGGAAAATACCTGCTGAACTAGCCATGACAGGAAGCAACTCCTTCCAACCAAATTATGAAGTAGAAGAAGGAAGCCAGAGATTCAGAGGTGATCCAGAGAGCTGGGGAGGAGAAAAAGAAAGAGCAGACATAGGGAAGACAGATCAGAGGATTGGTGGCATACTTACTGCACATTCCATCTAGCTCCTGTTCTTATCACAGCAGCGTATTATCATTACAGCATCTGTGAAATGGAATCCCATGCAGTGCGGGGGCGGGAGTGTGTGTGTGGGGGCTAACACAAACAGATGTTGAATGGGAGTAGAGTTACAAATACAAAATAATATTCATTTTTTACAAAATAGTAGGAAGTGTGATGAAGGAAACCAAATATAGGTGGAGGAGCAGAGAAGGAAGAGGAAAGGAGAGAGGGGGTCTAAAGAGGTGTTGAAGTGGGGATCAGGAGAGCTCTTTCCTTTAAGTTCATATGGCATTAGAATTAGGTACATATAGTTAAGAAATGCTAACATATGGCACTCATATAGCATATGGTACTAAAAATAGTTAAGAAATACACTTGTCTTGCAGCCAAATGCTGCCCTCAGTTGCATGGGTGTAAGTGAGGATAGGATTTATTTAATACAAGAATATTTCTCAGACTGTTCTGAATGTCAAAAATTAAAAGAGGTTGCTTCCTGCTCTCTCCCGTTGTTCCTTAGAGCCTCTCTCCTTTTCCTTCCACACCTGTCTCAATCTGAGTTCAGCACCCAAATAAACAGAGTTGGGTGAGATAGTGGTACCAAAAGATTTTTTTCCACTAAATTTTGCCTGGTTTTGAGTTCATAATCAGCCTGATTCAAAGCCCATTAAAATTAAGGGAAATATTCCTATTCAATTCAATGGCTTTCATATGGCCCAAAATGTCCACAAAATTGGAGCATACTTGTAGCCGTGTCGGTCCCAGGATATCAGAAAGAATTTCTGTTGGTGAACTAGACAAGCTTTCAAGCCACACACAGCTCTTCTTCAAGTCTGTATGACTCGCAAGCTTCTCTCTGTCACCAACAGAAGTTGGTCCAATAAAAAATATTACCTCACCCACCTCTGTCCATAAAATGGGAGCAATTTATAATTTTTTTAAAAAATTGAGTTTCATCAAAATACTTTTCTCCATCTGGAGGTTAAAAGAACAGAAAAAAACAACTACTCTTGCTCCAAAAGTCACACGGCCATAGAAGGGGATGCTCCTCTCCCCAGAAATTACATAAGTCAGTGAATTCAACATAGGGATAGAAGCTAGAAGATCCTGAGTTCTATTTCCAGCTTTGCCAATGACTGGCCTTCTTAATAATTTGCATGTGTATAGCATCTAGAAAATTATTGTTTATGGGTATTTACAGTAGTGCCTAGAAGTCCCAACTAAGACTGGGTCTCATTGTGCTAGGAGTTGTATATAAACATAGTAAGAGATAGTCCTAGTTCCAAAGAGCTTATGATCTAAATGGACAAGAGAGGCAAAGGGTAAGGGAAAGGAAGTAGTATTATCCTCCAGAGTGAAAAATTCAGTTTGATGGCTTTTAGGAAACACTGCAAGACTTTCCTCTTTGAGAAAGCTTTTCCACTACAACCAGATTGGTATTTACCATAACAACCACCCATCTGCCCCAATAAACAGAAACATCAATAGAATAAAAAACTACCCCAAATAGATGAGTGGCAGACACCACTGATTTGGTTGACTTAATGTACTCTCTCTACATTCACGTGCATCATACATCATTTGACAGCTGCCTTATCATATCTACTTCAGGATGAGGTATGATGTGGAATTGTCAAGTGGTGCCATTACCATAGAAACGGGAATAAGCAATGACACCATCAACACATTAAAATGACCACTTTGAAATATTTCTATTCATTTCTGTTAGTTTAATGACTCTATGTATTATTTCAAGATGTAAAACTGGATTTCTTTGTAACTTCAAAGCATCACAACAATAATTTAACGGGTAAAACAAAAATGTAATAATAAATTTGTACAGGTATCATTGAAATGTAATAGTGCTGGTGACATTTCTAGTCAACTTCATTATCATGGTGTTCATCATTGTGATCTCTGTTGAGAGTGTGTGGGTTACTAGAGCCTTCATTGCCTTGATATGCACACAGTTCTGTGCAGGGAAGATTGTTCTGACTACAGACACAGTTGATTGTGCAGCAAACCCTACAGATATAGGCACAAATAAGGTCTTGTAAAAGCTCAGATGCAGCGGAGCCCTTGAAAAATACTGGCAGTAGTTCATCATCCACATTTTTCCATCCATTTTGCAATGTGATCCAATATCTGGTTTATGTATGTGTGAAGATATCCAAATCTTTGTTCAACAAGATGCTTTCTTGACGCACTCTTCAAAATTATCGTCACATAGTGGGAGTTTGGCCAGTGACTTATCCTTTTTGATGGCTAGACTGAAGCACAAGCAATTCCTGTCTCTGTCCATTGCTTTTACTTTCTTGCTGTGGTCATACAGCACTGCTACCAACTTTCTTGGTGCAGAAATTGTGGCTTGTCCAATTCAGCAAGATCTCTGAAGCAGTAAGCTTCCTTTCTTTCGACAACATTAAACACAGATTTTCCCCCCCAATACCAAATAGGGATGACAGAGAGCCACAGTCCATTAATACGTGTGTGACTGGGTGCCTGGGATGGATCACACTGATAATGCCACACTCAGGGCAGACTGCAAGAAATAGGGCAGATAATCCCCAAAGCTGGTGATTTACCCTATAATTAGATTCACCAAGCCAGTAACAAGAGCTTATGTGGTACCCAACCAGTTAATCAGAAGCCAAACACAGTCTCCTTTAGGCATTCCAGCCCTTGGCTCCCATCCAGACAACCAAGTCTAATAGAGTGAGAAGTTATTGAAAACCCATTTCACCATATGTGAGATTCTTTCTAATCCCAAAGGATCAGACACATATCCCCAGGTCAATATGAATCTCAGATCTTACCCAAATATCATGCTGTCAGCCAATCCTTAGTAAACTAATTAAAGATTTAATAATAAAAGAAATGAGTTATAAATGGTTAATAGATTATATACATACAAGTGATGGCAAAGTCCTTATATCAGGTTTGTAGCAGTGATGGAATAGACTGCTGGCTTGTAAAGTCTCTCTAGTAACTTCCAAAAGATTGGAAGGGCCTCAGTCCATAGGTCAAGATGCTCCTTTTTGTTGTAAATCCACAGTTCAGAGAATTAGAGCAGGAAAGAGGCAAAATGGAGATATTTCAGGGGTCTTTTATATCCTTTGCCATGTGCATGGAAATGTACTGTCCTAAACAAAGCCCACAGCCCCCGTGTGTGGAAATTTACTGGTCCAAGATGGAGTCCAGGGTCACTTGAGCATATCACATGCACCTACATAGTTGGCTGAATTATAGGGGTGCCCATCAGCTCCTTGCTGTCTGAGGCATCCGCAGGAAGAGCTATTTGGACAGGATGAGTTTCTTCAGTGGCCCATTGTGAGAGTGGAGTGTCCTGGGGGGCTGTCCTGGGGGGGGGGTGTTACCTAGGAATACAACACATTGCTATGATACAAGTACTTAGTCAATATTAATAACTCCAGATACAAAGATGATACATGCATGTAAACAGGATAATTATACATAGCAAATCATAACTTTTCCAGTGACACCTTACATGACCTAGTTCATGCAAGATTTGTTACAATTCTATAACAGTGGTAGCAACAATGATACAAAGAGTCATCTTTGTTATACACAGCATCACAGCGTGTACGGCAGGAAGTATGTTGCAGAAGTCAGGAGTGAATGAGTGCATCACAAATTGCATGCTTAGGTATGAAGCGATGCTTGTCAGTTGTACTGGTCATGGTGCCTGTTTCAATCCACCTATTTTCTATGTGTTGCAGTTTTGGAAGGTAGTGAACAGCAAGGACCAGAATATCTGTATCAGGGGATCTAATTACTATGGTTCCTTTGATACCAAGAGATCCAAAAGCCATATTAGCACAGATAGCATGCAGAAACAACCTTGTATTTGCTTCCTCTTGAATATTGTACAAATCTTGGGCTTCTTGAACACCTCTACTGATGATGGACTTTGCTAATTCACCATTGGAAAAGCAAAGCATTTTGTGTTGGGTGTGCTGCTACACTCTTGGTGCATTTGAACCATATATTCACAGAACAAGTGACTGCTGGATGCCACATGTAACTTCTTCCATGTAGGCACAGGGCATCCATCAATCGTCTGGTATTTCTTGCATCCAACTTTATATCCTGTGCAGCACAGTCTTTCTGCAGTTTTCAGAGTGTTACTGTTGTCATAGCAGTCAAAAACCTAGGCCTGTCTACACTTCCTCTTAAGTCAATGTAAGTTATGTCTCACAGAGGTGTAAAAAAATCACCCCCCTGAGCGACATAACTTACATTGACTTAACACAGTGTCTACACCATGCTATATACGTTGGCGGGAGATGCTCTCCCATCAACATAGCTTCTGCCTCTTGTTGAGGTGACTTAATTATATTGACTGGAAAGTTCTCTCCTGTCGACTTATCACATCTTCACCAGACCTGCTAAATCGACACCGCTACATCAATTGCAGCAGTGCTAATATAGCTCAGTCGTGAAGAGAAGCCCCGGGATTACAGAATTAGCTTTGATATATCCTTTTAGGACCTGCCTGAAATACTCAGAAACCAATGAACTGAATGTATGGAATTTGTCTCCCACCACCATCTGTATGAAATCCATGGCATCTGTGATATACACTGTGATTTCTTTGTTGCCTGCTCTTAGCTCATGGATTCTTTTAGTTTTATATACCAATATAATTCAGCTTTGTTAATTCTTCTCATTGTTCAATCAGCATGGAAGAGGGACATAGGCCCAGGTCCTATTGGATGACTAAGAACAGTTGCTATTGAAACATCATCTCTGCATCTTGCTAAGGATTAGATTCTGTGGAAACAGTTGCTGGATTGATCGCTTCAGTGATTGTCCCTCCCCTGCCGGTCTTCAATTTGCTCTTCATGGCCATGTCAGCAAATTTCTGATGCCAAATTTCTTTACTGGGCTGAGAAGCTACATGTCCCATCATAATCAAGTCCACGTCCCACATATCTCTCTATTTGTTTTTTATCAATATCTGCTATTTTCTGTAGAGAGACGTGTACATCTCACATTACATGCAGTCCAGTAGTTTAAAGCTCAGGATGCAGCCTTAGCATTTTAGATAACACTGTAGATAGTTCTGTAGCATGAAAACCTAGTATTTGTGCTTCTGGAGTAGCTAAATAACCATCTAGTCTCATATGGCTAATGCCATAGGAAAATACCACTCTCTCCCCACGTTTCTAATGTACCTATTTATATTATCTGTATAAAACTCCACCAGGATAAATTTCAGAGTAGCAGCCGTGTTAGTCTGTATCCGCAAAAAGAACAGGAGTACTTGTGGCACCTTAGAGACTAACTAATTTATTAGAGCATAAGCTTTCGTGGACTACGGTCCACTTCTTCGGATGCATACCGAAGAAGTGGGCCGTAGTCCACGAAAGCTTATGCTCTAATAAATTTGTTAGTCTCTAAGGTGCCACAAGTACTCCTGTTCTTTTTACCAGGATAAATGTTTTCTTATTGACAGTTGATGATCAGTTTATGCCCTGAAGCTGATATTCTTCATCCTTCTGAGAGTTAAGTTTATGGAAGACTAAGTCATAAACAAGCCTCAGTGTGTAAGATTCATTGTAGCATGCCCTATCACGCTCTGTCAGATGTCAAACGTGATAGGACATGTGGTGCATCCATAGCCGGTTCATACATAGACCCATCACTGCACAGATGGAAGGCCACCAGGGCCAGTTGCTCATTGGAAGCCATCTCTTCATGTTCACAAATGCTGCATACCACCCTGAGGTGGAGGCATAACCACCTTGTACACTGTCTTCCAGAAATCTGCCATGATTTCAGGGGCTGTAGTAGCTCCACATTTTTTTGGAGTTTGCTGTCCTTTCATAGGCATAGGAACTTCTTCGCTCGCTAGTGCAGCAATTTCTCTCACAACCTGATTAAAAGTTATATCTCTATCACTCCCTCACATTCTAGCCCTACCAAACTTTTATAGCCTCCCTGCTTCTGCCGCCTTGGTTTCCTTTGTAGTTTTCATATAGATTTTCCGTGCATGAGCCTACACACAAGAAGATGACCTGAAAATCTGTGCCACGCAAAACACTTAGTGATGTGTGTATTAGTCACTTGACTTTCTAAAAATTATACTTGTGCCAGTTGTTTGCAGAGACACTGGGGTGCTCTTCTGCTTACTATACTTTCTCTTTTATAAATCTTAGTCACATTCTTAGTCAGACCACCCCCAAATGAAAAATTCTGCCCCCAGACTTCTCATCTGTGTTTTATGCAACCTCCAGTGTAAGCATGTTTCGTTTATGCACCTTACAGCTCTTCATTAGTCAGAATGTTCTGATAAATCACATCTTTGCTCCTTTCTCCGGAGTAATGGAATGAGTGGGGAGGGCTGCAGCAGCATCTCCAGTAACAGGGCTCAGGAGAGAAAATGCACATGATAGATTCCTCCTTATTGCGAGATGAGGAAACCAGAGGTGTTTTTTTTGTGTTTGTTTGTTAAAAAGTCTTTAGAAGCTAGCTCTGAAGTCTTTAGAAGTTAGTCTTTAGGAGTTGAATGCCTAACTGCTCTTTGTACCTTAGACAATCTGCCTCATATTACACAGAAGGTTCCTGCTTCTCTCTCACTCCCACCATGCCTCAAAACCTAGAACTCCCTCCCTTTGCTCCAGGCTCCCATCCTTTCTCTCCTGTCTCTCACTTTGCACCTGTTCTGCATTCAAGAATTCTATCCCCTCTCTCTCCCTGTTTCAGTTTTTCAAGTCCTTTTTTCTTTGCCCCGCTTATTCTCTCATTTATGAGTTTCCCTCTTTTCCAGGTGCCCTACATCAGCAGAAAAGCCCCCCTCACAACAGCACAGCACATTCCCAACTCACATCTCACCGCAGCCACAATTACACACTCGTTAGACCATAGCTATTCCCTTCTTTTGGTGCCCTAATGCTACTACTGCTGTTCTCCTTTAACTTTTATACTCTGACTCTGACTCTATTTGCAAGCGCACCACATCAATTGCATGGAAGAGGGGGGGAAGAAATGTGCCACCTCACCAGCGTCGGAAACCTGCAATTCCAGGGTAACTTTTCAGTTCAAGAAGATGAAGAAAGAATATTCTATTCCGTTAATAATCTTCAGTCTTTACATAACATTTTCTAAAATTAAATTATTCCATGTTATGACTAGTCCTTTCTGATGTTTTCCCGATCATAACGTGAGATTTTTCCACTGGAGATGACTGGTTTATATTCCCCGGTGAGCAAAGTGGAATGTCATTAATGAAAATGTCATTGTAGTGAATTCTTTTAAATCACGGATAGTATGCAAGAAATGAATTTATGAGCTTCCTGTATATTTGTCCCCTTTAGTGGAGGCACGTTTTGTCAATTGCACAGTTCTCTCTTTAGAGTTACCACAAGTGCTTTCCATTTTACAAAAGCACATACAATTATTTGTTTACACTTTAGACTAAAAGCAACTCAATACCAAAAGGTGCCCATTCAAAGCACTGAGAGCTCTTGACATATATCACTATAACATAGGAGCTATGACATAGAGTCATAGAGTTTAAGGCCAGAAGGGACCACCAGATGTCTAGTCTGACCGCCTGTATATCATAGGCCACCAGCACCTGCACACTAAACCTAACAAGCAAAATTAGACCAAAGTATTACAACCCTCAGGAGATGAAAGCTATTATGTGTCACAGGCAGAGAACAGGAAGGACCGAGGTGCACCAGTGCTGGAGGCCCCTTGAATGGTAGAGAAATAAGTGAGATACACCTAGACAATCCCGGCAAGTGACCTGCACCCATGCACTGCAGAGGAAGGCAAGTCCCCCATCCCCCTACCCAGGGTCACTGCCAATCTGATCTGGGGAAAAATTCCTTCCTGACCCCACATATGGTGAACAGTTTGACTCTGACCATGTGAGCATTACCCAGCCAGCAAAGAACCTGAGGGAGAGAAAATGCTCAATGCCACCTCAGAGCTCTGGACCTTCCCATCCAATGTCCCATCTCCAGCTATGTGTGGGCATCCCTGATGCTTCAGAGGAAGGAGATAAACACACACACTGAGAAACCTTGGGGCGTGGGGTGGGAAATCCCTTCCTCATCTCTGCATGTGGCTGGCTGAAATCCTGAAGCATGAGCTTTTACTAAGGCTAGGTCTACACTACGGGGGGCGCGGGGGGGTCAACCTAAGATACGCAACTTCAGCTATGTGAATAGCGTAGCTAAAGTTGCGTATTTTAGGTCGACTTACCTGGCTGTGAGGACGGCGGCGAGTCGACTGCTGCCACACCGCTGTCAACTCCGCTTCCGCCTCTTGCTGCGGTGGATTTCCGGAGTCGACGGCAGAGCGATCAGGGATCGATTTTATGGCGTCTTCACTAGACGCGATAAGTCGGTCCCCAATAGATCGATTGCTACCCGCCGATCCGGCGGGTCGTGAAGACGTGCCCTAAGATAAGACAAAAATTGGAAATGAGCCCTGGAGCTGCTGAGCCCTGCCCTCTGCCATCACAAGCAACCCCATGATTCACTCCAAGCAGCAGAGCTGCTCTATCCTCTAACCCTACAAACACGTCATTTAGGGCCTGATTCAGTAAGTTACTTAAGTGTGTGCCTAACTTTAAGCATTTGGGACTGCTCGCATACTTACTTAAAATTAGGCACATTCTCAAGTATCGGGGCCTTAGAGCCCAGTTCAGCAAACACTTAAGCACATAATTAACTGTAAGCATGTTCATAAATCCATCCCAGTTCAGGAAAGCACTTAAGCATGTGCTTAACTTTGAATGTGTTCTTACATCCCACTGACTTTAAGGCTTAACACTAAGCATGCACTTAAGTGCTTTACTGAAATGGGGCCTTAAAATTACCAGTTATGTGACCAATACAGCTTAAAACCTTCACCTCATCTCCCCACCATAAAGAAATCCCACCCTCAAACAAATCATTCCTCCACCAGTGCCAGCTCAAATGGGTTTGGCAGCATGCCCAGAAGAGAAGGAGAGACCACATCTCTGTCAGGTTGTGTGTGTGTGTGTTTCTTTTTAAAATAGTGGCTATTGAAAGCTGCTCAAGGATTTGGAATATAAGAATAAGTGCCACGGGAGGTGTATTAGTAGGTAGAGAGCAGATGAAGCAGTCAAAGGTGTTTGAAAAATGCAGTTTACCGAACTGTTTTGTGGATTATCACGTATATAATCACCCCCACATATGTGGCATATATAGCTATCTGAGAGCTCTGAAACAGACATGAGACAGCCTACGATGCTGAAGACAACATTCCCACCCACCATGTAAAAGGAAGTAGGTGTACATGGTGAGAGAGGGGACTATATAAATGTTAAAAAAACAAACAAACAGAAAGGGTTATGAATCGAAAGGGCACATATAAGTATTTGCATCTCTGACTTCTTAATTTTCATCCTCAGGCAGGTGGTTGGAAATACAGTTACTCAGATTTGTGCCCACCATTTAATTATCAGTACAAAAATACAGACACAAATTGCTCCAAGGGTGCCACTCTTTGGAAACTTTACCCCAAAATATCTACCCAAATTGCCCCCTGGATTAATCTAGCCATTTCACACCTCATTTTACACCTCCTTTCACTTCTGCTACTGTGGTCAGTGGAAAATCTTTTTCTTACAGAGCCAAAGAAATGCACAAGTCTGAATTTTAGGAATTTTTTCATATGAATTACTCTTGGCTTCCCACCACTGCTATTCTGCCTACAGCTGTTATAAGCAGTATTTTGTGAGGCCCGGGAAAAGTGTAAACCAATATCAAGGGGAGAGGATCTGCAAAATTGACTGTATTTTAACTGTATTCAAAATACCTTGACAAATGGGAGTTCCAGCACTTTGAGAGCTAAAGTCAAATGTACGCAAAGGAAACCACTCCCAGTGAGTTGACAAAAGCAAATCTTTATATTTTGTATTGCATGGGAAGGGGTCTGCTATAATATACACAGGTATTACAGACAGTGAAAATCTGTTATATTGTGTGTTTTAATAGAGCTTCTCAGTAACAACAGCACACTATGCAACTCTGTACTACTCTTACCATTTCTGTTCATCCCTTACCATTCACAAAAGGCTCGATCCCACAAGGTGCTGAACACTCTGGCCCTCATCTACTAAAGCTCTTAAGCAGGTTCTAAATTTTAAGCATATATTGTCCCATAGATATCAACAGTATTATTCCTTCTTAAAGTTAAGCATGTGCTTAAGTGCTTTGAGGGACCAGGACCAGAGTACCAGCACTTTGCAGGAGGCAGCCTGATAGCAAATATAATACAGAGGGTACCACTACAAAGATGTTATTTTTGATCACTGTGTTGACCCTAACTACTGCTTTGGATGTACTTATGATAACACAAGTTTCCCTGTTACCATGAATACTAAAAGGAGCGGTATATAAAAGTCAGTGTTTACAGAATCCCAAATTGCACGCATTTCTGGTTAGTAGAAAACATGGATTAAGAACTAAAATAAATTCTTATCATAGTGTCATGTGGTGATGGTATGAGGAAGATACCAAAAAGCAGTTCTGTGTCCATATTTTGATTGCTACATACAGTGCTTGTGATTTCTATGGGTGTGTATGATTACAGAGTGCAACTGGGAAAAAGTAAAATATAACAAACAGGAGAATGAAGTAGACTAAATATACAGGAAATATATACAAGAGGAGAAATTGCTCTGAATAGCTTGCATCTCTCTAGCTTTCCCACATCTAAACCAGATTGGTGGCTTTCAGAGCCAGAGCTGTATACTGCCCTGGCTCTATCCTATCCGTGTGGGTTTTTATATAACTCCCATGTCCAGAGTGTCTCAGCACCTCTCAAACAAAATAAATGTATCCTCGCACCTCCCGCGTGGGGTGGAGAAAATTTATTAGCCCCATTTTACAGCACGGGCACTGAGGCATAATCTGATTCGAAGGGTCCTTACCCCCTCACATTTAACTGGAGTTGTGAGACCTCTTGATTTTCAGAGCAAAGGGCTAGATTTTTAAATGTATTAATGTGCCTCACTCTAATTGAAACACTTTTAAAAATCTGGCCCAAAGTGCTTGCCTGGGGCAACACAGGAAGTCCACAGCATATCACCTCTCCTGATTCACAGCCCAGTGCTTTAATCATGATACTATTATTCTATCCTCTAATTAACATTCTCATGGGAGGGGCTTATTCCATAAATGGGGTGTCCTCCATTTTTAATTTGTTTTGCAAACAAACACTGCTCCTGGTGCAGAGGGTAACTAGAACCAGGTACGTTTTAAAACTAAATGGATAAAAAAGGGAATAATGGCAGAAATAACAAACATAAGTGGCAAACTTGAGGACAGGATACACATCTTTTGTTGAGCCTGCTCTCTCTCAAATTGAAGCAAAAGGGGAAACAGAAAATAAAACAAAAATGAGTTTTTTGAGACAAGGGGTGTTGTGGGGGTTATCTATCACAAATCTGGGAGTATTTGTTTCTTTGATCTTGAGGGGAGACTATGTAGTTAGGACATGGCCTCCTCCGTTGTACTGTATGGAAAACTTTAAACTAAGATTCTTGCTTTTAAATTGTAAAATATAGAAGGACCAGTTGAAAGGTGGGCAATACTGGATTGGTTAGAAAATGGTGTTTTCCATGAAAAGAAACAAAAAATTGGTCTTATTTTAAAATGTTCATTGATTTTATTTTTGATAAAATGAAATGAAAAAATTGGGATATTTATTTCATCCCTCTTCTTTAGTTGTAAAAACTTGGAGAGGTGAGGTGGGGTTGGGAAGAATAGTACGAAACACCAAAAAAAAAAAAAAACCTAAAAGTTTTTCAGGGTTGGTTTATTTATTTATGTATTTATTTATTTGGTTAAAAACAGCCTGAAAACTTTGGTGAATACATCTTTTGGTCAAAGAGTATTTTAAATATTTATGAAAAGTGAATGGAATTTTTTATGAGGTGTAGATAGCAGTGAACCTTAAAACTTTTCTAGGACCTGTATTTTCAATAGGCCATAAAGAGACAGTTTCAGTTTTGAAAAGGTTAATGCACAGCTTTCTTCCCCACTCTTTCTTCCTTCTTCTCCCATCCTATCCACCTTTTTCTCCCTCCTCTCCTTTTACCTAATGTCTTTCTGTTTTGTCTCCTGTCTCTCCCTCTGATTTACAAATTGCCCCTACCATATAGTTGCTCTGCGTGCAAATACAATATCAAGGATTCTTTACAACATTTATTTAAAAAAACATACCGGTACATATCACAATAATCTCAATGAATAAAATGTGAAATCAAAAATAAAGGACGTTTCCCAATCAAACCAACCCTGCTTAGAGAAAGCTGAATTTACAGAGCGGTGTTGCAGAGAATCTGAAATGTTAATAAAACTGAGGGCAGGGGGTCAGTTCATCTCCTGGTTTTGGTACAGCGCCTAGCACAATGGGGATCTGATCAATGATTGGGGGCTGCTAGGTGCTACCATAATACAAGTAATAATGGGGGGAAGGCATCTAAAGTTAAGGGTTCTCCACTGAGAATGCCCTGTAACTAGTTTCCTGTCATTAAAAGCTATTGCTTTTATTATTTATATTCCGAGAGTGCTAGATACTGTACAACAATTTAGGAACACACCGCTCCTGTGCAGAAGAACTTTGTCTCAGGTCCCAATCTTGCAAATATTTATGTTAAAGCTTAGCTTCATTCATATGACTAGCTCCATTGCAGTCTATGGGACTATTCCTCTTTGTAAGGACAAGTACCTACCTAGATGTTTGTAGATTGGGGCCTAAATAGACAAGATGGCTAACATATAAGCAACGTTGCTTTTATTTTATTTTGACTTCTCTATAGCCCTTTCTCCAACCCCCACCCCCTTTATCCATTCCACGTGTCTAAACCAATCTTAGCTACCACAATAAACAAACAAACAAAAACCAGGGAAAGTGAGAAAATGTGGTGAGGGCTGGTGTTACAAGACAGGATTTCAGTGGAGAAGTGGATAGAAAAAAGCGTGACCACTCCTCCTCCTCATGATCTTTCCCTTTTCGGAATGAAAAACTGGGACACTACAGTAAAGGGAGAGGTGGGAAAAGTAATCTTTATTCTTCCTCTAACTCCTTTTGCAATATTCTCCCAATCCTAGCTGCTTCTCCTGCCCCTCCTCCAGGCTAGCTCTAATTCTTATCATCCACTCTTTTTCCTAGCCCTGTGCACTCATTCCTGCTCTAACCAATTCATTGCCTTCTCTGCCACTCATCTCGCCTAACCCAGTCAAGTCCCTTCCTGGCTCAGAAGCCACAAGTCCCTCCAGCTCCCAAAACCCAACTGAACCTAACCCACCAAGCCAAGAACTTTATCTCCCTCTTACATTAAAAACTAGCACATCCAATGTCTTTGAGAGCTCAATCTGAATTAGCCCCTGAGAGGGCTGCATTTCCTGTTCTGCCTGAAGTCTCTGTGCTGCAGGGACCTCAGCTCCACCAGGAGTCCCCCTGTAGTAGCAAATGGTACTTTGCCGTGCAGTTCAGGATCTAGTCCAAGAGGTGAATATAGCTGGACCGCTTGGTAATAGTGACCATAATATAATTAAATTTAACATCCCTGTGGTGGGGAAAATACCACAGGAGCCCAATAGAAGGGAGGGAAAGGAGTTATTTAAGTGCTAGTGTGGACACTTGAACAAATGGATGTAAACTGGCCATCAACAAGTTTAGGCTTGAAATTAGACAAACATTTTTAACCATCAACTAAGTTAACCAAAGGGAGCAGTGAGGAGAAAAAATCTAACTAACTTCAAGACTGAGCTTGATAAGTTTATGGAGGGGATGGTATGATGAAACTCCCTACAACTGCATGTAGTCCATTTACAACTGCTAGCAGTAAGTATCTTTTACTGAGAACTAAGTTTTTGGTAAGGGAAAATTTTTGTTTTGAACCCTTGGAAATTGAAACAACTTAAAAAAGTTTCATGAAGCTAATTTTTTATTTTCTAACCAGCTCTAAAATACACACTCAGGAAACTTGGAAGGTAGGTCAGTTCTGTCAGTTCTGCAAACAGAAAGCCACATATATTACTCCTGGGGGTCTTCTGCACCACTGCGCAATGCAGAATTTTGCAGAAATTAACGTGTGTGCAGAATTTCCTTTTCCTCACAGAAGTGGGCTGCAGTGCTGCTGGCCGCCACTAGGGGCTGCTAGACTTAGTCCAGCCAAGCTTGCACATAGAAGATACTGCTGGGGAGAGGGAGTGGGAGCTAGAGGGTTCCTGGCAGCTACAGTTCCCAGCATGCCCTGAGGGAAGGAGAGGGTGACGCGCAGGAAACTTGGTGCAAGCCTGGCACCGAGCATCAGCCTGTTTCTCCCTCTGGATCCCTGGTATCTGGGGGGAGGGGGATGTGGATATCTGGACTGGGGGGCCCCGCTGTTGGGCTCTGGGGAGGAGGAGATTCAGGTGTATTGGCTGGGGAGGGGCAGGTGGGCTCTGGGGGGGAGCAGTTGTGGGTGTCTGGCTCCCCGGCTGGGCTCTGTGGGGGAGAAGTGGCTGGGGAAAGAGGAACTGGGTTGTCATAGGGGTTTCTTTAACTCTCTACTCCCAGGGAAATGTTGTATGCATCTGTATTGTTACAGACATACTTGCTGAAAGGTATTTTAAAATAAATTACCAAAATAATTGAAACTGGCGTGATTATGTAGTTATTTTGACAAATAAAATTTGCAGAATTTTGCAGAATTTTAAAATATTGTGCACAGAATTTTAATTTTTTTAGCACAGAATGCCCCCAGGAGTAATATAGAAGAGAAGAACATTATTGCCATGTGATTTTAATATTGTTTTTTAACTCTGTAATATAAAATGAGTCTCTGATCTTCAGTGAGAATCTTGTGGTCACTGCAAACAATACATTTAAGATACACTATGATTAGAGGCTTATGCCATGCTTAAGCACTAGACTTTCAGTTCTGGAGATCTGGGTTCAGATGTGAGGCTTTGTCCTAACTAATGCTATGAGAGACAAGAGGGCACCCATTCAGAACCTAGGTAGAATGCTGCCACTAGCACTACTTGAGCACAAAAGAGGGAGGCACTCATCCATGCATACCTGGTGGTACCTAAAGGCAGATTCAGGGGAACAGCAGGCACACATTGTGCTCCCAAGTCC
Organism: Chrysemys picta bellii; assembly: GCF_011386835.1. Lineage (NCBI taxonomy): Eukaryota > Metazoa > Chordata > Testudines > Emydidae > Chrysemys > Chrysemys picta. The sequence continues at coordinate 97,157,519 of NC_088792.1, forward strand.
TCCTTGTCCTACACCATGTCTTGTCATTTATACCAGTGGAAAATTTGTGTAAAAAGCTACCATTCTGATCTGGGAGCATTTTATATTCACTCTGCACTGGTTTAAATGACTGGCCAAGATGTTAGACACGGGTGCTCTGGCCCTACATCTTTCTGGTGTAGGTGTAAGGAATCCTGTTAGGCCTGCACACAGCCCATTTACTCCCTGTATCTATCGTAGGCAGTCTGATTACCTCTGAATACCACTGCTTATGTCTTCCCGCTACCCCTGCTAGCACAGCTCATAAGAGCAAAGGAATAATTTGGCCTTTCTGAGGTTTCATCACCTATCTGAAAAGAGTTTGATCCAAGATCTTTTCCTGATTCTAAACAGACACGCCTCAATCTGCAAAGCTACAAGGTAATTGGGAATGATGGTTTGTGTCTGCTCTGGGGGAGAGACCAGCCCTGAACCATGACAGGGTGTTACAGGCTGGGACTGAAGTACATTGGCAGAGCTGTGTGCAGAAGCTAGCACAGTGTCTGCTTACACTATGCTGGTTCTAGCCAGTGGGATCAGCCCTTCATTTTCCAGAGGAACAGATTCACACAAAAGACGTAAAGAAAAAATTGGCAGGCCCTATGTCTGGGCCTAGCCAGTGCTATTAATCCTTCAATTTCATTTTAATTCTCTGCCTCTTCAAAAAACAATAAGGAAAAATGATATGGAAGATTGTCAACCTCTGTTTCCAGTAAGCTTTGAAATGAGTTAGTGTGAGTGGAAAATCTCCCTCATCTTTGAATGGTTCCATTAGAGTTTTGCTATCAAGGATAATCATTTGGAGAAAAACATATGGCACATGCAATGTGTTACCAAGATACTTGATCAAAAGTACTTCATGTACAATGTATTGTACATGCAATATATGCAGCCGTTAACTATCTGACCAAGCTCCACATCATAAAAATGTATGGCATGAAACTGGGAATGCTGTAAAATTTAACCAAAATATGTAATCTGAAAGAGACTTTAAATGTTTTAGAATACATTTAATTGCCTGCAGTAGACGCTGCATATAACTGGATCTAAGTGACTGGATCTAAGTGAATAATTCATACTGAATAATTTATTCTTCACATTTTAGTACTTTTTCTGTCCACAATATGTCCCTGACTTGAAAAGTTTGCACAATAATAATAATAATAATAATCAAACAAACAAACAAAAAACCCAACCAAACAAGCAATAAAAATTAACAGAGAAGCCACCATCACCACCACCACAACAAACACTTGACACTTACACAGTGTTTTACATACTCGCTGAACTGGACAAATATTCATTATTCCTTACAACATCATTGTTGTGGGAATTTTTTGTATTGTAGTAATTCCAGCTGAGATTGGGGTCCTAGTGTGCCAGGCAGAGTACGTTCACGTAGATACACATAGGCAAGAAAGACAAAGGTTGGGTGATAGGAAGAATTGCCATTGTGAGCTAGGTAAGTAGTATCATCCACACTTTACAAATGGGGAAACAGAGATAAATAAATGAATTAACTTGCTAAAGGCCATAGACTATGTCAGTCCATGGCACTGCGCATTCCTTTCGACCATGCTATAGAAGCAGACAGATTTTAATGATACATGCAATATATTTGGACAGGTAACATTAGAGTTGTTATACTGGATTGCCATAATGAAGATACAGCTTGATTAATGTTGTTTATTACTTATAAGGTATCTGAAGTGTGTGGCAGTTTACAAGCTCATGTCGGTTGTTTGCCTTGATCTCTATTTTGACAAGCTGATAATGTAATTTGGAAAGATACCAAACAAAGAATAAAGGGAAGAGTCCCATGAATGGGGGTGGGGAGATAGTCTAATTTCTCGTGTCTGGTACTATCCAGTTTACAGGTTTTAGTTCAGAGGAAAGCAAAGACTTCTCATGATTCACTCATCCATTTTGAACATGTCACTGGGTTCAGTAGTGTACAAATATAAAGGAAGACATAGTCATAGGCTTAGTCCCTTCCTTAAGGAGCTCACAGTTTAAGGGCCAAAACCAACAGCCATAAAGTTAATGGGAACCGAATCAGAGTCTAAATTATATAGGCAATACAGTTTAAATATGGCCTCATCTCAAAGCAGTGCAGATGTGTCTCTGTACAGATAGACACACGTGTTTACACAAGTGTTCCTTTACATCAGTGTCACAGAAGAGGGATCTGAATGAGGAAAGGGTGGTCATTTGGTGCACAAGCAGATGGGAAGCTGTTCCAGTGTAACAGGTAGCAGGAAAGAAGGCATGGCAAGAATGGCCTAAGTTACCAAAAGGGTGTTAAATTGAGGGGGTATGGGCAGCGAGAGGGAGAATACATAAAGGAAGGAGAGCTGAGTTACAAGCAGGAGCAGATACTTGAATGTGAGGATGGGAAAATTAAACTTGATATGGAAGATGAGAGTGGACGGATTGGAAGAGAGGAGGAAGGTGATTAGACTGATGAGAAAGGAAGGCGATTTTAGCAAAATTCTTGATACATGGGAGTGGAAGGAGAGGAGTGGAGAGGAGGCAGTCGGTGCAAGAGATAGCATTGGCAAGGGCCAGAGATATAGGTAAGGATTAGTGGAAATTTAGACAGAAAGAGGGGGTTTTAGATATGTTATCAAAGAAAAATTCAATGGGCCTGATTCTCAACTCATACCAGTCTAAGTCAAGAGTAACCTCTCTGAAGCTGAGAGAGTGACATAGTGTCAGATCAGTGTAAGTAAGAAAGGAATCTGACCTAGTAAATTTGTACCCATGGTCTAGATGTGAGGAATGAAGGGTATCTTCATAATCTTAGGGTAATGCAATCATTTATTCTGGGATCAAGAATGTGAATTTTAAATGAATGATGTTGTCTCCCTTACCAGAGTATATCCTTTGCATGTATAGAGCACCTTCTATCTGAGGAGCTCAGCATAGTTTACAGTTGAAATATTAAGTCTCAGAGCACCTGTGTGAAGTAGATGGCAATATGCTCATTTTACAGATTGGATAAACGGAGGCAGACAGAGTCTAAGCTACTTGCTCAAGGTTATTCTGTGAATAGGCATAGGAGTTGGGAATAGATCTATGTACCTGACTCCCATTCCTTCTTCTAATCACTAGACAACTCTTCTTCTTGTATTAAATAAAGTAGATGAAGGAATGGGAAATACAGCATTTAAAATATGTAAGCAAAAGTTTATTGCAAAACACATTGAGAGTATATGTGCACTGTGCAAGCAACTGGCTTGCTCCACTCATGTTCAACTGGTGGATGCTGCTGCATCCAAATGTGATACACTGAACCTTATGCCAACAGACACTCACACACAACCGTAAAAATGTGGTGTGGTGAAGCTTGTGAAAGGAATCTCTCTGCAGTGTCACCTGACAAGTGCTGCAGTTTGAGATTAGCAGGTTTGCCAGGGCAGGGTAGATCTGAATAGCACAATAGCCTTGAAACTTATTGATATAGTTAAAACAGAACCTCAATGACATTATACGTACATTTTAATCTGCTCACTTCATCTGTGCGGTGGACAATGATAATATACTGGAAAAAGAGAGCGAGAGGGCGAGGGAGTGTGAGTTCTGTCTTGTTGAAAGAGGTATAAATTTCAAATCTCGAGAGGGAAGTGTGAAAACAAAAAAAACTATATATAATAAAAAATCACAAAGGCTGAGTCCTGATATAAATCATCCTGAAATGACAAATACACACAGGGGGGTATTCTCTAATCACGCCCCTTAACAGGTTGGCATCCTTAATAAACCATTTAAGGGGAGGGGTGGAACCTAATCCAGCCAACATATTCTGTCTGATCGCCGCACAGCTGCATTTTCTCAAGACCTGCATAGTTCTTGAGAACCGGAAAAAGTCCTTTTGAGCCCTGGGCTGATAAACTGTACCATCTTTTGTGCAGCTGTAATTTTGACAGGGGGAGCCAATTTGAACTTCTGTAATCCTCAGCTCCAGACACCTCCAACGCCTAAGACTGTGTGTGTGTGTTTTTCTTCCAAAGGTTTTTCAGCTGTGCTCTTGAGAAAGTCACTCCATCCAAAAGGGAAAAAAAATATGAAAAAAACATCTGTCTGACTTCATTCAGGAGGTTGTTTCTGTAGCTGCAACATTTAGAAAAGCAAAAAATAATGTTATTTTTTCCAAGTCTGCGTACCCATATTTTTCAGTTCCTTTGTCCTTCTCCGTGATGGACACCACTTCCTGCCCCTCCTTCCTTTTAACCACAATGTAACTAACACAGATTAAAAAAGGAGAAGGCAGGAGAAACCCTAGGAAATTGATTGAAACTAGACTCAGAATTGCACAATGATCTTAAATTTTCCCAAGACTTATATTTTGGGAGGGAGCTGTTTTATGAATGGATATAAGGCTGACACATGAAACGCGTGGGATCTGTCTGAGTGCCTTGTCTGGGTCAGCTGTGACATCTGGCTCTTATGAATCTGGCATATTGTGACTCATTAATACACAAATAGTAATCCTTGATAGTATCCACTTGTGATTCCTTGTGGGTGTTGTCACAAACAATGTCAAATGCCAGTGAACTGTCTATGCTTTGAACTGTGATGCTACTCCAGACTCTGTGTTCTTCTCATAAAGGAAGACTTATGTCATCAAGACTTATGTGGTTCAATGCCGGTCAAACATGCTGTGCCACAAAATCAACTGACTCACCTAAATACAGGGCAAAGGAAGGTATTTTCCTTAGGATTGTTGTGACTGTTGTTCGCTGATTGCAAAACACTGTCTTTTTTGTTCTCGCTTAATGTTGGCTTTTCAGAAAATCCCCATTCAGTACAAGTGATGCAGTGCAGGTGTGGGTAGTGTGTGGTTTGAAGTGGGAAACTTCATTTGTTGCTCATTCTCCCCGAAGTGGTTAATGATGATGACCCTTTCTTCCCACTAGTCACCACCCCACCCCAATAACTATATGTGTGTGGGCAGGATGCGTAGCTTTGGACATGACCTGTACCAATGCTGACAGCTTCACTGTGTGAGACAGTTTTGTACGGAGGCCTTGATCTAGAAGTCACGTGAACGTATTAAATGTCACAATGACGGCAGATGAAAGGTCATTGATTAACAAAATTCCCTGTGACAATTGTGGGGGTGCAATTAGCACACAGCAGCTGAAATGATGGGAAGGCGTCTGACTCAACCCTGTGTGAAAGACCTGTGACATAACAGCCAACCGTCCTACAGAGAACAGAAACTAGCTATACCTCAGTTAGGCCATAATGAGGAAAGACTTGAATGATTAAAAAGTTTGATCCTTGCATGTTTTAACTCTTTTACATTCAACACTTGAACTGTTTTCCACGTATTATGATATAACTCAGATTGTGTGTGGTCGGTATCTCTGGGGAGGAATAAAAAAGAGAAACAGGTCTTGTTTAACACTGATTTTCAGATGCCAGGTTCCATTTTTGAATAAACAAGTTCCTGTGAAGAAGTTACTAATGGATTCAGTTTGGTTCAAGCCCCTGATGTGATGGCATAAGCAATGTCTGGCGGGGGTTTTAGCACCTTCTCTAGCTGGAGGGAGCTTTTGGGGTTGAAATGGATGCTGTCCCTCTTTTTAGTGCTCTAGCTGGCTGGTTGTGGAATGCATGACAATCAGATTTCCAAAGGGCTGCAGACCTAGCCACTTGAGAAAAACATACAAACAGTTAATTATTATAAAAGGGGTAGCAAGGTAAAGAAATTGAATGTATAGATAGGGAGCCCTTTGGGACAGCAACTGTGCTTGGAGAGAGTCTGAAAATAATTAATAATAAGACATACAAGCCCAGCATCTATGGAGTGTAAGGAAATTCAGCTTATGCATATGAGCACAAAGCTGTGGGTCAACATACGTTTGAAATGCAGATGTAGGTAATGTTACAGAAAGCTTTGTGTGTGGTATGATCTTGGTCCTCTGGTCCTTGATCACTTGCATGGAACTGGGATTTTTGGGCTGGCACGTGTTCTATGGAGGGTTCTTTGGAAAAAGGACTGTCCTCTTCTATGGGATAATGTCTTTGATATGCTATCATTCCTGAAGTGTTTTAATATATTGGCTTGTATGAGCCCAATTCCTGAGAATTCCTTCCCAGCTCCTCTCCATGGAGCTGCAGTAGAGTCATTTTATGTCTGCTACTACAATCCTGAAAGCTGTATTAGCATCTGCAGCTGCTGCACTTTCACTGTCTGCATGGCAATGGCTGGTGGGACTGGCATAACAGCAGAGTTCTGTAATGCACTGACTGCAAACCCTGCATCCCTGCATAGAGTCCTTATAGCTTGTTGCCTTTCCTAAACGTAGTGGAACTGTGCTATGTCAGCTGCATCTGGGGCCCACACTCAGGGATGCAAGGAGTAGCATTAGGGATCTGATTTGATGCCTATTGATGTCGTTGGAAAGACTCCCCCTGACTTCATTAGACGTCACATTGGGCCCTTGGTCCTTATTGTTTCATAGCATTGTAGCTGTATAGTTTTATGGAACCATTTCTAGAATACTGCAGCCAACAGAGACCATAACAAAGAAAATAAATTATTACTATATAAGAATCAATTTTGAATGCAGGGACATTAATTTTCTGAAGACTCATTTGTGGTACAATGCTGATGGTGTTGACACCCCTGGCTTGCAGTCTACATGCTGAACATTGGGTTGCAATTGTTAACAGGTAGATAGGATCACATTGCATCATGGGATTTTTGAATAATTCTTTTTTAAACTGCGACTCATTATGGCTTGAAAAGGTTGTCTGAGGATTCTAATAATCATGGGAAAACTCAGTTGAATTTGAGAAATGGTGAGCAGTATTTTATTGAGTGCCCATGAGTGGAAAGGGCTTTATATGCTTTTTTGAGTGACAAGTAAACTGTGGCATTATTATTTGAATTGTGGCAGTGCCTACAGGGCTCAGTAATGGCTCAAAACCCCATTGTTTTAGGTAATATGCACACACATAACAAAAAGACCCAAATATAAGATGGGAGTCTTGCACTGCAAAGGAATGTGTGGTGAACTCTGAAACAGGAAAATAAATGTATTTCAGAAGCATAATGTTTTGGTTTTTTGAAATGTCTGAGCGTGCATGCACCACACACACACACACACACACACACACACACACACACACACACACACACACACACACACACAATTAGTCTGAAAGAGCCAAGAAACCTATAATGGATTAAATGTTTTACACATATGTGATGGAAAACTCTGCTCTGCTAAGTCAAAAAGCAGCTTCTGAAGAACTTAATGTGGCTGCAAAGTCACAGGTGCCTGACCTCTTGGCCCTGTTACATCACTGCTGCATATGGTTGGACCTCTTTCACCACTCAGATCTGCCATATGGGGAGATCATATTCTGCTAAACAGAAACTTCCAGAACTGCTTGAGCAGCCTCATGCCAAAGAAGATTCCCTACATCTCACCCTTTTATCCTCACACAGGAGCATTAAAGAACTAAACATCTCTCATTTCAACTTCCTCCCAGCCTCAGTTTTTTGGCTCATGGATTATATCTTTTAGTAGCAGCTGTTTTTCAGCTGACATTTAAACTAAGCTCACATCCTTAATGTTGATTTCTAATGTTTCCTAGGAAAAAAAAACATGCCCCTACCGTATGAGTTCGATGTCAAATCTAAATAATTTTGAGCATATGGGGATTTCCTGATTTTGATATTGCTGGCATTACTGGTTCATATTTACATTGGTTAACAATTTGCTAGCGGAATGGATGGCTCAGGGGACTGGTAATGGGCTATAAAGCTTTTTTTACCTCTAAGATGCTGGTTCAAATCCAGATCAGGTTTGTAGTGATAATAAAAGGTTGTAACCATCTGATAGCTGTTTGGTCTTAGTCCAGTGAACAGGTGTCCAGCTTGACCAGAGGAAGGACACTCTTTTGGTTAAAGCACTGGACTGGAACTCAGGTTTTCTTGGTTCTGTTCCCAGGTCTGCCACAGACTTTGCATGACCTTAGGAAAGTTCTCCATACATGGTGATAATATTCTCCTATCTCACAGGAGTATTATGTGAAGTGTCAGGTGCTGTGGGGATAGGAGCCGTAATAAAATTATCCTGAGAGAGAAAAAAAATCTACCACATGGTGGCAGTCTCAACAGAGAGGCCAAGAACTGAATGGGCATTGAAACTGATGGGAGTGGGCTGTCCCCAGTTTCTGCTGCTGGAAGTGGCCCCTCCAAATCAGAGAGGAAATACTGTTCAAGGTTAACCTGCTCTGTGGATAAATAGATACAGAGCTGGCTGAACCCCTTTGAAGGGGGCATATTTCATGTTAGGGGAAAACTTAAGTGTAAGATGACACAAACAGCAAAGCCCAATTCTCTTCCACACTAGGGAAGACAGTGGTGTGTCTAGAGGAAGCCATGCTTCATATCCTAAGGGCTAGATTTTTACTTTAAGCACAGCGCTGATTAACAGGTGATGCAAAATTGTGACTCAGAGACACACACCTGAGTCACAATTTCTCCCCTGCATCCTCCTTGCTCCAGGGAGTAGTAATTTGCTGCTGGCTTATAGGCGTAGCATATTATGACATGCTGCTAGGCCACTGACCCACTGCACTGGCCAGCTAGTAGAGAGGGGGCGCCCTCCCCATCCACCTACTCATGCTTATTCCAGACCTAATGCAAGGTAATCCAGGTTTCCACTATGCTGAATAACTTCGTGAAAGGTTTACACGTAGTGAAAAGATGTGGACAGAAAGAACATAGTTATGGCACTCAGAGCCTTTATCAGGTCAAGTTTTTAGAGCCACAATCTTTACTGAAGTGTGAGGTAATTCTGCCCAGGTCCTGCCAACACTCAAACACATAAGTAACTTTATTCATGCAAATACTCCCAATGAAATTAGTAGGACTTCTTGTATCAGTCAAGCTATGAATATGTTTGCAGGTATCCCAGAGTACATTAGCCTCCTAAATGTTTGTCATAAATACTACCATACAAAAACAGGGGAAAACTTGAAGTGCTTCTCTTTTCATTTAAAACTAAGGAGGGTTTGACTATGGTTCTCCAAATGGTCTTGGGGGTTTCTCTTGTGAATTTTATAAAACTTAGATCATTCTTTTATCCCTATCTAACAGAAACATAAAAACCAATGTTGTGGTGTGACATTTGAAAGAAAAGGGGTTGATTATTGTTAACCAAGAGATGAGTTTTGGTCAGGAATAAACTGCAAATTTAGGACCAGACCGTGAACTTCTTACTCAGAGTAAAAACAACAAGGAGTCTAGTGGCACCTTAAAGACTAACAGATTTATTTGGGCATAAGCTTTCGTGGGTAAAAACTTCACTTCTTCTTAATCACACAGGTTGTCCCATTGACTTCAATGGGATTGCTTGTGTGAATAACTGCCCACCAGTCTGAGTGAGGATTTCAGTCTGGCCTTAAAAGCAAAAATCTTCTTCAGTGTGTGCTTCATGAAGAACCATAAGCAGTGCTATACTATTTTGAACCTTAGAATCCCTTGCATTGTTGAGTTCTTGACCAATATTTAATCAGTACAATTGCACTCCTACTGTTAAAAGAATAGTTTGATATTTGGAGTTGAAAAAATATGTTTGTGACATTACCCAGGGTACAATCTGGACTACTGAACAGCTGAGTCCCCTCAATTCTCCAACGTGGGGTGTCTTTTACACTGCTTCATTGTGTAAGCTACCATTCCTGGTCTGCTCTCACACAGCCTCCAGCATGTAAATCACTCTCAGCTATACTGTATGAGTGCTATAGCCAGTCACTCCATGAATTACACTGCAGGGCAACACCAGCAAAATCCCAGTCTCAGACTTCTCCCAGAAATGTGTCTTGTACTGCCCAGCACCCTCCTGGACAATATAAGCTCATATAAAGTCCATCATTTCATTAATAGAAAATGATATGCACAAATCCTGTTATCTCAAATGGACTCTCCCAAACATTTAAATCCAAACACATTGGTTTAGATAAAACAATAAAGCAAGTTTATTAACTACAGAAAGATAGATTTAAGTGATTACAGGTAATGAGGCATAAAAGTAAGAATTGGTTACAAGAAAATAAAAGTGAAACACTACTAGAATCTAATTTAACAAGCTACATGAATTCAAAGCAAAGATTTCTCTCACCACACGCTCCAGCAGTCTTACTGGCTGGATTCCCTTCAGCCAGGACCCCTCCCCCAGTTCAGTGTTACTTTTCTTGTCCTCAGATGTTGTTGATGCCATGGGCAGAGAGAAAGGAAGGAGCATTTTGGGGCATCTGTTCCCTTTTCTTATAGTTCTTTTTCTTTGAAAATAATCTCCAGCTGAGATTCAGGAGACAGTTTTTGGGGGGAAATGTAGATTTCTCGCTTGCACCCTTTTTCCTGTCAAAGAATTGGCGATTAACCAGGTGATAGTCCATTTGATTATGACGACACCCATCTGAGGCATCAGTTTGTCATTTGTCTTTCAGTAACTGGTCTGTGCCTGCTTTGCTAAACTTGGAACATATCTCAGTAATTTCATATCGTAGAATCTTATAATTTTACATACAGTTATGCCACACATTTTACCAGGACAATAATGATCAGCAAACTGTGCGTTAAACTGGACTGGGACTCTGAGTGTTGACATTGACCCCTTTTAATCTTTGGGCACAATATTGGATCTGAGTGCCCCAAATTTTTGAAGATGTGGGCTCAGAAATCCAATCTCAATATTGTGTTAAAGTTAACTATGGGCAAAAATGTTTGCAGGACTGGAAGTTTAAACTTTTCCGGTGATCATAACTGTGTTTAAAAAGAAAAGAGAACTGAAAAAGGAAATGGTGAGAATTATTATTGAAGGTTGGGCAAAGGAATTGACAAGGCAGGATAATTGCTTGTCAGGTGGGCATGGTGAAGGAAGCCAGAAAACCGAATAGGTACTTAAACTGACAGTTGGTCCAATTGCTATCAATCTTCCATTCCAATCCAGCCCATTTTTATGCTGTGCAGGTTTGCTCTGTCCCTGCAAAGGTGTTTGATATCACACCACATTCTTTTGGGATTTCTGTGATGGTGAACTTTTTTCTTTTGCTCAAATACATGTTTCCTTTAATAATAATCATAATTGGGGTCCAGCTCTGAATTTACACCAAGATGCAGGATTTTGGTTGGGCCCATTATAGAGTTAGAGGCTGGATGTGACATTCAGAGAAAGTGCTCCAAACTTTGAACACCTGCAAATTTGAGGTGGTGTAGATGCAGAATTTTGGTTTGGGCTTATGTCTAAGCATAACCATAATGCACATGTGGGATTAAGAATTCTTCTGTCCCTCCATGACAACTTGATAAAATGTAGTCATTACATGATAGGAGTGGTGCAGGGGAAGAAAGAGGGGAGGGGGAAAGCATATAGATTGTTCATGGTTATATCCCTTGTATAAGATTACCCTTGTTAGGTTTTGTTGATATTATGCTCTTGTTCCTAGTCTGTGTCCTTTCTTGGAATAAATATGTGTATTGCTTAGTTTCTCATTACATCATAAAGTCCATGACGTCTCCAAGCTGTATTCTGTGTTCACTGTGGTTATGTCTTCACTCTGACTCTTCCATTCCTGTCTCATTCTCACCTCAGGTCAAGAACCCTCACCCATTGCCCCATGGATGACCTTGATTTAGGGCCACTTTGGGGGTGGGCTAACACCACAGACTGACCATAAAGTTATTTACTTTGCTTTATAAATGTAATGACTTTCTGGGTTCCTGTCTCATCCAAAATATCATGTGTGATTTGTGCCAAATGAATAGGAAATAAAGGAGAGCCAGAAAGCCATCCAAAAGGCATTACTAGACATAACAATTATACTGGCTCTCAAACCTGCCATGGTAACGTGGGAAATACTGATGTCCAGAAAGTCCTTTTTTTTTTTTTTTAACCAAATAGAAAGGGGAAAAAAATAAAGATATTCAGTTGTCTTGTGTGATCTTATTGACTAGCAAAATATTCACTGTTGGAAGCCTTATAATGTCAAAGACAGACTGCTTTTGCTTCCTCCACATTGCTATTATAGAGACAGGAGTTATCAGAAAGTTTAATTGTATGTTTGTTGTGGGAGATGATTAGGTAGGTAGGGCTTTTGCCTTACAGTAGTGTTGCCCAGTCATCTGATTTTTAACATGTTTCATGATATTTGATTTGTTTAAAGCCCCAACTCCTGGAGTCATGTGAGTATATGAGAACCTCAGTTTCCATTTTTTTAAAAAGGAAGTTTCTAGCAGAGAAAGCTTGAAAACATGAACCCTAAATGCTCAAAATGCAGAAGTCAAAATAAAAAGAACGCAAAATGTATTGATTTTAAGATCTCATCTTTGTGATGTTTCACTCCTGATTTTTGAAATCTGTAAAATTCACGAGTGAGGATGTTGCACACAATAATACTTAAAATCAACTCTTATATAACACTTTCCAAACATTAATTCATTGAATCCTCATAACATCCCTGTATGATAGGTAATTTTAGCCCTATGTGGCAAAAAGGGAAACTGAGTTAGAAAGGTTCAATGACTTGCCTGATGTTACAGGAAAGGTAAGTGTCAGAACCAGAAGTACCACAGAGGAATTCATTGCTTCCAGTACACCTTTTTGGCTTCAAGTGTTCATTGACATGAGAGACCATAACAACTCCTGCCTAATTTGCCACAGACCTGGTGAAAATTCTATTACTTAAACAGAAGTTGTGGACTTGATGCAGAAATTTCTGGGTAGGCTTCTATAGCCTGTGTTATGCAGGAGGACAGACCAGATTATCAGGGTGGTCTTTTCTGCTCTTAAAATCCATGAATACCAAGGAAACAAATCAGCAGGTAGAGCTTTTGATGTCAAAATACAAGATTTGATTAAAGGAATATTGGTGATTAATTCTATTTAGAGCTGCTTGAAATGTTTTCATTAAAACGTTTTTTGGACAAAAAAATGCCTTTTTGACCAAACCAATTATTTTTGTGGAAATTTCTGGTCAAAATATTTTGATTTCAAAAATCCCAAAACCCAAACCCAAACACTTTTATAGAAAATAGTTTTTGAAAACGGAAATATTGTCCGGTTTTGGAGTCTGCAAAATGGGGTTGTTAATATTTACTTACCTATGTAAAATGATTATGGATCTTTATGAGGTAGCTGGTCTCGGGGGTAGGGCACTGGATTAGGAGTCAGGTGACTTAGAGTCTATCCCACTGAGCTGCCAGGTGACTTTGGGCATGGCTCTCCTTTTGTCTGGTTTGCTAATTTTGTCGGTAAGCATTTGGAACAGGGGCTGTCTTGTACTATGTATTTGTACAGCACCTAGCACAATGGAGCCCTATCTCAGTTGAGGCTCCTAGGCACTAACATAAGAAAAATACAGTAATTAATTCATAGATTTTATGTTCAGAATAGATCATTAGATCATCTCTTCTGACCACCTGTGTATCATAGGTCATAGCATTTCAGAACATCTATAGGAGATTAGTTTTGGATGAAGACTCAAGCTGAATCCAGCCAAGACCGAAATGATTCTGGTCATCAAAAATGCATATTTTCAGCTCCAGCTTGCTAGGAAACTTTGTCCCTTCATCATGGATGAAAATCTGGCTACAGTAGTCAATGAATTTTTTACCTCCAGTCTGGATTATTGTAAATCATTGTATCTGAAGCTGAATGTATAGACGATACACATCCAGATGGTACAAAATTATTGGTTGCCAACCTTCTCCATGGCTTAGGATGCCACAAGCACATCAGGCCTTGCTCAAGTCCCTCTGCTTGCTCCAGGTCAGCTTCCAATGGTGTTTAAGGCCTTGATCCTAGTTTTCAAAGCAAGCAATGGATCGAACCCCAGATACATCAAAGGCTGAATTTCAAGCTATGAACCACCATGGCAGCCGCACTCCTCTGGGATAATGTTGATCACAAAGCCCAAGACAGAGCATGCAAAAGGTGGGGACAAAGCACTCTCTGTTGAGGGGACAGGCTATGGAACTATATTCCAGACAAAATCAGATGAACCCAGAGTCTGACCATCTTTAGGAAACACTGCAAAGCCTTCCATTTTGAGAAAGCCTTTCCACCCTAAGTGAGACTCACAATTTATCATGGAAATGTAAAGCTGGATGAGACCTTGAGAGGTCATCTAGTGCAACCCCCCCTGCACTGAGGCAGGTCCAAGTATACCTAGACTATCCCTGATAGAGATTTTTCCAACCTGTTCTTAAAACCTCCAATGATGGGGGTTCTACAGCCCTCTCCTATATTTAGAAACTTTTTTCCTAATATCGACCCTAAATCTCCCTTGCTGCAGATTAAGCTGATTACCTCTTGTTCTACTTCAGGGGAGATGGAGAACAATTGATCACCATCCTCTTTATAATAGCAGTTAACATATTTGCAGACTGTTCTCAGGGCCCTCCTCAGGCTTCTTTTCTCAAGACTAAACATGCCCCATTTTTTTAACCTTTCCTCATAGGTCAGGTTTTCTAAACCCTTTTATTATTTTTGTTGTTCTCTTCTGGAATCTCTCCAATGTTTTCACATCTTGTTTAAGGTATGGTGCCCAGAACAGAACACTGTACTCTAAATGAGGCCTCACCAGTGCTGAGTAGAGTGGGACAGTTACTTCTTGTATCTTATGTACAACACTCATGTTAATACAGCCCAGAATGATATTAGCCTGTTTTTTTGCAATTGCATCATATTGTGGACTCATAGTCAATTTGTGATCTACTATAATCCTCAGATCTTTTTCAGCAGTACTACTACCTAACCAGTTATTCCCCATTTTGTAGTTGTGCATTTGATGTTTTTCCTTCCTAAGTACAGTACTTGCACCCGTCTTTAATGAATTTCATCTGGTTGATTTCAGACCAGTTCTCCATTTTGTATTATTTCATGATCACTGTCACTCAAGTTGCTTTCAACCTTCAAATTTCCAACCAATTCCTCCTGATTAGTCAGAATCGAGTTTAAAATGGCTGCTCCCTGGTTACTTTCTCCAGACCGCCACCTTCTGAAACAAAAAGTTTTCCTCATTTGAATGCTCTTTTTATTTCCAAACCTCTCCTAACCCCCTACCCCCAAGAATCCCAGCGAATCCCAAGCAGAGTTCTGATCCCATGAAGGGAGAAATGCCAGAGGCTGCAATATTGTTATTGATTTTATGTGGAAGGTGCTCAGATATACTGTGAGGAACAGGAGTATATAACTCTAAAACAGATAGAATTTCATCCAGATACCCTTGTGTTGATCCCAATAACTTGTGTTTGACTACAGCACATCTTCTGGTAAGGTATCCAGTCTTGGACAGATTATATGAGATTTGCACCTGTAACCACTTGCACACAAAGCACGACTCTTTCTGTTGCTCCACTAAGGTACTGCACAAATCATCATCGTTTTATAATGCTGATAATCATCATCATAATAATCTTTGGCTGAAAAGTGTAATAGACGAGCACACTATCAGCAATACTTTGTTCGTAATAATTAAGAGCTGTGCTGGGAAAATTTTAGATAAAACAAATGCCCATTCTGAATCAGAACAAAAAGCCAAAATCTTTAAAAAAAAAAAAAATGTTTGGGCCTATCAAAATATTTCATTTTAAAAAATTGGGCTTTTTTGACCTTAAAAAAAAAAAAAATCTTTCAACTATAATTAGCTTAAATTTTGAATGGAAGTTATTTTGAACCTATAAATGGTTTTTTTTAATTTAAAAACCATTGAAACAGGATGTTTCAAAAATTTCTAAATTTCCCCCCCAAATTTTTGAACCAAGAAATTAAGTGCCTCATTTCCAGCCATCTATTTATTCTTTAATCCGCTGTTAGTTAAGTGTGCAAATCTGCCTGTTTTCAAGGGTGCCAGTAGAGGGCACTAGTTCAGAACGTCTGTGTTGGTTTCCTGTAGTGAAGAGACAGGATGGGGTTGGTACATATGACTGGTCTCTGTCTTTGATGACTGGTACTTTTGACATGGTTAATCATAATGGGGTATATCCTAAGATTTTGAATGAGGGTTTTACTCAATCCTTCTTTGCCTAAACAAGGTCCGAGTAAGAAAGTGACTCAGGGTTTGGCCCTTTATTACTGATATCTGAGTAATGTGGGGAAAAAATGGTAGGATCACTGCAGTCAGGGCTAGAAAGGGGAGGCACCTTGGAGGATATTATTTCAGTGAAAAGAACAGCAAAATCAAATTATGGATAGAGGGGCAAATTTTGCTCTGTCTCTAGGTGGAATGTGCTGCTCCCTTCATAGCAGCATGCAGGAAGTGAGTAGAGCAGGAGTGGGGCCAGAACATCTGTTGCTGAGCAGATCCTCTGCCCTGCCTGCCACGAGGGCACAGGGGTTGACGTAGCCTCCATTGAGTGGTTTCACAGCCACTATATGTTTTAGGAGAAAGGATTCTTCTTCATGTGTGAGCTCATCCCCTGCCCAGTTACTCAGGCTTGTGAGTACTTGAGCATTTGCCCCATATAGAAACACATAACTGAAAATCCTGTAGCCACATAAATAGCAAACTACAAAAACATTAGGCTTGTTTCTCAGGTCCAGCTGAGCAACTCGGTGCAGCATGCAAGGGGGACAGTAAAGGTGGCTTTATACCACTTGTATGTCCTCTCCCACCCCCAATACCAGGTACAATTTGTAATGTCCTCAGGGCTGCTCTAATATGCATATTGCCTAAGGAGAAGGCCCAGAAGCTCACTGTCACTCAAATGCAGGAATGCCACTCCCCTGACACGCCCCCTCTAGTAGAGACGCTGAAGGGGTCTGTTTTCGATTTGGCTATGCTGACCCTATGTCACTTGAGGATTCTACTAAACCAGATCCTTGCCAGCAGTGCAAAGCATCTGGAAAATGGTACAGCCGGGTACCTGATAATTCCTTCATTTTTCAGGTTACTTTGCACTGTTGGAGTGGTGCAAAGCAGCAACATGATGCAAGGATGCAGCCAATTAATCTTACATTGAATGTTCAGTGTGACGGACACATGCTGTTCTGAAGAATTCTAACTTGTGACAGTGGGGAATTTCTGAGGTAACAGCAAGATGCAGGTTCCAACATCTTCTGGTTGTGATATAATCTGACAGAGGAATGGGAGATGGGAACAAGAAACAGAGAAGGAAAGTTGTCTATTTACCTTTGGCATGCAGAGCTTGGAGGCATAACTGGGCCCTGGAGACAAGCTTTGGCTCATGATAATTGAACCAATGTATTGAGGGATCAAGAAGTTTCTACTGTTCCTGAAATAGCCACAGATATGAGTGGATGTGTGGCAGAATAAACTGTTGGATTAAGGAAGGGTAAGGAACACCCTGTTGTGGACAAATTCTGCCATAAAGGACTTGACTTGAAACATAAGGATGCTACTTGTATTTTGTTACAGTTCAGTATCTGGAATGTGTCTCAAAGTTACTGGTCCATTCCAGAGTCTAAAAAGGGAAAGAAAAAAATCCATAGACACACTGGCCCTTTAAATAAAACAATCCTGTGGTGCATCTGAGGTCAGGAAGTAGTTGATCTTAGCAGGAATCTGGGCCAGTGCTCTATGTCTCATAAAAGTCTAATTAAAGGACAAAGAATGACGATGCCTCTAGACTGAAGTTACCGGTACCTGAAACATATAGGAAGATTTTTGTCTGATTCTTTATTGGGGGTGGGAGGTGCGGGGGAACCACACCAGATACTTTGTGAAAAGGGATTTTACTAACTCTTCAAATCCCTATTGTGTACAATACTGTTTCATGCTGAAAAGGCAAAAGAGAAGACGATTTTGTTGAACTATGAATCTTTTATCTTCGTTGTACTGTTTGGCAGATTCCTCTAATGATACATGTATACGTACGCATATATGTGGAGAAAGAGGCAAAAGCGCAGGAAATTCAACAAATTTCCATTTTTAAAAGCCGAAGTAGCCTGTGGCCTGGCAATCTGCCAGTGTGACGCAAGGCTTTGTGGAAATCAAGTTCCAATGGTGAACAACTTGAAACGGAGTGCTGAGCTGTCAGATAAGTCACAGTTGGTGAATGTTAACTTCTATTTGTTATGTTTTCAAGATAAATAACATACCCACGTACCAGACAGGGCAGGGTGAGACTGCGGGGGTGAAGAAGGGAGGAGAGGAAAACCAAAGGAAGGAAGATATCCTTTGTAAATAAATAGACTTTTAGTATTCCTAGCTTGGTTAGGCTGCTTTGCTCATGACCCTTGTTGTACTAGAAACAGGAAAGACAGTGATCAAAACAGACTCATTGAAGTCTTTCGGTCTTTACCTTTGCCAGTGGAAGAGTTCATTGTTAAATGAGAGTTAGACTGTGAGGTGTTTGTTGCAGAAACTCTCGGCCACATTCTACTGTAATTAAAAGCCTGTGAAATCCTGTTCAAATTCTTTGGCCCTGTCTTGTTACATGTTCTGTACATGTGTTTCTAGCTCTCTATAACAACTGTACATTTCCATTTTATTATATTTAATATTTATATCACAGGAATACAGGGAAACTTCACTCAGAATCAGTGTCCCCCTTGTGATAGGAGCACAGAATAAAAAACAGGGATTTGTGAACTTTAAAATAGAGGGTATGTTTCCTGCATGCTGGATCATGACACAAAAGGACTCCATACTTGTAAAACCAAACTGGCCCTTTATTAAGAGAACTATTTACAGAGATGCTGCAACTGCAGCTAGCATTCTATACACACGCACACAGACTGACTTCCTGGTACCTCCTCTGAAGTCTTTCCTCCTGCAACCTTTGCTCCTCCCTCCAAGTTCCATGGTACCTATTATATTTAACTGGATTGGAGATAACATGATGATCAGCATGATATAAATAATGTGAAAGATAGTTGTAGATTTTACTCACTTTAATTAGTAGAACTTGTCAGAACATTTTTGAGTAATTTTTTTTCAATGGAATATAGGAAAAATGTTTAGTATTGAAAACATTTCCCCCCATTTTTCAAGCACCTTTTAATCAAAAATATTTTGTACTGAAAAACGGGAACTTTTTCTGTGTGATTTTTTGCATCCCCCTTATCATTTTTCTGACCAGCTCTATTAATTAGAAGAGAATAACACAAAACAATCCAGGAATTTTTAACTAGGAACAGAGTTTGTACTTCAGGCAAGTCACATGGATGTGGCAACGCATTAGCGTGTGCTAGCACTGCACGGTTGTAGAAGTAATATAGAAGGAAACGATTATTTCTGGTCACTGGCTGAGGTGATTGATTACACTCAGTAGCATAATACCAGACCTCCGATGCCTCTGGCAAGTAACAGGATTTTGTGCACTCTCAATCTGAGTCCATCTCTGAGCAACCAGTTTTGGTTCAGACAACTCTCTGATGTGTTTTGTGAACAAGTTGAAGACATCTGGCTTTGGAGCTCGCTAGGAACAATTAGAGAGCAAGTGTTGCCTATTACATATCTTCTATGTGGAGCTAACTCATCACAAATGTAAAAGAAGGGTCTCCACTTTTTGATAGTCCTCTAGTTATATAATGTCATACTTTCTGAATATATTTAATAAACTGCTTTGAGCTGCTCAGTAGACACAGTATTATGGTGACTTGTTAACACCAAATTTATTTAATATTCTCTGCCAGGTGGGTATCGGTTGTCTAACTTGCCATTGTCAACAAGCAATCTGCAGGAATATTTTCATTCCCTGGCTGGTATTTAATATCATATATGAAAGTCATCAAGTGGTTAAGCATAGTACAATGTATATTCTGTCTTGTCTGAGTTCCTTCATAGAGAGCATTGGCACTGGTGGGAGTTCAATCCACAGATAAATATGTCCCTAAAAGTAAGTGAGCCATTTTACAGTGCTTTAATGTGGGCTGCTTATGGGCCGGTACGGGCTTCTTACCAGTACATCGTACCAGCTCACTTTCACACTTGCTCCCCACCAAATCAAACAAATTTGGCAGCAAGGGCTTCCCAGTACATATCCCATTATCAAGGGTGTATCTGTATGGGTGAGTTGGTGGGGCCTGCAGGACCACACTTCTGCCACACACACAGAGTCCACACACACAGGGGTGATGTTGGTAGGGCTTCCCAGAGCAGCTGGTCTTGGAGTTAAAACCCATTGATATGCATAGGACAGTTCATGCTTCTCAGCACTATTGTTTCAGGTTGCCTGCAGACTCCCTGCATTGGTTACGCCTGGGTCAGGTTGTCAAGCTTTTCTTTGAAATCATTGAAGGCTACCAACTTAGGGTTTTTTTATTGTTAATGAAAGCTGAGTTGTTGTAATCTCACACTCCAAGAGCTGTAGCTTGTAGGTACAGGCCTTTTGTGCCTATGTCTTAATCTGGCCCTATCTCCATGTGTGATTTGATGTAGTAACTGCCAGTAGCACATGGTTTCATTATGCCGTGTAGTTGGCAATATGCAGCACCGATCCACTGTGAAAGCCTGACTTTGAAGTATCAGAAGGTGCTGAGATGGTGCACTGCTTTGTAGATGTGTCAAATGTGCTCTGTTTACCACTATCTTGCTACCACTCTTATGCCAGTTTAGAGATTATATTATTAATAAAATAACTGCTTGGACATGGTCTGTAACCCCCTCCCCAAGCAATTATTTTAGCCTCTGCCATAGCAGACTCGATTTGGCTAACAATAACTATAGCTTTCTGTAAAGTTAGTTCTGGTTCAAACAGTAATTTTCAAACAAGTGTGGCATGGCTGTTTCCTTCACAAGCTGGTCTCAGATCTTTTCATCAGACATATCCCTATGGTATCGTGTAACAACTTCCTGCAAGGTAGCAACATGCTTAGTGGATTCAACCATTCTTTGAACACACGGGAGTAAATTTTAAACTTTCTCCATCAAATTTACTTTCGGTGCAATAAATACTTGAATTCTGAAACAAATTGCAGTATGATATTAATTATCCAGAAGACGGAATTTGTAAAATACATGCTGGCCTCCAGTACCTAGATGGTATAGCAAGGCTGGCTCCCTGGCATCTGGGAGTTCATTCCCTTTAACAGCAAGAATATAGTTCTCAGACATACACAATCAATTTGTAAAATTAGTACTATTCATTTAGATTGTGGTAGCACTTAGGGGCCTGGACAAGGTCAGAGCCCCGCTCTGCTGGGCACAGTACAAAAATGTGACAACCCTTGCTCCAAAGGGCTTATAGTCTAAAAGGCAAGGCATAACTGGAAAAATGAAATGAGCAAGCAGGTTGTTTGGGAGGGAGGACAGAGTAACAGCAATAATATGATGTTTTAGGATACTAGCTGTGTGCACAATTTGTAGCCAGCCCATAGCAGTAATTACAAAATACTACCAACTCACTAGGTCAGGGGACAAAATGTGGAAACAGGTATAAAGTGGGAGAGTCATCATGTTTGCAGTCAAAATGTATGTTCTATGCAGGAGCTGGGAGAGAGCGATAGCACAACACAGCTGAACAAAGTGCTTTGCTCTAGGAACATTTAATAACAGGGATTTTATTCCAGAAGTTCATACTGATAGAGCATTGCAAATGTGTGCTGTAGTCTAGTGTCATTGAACAAATGCCCAAGGTAACACATCGCCATAACATGGAGGAAGGGAACTGGGCCTTTTTTGGAGAGTGCAGTAGAATGAAAGAACCATCTAACAGGGAAGAGGGACTGTCAGCAAAATTGTAGTTGTGAGAGAGCCTCAAAAAGTTGAGAGGTTGTGAATAAGCATTCAAATGTTTAGATGATTATCTGAGCCAAACTGAACTTTTTAAGGTTCACCCATCAATAAGAAGTTTATTTCCAAGCTTAATGACCATGCAGTACAGTATATGTGTGTTTAGTGAAGCCACAAATCGATTATGAAGGTTAATACAGTGTTTTTCTGAATAAGGAGAATTATTCAATAGGGAACCACAAAATAAGGTCTTAAAAAAATAAGAGGCCTCTACCATTTTGAGGTTTTGGCTTGTTTTGTTAAATAAGGCAGTGCTTGTTTTTGTTTTAATAGTGTGACTGGCCAGGTATCCTTGCTTGAGCACCTTCTCTGCTTCTCAAGGTCGGAAGGTCAGATTCAGGCCTTTAAAAATTTTTTGGAGAATGGAACAACAACAAGAGGAAAAAAAGTCAACCAAAATGTGGTGGTGTTTTTTTTTTCTTTTTCTTTGACTGACTGCATGTGGTGTCTTAGAATGATTTCTAATAAACCCCATTGTATTCAGTTTCATGAGAATCTGCACCAGATTTACCAGGGTTTCCCGCCCTTCAAAAAATAATCAAAAGCACAGATAAATTAAAAGCTAAATTCTTTGGATTATAGCTGATCGTCTGATAGCATCGTTTCCTTCCTTCCAGTGTTATAGTATTTTACAAATTAATCAAGTGGATTACAGAGGCGCTTTGTGCCTTTCTCTGGTGAACACAGAATATTGGACTTGATTAGTGCAGGCAGGATGAAGGAGCACCGAGAAGCACATGTAAGGGCAAAAGAGATAAGTAGTTTATTCAGAATGACAAGGAAGTAAAAACAAGGGGGGTTGACAGTAGTTCTGCTGGTAGGGAGGCCTATCAGATTAAGTCTGAAAGTAACATCCAGCATAGATACATTGTTGATGCCAACATTAGCTTTATTCTGTTTCATGCTAAGGGGATACACGCTCAGTTTAGTTTCAAACTGTAATTGACTGCAGTTTAAACTGTTTACTGTGTATTAAAGGATGAATGGCCTCTGCTTCAGGAAAGCCACTTCGAAGTAATGGAAAAATAAATGGCCATTAATAAAGAGACTCAGAAAGCAACAATTTCATAAGAACACCCCTGCTTTGAGCTGCAGCTGAACTTCAGTACAAGAGGAGCTGTGCAGAGGTTTCATTGTCAAACCCCAAGCGGCACTAAACTTGCATGGCTTCGTGGCTCACTATAGAACCAAAATTAATCCATATTAATAAAAAGATTTTCAGCAGAGCTTGTCAGAAAATGGGCTTTTTCCCCACACAAAAATTTGACTTATCAATGAAAAATCAAAAACCAAAATATTTTGGCCAAAAACTGAAATATTTTGATTTGGAAATGCTGCTGTGGTGCCTCACGGGAGTTGTAACTGGGATGGCTGAGAATAGTCAGGTGCACCGTGGCAGATGTAGTCTGGCTGGGGAGCCTGGACCAGTGGGAAGAATTGGGACATGAGGAAACTAAACTCTAACTCCCATGAGACACTGTGGCAGGATGTCCAAATTGAAATGTGTCTGTGTTTTGGCTAAAATATTTTAGTTTGGTTTTTGATGAAAAATCAAAAAAATTCCATGGGAAGCAGACGCCTTTTGTGAAAAATTTCATTTAGTCAAAAACCAAGATTTCTCTTAAAAATAGTTTTGATGGAAATTTTTTGACCAGCCTTAGGTTTCAGACTTTTCATATGAACGTGGAATGACTTGTATACTGTGGTCACCATTTAGAAACTCAGCTACTTAGCAGGACATGCTACTCCATGATATTACAATATTTCTGTATTGTTAGAATAGGAAATGCAGCAGCTCAGACACCACTGTGTGATAACTACTGGTAAATATTCATGATGTAAAAAGTTCTCAATTTCAAAGGGTTTGGGCTAGAAAATAGGTGAAATGAGGTGACTGTTCTGAAGTTCTGTTTCAAGTTCTGAAACTCATAGCAAATCTCAGGGTTAGAAAAGAAATGTAGATTGTACTCAACCAATTGAGCTGTGTTGACAACCAGTAATGCTTTCTTGATCTGTCTTAATATCATTAGAAGAAGACAGTTCAAACAAGGGAATACTAATACTACTAAAAATCAGTTTCAGCTCCATTATAGATGTATAGATTTCAAGGCCAGAAGTGACCATTGTTGTTATCTAGTCTAACCTCCTGTATAACACAGACCATAGAATTTCCCCAAAATAATTCCTAGAGCATATTTCTAGGAAAACATCCAGTCTTGATTTTAAAATTTTTTGATGTAATCTATAGTGTAAGAAAACTGACAAACAGCCTGGTGCAACTGAAAAAAGCAATTGACAATGTTTGTTTTAAAGGGACGATACCACTTATTTCATTGCTGCTTGTTTCCAGGGTTTTTATGGATACTGGGTAAAATCAGGGCCTCTTTGAAGTCAATGGGGTGGAGGGGTTGCCATTGTCTTAAACGGAGCCAGGATTTTCACACATTGAGTTTTCCTCTAAAATATGTTTGTCAAGAGTTCAAATGCTGAAAATTGGACCCTACATCCATAGGGCAGTTGCTGGAAATGAAGTCAAGTGTGTTTGTGTGTGTGTACGCTTCTCACTAAACTGCACTTTTGGTACGTCAACCTCTACTTGTGAAATGTATTTTAAGAATATTTGGGATGAATTTAAGTTTTATGAACATTAAGGACAAGGAACACTGGCTGGAGCCAGGAGGAATGAATAAAGTCATAGGATAGGGATACACGTGACCAGGAGGTGAGCTGCTGGGGGAAAAAAAAGGGAATTCTGGAAGAAGATCTAGGTAGTCTGCTGCTGTTGGTGTCTGAAAGGAGAGCTGAAGCCAGAAAGACAGCAGTGGCAGCTGCTGTGGGAGCCTGAATAGGGGGTTACAACTGGAAGAGTGCTGCCACTGAATGACTACCAGGGCAGGGAGAAGAGAAAATACCTGGACACAGTTGCTGGTGGAAGTTGGTTGAGAGTCCTGAGAGGGGAGTGAAAGTGAAAATCCTTCCCCAAAATGGCACCATTACTCTCCTCCCTTATTTTATTCAGTGGCACACAATTACAGGAGACCATACCCAAAGCATGGTCATCCAGGGATACCGACTGAATAGATACAGTTCAGGACTCTCTTTTGTTATGACCTGATCCAATGTCCATTGGAATTAATTCCTGTGATTTCAGTGTGTTTTGGATCCAGGCTTCAACAGAGTTTCTAGAATAATTCTGTTGACTTCAGTGAGATTATGCCAGATTGGCACTGGTGCAAATAAGAAGAGATACAAGAATACTATAATAATTACCAGTCAGAGAATCATCATTAATGTAAGGGTAAGAATCCTTACATAAAGTTATATTTACTCGGAGGCAGAGGTTAAGAGGAAACTCTTCTTATAGTTGGGTTTTCTCTTAGAATTTCTTCATGGTGTGTGTGTGTGTGTTTAGATGACTGATCAGTGCTGTTTAGATGTATATGTGACTGGAGTGAAGTCTAGACATGTTGCCCATGTTAGTAAGAAGCCAAGGGATTCCTTTAGCCACACCTTGGAGGAGCAGAGAATTATTAGTTGCCAGGAATAAACTGACACACAACACTTTTTTATCTATCTATCTATCTATATTGTGACAAAGTTCCTCCTCTATCTTGGTGGGTCCTGCGCTTATTGGCGGATTTTCTTGCCTCAAAGATTCACCATGTGGGTTGGGGAACAGCCCAGAGACCTTCCCCTCTGGAAGAACCCACAGTCCAGGTCAATTGGGAGGTTTGGGGGGAACCCGGGCCCGCCCTCTACTCTGGGTTCCAGCCCAGGGCCCTGTGGACTGCAGCTGTCTATAGTGCCTCCTGTAATAGCCGCATGACAGCTACAATTCCCTGGGCTACTTCCCCATGGCCTCCTCCAAACACCTTCCTTATTCTCACCACAGGACCTTCCTCCTGGTGTCTGATAACGCTTGTGCTCCTCAGTCCTCCAGCAGCACACCCTCTCAGCTCCTTACACCTCTTGCTTCCAGCTCCTCACACTCGCACCACAAACTGAAGTGAGCTCCTTTTTAAAACCCAGGTGCCCTGATTAGCCTGCCTTAATTGATTCTAGCAGCTTCTTCTTAATTGGCTCCAGGTGTCCTAATTAGCCTGCCTGCCTTAACTGGTTCTAGCAGGTTCCTGATTACTCTAGAGCAGCCCCTGCTCTGGTCACTCAGGGAACAGAAAACTACTCATCCAGTGACCAGTATATTTGCCCTCTACCAGATTCCTGTACCCCACTGGTCTGGGTCTGTCACAATATATACACACACACATCTCTCTCTGTAAATTTTATATATATACACACACATTTAAAGCTAAAAACCTCATTACATCAATCAGAGTTTTGTCTGACTTGATATTGAGTAAGAACTGTAGAACAGAATAGGCTTTTTTATGAAACTTCTAGAATTTTTTATTTACAATTTTGTATTTTTCAGATTTCTTCTGAGTTTTGTGAAATAATTTGCCTCCTAATCACAGCATTTTTTTTTTCAAGGAAAATTTTATTTAAAAACTACATTTTGTAGAGTCATAGATTTTAAGGCCAAACAGGTCCATTATAGTTATCTAGTCTGACCTCTTCCATAATGCAGGCTACAGAATTCTATGACACAAAGGCTGCTGTAAATTCCCAGAAGTTGCATATTTTTTCTTTCTTAAGACTTGAACAGGGGGAAAATAATCCAATACAATACAGGTGCTAACAGTCTATTGTGACTATTGCTGCTACTTGAGATAAACAGGAAGCAGCTTCTGATACTTTATCATAATAATTCTCATGATTTAAAGGGTGTGATTTATTTCCTGTCTCTGAGACAGAAAAGTTAATCATTACATGTATGTCGTTTACACTGCTGTGATTTTTACTGTGGAGAAAACCCCCTTGTGTCATTTCAGAGAACATACTTTAGTGACTGTCTTATTTTAACAACACAGTGGGTTTTCCTACCCTCTGGGCAGGTTTATGTTTGTAGCTAAAATGATTAGGTAATGAGGCCAAACAAGGAGACAAGCTGCAGATCCCAGGATGACACAGCTCTCTGATGGTAATGACTCACCCGTTGTCAAATAAAGTCTCCATGCTGATATTTGTATTAAGGACAATAATGAAAATAAAGTTAATATAAACACCTTATCATGGAGAAAATTACTTTCTAGAATATGATGAAAACTTGAGTATTGACAAGCTCTTTTTGACGCTGAGCATATGCTCCTTCAAGGATCTTAACATTTTTGAATTAAGAAACAGTAATTTAATAAATGTTTCAGACGAGCTGTATCATGGAGTTCGAATGTAGATAAAGCTAAAGCTAAATTTCCCTAGTGTTAGGATTTAGTGTTGCAATTTGGCCCATTATAAAGCCTGACTCATGCCACAAAATGTGGATGCTGATCCACATTCAGACGTACCAAAATCTTGCGGGATGTGGTGTCTGATTTTCTAATTCAGACCCATCTCTAAAAAATACAAAGGAAAATTTTGGCCATGAGGAGGTAATTTGCTAAAACAGCAAAGGCCTTATTTTCCTCTTGTTAGTGTAACTTCATTGGTTACTGTGGAGTTATTCCTGATTCACATGGATGTAAATGAGGGCAAAGTGAGGCCCTAATAATACAGTAGCTCAAATATTGAGGTGTGCTAGTAAATCAAGCTTTTGTGGTCCCACGCTGCCCTGAGTGAAAGGGCCTCTGACTGACTCTGGCCATTGGGCCACGCTGCCCTGAGAGGAAGGGCTGCTTACTGACTCTGGCCATTGGGCCATGCTGCCCTGAGTGAAAGGCCCATTTATTGACTCTGGCCACTAGGCCATATTACCACGTTTGTAGTCAGGGTCATGAACATAGGACATGACAAACTGCTATATGGTTCCTTTTTCCCTTCTTCACCCCATACGTAACCCGATCCCTGTGACGAGGTGTACCTACCGTGTGACAGACCTCTACAAATATCTAAATTCTAGGTTATATATCAAAGATCTGTAAGGATTTCCTGTGTCATCTCATGATGAAGGCATTTTCCATATCCCATGATGAGCAGACTTACTAGTCAAGAGGGAATGCATTGCATTTCATTTATGCTTGGGGTGGGTGACAGTGAGAATTATTGAAATTACAAACCCGTTTATAGAAGAACAAAGGCCAAAAGGCCCAGATTGTGTGGATGGACTGATCTGCTTGGACTGATGATTGTGGATTGTAGAAGAGCCCCACTGCGCTATGGCCTGTTTTCACCACTTCACTGCAACAAAGGAACTATAAAGCTGGAGGACCTGAGATTTCCCTCTGCACTGAAGGAATCTCCAGGTGGCAAACAGATTCTACACCAACACCTTTGTGTCACTGTCAGAATAGGGGGCCATTGCCATGTTTATGGCTATGGCTAATATGATCTATGGAAAGCCTGAGCACTGAGGTTGCTCTAATTTAAGCCAATGACTGAACCACACCATCTGGCCCCAGAATTATGGCGCTGCAAAAGTGGTGTAAACCCATTTGACCCTCAGTCTCAGTTCTTCCCGTGTCTTGTGACAAATGCAGCTGAGTTGGATGCATGAAGCAGGCCTCTAAGCAGAAGTGTCAATGTACCATAAAGCGGGCTGCTATTGTAATATCACTGGATACAGAGAAATAACAAAAATATAGTGAAACCGCCGAAGATTTCCAGCCTATTTTTGCATCCTCACGAAGCTCTGATAAACATCAGTCCCTGGAGTCCTTATCTTAGCAAAACCAAACTTTAAGAGGTTCCCCTCTCATTAGCTCATGAGAATGTACAAGATCTTTCAGAAACAGATATGCTGCTTCTAGAAAAATAGAAAAGCAAAGCAAGGGAGAACAACAATAAACATTTCACAGGGGTTTGCCTTTCTACAGCTACTTGTGTAGGCGGTGTTTCTTGGGGCCCGACAACAGAGAGAATAAGGCGGAGATTGTAAAAATGAGACATGGGAATAACAAGTGAATCACTAGAAAGTCCATGTTAACCCAAGATTTTGAACCTCGCCCCATTGCTTTGAACAGGTGAGCACCTTCAGGCAAAACGAATAACCTACCCATTCTTTTCATCGGGACAAGAAGGCAGGAAATACAATATAGTCATCAATCCTAAGCAAACAGTTATCAAAAGTGGTTCACAGTAATGTCACTGATGCTGGATAAAAATTCAGACCTCACCCCCAGTACCACTGGCTATTACTCATGTCTTGTTTAAAATTGAAACATCATTTTAAATATTAGAGAAATGTGGCACTTTGCTCAAATAAGGCATCTGTTCCAGCAACATGTTGTTTTGATCACTTAAAAAAAAAAGATTGTTCTGTTTTTTTTTAAAGAAAGCATGTGGACATGTAGATGAGTCAGTCCGTTTGAGTGGTTACTGTAAGTGAAGTTATTTTGAATGCTGTAAAAATTAAAAATACATTGAAAGAAATCATTTGCCTGAAATATTACTTTAATGTTATTCTTTGCCTTTGATTTATTTTTATCTTTCCTCCTCACCAGCTATTCAGCCAGGGAGAAAATAGAAAACTTTTACTACCCAAGAAAATCAGAAGATTAAAAATGTGGCCTTTTATAGCTGAGGGATTCTGAAAGAAGAATGTTTATGAAACATCAGCCATGATTGAACTCTTCCTAGAGTCATATGCCTTTTAAAAGTTGGGTTTCCGTAGGAGTGCTGTAAATACTAGGATTTAACCTATAACTTTGATAATTTGGTCTTTCTTAATCAGTTGAATTGCAATAATGAAAGTCTCAGGAATGCTCAAAAGCTTTATAAAATCGAGTTCTGAGCCCTGGTGCTCCCTAACTGTAGAGAGTCATCTGGTTTCCCAAGGATGGCTGGCATGGCAGAAGAGGGGACAAGTAAAGTACCAGGGACATTCAAATACAGAGTGCTTCTAAGAATTACAACGTGCTGTGAGGTAAGACTACACGCATATGGCTCTGACCATCTTAAATCCTGTATATTTTCACATTTTGCTAATGGCAAAAATTAGACCTGGTTGAAAATCTGGTTGGCAAAAAGAGGCCCAAATGACAGGCTGATGCAAAATCCCAGATCTGAACTCCCCCAACATTTGGAGTTAAAAATCCAGATTTAGCCTTACTATTTGTATTACAGTAGTACCTAGAGTCCTCAGATAAGATGAAGGCCTCATTGTGTTATACTGTAAATATATACCAATGACTTTCCCCACCCCAAAAAGTACGCAATCTGAACAGACAGCTCAGACAAAGGATGAGAGGGTAAGTAGAGGTGGAGTGGCTTGTTCAGTCACACAGCAGGTCCGTGGAAGAGCAGGAATAGAGGCTACGTCTCCAGTCCAATGCCTTATACACTAGACTGTCCACACAGTCTCTCTTCACTTTGTCTAATTTCTAACACACACACATATTCCATAGGGGATGGATCATTTGATGATTACTTGCTCTGTTCATTCCCTCTGGGGCACCTGGCACTGTCCACTATTGGGCTAGATGGACCTTTGGTCTGACCCAGTAGGGCCATTCTTATGTTCTTATTTTTCTTCCTTTGACCATTTTATTTAATTTTTTACATTATGGATATTTGCATAAAGAGAATTTTTGTTCTTTGTCTGATATCATGATTAGAGCCATACAAAGCAATTTGGTGTCAGTTCTGAGACGTTTTGGCAAACTTGGGGTTTTTGGTGGGTTTTGTTTCTCATTCACTGAGTTTCACTTTGATTTCTAGGTTTAAAGGAATCAAAAATAACTCGAAGCAAAACTCTCCAGCCCTTGCCTTGTATGTAAAGTTTCCATCGGAAGCTATAAATCCTTCCCAGATACCAGAAACGCAGTGCCACGTTTTTGGGCAACGCTTGGCAAACTTGGACTAATTTTGGGGTTTGTTAAAAAATGTCACACAATTCAGTCATAATCCCATTTGAGACATAATATCCAGCATTTATAGAGCTATTTATATGTTCAGAATGTTTTTCAATTACTAATGAATGATCCTTAAAGTTATTAATTACTTCACACAATTCCCGTCCCTTTCTTGTTGAAGAGGTTAGGCAAATATTGTGATCCCTATTTCACACATGTTCTCAATTGGAGTTTAGGACAGAATGAAACAGCCAGGAAATTAAGGGTTGCCTGCCTGTCACGTGATTCAGCAGGGGACTGAAGGAAGGAGCATGTCTTCTTTTGGGGGCCGAGAGAGGTAAAGGGAAAGGCCTCCGGGGACTGCAGCCTGCTTTGTTTTGTATTATTTAATGAGTTTTTATATGTTTGCCTAACAAATTGTGCCATGAGGCAAAGGCCTGACACAAATTGGACATGGCACTGGTTCTTTCCTGCGCTGATGAGAGAACCCACTTGTTTACCTATGGAGGAGAAAGTGGGCAGGTGCAACAGCCTGAAGACAGAAATGGATCCAGAAGCACTATTGAAATAGCTGGGGGGAATGACGCTACTAGCAGCAACAACAGCTACAATTGCAGCAACAGCAGTTCCAACAGAAACAGGAAAGGCAGCAGCAATTTCTTTTCCAACTACTGGATCAGGATGGACTCAGAAGTTGTTGTGACACCTCCACTATCCCTGGGTGGATAAGGATTTCTCACTAAGATGGGGCCAAAGGATGACCCTGAAACCTTAGAATGGGTGGCAGCTGCCCACCCATGGCTCTGAGTAAGCTATCAAAATAGCCCATTACTTGGCAGGGGAGTCCCAGGCTGCATTATTGTGCTATGGATGACACAAGACCTTGATTTTAGGGCCACAAGCCTTAAAACCAGGGTGTGACCCATATGTGCCTCTGGGAGAGCACCTTTTCAGTGCAGAAGAATAGCAAGACTGGGAGCTGATCAATGATTTTGAAGACTTCTTCATTACCATCCCAAAGGAACACTGTATCAACCTCAAGCCTAGGAGCCCTGTTCAGAAGGGCTGATTCTGAATACCTAAGTGGATGAGGGACACGGTGAAGAGGGAAGTGGAAAGCATGATCCTGTCAGCGGTAATAGAGGAGTCCCAGAGTAAGTGGAACAACCTGACTCTGCTGGTCTCAAAGCCAGATAAAAGTATCCTGTTCTGTATTGACTTCAGGATGGTGAATGTGGTGTAGAAGTTCAAAGCTTATCCCATGCCCCAGGTGGACAAGTAGACTAGGAAAAGCTACATATATAACCAACCTGGACCTCACCAAGGGGTATTGGCAAATATCTTCCTGGATTCTGGGGGCAGGGGTAACAGCATTTGCCACTCTGTTTGTATTGTACCAAAGTCAGAGCCTTCCATTTGGGCTCCACGGAGCCCTTGCCGCTTTTCAACAGTTGATAGATAAGGGGCTTTTACCTCACTAAGCATATGCTGTATCCTACCTTGGTGACTTGGTGATCTTTTCAACTACTTAATCAAAACATCTTGAGAGTCATTGAAGAGGTACTACGGTCCCTTAGGGCAGTGGACTAACAGCTAATCTGGTCATGTGTTGGATTGACTACTGAGTCACTAAATATTTTGGGTTCAGCCTAGTGACTGAGCAGATCAAACCACTGGTGAATAAATAGAATGCCCTGTTAGAATCTCCAGCCCCCTCTATGAAATGGCAGGTCAAATCTTTCCTGGGATTAGTGGGATATTGATGCTTTGTGCTGCCGTTTTCCATGATAACTGCTCACTTAGCTAACCTGCACAATAATGCACCCTGGAAGGCTCATTGGAAGGCCCTAGCTTGTGCAGATGCTTTTTGGAGATCAAGCTTACCCTCTGCAGTGAGCCAGCACTATGGTGTTTGCACTTTATAAAAGAGTTTGTCTTGCCTCTGAGCAGGGAGTTGGGTCTGGTCCTCTCAGGAGCTAGATGATGGGGATCACCTGGTGTTACCTCAGTAGAAAGCTCCTTCCCAGAGAGAGACTGTTCAGTAATTGAAAATGAGTGCTTAGCAATAAAATGGGTGGTCGAGGTTTTGAGATATTATCTACCTGAGGTGCTTTTTACTTTGGTTACTAACCATGCTCCTCTGAAATTATTACCATTTAAGAAGGAGATCAACCTCTCAGCCAAAAGCTGCTCTGCAGCCCTGTACTTTCACTGTGCACCACAGATCCAGTGTGACCCATATGAATGAGGATTTCTTTTCCCCAGAAGGGGCAGAGTTGTTGGATGAAGTGTATTTTGGACCCAGGCTTGAGAGACCAGGGAAGGTGTGGTGGTGTGACAGGGTGAAAGAGTCAGGAAAGGACAAAGGTCTGCCTGCATGTCATGTGACTCAGAAGGGAATTGAAGGAAATGGCATGTCCTCTTTCTGCGTCTGAGAGAGAGAAAGGGAAAGGCCTTTGGGCCTTACAGCCTGCTTTGGTCAAGGGAATCGTTTTGTTGTGTGTGTGTGTTTGTATAATAAATTGTGTCTTGAGACGAGCCTGAAACAGACAAGGGTGTGGCATTGCTTATTTCCTGAAGTGGTGAGAAGCTGCAGTGAGCACTTCTGAAAATCCTTAGAGTCATGCACCTGGAGCTCCTAAGTTCCTATCCTATCTCTGCCATGGACTCATTGTACAGCCCAGGTTTAGTTTCTGCCTAACATTTCCCATCTGTAAAATGGAGATAAGAACATTTAATTATCAACCTCATGGGAGGGTTGTGTTGGCCCAAACAAAATCCAGATCCTAATTCTGAAATCCTCAGACTTTGGGGATGTTCAAATCAGGGATTTTGTGTTGGCTTATAATAAATATAGGGGCCATATAAAAAATGGATTAGTGTTCAGATTTCTAACACACCCTAAGACTGGGGTGTTCAGGTCCAAAAATTGGCTTGAGCTCATCTGAATATACACATGCAGTATAGTACAGATGGAAATGTTTCTAAATACAGGATTTCCCCTTTGCCTCCCATCCAGGGGCCAGGCAGAAGCACACTCTGTGGATGCTCCTTATCGAAAGGATTGCTCCCTTGTTAGCACTTGCTGGGGGTCTAGATATCCCAAAGAGGGAGGGGGGGGGACAAAGAAGGGTGTGAAGGCGGTGGGGCTATTGTTTTGCCACTTTCTCTTCAGTTTGCTTCTGGCAGTGCCTGTCTCCCCTGACTTAAAGACCATTCCTCTTTTAAAATGGACTCTGTCTCCTTTCTGCCCCTTCTCTTCCATTGCGGGAATTTCCAGACTCCAAACCTCCACCCGTCCTTGGTTTCTGGGCAGAGAGCTGTTCAAAATCAATAGCCCTGCTGATAGCAAACCCATTATTTCATTAGGGTAGAGACATTCAATGTTTGTGACCCTTGATTGCTCAGTCACACCTCCCCAGACATAGCCTCTCAATTAGGTACAAACTGAATGCTCAGACTGAGGGTATGTCTACACTGTAATCAACCTGGGCCCTTCCTGGATTTTAGTTGCAACTCCACACAGAAAAACTTCTGACCTGAGTTTGGAGATGCTTTAAGCCTGGTCTCGCTTACCTGGCTGGGGGTGTGGCTGGGTTAGGGCTCAGGCTCTGCTTTAATTCTGGCTAGTTCACTCGAGTGCTGTTAGTACGTGAATGCCCTTCCTGCAGTTCCCCCTGACAGACAGACCAAGTTCTTCCACAATTGACAGGGAAGGAATCCTAGAACATCACAGAACAAAGAATATGCCTCCAGATATACAGGTGAGTGTGGAAACAATGAGGATACAACAGTAACATGATTAGGGATTTGCAGTGGGGATGCTCACACCCAGGTTAGGCTAACCTAGTGCCCAGACCCGGATGCTGATCATCCGGCGTAACCATGCCGTGAAGACGTAGCCTGTTGGTTACTTTTAAAATGGAGGTTGAAAATTCTGCATGGTGTTCACTAAACCAAAATGGAATTCCCCTACTCTGTCACAATAAGATGTCAAACAATGATTATTTCATAAGAGCTGGTAAAAATTAGTGATAAAGGAACCATTCACATTTAGATATTTTGTTTACAGCAGGACCCAGAATTTTTCATGCTTATCAAGATCTTTTTAGGTCTGCAAAATTTGGCCTGGACATGTCACGTGTGAAGATTGTCTGGGTCAGAGTAGGATTTGCACAAATATCATAGAAATAGAACTGCTCGGCAACCAGAATTTCCGTTCCATGAGGAATTTTTTTTCCCATTCAATTCAGAACAAACAGCCAACATTTCAAAATATTCCCCCAAATTTCAATTCAGGACCATCAAAATATCAAAATGTCTTGATAATTTCATTTTGCTTAATTCTTCTTTGACTTTTATATTACAGTATTAAATGTTGCATAAATTTAATGTAATCAAATATTTAATATAATATAAAAGTCAAAACAAAATGAATTGAAATGATATTGTTTAAAATAATCTTTTCAAAATGTTCCTGTCAGATTTCACCAAAATCAACACATTTCCACAAAATATTAAGATTTTTGATGAAAGTGCCTTTTTTGACAAAAAATTGTTCTGTTGAAAATGTTTTGACCCACTCTGCTTAGGAATATATTCCCTCATTCTATTTTGACACCTGCTTTTCTGATCTTGACTTAAACCAGGAAGCTCAGAAGCATGCAAACATGAAAAGTAGTGTGGGGGAGGAAAAGCTAAGGGAAATGTCTGAAAAGTACAAATTTGCAGGGAAGGATGAGGGGTCTTATTTTATCTGAACCCATTTGATTGTCCCAAATATAGGCTGCCTTCATCATTCATAAAGTAATACTTTTGCAGTGTATGTGTTATGGAAAAACAGGTAATGATTCACGAAAAAAATCCTACTTCTATGCAGTTGGATCATCACTGCACTGCTGCTTTCATTTTTCTAAGCACGAGTTTGGGTGTGGGTGCACACTGGCATGTGGCTGAGGAGAGGGGGGCTACGTGTGTGCGTGTGTGGGTTTATATATGGAGTTAATATATGGATTGGGATATTCTTTTTAATCTTGTAAAGTATGCATGCTGCTTTTATTCATTAGCACCTACAAAGGACTAATTGCCATCAGGCATGTAGGTGGACTTTCTGGCAGGGAACAAGAAACGCAATAGGTTTGATGACAACCAATGATCTGCCAAAGCCTTGTCAGAAGAAGAACTCAGTCTCGCTGTCATTCACCTACCCCTTTAAATTCAAATTCAAATGCAGATGCTTCCAGGAGCTGTAGGGCATCCATCCAAGCCAGCATTTGAAATACAGCACACTACTGTATACACACACAGTGTTGTGGCTGCTGCTGCTGGATATCCAAGGTGAAAGTGGAAGGAAAGTGCGACATCTCAAATGCAGCTAGCAGACTACAGGTTGCTATGACCTGTCTAAAATATGGACTGCATGGGAATGTAGATTTCATCCGGCATATATGGCATGTTCCCACACAGTACTCGCTCTTTGTTTAAGTTGGTGGCAGGTGTTAGATTTAGAGTTGGCTGGAAACAGAACTAAGATGTCCTGCATAACTGCATTTTACTCAGTGGATTTATCGTAGCATGATATTTTGAGTTACTGTGGCACGCTATCCTCTGGGCCAGAATAACATGGGTTTTAGACCAATGCAGTGTTTGGTCTCATACCCAATGCTGACCCTTCAGTTACAGCAGTTGAAGAGTCAGAGATGCTGGTAGATTTTTAAGGCCAGAAGGGACAATTATGATAACTTAATCACACCTTTTGATTAACAATAACTATATAATTTTTACCTAGTACTACTTGCAATGGAGAGAATTATTCTTACATACCAAGGTAATTCTGTCCATTTTTTTTGACTCTTAAGATGGAAATAAAAGATCTTGAAGAACCCTTGAAAGGAAAATTGGATAAGTGTCATGGCCCAACACTCCTCAATTCAGTAAAATATTAGTAATGTCTAAGACGGTATGTGAGCTATTGCTGATCATTTGTCTAAGTGGTTTCTGTATTACCAGCACACACTACATCATAAATCACTTTAGGATATCTTCAGTGTAGGTGCGACATAAACAAGAGAAATTGCTACCTAGTCATTAAAACAAAACAAAACAGGTTAAACAATTTGTAATAAAGTAAAAACAAAAATAATGTGAAAATGTCAGACTAAATGGATCTATGCTTCTGGCCTTAAACTCTATGCATTTCATTGTTTTTTTTTTTTTTTTTTTAAATGTGAATGTATGCCAGGATTTAGGAACAAGGGCCCGCATTTAAAAGTCATGTATAATATTGGGCCCGTGTAGACTCCCCTTGACCTTTGTACTCTTAGGATATGTCTACATTGCAACGAAACATCCGCTGCTGCCCTCTGTCAGCTGGCTCAGGCTTGGGCAACAGGGTTGTTTAATTGTGTGTAGACATTCAGGCTTGGGGTGGAGCCTGGGATCTGGGACCTTGCGAAGGGGGAGGGTCTCAGAGGCTGGCCTCCAGCCTGAGCCCAAATATCTACACTGCAAATTAAACAGCCCTGTAACCTGATCCCTGTGAGCCCTACTCCGTCTGGCCTTGGGCTAGTGTAGACATACCCTTATTCAACCCAGGTATAAAGGAGTCTAAGTTGGTCTAATTTATACATTAAGGAACCAGAAGAAAATATGTATTAAAATAGTTTGTCCCTTTAATTTGCACATGCCTTAACTTACACCTTTTTATATCTTCTTCAGGCTCATCTACATGTAAATCAGACCAGTTTTAGATCCCTTTACATATTCTAAAGAATTAACATCATCCTAGACATCTCTTCTGATTTTGGCTTAAGATCTCTTCATGACCCTCAACTGTAAGATCCTCCACTGGGATTTCTAATTGCATGCTTCTCCTATAACCTCAGTTCACCATTTTTCTCTACTTCTTTGCTGTGGATGAACAATGAAGTAGGAAGAGGTGATAATTGTATTGGAATGCAGCATTTATCACCTGCTGTATTCCAAGGGAATTAACAGTGTTACCATTTTATAGACTACATTGAAACAAACAATGCATATATTTTCATGTCTAGAAACATATGTGGGGTTTGGGGTTAGCTCTAAGAAATTTATATTAATGTGCGTAGCTACTATGGTGATGGACACTATAGAAAACCCTAAGACAGACAAATGAAGAAATATAGGAAGGTGATTGAAATCAGATTAGTTGTGCTCTGTGTTTTGTATATAAATTTAAGCCATTATGCCACTTGTTGTATCTCATTGGGCTGTCACGAGCCTTTATTAATTAATATTTGTTCATTGCTTTGACAACCTCAGATGGAAGGTGCTACTTAAGTACAAAGTAATTATTATTATTTCTGTTCAGTTTTTTTTCATATTATAGTTCTGATCATGGATGGGGCATCTACAATGATCAGATGGTGGTCAATATTCACTTCATTCCTCCTGCATATTTCTCCAGCTCCCAAAGTTGCACTGAAAAAATAAACGAGGAAGGAATGCAAACTGGGTGTTCCTATATCTCATTTCCCCAAATACAAGAACAAGCAGCCATTCAATTTTAAAGAAATCCTTATTTACCCAATGTATAATTAAACGGTGGAACTCTCAGACAAAGGATATTAACGAAGCAAATAGCTTGGGGCCAGACTCTGCTCCCATTTCTCATGTGTAGATGTACCTTACTCTATGAGTAATCTCATTAAACTACAGGCAGAGTAAAGTACTATTAATCTTAGCAGTTTCTGGCCTTCACTAAGTTTCAGTAAAGGATTGGTAAACTGTGGCTGGTGGACCACTAGCAATCTGTGGAACACTTGCTGGTAGGCTGCAGAGAAGTGGCTGAACATGGAGTACTGGCTCTTCCTCCTTGTTGAAATTCAGCTTTATAACACGTAAATTCTTCTCTATCATTTATTATCCGCATAAGACAATTGTAGTGGCTGCCACAGGGATGTTATGTGGGAGGTGAGGTGGTCTGTGTAATCCTGAACATGAGAGGCGATACCCATAATTTGTCTGTATTAAGATGTGGTCTAGATGATATTAAAAAACTTTTGAGAACCTTTGATTTATGTAATATGAATAAGAACAGCATCTGCATTTACATTAGCGAGGATAAAATTACAAGAGCTATCAATATTCATGCCTCAGGCCATAAACTGATCGCCAGTCCGGGACAGGAAGTACTTTCTCCATATGGCATAGTATATCACAATTAGGTATGTTATGAGTTTTATGTCTTCCTCTGAACCATCCAGTGAAGCCACTGGCTGAGAGAGGATACTATACTAGCTGGATCATTGGTGTGTTCTGGTGTTGCAATTCTTCAAGTGTATCTAATTTCTCAGCATAATTACTGTCAGAAATATTTATCTTAACTAATTTTTGTTATTTATCACATACGTGTTTTGTTTTTTCTAGTCTGGGGTGACTACATCATCTTGTGATGCTTGTGAACATTATGCCACTGATGCTTGTAGGTGGAATCAAAATTACATGAGTTATAGATGCTGTAAAGACTTGAGCTTATGCACAGTATTTCTGAGAAACGGAGCTAATGTGTTTTTTCCCCCTTAGTTAACTTGTAGAACCCAGCCCCCAAATCTGGCAGAGCCATCCATACAGAGGTCCTGTGCCTCCTCACCTAGCTCCTGGCAGCATGTCTCCTATAGACTGTAGTAGCAACCATGGCTGCTATGACCCTCACACCTTCCCACATAATGGTTTTGGCTAGTGAATCTATATAATCACAAACCAGGTACTCATTTGATTCCAGCCCTTGCTCAGGCCTGCTGCCAACCACGTTTTCTCTCTTTAATCCCCTGAGAGAATGTCTGTCTGTAGAACACTGTGATCCAGATGGCGCAGAGGTCCTCTCTGAAATCTGCTCTTTCTCCCCCCACCCCGTACATTGGAACTGTGGCAATGCCACTGCAGTTATTATCTTGTGTTCTCACAGTGTGTAGGGTGTGGCAGGAGTTATCCAACAGCAGCAAACATGGACTTTCAGCTTCTACTATGTTTATTTTTGGTTACATAGGTCATTGTTTGAGTAGAGGGAGCTATTAGGTGTCAATAACACAGAGGGCAAACGTGCACAGTTTGGATGCAACATTACAGTTTGTTGCTGAGAGGCAAGGAAGAATTCATTGGTGTGCAATTGCAGGCACAAAATCTGTCCTGTTGCATGCAAAAGTTGCAGATGCTAACTCAGGTGTGAGAGTGGGTAGGGCAGGTTCCTTTATTTCCTGAGACACTGGGTACTTCTGAAGCTTATTCTACTTCATTGTGTATGCAGTATAGCGATCACACCCCTAATGGTGGGATTGAAATGAATGCACTTTTGGACAAGCTAGCCCTAGTGACAGTATCAGAAGGCCCACATTTTCACCATTTATCTCATATATGTCTTTCTGGGTGTATGTTAAAAAAAATCACTGGCATGGGTTGTTCTTTTCTTTATCCGATCACTGTACTGTTTCTGCTGCTGTCAGAATTTCACTCAGGGACACCTGATGATGATAATAGGCCGCAGGTTTAAAACAAACAAAAGGAAGTATTTCTTCACACAACACACACTCAACCTCTGCAACTCGTTGCCAGGGGATACTGTGAAGGCCAAAAGTATAACGGTGTTCAAAACAGAATTAGATAAGTTCATGGAGGATAGGTTGACCAGTGGTTATTAGCCAAGATGGTCAGGGACACAGCCCCATGCTCTGGATGTCACTAAACCTCCAACTGCCAGAAGCTGGGGCTGGGTGATGGGATGACCACTCAAAATTACCCTGTTCATTCCCTCTGAAGCATCAGGCACTGGCCACTGTCAGAAGACAGGATACTGGGCTTGCTGGACTATTGGTCTGACCCAATCTGGCCATTCGTATGTTCTCATGACATTGGGGTGTCTGGGGAATGAATACAGCACAACAATCCAATGTCTGCAACACATAAAAAATTACTCTAGTGAGGTGTTGAGTGTCCTCAACTCCTCAAGTTGCACACACTCAGCAACTCACATGGTCTAGTCCTTATATAGCTAAACTGCCGACAGCTCTTTATTTCTTTTCCTTCAGATATCAGATATGAGATCAGCGGGCACCCCTCCTGGGGAAAACAAACCAATGGCCCAGAAAATAAGTGGGTGGATATGTGTGTATGTGAGAGAGAGCAAGAGCGCTTTTCTCTTTCTCTCACACTCAACTTCACATGATTGGGAATCTCTTGTTCCTACTGAGATTATCATGCTGCAGACACTTAGATGTCAAAATTAGTTAGATTAAAGCAGTCTGAATTTTGCAGCGCTGTTTATATCCTTCACTGGGTTTCATCATCATAATAGGGGGTAATAAGAAAAAAAACACATGCAAAAATGTCACTGTTCAGACCTGAGAAGAGATGACCTCATGTCTAATCTAGTCTCTTTGAGGTTAAATGAGACAGGAGATGCCCCATAAAATGCTAGGAGGATGGTCAGGACATAAAATGAGACAGAAGAATGTACCCTCCTCAAACATGACTTCAAATTCCTAAAGGAACTGGCCTCCAACAGTTGCCATATTTTCCATTTTGGTGTTTATTATAAACAGAAGCTGCAATTTGCCAGACATTAAACACATCTGAGCACACACACAAGCTTTACTTCATGACTGAAACATCTGTATGCATACGTGTATAATAAGCCCTTCAAGGAATTTTGCATAAAGACTAAAAATGGAGAAACTGTAGATAGTTACTTTAAACAGAAAAATATATTTTACCAAGTTTTTAAGGATTTTTACGGAAAAGGAAAAAAAAGAGGAATAGAAAATGAAAGTGGTATCTATTTAGTGGGATGTCTAATGAAAGATCCTTTTAAAGAGAGCAGGATTTTCCCATTACTTACAGCACCTCTTATTGAAAAGAACTACTGCCGATAATCAGATTCATGCCTGAGGAGAGATGTGTTATTTTAAAAGAGATAAATTAGAACATTGCACCAAGTCCTGTTTTCTTTTGAAATGCTGAGACAAACTTTTTAAACTTGAGTGACTAAATTTAGGCATCTAAATCCATACATAGGCATCTGAATAAATGGTTCATTTTCAGATATCCTCAGTATCCACTGACCTTAATGATTTTTTTATTTCAGT
Source organism: Chrysemys picta bellii (assembly GCF_011386835.1). Lineage (NCBI taxonomy): Eukaryota > Metazoa > Chordata > Testudines > Emydidae > Chrysemys > Chrysemys picta. The sequence continues at coordinate 97,199,226 of NC_088792.1, forward strand.
GGGTTCTGCAGGTTCTTAGCACTTCTGAAAAGCAGGCCACTTTAAGTGCCTATGTATGGATTCTGATCCTGAAGTATAGATAACCAAGTCTGAAAAGTTAACCATAGGTATGTCTACTCTGGAGCTGGAAAGTGTAATTTCCAGCTTGAGAAGGCATACCAACATTACCCCGATCAAGCTAGTATGCTAAAAATATAAGAGGAGCTCAGGAGTGGGAGGGGCTAGCCACCCCAAGTATGATCCCATCCAAAACCATAGGTGTGGACCTGGGTGCTTAGCCACTACTGCCGCTTGCGCTACTAAAGCTACACTTCTATTTTTAGCATGCTAGCTCAACCAGAGCTAGCACTGGTCTGTCTCCTCAAACTGGAAATTACGCCTTCCAGCTACAAAGTCAACATACCCATAGTGCATCACTGAGTTGACCAAAATAACTACAGGAACCCACATTAAGCACCTGAAGTATCTGTAGTAGTGCTAGTGAACTCAGCACCTTTAGGAAAGCAAAGGACACGGAACAACATTTAGGCCCTGATTCAGGAAAGTGCTAAAGTATATGCTTAACTGTAAGCATGTGCTTAAGTGCCCTTTCTGACTAGGGATGGCTTCCTTAATGTGGGCCTTCTGATGATGGGCACTGTAGAAATACTTTCAATAAATAGAGCATGTAAGAAGTAGAACAGTAATGTGCATGGGCCACTCTTGCTCACACTGAGTAGTACCTTACTCCTCAAGGAGTTCATCCATTTCAATGTGAATTGTTGAGGAGTGAGGTAGCACTTAATGTGAATAAGAGTGTCAGCATCTGGCCCTATAGGAGCAAGGAGGACAAGATTTCTGGCGATTTATAACAAGTAGCTCCATATAAGCCAACAAAATTGAAGCAGGAGCAACACAAAGGTATATGGGCTCTAGGTTTATTTGCTTCCTACAACAAATGTGAAACTCACTTCTGCCCCATTACATTTAAATCAGCTGCTACCCACTGACTTCAGCGAAGTGCTTATGTAGCACACTGAAAAAAGCTGTGCCATGTTCCCCTCCATTGGCTGCTCTAGAGGATAACTATCTATTCCTGCTACCAGTTCATGTTGCTATTCCTTTTTGCTTAAGCAGTAGAGGTCTCTAGCCCAATGTTCAAATCCTGCTGATGACCTACGCACTTGTCTTTTTCACCAGGTGGAGGCTGCGGCTAGGCCTCTGGCTTCCTGTAGTCACACCACAATTGCTATAATTATTTATTTCTATGGCAATGTGAAAGGAGAGAGGGTCTGATGACTGTTGCATCATTTTGTGGTTGTAGATAACTGTCCATCTGGAATGGAAAAGAGCCCATCAGATAGTCATTGCTTTGTGATTCTGTTGATCAGTACAGATTCAAACTGGTGATATAGAGCTTCATAGTTGGTCCCTGGAGTTGCATAATGATTGTGACAGAAAAATCTTTAAAGAGGAGAACATGCCCAGCTACTTCAGACCAAGAGTGTGTCCATTTGAAAGCATTTTACTATTATTTGTATTTGTTTTTCACTTATCTGTAGAAGTCATTCCTCCATATTTTTCTCTGTCTCATGAATCATTCCACAACATAGAACAGATTGCCAAGAGGGAACAAATATTACTCATCTCCTTTCCTGAGACAGGTAGCTGTGTGGGTGGACAGGTAAAGGCAGGTATACTTATAAATATAGCTGCATTTTCAGCATATTTTTTTAGCTGAATGGGGTTTTCTTTCCTTTGACAATGCATAGACTGGGCTAGAATAATTATCCAGACATTTACCTCATGACTCAAACAACATCATAACCACAATAGACAACCAACTTTATATGAGATATTGCTCATTCCTGACAGATAAGTCACACAGGTATAAGCATACACACTCATGCTATATTACTCTTTCCCTCGCCCCCTGCAGCAGGATGAAAAACAAACAGGAGATGGTGATAACATCCGAAAGTGAAATAGGACTTTTTCCTCCCCCTGCACTGAAAGTTAAGTGCTTGCTGTACACCCTTAGCAAACAATAATAAAGTGAGAACCTGGTCAAGAGGCATTAAAAGTCAAGCTAGAAAGTATGTTGTTGAATAAGAAGGAATCCAGACAGTGTGTAATTGTTCAGTGCTCATGCTTATGTCACACACTTCCAGTATACTGGTATAATACTCTTTCATATTATGTCTCTTCTTTTTTTTAAATTTATTTTAAAAAATGACTTCTTTTCTTTTCTTTTCTTTTCTTTTCTTTTCTTTTCTTTTCTTTTCTTTTCCATGCTTAAACTCCTAGCAGTAGTAATTTTTCTGCAACTACGTTGTGGTGGTGGTGTGTGCTGTTGAACAGCTGTCGCATTCCACCACTTAGGTGGCTGCATTTTAGTAGTGGAATCCCTAATAAAGATCGTCCTAAAATACTCATTCAGATAGAAAAATATTAAGAACCCACAAGTTGAGGGGTGGGGGTTGGTTCAGCACTCTATGAAGAAGGGGACAATTGGTAAGATTCAGTTATAGATCTCTGTTCTGTTCTTAATCACTCTCAAAGTTCATGGTTGGAGGACAGGGTTTTCAGATCCAAGATTTCAGTTTGGGCCATCTGATTTGTAGAGCTGGTTATATAACTATTTTTATGAAGAGTCTGGCAAAATCATTCTGTCAACTGCCAAATAATATTATTCACAAATAAATGTTTTCATTATCCAGCCAGCTCTACTGGTTTGTAAAGAGTTTGCAAAGACCTTTGGATGAGATGTACTCTATAAAAGTAAACTCTTAGTTTGTCTAGTCATCAAATCATACTTTAAAATGCCATTTGGAGGTCATATGGGATAGTGGAAATGCAAAGTTCTTCTGTGTTAGTGATCCAGGTTCAGGTTCCAAACCCATTCCTTAGCTCCCCTGACAGGAACTTTACCGAAAGCTGCGTCCTCTAATCTACATAGGTCTAAAACCCAGGGGCGGCTCTACGTTTTTTGCCGCCGCAAGCACGGCAGTCAGGCAGCCTTTGGCGGCATGCCTATGGGCGGTCCGTGGTCATGCGGATTTGGCGGCGTTTCTGCGGGTGATCTGCTGGTCCCGTGGCTTTGGCTTACTCGCCGCCGAATTGTGGCTGAAACCATGGGACCAGTGGACCTCCCGCAGGCATGCCGCCGAAGGCTGCCTGACTGCTGCCCTCACACCAACCAGCAGGCTGCCCCCTGCTAAAACCAAATTAAATTTTAAGTTGTCTTTTCCAACTTCATACATTTCTATTAAGAGTCTAGGACTGTAGCTATAATGTTAGACATAAACCCCATGCCTTGCTGCAGATGAACCTCATGCATCATATTTGCCCGAGTTAGACTGTAAACCTCTGCAGGGCCACAAGTGGCTGAAGAACGACCAAATCTTTCATTTCTGATGATGATGAAGTTTAGGATCTCCTGTAACCACAATCTCACTGTGCAACTCATATGTATAACATATAAGAATTCTAAAACAAAATCTATTACCTTTTATAGGGACGTAATAAGTGTTAAGTGTCTGGATCCCATCAACAGCAATCTGTACTGAATGACAGACACTGGGAGGAGTCTCTCTCCAGCCCTGGAGGGAGAAGGGCTAACTGCCTGAGAGGAAGGCACCTGAACTGGAGCAGTGCTGGGGAATAGGGCAAGGGAGCAGGGGAGCTCCAGCCTGGTAAAACCCCAGGCTGAAGGCCTTGTTGAAGGCCTACAGAGGTACTGGGGCTGCAGAGATACAGCATGGGAATAGGCAAAGGCAGCAGGTCCTAACCCCTTGCCAATGATGAGTGGTCATTCAGACTACAGTCTGCCCCAGTGAGGGGGCTAGATGATGACTGGCAGTAGCCACTGAGGCAAGGTGGGTTTAGAGGATTGGGGGTTCTCCCAGGAGGGGAGACCCAAAGAGTGGGGGTACTGGTGGGGCAGAACCCTGAGGTAAAGGGCACTGGGGTCCAGGAAGGACAGAGAGCCAGTGGCAGGCAAGACACCGGCCAGAAGAGGGTGCTCCGTATGCTGGAAAAGAGCTAATTCCCAGATGACCAGCAGGAGACGCTGTGCTGGTGAATCTCGACTTTGCTACAAGGAGGGGCGGGGGAGAGAAAGTCCTTGCAACTTTCCTTTCCAATGCAGCACCATCCCCAGCAGTGTCAAGTAGATTTAACTGAAAACATGATCTGTCTATTACTTTCTGCAGTATTAACATTCTAACAGCACACATCATGCATGCGGGAAAGTGACCACTTCACCACCAGGCAGTGGCTAAGTTCTATACAAAGACATCACTACAGCCACAACTTCTTTTTTGCTTAAGTGCATCATTGCTGCTATTAACTGTTAATTTAGTTTATACAATAAAAAATCTTGTAAAGTTTTTTAAGCATGATGCTTTGACTATATTTTCTGTGGTTTAACATGGATGGTGAATTATTTTAAGAAGTTTTACTATTTTATTGAATGCAGACATTTATAAATTCCTGCTGTTGGTATGTTTGGCTGATGCTAGGTTTGAGGCTAAATTAGCCTGATTAATGAAGAGAGTTTCATACCTAAGGTAATGTCTTTTGCTTAATATTTCACCACTTAAAGGTAGGGAATGTGCTCTTCACACGGTTTTTAATGTCTAGAGTTGCCAGCTCTAGCCCACCTCTTCCTGAATAGTCATGAAATGAGCTGTTGTAGCATGAAAGTTCAGCCTTTCTCGCTTCTGCAGAAATCTCCCTATGAGCTGTTCTCCTCCAGTCATTCTAACTGGCAAGTCTGACTCTGTACTAGAGTCTGCGTACCACATGAAGGAGCCAGATGAGTATGCTTTCAACTTTGACTGATAGCCTCATGGAGAGTAGAACAACAACCAATGTCCCTTGGGTATTCTTTATAATTTCCTGGTTTCCATCTATGTGAGGCAGAAGTCAATGGCAGTTTTGCCTGATTAAGCACCTGAGCATTGCATCCATTGACTACATATCAGCATTAAATTTGCCTTCCTCACAGAGGTGTTGGGAGGATTAAATATTGGGCCAGATTTCCCTTTGCTGAAGCAGAGTGGTGCAAATGACAATATATTATACTTTGAGGGAGAAGAGGGACTCCCATGAGAATTTCCATTTGGGGAAGATGACTTTAATCATCTCTGAGGACTCTGTTGGACCTTTGCAGGTGGCGGCTGCCTACAGGAAGTAATGTTTCTCCTATCCACCACAACTGTAGCCATTTCTCAGCCAGAGCAATTTGCTTCAGGTGCAGTGCTGCTTAACAGTAGGCTCCCTGGACGAGGAAAAATGGCCAGGAACTGTATCTGCACTACCTACTTGCTCCACCGTAAAACTTCTACTAGTGGATTTTCTGTTGCTATTAAGTCAGGATGTCCCAAGGGCTGGTCAAAGTTGGTACAGGCCTGAAAAAAATATAAAGCCTGATGTAAGTGCTATGCATTATTATTAGCTAATTAATCCATTCATGAGATAGGTAAACAAGTACAATCTGTATGTAGCAGGGTATTTGTAGCTCTCTATGGTGACCTTTTACACTAGTACTTCCACTGGTGGCACTTCACTGTTTGTAGCACCAGTAGGAAAAGAAATGTAGAGGTAGACACTGCTCCTGATGTGCTGCCATTTCTGTGGGAAGAGGTCCCTTGTGCTTCTCTCTGTTGGTTGGCTGAGGTGAAGCTAAATAACACGTCTTTTAAGAGCAGAATGATAAGAGAAGCTAATTTCCAAATATGCGTGTAAGCTATTTCTGAGTACATAATAGCTACTCCATTTGCCAGTACAGGGACTTCACAGCAATTAAGGCAACTTATTACTTGGTAAGGTGCTTGAAGGTTGATATCTTCAACATGAAAGGCACTCTGCAAAAAAAACCAAATTCTACGTTGTTATCGTGTGCAAGAAAAAAAGCTTGCTTATTTGGTCAGTTTTCAGTAGTTGATAAATGACATTTTCCTGATTAATTGGGGCAGGGAAAAAGCATGTCAGGAAAGACCTCCCTGATTGACTGGAGTTTTCATTGAAAAGGAAGAGAAGATGCTTCTATTTTTCTTTAATTTTATTTGATGTTTCTGAATGCACTGTGGGCTTGCCATGTTTTGGGTCAGGAAAAAAAGCACAACCAGTGTATTATTATTTTCTGTTTTAATGAAGCTGATGTCTTTTCCTGGTATAGGCACTTTGCAGTCCACTGATTTGGACTGGAGAATCTGTCCTTGTTAAGAGAAATAATACAAAGCTGTTAAAATATTTTTGGATATGGGCTGTGTTTTTGTTTTGGAAATGCTACATTAACTTTGCCTCAGGACATTAATTAACACACTGGTCATTAATTGCTGGAAACAGCAGATTTGTCAAGGGTTACTGTTTCATTAAACTGCCTTGATTTGAGGGAACAAGCATGGAAGAGAGTGTCTCTCTGTAAGATCCTTGTCTCTCCTCCCACAGAAGAAGAAAACCTAACCATAAAGGAAAGAAAAGGAGCTCAGGACTTTTTATTGTCTTGTATTGTGAGGTTCTGGGACATCAAAGGTCTTTCTGCATCAGGAAGTGACCAGTGAGGCATTACTAGAGCAAGCTGTTTTTTTGGATAACATTCTTTGCCTTTGACTGGAGAGGAACCCCACTAAAAATAGCTCTGAGGAAGAATGACTTCATTCTTGAAGTTTGGAGTGAGTTGTAGCTGTGTATTGATGTCTTGCTTGTCTTCACCTATCTTAGTCTTGTAATAAATGGAACGAGGATGGATAAGTGCAATTGCATTAGAGCCAGTAATAACAACCATCATGGTTTAATGCATAAGGGAAAAGCAGGTTTGGAAGCAGGATTGGTATCCCAGTCCCCAGGGCTCAGAGAGGTTGATATGTTCAGATTTAGGGGCTGGGAAGTTTTATGGTGAAGAGAGATGATGGATAATTATTCAGGGAATTTATGGAAAACTCCTATTGGTGTTTCTGAAATGAGTTAATGCTTCTTTTGCCATTGCATGCTTTAGTTTATTGCTAGGAGACAAATAGAGATGAAAAAGAAAATAAAATTGAAGAGGCAATGACAGATCACTTATTTGTAACAGTTAACAATTGGGATTTAATGTACTATATGAATGGAAAAGAGGACAATGGTTTTAAAAACAGGATAGGATTTTCATCATAGAAAATTTGTTCTTCCTGTGACAAGCCAAAGAGGCCAGTCTCTGGTTTTAATTAATGTGATGCCCCCAAATTAGAACCCCTCAGTTTACCATCCCTGAACATTTGGATCTGATCTTCACTGCTGAGTCCTCTATTTGTATTGAGTTGAACTAAAACTTTGGGGCAAACATCATATACTATGGAGAACTTAGGATCTGAAGATTGCTTAGACCTATCTCTAATTTTGGTTCATAAAACCTCGTCAGTTAGGTTTCAGTATTGCTAAACCAGTGTTATGGTGAGTGGATTCTATGTTATATTTTATCAGACCTAACAGAATTGGGAGGGGGGTCAATAAAAGATTGTGTTCCACCTCTGAAAGGGGCAAACTGTAGGGGTCTTAATTTTGCAAACTCATTTGTCAGGTTTTGATTCAGATTACAACCACATGTTGTTTAAATTCCAGTTCAGTTTCATCGGAACCATCAAAACTGAAGAGGCCTGAAGGAAAATATCAGTTTCCCAATTCCAGCAGGAGAAAGAGAGAACTAAATGTGACAAATGCTAGTCAGATTGTCTAATATACTTCTGGAACGTGCTCAGCTGACTACAGTGATGAGGGTGGTGTAAGAACATAAAGAGAATTTTGGTTCATATCTAGTTTTTTGTTTTTTATTAAAAGGTGGTAGAGAAAAGAAATGTAAAGTAAGAATAAGAGAACAATCTCACAAAATAGAAATATGCATTTGGCAAGAAGAGAAACAGGAACCAAAAAGCATCATGGCTAAAACTTTCAAAAGTGTCTAGTGATTTTGGCTGCCTAACCTGAGACATCTTAGAGGCCTGACTTTTAGAAAGTGCTGAGTACCTGCCCTTTAAAAAACAGACCCATTCAGAATGTCTCAAGTAGGTCATCCAGAACCATTAGTAACTTTTGAAAATCTTGGTTCACGTTTGCTAAAGCTTCGGAAATGGGGAAGAGGCAGATACAAAAATGAAAGCCGCAGCATCATCTCCATCCACTATTCTTCAAAATCATCACTCTAGTCCCCAGTTCAGCAAACTACATAAGCATGTGCTTGAGTGCTTTGTTGAATCAGGTCCATACTCTGGGAAGATTCTTCATCCATCGTCATCTCTCACCTCGCAAAGTCAGCCTCAGTGCCAATGTCATAAATGAAAAGGGCAGATGGATACAATCCAAAGTCCAAGAAGCATGATAGGGACAAAGCTGTGCAGAGGATGAATAGCTGAGTTTTGTTCAGGCTAATACTTAATGAAGTGTAGATATCTTTTAGAATGTGGATAAGGAGTTTTCGTTGACTGTCCTCACTCCACAATACCACAGTTAGATGTTGAGTTGGGCAGCACTAGATGATGATGATTTATTTTACAGTATCACCTATAGGCCCAAATCTAGAATCAGGGCACCATTGTGCTAGGTGCTGTGCAAACATATAATAAAGAGGCAGTCCCTGTCCCAAATAGTTTACTATTTAGATTAATGACAAAATGTAAAATGTGGCTGAAACAAACGGGTAGGAATGGGGCTGATAGAGGATGATGTAACAATAACATGAGCACATTTCATGTAGACTGACAGTGCAATATAACTCACCACCTGTCTAGCTCTTATCAACTGGCAGTGTTCTGTAAGCATCGTGCCAGAAGTAAGTCTTTAGGAGGAATCTGAAAGAAGAGGTTGAGCTTAGTTTGCTTCTTTAGTTCACTTTTTTGTTTGGTTGTTCTATACCCACTCTGTCACCCAATAAACACCCATAGTAAAGAAAAGAATCCAAATTCCGTGTAACTTTTCATTTGTTTTATTTTTTGTAGAGTGGTGGTAGTTGGCCAGTTCACAGTGAAAAGCTGTTTTTGCTACAAAAAAGGTAAATGCATTCCTGAGGTGAATTTATGATTGTGCTCAGAAAGCACACTACTTTTGCTAGAAAACGCTATCAAAATATGATGATCAGTTTACCTCTGGGCAAAGACTGATGATAATTAGGCATTTAATGTTTGTGCATTGAAGGAAAATAATCCACCACCTTTCTGAATGCATGTAATCCATCTAATGGATTGAGTTTTAGGACAGGATCCAGGAAATCCTAAATGCCATTCCCGACTACTCCCTAACTCAATCTGTGGCCTTGGGAAAGTGTCTTGGCTTCAATTTCCCCATCTTTTAAAATGAGAATAATACTAATTTACCTCATTCACCAGGGTGTTGTGAGGACTGATTAATTAATGTTAGTGCCTTGAAAATAAGTGCTAAATATTATTATTATTATTATTATTATTATTATTTATTAATAGAGCTGTTTGACTGAAAATAGCACCCTAAGTAGTTAATAGAAGGGAGAAACAATTATCAGTACTGAATTGGTGAAATATTTTGGGAACACGCACATATTGTTTTTCTTTCTATGCATTTGGGGATTTTTCTGGGCTATTTTAAAATCCTTGAGAGTTGTATGTGAAAAAATAAATGCAATAAAATATGAGTACAACACATTTCCCATGCTTTGAATGTATTAATTCTTGCTTACATAAGAAAATATCTAAACTTAAAAAAGGAATAATTTGGAATCAGATTCTGCATGGTGAATCATGAGAAAAATTCTCATCAGAGGCAAAAAATATTCTGGCTTTACTGCCAGTGTTTTCATAAAACATTTCCCCCCAAATTACTCTGAATGGAATAAAAAAAATCTACAAAAATCTTTTTTTTCCCCTTAATAAATACATTAGTTGCATGGAAAAATATATAAATAAAAAAAATGTGTTTTTATCACCCTTCTAGTTTGGACTGGTACTCTTTAACCCTTTCTTACAGGCCTAGTTTCTCCTCCAACCCCCAACTAGGTAAACAAAGGTCTTGGGTAGTAGAGTAAAGCAAGATAGAGCATTAAAGTTGGCATGAAGAGTTTAACAAAGGCTAAATATTAAACCAAAACCCATTGGGGGGAGGGATAGCTCAGTGGTTTGAGCTTTGTCCTGTTAAATCCAGGGTGGTGAGTTCAATCCTTGAGGGGGCCACCTAGGGATCTGGGGCAAAATCAGTACTTGGTCCTGCTAGTAGAGGCAGGGGGCTGGACTTGATGACCTTTCAAGGTCCCATCCAGTTCTATGAGATAGGTATATCTCCATATATTATATTATTAATTAAGCACCTACTTTGCGGGGAACATTTAAGAGGTTAGGAGGTAATAGGTAGTAGGCTCCTTTGCTGCACTCCTCAGGTCTTTTTTTTGTCTTTTCCTGTGCTGAAGGCCTGAGGCTTGTCCTCCAATTTCCAGAACACCCTATGACACAGGCTTCTTGAAATCTCCCCTCTCTCAATAAAGGAGCTCTCTTCCTGTCTGCTAAAAAGGGGTGTACTACATTCTATCTCCGTTCTGGTTACTAAAAGGCATTGTAAAAGGGCCAGATTCTTGCTGAAATGGAATCACACCAAAGGTGAATTTGAATCCTACTCTCTCTAGAAAGGTTAAGGGAATTCCTCTTCTTTTTATTCCTAGAAGTATGAGAAAAGGGAATTGCAAAATTTTAATATTTTGTATACAATATCATATAACACTTTGCAAAATGTATAACACTAATATTATTGTAACAAATCCATGGACCTCTGGGTTTGGATGGTTATTTTTATGCTGAACAACATGGCAACTCAGAACTCCGTGGCAATTGAACTTTGATCATCCGCTCCAGAAGAGTAGACACCTACCATTGGAATTAAATTAGACTTTCCATTAGCTGCTAGCTCTATAGATTGTATGATACATATTTGGGCAATACTGATTCCATTCACTAGGGGTGCAGTGGTATACATACTAGCCAACTCATCATTATATGTAATGTAGCTATTTATTAGAGATCTGTATAATATTAATTAGAAATTAATAGTACCCCCCCACTCCAAAAGAGTATATTCTAGAACCCCAATCATTTTAAGCCAACGTCGCTAGCTGAAAGCAGGCTGCAGTTCTCAGTGGAAATGGCAATCCACAACTTGGTTTACTTTCATATGGTGGTGCTGCACAGGATGTAACTCAGAGCAGAATCTGGCTCTCAGAATGCTAATGGCTTTCTCAACTCATCCTATATTAGAATTTTGAGGCAATCAGCACAGCTCTTTTACCGTTTTTTAAATATATATTTTATTTGCATGTCACTATTAAGAGTAAGTGGAAGTGTATTTGATTCTGGTAGAGGCACATAGCAAGCAAAAGGATTCCAAAGTGATATACCCTGTGGGACCTGAATAAAGGGGCTGCCAGGGAGCTGAAATACTGTGGTACAGTTAGTTGGCCATATGGGGAGCAAAGGTAGCTGGTGTGAGCGCACAGTGAGTGGCTAACATCTATCCAGCACTGGAAATTGCCACAGGAAACTGAGCTGACTTCCAAGGGTCTTTGTGCCAGCAGACAGTGCGAAGTTGAGTAAGTGAACTGGGAACTGCTGAATCCGTTTTTATGTACATTTTCTTCATTTGAAAGACTGTATTATGAAGCCAGAGGGACTGCTTCAGGCTGGATATGTAAGTTAACAAGTTACTTGAACTGTGTAGGAGGGACTGAAGTGTTGGAAGGAGAAGCTTTCAATAAAACCTGCTTCTGTGTGTTGTACAAAGACATCAGAGTTGGCCGGGTTATGCACAGGTCAAAACTCACACTACTTCCACTAGAGTAATATATACTAGAACTGTTTTGGAGGTTGAACTGCTGAAAATAGGCATCTGGTTAGTACAGTTGTCTTTCAATGAACATCTTAATGAGATTTTCATCTGATATAGGCAGAAGATGTACAACATGGATCCAGAGATATTCTCAAACTCCTACAATTTTGGATCCAGGGTTTGGCTTTAGGCCCATTATAAAAAGCATGCTTGTAGAATTCAGATCCAATGCAAGATTTTGAATGTCTGCCAAAATTTGGGGGTATTTGGATCAAGCATTTTGGTTAAGGCCCATCTCTAATTTTCACCAAATGTTTTTAACTGTTTTATAAGTCCCCTTTCACTCCTGCATTCCCTTCCTGGTTATATTATTTTTCCTGCTCTTGTCTGTTGAAAAAGGTCAGTCACAATTGTGCTAGTGAGTTTTTAGCTACTTTGGTGTTTTGTTAGTTCTGTCATCTGCTGTTAATTCTTTTTTTGCACATGATCTCAATTTGGGAAATTGTGTTTCGTTCTGTTATGCCAGAGAATACGCAAGCAAGCATTTTTCTTTTACTCACTTTTACGCTGCATTGGAATAGTTGCAGGCAACCAAACACAGTACAAATGTTGTTGAGCTTCAGGCTACCAAAAGCTTTTTCCTTATCAATTTGCCTGGAATGTCCCAATCAGAGATGGGCTCTCTCTACGTGGATTGTTCCAGAATCCTGCTCAGGACCATAGAATAGAACTCCCTAAGATATGACAGGTGTGCCCAAGCCCTCAGATTTGCAAACAACCCCGGAAAATAATGAGGATAGTAATTAAGGTTGGTGTTTTAATCTGAGTACTCCTGAGATGTGGGGAAATTACCTTCCATTGCTTGAATCATACAGGGTCACCTGGTTTGGTTGTGGGGAAAAGGTTAGGTCATTGGTCTCGTAGCCTTACTGTATCACTCATCCATGATCCCTTCTCATTTTCCCTATCACTACCAAAAAAGGTGTCTTTCCTTCTAGTGGATTGCTGCCCCAACTGGGTGAAAGTACCTTTGTGCTTCATTAATGAGTCACTCTGATTGCAACACATAGTGTAGCATGTGGCAGAGAAGGGACTTTTCAGTGAGGTGGGGCAGGCATAGTAAGCATGGTCTGCACTAAGGACAGGATTTTCAAACATGTTCAGCTTTGGCTTAATTCTGTTCCCACTGAAGTCAATTGGAGTTTCACAGGGGATGTGCCAGCAGTGAGTGCACTTTGACAGGGAGCTTTCTCATGGAAACAGAATTAGGCCCACCCCAAAAATGTTTTTTTTAATACATTTTTTGGCATCTTAAATGGGAGCACATGAGAAATACTGGCCTTTCCAGTATGCAGTAAGTTGTTTTTATTGAGGACTAGACTTCTAATAGAAACACTGGTCATTCCAGTGAAATAATGGTGGGTGTTAGCATACTTGTCAAGATGGAAACTGAGTTTTAGTCACAGATGGTATGTAATTTTGTCCATAATGACTCTGGATAGAAAAAACAGTAGGGAAAAAAATGGATCCCTCCTTCATACTCACCCAGGTGAAAGAAGGAAGACAGACAAGCAACTGCTGTTTAGCTGGTCTAGCACAACTGTGGATCTGGCAGTAGTAACAACTGGCTGATACTTCTGTTTTTGGTTTAGCCAAACACCAATGCCACTCCCTCCCATACAAAATGTACAATATATATTTTCCCCAATGTAAAATTACTTTTCCTAGAACTGGGAAATGTTTCATCAAGATTTGCCTATGTTTGAGACTGAAATAATTTTATGGAATTTGGGGCAAAGTATTTTCACTATCTGGATGTTAATAAAAAACTAAAAGGCCATTTTTGCTCAAATTCACATTGTATGTGTGTGAGTGTGTGGGGGGGGGGGGGGGGAAGGGTACCAACTTGAAAAGCTACACAACCTAATGGATTAAGCCCAGGGAAGGAAACCAGGAGACTCCTAAATCTTATTCCCCATCTATCTTGCCTGGCCTTTCTAACACTTTAGAGCACTTACACTGGATAGGACTGCATGCTTTCACTTGATAGCACATCACATCTTTAGGACAGGGTCTGTCATTTATTATGTTTGTACAATGCCTAGTACAATGCCTTCCCAACCTGCCTATGGCCACCACACAGACCTCTGCCACTTGAATTATCAGAGTAACTGATAGCAGAGGTAGGTTGTCACCCTCCATGTGGATCAGTATGAGGTGGGGGATGACACACTTTACTAGTGGGGTTCACAGATATTTGCTGACAGCAGAGGAATGGTGAGACAGGCTCCTAATCCATCCAGTCCCAGTCTCCACTCCCCAGGATACTTGTCCTAGTCTCCTTGCATGTAGATCCTAGTCTCACCCCTTCAGTTTCCCCACACCACTCCCAGTCCTGTTGTTCAGCCAGTCACAAATCCCCTGCTCCTTATCCGATCTTTCTCCCCATAGCCTCCAGTCACCCCACTCACCTCCAACTTGCATTTCTTGTTCCTACTGGCTTCCAAACCCAATCTCCCTCCACTGGGTCTCCTCATCCAATCTTTGTCCCAGTTTCTTCCTCTCTGAGGTCTAGCTCTTGTCCCCTCTTCATTCAAATCAGGCTGCTTTCCCCTCCAGTCTGCCTGGGCTCAGCAGGGCGGGAAGAGGATGCCTTTGTGTGGGAGCATAGGAGAGACAGGTTCCCTACTCTAGGTTCGGGTGTGTGGACCTGGAGCCAGCAGTGCCCACGGCAGCCAAGAGCTGCAATTTCAGGAAAAATCCTGCTCAGCCCTAGGCTGGAGTATGCCCAGTGAAGATGGACTCTTCAGAGGTTTTTAGCTGCTAAAATCTAAAATCTCTACTAAACTCGTGGACTATAACTTTTTTTCAAGGCATATAACTTAGCCAAAATGCAATGGATTTTCACAGGGACTACTATAGGCACATCCCTGACATCCAACTGTCAAGTTTGAAATCTCTGCTTCAAAGCATGGGAGTGCTAAAGCTAGTCAAAGAAAACGGCACCAGAATTTTTTAACATGGGCCAAACAATGTTTCCCCTCGCTTCTTTTTCTGAAATGACAGACCCATTTTAGCTGAAATTTTCCTGAAAAATTCAGTCTGAAGTAGACATTTGGCTTGGAAAATTTCATGCTGAATGGTTAAATTTGGCAAAGTTATAGGCAACTGAAAACAGGGTCTTATATGAAGTATCAGGCAACCTTAATACTAAGTGGTGCTACCATTCTCCTCTATAATAAAAATAATAATTACTGAGCCTAACCAGTCCAGCCACTGCCTGGTTCACACTATTAATGATGAATGTAAAATAAGTAGAACTCTAATGAAAACAGATGCACAAGATGTAGCAAGTCCCCATCCTCTCCCTGTGTTCAGACAGCAAGGAGAATATGCGGGTTGAGTACTGATCTAGGTTTTGTATTTTTGAATGTGCATGCAACACTTATTTTGCCAAAACATAACTGACCTGTTTGCTGTGATTGTATCATTATAAACAGTGCTGTTCTTGGGATCTGGGTGGGGAGGTCAGTGAGTTGATTTGTTGAGGGATCCCCAAACTTTAAGTGTGGTGCTACTCTGTAAAATGACAGTAAAAATGGCATTGGAGGGTTCCATATTTGTTTCCTAGTCACATTTAGATCAAATATTCTCAGTTCCTAAATAAAATTGTGCTTTTCTAATTACCAGCCCTGAAAACTTAGCCAAGGGTCCCAGAGTTGTGAGGGATTCCTTCCTTCTCATACGTGGGCACCAGTAATAGAGGATCTGCAGGCTAAATTAGACACTCACTCACATCTGGACATCTCCACTGCCTTCAGTTGCACAGATGTAGTTGATTGAAACTTGGAGAACAGTTGATGCACATGAAGAAACGAATTTAGTCCATTCTCTTTGTTGTGTTTGCTATGAAGAGCTTACAGGAGTAAAAAGCAATACGAGCGTAGATTTGTCACTGGCCTCTTATGGAGGGAGTGGGATCCAGAGGCATCTGAGACTGATTACTTGCTGCTTAATTGGACTTAAGGGAAGAAACCTGGTCTCTATAAATGAGGACACAGTAGCAAGGGAAGGGCTGCTACCTATGGACCTTTCTCAGTACAGGGACGGGGAAGGGAGCTGCTGAGTGTGTCTAGAAACACAAGCCCTGAGGAGGAATGCTGAGTAACCCTGAACCTGAGGGGAGAGACTATGAGCCAGGGAGACTTTATTGTGAGTCTGGGCGTAGCAAACTGTATTTCAAGATTATTTGGGCCTAATAAAGTAGAACCCCGGCAGGGAAAAGTTGTCTGATACCTTTTAACCTGTGTGGTGGTCTTAAGGAGCCCTGAGAGGAGGGGGAACTGAGGCAGAGGCATACTTGGCCAACAGGGGGTACTACAGGACAGATACCCCCTTTTAAAGTCACCAACATCAGCAGATATGTCAGCAGACCCAGAGAACAGACATGGAACAGATCTGCTGAGGAAGGTGCCATTTTAAGAAGTTTTTCAGAGTTGATTGAATCACATTTAACTAAGGCAGGGGATAGGGAAAAGGATGATTTTAAGTCTATCAAGTAGAACTGCTAGTGCTGGGGTCCATGCATACTTATTTGGGTAATTGACTTGGAATGGGGGGAAAAGGAGAACACTAATAAGCTACAAAAACAAGGAGGAGTCCGGTGGCACCTTAAAAACTAACAGATTTATTTGGGAATAAGCTTTTGTGGGTAAAAAACCCACTACCCACGAAAGCTTATGACCAAATAAATCTGTTAGTCTTTAAGGTGCCACCGGACTCCTCGTTTGTTTTTGTGGATACAGACTAACACGGCTACCCTTCTGATACTAATAAACTAGGCCCTCAGCCCATTTGAGGATTTTTGTCAGCTTCTAGAATGTCTTGTGTGCTTCTAGTGAAGCTTACTTTGGGCTCGGTGAAAACTGCATTTGATGGAAAAACTGGATTTTTAATGAAAGAAAGATTTGTGAAAACTAGACTTTTTAAGAAATTGAAAACAAAAAGTGAGTGAGAGAGAAATTGACTTCCACAGAGGTAAAAGCTTCCATTCTTGACCAACTCTAATTTTAGTATTGCTTGAGGTCTTTACAAATATGAATCATCACAACCCCCCGCCCAGTGACGTAGGAATATATTTGTTATCCCCATTTTACAGATCAAGGGGGAAAAAAGGTAAAAAGGCTATGATTGGCTTGAGGAAGGTCACAGAGGAGGTGAGAATCAGAGACTGCATTAGAATGCACAAGCCCCTTCACTCAGGGCTCACTCCACTAGACCGGGTCCCCCGCTCCTTCTTTAGGCAGGATTTTGTCTGGATGAGGCAGAGGGTAGGGGGTTAGTTTCATGTTGTGCCAGATGACATTTCAATTGTCTGTAGTAATTTGTAAGTTAAATTCATCATAATTCTTTTTTTTTTTGGTTGGACACGGGGAATCTTGTACAGAAGGCTGCTTAATCATTGAGTATAGTAGAACATAATTATGCTACCAGCCTGAACAAAACTGGAGAAATGTGCATAGTCTTAAAAAACAAAATCCTGCTTATGCTGGTTGATTGCAGAGGTCTAGGAATTGTAGAAGTGTTAATTTTTTTTTTAAGTGAACATAAGAACATAAGAACGGCCATACCGGGTCAGACCAAACGGCCGTACCAGGTCAGACCATCTATCCCAGTATCCTGTCTACCAACAGTGGCCAGTGCTAGGTGCCCCAGAGGGAGTGGACCTAACAGGCAATGATCAAGTGATCTCTCTCCTGCCATCCATCTCCATCCTCTGGCAAACAGAGGCTAGGAACACCATTCCTTACCCATCCTGGCTAATAGCCATTAATGGACTTAACCACCATGAATTTATCCAGTTCTCTTTTAAATGCTGTTATAGTCCTAGCCTTCACAACCTCCTCAGGTGAGGAGTTCCACAAGTTGACTGTGCACTGTGTGAAGAGGAACTTCCTTGTATTTGTTTTAAACCTGATGCCTATTCATTTCATTTGATGACCCCTTATTCCCATAATACATTGTGATTCCCATGTATTATGGGAATAAGTAAATAACTTTTCCTTATTCACTTTCTCCACATCACTCATGATTTTATATACCGCTATCATATCCCCCCTTAGTCTCCTCTTTTCCAAGCTGAAGAGTCCTAGCCTCTTTAATCTCTCCTCATATGGGACCCGTTCCAAACCCCTAATCATTTTAGTTGTCCTTTTCTGAACCTTTTCTAGTGCCAGTATATCTTTTTTGAGATGAGGAGACCACATCTGTACACAGTATTCGAGATGTGGGTGTACCATCTATTTATATAAGGGCAATAATATATTCTCAGTCTTATTCTCTATCCCCTTTTTAATGATCCCTAACATCCTGTTTGCTTTTTTGACCGCCTCTGCACACTGCGTGGACATCTTCAGAGAACTATCCACGATGACTCCAAGATCTTTTTCTTGACTTGTTGTAGCTAAATTAGTCCCCATCATATTGTAGTAGTTTGAGATTCGAGTACAGCATTGCTGTTGCTGTGTAAACTCTCAGTCCTGCAAATATTTATTTATGTGCTTAAAGTCAAGCATGTATGTAAGAAAGGATCTGCAGAACTGGGGCCTTAATCTTCCCTCAACAAATTAATCTAAAACCTATGTGTAATAGAGTCAATAAGGAAGATGATTCAGCAAAAAATCCTCGCTCTTCAATTTCTCCATTTGAGAGGAAGTTGAAACTAATGGATGAATTCCTATGTCATCATAAGTCTGACACTGCTCATGAAGTGCATGTAGACTTTCCTGACTGTTTAATATAATATAACAAGGTCAGCACAGTATCTCAAGAGAACGCTTCACAGGGTTCCTTAAATGCTTTCAGCTGTCTCACACTTGGATCTTCCTTATATATATTTATTTAAGCAATGAGATACACTAGGAGAGTATCCTGTTCCAAGTGCAGTGGACTGAAGGGGAGACTGGATGATAGTCATGTTAGCTCTATCAGCCTTTTAAAAAATATATTATGCTGTTCTACTGCAATGGTCCAAAACATCTAACAATTGTTACTATTGTATTTATTTTATGGGCTGTCCCCCAGTTTGCCTTATAGTTAGTTTAGTGATTTCTCAAGTCTTAAGTTTAGCCTAAGAGACTAAAACGAAGGGTCTCAGTTGTCTCTTTGGCTTCCTAGTATTTACCTTCAGAAATCTACATGCCTATAAATTTAGCCCTCAAACAGGTTCTGAAAGAACTGTGGACATATGGGTCACCCTTGCACACTCTGAAGCTATTTGGTTCCTTTGAGGGACTTTTGGGTATTTCTAGGATAAAGATCCCCCTGAAGCTTCACTGTCTGCCTAACCATGACCTTTTGGTTCCTTAACAATTTTACAAAGGAAGCTAAACTGACTCCTCAAAGTAGACTTTTATTGGCTTTAGCTCCTTCTGGTAGGTGGAGCTTGGTTTCTTTAAAGTCTCAAGAATCTCTATAGGCATGTCTACACAGCAACTAGACACCTGTGGCTGGCCTGTGACAGCTGACTTGGGCTCACGGGGGGCGGGCTGCGGGGCTGTTTTATTGCTGAGTAGACTTCTGGGCTCTGAGACCCTCCCACCTCGCAGGGCCCTAGAACGCAGGCTCCAACCCAAGCCCAGAAGTCTACACAGCAATGAGACAGCCCTGCAGCCCGAGCACTGTGAGACTGGGGCAGCAATGGGGTTTTCTTTGCTGTATAGACATACCACAAATTGCTTCAAGGTCAACTCCTAAGTTCTGCCATCTAAGGGGGAGTAATGGATGCTCTGTGTGTATGTCTGACTGCAATTTGGAAGTGATCCTGAAGGAGTCTTTTTACGTTTATATTTAAATGTATTATGAAGAAAACATAAGAGCCCATGATTAATGGCATTTTTCCATGTGAATTAATGCTGTTCCTAAATTCTAACTATTTAGTTTAATCCTTAAGTAAGGGAATGTCTGAAAATAAAGATTACACATGGTTCAAAGTACAATAAAGGGTTGAGTAATAAATGACTGATGGAGGACTTTTTTATTTTGATGGGTGTGGCATTTCCTCTGGTCATGGTTAAAAACTTATTTAAGCTTTTTAAAAAAAATAACAAACTAGGGCATATGAACGGTAGCTTAATGCTATATCATAATGTTATTTTAAGACACTGCACTTAATTATCACCTTTATTAACTATTAGCTTTACCAGCACTTTACTAAGCTGCTTTGTGATCTTTCCTAGTGAATTCTGGAGAACTTGTCTTCTCTTTTCAGCACACAGAGGGAATTATGGGAAGGCACTGGAGGACTATCCGCACTCAAGTGACTCAATCTGCATCCTCAGTGCAAAGTGGGTCACCAGCCCAAGTGAAAGTGATACTTGATCTCTAGCCTGTACACCCAGCCAGGGTAGGTAGCCTGGGTTTAAAACACCATCTCACCTGAATTTGGTGTGTATGTGAGTGGACAGGAGGGGAGTTGGGGAAACATCCAAATATGAGCCCAACTTAACTCTGCAGTGAAGAGATACCCAAAATATAGCCAGCAGAGTGACACTATGGCTTGGTCTACACTAAACCCCCAAATCGAAGTAAGGTACGCAACTTCAGCTACGTGAATAACGTAGCTGAAGTCGACGTACCTTACTTCGAACTTACCGCGGTCCACACCTGGCAGGCAGGCTCCCCCGTCGACTCCGCGTACTCCTTGCGGCGAGCAGGATTACCGGAGTCGACGGGGAGCACTTCTGAGTTCGATTTATCGCGTCCAGACAAGACGCGATAAATCGAACCCAGAAGTTCGATTGCCAGCCGCCGAACCAGCGCGGTAAGTATAGACAAGCCCTTTTTCTTTTCTTTTTCTTTCTTTCTTTTTTAAATGTCAGCATTGGCAACAACCCTTTCTTTAAACAAATCTGCTGTCAACTTTCCTTTTAATAGTACAAAGGTTACATGTGAAAATTTTAGAAGGAATCCTATGCAAAAGGATTTTTAAAAAGACTTTATAAGGGGAATAGAGGTAAGCAAATCTTGAAATCTTTGTTGGTGTAGTTTTTTTGCCTGTAATTTATCTGGCTATGTCCAGTCCTCCTCCATCCAGGAATCTGGAATGGAAATCTCCTGAATTCACTACAATCATATTTCCAGTGCTCTTTAGTTGTAATGGGCATCACTCCTTTAAAAATGAATTACTTGTTATTCTTTGTACTTTACAGGTCAGGCCAGACCTCTCAAATATCCTTCATTTTGAGGGATGTCACTTAATTTAAACCCCAATTTATCTACTTTGCACATACATATTTGGGGACTCCATACTTTTATTGCTGAAAGTTACTTACATCAGAAATTATGAAACTGAAACTACAGAAAGTTATTTACACTGAAGGAATGACTCCAACATTTTTATTTTCCTTCATTAATAAGATTTTTTTTAAGTCCTTTGTTCTGGGTCTCTGTCACTCATTGCATTCTGCTTTTATGCTTTGGTAGATTGAGTGGCTTGTGTCAGGTCTCTGTGAGAAACGTGCATCAGAAATGCCATAATACCACGATAGTCATGGTTTGTACCTTGCCTGCTCTCTCTCAAGTCTTTCTGGTTGGGCACCTGATCTCTTTTTAAATAAAAGTATTAAAGGATGATAGGCTTATACTCTCAGAAGGAGAGCTGTAAAATAGAGGTGTTGGCCCATCATTTGGGCCCAACCATAAGGATTATTTAAATATAGACTCTGTGACCAAACTTGAAGATAACTATTCAATATGACTAATAACGCTCCCTTTTTCATTTTTAATAAACTTTTCTGCCATCATTACATGGTGGACTATGTACTTCTAAACTGTGAAACCTGAAAAAAATGTATTAACGATATAATACTAAGAGTGCCCTGTACAGCACAATTTTCATATAACTGATCTGTACAGTAAAACAATTGCGATGTATGGTAACTGTTTGATGGATTTGCCCAACTTTTGAAGTCATACCACTGCTTAGAGTTGGTGTCACTGTCCTTATATATTTACCATTTACAGTAGTCATGTTTACTGTGTTTTCAGTACTTCCTGTTCTAATTAGAGCAAGTACTTCAGTAAAGGCAAATACCATAGCTCTGTGTGTGTGTGTCTGTGTGTGTGTGTGTCTAAAATACATTTGAAAATCATGCTCGTTGTTTGTGCAAAGACCTGACAGTTGTTGCACAGGCCTTTCATACCAGCAGCCACTTCTTAATTCCCTAATGTGGTTAGCTAAAGGAGTTGGTGGATGTGATTGCAGAGCCATTGGCCATTATCTTTGAAAACTCATGGCACTCGGGGGAGGTCCTGGATGACTGGAAAAAGGCTAATGTAGTGCCCATCTTTAAAAAAGGGATGAAAGAGGATCCGGGGAACTACAAGCCAGTCAGCCTCACCTCAGTCCCTGGAAAAATCATGGAGTAGGTCCTCAAGGAATCAATTCTGAAACACTTAGAGGAGAGGAAAGTGATCAGGAACAGTCAGCATGGATTCACCAAGGGCAATTCATGCCTGACTAACCTAATTGCCTTCTATGACAAGATAACTGGCTCTGTGGCTAAGGGGAAGGCAGTGGACATGTTATTCCTTGACTTTAGCAAAGCTTTTGATATGGTCTCCTACAGTATTCTTGCTGGCAAGTTAAAGAAATATGGGCTGGATGAATGGACTATAAGGTGGATAGAAAGCTGGCTAGATCGTTGGGCTCAATGGGTAGTGATCAATGGCTCCATGTCTAGTTGGCAGCCGGAATCAAGCGAAGTGCCCCAAGGATTGGTCCTGGGGCTGGTTTTGTTCAATATCTTCATTAATGATCTGGAGGATGGCGTGGACTGCACCCTCAGCAAGTTTGCAGATGATGCTAAACTGGGAGGAGTGGTAGATACGCTGGAGGGTAGGGATAGGATACAGAGGGACCTAGACAAATTAGAGGATTGAGCCAAAAAAAATCTGAGGTTCAACAAGGACAAGTGCAGAGTCCTGCACTTAAGACAGAAGAATCCCATGCACTGCTACAGGCTGGAGACCGAGCGGCTAGACAGCAGTTCTGCAGAAAAGGACCTAGGGGTTACAGTGGACGAGAAGCTGGATATGAGTCGACAGTGTGCCCTTGTTGCCAAGAAGGCTAATGGCATTTTGGGCTGTATAAGTAGGGGCATTGCCAGCAGATCGAGGGACGTGATCATTCCCCTCTATTCAACATTGGTGAGGCCTCATCTGGAATACTGTGTCCAGTTTTGGGCCCCATACTACAAGAAGGATGTGGAAAAGTTGAAAAGAGTCCAGTGGAGGGCAACAAAAATGATTAGGGGGCTGGAGCACATGACTTATGAGGAGAGGCTGAGGGAACTGGGATTGTTTAGTCTGCAGAAGAGAAGAATGAGGGGGGATTTGATAGCTGCTTTCCACTACCTGAAAGGGGGTTCCAAAGAGGATAGAGCTAGACTGTTCTCAGTGGTAGCAGATGACAGAACAAGGAGTAATAGTCTCAAGTTGCAGTGGGGAAGGTTTAGGTTGTATATTAGGAAAAACTTTTTCACTAGGAGGGTGATGAAGCACTGGAATGGGTTACCTAGGGAGGTGGTGGAATCTCCTTCCTTAGAGATTTTTAAGGTCAGGCTTGACAAAGCCCTGGCTGGGATGATTTAGTTGGGGATTGGTCCTGCTTTGAGCAGGGGGTTGGACTAGATGACCTCCTGAGGTCCCTTCCAGCCTTGATATTCTATGATTCTATGATTTGTGGTACATGCTGCTGTCAATTAGGAGCTTCAGCTGTGGCAGTGTGGCTCTAATAGTCACAATCCATTTTAAAAAAATGAATATTGAATAGATGCTCTGTCATATATATATAAGAGCTTATCTCAAGGGGCATGTATACTACCCTCAACTTCCAGTGTAAACACTGATATCCGCTGCACATGGCTGTGGGGAAGTATATGGTCCTATCTGTTTTGAAAAGTGCTGTACCTGACCCCAAACTATAGGGCCTCCATATGGCCTCAGGGATCTGCCCACATAAAGCAGCTTGTGGGGTCAGAGCCCTAGTTTGTTACTTTGTAGTTCTTCACACATTAGTTTGTTCTAAACATAAATGTTGAAATTAAATATTTATTTGCATCTAGTTTTAAAGGTATTACTTTTTGTCTTTAGAAAAATATATGTAGTAGCTGGAAATTATGTAACAGCCCCCCTCCACCCTGAACAAAAAATCCTTAATCAAAGACTTTTTTGTATAACAGACTCACACTGTGAATCACTGTGCAGTGGGGATCACAGTGTGACTCACACTCCTTCAACCCTACTGTAGTCATCCCAAAAGGAACATGAAGCAGACTGTGTGATTAGAGGAACGACAAAAGCCAAGAGGTCCCTCTGTTCTAATAGCAGCTGAGCAGCTGACTTGCTGTGTGACCTTCTGTGAGTTGCATGACCTCTTTGTGCCCTAGTGAACTTGGCTAGGAAAATGGCTCAAAAGCCAGTGGAAAAACAGGTGCTAGAGCCGAGCATGATAACTTATCTTCTCATTGGAAAGGTTTTATATTTTAAATAGTTAGCTGCCCTTAATGCCACACCTAAATCATATCAATCTAAGAACACAGATTCACAGGTACTTGGTGCTGTTTAAATAACGCATTAGTAGTAAAATGTGGCTAACTTTTTTGTGTGCAAAGATAATTTTAAACAGAGACTTCGGAAACAATTGATACTGAGTTAATATTTGACAAAAATCACTCCAGCTTGCTGTTGTACATTAAAGATCATCTGGGGCCTTAGATACTGTGGTAATAGGGGCCATTTAAGTACCTTAGAGGGTGAGATAGTTTGCCTAGTATAAAGATGAAGGAATAAAGTCCTCTCTTCCACATAATTCCCTTTGAAGTTTTGGTGATATGGTTAAAATTGGGACCTATACCTCGACCACCTCTATTTTGGTTTTGTGCCTCCAAAAAGTCTCCTTTGCTCATTTAGACTATTTCATTATTCTGTTCATTAAGTCTGTGTAATGTTCACTCAGTTTCCACTCATATTCTGTCATAACTCAGAGTTCAAGATTTTTTAAAAAAATCTGTACTTGGCTAGGACAGATTAACTATTATGTAACTTTCCACTGATGTAGTAGAGAGATTTTCCAGTATAATGAATAGATCAACGTCATTAACCTATTGATTAATGACATTTCAGAAAGCCGTTCCATATTCTGATGGAAATCTTGAATTAATGGTTTATAGTGCTCGGTCAGTA
Organism: Chrysemys picta bellii; assembly: GCF_011386835.1. Classification (NCBI taxonomy): domain Eukaryota; kingdom Metazoa; phylum Chordata; order Testudines; family Emydidae; genus Chrysemys; species Chrysemys picta. The sequence goes on from NC_088792.1 coordinate 97,224,267, forward strand.
TTACTGATCTGCTTTACCTTCATACCTTCCTGATACTTCATGGTTTTCATTTTTAAAGTAGTAGTTAAGAAACTAGCAATGTGGCTTATTGTTGATAGTTTCATTTAATGAATCACTCTGAAGCTAGTCCCAAATCAATGTGAAAGACCTTCTTCCTAGCTCTCTCTTACACTTCTTCCTGGTATTGTCATCATGGGCACGGTTTCTGCAATCTTGTGGAAGGGTTTAACCGGAAAATTTCACCACGCTCAACTAGCTGACTGCCAAGGCTGTGACACTTGTTAGCCAAGGCTCTTTTCTTCCTAAGTGTCCTTACCAGTAACAGTGAGTTAGCTTCATCCCCCATGTAGTCACTCACTGTGCTTGCCAGTTATGACGGTCTGAATTTCCAGACTTTCTGTTGTTTGCTTTATGAAAAATTTACCCTTAAACTAGTATTTCCTGGCTTTTAAACAGTTGTATTTTTAATAATTACTAGGTTCAAGTAATTTTCATTTTTCTTGACAGACTGATCTCTCTACAACTTTAACTGTACCCTAAAAGAGCTTTGTCTAGGAATTCATTTATTTCTCACCTCTTTCCTTTCTCCTTTGAATCTCATATGGGGAGCTGTTTCCAAATTAAATGTGTCAAATTTCTCACTTTCAGTGCTTTGATTCCAAGCCAAGTTATCCTTCTCATGGATTTATCCACCCACAGATCTGTCCTTCACAGGCAACCAAACCAAAATGCAAGATAAGTGACAGGCCATATGAATAGGTGACAATAACAATCTCTTATTGGACTAACTCCTGTTGGTGAAAGAGACAAGCTTTTGAGTGTGGAGATCAAAAGCTTGTCTCTTTTACCACCAATAAAAAATATTACCTCATCTACCTTGTCTTTCATATCCCGGGACCAACATGCCTATGACACAGCAAAACAAAAAATCAGCAGTCACTCATGCCACGTAGTTTCATTATTATTAGTCTGGACAACCAGGGTTTGTCTACATTACTTTTTTTACTTTCAGTTGATTGACTGCCAGTTAACTTGAGGCAGTTAACACATTCATAAAAGCAGGTCTAGACATGTCAGTTCTAGGCTACAAATGTTCATGCTTTATACTTTTCCATTCAAAGTCCTGGATTAAAGCACATGTGTTTGAGACTCTTCAGACTTTTCTTAAAAGAAAAGTGTTAACCTCAAGCTAAAATCTGTAGAGCTATGTCTTCACTAGGAAAAATGTGTTTAACTTGTGTTAAAGATGCAGCTTTTTCCTAGTGAAGACAAGGGCTAATATAGACAGACAGACAAGTTGCAAATTGTACCAAACACACAGCTGCAACCACGCATTCAGTATTGGGGAGTAGGAGATGTTGGAAGAAAGTAGCAAAATGGCTACCACTCTTCCAGATTAAGTTTAAAACCCTGCATAAAGAAAAATACAACAGTTTATGTTCAAAGAACCTGCCAAGCTCCTTTAATATGCTTTATACTGGAATATAGGGTCCACCCTTGGGATTAAAACAAAAGAGATGAATCTCACATTCATAAAGACACCAACTTGCAGTTACAAAATCCCAAAATACATACACTATAGTTTATAGATTTGTGTATGTGTGAAGGGATGTCATATTGGCCTTCCAATATATGGGCTTTTGTGTAAGTTTGACTGTTTGCTGTAGTTACAACCCATCTTGTGCCATATAGCCCCATGTAATCTTGTGTTGACTAGGATAAAAGGTAGTAATTTTAAAATGCATTAACATGCATTAACACCATGGTATAGACCAGTCAAGTTGTATTTTAACAGCAATGGCGGGTCAAGGTGCACCTGAGAGGGAACTATAGGGTACAATGTGTCTACACAACCCATACTAGGGTTTTAAAGATGTTAGTTAAAATTTGTGAGCTAATACTTACTAATCCTAGTCTAGATAAAAACTGGGAGGGCATCTGAAGGTGTGATTTATTTATTTTTTCCAAAATGATGATGACCAAACTTGCACAATAAACACCCACAACAATGGTATGTGTAGGGTTGATTGATTTAAATTTGATTTTATAATTTGTATTTGTTTTACAAGCAATGTAGCTAGTCATTGAAGATGATATTCTAGTGGATTATTTAAATACAGTGCTAATCTGAATAAAAACAGCACAAATGTTCAGTAAGTGTTAAGTGCTATTGTTATTATATTCATACACTGAAATTCTAGCTAGACACTTCCAAAAGTAGCATGGTGTAAGTCACATTTTTAGATAAATTCCCATGTTTTAACACTTTATCAATAAGGTCCAATCTTTCCTTTTATACATTGAAAGCAGCCAGACAATTTTGGTGCTCTTGTTTATTAGACTGTAGGGGAGTATGTTTTGAAAAAGTGAGGACAGCAATGTGGATAAACTTATTAACTAATCAGAAGCTGTGCTCATGTCATTGACCATTCTTGTAGCATCATGAATTAGGCCCTAATCCAGAAAAGCACTTAAGCCCTCAAGTAATTTCAACCACATGAACAGGTCCATTGGCTTCAATGGTAAGGAAGCCGGAGGAGGAAAAAAAGCACAAATCTAAGGTTTAGCGAGGAGATGCTGGTTAGATGGTAGCTGCACCCACTTCCCTATGCCATTAAGATCCTAAATTGAGCATTGATTTTCTTTGCTCACTACTGCTTTAAACTATTAGATGTAAAGAAGACAAGGTGGGTGAGGTAATTTTTTATTGGACCAACTTCTGTTGGTGAGAGACAAGTTTTTGAGCTACACAGAGCTCTCCTTCAAGTCTGGGAAAGGTTATCAGAGTGGCCCAGCTAAATAGGAAGAGGAACAGATTGTTTAGCATAAGTAGTTAACACATATATTGTCAGATGCACAGTTAGCTAGATGGAATAAACGATGTTACCTCACCCATCTTGTGTCTGAATGGTCTTTTTCAATATGAGAAAGTGAAGTGCCTGTTAACACCTTTGAGGCATAGGACAAAAGAGTGGGGTTTGTGGGTTACAGATCGTTGTAATAATCCATAAATCCAGTCTCTTTATTAAGACCATGATTTTTAATGTCTAGCAAAGTTATGAATTTGAACTCCCAGGCTCATCTTTTGAAGGTGTTGTCTCAATCTTGTCTGCAAAGGAAAACTGTACATCAGATATGGAGTGAACATTTTGTGAAAAGTGTTCACCCATGCATGAATATGGTGTTTCTTTTATCAATTTTATGTGTGCGCTCATTCAAGTGTGTAGTGATTGTCTGGTTTCACCAACATAACTCTTATTGATGCATTTATCACACTGGATGAGATATACCACATGTTGTGATAGGCATGTGTGGGACCCATGGATCTTGAAAGATGTGTTGTGGGGGTTGTTGACCATTGTAGCCGTGGAGATATGTCTGCGGGTTTTGTATCTGTTCTAGCAAGGTCTGGTGCCACTTTGAGTTGGTGTATCCTAGTCTGTTGGGAGTTTGCTTCTGATGATGAGCTTGGTGAGGCTGAGGGTTGTTTGAAGGCCCAGGGTTTGGGAAAGCTTTCTCTCAGGCTGTGGTCTCAATTGAATATGGCTTGTAATTGTTTAATACATGGTATTGATTCCAGTGTTGGGTGGAGGTGACAACTACTGGAGTGTGGTCGGACTGGGTTTTTTTTCCTATAGTGAAGCAGGTTCTCTTGGGGGTATTTGGGTTACCCATTCCATGATGTGATCTACTTCCCTGGTGGAGTGTCCTTGTTTAGTGAAGGCAGTTTTAAGCATGTTAAGGTGTGTACCCTGGACTTTCTCCTCAGAGTGTATTCTGTGCTATCTGAGTGCCTGGCTGTTGATGATGGATTTCTTGGTATGTTTGAGGTGGTTATTGGATGGGAGGAAGTGTCATGTAGTGGTTAGATATAGGACTAGGGGTCAGGACTCTTTGTCTCTATTCTTGGCTCAATTACTGGCTATCACCTTTCAGTGGGAGTTGGGTGCCTAACTGCTCTTTGTGTTTGTTGAAAATTTCTCCCTATATGTTTTGATCAAACATTTCAAACGTAAGTGCCTAAAGTTAAGTTCTTAAAGCCCCATGAAATAAGTGGAACGACTTTCAAAAATACTAAGCAAACCTTAGCTACCACTGAATCAGGTCACATACATGTATATGCATGTAGGAACAAAAACTTCTGAATCTGAAATGCCTTAGAAAAATACTAGGTATTAAACGGAATGAATTTATAGCAAATGCCAAAATTTGTCCAACTTCAATAAGCCTTTATCTGTAAAGTTATCCAGAAAAGAAGATGGAAATTATCTGGAACTTATGTTAAGAATGAAGTCAGTTTGTGCGCCATGGAAGATGTGCCATTGGGAGTGACCCAAAGAATCCCTCAGTTGATCTGTACTTACAGAGAGAGAGAGAGAGATCTTAGTGTGGAGGACACACAGAGGATAAATAGGGATGTTGGAGCCTTGTTCGTGCCCAAAGCAATGTTTGATGTGGGAAGATTTCAGATTCAGAGAGCATATAGGAACCCAAGTTTAGACACCCATTTTTGAAAATCTTGCCTCTTAGGTTTTTAAATCACACTTATTGTTACCGTGTCAAAGCATCACAAAGGCACCGTCTCTCTGCGACTAATTCTCAGAAATGATGTCACATTATTTATTAAGAGAAGGCACTCAGTGGGCATGAATGGCATCATCACCCTGAACTCAGGCTGATACCCCCTGGAGAATCTCATAACAGAGATGGATTGGTACTGAAGTTGAAAGGAAGCTTGATTTCATACCACAGGCTTTGTATCTTTCAGCGCAAGCTTGAGATACAGCAACAAAGCCGTGTGGGAAGCCTGCATTGCTCATGTCTGCAATGCACATGGGTTAAGCAGAGGGCAGCTGCCTCCAGTCTCATTACTCCATTTATAAATAAGCACTGAATCCAATATGAATAAATAAATACATAAACAGCAAAAGCAAAACTGCTAGCTTGAGAGTGCTGTGTGAAGCACTGTAGTCTCCTGAACTCAATTCTATTTCTATCATGTTTTCTTTCAGTGAAAGGGCTGCAGTTTGGCGGTTTAGTTTGCATTCAAGGAGGATCTTTAACAAAAAGCCTTTCCTTGACATCCATGACAATTTAAGGCTAAACTATGGAACTGCACTTTCCTTTACAAAAGCAGATTTAAAAACAGTGAATAGCTTAGTCAGCAAACCATAGTTGCCTGCTCCACAAAGAGGAGTCGGGTGCAGGTCAAGTGAGCTAACTGCAGTCTTGGACACCTGATCATATGAGTCCGGGAAATGTACAAATCAATGTTCCAAAACAGAAGACTCCAGCTGTGATCAATGAAGTACTGTTTAAACCTTGGCTCGTACATCCCTGAAAATCCTATCTGAAAAACTCTCTTATGCTTTAAGATAGAGATAGAGAAACTGAAGATACACTGTAGACTGAGACCCAAGTGCAGTTTCCTGTGTTATGTAGGAGAAATATACCTGAAAGTTCTATGCAGACCTCAGTCTCCAGGGTTCTTGTAATGATACCCAGTTCACTGTGCTGCATTTAAAAGCAGCATCCACTCAGCGCTGTGAGAGGATATCTGGATCTGGACTCCACTTGGCAGGATCTTCACAGTGCACCTATACCTGTGGGATTTTTGACGCATAGAAGTTCTGCTCTGTAAGGCTGAGTGAAGTGCTCAGGAGTCAGGTTTGTCAGGGAGAAGACTCAGCACTTTTATTAACTGACCCAGCTCAGTCTGAGGAAGCTCAGGCTTCTGGAAACAGCTAGTTCTCTCTGAGCAGACTCTCAAGCTTAACTGCTAGAATTAGCAATGACACTCCTCTGCCAGTTACTCTGTTCCTGTTATTGCAATCATGCAGAGGGGATTTTCATTTCAAATGTCAGTGGAAGTTCTGCCCTGGATTTTATTCCCAGTTTGGACACTGGTCTGCTGGGTGACCTGGTGCAAGTTGCTTCACTGCTCAGGGCCTCAGTTTCCTCATCTGTAAAACGGGGATGCTACTGACCTTCTTTGTAAAATACTATTGATGAAAATAGGTATCTAAGAACTAGGTGTTATTATTTATGTTAATAGAAAGGAAGTGTCATTTCTGGCACCTTGTGGATGTTGATGTGGGTAGCTTAGGTTGCTTGAACCCTAACAATGATCCTAGTTGTCTGGGTGTACACAAGTTTTGTTTTTTTTTCATAGTTTTAGAACAGTGGTGGGCAACCTCTGGCCCATCAGGGTAATCCGCTGGCAGGCCGCGAGTAAGTTTGTTTACATTGACCATCCACAGGCACAGCCGCCCTCAGCTCCCAGTGGCTGCGATTCACCATTCCCAGCCAATGGCAGCTGCGAGAGGTGGTGGCCAGCATGTCCCTGAGGCCTGTGCTGCTTCCCACAGCTCCCATTGGCCGGGAATGGTGAATCGCAGCCCCTGGGAGCTGCAGGTGGCTGTGCTTGCAGATGGTCACTGTAAACAAACTGACTCGCGGCCTGCCAGCAGATTACCCTGATGGGCTGCAGGTTGCCCACCACTGTTCTAGAAGGTGTATAAAAATAATTGCAAGATTAACACTCCTCTGGCCAACAGGAAAGTGCCAGAAGTTTAAGGGTTAATTATTTCTTCATCTAATAGTCTCTGGGGGGTACTAGGATGATTCAGAGTGGTTGCTAGGTCTCCATGGAGTACGGAAAGATGCCCAGGCAAGGTAGCAGAGAAACACTGACTCAGGCCCAGTTGAGCCCAGCAGTTCTTGTTTCCTTTTTCTTTTTTCCACGTGAAATGACTTTGGAAGTCAGATGCCAAAGGCCGTTCATTTTACATTCTGTCGTGTACTCTATAACTAGTTCAGGCTATTTACTACAGTGACTCTGCTGTTTTTCCTGACTCCTACTCAGGTTATTAAAGGTTAATTGGCTAAGCACTTACTTTTTTAAAGTGCTGACTTTTATAAGTTGTAAACATGTTGGTAAAATGAACAAACAGTTTTAGGGTTGTAAGCTTCACAATACAAATTTCTACAGAATTATTCAACATGGAGCCTGATCCAAAGCCCATTGAAGTCAATGGGAACATTTTCCATTTATTCCTTGGCTTAGAATCAAGTCCATAGAAGTTAGAAGCAGATTTCTTTTGAGTTTTTAAGAGTAGATAGTGCTGTTTGTTTTCAGAGAATAAATGCAAGTTGGGCTCTTTATTGAGGTCTGATCCCTTTGCAGCACTCAGGGAGGACCAAAGGAGTTGGAAAGTGGCTGCAAAGGTCCAGCAGAGAGTTTCTCTGTCATAGAACTCCCTGCTGGCATGAACATACTGGCTCTGGGCTCTGCACCTGCTTCTTTCCTTTCTTCTCCATCAGCATAAAGAGGGTTAGAATGTGTGTGTTAAAGACAGGGAGGATCTGAGCTCTGTTCCACAAATCCAAAGGACCCTAAGCCACTGGCATAATTTAGAGCTATCTGGCAGAAGCTCTAAGTGGCATTGTGCTAGTGCTGGCCCTCTAAATCAGGGAGCCATAACCTGCTCCCTGATGCCCCCTCCCCTGTTCAGTGCAGGGCATCTGGTCCATTCAGTCTGGTTCTCGTCTCATACTAGTTTTATACCAGGGTAACTCTGACTTCACAGAAGTCCCTTGTGATTTACACTAGAGTGAACTCATTTTTATACTACCTTTTTGGTATTTGTTGAGATTTATATCTGGTCATGATCTTTGAAAATTCTGTGGCGGGTAGGGCAACAGGATTTACATTGATTTACATTTCCCCAGTGGCTGTCTTTTTTTTTTTTTAACCCCTCATTGCTGAAAGATTAGGAAGCCCACAGGAAGCGTGTGAGGTGTTTTTTTACTTTGTTTTGTGTTTTTTATTATCTCCAAATAGAGAAATCTAGAAATTATATTAAAAAGGTATGTGAGCATCCCTAAAATAGATAAGCAAGATACTTTTCTTCCATACATGTATTATATTAACACAGGTAAAAGCACACTTCCCAGGAACCTGGAAACCCCAGGGAAAACTGACCTTTGGAGGAAAAAGTCCAAATTAAATTCTTAAAAGCAATTCCGCACCTAGTTAAAATTTGGGCTCTTGTAAATTGAGGTAACCTTCTTCCTGCTAGAGGAGGAGGATAGTAGTAACTTATTTTTCACTAGACAGAGAGAGGATTTAGGTATGTGTGATCCAGGCTTAAAAATAAGTGTGTGTGTTTGCATGTCGGAGTTGTCTCTACTCGCCACATATAAATGTAGTTATTAAAATTAATAGTAGTATGTTTTTACCTACCAGAGATTAAAGACACATTATTTTTCTGTATTTTGGTACAAATTCTACTACCCAGAACTCAGCTTGTATTGATTACATCTGATACTATCCAGTGATAGTTAATGAATGTTCTATTATCAGAAATATGGGATGCAGGTGCCATTTTGGATTTACATTCTTCGCATAAGCAGGATCCCCTCTGAGTGAGCTCATGTGCTGAAGTTTCTAAGAACTGGGAGTCTAATCTAAACTCTTCTATTGTAGTGGATCTAATGGGCTTAAAGGGATCTGCAGTTGCAATGAGTTTTGGATTTAAATCTAACCCTAACTCCCAATTTCCTGGGTTTATCCCAATGCAATCATCATAAGTACAACATCGCTGTAATGTTTTTATCTTTAAATTACTAATATGTATTCTCAAACTTAACTCCATCTTAAAGTGGTTTATTGTCTCAGAATAATCATATCAACTAGGTGCTGGCCTCAACTTTCAAGCTGCATGGGAGGAGAAGGGGATTGAGTGGAGGGCTATGTGGCTGGCTCTACACCCCGGGTCCAATCCCTGGGATCCCATCCTGAATGTGCAGAACCTGACCTGGCAGAGCCATCCTATTAATGATCTTTCAGGTTCCTCTTTGGCAATATTGTTACATTGTTATAAATATTGTTTCTGGGAGGGGAATATCTTGGGGAACTTTCTCAGTCACCTGCAGCCCAGCCTCTGTTATCCCAAATATGGCAAACAAGTGAAAGCAGATAGTTGGGCACTTTGAAATGTTCCCAGCCTCCTTACTTTGCCATGTTGAATCAGGGACTATGAGGTTGGCATGAAACTTCAAATTGACCCCATAGAGTCTTTGACATTGCTTACAGACCCTCAGATGCCCAGAGGGGACCTGCCTTTCAGGCACAATCAGATCAGAACCAGCAGACACTTGTACTATCCTTCATGTCCCTTGCAGCACCCTGGAGATGTAAGGGCCTCTGATCACCCAGAGCAACCTTTCCTTTTTCTCTGCATCTACCCATGACCAGGGACACAGGTCCTGGTTCCCACATGACCAACAATGCCCTGGAAAGAGATATAATGGTCCCCAGCCACCTGTGGACCTCACTCCTTCTTCCACCCCCCTTTCTAGATCCTTTTCAGGCTGAATCAGGACATCACCAAGGGCTTCAACTGCTCTTGTTGGGACTTTTCATGCCCAGCCACCTGGGAACTCAACCAGTACAAGACCAGTTTGGACACTTGCCACCTGCCCAGCCAAGAAAGCCTCAGGTAGAAACCTGTGGTCTCCTGATTGATCTAGAAAATTGAAAGGTAGAAGAACAACAATTTAAATTTTTTAATCTGATTTCTAAACCAGTCTCTTGACATTGGGGGCACCTGACTCATGTTTTTTGAAACTTTGGAGCAGGTAATATTGTGTGCAATACATTTTCTATTCCATACACAGAACTCCTCAAAGGGACTTACTTCCAGAGCCTCAAAGTATGACAATCTGAGGAACCTTTGCCTTTCCTATCATGGCATCCCCAAAACAGGGGCTTCATCCAGGTTGGTCTGAGAGATCTAGAATATTTATATCCTTCCCCTCAAGGCTGCTCAGTGTGGGAAAGGTTGAGTGTAAAAAAATATATATATATGGAATTGCACAAATTTCCCCCTCAAAGCTGGGATTCTTTAGAATTGTACCCCTGATTCACTTCTCCCTTCAGTCTTCTCCAACTAAAAGCATTATGCCAAGCCTTAGAACCAAAGAGCTAGCTTTTGCCACCCTCCTGTGACCTGGACAACACAGATTAGGCTAGGTTTTTTTTTTTTTTTGGTAGTACGCTCTGAGTGATCAGAGGCCATTACATCTCCAGGGAGATATGAAGGACATGTAGGACAGGACCAGTGTCTGCTGGTTCTGGGCTGATTGAGCTGAGTGACCAGGCACCAGTGTCTTATTTAGATTGAATTTCCTCACATTCAGTGTGGTTTATAGTAACTGATTCCAGTAAGAATTGTTTTTTGTTTTGGGGGTTGTTTGTGTCTTCAACTCATTCTAATTTGTTTCCCTGATGGATTTCAGAGGAATAGTTCTACCCATTGTCTCCTGTGGGCTTGGACTTCTCTAGAGTCCATCCTCTGCACTCCCCCAGGGCTTCTGTCTCATGGAATTGGGGATAGAACATAGTTCTCTTCAGGTTGGAAGGTGTTATAATTTAATTCCTGTATCTAGGGGCAAATAAGAGACTAGCCCAGTCTGACTGGGAGATGCAGTTACTCTGCAGAACACTAGCAGACTCAATCAATTTCACAACACAGCCTGCACAACCCCTCCCTCACACTTTATGGGATCCATTAATCTACTGCTCCCTCTGCACCAATCCCTAGCAGACAAAGCTCCTACTCTCTCCCAGACAAACTACCCAGCACCCACAAAGCACCTCTTCTTCCTCTGAACCAGAGCAGCTAGAACAACGTGTCTGTTTTCTTCATAATCTCGTATTATATTTTATTGGCATTTCAATGCAATTAGAAAAAGATCCCAGAACTACTACACCTAGCACCAGAAAATTCCCAGGAGCTCGTAGCACCATTTACCCAGCTCTCAGCAAAGGGCCAAACCTTTAAAGTTCCTTGGATTTAGGGATTTCTCTGAGATAATGAAAGATAATGAAATGAAGACAAGGCAGTCTGGATTTCTTGGAACCTAGGCCCTTTCAAAGAAAAGGTGTTTTAATGTAGCCAAAGGAAAAGTTATGCATCTAGGAACAAGGGATGCAGGCCATACCTACAGAATTGTGAACTCATGGAAAGAAGAGACTCTGAAAAGGATTTAGGGGTTATGGTGGACAAGCAACTCTGCATGATATTCTAGCAAAGCTTGAGATTCTGGCAAAAAAGGTCTAATGCAATCTTTGGTAGTATAGAGTAGAATGTAGAAGTTGGAAGATTTTTACCTCTTTATATGGCATTGATTAGAGCAATACTGGAATACTGCATGCTGTCCACATTTTTAAAATCATGTTGAAAAACTGAAGAGGGTGCAGAAAAGAGCCACAAAAATTATTCAAGGGATGGAGAAAATGTCTTACAGTGATGGACTTTTAAACAGCTTATTTGGTATAGTGTATCAAAAAGAAGTGAGAGGTGAGTTGATTACAAGGTATCAGTACCTTCACAGGCAGATACTTCTGGGTACTAAAGGGCTTGTTAATCTAGAGGAGAAAGGCATAACAAGAACCAATGGCTAAAAGCTGAGAAATAAGGTACACATTTTTAAGAGGAAAGGTGATTAACCATCGGAACAAACTACCAAGGATAATGGTGGATTATCCATTTCTTCATCTCTTGAAATCAAAACTGGATGTCTTTCTGGAGGATATACTTTAGTTACAGACAAGTTCTTGGGCTCAATGTCAGAGTAACCAGATGAAATTTGAATAGCTGTGATACACAGGAGGTCAGACTAGATGATATAATGGTGTCTTCTGGCCAATCCCTACATGCTCTCACTCACACGTCCTCTCTGCACAAAGAACATATCTGCTTCCAGGGGCAACTCTGAATCTTTTATTTTCTTCCTGTATTGATGTTAAATCTCTTTTACAGCATGTAATTTCCCTTTTCTCCTCTTTGACTTGCCCCTGTCTCTCTCTATGGCCATGTGACTCACCCAGGCACTCTGCTTCCACTTAACTGCTCAGGTCCTTCTGGGTAGCCAGGCCCAGGCTTCACCTCCTCCCAGGTACTGTGCTGACCTCAGAATTGACTTCACAATGCTTGGCTTTGCGTTGACATGGTGACATTGCAGTGTAGAACTGAGATGCTCTTTCTCCACTGTCTCTTTCCTCTCTCCCAAATTGACAGAGTAAATACTGCCTTTCTTTGATGGACAGTATTTTCCTAATGGATAGCGTTGAGGCAATTGCTTGCACAATCCCTGCTGCTTTCAACTTGGGAGCAGAAAAGTCTCTAGTTTCTCTCTCTCCACTGTCAACTTAGTTGCACAGTCATTCATCTGTGGGTATCTATTATGCTTTGTCTCCCACATTTTCTAACTGCAGATTGTGATCGCTGATCTATATGTTGCATGGTTCTGCTTTGTTTTCCGTATCTCATTGTTGTGAAGGCTCTGCTTGTGGTAAGGTTCCAGTTCTGGTCTTATAATGATGTTGTTCCTATTGATTTCTGATCTTTCCCACAGCAGGTACTTTAATGTCCTGGATTCACATTTTAAATGTTGAGTCCAAGATCAGTGATGCTAAGACTTGGGAGTATTACAGAATCTGTTCTATCTCAGCAGGCTATTCCTGTTTCAGTCATGGTCTGTCCCAGCATCAGTCCCGTCAGTGTGCCCCTGGCACTCAGCAGTGGGACAAGCCTTAATATCCCTGTTGAGTTAGGGATTTCTTCATCTAGCTTGCAAACAGGCATGCAACTTTGTCCTCCAAGAACCCCATGGCAGTTGCAAGCATAGCAAAGGGCATTTCCTGCAGCTGTTTGCATGGGGACTCATCTGGGTTCCTCTTAATTTCTTCCCCTGTTGCCTCTTGAATCTTTCTATTTGTTTGCTCTCCTTCAGTTTCCCCTGTGCCCATGAGACAGCACTCAGCTGCTATGATCCTAATGGGAGCGCTGAGCAGTCCCTTTTGGTGTGGTGCTAGACCTCAGCACCTCCCAGTGCTGGCCTCACATTGCTGAGTTTTGTGCTGCTAGGATGATATGGCAATACAGAGCTGATATGCTCTGCTGTATCTTTCCTTTTCCTCAGATTTGGCCAATAGTGTACAGGGATCGGATTAGTGTTCTGAGTCTCCTTTTCTTGCCTGGTTTGAACAGTGGTTATTCCTATATGTGGAATAGGAATATTGTTAGTACGGGTGATACCTGCTGGTGAAAAGGTTGTTGAAATCCAGTTGTTTTACTGCACCCACTTACAATTTGCCAGGTTCCTCGTGATATTCCAATTTTTGCATCAAAAGGTCAATTCATTCTACTGGTTTCAGATCCTCTTGCTTTGACTAGACAGGCTGGATCTGATTTCTTCCGTTTACACTGGTGTAAATCATAAGTAACTGTATGAATATACATAGGGCCCTACCAGTTTCACAGCCATGAAAAACATGTCACAGACCATGGAATAAACCCTTTCCTGTGAAATCTGATCTCTCCCTTGCTGCTGGGAGTGCCCCAGTCATGGACTCCTAGTTGCTAGTCCTGGCCGGGATGGGGAGGGACAGGACTTGTCCTTCCCCTGTATGTCTGCCATAGGTGAGGAGATCATTTCTGCACTGCAGCAACCCTGGAGCTGGGCTTGGAGCGCCCGTGCTCAGCGCTTCTGCTCCCTTTCTCTCCCCCACCCCCCAGTGGCTCCTACTGGGGCTTGGGCCACCTGGGCTCAGGGCTCCTCATCCCTGGTGGCTCCTGGCACCATTTTTCTGGGGGGCCCCAAATTGGCTGGGGCCCCTGGGCATTGGCTGGGACTAGCAGCTAGGAGCACTCAGCTGGGTGCACTCCAGCAGCATGGGGGAGATCAGACCCACTTCCAGGAACCTCCTGCACCTGCAGGAAGCTTTGTGGCTGCTGCCTTCAGACCCCAGGTCTGAAGGCAGCACACAAGTGATGATAGCAATCCTAGACCTCTCTACAACAGCTTTGTGACATCCCCCATTCCCCCACCCATGATCCCCTTTTGGGTCAGGGCCCCCAGTGTTTACAACACTGTGAAATTTCAGATGTAAACATCAGAAATTGTGAAATTGACCAATTAAAAAACTCTCTGGCCATAAAATTGACCAAAATGGAACATGAATTTGGTAGGGCCCTAGATATATACGAGATTGCACTTGTGTAAAATTTGTGTGAAGGAAGACTAAGGCTTAAAAATCTAGCACTTTGTGGCAGAGGGAGTGTTACAAACTAGAGATACATATATTGTAAAAGCACTTTTGTTGTCCATTTGTATCTAGTTTAGAAAGTGACATTTTCCACAGATGTTGATGAGATGAGGCATGTGGTTGCACAGCCCGTATCTTTGGAAAGGGCATGAGGTATCACTCTATCTATTGTCCTTAATGAAAAGAAGAGGTTTAACTTCTAAACCATCCACATGGGGAAATGAAGATGACATTGATATGAATCACTCAGGTCATATCAGCAAAAGCAAGGGCTGAAATAAATACCCCCAATCCCAACACCTGCCCTTTCTTTGCAATGCTGAAAAGGATGGAGGAGAGTAGACCTCATTGTTAACTCTTAGTCAAATTAGTGTTCTCAGAATTTTTATCTTGAGGTCTGGAATCCTGTCATAAAGAATAGCCATTGAGGGAGCAGGGCTATCAGGGACCTCAGTAGGTTTGCTAAGTATGTTTTTAGGATAAACAGAATAGCCATCCCATCTTGAGATGTTGGCGATAGTCTCCCTTTCTAACCAGGGAATGCTTATTGATAAATCCATGCATCTAAAGAGGACTGAGACAGTGGAGCTAAGTAGGATATAAGTCACCTTTGTACCCTCCTAATCCTGGGTCCCAGGGGATGGAGTGGCCACTGCTGTAACTGAGGCAGGCCTGGGTGCCTATCTAAGTTTAGGGCAGTTTGGGGAGTCTGCCACATGGGCTGCAATGCTACGCAGAATTTCCATTATGGCATGTGCTGTGGACCTGCTCCTACCACTCCTTTCACCCGGCACAGCTCCTACACCAGGGCTTTTGAATAGGTTCTTGAAGGTGCCACTGCGGGAATTCAACCCCAGCCTGAAATGAGGCTTTTAAGGCCTTTTTTGTGGCATAAAAGGAACAGAGCAGCATCTCTCATGCTGCTGCTCAGCATGCACGTGGAGACTTTGCTCCACCCATTTGCACTTTGCTCCATCCTTTAGCATGAAGCAGATTTCTTCCCACAGTGAAACTGTATGTGTGTGTGTAAATGTATAGGATAGGAGAATAGAGAAGTGCAGGGCTATGGACTGGCCCATTTGAGCAATTTGCTCACTGGGGGAGGCAAGCAGTCCCTGTCTACATTTTCAATATGTTAGGTGATACTGGGATGAAGGCTCTCTGTAGTGCAGGCAATGTGGGAGCTTGTTTGTTCTTTCTTGCTTGTCTTGGCTGTGACCATCCCTCATGTTGCTAGAGATGTGAACGTGTTCTCTCTTGAACCTCCTAGCTGTAATCTTGTTCAAGGATGTCCAAATTGTTTAGGCAAATGTAATTTAAAGGGTTTAATCCCCACTGGCCATCTGTATCATCCAATCTCCAATGGAATTTGTGCTAATAGATCCTCTCATATGTTCCCCCCACCATTAAATTACTTGTTTTTTTTTTTTTTTTTAAAGAAGTAGAAACTCACTGGTAAAATCCAAGTAAAAAATCTAAGCACTGTTGAAATCAATGGGAGTATTGCTAGTTGGGGCCAGGATTTCACCCTAAGGCCTGGTCTACACTACGAGGTTAGTTCGAATTTAGTGGCATTAGGTCGATTTTTATAATGAATGCATCTACACAACCAACCCCGTTCCGCCGACCTAAACGGCCCTTAAAATTGACTATTGTACTCCTCCCTGAAGAGGGGAGTAGTCCTAAAATCGACCTTCCTGGGTCGAATTTGGGGTAGTATAGATGCAGCGCTCTGCAATTCAATGGTATTGGCCTCTGGGAGCTATCCCAGAGTGCTCCAATGTGACCGCTCTGGACAGCACTTTCAGCTTCGATGCACTAGCCAGGTACACAGGAAAAGCACTGGGAACTTTTGAATTTCATTTCCTGTTTGGTCAGTGCGGCGAGCTCAGGAGAACAAGTGACCATGCAGTCCCAGAATCGCAAACGAGCTCCAGCATGGAGCAAACTGGAGACCCTGGGTCTGATTGCTGTATGGGGAGAAGAATCTGTGCAAGCAGAACTCCAATCCAGCAGAAAAAATGCTGATATGTATGCCAAAATTGCACAGGGCATGGTGGAGAGAGGCTACACCAGGAATGCACAGCAGTGCCATGTGAAAATTAAGTTGCTCAGGCAAGCCTACCAAAAGACAGAGGAGGCAAACGGTCACTCCGGGTCAGAGCCCCAGACATGCTGCTTCCATTATCAGCTGCATGTCCTTCCAGGTGACCCTACCAATACCCCAACACTCTCCGTTGAGACACCAGCAAGGTGGCAGCCTCACGCAACACAGATGAGGATTTTGTGGATGAGGAAGAGGAGGAGGAGAATGCGCAACAGGCAAGCGGAGAATCCGTTCTCCCCGGCAGCCAGGACCTTTTCCTCACCCTGGAGCTAATACCCTCCCACGGCCTATTGTTCCCAGGCCCTGATGGCGGAGAAGGCACCTCTGGTGGGTGCACATTTGTAACGACACTTCAGGGGCTAAAAGCAATTGTTTTTAATGTTTGATTTGCCCTGGACAATTGGGATGCATTCGTGGCCAGTACAGCTAATGGAAAAGTTTGTTTACGTGTCTGGGGATGGAGCGGGGATCCTTCAGGGACATCTCCATGAAGCTCTCCTGGAGGTACTCTGAAAGCCTTTGCGGAAGGTTTCTGAGGAGGGCTGCCTTATTTTGTCCTCCCGGTAGGACACTTTACCACACCAAGCCAGTAACAAGTGGTCTGGAATCATTGCAGCACAAAGCATGGCAGTGAATGGTCCTGGGTTTTGGTCGCATTCATGCAACATTCGGCCTTTATCTTTCTGCGTCAGCCTCAGGAGAGTGATATCATTCATGGTCACCTGGCTGAAATAGGGGAAGTTTTGTAAGGGAACAGTAATCCACTCTGTTTGGTGATCCTTGACACATTAGACTCCAGGCATGCTGGGCTGTTTGCACTTTACTAAAAGGGATCATCCTGGAGAATAGCCATTTGAAAGGGGGCGGGGGTTGTGCTGCACATCCAGCCCGAAACTGCAGCCCCTCCTTTTAAACAGCAAACACAACCAGCATTGGTTGCTATTGGAAAGGAGGGCGCTGCAGTTTGAAACCATTCCCACATGTTATGAACGCGGAAGAAGCCAATCCCACACAGTCTTTTGCTTACTATGGCTGCTTGCAATCCGAATTCTGTTGCCCAGTTATGTGTGATGTCACCATACCAGCAGGTGCTCAATATAAAAGGCAAAATGCGACTTTGTACCTAAAGCATATGTGCTGCCTGCTGTGAATTGCTTGATTCACTGTGAAAGAGTCTCCCTTTTGTTCTCAGAAATGTATCATCTTAAATTTTACTCTTCCTTTTTATCTACCCCCAGGTGCAAATGTTTCTACGCTCCCCCTATCATCTCCTTCCCTGACATTATCGCAGATTAGAAGGCAAAAAAAATGCACTCGCGATGACATGTTTTCAGAGCTCATGCTATCCTCCCGCACTGATAGGGCACAGCTGAATGCATGGAGGCATTTGGTGGCAGAGGCCCGGAAAGCATACAGTGACCGTGATCGAAACACACAGGAGGAGATGCTGAGGCTAATGGGGGAGCAAACGAACATGATGAGGCGTCTGGTGGAGCTGCAGGAAAGGCTGCAGCGGTGCTCTGTAGTCTAGTTGCCATTGTTGAACCACCTGCCCAAGTTCCATATCCTCCTCACCTTGATGCCCAAAAACGCGGGGGTGGGGGTGGGGAAAGGGGAGAGGCTCCGGGCACTCTGCCACTCAACTCCAGGATATGGCCCAAGCAACAGAAGGCTGTCATTCAAACAGCTTTGATTTTTAGTGTGGCTACAATCAGCAATGTGGCCTTGTCCTTCCCTCCTCCCCCATCCCACTCTGTTATCAAACCCTTTGTACACCCGGGCTTCCTTTTACTAGTCAGCGTTGCCAGTGATCTCAAGTTTTTTTTTTAATAAATAAAGAATGAATGGATTGAGAACAATAGGGACTTTATTTCCTGTGCCAGCTGTGGTCAAAGGGGGGAGGGGGATTGACTTACAAGGAAGTACATTCACCAAAGGGGGCGGCTTTGCATCATGGACAAACACACACAACTGTCACACTGTAGCCTGGTGAGTCATTAAACTGTTTTTCAAAGCCTCTCTGATGTGCAGCGCACCTTGCTGTGCTCTTCTAATCGCCCTGGTGTCTGGCTGTTCAAAATTGGCCTACAGGTGATCTGCCTCAACCTCCCACCCCGCCATAAACGTCTTCCCCCTTACTCTCACAGATATTATGGAGTACACAGCAAGCAGCAATAACAATGGGAATATTGCTTTCGCTGAGGTCTAACCTACTCAGCAAACTCCACCAGCGCCCTTTTAAATGCCGAAAGGCACATTTTACCACCATTCTGCACTTGCTCAGCCTATAGTTGAACTGCTCCTTACTGCTGTCCAGGCTGCCTGTGTACAGCTTCATGAGTCTGGGAAGAAAGTCCCTTCTTGCAGCTTTCCGAACAGCCCAGAGTTCCAAAAGATGCGAGTGTCATGCACCTTTCCTGACCATCCCACATTGATGTAGGTGAAACAGCCCTTGTAATCCACCAGTGCTTGCAACACCCGTGAGAATTTATGTACCCCTTGTGGTTTATGTACTCTTTGACAAGGTTGTCCGGTGCCGAGATAGGGATATGCGTTCGGTCTATCGCCCCACCACAGTTAGGGAAACCCATTGCAGCAAAGCCATCCACTATGCCCTGCACATTTCCCAGAGTCACTACCCTTCTTAGCAGAAGGGTATTGATTGCCCTGGCTATTTGGATCACAGCAGCCCCCATGGTAGATTTGCCCACTCCGGATGGTTTCCTGACTGACCCGTAGCAGTCAGGCATTGCAAGCTTCCACAGAGCTATCACCACTCGCTTCTCAACTGTCAGGGCAGGTCTCATCTGGGTATTCCTGTGCATCAGGGCGGGGGAAAGCAACTCACAAAGTTCCAGGAAAGTGGCCTTATGCATGCAAAAGTTTTGCAGCCACTGGGAATCATCCCATACCTGCAACACTATGCAGTTCCACCAGTCTGTGCTTGTTTGCTAGGCCCAGAATCAGCGTTCCACTGTATCAACATGTCCCAATGCCACCATGATACCCCAATTGCCACATCCCATGCTTTCACGAACATCTGTGTCCATGTCCTCCTCATACTGGCGGCTCCTACCTAGGCTCTGCACATACCGCAGGATAATGTGCGAGGTGTTTGCAATGCTTACAAAAGCAGTGTACAGCTGAGTGGGCTTCATGCTTGGATAACCCAAGAAAAAAGTCACAAAATGATTGTTTGCTGTTGCTTCCAAGGAGGAAAGGAGGAGGGGAGACAGACGACATGTACTTGAAATCACTCCCGACAATGTTTTTGCCCCATCAGGCATTGGGAGCTTAACCCAGAATTCCAATGGGCAGCAGGGACTGTGGGATAGCTACCCACAGTGTATCACTCTGTGAATCGATGCTAGCCACGGTAGTGAGGATGCATTCCGCTGACCTAAAGCGTGCCCTAAGTGTTGGGCTTAAAGTTGTCAGAGTTGCAGAAATCAGAAGAAAGGGTGAAATGAAGCCTTTATCAACCCTTCGTTGTCCAGATCCTGATGGCAGGAACAGGTAATCACCTGGTTGAGATCAAACAAATAGGAAAGAAAAACACCAAGCCCTGATCCAAAATTTGAACCAAAGTTTTCTAGGGGCTGAGCATTTTTCATTTTCTCATTACTTCGCAATTCCTGCTCTGAACTGCAAGTTATTAAACTCTCCTCACAATGGCTGTTTTCATGGCATGTCCAATCTAATAGGATGCTAGAAATAGTGGAAACTTGACAAAAAATCTTTTTCATAAAAGACCCAGTTTTGTAGACCTAGAAGATTTAGAGGATCTGGATACACATCCAAACTTTTGGGTAATTATCTGAACCAAAGCTTGCCTGTCAAAGACCAAATGAATAGGGCCCTACGAAACTAACGGCCATGAAAAACATGTCACAGACCATGAAATCTGGTCTCCCCATGTGAAAGCTGGCCTTTTGTGTGCTTTTACCCTTGCTTCTACATGGAGATCAATATTTCTCAAATTGGGGGTCCTGACCCAAAAGGGAGTTGCAGGGGGATTGCTGTATTGCCTCCCTTACTTCTGCACTGATGCCTTCAGAGCTGGGCAGCCGGAGAGTGGCGGCTGCTGACTGAGGATCCAGCTCTGCCGGCAGCATCACAGAAATAAGGGAAGCAATACCATATCATGCCATCATTACTTCTGCACTGCTGCTGGTGGTGGCTCTGCCTTCAGAGCTGGGCTCCAGGCCAGCAGCTGCCACTCTCCAGTTGCCCAGCTCTGAAGGCACTGCCACCGCCAGCAGCAGTGCAGAAGAAGTGTAGCAGTACTGCAACCCCCACTCCAATAACCTTGCAACCACAGCTCCCTTTTGGATCAGGACCCCTACAATTACACCACCATGAAAATCCAGGTTTAAATAGCTGAAATCATGAAATTTACTATTTTAAAAATCCTATGACTGTGAAATTGACCAAAATAGGCCGTGAATGTGGTAGGGACCCTACAAATGAGATATAAGATTGTTCACCACTCAAAACCTCAATGACTACGTAGCCATCTTGGGGGGTCACTTTAAGAACAGAAATTTAGCCTTAAACCTGAATTTCCTGACTTTAAGACATACCCATTAAAGTCTCAGTATCTAGACAAAATTGCCATTGACTTAAATTAAATGGGCTATGGGGTTTAATTTTAAAAGCAGAGAGCAAGTTTTATTAACGTGAAACCATTTGATGCTTTGAAAGTGTGGGTGATAAATATTGTTATAACCACAGTTGCCGACTTTCATGCGGTAAATAAGCACCCCAACTCTCACAATAAGCCAAAAAGTCAAGCTAATCCCATTTCAAAACCAGGCCAAACAAGCCAATTCCTAAGAACCCCAACACTCTATGAGTAGATCCCCCCGACGTGCAGTCTGGGACTGTGGTGGGCTCGCTGTGCACCCCTGACTCTTTCCCTTGCACCTGCTTGCCCCCCTAGCCCCTGCTTGCTGGGAGCTGATCAAAAAAAAAAAAAAAAAAAACCAACGAGCTACAAGCCCAACAAGCTATAAGCCAAAAACAAGCCCAATTTATGTATTTTTTCCCCCCGGGTTTGGCATGTCTGGTTATAATTTAAGATTTTCTATGTGAAGTTGAATTCCAAATATCCCTCCGTGCTTTCTACCACTTAGCCAGAACTGTGGGGTACTGATGAAATCAATGCTAACGCATTTTTTAGGATGGAATCTTAAAAAAAAAAAAAAAAAGTATCTAAATGTTGTCTGCAAATTGAAATACAGTAGTAGTATTTAATAGCACACATGGTGGTTGCATGAGATGTATTACGTTGCTCTCACATCTCCACCAAAGTAGAATCAAATTCCAATGACTATGAACCATCTTTCTCCATAGTGTGGCCAACTTAAGGTTTCCTATGAACAAAGGCTGCTGGTAGTGAGTAGTGCAGAAGTTTTCTTCTGTGGTCTCCTGTCCATTAACAATCTACAAGAGCGGACACTGTCTAACTCAATTATTTGTGACCTGGGGCAGATTTAATTCAATTCCACAGTGGCAGAGAACCAAGTGTTAGAGACCAATGAACCATTTAGTCCCACGGAAAAAACGCCCTTGTGTGATTATTATTTGAGGAGGGACAGGGCCTGATTTTGTGGTGCTTGGCAAACACACTTGCATGAATTTAGTCAGGGTTCATTCGATCATTGACAAGGCAAACTAAGAAAGCTGTTACCAAAGGAGTTTCATAGGAGGAAATAGAAATGGTAATTATTTTAAAATACAGGGTTTAAAATCTTCTATGCTCACTTTTAAGGATCTCTGTAGATCATCTCTGTATATTTTCTTCAGATTGGCATATACATAGTATGCTGATTGTGGAAAAACATTAACAGCTGTAAAAATTGAATGGATTTTAAACACCATATGATCTAACTGTGAGAGAAATTTTCTACCAAATGTGAATGGAATTATACAAGGGGAAAAAAAACCCTTCAAAATGTTAACAGTAATAACTAAACCTGTCATTGATTAATATAGCATGTTTCATTTTAAATAGGTAGTGGCATGGGAGAAGTGAAATGAAATAGACCAGTTGAAACACATCTAAACTATTAATCATTTTCAGACTTGTCAAATTCAAAACAAATTGCTGATGGATTTAAGGAAAAATAAACGAATCCTCGATCAGGTGGTTTTGATTCCTTACATTCAAAATAACAATCACACTACTGTACGTTTGTTATATTCAAATAAAGAAATGAAAGCAAAGAGAAGATACCTTAGTTTTTCAAATAATTTTTGCTCTTTTATTTTCATGTAGATTTGTTATGAGGCTTGAACTGCTTTGTTTTTTTAAAACTGGAATTAATGGTAAAGTTCAAAACAGATGCAGACCTAAATAGCAGAGGATGTTATTTTTGGGGACTTCTCAGAACTATGGAGAAAGAAAATGTCACTTGACTTGAAGTTAGCTCTTAAGTATAGTGAATAGGCAACACTTAATTCACTCAGCAAGTATTTCCTCCTTATGATGAGTAGCTGAGTTTTTCCTTGAAGTGTTTTACCTTTGCTCTAGGTTTCCCACTTCGAGTATTTCCTTTATACTGTGACTCTGCAGTTCTTTGGTAAAGATGACATCAGTATAGAAATGGAGTGGGGTGGGTGACGCCATTCTTTCTCACCTTCTACATTTTCACCTATGATTAGTGGGGTAGAGGAAAGGATGTTATTGATGGTTTATCAGAAATTTATAAGGGCATCCCATTAATGAAGCAATGTACTCTGGATGCTATTTGAATATATAAATGATGCAGGTCTTTTGGGACAGTCTTTTGTGGACTAGGCCCCAACTGAATAATGAATTTAAATACTAACTTTATCTATTCCTATTCAGCAAAATATTGAAGTATTCAAGTCCCATTGATTTTATTGCTTGTGCTTTACTGAGTAGGGATGGACTGTTGAATAGGGGCCTAAAGGCCTGATCCTGCATCAGTTGAAATCACTGGCAGAGCTCCCATTAACTCTAGCAGTGAAGGCTCAAATTCTAATACCATAAGATTAACACAATCAATTAAGGGTTTGAGTTCATCTGCCTTTAATGTCCTTATTTGGGAAAAAATAAATGAGAAAAGAGAATACATAACCAAGAGGAAAAATCAGATAATAATTAATACTCCCGGAAACTTTTTGAAACCAGAGGTTAGGCCAATAATTATTAGCCATTTCTCCTCATTCCTAAATTGTGAAACAAAAGGATCAGTTACTGATCATTCTGAATTTACTTATTAGCTTCCTTCTACATTCCTTTGCTCTGCAGTATCTTGAGAATATTCTGAACCACTGTGTCTTGGGTGGTCATCTTCACCCATAACTCTATTGTGGTGTGGTGGCCTTTAAGAGGGATTAGTGGAACTGTTACCCACCAGCAGAAAGTAAATCAAATGCTAGTGGAAATCCCTCCGGAGAAAATGTATTTAATTTGTGAAATATTCTCACCATTAAGCCCCCTTCTCCCTCCAAAAAAGCTTGGAAATCTTAGATACTTAAGTAACCCAATTCCACTGAGTTGGACAGTGAATGAGTTAGTGATTTTGCGGTTTGACCCTCATATGGTACATCAATCATGGAATAGTTCTTTCTCTTTGGGTCCAAGTAAAACCACTACTTCCCACGCAACATGTCATTACCATCACAATAGGATCTGCTCAGTAATAGCATTTGGAATGGATCTTTAAATTTAAAGTACTGTTTGAAATCAAAGCTTCCTTCCTGTTGCAACTTAGCTTTAAAACAGACTTCTAGTAATCTTGGAAAATATAATTTTCTCTTCTTTCACCCTGTTTGGTTTTTGGTTTCATTGCGTTGTAAACCAGTTTTTTCCTTTCTCTTTGCCTTTAACAAGAAAACAGATTTTCCAAGATTCTGCTATAATTTTAAATTTAAGAAAAAAAATTCACTATGAGTTTGAGTGGCTCCTATATCTCCATAATGTGCCCGTATATTGGAACTACAAACTGTACTGGTCTCCAAGCCTCATTTAAATGATTAACTCAAATAAGAAATAAATCCTGAAGAACTAGTTTGTAAGTAGCATCTGGGTTTGACTGAAATCCATAGCAAGGAAGGAAAATGCAGAGAAGTAATGCTGAAACTGAACCCATTGTGTATTGGTACATGCTGGCAAATAGTGTATGCTCAGAATACATTCTGTTGGGCCAGCATACTAAACTAGGATTCCCTCTTTCCTTTATTATTCTTATTGAGACATTAGCTGCTAAGATTTGCTCTCAGCTGTTCTAGGACTGATGTTGCAAGAGAATGTTTATAATCTTTTATTATATATTCTCTGGCTATTATTTATCACAGATTATTAAGAAGGCACCCATCACTCTCTGATATCTTGGTGGTCCACTGCATAATGGAAAAGGGTTGTATTTCTTAATTAAAAAGGATAGAAATTTCCTTCCTTTCCACTTCGACAGCTGTGTTCCTAAGAGGCATTACATTCCTGTTGGGCTTTTGGGAAAATGAGCTACAGTGACTCCATCATTCAGATATTAGGAGGGAGCAGGTCTGTTCAAAGAGGTGACTCTTGTCATGTCTTAAAAGTGGCTCAGCCTGATGGTCAGCTGGCATAGATTCCAAAGGTGAGGAGTCTGTCTTGAGTACATCCAGGCCCTGTGAGTTCAAAACTGGGATCTATTACAGGGGTGGGCAAACTTTTTGGCCCGAGGGCCACATCGGGGTTCCAAAACTGTATGGAGGGCTGGGTAGGGAAGACTGTGCCTCCCCAAACAGCCTGGCCTCTGCCCCCTATCACCCCCTCCCACTTCCTGCCCCCTGACTGCCCCCCTCAGAACACACCACCCATCCAACCCCCCCTGCTCCTTGTCCCCTGACCGCCCCCTCCCAGGATCCCTCGCCCTTAACCCCCCCGGGACCCTACCCCTATCCAATCGCCCCTGCTCCCTGTCCCCTGACTGCCCCGACCCCTATCCACACCCCTGTCAGCGAGCTGAGGCTGCGGGGGAGGGGGAACATCAGGGGAGAGTCCTGGGGTTAGCATCCCTGGCCAGGAGCTCAAGGGCCAGGCAGGATGGTCCTGCTTGTAGTTTGCCCACCTCTGATCTTTTAGATAAAACCAAATTCAGCTGACGTTGTGGGGAGAAGAGAGAGCGGTGGGTGGTATTTGAAATAGTTTGAGTTAAATCTGTGGTGGATTTTCATAGGTAAATTTCAGGACCTCAAAATCAATTTGGAATTAGAATAACAATTAGCATTGATTGCAGAGCATAGGAGCAATGTGCTGTCATTGGTCTGCCTAGCCAGAAAGTAGGTAGCTGGTTTTTAACACTTTTGTTTCCAATTGGCTTTCCCAGACACACCCAGGTACACAGACACACCCAGTGTGGCACTAGTCTAGCCTGGAGCCGATGAGAGTATGGAAATACTGTAGCTAAATCCACATTTTAGAGAAAAGTGCACCATGTCCATACTAGCTGAAAATGGGGCGGGGGTGGGGGGTGGGGAAGGTATTTCCAGTGACTGTGCCATCTGGGCATCCAGGAGCAGAACTGGGTCAAGTATGATTCTAAAACTACGCATCCTGCGGTCACAACAATGGGAGGGCAAATACTCTTAACTGTGGGACAGGCAACAACTATTGCTCGTTCTTCAAAATCCTTCCACCCCCATCAGTCATTAACTCCTTTTACCTTGTTTGCCATTCCTGTTCTCTGTGGTAAATTCATATTCCTTAATAGAGGAATAAAACATTATTTGGGAGTATTGCCACTCTCCCAGTTTTTGCCATCTATCTTTTTCCAAGTCTGGAATTTATGTGGCCTCGAATAACTGCTGTCCTGAAGTACCTAAGACACTGCCTTATTTCCCAGGATTTTCTCTGTTTAATTCCTGGAATACAGACTAACCTAGATCATTTGAGGGGGAAAAACAATTCTTTTCTGTGAAGAAAATTTAAATGAATTTCTCCTCAGGAATGACAGGTTAGCTACTAATGTCCTTTTCCATGGCATTAAATAAATCGAACTATTTCAGATACCACCCACCTCTCTCTCGTCTCCTCACAACGTCAGCTGAATTTGGTGGGGAAGTATTATCTAATAGATCAGAGATGGGCAAAATTTTGGTGTTAATGGCATGGGGCATGACAGGGTAGTTCATGCCTGCCTGCTGCTGTTTGACTGAAATTGCCTTATATGACTGGATTAACAGGACAATAGCACATCTGTTTATAGCTATCCCTTATAATAGAATAAATGAAAAACAGGCTATTGTCATGCAAATTGATGCACTAGTGCTGATGCCTGTGCTGCTGCAGCATCTCATTGGCATCAGTGGGACTTTGAAAAGGTGCAGAGGTCTACACTAGAATATCTAGTTAGTCAGGATCTATATTTGCATTTTCTGGTGGGTTCTGTTTGTGGGTATTTCAATGATATTACTAGCCTTCCTCATGCAAGTTGCCCGATAGCAGCAGTTTCTGTCCCTATAGTACTGTCTCTTCTAGGGGGATACGTAGTTATTTATCCCCCACCATTCAAAGGAACCTAAAAGTTAGGTCCAACTCCCAATGAATTCCAATGGGATTTTAGTATCTTAACTCCTTTAGAATCCTTTGAGAATCTCAGCCTTCACCAGTGTTGCCAACTGTCTAATGACAGAAACCCGAACACCATTGACCTGACCCTTCCCCAAGGCCACTCCCCTACCCTACCCCTTCTTCAAGGCCCCACCCCTGCTCACTCCAGCCCCCCCTCCCTCAGTCACTTGCTCTCCCCCACCCTCACTCACTTTCACTGGGCTGGGGCAGGGGGTTGGGGTGTGGGTGGGGGTGCAGGCTCTGGGATTGGGGGGGAACGAGGGGTTCGGAGTGTGGGAGAGGGCTCTGGGCTAAGCATGGGGCAGAGGGTTGGAGTGCAGTAGAGGGTGCGGGCTCTGGGAGGGAGTCTGGGTCAGGAGGGGGTGTGGGATGTGGCCTCTGGGAGGGAGTTTGGGTGCAGGGGAGTGTTGGCCTCTGGGAGGGAGTTGGGTGTGGGCAAT
This sequence comes from Chrysemys picta bellii, assembly GCF_011386835.1. Classification (NCBI taxonomy): domain Eukaryota; kingdom Metazoa; phylum Chordata; order Testudines; family Emydidae; genus Chrysemys; species Chrysemys picta. The sequence continues at coordinate 97,251,515 of NC_088792.1, forward strand.
GGATTGGGGCAGGGGGTTGGAGTGTGGGAGGGGGTGCAGACTCTGGGCTGGCAGATGGGGCTGAGGGGTTTGGAGTGTGGGAGGGGGCTCTGGGCTGAGCCTAGGGCAGGGGGTTAGGATGCAAGAGGGGGTGCGGGCTCTGGGAGGGAGTTTGGGTGCAGGAGGTGGTGCGGGGTGCAGGCTCTGAGCTGGGGTTGGGGGGCGGGAGGGCATGAGGGGGACGGCGTTTACCTCGGGTTGCTTCTGCAAGTGACTGGCACATCCCTCTAGCAGTGGCTCCTAGGCGGGAGGGCCAGGGCTCTCCGTGCACTGCCCCTGCCCATAGGGACCGCCCCCACAGCTCCCATTGGCTGCAGTTCCCAGCCAGTGGGAACTGCGGAGTCCCCATTCGGGGTGGGGGCAGCATGCAGAGAACCTCTGCCCTCCCCCACAGGGGCCACAGGTATATTCCATCCACTTCTGGGATCGGCACGGGACCGGGGCAGGCAGGGACCCTGCCTTAGCGCCGCTGGACTTCTAGCTGCCTAAAATCTCCCGGATTGGCTTTAGTAGCCTCTGGAAGATAGGGCCTGATTCCAGGACACTCCCGGTGAAACTGGGAGGGTTGACAACCCTACTCAAGCGCCTAAGTATGGAATTAGGAGCCTAGCTTTAGACATAAATCTGAAAATTTTGGCTTTGTTCTCAAAATCTTGAAGTCCTTCTGAAGGTTTCAAATGTACAAACTTGAGTGACAGTTACCTTTTCTAGGGAACATTCCTTCCCCAATGTAAAGTTTAATGGAAGAATCAAAATGGCAGGCTGCAGAGTTTGAAATCAAGCCATATATAGTGAACAGCATGTACCATTTTTAATACCAGTAATAATTCTGTGAGATCTAGTACTCTGTGTGATTTAATGCAATCAGGAAATGATACGTAACTTAATATATAAGACAGGAGTTCCACGGACTTTGCCATAGTTTTATCCAAGGCTTTATAACAGCTAGTAGGATACAGTAACTTTGCTTTGCACATTCTTTCATGGTTATCAATATTTTAGTGAGGCCACTTTTTCCTTTATAGTGGGGGTGGGGATGGAGAAATTGCAATGCATGGTGAATTCAAATGAATTTATTGTTAACTGAAAATATGTAACAGTTGCATTATAACATAAGCATTCATTAATGCCCCAATTACTGATTCATATCTGACATAGATGGGCACAAAGACACTGATGATAATGCAAACGTGTTTCAAATCGCAGTGAGCATCTGAGTTGGCTTTAAGTTCTAGTGTTTATGAAATATAACTGATTAGAGCGGTTGAGGCATTGCCAATAGCTGAACTCTGTTAGAGGTTGAAAAGCTTGATATATAATTAGATGAATTTAGTCCACACTAACAAAAAGAACTCCAGAGATAACTTAGGACCTCATCCTGCACACGCTATTGTGTTCAATTGCTTACTACTGTAAATAGACCCATTGATGTCAGTGGGTGAATCTATGTACATGCTGCTTATATAGACCCATCCCTGTAGTATCTCAATTCTTTACAATCGTTAATGATATTTTCCTATCGACAGTCCTGCAAGATTTGATTGTTTTTATTTATTTATTCACAGTTTGAAAATACATCATTAGGTGTGATAGAGTATTCTTACTGTGCCCAATTTACAGATGAGATACTGAGGCATAGAGAGATTGTGAGTTGCCTGGGGTCTCCCAGGAAATCTGTTGCCAAGCTGGGAATTTAACCTGTTTCTCCTCAGTACCAGTACAGAAACCACAAGACAATTCTGATAGCAAGCACCACAATTCATAGCATTTTTGGTATTGAACCTGTAAAATATTATCTCCTTGTGCCACCTGAATTCATTTCTGCGTGGTGAAGTCTGGCCCTATATAAAACTTTAATAGAGGAAGGAGAGAGAGAGTTTTGTGGTCGAAGGTCTGGCCTAGGAGTTGGATTGTCTGCATTTTGTTTCCTGGATCTTCAACAGACTTCATGAATGACCTTGGATAGGTTAATCAACCTTCCTTAGTTTCCCATCTGAAAAATGAGGTTGATAATGCTTCTCTAATAGGGATATTGTGGGGCTTAATTAATGTGTCTGTGTAGCCCTTTGAGATCTTCAGGTGAAGTTGCTGTAGAAATGAAGCTTATTATTTTTAATGTATTGTGATTGCCCAAAGCTTGGATCCAGGACCACACAGATCTTTGGGAGTTTGAAACTGGGTCTGAATTTCACACAGCTTGGTAAATGAAACTAATTACTCAGAGGATTTACATCAATAAAATGGAAGAATATTTGATTAGGAAAAAGAATCTTCGGAACTGTTTTATTGTAATTCTTTTGCTGACAGTATTTGTAAATAATTGCCAGGTTCTGAATTTTAATTTTGTATTTGTATGATTGCATGTATTAAAATACACAATCTTCAGTTTCTGCTTTGAGCACATGCTTGGGTTTTTTGTTTTGTTTTGTTTTTAGAGGTTTGTGTGTTTGGAAGGGGTGCTAAATGTAACTCAATGGGGGGAAAAAGCATAAAATATATTTTTTTCTGACTTTAAGAATTAATTGCCATTTGGTGCTGTAAGAGCAGACCTCAGTGAATAAATAGTATTATTGGTGAAAAGACAATTCCATCATCATTAATTTAACACCATCTTAATGCATAGATATTCTGGCAACATTCCTCTGACTCCTACTTCTGTTCCAGGGCTTAACTCTGACTAGCATAAATGCTATTTAAGTCATAGTAAATTAGATATTGTGAAGTCTAACTTCTGCCTGTTCTTCTGCAAGAAGTTTATGGTTCAATCCTGCCCTGATTGGAAACAGCTGGTATTATAGGGGTATCAGTGCTTTGCCAACTACACATCCAGCATAAGAGACAAACTGCTGTGAAAAAACAGACTTGCTCTCAGTGAGACACTTGAGCACATGTATGTTGTTTCCCATCTGAGCAGGCATACTTTGTACAGTTGAGCTTCTGCAGGACAGTACTTGGTTCCTGCTAACAGACTATGTCCTCTCTCACTTCAAGCCTATCCATACCCACCACAAATTGAAGGGATGGCCAAGCTTCAAGTGAGCAAGAAGATATACTATCAATGCAGTGTTGTGCACCATGCTGCTGTGTGCACCCGTCTCCCTGTATCATGCAGAACTCCCAGCTACATTATCTTTCATCCTTGCACATCACCTCAGATAAGGGCAGGATTTAGCCCCTTAATGGGTACCTTGTGATACATGGAGGGAAGGGAATCTTATGTTTTTGCTAGGTAAGACTAAATGCTCATTGTTTTTAACAGCATTCTCATTTGTCTACAAAATGAAAAATACCCCTCCTACCCAACTTATCAGTTAATGTGATTGTGTTGTCTTACTGTACATACTGTTTCTTTAAATCACATAAAGACACTATTTAAAATATACATCTACCCCAGTAAACAGACTGAAAGGAAAAGGGGCCTTTTAAGCATTGTAAGCATTGAGAGAATGTATTCCATGTTCATGGTAAAAAAAAAAAATCTTTAGGCTATGACTCATTTGAAGTATTTCACTATTAATTTGAACAAATTTGTCCATGAGAAGGATATTGGGCACTGTATGCTCTTAAGTCAATTGATTCAGAATGTAACAGAGACCCAGAGCAAAGTTCCTGTTAGGAATGACTACTTAACTGAAAAGAAGTTGGAATGCTTAGAAAGACTTAGATTGATGGATGGGTAGATTTGAGGAAAGATGGTCTTGTGGTTACTGCACTGGGTTGGGAACAAGGTTCAATTCCCATTTCTGCCACAGACTTACTGTGTGTCATGTAGGTCTAAATGCACAGAAGGAGTTAGGTGCTTAAGGCCCTGTTTCAGGTGCCAAAGTTTTGGGACCACTGCAACACACACAACTCCTGCTGAGCTGTCTAGGTGCCTAAACTTACCTGAGTTTTGGAAGTAAAAATTCCCTCAATACTTACATTTCTGCCTCTAGGCATGCATACTACTGTCTCCCTCTAGGTGTCCTGGCACCTGTCTCCCATTTAAGCCCCAGCAATTCAGAAGAAGGGTGTTTGTCCGCCTTAATCATGTGTGGGGTCTGATCAAGACATCCTCATGCTTCTGTGTGTGCACTTTGTCAGTCACATAGGTCAAAGAGCATGTGAGAGAGCACACGCATGAGGATAACTCTGTGGCCTGGTGGTTAGAGCACTTACCTGGGAGGTGGGTGACCAAAGATTGGGTGCAATGGCTCCTCCTACCCCAATGCCTATATATTTATCCAGAGTGAAACAGCTTCAACAGGACAGACTGAGGCCCACATCAGAATATCCCCTAGCTCGATGGCTAGAGTGCTCATTTAGGAGGTAACAGATCACTGTTCAAATCCCTTTTCTCCCTCAGGTGGAGGGGTCACTTGAACTGGGAGTCTCCAACATCCCAGGTGAGCACCTTAGCCACTGGGCTAAATGTTGTGATGGAAATTCTCCTTGTCCTCGCTAACCCTGTAGACACCTACCGACAAGAGGGGGTTTGCAGTTGAGAATCACACGTAGCAATAGGTGCCTGTCTAGAGACAGACTGGGTTTAGCGCACACCCTTCTCATTGGTATCTCCCATTGGATACCTTAGGTAGCTCTCTGCCTTGCATACTGGCTTTTGTGAATCACCTCTCTCCCCCCATTCATTGTATAGGAACTTAAGTGCCTAACTCAGGCTTTGTGGATCATGGTGCTTTTCTAGGTGTCTACAAGTTACTAACTCTTGTGCATTCAGACCTTAAATTCTCTCTGCCTGAGTTTCCATCTGTAACATGGGAATAATAACACTTGCTCCCATCCTTTGTCTTGTCTGTTTTGACTATACCTTCTTTAGGGCAGGAACTATATCTTACTACATGTATGTACAGTGCCTGCACAATGGGACCCTGATCGGAGTTGCAACTTCTATGTGTTACTGTGGTACAACTAATAAGTATTAATTATTTATGGCTAGATTCTGCCCCCCACCTTTGAGTGGCACCTTACTTCTTGAGTAGACCCTTACCTTACACTGCGAGCAGTCCCAGTAAGTAATTATTCCACCTGAGTAAGCATGGCAGAGTTGGTTCTCACTGGCTAGTTCAGTTTTCTCCGGTGCATTTTTTACCACAATCTTTTGGGAGGCTGGTCCAAGACAGAGAGAGGAAGAAGTTTACTTATACTGGGAGAAGGCGAGGGATTTGCTAAGGACACTTGGGATGAAATCCTATCTCTGTTGAAATCAATGGCGCCATCCTCCTTGTTCACACTCTTATGCATCTTGCAAAAGAGCCATTGGGTCCAAAAGAAGAGCTTCGTCTTGGTTAAACATTTAATTGATGTCTCATACAACCCAGCAACACTTGCTGTCCGAGTCTCTTAGTTTGATAGGAGCCTGAGCAAATGCTCAGAGAAGAAGCAAACTTTTGACCTTCCGATTCAGCAATGACAGCATAAGCCTTTTAAAATACCATAGTTTCTTTAAAAAACCTGAAATGTATTTTTTTACTTTATGACAATGAAAGGCCATAATCATTTTATCTTTTACATTTTTCTTCTTGTTCCAAAGAACATTCAGTAAGAACATGTGCAGTTTTGGCTGCACGCTCAGGGATAAATTATTGTTGTGTTTTGTAGTGAGATCACTACTTGCAAGCCATGGGATTAATATGCATTATCTAGCCAAAACTGAGCTAACTTTTATCAGCTGTATTTCCTTATTGTAAAGGGGGAGTGGGGGAACCCCTGCCTGCAGCATTTCCAGAGCAGTGTACTCTGCATACCCTAGAGTGAGATCAGCAACAAGAGCCATAAGGGCTATAGGCCGCGATTAGCCTAAAGCCAGTCAGTTCCTATCTGTGTTCTTTACAACCACTACAAAAATCACTTCTGAAACAATGCTCAAGAGAATACTGGCATAACTGATGTAACTCTCACTATCTCACTCAGTTTAGAATGCTGCCCATGGGATCCCATCATATCCTCCTCCTTTTTGTTTGCCGACCAGTGGCCACATATTAGTATGGAGTTAAACAATTAGTGGAGTCCATCATCTGGTGGTTGAACTTGCTGGTGTGTCAAACACATAACTATAGCCAAGGCATGAACTGGGACCTTCACAGGATGTAGGAAGACGCCAATGTTCTAGGTCTTTTGGCTAAGACTGGGTGGATCATCAACAGAATATCTAATATGACCTTCATCGGGGGTTATATCCTGCTCTGGCAGAGAGACAGACTAGATAATCAAATAAGTTCATTTCTAACTATTCCAACCCTATGATCCTAGCTGAGCAGCTAGGAGTGGTATTGAATTTGTTGCACGAGTCCTTCTTTTTGAAAGACTTACAATTCCTAGAATCACTAGGCTGGATTCATTAGAAAATTGTAATTGTTTACATTTTACATGTATATAAAGTACTTTCCTAAGTCTTTATCTTCTTTTGAATTTAAATAACTAGTCATCAGTTTTAATATTTTTAGGCAAGAATTCCTTAAGAAATATTGATTGGCCTACTGTATACTAATGATTGACAGGTCTGACAAGCTACACATAATTATCCCTTTTGAAATGGGAATGATTTTCTCCCCTTCATTATCCATTTCATGAGTCCGGTCCAACAACATAACCATTGCTTTTAACAAATGTGCTTGTGAAAGATTACCAGCGAGCTAAATTAATTGAGCCTAGAATTGTAACAGCTATACAGATCCAGGCATGTTAAAATGCTTCCAAATGTTCCAAATACACATATAATGGTAGTGATGGTGTTAGGACAGGGGCCGTAATGGGTTAGATGCGAGGCCTATGCAAGGAAAGGACAGCGCCATGAAGGTGATACCATACATTCCAGTGGATTGAACGTGGAGGGATTAATAACTCAACATATAGCCTATGAACATGGAAAGACTCCAGGACTGTCACTCTGCATGTCACCCTGAAGCTTAGAATGTCTGAGAGTCAGTGTGAAATGATGGAAACATCTACAAGGATGGGTTGGGTTTTTTGTTCAGAATATCACTGGGTTCAATAATTACTAGTATTCAGGGTTTGTTACTGCCCAATTTTTAAATGATCCACCTTTTTTTATATGTCACAAATTACACCCATACAGCAGCATGGGTTTTCACCTAATTTTGTCTATTAAAAATTCAAGCAAGGACAGGAATAATTCTGGGTATCTCTAATTCCTGTGTCTAACATACCTTAATTTTGGTAAGAAAATGAGCTACACATCAAGTATATATTGGAAGAGTCCTTAGTTTAATTTCAACTTGTAAATTTTAAAATCCCATTCATATACACAGATAATTGAATTGCAAATCCTGCCTTAAAGGCGCGGGGCGGCATCCTCCAGAACTGCAGGAGAGAGAAGCGTGCTTTCCAGGGTGCCAAGTTTCTCATCCATTATGTGTTTGCATGTGACATAATTTAATTTACACAATACAGTTAAGTCAACATGGTAACAGGAAAGTATGACCAGGCAGTCAGCAGGTAGGCATAAAGGTGGTAGGAAGAGTACAGTTAATGGAAGTCATTCCATTGAATTAATTGGGCTTTGGATCAGATCTCAAGTGTGGAGGACAATACTAGCAACGCATCAGGTGAACAATGCAATAGAACACTTACCACAACCCATATAAGTCTTGTTTTCTGGGTTTAGTTTGTTTTCTTTTTCTATTTCTCCAGGTTATAAAATAGCATTGTTACTAATGACAAATGTGCCTACTCAGTGAATAGCAAACTAAATGGGGAATAATACAAACTAGCCACAGATACTAAGGAAATGGACATTATTATCCGTTTCCATCATTATCATTTGAGCCCATTATCAATTATGTAAGAAGAGGTCAGATATTCAGTGCAAAAATAATTAACAGCAAATGAGAGTAATACTCTAGCTTTGAATGAGGGTAGAAGACTTGTTGAGACATAGGGTGAAAACTCCCATTGACTTGGCAGTGGAGTCAAGATTTCACCCATCGTATCCAGAATCTGGGTATCCTCTTCACGTCTTATCACATAGCCTGCATCAACAGTAATCTCTGAGTCTGGCGCATTTATCAAATGTTTGTCTAGGAAAAGTTAGAGACTCAAGAGGAATTAACTTGTAAGACAGTCCCTTTTCTCCATAAAAGTCAGATTTAAACATATGAAATACACTGCTCTTTCTTTAGAGGCCTGTGGGTTGGAAAGGTTCCAACTTCTTGGTAGCCTGGGATCTTGCAAGAAGCTTTGGAGATGGTGCAGCATTAGGTTGCTCCCCTTCAATATGTATCCATCTTTAGAGGACAATGAGACTACAAAAATCATTCCTTCCCTTTCCCTGCCTTCTCTTTTTTTCTTTTCTAGCTTCTATTTCCCCTGCTTCTCCGTTTACTTCTGCCATTGCTTCTTTTCCCTCATCTCCTCGCTGTTTGGAATCCTCGTCATCCTTTCATTTCTCCATTCACCTTCCATTCCTCTTTCTTTCCCCTGTAATCACATCTCTTCTTTCCTCTTATTTTGTGCATGTTTTCACTAAGTTTTGGTTGGAGGTGTTAAAGCAGCCTGTAAATATTTGGTGGGAGCACAGAGAGCATGCCTTTGTAATGTATTTCTCGTCCAGCTTTATTGCTCCATGAATTCTAGTAACAAGAGGGTGGCAACTCATTATAACTTGGAGAGGGCAAATGGAAAGTCAGCTTGCTGGATACACTGAAGGAGCAGATTAGTGAGGGAGTAATATGTTTTTGAGACACAGCTTTAATTGCATTGTTTCCATTGTGTTCAGTGTGGTACTAGGATATAGTATCTCTGGCTTCCATACAGTTTTACATAGTTCTTTCCCGTCATATCACGTTTACATGCTCTTCCAGCGAGTGCAGAGCCTGTGTTTATGATCTCTGTCTGCAAGCAGAAAGGGGTGGAGGTGCACACTGTTGTTTCCATTTGAAAGGACAAAATGCTCCGGGCTGAAGTTCATAACTATCAAATGTCCTGCGTTTTGAGACACCGGGTGTGTGAAATAGCTGGGTGCAGCCACGAGGCCAAGCTGCAATGCCCAACCTGCATCAAGCTGGGCAGCCAGGGCTCCTACTTCTGCTCCCAGGAATGTTTTAAGGGAAACTGGGCCACTCACAAGTTACTACACAAGAAAGCAAAAGATGAAAAAGCTAAACATGAAGTTTCATCTTGGACTGTGGAAGGTGACATTAACACAGATCCCTGGGCTGGTTATCGATATACTGGTAAACTCAGGCCACATTATCCCCTAATGCCAATGAGGCCTGTGCCAAGTTATATTCAGAGACCAGATTATGCTGATCGCCCACTAGGCATGTCTGAATCAGAACAGGCACTTAAAGGAACTTCTCAAATAAAAATCCTCTTATCCAATGTGTGTAGGCTCATTAAAGCATCCCAACATGCTCTTACATTGTCCCATGGCCACATCTGCTCTTGAGCTGTATTATCCCATAGCTGGGAACTTGACTCTACTGCTCCCACTCCGTTCACTCAACCGTCTGGGGTTCTGATGTTACAGCTCCCATGACATTCTAATCTCAGGGAGGCCTGACATATATAAGAGGCTCACATGTGACTGGCATATGGGGTGGGGAGGTTGGGTTTAAAAAGAGCTTTGAAGAACAGGAAAGAGAAGGTGGATCTGGCATAGGACAAGTGATCTGTAAGATAGAGCTCCAATGTAAAATATTCATTTGGGACCTGATCCAAAGTCCATTGAATTCAATGGGAGAATTTCCAGGGTTTCTGTATGTTTTATGCCATGGCCTAATGCACGTATTACAAACTCTGTAGGGAATCTGTGCAGTTTATAAACTGCAGGTGTTGTACTCCCGACTTCTACTCCCTGAAACACACTATAGAGTGTTCATCTCTGTTTAGTGTTCTAACATCAGTGTTTACATAGAGGTTTTGGGGGAAAAGTTCTCTTTGGATACATCACAATATAATTAAGGATTTTAACTAGGTCAAGATTTTGTAAAATGGGAGCTCCCAAAACATTAGGCTCCCAAACTCATCCTTAGTTGTCTAAAAAAAAAAAAAAAAAAATTGCCAGATTTTCAGAAGTTCTGAGTACCCAGCAGCAGCCACTGAAATCAGTGGGAGCTGCTGGGTGCTTAATACTTTTCAAAATAGTCTTAGGCTCCTGAATTCAGATGTAGACAGTTAACTAACAGTAAGCTACCACTTATTAAAAAACTCAGTCTTAGTTTAAAATAACATTACTAGACTAAAATGTTAGAAAGTCGGAAACTTCAGTGTTAAAGGGGAAAACAAAAACCAGGTTTGAAAGTCAGAAATTTAGGACATTGTACATCAGAAAGGCCTTGCTTTGGGAATGATGTAAGGATTGGAGAGTCTGAAAGAACTCATTATCTTATAGAATCATAGAATATCAGGGTTGGAAGGGACCTCAGGAGGTCATCTAGTCCAACCCCCTGCTCAAAGCTTATTCAGTTTGTTCCTGGTATGGACTCACAGAAAATGTGATTGCTGTGAAGATGCAATAGATTGTATGACATGAATGGGACCATTGCATTCTTGTCTGAGATACCTGTAGGCATCTAGTAACTCATAAAATGATACTAGCTTACTAAATACAAAGGATAATTATGTTCCCTTAGGTACTGGACATACTTTATGCAAAAATAGACTTGTGTTCTGACATAATCTCTTAGATGTGTTGTAATCATAGGTTTGTGGTTACAGTTTAGTAGATTTGGATTGCTGCCCTAGCTGCATGAAAACAAAGTTAGTTTAGGTATCACAAATGCTACACTGTTTTCCAAACAATGATTGGCTTTCTATGCCTCCCACCTTGAAATGCTTGGAAAGACTGAGTGGTTTTGTATGTGTTTGTTTTTAGGAGATGCCTACCCCAGCATACCACATCATTTAGTGTAGAACTTTTTTTAGTCTTTCAGAAGTTAAAGCACATTATGTCACTTCCTGTCTGTTATAATATGAACCTTTCCCCCCCTTGGCCTTGGGTATTTATGTTTCTCTGGACAGTCATTGCTCTGCCTTTATGTTGGTCTCTAACAATTGACTGGTTGTTTAAACTTTGAAGAGAATTTCAGTATAAACAACTATTGTATGTATTGGGCTAAATCCTCAACTGGTGTAAATTGGTGCAGCTCCATTGACTTCACTGAAGCGATGTAATTTTACTCCAGCTGAAGATCTGGCCTATAAAATGCCTTGAAGGAGGTCTGACAAAATTCTTGGCTAGTTGTGTTTTGAAGAATTGCAAATTATACTGCTATATGTTATAATGCTGCTTCCTCTGTCTTGGCAGAGCAAACCTATTGAAAAGAATGATATTTATGAGGATTCATTCCCTGGAGCAGAGAAGAGTTTTAATAATGTACAAGCGATAGCAATGGAAATAATATCTAAGTTTGCCTACATGGTCTTGAGCAAGGCAAATGTGCAAACTGTACCAAGGCTGAAGTAAAACAAACACGCTAAGAAAAAGGCACAGACGTAGAGTTTTACTTGGCAGCTGAGATACTTGTGTCTGTTCATAGTGTATGCACTGCATACAGCCCTAGCCAAGGGCTACCTGGTGTACATCTGCCTTGACCTTATTGCTACATGCTCTCTTCCAATATAAACGTAAAAAAAAATCTATTTAATGTCCTCCAGCATAGCACACAAAGTCCATTGCTCTTAAGAGTAGTTTTAATAGGCATGTTTGGCCTTGTTTGCTACATTTTTGCTTAAAATTTGCCTATTGATTCATCCTTTCTACATGTGCTGTCGTCATAGCCCCGACTCAGCTCTTTCAGGGCAAGTAGTGTGCTGTTTAGATCTTTGAGATCAGATAATCAGGTTGGGTTAAAAGATTGCTGTCTTAACCCCATCAATTCCTTAACCCCATCAATCTATTTTGTGCTGCTTTGATTGTGACTCAGGGTCAGCTGAAGTGGCTAGCTGAGAATTCCCCTTGCTCTTCAAGGGGAATCCTCCAGTGGTGCGGAGAGGGCTATACTGGCTACAAGCCCTCTCCACACGTACAGCCCTAGGAATAGTGGGGAAAGGGACATAACCAGAGTGCTCAGCACTTGGCTACTGGACTTGACTCTTTGAGACTGTTGCAGCTGGTGCAATTTAGAACAATCCTGATGTTCAGGGAGCAACCTTTGTGGTACCCTCCCTGCTCAAGCCATTTTGCCCACCGAAAGGTCAGCCCTGCAAATCTGTCCATGAATCTTTAAACACTGGCTCACATGGGTGATGTGTAGTCCCTGTCCCAAAGAATTTAGAATGTAAGGTCCCACTCTTGCAAGGATTTATGCAGATGTTTATCTCTACCATTGTGAATAGTTTCTTTGAAGTCAATTGGACTATTCACAGTGCATTAAATTAAGCACATACAAAGTCTTTGCAAGCATTAAGGCCAAAATGTCCAGAAGTTCAAATGTGTATCCAAACTTCCTGGATTTTTGTCTGCAGAATTTGCCTGATAATTTTACAGATAGGCTTCTTTGTGGTTTTTGGGTAGGCTGCAAGTCGAAAGGGCAGAATTGTTTTTTTTTTTTTTTAAAGGGAAAACTGTTAACAATACACTTCAAAACTTGCAATGTAGTTTGGCTTGGCTGCGGTTTTCAGTGTTGGGCTTTTTTCTTTGGTCTTTTCTGAAGTTCATTATTGTATACTGACACTCGGGGAAAACTACTGAACTCAAGAGAACTACTTGGGTGAGTAAGGCAAGAGGGGGAGGCAGGAAAAGAATATCAGAATAGCAGATGCAGTCCTATAAATTCAGCACCGTTGTACCTTTACTTTTTAATGCTGCTATTAGATCTTTTTAGGTGGCATAGTGTAAAATGCATCTGCTGTTTGGACAATGTCACTCTTAGGCCTGGGAATGAAATCCCAGCCTACTCTCCAAATGTATTCTTTTCATATCCCTCTGGTGAGTGCTGGGGAAAGCCAATCTTTCCTTTTGAAGTTAAAATTTATAATTTGATTATTTCACAAACCAAACAAAACCCCTTACTTTTTTCTGATTCCTCATTCATCCTCCATGTGGGTAATGATAAGGAATTACTTTATGTAGATCTCCAACTGGCCTATTAAAACACCTCCCTATGTGTTGTTATTACATGAACTTAGTTTTCTAGATGATCTCAGATGAAGGATAAATTGATGGGGGGGGGGAACATTCTATAGTTCCTTGATAATATGCACAATAGCAGGGCTTTTGTTTTCTTATTGCAAGAATGAGAGTCTAATTACCTTTTGAAATTCCAAAAATGTCATATCGACTACAGTATTTTTTTAAACAACATCACATGTGCCGAAGTTATTATAGGATAATGAGCAATTTTAATCTTGCTTAATAAAAGCTTTTCACAGGGCACTTTAGGGGATCTGCATATAAGTGGTTTTACTAAACCATTTTTTTTTTTTTGGCCTTTATTCAAGAGTATGCAAATCCCACTAGCTGGCAGCTCAATAGAGAAGTCAGAAGGGCACAGCCATGGACTTAATTATGTAGTAACTTTTCCTTTTTTTAAAAAAAGTGTCTGATTAAAAGAAAAGAAAATTGAATTCCACAGGTCTTCTTTGCACTAATTTGAAACAGGAATAAGGGGGAGTATGTTGAATTCATCATAGGTTTATTGTCCCTGGGCAAATGCTTACTTTCATCCATCTCCAACAGTTTGAACCCATTTGAATTATTGCACTTGATATAACAACAAAAGCAGTTTGGAAAAATATATTTTTAATTTTGATTGGTTTTCTTGAAAGGTAAATAGGAGTTGGAAATTATTAGCACAATATACTGTAGATCAAATTAAACTGAACTTGAAAAGCAGAATTGTAATAAAATATTGAGGACTGTATCAAATTACATTGCCTATAAAGCTTCAGAAAGGGCCATGCAAATCAGGGGTCTGATCCTAGTCCCATTCAAGTTGATGGAAGTTCTGACATTAATTAAATGGAAGAAGGAACAGGTCCAAGTTAACCAAAGCTAAACTGGACCTTGGTAGGTATAGTACCTCTTGATTTTCTGCCTTAGTAAGGGCCCGGTCTGAACCTCATGGAAGTAAATGGAACTAGTTGAATGGTCTTTGGATTAGGCCCTTCTAGACGTCGGGTAAAACATCTCAAAAGGTTAGGATAAACTATAAAAAGTGGGGTTTCTAATCTTCCATGATTTCCAGGACTACTTGGTTTTGGCATGTCCAGGATACTTCAATAACAGCCAATATTAGACAAGGTTAAGCGGTACTGAGGGGATACGTGCTGTTCCCAGTGAAGTGAATGGCAAAACCTTCATGGATTTGAATGCTACAATATTAGGCCTTATGAGCTTAATCCTCTGATGTGCCCAGTGCTTTCAACCCCCAGACTTCATTGGGAATTGAGGGTACACTGCATTTACCAGATCAGTCCCTCAGTGAATGAGTGGGGTCCTGTGAGATGCTAAGCAGCTCATGTATGGTCCTAACTCTGGCCTCCAATATCTATGAGAGATGAGTGGAGTTGAAGGTTTGTGACATAGTGCAGGAGGCGCTCTAGGATCAGTCACTAGAGCAGATGCTCAAAATAGCTCAATAGATATGGAAATCAAGCTCTGTACCATTTACTTGTGGCTTTCCTGGCCATCACCGTGTCACACAGAACAGCTAAGTTTTGCCAGCTGACCAGAGTTTCATATTTCAGACTTAATAGATCTGAGTAGTAGGTTGTCCAAAGATTCTAATGTGAAATCTCAAACAAACTTTTAAAAATAAGCCTGCCTGTGTGCTATTTTATATTATTGGTGCTAGAAACATGAACACTAGAGGATTCAAGACCATGACTAATCAAATAAGTATTACTTTATTTTGCATCAAGAATAAAATTTGCAATCTACTCTTTAGATGTAGACTTTTACAGCTAGCTAAAGATTATTTACTGCTTTCTCTTTTTCAGGTGACTGCACTAAAATTTTGTGGATTTCATTATAAGGGTGGTAAGTAATATTCTCTCTTTTTATAATTAATTTGAGGTTTAAGTTAACAGCTAGCTTTTACTGAGATGTACGAATGGCCAGTTCTCCTCAGCCATCGGATTTGGTGGTCTGAGTCTTCCAGTCTTTCATGGATATGTTTCCGTATGTTCATCCAGTACCATTTCTCTCTGTTGTCTGTATTTTTTTTAAACCTGATTACTTCTGGCTGAAGGGCTTCTCCTTCCTCCAGGTAATTTCTGGAGTGTCTGGCTAAGTATTTTACAGTTTCTGGTACATATTATGCCATCACGTTGGGCCTGGGTAGGGGATTGCTGTTTCCTATTCAGACCTGGAATTATTTTCCTGAAATGGTTGAATTAATAGGGTGTTTTAGCATTGTCATGTTTAAAATCTTTCTTACACTTTTTTTTTTTTTTGGTAATGTGGGTTTTCTGCTGCAGAAATAGCTTTCTTATTGGCATGTATACAGTACTCAGGAGAAGTAATCTCAAATGTGTTAGTTTCTTGGACAGCAATATCTGTTTTAGTCTGTGTCCCCTGAACCTTCATGGTCTGGAAGTCTTTTAGCCACTCACTGAGCATACACTGCTTTTTTAACTGCTGCTCTAAAGGAATCTTAGTGCGGCATGGGTTGTCTGGCTTTCTCATTCTGGCCTTACATGCTTCGGTTTAGGCTTCTAAATTAACTGACACTTTAGCCTCTATGTAGACTTTACATTCTACTGTAGGACAGAGAAATCAAGCAGTCCTATTGCCTTTCCAGTCTGCTGGCATAAAATGGAAAATATCACCATCCCCCTTCTCCCCACCCCCGCCCCAAAAACCAAAACAAAAAAAACTAACCCAGTTAAACTTTTGAATTTATACTTATTTCCAGGCTGTAGAAATATATGGCTTTTTTATAATTGAGAGAGAAAGCTAGCCACTTTATGAATTAGCAAAATAAATCTTCAGATGCAGTGTGGTTTTAGTAAGATCTTTTATCTGAAGTGGTTCACCCATTCCTAGGAGGAGCATGCTACTGCCAACACCTCAGTCTCAAGAATTTACTGTTTGTAGATTGAAATGTGTTACTGCTTCCTGAATTGTGACATGGGAATAACATTTTTATGTGGGCGTTTGGGGGAGTGCCAAGGAGTTATATAAATATTAATTTAGTAAGTGTCAAAACACCCTTGTGAAGTAGGCAGGGCAGTAGTAACAGTATCTCATTTTACAGATAGGTAAAGTATATTTTAGTAAAGCAAATCAGTCATATCTATTTTTTTCTAATTAAGCTTATCAAAAAGTTTCAGAGTTAAGTGAGGTGGCTATGGTGCCTGTGTATACTTTGTGTGTACAATGCTGACCTCCCATAGTAAGGCATTTGGACCAAGTCATGCAGCCCTTACTAAAGGCCTGGCCCAGTGCCTCGTGAAGTCAATGGAAAGACTCCCACTGATTTTAACGGACATTGGATCAAGCCCACTGAAATCAATTGAAGGATTGCCTAAATAAGGATTTGGAGTATTTATCCCTTTAGGACACCTACTACAGTAAGAGCATTTGGACTTTCAGAAGACCTTTGGAAAATCCCTAACAAGAAGTTACTGAAGAAACTAAGTTGTTATGATGTGAGAAGCAAAATATCATTCTGGGTGGGGTGCCATAAAGACTGGTGAGTTTATATATATTAGGGCTATTGATTAATCACAGTTAACTCATGCGATTAACTCAAAAAAAATTAGTCATGATTAATCGCAGTTTTAATCCCACTGTTAAACAATAGAATACCAATTGAAATTTGTTAAATATTTTGGATGTTCGTCTACATTTTCATATATATTGTATTCTGTGTTGTAATTGAAATCAGCGCATTTTTTATTATTATAATATTTGCACAGTAAAAATGATAAAAGAAATAGTATTTTTCAATTCACCTCATACAAGTACTGTAATGCAATCTCTTTGTCGTGATAGTATAACTTACAAATGTAGTTTTTTTGTTACAGAACTGCACTCAAAAACAAAACAATGTAAAATTTCAGCATCTACAAGTCCACTCAGTCCTACTTCTTGTTCAGCCAATCGCTCAGACAAACAAGTTTGTTTACATTTTCAGGAGATAATGTTGCCCATTTCTTGTTTACAGTGTCACCTGAAGTGAGAACAGGAGTTCTCATGGCACTGTTGTAGCTGGTGTCGTAAGATATTTATGCGCCAGATGTGCTAAAGATATTCATATGTCCCTTCATGCTTCAACCACCATTCCAGGGGACATGCGTCCATGCTGATGATGGGTTCTGCTCAATAACAATCCAGAGCAGTGCAGACCGATGTCTTCATTTTCATTATCTTAGTCAGCCACCAGCAGAAGGTTGATTTTCTTTTTTGGTGGTTTGGGTTCTGTAGTTTCTGCATTAGAATGTTGCCCTTTTAAGACTTCTGAAAGCATGCTCCACACCTCATCCCTCTCAGACTTTGTAAGGCACTTCACATTCTTAAACCTTGGGTTGAGTGCTATAGCTATCTTTAGAAATCTCCCATTGGTACCTTCTTTGTGTTTTTCCAAATCTGCAGTAAGGGTTCTTAAAATGAACAACATGTGCTGAGTCATCATCCGAGACTGCTATAATATGAAATATATGGCAGAATGTGGGTAAAACAGAATAGGGGACATACAGTTCTCCCCCAAGTTGTTCAGTCACAAATGTAATTGACACATTATTTTTTTAACGAGCGTCATCAGCATGGAAGCATGTCCTCTAGAATAGTGGCCAAAGCATGAAGGGGCATATGAACATTTGCATATCTGGCACATAAATACCTTGCAATGCCATCTACAAAAGTGCCATGCAAATGCCTGTTCTCACTTTCTGGTGACATTGTAAATAAGAAGAGGGCAGCATTATCTCCTGTAAATTTAAACAAACTTGCTTGTCTGAGCGATTGGCTGAACAAGAAGTAGAACTGAGTGGACTTGCAGGTTCTAACATTTTACATTGTTTTATTTTTGAATGTAGGTTTTTTTGTACGTAATTTTACAAAGTTCAACTTTCATGATAAAGAGATTTTACTACAGTATTACTTGTATTAGGTGTATTGAAATATACTATTTCTTTTGTTTTTTTACAGTGCAAATACTTGTAATCAAAAATAAATATAAAGTGAGCACTGTACACTTTGTATTTTGTGTTGTAATTGAAATCAATATATTTGAAAATGTAGAAAACATCCACAATATTAAAATAAATGGTATTGTTTAATAGTGTAATTAATCGTGATTTATTTTTTTTAATTGCATGATAGCCCTAATACAGGGATCGGCAACATTTGGCACGTGGTCCGCCAGGGTAAGCACCCTGGCGGGCCGGGCTGGTTTGTTTGCCTGCCGTGTCCTCAGGTTCAGCTGATCGCGGCTCCCACTGGCTGCAGTTCACCGCTCCGGGCCAATGGGGGCTGCGGGAAGCAGCGCGCGTTGAGGGATATGCTGGCCACCGCTTCCCGCAGCCCCCATTGGCCTGGAGCGGTGAACTGCAGGCAGTGGGAGCCGTGATCGGCCGAACCTGTGGACGCGGCAGGTAAACAAACCAGCACGGCCCGCCAGGGTGCTTACCATGGCGGGCCCTGTGCCAAAGGTTGCCGATTCCTGCCCTAATATATATTAATGATCTGGAGTGAGCAGTGGGGTAGCAAAATTTGCAGATGACACTAAATTATTTGGGTTATTCAAGACTGGAAAAGATTGTAAGTATCTTCAGATCTTAATCATGTTAGGTGAATGGACAACACTATGGCAGATAAAATTCAGTGTCAACAAATGAAAAGTAATGAACACTGGAGGTTATAATTTGAACTACTCATACACCTTACTATATTCTAATTTAATTTTATTGACTCAGGAAAAAGACATGAGCATCATTGAGGATAACTCAATAAAAACCTCAGCTCAATGTGTAGCATTAGTCAAAAAAGCAAACAATACGTTATGATGTATAAATTATGGGTTGCACAAAATTACAGAAGTCATAATGACATTATATAAATCAGTGTTACACCTTTATGTAGTATACTGAATTCAGTCTACCTATTTCAAAAAAGAAATTAGTAGAAATAGTGGGGATTGAAAAACGAGCAACAAGAATGACTAAGAACATGGGGAAAGTTTCATGTGCAGAGAGGGTGACAAGATTTGGACCGACTTCTAGAGTGGTCTGGAACTTTTCAAGAAAATGTTTTTAGTTGGAAAATTCTGATTCCTTAAAACCAAGACTTTTTTTGTGGAAGCATATCATTTTTGACTAAATTTTCATCAGGAACGTGTCTTGGGTCCAAAATGGAATTTTCTGTATGTGGGGGAGACCTCAGAATAGCCCACTCACCTGGAGTGTGGACAACTCAGGTTACAATCCTTGCTCCAAATCAGGCTTGCATCTGACTCTCCCACATCCCAGGTGAGTGCCTCACTACTGGGCTATAGTGTCAGTCTCTCTCTCCCTCCCCTCTCCGCCATGAATATTTAATTATGTACACAGTGTGGAACAGCTCCAAGAAAGACTAACTATTGGCTATTCTTGAGTGGAACTGGCAAATTTTGAATTCTGAACTCTGTACATTTTTCATGAATTTCTTGTTTTCCAGCCAGCCCTACTGACCGCCTTAGAGAGGAGATGAATGAGGCAATATGTTAAAAGCATACAAAATAATGGATGATATTGAGAACAGAACTAGGCACATTAAGAGGGGGGTTTCTGTTTTGCTGAAAAATGCAGATTTGGGTTAAGTGAAACATTTTGTGAAATTGTGTCTATTTTGTCAAATAGTTTGGGCCTTAAACGGGGGGGGGGGGGGGGGGGGGATTGCAGTGTCAAAATTGCTTATTTTTGACTTTTTCTTTTTCAGGTTAGCTTCAGAAGGGGACTTAGTCACTATTCAGAAAATGGCGGCGGTGGTGTTTCTGACCCTCCCCTATACTTAATATCCCACTCACTAGGGATGTGTGAGACTCAGGTTCAAATCCCTAGTCTGGGGCAAGGACTTGAACACACATCTCATACCTCTCAGAGGAGTTCTCTAACCACTGGGCTATTAATGCCTGCACCACCTCCTTGGTTATTATGAATGGGACCTAAGTCCCCTTGTGAATTTAGCCCTTCACGTCCAAATTTCCTTTGCTTTTACTTACAAAAACAGTTAAAGATGTCTGAAATCAAAATGTTTCGCTCAGCCTCAAACTAATTTTTTTCCTGACTTTTCAATTTGTCAAAAAATTAGAAAAAATATTGTTTTGGGTCAACTTGAAATCAAAACATTTCAGAATTTCTAGTATGGCCGCCAAACCGAAAAATCCGTTATTTGCATTGCTGTAGTAGAGAAAGAAGATCAGCAGCTTCTATTTTCCCTGTCTCAGAACACAGTGACATTCACATAAATTTAAAGTGGGCAAATTTAAAACCAACAAATGAGAATATTTTTTTTCACACAATGTACAAGTATCCTGTGCAATTCATTGTTACAAGATGTCATTGAGGTCAAGAGTTTAGTAAGATTAAAAAAAAGTATTTGAAAATTAGATGGATAACACAGTGGTGCCTAAACTTTTCCTGTCACGCCCCCTCCCTTACCAGTAATGGAATCTGTCCACACACCCCTCCATTACTGCACAGTTGGCTCAGCAGAGGAGCTTGGGCTGAAGGTGGAGTTGGGGGCTGAACTGGGGACAGTGGAGAAGCTAGGTCTAGAGTCAGAGCTGGGATGGAGCAGGGGGCGGACTGGAGCTGGGGCCAGCCGGCACGGGCGGAGCTGGATTGGGTGGCATTCCCTCCCCACCCCACCCCGAGCGGACTGCCCAGGCCCTGCCATGAGCCCTCCCGAACGTTCCTCCATGCGCCCCCTAGGGAGGTATGCCCTACATTTTGGGGACCACTGGGATAACAAGAATATCTAGAGTTATAGCAAATAATAGCAAATAAACATGAATAAGATCTCTGGAAGGGATATAAATCCTTCTGCTTGGGGCACAAGCCAACCTCTAATTATCTGGGGGTAGGAGGAAGTTTTCCTTGGAAGCAGGTTATTCCATTACCACTTACTATAGGTTTTGTTTCAGCTGCCTGTGGATCAGCTAGGACTGCCCACTGTTGGAGACAGGATACTGGGCTATATGGACCATTAGTTTGATCCAATTTGGAAATTCCTATGTTTCTAAGGAGCAAGCAGAGAAAGCGGAAAGAAATATGGCTTGGGGAGTTCTGGAAGAAGGTGTGGACTGGGGAATGATACTGTAAATAAAGAAATCCCCATCACATAAATTAAGCTTCTGGTTTGAGAACATCTGTTAACAAACTTCGAAATTTTTCATAAATTGCCTTCTCACCCCTGCCTGTTTTCTTTTTTCAAGAAACCTTCTTATTGGTAATTCACTGTGCCTCCTGTAGAACTTTAGTATGCATTCAAAACAAAGCCTTGACAGGCCCCATGTAAATCAGGTACAGCTGTTTCCTAAATCCAATCATTCTTGCCTTCTTGTTTTCCAGTAATTACCTTGTCTACAAGAAACACTGTACTCCCCTGTTGTGCCCCTGAGCATAGTGAGAAAGTGTTTCTAGTAGCTTGCTTACTGCTGATAGGTCTGTGGATTTTTACATCTTCCTTACATCCTAAATAAATACTTTAGGAGTTCCATTTACTTTACTCAAGGTCATCGATATTCCCAGTGCTTTGGAGGAAGTTTTAAATGAATATATCCGGTAAAGGTCTCTCTTGCCATTTGCCTTCAGAATGCTGAGAGCAGGGATCATTCTCTTTTAGGCCCTCGAGTCTTGTCAGTAACAAGTTCAGATGCTCTAATTTCTTGATCACCTGTTTTAGGGTAATCATAATTTCTTTGTGTGTCTTCTCCTTCCTCTCCTGGGAAATGTCTGCCTGTTTCTGTCATCTTATCCCTTTTTTTAAAAAAACAATAAGACAAAGAATTAATTTATCTTTTTTAGCAATCTCTGTCTTTTCAGTCAATAAATTACCTTCGTCTCTGGCAGAGGCCCTCTTGTACCCAGTCACGTCATGTTCCTTACATAGTTGGAAAATGTCTTATTTATCTGAAAATGTATGATAGTCTTTTAATTTATACTTTTTCTGTTTTAAGTTTGTTACGCTTTGTCTATAGCTGTGAACCTCATATAGTCGTCTGTCTAATTGTTACTTTTATCCATTAATACACTGGCATTTACAGGACTATCTGTGGTCCTGATTCTGGCCCCAATCCAGCAAAGCACTTAAGCACATACTTAACTTTTAAGCACATTAGTCCCATTGACTGTAGAGCCTTTGGTTGTACTTTGAGGCCTTCCTGTGAAAGTGGACCTACCCGCTGAATAACTTGAGGCTTATATGTCATTTTCTGGTTACAGAGAGATGCTGTTCAGTTAAATTGGAAAAAGAAACCCCCTCCTGGGCCTCTCTCCTCTTTTCCACCCCTCCCCCACCCGCCCTCCACACAGTTATGGTTGCTTGATTTAGAAGGGTCTGGGTTTCGCTTCATGGAAAAACGTAGAGTAAAAAGACATATTTACTTATTTACTCTAGGGCCAGATCCACAAAGGAACTTAGGCATTGTATTGCTAGGTGTTGCAGTGCCTAACTTTTAGGCCCTAGCCACGGGCTGGAATCCCCAAGCCCTCGGTTAGGTGCCAAAATTCCCTATAAAATGCACAGGGAGAGAGGCATCTGAGAATGGGCCACGCAAAAGCCAGAACACTAGGCAGGGAGCTGCCTAAGCTAGCCAATAGCAGAGACCGATGAATGTGCTAAGCCTCCCAGGGAGTTTAGGTGTCTATCGATCCTTGTGATCCACAGCTGAGAACCCTCTCTTGGGGTCAGGGGCCTAAGCTGTTTCTTGCAAGAGACGTCCACAGAGACGTCCACACAAAATGGCAGGGGGGACGTGGGAAGGGGTAAGAGAAGAAGACTCCCTTATAACCTTTGGGTTATATGTGGGAGTTCCTCCCTTTGCCTGATGTGGAAAAGGGATTTAAATGTTGGTTTGCCACCTCTCAGATAAGTGCTCTAACTACTGGATTATAGAGTCACTCACACTCTGGTCCACTGCATATTTAATCTAAGTAGAACAACTTCAACAGGAGAGACTGAGAGAGCCCTGCATCAGAATAGCCTATAATTCAGTGGTTGTGGCACTCACTGAGAGGTGCAAAACCCCTGTTCAAATCCCTTCTACTCATCAGACACTGGGAGGAAACAAATCCAGGCTCTCCCACATCCCTAACCACTACCCCCAAAGTTATGAGGATCCCAGTAGGATCCTCAAACCAGCTGAAAGTAGGTGTTGACCCACCTGTCTTGCTTGTGGGGCCCAATTTCATAGAACATGCATAATGCCACACACAGTGGTGTGGGAAGAGGGGAAGGAGGCAGCATTCTGATTTGATAGTGCTTCATGTTGCTCTTAATTTGCACTTATGTAAATGGGTACAAAAGGTGAAAGGCAATATGGAACTGGGGCCCAATGGAAAAAATACGTGTCTGATTTTTTTCTGACTGTTCTAGTTTTATAATGATGTTACTTCACAGTACTATGGTGGTACTTGCACTAAAATAATTAAGGTAAAATTTGTTTAAGATACCTCATTAGTATGTCAGTTCCTCATGCAACAGTGACTGGGCAGTAATATGTAAAGGGCCTTTAATAATTTTTTAATGGGATGCCAGGTGTATTTGTGTATCCCTCAGCACAACTTGCCACCAGCCTACAGCATATTCAGTACATATCACGGCACTTGGAAAACTGTCAGGGATTCTAGTTATAGATCACGAACAAAAACATTCCATATTGATTCATGTGCATTTCCAAAATTTGGAGCTGTGTGAATGTTGTGTCACTTGTAATTACAAAGAATGCCAACTGTATTTGCTTTCTGTGAGACCTCTTTGCCAGGTTATGAGTAATACCATGTTGTACATTCTATATTTTGTGTTCCAAGTTCCTCATTCTGCATTCATTGTTCCAAGTCATGAATTCTGGATGAGATGCATGCAAAATAAATGTTGCATAGTTTATTACCTTAATTTTTTTGAGCAAGTCTCAGCTAAAAGAGCAAGTTAATTTATATGAAAACATATAATCTAGTCCAGTAAAATTGACCAGACATGATTACCCTTCTTTTTCAATTAAAGCTTTGTTTTGGATAGGGATGCTGGTGGATAACTAAGTTTTCTCACTTTTTTTAAAGCTTTGGCTGTGAATGTTCAAAGGGACAGCAAAGCGTGCACTGAGGACCACCCCACCAGACAATACCTTGTCCAAAGCAAATACTCAGGCACCCTCCTGTAGTTTCTAACATAATTTTGTTCAACCTGTAGTTAAAAATCTCTATGGCTATGGACATTCCATCAGTTCCATGATGATAGAATTTTGGTCCTACAGCTACAAAGCAAGCAATTTTTGTTTGTCTTGCATGCTTGTGTACTGTTTTTAGTGGACAATGGGAGTTGCCGTAATGTTTTGGATTATTTCCCCCTCCCCAAAATGTTTAGCTGTGGATGATATGTTCACAGCATACACACAGAGCAGTCAGGTAAAAATATCTGGAAGATTGCAATGTAACACTACTTTATTCCTTAAAATTCAGAATAACACATACAGACCAAAAAGAAAAAGAGAAAACAAGCTGCTCCCTGAGGCAGAAGGGCACAACACACCCCACCTTGCTCTAGGCTGACTCTTTACAGATTGACTGCTGAAGACCCAGCTCACATGCTTCCCTACAGAGCCCCCTAGCCTGCAACCAGGACCAGGAAAACCCCTGAGAATTTAAAGTAATAGTTGTAATTTTAACAGTTTTCAATACATGACAGATGTTATCATAAATTAATAGTTCTTGTCAGGATTGCTCTACTTTCCTATTCCAGAATGTGTTACCAAGTTGTGTTTTTAAGTCCCCTGGTACTTTTTCAGTTTTTCATGACTTTTCACATATAATCTCTTCCAAAATCCTCCTTATTCTCCATCTATCTATTTGTGAACTGAAGAAATGAACTGAAGCCATTGATGGACAATAAAAATAGAACCCTACAAAGCCATTCTTTAAAAGGAAGACAGTATAGTAGGGTGGCAGGCTTTATCAGCTTGTCTACATTATATTTACTTTCCAAAATTTCCCACAATTGCTGCCACAAATTCATTTCCTCTAGTGGTAGTACATGTAAGTGTGCTAGTGTCCGCAAGGCACTAATGGTGGCGAGTGTTTCAGTCAACCTATTATTTTTTTACTATTTATTATTTCTATTGCAATAGCACCTAGTAGCCCCTGTTATGGAACAGGATCCCATTGTTATGTACAAACATAGAACAAAAAGATGGTCCTTGCCTATTGTCTGATCTGCTCAGAGCAGGGTTAGACAACACAGTAGTTAAAATACTGGTGGCCAATCTACATTAGAGTTAAGTACATAAATATAATGTTCCCTGGTTTAGCACTGAACAGAGAAGCAACTACTACAGACACATCTCTCAAACAAACAGATCTTTGTAGCAGCTTCCCCAGCAAGGTATCACTGCTTGCATGACAGCCAACTCCATTCAGGTCCCTTCCTGATGCTTGCCACAGCTGGGTCCTACTGTTACTACTATAACAGTGCTTATACCAACGTAGCTTTTTCCCATCCAGGAAGGAGAATAGGTTATACCAGTATAAGGCAATTAAGGAATTAGCTGAACATGAGATCCCCCTGTGGCAAAAGAGCTATTGTGATCGTTGGATGCATAATCTGGGGAATCTCAAGTAGGAGTAGTGAGGTTATTTTTCCTCAGTATATAGCCCTGGTATGACCACTGGTGGGATACTGTTCTCATGTCCACAAATCAAGAAGGATGTTGATAAATTGGAAAGGATCAGACAAGAGCCATGAGAATGATTAAAGGATTGGAAAACATGCCTTATAGTGATAGACTCAAGTAGCTCAATCTATTTAGCTAAACAAAGAGAAGGTTAAGAGGTGACTTGAACACCATCCATTAGTACCTATATGGTACTTGATGACTGTCTCTTCAATCTAGCAGACAAAGGTATAGCAAGGTCCAGTGACTGGAAGTTGAAGCTAGACAAATTCAGACTGGAAATAAGGTGTACATTTTTAGCAGTGAGGGTAATTAACCATTGGAACAATTTGCCAAGGCTTGTGGTAAATTCTCCATAATTGGCAATTTTTAAATCAAGATGGATGTGTTTTTTTAAAAGATATGCTTTAGTTCAAAAGGAATTATTTGAGCAAGCTCTATGGCAGTGGTGGGCAACTGCACGCGGCCCGTCAGGGTAATCCGCTGGCGAGCCCCGAGACAGTTTGTTTACATTGACCATCCGCAGGCACGGCCACCCGCAGCTCCCAGTGGCCGTGGTTCGCTGTTCCCGGACAATGGGTGCTGCAGGAAGCAGCGGCCAGCTTGTCCCTGTGGCCCATGCCGCTTCCTCCCATTGGCCGGGAATGGTGAACCGCAGCCACTGGGAGCTGTGGGTGGCCATGCCTGCGGTTGTAAACAAACTGTCTCGGGTCCTGCCAGCGGATTACCCTGATGGGCTGTGTGCGGGCTGCAGGTTGCCCACCACTGCTCTATGGCCTGTGTTATATAGCAGGTCAGGCTATATGATCATAATGGTCCCTTCTGGCTTTGAAATCTATGACTCTATGCTCATATAAGTGTATTGTACTGGTATAACTATTGCAGCTTTTAAAAAAAAACACACACTTCTTACCAAAATGGTTATTTCAGTTTAAAAACTGTGTGTAGACAAAACCTTAGTAATTGTAATGCAAATAATTGACCAGAGTTATAAAGTAAGTTTTGAGTCAAATTAGTAACATTTAACAAACATGAATGGCTTCCCAAAGTTAATAACGTTTAAAACATTAGCCTAAAGTGTTTTTAATATATAGTGAATTACATTCATTCTTGATAATGCTTGGATTGTTTTTCTAGTCGGGCACCAAATGCAACTTTGCTGGGAATTCATTGTGTTGGCTAATGAGGCTAACTCTTATTTATGGAGTATATTTGTAAGTACTGAAGTCATTTCTCAGAAACATTTTTAAAATATTTTATTACATCAACTTTCCACTGTACCATGATAGCAGTTTTGGTTAGCAGGATGGCAAAAATGCTGGAATGTCAATAGAAGTCATGAACCTGGCCTAATTGGTAGACTCTGCAACCTTCATTACATATGCTGTGGAGATGACCTGTACATTAGTAAAGTGCCCACATCCAGTATATTCTGATTTAATTCTGGTTTTGTTCCATTCCCAACTTTATAAAAGTGAAGGGAAAGGTCCCATATTGGAAGGCTTGGTGTAAGGCAGTGATTGAGGTACTCAAAATAAGATGCATATAAGGACTGCTGGCCAACAAAAATCCAAACCTGAACAAATTACATTATTGAATCCCAAAGAGAAGGCATGAGTTGGATAATCCATTAACAGAAAAGTTAAACATTTCTTGGATAGACGTGCAGTTCTGAAGGGCTATTTGGGAAAAAAAATAAACCCCATTTTAAGATAGATATGGAGAGTGGACATACTATGAAAACCTATGTAGAAAAGAGCCAGGAAACTAGAGACCACTAAGTCTAAATTTATGCTGAAATTACTTATAGACACTGGGTCAAATTCATTCCTGGTGTAAATCAAATTAGAGACCATGAAACATCTGGAGTAATATCATATGTGCTAATAAAAACCTAAACAGCCTCTTTCATAAGGGCTAAATCTTGTCTGTATGAATTGGGTTGATTTTTTTTTTCAAAGTAAAACAGAGACCAGAGGAGTGAAGGATAAACATAATCTCTCATGATTGCATTTCATAGTTATTGACACGATACTTTAGAGTAGGTTTATGTGTCAGATTAGCATGCCCATCAAAAGAAGACATCATCTAAAATGGAGAAGGAATTGGTTAAGTGATCATGGGCCAAGTGTATTGTGAAAGGATATACAGTGCAGAAAGGTCAGGGAAGAGGAAAATGAGAGAAGCCTAAAAATCTGTCTTGGGTTTTTAACTTGAATGATTTACAGTCTGCAGATGACACACAAGTAATTCAATATCGGAGGTTCCCAACAGGGAAATTCTTGTTCTCATTACATGAATCTCTTTTTTTTTTTGCACGCCCTTGAGGAGACAGGATTGAAATTTGAGGGGACATCATTTGAAATGATGGTGGAAAATGCAGTCGATATTTTATTTAGCTTTCCCACAAACCCAAACCAAAACAAAAAATTAAATGCAATGGGAGGGAGAGGGAATAAAACTCAATATATAATATTGTTTTAAAAAATTAGGTGAAAGCTTGTAAGAGGCTCAGATATAATAGTGCTAAGTGTAGTGTAAAATCAAAGACAAGTATTAGAGATGGAGCCCAACCTATGGAGCCCTGGATCTGAAACAGCATTGTGTTGTGTATTAGGGTTAACTTTATTTATGTAGTTTATTCATCAGTACTGAAGTTAATGGAACTACTCACATATGTGTGGTCTTACATGCTCAAGCCTAGTTTAGTACATATGTATTTTTGAAGTAACAATAAACCGCATTTAAGAAATAGGCTTTTACTCATGTAAAACTCTCTGTTGGAGCACCACATTTCAAAGGTGCAGCGGCAGCTCCAGGCACCAGTGCTCCAAGCACATGCCTGGGGCGGCAAGCCGCGGGGGACGCTCTGCCAGTCCCTGCGAGGGTTGCAGTCAGGCAGCCTTCGACGGCATGCCTGTGGGAGGTCCGCCGGTCCTGTGGCTCCGGTGGCAATTCGGCAACAGGTACGCCAAAGGTGCGGGACCGGTGAATCTCCCATAGCCTGACTGCCATGCTTGGGGCGGCAAAAAAGCTAGAGCCACCCCTGCAAAGGTGATAAGTATTTGGTTTAGGCCTGAACACTGAATTTTCAGCCTGTGGTCCTCCTTTTATTTGACTGTTATGCTGAGCTGTATTTGGCCTCTACTGTAGTTTTTCAATGATCATGTGCCATTGTCTCTGTGTCAGCTACCTCCCTACCATCCATTTGCAATTATTGTTGTGCCACTTTGACTCAAGAATGCATGAATGTAAACAAGTTTGAAATCAGTGCCCCTAAGGTTTGGAGATTCAGTTCAGCTAAATATTTAGGCTCAGAGGAGCACTTGTAATTCATCTCTTTGGCCTACATGTCAGAATGGAAAACTCATGAGAGCAGGCTTTCTTTCAAGATTTCCAGTACTTTCTCTTTCAGGTTGGGCTAGAAATATCATTAGAGCAGATTTTCTTATGGTATTAGTGTGCTTCTACAAAATTAAATGCTTCTACAGGATGAAATCAAGAAAGGTAAGGACAGGTGAGAATGATAATTTTGCATAATTACATAGGAAGCCACTAGAAATGGTCTAATTCTGTATCCATGCCATGGTACTCTAGGGCAATTCTGTACACAGGGCAGATGATACAGCCGCAGGCCCAAAGTGTGCTATAAGTCAATGGCTTTCAACCTTTCCAGACTACTGTACCCCTTTCAGGAGTCTGATTTGTCTTGTGTACCCCACGTTTCACCTCACCTACTTGCTTACAAAATCAGACATAAAAGTAAAAGTGTCACACCACACTATTACTGAAAAATTGCTTACTTTCTCATTTTTACCATACAAGTATAAAATAAATCAATTGGAATATAGTCTATAGAGCAGTATAAACATGTGGTCTATATGAAATTTTAGATTGTACTGACTTCACTAGTGCTTTTTATGTAGCCTGTTGTAAAACTAGGCAAATATCTAGATGAGTTGATGTACCCCCTGGAAGACCTCTGCATACCCCCAGGGGTACGCCTACCCCTAGTTGAGAACCACTGCTGTTAAGTTACCAGTATTTCAATGAGTAAAAGACTTTGCTGACAAAGATTTGTTCACATCTACTGTATGAAATGTTTTAGAAGTGCAGGTTTACTGGTAAAACAATATTTTGAATCAACACAACTGGACAGTTAAAGATCACATATTATAAGTTAAGTGACCAGGACCAAGCTGTTTCCTTTAGCATGATTTGACAAAACCACTACTAAGTTTGGCCTCCAAACATTCAACAGATCATTAGATACTAGGCTATGTGCATTACAAAGATAGGTGAAACCATTACACTAGGCTGAATTGGAGCATATCACTTCTTTCCAATTAAAAGTCATTTTGCAGCATTTGTTTTGCTGCACTTTTTTATTTCTTTGCAGATTGGGATTCTTTAGGATGTACCATATTGTCACTTCAGATGGAGACAGAGAGAAACCACAACACCTTCAATGTAAGCAAAACTTTTTCCCATCTACCAAGTGTCACAACAGACAAAAGAGCTTTGATCACTTTCAGTCTCTTTTAACAAGGACTTGTTTTAATTATAGAATGCTTTAGCTATTACTACACATTTGCCTGGCACAGTTGGCATATGACATCATTTTACAAAAGCTTGGGTTTCTTTAGAACATTCCAGCCCTAGGCTGCTGCTGTTAGAACTAAAGAAGCAGCATTATTTTCAAACAACGGAAGAAGGTGTCTTTTAAATTAGAGCCAATAAAAATAAGAAAGTAATCCAGAGCCATTCCCAAGTAATGACCACAAGGCAACAATCACCCACTGAAGACAAGTTCACATTCACTATTGCACCCATTTCTGGTAACCTCATGACAACACTGAAACTTTCCCACTCCATCTCAGAAATAAGGGGAAGATAGAATTTCCAATAATCCCAACACCAACATTAACTTTACAATCTCCTATTGTTCTCTAGAAAAATGGCTAGGGAATGTTTTTCTTTCCTAGCACTGTGATATGCTGTACAGCATATGCACTGTAGTTTAAATACCAGATGAAGTCAATATAACATGAAAGGAAACCCACTACACTCTCATTAATAGTGAAGAATAATGTCTGTGTTAGTCAGCTACATTATAATCCTAGGTAAATCATACTAATGGGGTAGCTGATTTCTATCAATAACTTTTATTTCATAAAACAAATGGCCCTTACAATGTAAAACCACATATTTGTTGTGAAAGATTTTCTGAAAATCATGCAAAGGCCTTGTAAATTATATTTAAATAGTTCTTTTAGAGAATGGGATATTTTCATTTTTTTTTAACTCTAGTGCTATCAAAACTAGTCAGGTTATTTCCTGCCCCCTCGTCCCCTCATAATGTCTTTTGACTTGGCTATTTTTATCTAGCACAATTTAGTGAGATGGAAATCTCTCATTTTCTAATTTACCACAGAACGTATAAATAGAGCTGGGATTATTTCTGTGTGACAAAAAATGTAGTTTCAGTCCACCCAAAACTATTTATGAATTTGACAAGAATTCGCCAAATAGTTTTAGCCAATTTTTTTAGGGACTTGACTGTGAATTGGCACTCTGAATGACAATGAATAGTCA